>NW_025422117.1:11270000-12620000 GCF_011764305.1 Mustela putorius furo
AGACAACAGAGATCAAGTGTCAAGGGAGGTCCTTTTTAAATTTCTGACTTGTAAAATGTTAAGCAAAATAAAATTGTTGCCGCGAAATAAGTCAAGCAGAGAAAGACAACTATCATATGATCTCCCTGATATGAGGAAGTGGTGATACAACATGGAGGCTTAAGTGGGTAGAAGAAGAATAAATGAAACAAGATGGGATTGGGAGGGAGACAAACCATAAGTGACTCTTAATCTCACAAAACAAACTGAGGGTTGCCGGGGGCAGGGGGTGGGAGAAGGGGGTGGGATTATGGACATTGGGGAGGGTATGTGATTTGGTGAGTGCTGTGAAGTGTGTAAACCTGGTGATTCACAGACCTGTACCCCTGGGGATAAAAATATATGTTTATCAAAAATAAAAAATTAAAAAAAAAAGAGACAATAAAAAAAAATAAAGCACAAATTTCTAATATAGTTTTTAACAAACCAATAAATAACCAAAACAATCAATGATCCAGAATTTTCTAACTAAAATGGAGTATCTTCATTCCTGCAAAGGAAAGGACTATTAAAAGGAGGGGGAAAAAAAGTCAGACTAGAAAAATATCTATTCTGGTTAAAGACCTTTTACCACTCTCAAAAATACCTGAAAACATTTTTTATACCTGAAAATCCTTTATAATATAAACTATGGTATATTAATGATCATTATTAATTGATAAAGTAAGCATAATAATTATAAATATCTAACCCAATACAACTTTTATAATATTGGGAGTAATAATTTTAGGATATTTAAGCTTAGATCATTAAATATAATACAAGTAATTTCAGTTTCATTCATATAAATCCATTAAAAATTAAAGAAAAAATAAACAAATAATAAACTGAAGTAATGCACCATAACTATTTGCATTGGTATGATGAATTTTAACAGGATGGCAGAATAACAAACATCATCACTGGGGAAATGTGGGAGGTTAATTTCAGCAAATGCTCATATTTTTATACTGGAAAACCTTCTAAAAAACCATGTTTTTATTATCAAAAAGAAATGTACTATTTAAATGGGGGGTATATGTAAAGTCAGCTATTGGTTACATTGGTCCTCTAATTTGAGGATAATAACAGGTATTATAAGAATTCCATCCTTGCCCCTGTCCTGAAGAGCACATTTAATTTCTTTGGCACTTTTACCTTTCTGGCAATTTTCCTCCCTGGTGAAATCCAGGTTTTCCATTTTTCTCAAATGTTTTTCTAGAAATTCCATGCTGCTAAAATATTTTTATTCTTTTATAATTTCATTTTCATGATTTTCATATATCTTCTCATTGTCTATCTTATCATAAAACCAGGTTCAATGAATATAGAAATCCCTATTAATAATGCTACAGTATATCCCTTGGCCCATCCTCATGCTGTCTCTAATAAAACCTAATGTTAATTTGTGTAGTTTCCACTTTGGTTACTTGTTTGGCTTTCCTGATACACTTACAGATGTTTTTTTCTTTAGAAGTTTCTATCTTTATCAAATCCACAAGGTATACAGCACGAACAACTGACTTTGTAGAACAACTCTCCGAATCTCCTTTAATTTCTTTGAAGATACTACCCATCCCTTGCAATGATAACAGCACTGGTCAAAAATACATTAAGAATGTTATTTCAGGGGCACCTGGGTGGCTCAATGGGTAAAGCCTCTGCCTTCAGCTCGGGTCATGGTCTCAGGGTCCTGGGATCAAGCTCTGCATCGGACTCTCTGCTCTGCCGGGCGCCTGCTTCTCCCTCCCTCTGCCTGCTTCTCTGCTTACTTGTGATCTCTCTATGTCCAATAAATAAATAAAATCTTTTTTTAAAAGACTGTTATTTCAGATATTTTTTGCATAAAATAAAGACTTTAAAGAGTATCTTTGCAGTAGCAAGCCCAAACTGGACATGAAAGGTCAAACATGCACGATGGTTGTAACAGCAACAAAAAGGATTTTACTGATGATTCTGAAGACAATTTCAAAGAATGGAATTTCACTTATAAATCTAGGAAAAAAAACGTTTGCTTCATTTGGGACATAATTTATTAAAAAATAAAAAGAGAAGATACACAAAAGAAATATAAAAGAGAATGATACAAAATGATCACTTTAAGTGCATGCAATGGTAGGAAAATTATCTTTGTTCAAACTGATGCTTACTGAAAATTAACCTGAATAAAATACTTATATTCTCCAAAAGATTCAAAGTAAATTACTATCATCTTATTTTTGTTTTTGTTTTTGTTTTTCAATTAAAAGATTTTATTTTTTCAGTTGAATTCAGATGAACACAAAGCATATAGAAACCTGATGTTCAGGAGAATTATCAAACCCCAAATGTGATCTAAGACTGCATTATGCATAGTAGCTTTAACTGAAGTGTCAGACTCAGATCTCTGATTTGGAAATCCCTTTGGCTCAATGTGAAGGTAGTTGCTGTCATAAGAAACCAGGTATTTGAAAAATGCATTGCAATTCTGCTGGCAGGTATTTTCTTTAAAACTCCTATAGTTCACAAGAAATGTCTCATTGCCTTATGAATATTTTAAAAGTAAGCAGTATTCTTTGCTTAACTCTCTGTTTATTTCTGGATATGTGAAATAATTTCTAAGGATCAAATCTGGAGCTATTTGAATATAATTTAACCTATCTTTGTTCAGGCTTTAAGTAAACATAAAAATGATAGTTAAGGAGCTGGTCTTAAAATAAAACACTTTTTAATATACACATCTCATACTTCTTATAAAAATTTAGCTATTATAAAATTCAATATATCTTTTATGGCTTTTATATCACATTCAATATTAAATCAGAAATATATATATTTCAATGAACAAAATATTTCATAATTTAAGCACTTGGGAACCAGGACTTACTCAGCTCAGGGTACAGTGGTGGGGAATCATAATAAATTGAACATGGCGTTAACTCATCATCTTGAAATTTACTAAATAACTTATAAACAAATCCCAATTTGTGCAGATTCAATACAGTAATTAGAAAGGTATATAGGATGAGATGATTAAACTAAGTAATGTGCCCGTTATTGCTTAATACATCATTGAGTATATCATTGATCAGTAAATTCCTGTCCCATGAATCAATCCACCAAATTAAACTAACTTTCAATCACAATTCAAGTATTTAAAAATGGAATTGTTATTTCAACTGAACATATAAGCAATGCAAATTATTATAGAATTAAGAAAAAAGGAATAGGGTCTATAAGTAAATAACATTTTGACATCAAATAGGATGATGTATATATTTTCAAATCATTTTTTCTAACCTCTCCCTTAATATAAACTTCAATAACTCACCCATTCATTTATTCATTAGGTCAATCAGTGAAATGTTGTCTTTAGTTACATATGTATTGAACCCATAAGATGGCAGATATACTGGTAAGTACTTCTGTACTAGAGTTAAATAAATTCACATTTCTGTATATGATGAAATAATAGGCTGTGTAATCATTTTTGTTGTGTTTTATTTTGGACATAGTTGTGAACCAGAAGCTGCTAGTTATGTAGAACATGGAATATGAGGGAAAAAATGCATAAAAAAGACTGTGGCTGTAAATAAATAAATCACAGGGATGTAGAGTACGCATAGGGAATATAGTCAATAATACCGTATTAACTTTGTACGGTGACAGATGGTAACTGTCTTATCATGCTGATCGTTTTGTAATTTATAAAAACATGTTGAGTCACTATGTTGTACACCAAAAAATTAATATAATAGTATATATCAACTATACTTCAATCAGAAATACTTCATTACCACCCCAAGTTATAATAATCCGAAGAAATGACAATGAACCATTTTTTGATGAGACTATCAATCTGCCAGCCCCTTTCATCCCCCCTAAATCAAGACTTACATACCAGAAAATGGGACAGCATGAGCAAAGACACAGGGAGATTTAAAGCATCACGTACTCACTGTTCTGAAGTATCCTATGTGGCAAGGGATAAGAACATTCTTGAAGATGTGTCAGGAGCTAATTGCTTATTTTAAGAGACTATTAGAAATCAGACCATGTCAGTCTTTCACCTGATACACCAGTTAATATAATCCCCAAAGAGCTGTGTTCTGAGGTAGGTAGACATAAGAATCTTTCACAAAAGAGAATAAATTCATGCACACGGGTGACATGATCATCTCTCAAATAAGTTTTAATTATAGTCTATCTGAAAAGAACCCTTGTTCTTTCTACAGTTCAATGCTTCCTCCAAGGAGATGGGTCTTCAGATCTCTGGTCTGAGTACAAAATACCTTGCTTGTCAGTCTAAGGAATTAATTTATTTTTTAATTGCCAGTCTAAGGAAGTTATCTTTTAAAAATCTGAATATAAGAAGGAAAACTACGAAAAAGACAACACCATGATAATGCTATGAATGCTACATTTTAAAAGACAATTCTAGAAAACAGTTTGGGAATTGAGGGGAGTAAATGGCCTCAAATCAAAGGGGAAAAAATAGACATTTAGTGAAAGAAATGAGACGAGAGATCATCAAACCCTGAATAATACTGCAAAGGCAGTAATGTAGGCGAGAAAGCTATAGTTTTAGATAATTAAGAGCAAAAAAAAAAAAAAATAAAAGGACTTTTCTACTCATATTTTGAATATGTAAATGAATAAACCTAAAAGATAAAATCAGATTTTTAGATTAGTCAACAAATAATAAAAGAGAAATAAGGGAAAATCTAGGAAGATATGTTTTATTATAATTCTGAGAAATTTCACTTAAGTTGAATGATTCAGGAGGCATGTGGATATAAATTCTGGATTTTTAAGAGTGATCTAGGCTACAAATATATATTTATGCCTTAGAATTTATATAGAGTTGAATCTGTGTCAATTTGAGCACATGTAGAATGAGAAGGAAAATAAGCCAAAGAAGTTGGGAAAACACTTAAGGGCCAGAAAAGGAAGATAAAAATGAAAATGCCAAGTGTCTGTCAGTATGTGGACCTACCAGAACCCTCATTCATTGCCAGTGGGCAAGTAAAATTGGTACAATCACCTTGGGAGATTGTTTGGTATTAAACACTAACAAGGAATATATGCATTCTCTCTAACTCAGTAATTCCTGTCCTTAACAGACAACCTACTGAAGAGTGTTTAAATATATAATAAAAGTGCATACAAGAAGGTTCATAGCAGTTCTAATAAGGAAAGTTAAAAAAAAATGGAAAGTATCCAAATACCCTCAACATTAAATGGGTAAATAAACTACGATATAGTTACACAAGATACCATTCACCAGTGAGATAAATGGATGAATCCACACACCCCAATATGGCTTAATCTCCTAAACATAACATTGAGTTGAAAGAAGCCAGGTACCAATGATTAATAATATATGATTTTCTTCATCTAGAAGATAAAAATAGCCAAGACTATTCCATGATGTTAGAAGTCAGTAACGATATCCTTGAGGCTGAGAGTGAGCAGGTAAGGTGCCGTGTGGCGCTGGCAGGCTTCTGTTTATTGATCTGGCTGCCGGCTACTCTGGGGCATTCGGTTTGTGTAAACCTAGTGAGCTGAACACTAATTGATGATATGTGTGATTTCCTGTATGTTTGTTAGGTTCCAGAAGAGAGGTAAAAAATCATAAAAGAAATGTGTTCAATCGCACACAAAGCTTTGCACCCAGATCTCTGAGACCATAATTTTTATTCAGTTCTGTGACTAATAATCACAAAATTATGAAGCTATCTAAAGAAAGGAACAAAGAAGAAAGAAAAAAAGACTGCACACTGAAGCAGAGGATGGCATCTATTGCCTTCAGATAAATTCACATCTGTACTTGGTGTTTCGACATTTGACAGAATCTTGTTTAAATAAGAAAGTTGTCACATTCTCCACAGTGCTATGCATCTGAGATAAGTACTAAGTGTAAACTTGAATTAGATTTCAGCCAAAGAGGTTTATGTCATAACACATCCTTCTATACAAGACTAAAAGTACATAAAAATGAAAAATTACAATAGTTTGTTGGAGATGACACTCACATAATAAAAATGCTTTTTTACTTTACTCAGTCTATTAAAAAAGCTACTTCGCAATGCCAAAAAAGAATATTTTTGGTGTAAAATAGGAGTGTGATAAGACCTTAGGTCCCAGCCATATCTGCATACGTGAGTTTATATCATCAGATAATAAAAGGCTGATTTTGTCATCTATGCAACTGATAATTATTTTTGCTATTGAATTAATTTTGTAGACACTTAAATAAAATAGAAAAATGACAAGGAAAGGCATTTTGCCATACTGACGCATGTTACAGAAGCTATAGAGTATGGAATCTTGGTGTGCTCGGCTGAGAACTCCCATTCCCCACCTGCTGAACAAGTCATCAAGAAGTTTTTTGCAACCATGTGCTGCTGTAAACTACCTGAAGAAATCAGCTTATGGATCTAATGGAACAGACACAGAAACAGGCAGAAATGATCTGTAAACATGAACTCTTTCACGTACCTCCTACTTTCTCTAAATGCTACTGAGAGAGAAGATACACATCTGGCTTAGGTGTAATGAACCATAAGAATTATTAATGATGCTCCTACCTCTCTCCCAAATCAAACATCTAAAACCTCCCCTTAGCTGCTACTAGTATTGCAAATAAGATTTCTCTTTTCAGGGCGCCTGGGTGGCTCAGTGGATTAAGCCACTGCCTTTGGCTCAGGTCATGGTCTCAGGGTCCTGGGAGGGAGCCGCATGTCAGGCTCTCTGCCTGACAGAGCAGAGAGCCTGCTTCCCACTCTCTCTCTGCCTGCCTCTCGGCCTACTTATGATCTCTCTTTGTCAAATAAATAAATAAAATCTTAAAAAAAAAAAAGATTTCTCTCTTCTTTTATTAAAACTGGCTACATCTTTCTTGTTAAACTTATATGTCTCTTATTCATAGACATCTTGATTCCTGCCAGCCTATCTGAATATAGGCTACTTGCATTTTTGCCATTATTATTTCTTCCTTCAAATATATATCAAGTAGGGAAAAAAAGGTAGAGGAAATAAATCAAGTAACTTTAAATAACTAACTACTGTGTGCTCTCCTGCCAGTATCCACATCGCCTATATTTTCAGATTAGATTTTTACATAGAGTTGTCTAATGATTTGCATTTAACAAGAGGTCTATATTTCAAAATTATGGAAAATAATTTAAGAAGGAATTATTAATTCTAAATCTATAGTGTCTTAGACAATGTTAATCTGAAAATAACTGAGTAAAAGAGAGGGGCTAATAAAATGATGTGCTTTTTTTTTTTTAACTTTAACTCTGAAATAAGCTCTGTTCTACTAACAGTGGATTGCCATACCCTGCATTTGTTTTGTAAGGATGAGCATTTTTTTTTTTTTTAGTTTATTTTCAGCGTAACAGCATTCATTGTTTTTGCACCACACCCAGTGCTCCATGCAATCCGTGCCCTCTATAATACCCACCACCTGGTACCCCAACTCCCCCCGCCCCCGGCCATTTCAAACCCCTCAAATTGTTTTTCAGAGTCCATAGTCTCTCATGAGCATTCTTTCAAATACAAATCCATGCAACTCAAGGAACTACAGTTAAGAGAATGTCTTTGCACTTTTATATGACTTTGTATTTAGGCAACTAAAGTGCAATATATGGCTTTCTTCAGATTGGATTCCTGTTTTAACCTGAATTTGGTTTTGGCAACTATTAGACGGTCAGCCTTCACTTTTAACTGTTCCTTTAAGGTACAGGGTTTGTGAAGATATCCTTCTATAGATGCCCATAATTTCCACAGTTACAAAATGAAAAATATCTTAATTATATCTTAAAGTAATCAAAGGTTTGAAATTTATGAAACTCAAGCAATACAAAAGTTGAAACTCAATTAATAGTATATATGTATAATATTACATATTTCAAAAGAAAAGCCTCAATCTTATATTACAATCTTCACTATACTTGGTCCTTATATCTCAGTATATATGTTAGAGGATGGTTGCCCATTTCTATAAAATTTTTGGCTGTTGGCTTCCTAATGAATGTATTAAACAATTTGATAGCAATGACATCTTTATAATAGCTAGTGTTAAAACTGTAAATATGGGGCGCCTGGGTGGCTCAGTGGGTTAAGCCGCTGCCTTCGGCTCAGGTCATGATCTCAGAGTCCTGGGATCGAGTCCGGCATCGGGCTCTCTGCTCAGCAGGGAGCCTGCTTCCCTTCCTCTCTCTCTGCCTGCCTCTCCGCCTACTTGTGATTTCTGTCAAATAAATAAATAAAATCTTTTAAAAAAAAAACTGTAAATATGCTATGTCAAGTATATTATTTATATCTTCTTTAACACATCTAGTGGAATTTTCCACATAGCTTCTATGCATTATTATTTAAAGTTACACATAGCTTTTCATATTTTTGTTGTTACTCTAAATTCTATCAATCTGAAATATTATGTTCTTAGAATATCAAATGCAACTAAATTCTTTATAGTAAATTCATATCTAGGGGCTTTGCCCATCTTATTAGTTCTAATCATTTTCATGTAGCTGTTTATGAATTTTCTAGGTACACAATTATACCTTCTGAGAAAGGCTTTAAAATATGTATTTAAATATATTTAATTTAATAACAGTTTATGAATTACTTATGATTTTATTGTTAATAATTTATAAATATAATATGTAAATTACATTTTAGAATATCATATAAATAAAAGTATAAAATAGTTATAATAGAAGTGTATGTTATATATGTAAAATGTAATTATAAAATAATTTAATTATAAAGTAACATGAATAGGTTTTTAATTTTTTTAGGTAGCTTTGGTGAATTTTTTCTGAAATTTTTTCTATCTTATCTAATCCTCCAAATATGTTGAATAAATTTATTTATCAAAATATAATCTCATTATTTGTTTGAAGCACTCTAATACGGACCTATTTTTATTTCATTGTATTTGTTCTATGTTTCTTCTCTATATTATTCTTAATCTTGCCCGAGAACTGTTATTATGCTTTAAGTTCACTTGACACGTTTTTTTACATTACTTAAATCTGTCATATATTGATCCAGTGAATTCTTCATTTCAGAGATTCTATTTTTTAGCTTCTATTTCCTTTACTCATTATACTCATGTTTTCCCTTAAAATGTCAATCTTATTTATAGTAGCGATTTCACAGTAATTGTCTACTAATCTAGCATGTTTGTCATTTGGGGACCTGCATTTATTTCTTTTTCCTGTTATTTCATGTTTCTTCCAAAGTCTAGTATATTTGTATTTGAAATTTGACTATTGTACAGAGTTAAATACCGTATTTTATTTTTCTACATTCAAAGAATATTGTTATTGTTTGGGAAAGATAAGATACTTACAAATAAAGCTAATGTTCCGAGGCTTTTTTAAAGTTTTGTTTAGTGTATCTAGAGAGTAGCCTTTCCTCAAGAGTAATTTAAGAGCTACTCTATATCCTGATCCTTTAGATGGCTCTCCTGACTACACATGTTGCACCATATCTCCATATTTGGACAGTGGGAAAGCATGTCTCTCAGCTCTGAGTAGTCCCTGAAATTCATTCATCAGCCTTTTGGATTTTCACCATATAAATATGAAAATTGGTATCCAGCAAAAGACTAACGGGGATGACACAAATTTACTTGTAAATTCTTTCTTGGCATATCTCCTCCTTTTGTAGTTTTTCCCTACAAATTACAGCTGTCTCGGCTGTCAAAAATTCTGATTTCTTGTACCTCAACTCATTATAGGCACTGTGGTTTCCTTGGGCTACTCATTTTTACACCATTCCAGGGAAACCTCTTCACAGAGACACCTGAGGTTGTATTAAAACTCATGTCAGTTGTTTTCTTTCACTCAAGGAATACAGTCCTGTGCTATCTGCTTCCTTATTTTCTTGTATATTTTCAGTTTTCCTATTTGAAAATGAAATGAATGCCAAACTGGTACATCCATTCTGGAAAACAGTATAGGGGTTCCTCAGAAAGTTAAAAACAGAACTACCCTATGAGGCAGTAATCACACTACTGGGTGTTTACCTCCAAAATTCAAAAATTCAAAGGGATACATGCACCCCTGAATTTACTGCTTTATTACAGCATTATTTACAATAACCAAACCATGGAAGCAGCCACTGATAGATTGATAGATGAATGGATGTAGTCTTGTTTGTATCTATCTATCTATCTATCTATCTATCTACCTACCTATCATCTATCTATCTATCCATCCATCTATCTTCTTTATTCAACCATAAAAAAATGAAATCTTGCCATTTGCAACAACAAATGTTGCTAGAGAGTGTAATGCTAAGTGAAATAAATCAATCAGAGAAAGACAAATACCATAGGAGCCCATTCAAATGTGAAATCTAAGAAACAAAACAAATGAGTAAAGGAAAGAACAACAACAAAAAGAACAAACTGATGGTTTTCAGAGGGTAGGTTGAGGAGGGTATGGGGGAAATAGAAGATAGGGATTAAAGAGTACAGTTATCATGATGAAAACAAATAAGATAATGCAAAAATAAAAATAAAAACGAAATGAAAAGTCTTGTCTCCAACAGGGCTGGAAGTTGACGTTTATACTTGCCTGTTCTGCTATTTTTGAAAATCTGCTATGTCACTTTTTAGTGTTTCCAATATTTTAAAAAATTACTTCTTTAAACAGGTTAAGCATGAATTATTTTAATCACCGCATCATATGCATCTATTATCTGTAGACTCTATAAGGCTTGTATGTCATTTCTGTTGATTTTCACATAGGCTCGACACTTCTCGTGTCCTTATATGCTTTGTAATATTTCACAGCTTCCCAGTTACTGTCCTTAAATGATAATCAGTGTTCTCTGAAATTAAGGAGACTTGTCCTTTCCTCCTTCTTTTCCTTCCTTTCTGCTATCACACAGGTCTGAAAAAGTCTCAAACCAAACTGAAGATGCGAAAGTCCCTGGTTCACTCAGGCTGAGCACCCTCATAAATACACAAGACAAGGTCAAGTTTGTGACCATAAACTCCCCAAGGTAATCTTTTTTTTTTTTTAATTATTTTCTTCTTTTCTACTTTGTGCCAAGGAAACTCTCTCTGTGTTTCAGCATTTGTTCACTCTTACTTGAAGATTAGCTCTTTAGTTCAAGGCAAGAGAAAGTGACAAAACTCTGGGCTGTGATCTGTGTCTTTGGTCTGCTTCAACCAGGAAACCAAAATAGAGCTGACTGGAGTATGGTAAATGCCATGAGGGCAAATGCACCTTTAAAAAATAGGGTTTTTTCTTTACTCTTTTTTAATTTAAGGTTTTGTGTTTAAAAAAAAAAATTACCTAGGGTTTCTCACTATAGGTTACTAATGATCTCAAGCATCTGTTATTTGATATTTAATAAGCATATTTTTTTGCTTTGACCTAAGCAACTTAGTTTGTCATTATTAGAAATTTAATTCCTCATAAGTATTTTAAGAATTTTGTAATTTTACTGAAAATCTCTTCTAAAGAAATTAAAGCACTTTCTGATGTCAGCTTAGTTCATACTTGAGCATGATGGAAACTGAGTGACTATGCAAATATTTTTATTTTGATCATTTAAGGTAAATGTTCAATCAATTGCTTTCTTAATATTCAAGCAATAGAATTCCTGAAGTTAGATAAATATAATTTAATATCTTAGAAATGGTCTAATAATAATTAATATCCAATTGGATAATATTCGCCATTCTGAAAATAATTTAAGTTTACTGAGAGTGTTATCCAGTAAATGGATATCCATTTCTGAGATTATTTGAATTCGTAATAGTAATACAAGATATTAGAGCCAAAGGAAAAGTAACCTGGTTTAATGTGCATTGATGATTTGAAATCACTCTGGCTATTTTTTTTAAGATTTTATTTATTTATTTTAGAGACAGGGGAGGGGCAGAGAAAGAAGGAGAGAATCTCAAGCAGATTCCCACTGAACATGGAGCTTGATGTTGGGGCTCAATCCCAGGACCTGAAATCATGACCTGAGCCAAAACCGTGAGTCAGATGCTTAACTGACTGAGCCACTCAGGTGCCCGAGGCTATTGGTTATATAAGATATGTCTTAAATATTTGTATCTATTTGAACAAACTGTGCCTTCATTAGATTTAAATATATGGCAATATACTGCTTCACCAGCACAGGTTTCTACAATGCACAGTTAACCAGAGTTATAGGATTATCACATAATTCATATTCCATTAGAAAATACTACTGTTAGAGGCACCTGGGTGGCTCAGTTGTTAAGCGTCTGCCTTCGTCTCAGGTCATGATCGTAGGGTCCTGGGATTGAGCTCCACATCACATTGGGCTCCCTGCTCCTCGGGAAGCCTGCTTCTCCTCCCCAACTCCCCTACTGTGTTCCTTCTTTTGCTGTGTCTCTCTGTCTAATAAATAAATAAAATCTGAAAAAAAAAAAAAAGAAAGAAAGAAAATACTGCTGTTAGAAATATTTATCCTGAGGTTAAGGTGGTTTCTTTTTATACGTCCCTAATTCCTCTATAGGCCAAATCCTTATCAATTACAAATAGTTCTTAGTACTCTAATATTGAGTTTAATCCACTATCAACATGAACTGAACAAACACTATTTTGAGCATCACATAAGGCATTGCTTTGAAAAAATTCAAAAATGCCAGGATTCCATAGGCAAAGGGGATTGGAAAAAGAATAATTTACTTGAATTCTTTCAGAAGAAAAATGTTTCATTGGATTTTAAGTCTGTCATCATTCAAATGAATTGAACCATGATAACCACACTTACAAATGCTGGAAGAAATCACAAAAAAGAAAATCCTTCCTATATACTCATGCCAGAAAGTTAGCATTTCCCTAGCAGCAAATTTTTGTTATGCTCCACTACTTAAGATATTGTTAGGGAATGTTAAAGGGATTTACCATGGTAAGTCCACATGGTTAGAATTATGGTATGTGGAAATAGCATATCCCAGAAACCATGTTAGAAAAATAAAGACTTTCAGATTTACAAGACCCTATTAATGGGACATAAAGCAAGGAGGCAAGTGACACTAAATTTAATTTGCCTAAACATCCACTTCCAGATATGAAGGAAGGTTATTTTATTAACCTGTACCACAAAATAAATGGAGAATCATAAATGTACTCTGATAAAATAAATTTTCCCTTCTAAAAATAAGAAAACCTATGCAAATAATAAACATATTAAATTTAAATATGTATTATAAAATTCTTTCCTATATGACAATTTTAAATCAGTTCTCTTGCATATAGGTGAAATGCTAAATAATAATTTTAATTGTTATTTGGTTATTGACATAAAATATAATCAGTTTATTAAACTTCAGTTTTTTCTTCATTTCAGAAAACCACCTTAAATAATATTATTCAGTCATAGGAGTTTCAAGCCCTGACTAATTGTACCCTGAAAAATACCTCAAAATCCAATAAAATTCAGTATTTATATTTAGATAATTTGAGAATATACTTATCTGGTGAATATGCACATTATTCTGACCAAAAAGTGTACTCATGGTTTTGCAACAAATTTTATATATTCTATTGGTGAGATACGCTTGTCAGTTGTAGATGAGATTGGGTAGAATACTAACACTTATTTCACACCCAAAGAAATACTGATGGGGCTCGTTTGAGAGTTCAGGACTTACTCAAGCTCAGGGTACAGTGGTGGGGAATCATAATAAATTGAACATGGCCTTAACTCATCATCTTGAAGTTTACTAAATAACTTATAAACAAATCACATTTTGTGCAGATTCAATACAGACAAAAAGACACACAATTTTATATATGAATGGGAAGGTGACACTCACAATGTGAAGATATATTAATTTCCTGTTAGCTTGTCCATGATTTGATTTTCTTACTTAAATACAACATCACCCTGAGAGAGAAGATTTGAGGAATTTCTCAACTGTTATTTCCATCCCATAAAGGAAAATGGCTTCGTTAATAAGAGAGACAACATAAATGCTACTATTACAATGGTGATCTGAAGAAACAAGTAAGGCATTTGATGTTCCACCTAATAGGTCCACAGCTGAATTTCCAGGGAAATCACAGACTTGAAATAGGAACTGCTGAAGGCCACCAATCAAACTAACCAAAAATGGAGACAACTGCAGTGGAAGGACTGCCCATCGTTCACAGAAGATTTCACTGGTTTAAATTAAATCCAGGGCACTGGAAATCTGGTAAGGGAGTAAGAATTCCTCTAGTACCACTAACAAATGGAAAAATTCTTTATATAAGGCAGATTTTGCATTCATATTCAGATGGGAGAGCATGATTTCCAGACCCTGAAAATCTGCATTTAGGTAAAGGAGATATTCCCTAAAATATTAACAAACGTTAGCCTATTTATATGTAAATATCATAGAATTTCACACAGAACAGAGATACACATTACAGCACAGGAGGCTATTCTCTGGTTAGAAATATAAAGAATATATATAAACCATAAAATATACAGATGATAATTTAGTATTTAATAGTAAATTTTGTAGAAAAGTGTGTTTTCATGTCTTTTATATGCATAGGGTTTTAACTGTACATTTTCAGGGCTCACTGCTTTCCTAATATTCATAATTACATCTACATATATCTGCATCTATCTATAAATAAATTTATCTTTAGAAGCCTACTGAAAATCATCTATAGATGGCCTGAAACAAAGTTCAAAGCTCATGCACACAAATATTTGTTGCTCCCTTCTCCTCCCAATGATTCTTGTTCAAGTTGTACCCTCCTCAGTGGATGTCACTTAAATCAACAACACTTTGCGAATAAAATGTTGTAAATCTGACCTTGACCTTATCCTTCTTTCGCACAACCATATCTGGTACATCAGCATATTTTCTGGGATCTAGCTACACAATGGATATGAAATGATCTCACCTAGACTACCAAAATGGTATCCAAAGTGGTCACCAACATTCTTTATTACCGTCCGCTTGCCACACAGACCAAAACATATCATCACCATGCCAATCTTTTAATATCAAAACAAAATCCAAATCCCTGCTCTCATGTAAGAGAAGAGAAAACAAAACAAAACACAAGAATAAAACAATATTAACAAGACTGAGGTTTTTCTTCTAAGTCATTTCCTACCATATTATTCCCAGCTCACTTCACTTTAGGAAGACTTACGCCTTTGCTCTTCCACATTAATAACAAATTAATTACCACAGCAGTAAATTTCTTCCTGCTGTTCTTTACGCCGGAAATGAACTGCTCTCCAACTCGCTTCCCACTTCATTCAGTGTCTGCTCGAATGCCTCAGCCTTCCAGACTATTCTTATAAAAATGGCCCCACTACCTACCATTTTTCATTTTCTTATCCCATCACATTACTTCTTAAAATTATGTTGTTAGTTTGTTAGTTTACTGTCTCTGGCAACTGGAATAAAAGTTCCACAGTGGCAAGGATTTAATCAATGTTCCTCTCTGCCATACCCACAAAGAACGGTGCTTGGCTCATAGAAGATTTTTTTTTTTTTTTAATTCTGTTAAATTCATGAATGTTTGATTCTACAATTAAGGGTATTCTTTAGAGAGTTTAAGATCAATTTTATCCAAAACTTACAGCTAAGTATTTAAGGAGCTATGAAATAATGGCACACTAATAATTAGAAAGAAGAAGACCTGGATCAAAATAAATGATAATTTTAACAATTAAAATTTGGAAATAAGAAAGTTCACTTGTAATTCAGTGTCACTATCCTCCTATTCTTCTTTAAACAGGAATTATTAGGACAATTATACTGCTAATATTTATAATGAGTTTTTTGTTTGGTTGTTTTGCAAAGAGCTATTTTAATGTAATCTAAAGGAGTGGAAAGGATTACAACCTACTTCTCTGGAAGCAGCAAATTATGATTGAGATCCTGTACACATACAGGAGAGAGAGAAAGAGAGGGAAGGAAAAACAGAGGGAGGGAGGCAGGGAGGGAGGGAGAGAGGAAGGAAAGAAAGACAGAAAGAAAGAAAGAAAAGAGGGAGAAAAAGAAAGGGAGGTAGGAAGGAGGGAGAGAGGAAGAAAGAAAGGAAGAAAGAAAAAGGAAGAGGGAGAAAGAAACTATTTGCCTTGTGATGCAAAATGGGATGCATAATACTTGGTGCCTTCTAAAATTATGTGGTAAAATGCAGTTTTATTAAAAGCACTGTGAAATTGGTGTGCCTGGGTGGCACAGTTGTTAAGCATCTGACTCTTGGTTTTGGTTCAGGTGGTGATCTCACGGTCATGATCTTACAGTCATGAGATGGACCCCTGCCACAGGCTCTGTACTCAGTGTTGAGTCGGCTTGAGAGTCTTTCTCCACTTCCCTCTGCCCCTCCTGCTGGTGCTCCCCGACAAAATAAATTACTAAATCTTAAAATAAAATTAAATAAAATTTAAAAAGTATTGTGTGATAAATCAACTAGGGATTTAGCACCCAGGATAAGTTGATAAAATAAGAAAATATATATTTTTAGAAATATTCAAAGAATGAAGATAATATAGTCAAGAAAACTTATGATGGACATAGTATATTTCCAGTAATTATAATAACTTTCTCATCATTTCATTCATAGCAAGCCATTTTGAATGATACTCATGATGCATTTGTTGAAAGAAGCAGGCAACAAAATAGAATGTGTGGTTTGACTTTAACTTTGTTACACTACACTAGGCACACTGTCCTTGTCAATCTTATCAATTACTCTATTAAAATTTATTTATTACATTGGTTTGCAACTGTGTCTCTGAAATACTTGCGGACAACTTTTCACTCAATTCATGAGTTCCTTCTTCCAAAAAATCAATTACCTTATTATATTTTCTAGACCATTACCTGGGATTGAAGTAAGTCTCACAAGATAATTACTTAGGTTGTCCTTCTACTTCTTTTAAGTCTGAGTTTATTAACCTTTCTTAAGCCAGGAGAGAATTTAAAAGATTTCTAGAGATTTACTGATAACTCTTAGTCTAAACGTTTTTACTAGCCTTTCGTATTTCATCCACTGTCTCATTATACATATTTTGAGTACGCATTACTATTTTATCTGAAACACAGGAAACTAATACATTTTAACATAACTAATTTATAAGCACAAAACTTTTGTTAAAGAAAGATGGAATAGCTCTTAAAAAGTTGGCCTGGAAGCGAAGTACAAACTCGTCTATCATGTTCAATATTCTCTCATAAGAG
Source organism: Mustela putorius furo (assembly GCF_011764305.1). Classification (NCBI taxonomy): domain Eukaryota; kingdom Metazoa; phylum Chordata; class Mammalia; order Carnivora; family Mustelidae; genus Mustela; species Mustela putorius. The sequence continues at coordinate 11,287,207 of NW_025422117.1, forward strand.
CGAATGTGATAAGAAGTTAATCCAATGACAAGGATATTCTCTCCCTTCCTTGCAAGATTATGTTTATACTATTTTTAATCCTCTAATCTGTTGTTATCTTAAAATACCAGCCTGTTGACCATACGATATTCTAGCAACCAATTTTTCTTTAATGATTTCTGACTCAAGTGTTCTGAAATTTAGATGAGAAGTTGATTGCTTTGGGGAAAGAACATTATAACTATGTGAATAATTTATGTCTTAGAATATAAAAGAAATAAAGGCAAAAAAATGCAGCTTTTCTTATTTGATTAAAGTGCTGCACTGCTTTTATAAGACCTATAGAGATGGTAAATAAATGTTTGGTACTTTAATATTATTCCCAAAGATCTGGCCAGTGCAGCTTAACAGTGAATCAATTAAGTATACATATTAAAGCAGAAGGAAAAAAGGAAAATTACAATCACTTCCAAATAAGATTTTATACTTGAAAGCCCAGAATCAAAAGTTAATGTATCTTGATGATGTTAGAAAATTCCATACAAAACACAAGACATAATACAGAAGTAGCTTTTCTACAACAAAAATACACAAGTAGAAAATATATTTTTAAAATAGACAGCAAGGGCGCCTGGGTGGCTCAGTGGGTTAAGCCGCTGCCTTCGGCTCAGGTCATGATCTCAGGGTCCTGGGATCAAGTCCCACATCGGGCTCTCTGCTCAGCAGGGAGCCTGCTTCCCTCTCTCTCTCTGCCTGCCTCTCTGTCTACTTGTGATTTCTGTCAAATAAATAAATAAAATCTTTTAAAAAAAATAAATAAAATAAAATAAAATAAAATAGACAGCAAAAATATAAATTATATAGAGTAAAAATAAGAGACATCCAGAAACTATGATAAAAGAAAAACTTTACTAAAAGACAAAGTAAAGCTTTATGTAAAATGAGGTATTTTGCTTTTGGAAAGGAAATCGATAGTAAAAACTCATTAATATTGCTTGAGCATAGTTTTATGCAACTTTCTTGGATGTTAGTTTAAATTATTATTAAATATAAGCTTTGCACAGTGGCAGTATCGTAGCCAATGAGGTTTATCCGAGGTGCAAATATTGCTAATTAAATTATTATTAAATATGAAATATCCTTCACCTTTGGTCCAGCAATTCTACTTCTTTTTTTTTTTTTTTTTTTTTTTTACTTTCCAGATGATTTTCATCACTTTAATTTTTTATTTTTGATAAACATATATTTTTATCCCCAGGGGTACAGGTCTGTGAATCAACAGGTTTACACACTTCACAGCACTCACCAAATCACATACCCTCCCCAATGTCCATAATCCCACCCCCTTCTCCCAAACCCCCTGCCCCCGGCAACCCTCAGTTTGTTTTGTGAGATTAAGAGTCACTTATGGTTTGTCTCCCTCCCAATCCCATCTTGTTTCATTTATTCTTCTTCTACCCACTTAAGCCTCCATGTTGTATCACCACTTCCTCATATCAGGGAGATCATATGATAGTTGTCTTTCTCTGCTTGACTTATTTCGCTAAGCATGATACTTCTAAAAATTTTCCATACAGATATGGCTAACAAAGATATGGCTACAATGTAAAAAAATATGAAAAATATACTCATTAATTGAATGAAAGTTGTATGCAAGTATTTCGGAGACACAGTTGCAAACCAATGTAATAAATAAATTTTAATAGAGTAATTGATAATTTAATATAAAAATTGTGAAAATAATTTATCCAAATCTTTTACTATAATATAAAAATTTTAATACAGCTTAAATATCCAACAAGAGGGGATTAGTAATGTAAATTATAATATATTTGAATCATTATCTCAGTTAATAACTACTACATGATTAGATATTCTTTCTTTAAAATGATTATTTATGCACATATAAATATAAACACACAAATATATACAGTAAAACATTCATAATATTATATCAGCTTAGAAAACATATATAAAAATATATTATGTAAATATATGCATTTAGTGGAGATGAGCTCATCAAAATGTCAAACATGATTATTTCTGAAAGGTTGAATTTCACATAATGATTACATTCTTCTATGTCATTTACTGTATGATTTAAATTGTGAATACTATGCATCTGCCATTTTCAAAACTCTCTTTTATTAAGTAAAGTGGAGCTAAGAATGTATTTTTGTTTATATGGTTATTATTTATCAGTACATAATTATCAGAACAGTACAGTGCCATACAGTTTTAACATTAATACCTAAAATAAATGATGCATTACATCTTTCCCCCTCCAAAGATTTTATTTATTTATTTATTTGAGAGAGAAAGTGCATGTGTGAGCAGGGGGAGGAACAGAGGGAGAGAGACATGGAGATTCTGCACTGAGCACAGAGCCCCATACAGGACTCAGTTCCACGACTACAAGGTAACGACCGGAGCAAAAATCAACATTCAGATGCTACTTAGTAATTTATTACTATTTCATAGACTATTTTATAGAATGTACTTCCTTAAGATATACACAAATCACACAGACATACAGAAAATTGTCTCTAACCATACGGGAAAAAAATACCTGAAAGAATGGGATGTTCTGGATGTTAACTCTTTTTTCTTTATATTTAACAAAAGTCTTGATTTGGAAATGGATATTCATTAAAGATGTGCTTAACTCTTAAAAGAAAATAGGAATACCTGCTTAATATAAAAGTACATAGTAAGATGATATAAAATATATTTCTATTATTTCTATACATGTTATTTCCTTTAATTATAAACTAAATTTTCAGGGTTTGTTTTTTTTTCTTTTTTAAATGAGGGACTAATCACATTATGATGACAGAATATTCCAAATTTCTAAGGGTTTGTGTTTTTTTCAGTTTCAGTTTAATCTGTGGCTTATAAAAATGACACGTTATCCTCCTCTTTAACATATAATTGTAGTCTCATAATTGATCAGGTATCCATTCATTCAAACACTAAATGAACATATATTTTGCACCATCCATATGCCCAATACTAAACTAGGCACAGTGGCCTATAAAAAAAAAATCATAGAAAAACTGAAAACTCTTAACTCTGAGACAAATCTATAACCCAATAATTATAATAAAATATACTAGATATATTAATGCCATAAATAGAGGGTATTATTGTGGTACAAGCTCATGATAGGCAGTTACAAATATATTTTCCAGGGTAAGAGATATAAACCTTTCTATAGAAAATATCTACAATTTGTCATAAAGATGGAAGAGCTAATATTTTCCTCAAATCATAGAAAACATAAGGTGTAACTATCAGACAAATTCAGGTGGAATTATTTCTTTTTATTTTTGCCAAAAATGTTAGATGGTATTATTTTGATTTATGTGTTTTGGAAGGTAATTACTTTTGAATTTCAAATAGAAAGCTTAGTGAAAAAGTTTTGTCTCTTTCAAGTTGTAGCTCTCTAAACCTGTGACAAAGATTTGAAAACCGCCCTCTGGTGACGTCTGAGGACTTCCTCTGCACCATCTGTGCTTTCGAAATGTCAGCACTATAAGTATCCAATACTGAGAACAAACTGCAAGGAGCTCACAGAAATAGGACTACTAACTTTTATCAGATTCAACCCACTGCTTGCCATAGATGGCAACAGAAACAACCTGATGTCCTTTACTTGATGAAAATGGTCTTCATCAGAAACTGCTAGAAATGTAGGGATTTATAAGAATCTACTAACACAATATTAAAAGATTTTGGATAAATATTAAATGATATGTGGCAAATTAAGATTTTATTATTATTCTCTGGCTGAGATACTATAAGGAGCTCAAAAAATCTGAATATATTTAAAGACCATTAAACTTTAAAATGCTTGTTATTGACCAAAGGAAATAACGTACTTTGCCTGTACTTGTATTAAATAATATCTACAAATGGTTTAACCAACGAAATGACATAAAAATGTTCTGTGTATTATTTAATAGCTAGTTGATAAGAAAATAATCTATAGAATATTCAATCATCTCCTCTCAAACATAATTTTACTTGCAATCAGAATTGTGATTATAGAGAACAAACAGGGATACTGGAAGGGAGGTAAGCAGGGGGATGGGCTAAATGGATGGTAGGCATTAAGGACGGCCCTTGTGAATAGAACAGGATGTTGTATGTAAGTGCTGAATCATTCAAATCTACACCTGAAACTGATATGACATGATATGATGACTAAATGGAATTTAAATAAAAACTTGAAAAAAAACAAGGGGGGGGGGAAGGCAAGAGAAAAAGAAATAAATAAAAATAAAACCAGGGGAAGGGCATGAATCAATATTTTTCCAAAGAAGACATACCAGTGGCCACCAGGTGTATGAAAAGGTGCTCAATATCAATAATCACTAGGGAAATACAAATTGAAACCATAATAGTATATTTCCTGCCAGAATGGCTATTATCAAAAAGACAAGAAGTAACAAGTATTTGTCAAGGATGGGAAGAAAAGGGAATCCTAGTACACTGTTGGTGGGAATATAAATTGGTGCAGTGACTAGGGAAAACAGTACAGAGGCTTCCCAAAAAATAAAGCTATTATATGATCCAGCAATTCTGCTGGGTAACTTTCTGAAGAAAACAAAACCACTAATACAAAATGATTATCTGCACTCCTATGTTCATGGCAGCATTATTTATAAAGCAAAGATATGGAAACAATTTAAATTCCCACTGATAAATGAATGATTAAAGATCTTGTACAAGGGATGCCTGGGTGGCTCAGTTGGTTAAGGGACTGCCTTATGTCGCTTAAGGGACCTTACGGGACAGCTCAGGTCATGATCCTGGAGTCCTGAGACACAGTCCCATGTTGGGCTCCCTGCTCAGTGGAGATCCTGCTTCTCCTTCTGACACTTCCCCTCTTGTACTCTTTCTCTCAAATGTATAAATAAAATCTTTTTAAAAATATGCACATGTAATGGAATACTACTCAGCCATGAAAAGGAATGGAATGTTGCATTTGGGACAATATGGATAGAACTGGAGTTTAATATGTTAAGTGAAATAAGTCAGACAGGGAAATACAAATACAATACAATTTCACTTATATGTGGAATCTACAAATCAAAACAAACTAAGTAAAACAATACTCTAATTCACAGATCCAGAAAATAGATTGCTGATTGCCTGAGGCAAGGCTGGGGTTGGGCAACATGGGTGAAGGTACAAACTTCCATGTAGAAAATAAAAAATCATAGGGATATAATGTAGAGCATGGGCAAGATAGCCAATAATATTTAATAACTTTGTATGGTGACAGATGGTAACTAGAATTATTGCGGTGAACACTCTGCAATATAAACAAATACCAACCACTATCTTCTCTACCTGAAACTCATACAATATTGTATGTCAATTATACTTCAAAAAAATAAAAAGAAAATCTGTGTTAACTACCTTCTGGGATTTTTTAATTAAACAATAATTAATTGTTCATGTATCTATAAGTCTCAAAATACCATACACGTATTTTGAAATAAAAGTATATAAGCTGAAGTATAAGATCAGTTTGGTGGTATTTTATAACCAACCATGTAGGAGTAATCCTATTGTCAATTTGAAAAGTTAGAAACTTTTTTTTTAAGATTTTATTAATTTATTTGACAGAGAGAGAGATAACAAGTAGACAGAGAGGCAGGAAGAGAGAGAGGAGGGAAGCAGGCTCCCTGTGGAAGGCACAGGCTTAACCCACTGAGCCACCCAGGCACCCCAAAAAGTTACAAACTTTCAAAAATATACCTTTTTTTCAGAATTAAAACCTTTCCATATAATATAGACCACATTCTTCAATAACTACATTATTGTGTCAAAAAGGAGAAGTTATATTTTCGTTTTTGTTGTAGAGTTAACATGTTTCCAACTACCAACTTAGGGTTGTGGAAAGTAACAATGGATGAATGATCAAACTGTAACTTACAAACTATCAGTTTCAATAGAAAGAGCAGCACTGCTTTCTGAAATAATAAGTTTTAACTGTTCTCTTCCCCTTTCAAAACTGTCAGCCATGACTAATATGCCTTTTTTGGTGCATTACCCAATTTAAGGATTTGTTGGTATATTCTTGAACAGCTTTAGCTATTTGCATAGCTTTGGGATATGAATTAAAGTTGTCTGGTGCAGGGGCGCCTGGGTGGCTCAGTGGGTTAAAGCCTCTGCCGTCAGCTCAGGTCATGATCCCAGGGTCCTGAGATAGAGCCCCGCATCAGACTCTCTGCTCAGCAGGGAGCCTGCTTCCTCCTCTCTCTCTTCCTGCCTCTCTGCCCACTTGTGATCTCTGCCTGTCAAATAAATAAATAACATCTTTAAAAAATAAATAAATAAATAAAATAAAGTTGTCTGGTGCATATGAATCCCCAACTGATGAGAATATTCTTTACTTGCTTCCACTCATGATTACAGTAATTATTTGTTTTAAAGTCAGAAAAAAATTAATAAGTTATATATGAGTCTTTGCACTATAAAAATGAATTGAAATGAAAGAATGGGACATCAATATTTATCATTCATAAACATAATATTAAATTTACATTAACAAATTGTCATTTAGCTAAATGATAATCTCTTGATTAGCCAACAAATCACCTCTCTACTTATATAAAAATAAACTTTCAATAAGTATTCTCTCCTAGATGATATGACACTGACTCACTGCAGATAACTGCTGTGCAAGCAGTTATAAAATGTTTAATAAATGTGATTTTACCTAATTTATGTTGTTTGTAGTCAAAGTATGAGCAGTTTAAATCTTTATATTCCTGATATTTTGGTGCAAAGAAGAGTAGATCTCTGTAAATTGTTAGATTTAAGCATAAAATCACATAAAATTAAGTATGTTGAGTTAAAGACCTCAGATCTATCAAAATTCAAAATTTGAAAGAAATTTAATTTTATATTGCATAATTTCTAATTCTCCATTTTGTTTTTGTTACTGTAAAAGGTATTTCTTATAACTCCTTTAAGAACAGGATTAACTTTTTTCTTCCTAATAGGCTATAAATATAGAATTCCTATAGCTCTTATTGAAATAGTTTAGGCCACTCTTTTCAGATGCAGACTTATTTCTCCCTCCTTCTGATTTAACCAAGCTAATTAACCCTTTTGTACCATAAGCACTTTACTGGCTTTTTTGTATGCTGCTTGTCACACAACAATACAGAAATACACATGCTGATTTTTTATTATTGCATAATAATTTGACCTGGATGAAAAAGGGAGTTCATAGTGACAGTGAAGATAACAGTGAACAAATGAAACTAATGCTTATCAGTAAACACAGAGGCAATGAATTTAACTATGAAATTATTTCCAAACAGATATGGAAAATTTTAATGTTGAAATTACGGGTCTTCAGTAAAAAGAGTTTTGCATCTCTCAGCTGAGGTGTGATGACGAGTATACATGAGATAATTCAGGGCAAAAACACAATGATGACTCATCAAGAAAATGAGTTAATAAATTTTGCATTGGCAGAGGTTGGCACATTAAATATAATGAAGAAGTCCTAATGGACAACCCTCTTTGGAAGAATAATTAAGTACACTTGATAAGAAACTTAACACAAAATTAAAACAAAACAAAAAAACAAAAAACAACCGTACAAAGGCAAATTTCTGACTTTTTAAGTCACCTTAAAAGGAGTTGAAACTTGGAAGAAGGCAAAAAAATTTCCTAAATTTGGGGCACTGCTCTGAGCAAGAGGTGCAAGGCCTAGTGGTACTTGGTGGCTGAAGCACCAATAAAGACCCCACCATGATTCTGACCTGACAACTGATGACAAAGCCAAAGCTGGCCACTGCAGCAGAAATAGGAGATGGGAGTCCCTGCACATGGCCAATTCCCAGGCTGAACCCTGAATCTCACAGTTTTAGTGTTTGTGATGCCAAACTAAGCTTCAAAGAACTGAACTAAATTTGAACTGCCATCCATAGTTCAATAGCAAGAGTTGGCTATTTTTACCTTACCAACTTAATTTCCTACTCAATACAATTATTACCATTCTCAAAATCCATAGTTCACAATATTAACGTTACAATGTCCAGAATACAATCCAAAACTATCTGACACATGTAGAGTCAATGATACACAATCAATAGAAATAATCCAGATGTTGACATATTATCTTTAAAAATACTGCATGGTTACATTTCCTAATATTTTACTTAGAATTTGTACATATTCATAAGTGGGAAACATTTAGATGTATTGTCCATATTATATCTTCTTCATAAAAACAATTTGGAGAGGGCGCCTGGGTGGCTCAGTGGGTTAAGCCACTGCCTTTGGCTCAGGTCATGATCCCAGGGTCCTGGGATCGAGTCCCATATCAGGCTCTCTGCCCAGCAGGGAGCCTGCTTCCCCCCCCCCTCTCTCTCTGCCTGCCTCTCTGCCTGCTTGTGATCTCTCTCTCTGTCAAATAAATAAATAAATAAAATCTTTAAAAAAAAAATTTGGAGAATTTTCTTCTTTGTCCATAGTCTAGAAAATTTTCATTACTATTCTGAATATCTCGTCTATAAATGTTTAGAGCAATATCCCTTGTGAAAATATATGGATATGTTTCATTTTAAAAGGTGAGAAATATGCTTTCAAATATCTGTATTTATGTTGTGAAGTTGGTCTATTTAGATGTTTTATTACTTTTGAAGTTAGTTTTGGTAATTATAACTCTAAGTCAGTTTATACAGTTATCAAATATTAATTTGAACAGAAATAGTCTATTTAAGGTTATTTTCTGTGACCCATTCCTATTTTGGGCCCACAAACTGCCAAAGGGCATCAAGAGTTCATATTAGCACACTAGCAAGCAAACAGTGACCTCTTACACTGAAACTATTAAGGGTATGATAGGGGATTCCCAAATGGGACCTATGGATTGTTTCCCAAGATCTCTCTACGTCTACTGGCAGAGTTCAAGAGGTAGCTCCAGCTCCCACCTCTCCCTAGCTCTAGAACATTAGCAGTTTTACCACTGCTAAATGCCTTGAATCAACAATGAATGAACTTATGTTCTCTATCATTGTTTTTCCCAGATCCTACCTTTTGCTTTATGGTCTAATCTCCACAAATTTCTATATTTTTTTCTATTCTGTCTCACTCACATCTCCCAAACTCTTGAAAACCTACGCTCTGGAATTTATGGTTCATAGTCAACAAAATCTCCTATATCCCCACACTCTTCCCTGTTCAGTACATAAAGGTATTCAGGTTGTCTCCTGAGAATACCACTTTCCCACATCATCTTAGAATTTAGCAATTATTTTTTCACAAGATCCTTATAGTGACTGGAAGTGAAGTTGATTTCCTCCTTCACCATTTTTTTTTTTGCTCATATTTAAACTATTTTTCTTCTCTTCCTAACTTTAACCACCTTTGGGGGCGCCTGGGTGGCTCAATGGGTTAAGACACTGCCTTCAGCTCAGGTCATGATCTCAGGGTCCTGGGATCAAGCCTTGCATCATGCTCTCTGCTCAGCTGGGAGCCTGCTTCCCTCCTCACTCTGCCTGCCTCTCTGCCTATTTGTGATCTCTCTCTCTCTCTTTATCACATAAATAAATAAAATCTTTAAAAAATATATTAACCACCTTTGAATACCATGCAATCAAAATATAAGACTAACTCCCCCTATCTTGTTGTTCAGTACTGACCAGAGATAGTCTCTCTCACTTCATAATGATTTGTTTTTCTGGCTTGCTTTCATTCTTTGTAGCAATACAGATCCTTTCAACTCAGCAGTAAACAGCTTAGACAGCTTATAATTGACCTTATCAACAAGAGCAATACTTGAAAAAACTTGATTCAAGGAAGAAGCTTTCTATTACTGCCTACCTTTCTGGTCTGTGGAAACATCCAATGCCTTTGAAAACCTCTTTCCCTCATTTTTGCTTAACTTCCACATTTAGTCATTACAGTAATTCCCCTGCCTACACTCTTAATGCCCTTATCCTGTCCTGCTGCACAGTCCTTACAAAGCCATAGCACCAACCTCACTGAATGTGGGAGTCTTAGCTTGTGTCTACTTATCAACACAGAACATGAACCAATTTCTTGCAAAAAGTTTACCATGTAAAGTGATCCAAGAAAAGTGGGTACTGATGAGTGCAAAACTTCAAGGGAGAAAACTGTGCTTTGAGGATGTATTCATCCTTTTGCTACCACTTGGATAACTGTAACTTGATTCTGGGATTACGAGGAATCATATAAAACATGCCTCAAATTATTTATCTGAGAGACGCAAGAGGGGGCATTTAGCCACTGACATCCATTTCCTTATTAGTCAAAGACTTTTTCCACAGAGGATAAATCCCTCCAGACTCCAGGTTGTGCGTTAGAAGTATCAGACTGATTCTTACAGGCATTTCAAAAGAAACCACCCAGGCATAGTGTGAAATTTGTGTAGTGTAGGTGAATTGAGGTGAGGTGAGGTACTTTTAGGTAATATGTGCAAGAAGCTGAATAGCAAAAATAATTGCTTGAATAAAATACAAAGACGTTATGAGGTGAAAGGTGTAGGTATCATACATTTTTCTCTTAGCTTATTCAGAACTTTTTATTGAGTCAAAATCATTAGAAGACTACCATAGATTATGCTGTTTTTAATTCCTAAAGTATAATCAGTATATGATTGTGGAATACATTCTTAGTGGAAGAAGCTAATTCTAATTGTCACAACAGGACCCACTGAAAATAATATTCACCACCTCTCTCCCTAACCAACAAGCTTAGGCTTATTTACCCTTGGCTAGAATGTCAGCAAGTTTGCTTAGCATGCATGAGTATATGAACATTTAGTTGCTTTATCCTGATATGACCATAGCTGCTGCAAATGTCCATTTTTATTTATCACTGTGTTTTACAATGATTAAAAGATGCCCTAGTGAATACCTGGGATTCTAAACTTCACCATTTCTACTCCAGTTGTGTAGAAGTTACCACACTTGATTACTTACTTTCCTGCTTGCCCAAACACCAAATGATAGAGCTTCAAATTCAGTGTTCTTCCTAAAGCCAGTAGAAGCAAGCAGTCCTCCCCTTGGAAATCAGACCTCCTATGCTAGTAAAGTTTAGGTTTGGGGAATACAGTTTCTGTAAGAAAGAGGAGACGATTTTCTTCCTTCACTTGGTCTTCAATCCACGTATGGTGCATTCTTTCTAGAGCCATTAACATGTCTCACACATTGTTCATTCAGTGTCTTCAGTGCGTACCGCAGGACCAAGCCTTGAGCACGGCACAGCGTGTTGCTCACCTGCCAATATCTGAGTGGTGGATTATGTGGTAGAAATATTTGTTGTTGATTTTATCATTGTTTTCTCTGTCACCTCTTCTATGCTCTTCAGTAAGTCTCTTTGTCTAATTCAATGATGTGAGGGATCATATTCCAGGACATAACACCGTCTATAAGCCTTCAGCTGATGATATTGTCAGAAGCATTGTGAGCAAGGATGGCAAATCCATATTCAGAGAAGGTGTGGATTCCAGTAATGATAAATTACTGTCCTCTCCACTGGTCGAAGGAGTTGGATGTAATCAATCTGCTACCAAGTGACTGCCTGGTCTTCTTAAGGCATATCATCTTGAGGGCTAAATGTCAGTTACAATTAAATGTCAGTCTCTGCTGTTGCAGCCTAAGTCTTTCAGCAGCAGTAGTAGGAGCTGGATCAGCCTTGGAAAATGGGGCCCTGTGCCTTCAGACAAATGCATAACTTCAATCACAGTCACCATGACCATTGTGTTCATGAACCTATCAGAGCAGCCCAGTGTGGTCAAAGATTCTGGCTGGCATGTATACACCAAAAAATCCTTTCTCTACTGGACTGTTTAGTGTCTCCTCAGCAATGAGTTTCTTGGGCTGAACCTTAGTATGAGACATAAAAATCTGTGCTCTTTGTGTCTACTCCCATGAGTTCATCTACATGCTTCATTCCCAAACCTCTGAGTGTGGAATTATGACCTAGTTCCTTTTAGATCACTGACCAACCAGCTCAACCATCTTCTCTGTCTTAGAGTCAGGGCATATACACAACACTGGCCACTTCTCCCTCCATACAATATAGATGTGTAAGGTTCTCTCTGGATATTGGGAGGATTATGCCCTCATGATTCTCCTTCAAATCGTTCTTGAATAGGACTTTGACTGACCTCAAAATACTTTGCTAGCTCATTTGCACAGCAAGCCTTTACTTAGTCTTTCTCTTTTCTGTTAATGCATTATTTTAAAAAATAAATAAATAGGGGCACCTGGGTGGCTCAGTGGGTTAAGCCGCTGCCTTTGGCTCAGGTCATTATCTCAGGGTCCTGGGATCGAGTCCCGCATCGGGCTCTCTGCTCAGCAGGGAGCCTGCTTCACTCTCTCTCTCTCTGTCTGCCTCTCCATCTACTTATGATCTCTCTGTGTCAAATAAATAAACACAGTCTTTAAAAAATAATAATTAATTAATTAATTAAACAAGAATAAGCACATGTCAATATAAGAAGAGATGTGAGTTTACAGGACATGGAGTCTGCACTACCTGCCCATGTAATTTATGGCCTCCTGGCCTGCTTTGGCTGATCCTAGGTCGTAACATAATCTAGCATATGACTGATCCTCAGTCATATGCTAGATTACTGCTCAGCCTGCATTTGATTTACTGTGTGGTCCAACACTGTGTCACAATAGGTAGAGTCCTTTGATGCCCTACAATCAGCAAATTCTTGGTCTCTTGTATTATCATTTTGTCAGCTGTGTGAACTCACCAAGTTCTATGTTTCTTTCTTAGTGGTAGGGAATACAATATGCACAAAGTTGTCTACTTAAAGGGAATACCCTGTCCTACCTTATATGATTGGATACCTAAAAATGCATACATGTGATCATACCTCAGTCTTCATGTCATTTATCTCTTACCATCTGGCACATTCCTGTTATACTGGTTAACCGAGACTGCTTGCAATCCCCTGCTTATTAGATCCATTGAGTGTCACCGATGATGAGGATTGATGTGAATGTTTTTTATGAATGACAGGATGATCAAGTTTTTGGTGGCCCATACATAGCATTACAGAATCAGGATGGTTAAGAAGTCCTGAAATAGGGCACTGAATGTGGACAGTGTTCCTTATCACATAAAAGTCAATGAAACAAGATGGGATCAGGAGGGAGACAAACCATAAGAGACTGTTAATCTCACAAAACAAACTGAAGGTTGCTGGGGGTAGGGCAGTAGGGAGAGGGTGGTGGGGTTATGGACATTGGGGAGGGTATGTGCTATGGTGAGTGCTGTGACGTGTGTAAGACTGATGATTCACAGACCTGTACCCCTGGGGCAAGCAATACATTATATGTTAACAACAACAACAATAATAATAACAATAAAATTTTAAAAGTCATTTGGTTTTGGTCCTACTTATTGGAGACAAGAAAAATAGATTTGATGGATAAGAGACTGAAATGCCAATTTCCTGAGGCTCTGTTGAGCTCTGACAACTGAGAAACAAACAATAACAACAAAGAGAGAAACAGACTCAGAGAAGGAACTGGTGGTTGCCAAAGAGAAGGAGGCAAAGATGAGTGAGCAGGTGAAAAGGATTAAGAGGTACAAACTTCCAGTTATAAAATAAGTAAATCACAGGAATGAAAAGTAAAGCATAGGGAAAACAGTCAATATTACAATACATTTATCACAGTGAACATTTTGTAGTGTATAATTGTTGAATTGTTCTGTTGTTAATATTATATGTCAACCATACTTTGATAAAAAAATTTTTAAAACTTAAAAAAAAAGGATACCTCATGAGTCATAACATCTGGTGTTATGACTACCACTTGACTAAGTTTAGTATAGTCCACAAATGCTATGATACATTTCCTCCCAAAAGATCAACAGGTAGATGAATTAGAGAACTATCTATTCCTTTCTTCTTAAGTTTTTGAGGATGGCATTAATCTTTGCAGCTCCTCCAAGGATTAAGCAGTACTTTGGATTCACTGTCTTGCCTGGGGCCCAGAACTACAGGGCATTTTGCTTGGCTCTTCCTCCTATTCTATTTTTTTTTTTATTTTATTTATTTTTTTGATAGAGAGAGAGAGAGAGACAGCTAGAGAGGGAACACGAGCAGGGGGAGTGGGAAAGGGAGAGGCAGGCCTCCCACCTCTCAGGCTGGGATCATGGCCGGAGCCAAAGGCAAAGGCTTAACAACTGAGCCACCCAGGCACCCCTCCTACTCTGACTCTTAACCTCAAATCCAGGTAACCAATGTGAAGGCTTTTTCTGATGTTAAATGTATGTATACTATTTATCCTCTGAAAGATGGGGAGCATGATATTGAGTCTCTAAATGCATTAGACCCACCATGGGATGCCCTTGGGTTCTATTCATCATTTAGCATCTATAAATCCACAATTTAACCTGGAGGGCAGTGATTGTGATTACATTTCAAGTACCCTGACATCAGTATCAGCTTAGATTCTGAAGCTAAAAAACTCTTAATATTTGAGTAGTCCTCCCCCAACAATTAATGACTATGGTAAATCACTATAGGCCCCCTAAGGAAAGAAAAGGAGAAATATTTATTGTGTATACTTGCCACATCCTTACTAGATCTTTCTTTAAAGGGTCTCATTCTTCACTTTAATTGGTAGGCTTTGGGGTTGTAAATTGGCTTAGGTTAATAATTTTTTGCACTGAGTATCTCTTGTAAGTCTATGCTCGCCAATTTTTGCTTTCCTCCCTTTTCCTTGTTACGCAATTAAGTAATACCTTTACTGTATTCAGTTGTTCATCTAACCCTCTAGGAACATCATGATCCATTAGTAATTTCCATAGAATCCTGAAGGTCAAGGTAACTTTGTTGCCTTTCTGACCTTATTTCCTATCATAATAATTTCAACTCTTCCTCCGTGTGTAGGCACCACCACCAAACACCCGCCTTTCTGAAATCTTGTACCCACTGAGACCAGGGAGCGAACTTCCCTGATCACATCTCCTACAGTTCATCATCATCTACAAAGAAACAGGTGCCACCTTCACGAGCACCTTTCTTACTGCCTTTTGCCTTGATTGAAACGATGGCCTTCTGTGCACCCCAGAGAATATATCTAGCAGAATCTCTGGTCTCAAATTAAATCCATCTTAACATTCCTACTTTTATGATCTTTCTAATTTTTTCCTCAATATTCTGACAAAGCACTTATTACAACTCCACCCATTTATTCTAATTAGTCATCCTGTTCCAATGCTAAACGGCCATTAAATAGGCTATTAGAATTAGCGTGAAATACTACACACTAGGATGTTAAGCCTAAGCTTGTGAGAGAATGCTACACTGTCAATTCTCTCCTGTCTAGCATTTTGTCATCTCTTGCTTAGCACCCTCAGGAGGCACTGTGACAGTGCACCCTTAGTGTCATCATCACATACTAGCCAAGAATAGCGACCCTGTTATTGATGAAGGAAATGAGAGCACATTAAGGATAACAAATATATTTTGATAACTTACTTCAGGTGGTATTTGCAGACTTTGAGGAATTTGATTTAAAAAAAAAAAAAAAAAAGCCACCACCACAAGGTGGCCGGGAACACACACAAGCTTTACTAAGTGACATTTTTAGAAGTTTCTGTAGAGTGAGAGGAGGTAGAAGTTCCGCAGGAGACTTTGTATTGAGATTTTTTTTTTTCTTGCTTTCTCTCTCTCTCTCTCCTTCCTTCCCCTCTCCCCCACCCCTTCTTTTCCTTCTGCCTCTCTTTCTTTCTATTTAGGCTCTTTTCCTCACAGCTTCTACCCAAATCCTGTGCCTAAAAAACATTTTCATATGATCAGGAGGATGATGAACAGTTATGTCTTCAAGTTTCATTAACAAGGGGCATTATACTTTGTTTTCTACTTTCTTGTTTTTGCATAATTTCTTGAAGAAGAGGACTTTACACAGGTACACTGTTCTATTGACCTTACATAGGTAACCTTTTCCTGGAAGTCCTTTATTTTCAACTAGAGGATCTTCTCTAGTTTACTGCAGGATGTTCCAGTCAGATTATGTTATTCAAATCCAATCCTATTTGCATTCTTCCTGTGTCATAGATGTATCATATATGTATATACATAAATATCATCCTGTAGCTATTGAATCAAATATTCTCTCCCTGGCACATATGTCAGATTAATTAAATACTCTTCATGAATGCATTCTAAATTTGCATTGCTAAAGGCCAATCTACTAAGCAGCAATATAATCTACATGGGTTTAACTGACATAAAATTTTTTTAAAGGTTTTATTCATTTTTGAGAGAGAGAGAGCGCGAGAGCGCATGAGCTAAGGGGAGGGAGAGAGGGAAAAACTTTAAAAATTGTTAAATAGGTTAACAATTTAGTATGTTTCTTTCTAGCTATTTTTCAATTATTATGTTTAATATATTCCTATATATGTATGCACACGTGATGTGTCTATGTTTATGGTCTCTTCCAACAAAAATATGTATGTACAAATAAGCTTAATTTGGAATAGTTTAGATTGACAAAAAATTTGCAGACTTCCCACTGAGCAGGGAGCCTGATGCAGCTGGATCTCAAGACCCTGAGATCATGACCTGAGCCAAAGGCAGACACTTAACCGACTGAGCCACCCAGGCGCCAGAACTGATACAGATTATTGAGCAAATGTGCTGTTTGCCCTTCCTGACTCCTCTTTTTTTCCTCATTCAGGGCAAAGCTGTGTCTAAGGCGCTAGTTTACAATAATCTATTTGATAATGCCCACCACTCAGGTATATAAAAGTCTAACAGAATTTTTTTCTCTCCTGTTTTAATCTAGTCTTGGTAATACTTAGTATTATCTTAATGGTGGCTTAATGATAACAACATGTGGTTATTAAGATTACTTAGAAAACATAAAAGAATAACAATAACTTATAATTCTATTCCCAAGAAATAAATAGGTTAACAATTTAGTATGTTTCTTTCTAGCTATTTTTCAATTATTATGTTTAATATATTCCTATATATGTATGCACACGTGATGTGTCTATGTTTATGGTCTCTTCCAACAAAAATATGTATATAAAAATAAGCTTAATTTGGAATAGTTTAGATTGACAAAAAATTTGCAAAGATAGTACAGAGTTTCCATATGGCCCGCACTCAGATTCCTTTATTGTTAAAATCATATATTACTATGGTAACTGTTGGAACTACTGAACCAATACATGATAACTAACTAGTCCATTATTATCAATATTCCCTAAGTTTTAACTTAATGTAGTGTTTACTGTTCTAGTATCTCATCTATGAAGACGACATTACAGTCAGGCACCACACCTCTGTAGGTCCCTCAACTCAGATTTTCCTTTAATTTGCTTGATCTTTCTCAAAAGTACTGCTTAGGTGTTTTGTAGAGTGTCCTTAGCTTGGGGTTAGTGGAAGGAGAGAATATTTTTTGAAATATATTTTTATTTTCATAATTATAAATAATTCATACAAAGTTTGTTTTACCTGAATTCTACAATGATATTGTTGGTTCATGAACTTCATTCTCTTTTCTTTATGTTTTTTTTCTCCCTGTAAATCATCTGTATATATCCTTTATTCATTTTTTAAATCTTTTTTTTAAGTAAGCTTAAAAAAAAACCCTTTTGAACAATTTTAGACTTATAAGGAAACTGCAAAGAGAATACAGAAACTTTGGCATCCTCTCACTTATCACCCCATGCTGCTGACATCTTACATACCAGGGTACAATAATCAAAAGTAAGAAAAAAGCATTAGTATATTATTATTATTAATTAAATTGGAGACTTCATTCAGATTTCATTTATGATTTTACATTAATGTCTTGTTTTGCTTCAAGAATGAAACAGAGTATATGACATTGCATTTAGCCATCGTGTCTGACTTTGTCTCCTATCGTCTGTGAAGTTTCTCTGTGTTCTCGTTCATTCTCTCTCTCTCTCTCTCCTTACTCCTATTTCCTAAAGTCTTTTGACCAAAATAGTTATTAGTCACTTACACATGGCATTTTTGTTGAATTTCTCTAGGAGGAAGTGAGGAAGTGTAACATTACCAGACCATTTTTCTTATCTTTAATTAACTTCATACTATGTTCTTATGACTCTGTTTTATTTTAGCAGTTTCAACGTAGGAAATCA
Organism: Mustela putorius furo; assembly: GCF_011764305.1. Classification (NCBI taxonomy): domain Eukaryota; kingdom Metazoa; phylum Chordata; class Mammalia; order Carnivora; family Mustelidae; genus Mustela; species Mustela putorius. Next base: position 11,305,330 of record NW_025422117.1, read on the forward strand.
TCCCTGGAGAGTTTTCACTTTTCTTTTGTCACTGCTTCTCTACATGCCATGCTGAATCTCTGTCTCATCCCTTAGTGGTACCTTGAACAGATTCTGTATCTTGCCAGCCACACTGTGTTTTTCAAACAGAGTTCCATTTCCATCTTCATTTGGAGCTCCCATGCTCCTCTCATTCCTCTCTGAAGACTTGACTGGATCGCTGGGCGCTGGTGTTAGGAACCTTGGTGTCATTATCTGGCTCCGAACTATCTTCTTTTCACACCTTCTCCAAAACTTAGTTCTCTGACTGCAAAGAGCAGAATTTTATGTGGCTCTTCAACTACCTGGCCATTTAATGGTCTTCTTTCTTCAGATTTACTGATTCTCAGGCCAATGGTGTCTGATCAGTGTAGCTGGTGTGGCTCAAATCAACTCAAATGCTGATTCTCTCATGGGAAAACCATGTTTTTTAGATAGTTCCTGGGGGTTACCTATCTCCGGTTTTCTGCACTCTTGGCTTGCCCTTTTACCACCTTATTCATCTCCTTCCTCAGGTCCTGACCCAAACTCCCTTGCTCTTCTGATCCCTTAAAATAGCAAGCTTTTTTTTTTTTTTTTTTTTTGAGTAAACATGGTGTGTAGGGTAGCTTAAGTTGAGCAAACGCTGACAGTGTCTTGTTGAACATAACAAAACATGGAAATGTGGCAGCTTAATTTTGACCTCTGTCTCGGTCCTGTCCTCTCTCCCTATATTTTTGTAGGTGATGTGGTGCTGGTGGTTACTACAGCTAATTCAGGCATGAAGATCAACCTTTGAAACCATAACCTAAGTAGATGTTAACTGGAGAATGACCTTGCACTGTTCTCATTGCCCCCCTTTCCCTGCCTTTCCTCCTTCCACTGCTAATCTTCCTTCCTTTCTCTTTCTTTCTTTTTTCTGAGAGAGAGAGAGCGGAGGAGAGGCAGAGAGAGAAATGGAGAGAGAATCTAAAGCAGTTCCATGCCCAGCATGGATCCCAACATGGGGCTCTATCTCATGACCCTGAAATCATGACCTGAGCCGAAATCAAGTGTCAGATCCCTAACCGACTGAGCCATCCAGGAACTAAAATCTTCCTTGTTCTTATCCTTTTAAAACTTACTTTGTCAACCCCACAGAGGCATTGTGGGGGGGGGGGGTGAGGGGTAGGCAGGGAAAGGAGCAGCTCTAGGATAAATGTCAAGCTTTTAAAATTTGGGCTGAATGCCAGGATTAATAACACCAGTGTTCTCTTTGTAAAGAAGATACTACGAACATGGAAGAAGCAAATAAATAGTGTCTGTCACAGATGTGAATCTGGCATGTATTCATGTGTGATCCTCTAGTACATGATTTGGGAAAATTAAAGATCATATAATATGTTAAACACAACCGGAGGGAACTATAATGTTTGGTGAGATAATTCATAATTAATCTATAAAACAAACTTAGAGTTGGAACTACCATACGATACAGTAAAAAAATAAAAATCACAGAAAATGGAATTGGCAGAATTATGTTCTGGCCTATATACTACTATTAATTAGCTGTTTTTCTTAATAAACCTAATTAAATTTTATCTTTTCAATTTCCCCACCTGTCTGTTCAGTAGACAAATATTAAAATCCATTTATTATCTAAAACTTCCATGAAATAATAATAATGATAATAATCACTAATGTCATAATTTATTGACTCCCATTTGAGCAAACTTCCATTAAAACAATGAAATACTATGTGTGAATAAATAATGCACTACATAGTGTGGCTGTATGAATATTCATATGCTCACTTGTTTTCTAATAATACCCTCTCATTTATTTTCCTATAAAACTTTAGAAAACATTGGTTTCTCTGGAATACCAATACTGTAGGTAATTTTAATTATATAGGCACTATTACAACTCACAGTTTAAATATGCACTTTGGACCTTCAGGTGGGAAGAAATAAACCAAGGGTAATGGTCTTTGAGGCTCAAGATATTTATTACCTCTACTTTACAAAATCACAGTGCAAGATGACAAATAAGCCCCATGCAAAGAAAACATATATTTGAAACAAACTTTTTAATTGAATTACTTCATGGTTCTAAATAAACCATTTCATTTGAAATATAATCTCAATTACCATAGCACTCAGTTCCCAATATATCAGCAAAGAGTCAAGTGAGACAGTACTTAGCATGATACTGAAAATACTTAATTATTTTCATTTAATGATACATCTATAATGGGACCCCATGGAATCCATCCCTCTCATCTCTGCCAACTGTTACATTCGTTCAAAATGAATACACTGAGAGAGTGATATTATTTTATTTAATTTGCCAGAGGTAGTGGTGAGCCCAACAACTAAAATTAAGAAGATACGCTTTGACATCTGTGATTTGAGGACAAGCTGGCTGTGACAACTATGCACTGCTACCGCTGATTTGGCTGGCTAAGTGCCTCTTTTGTAGTCACCACTCCATTTGCTTCTCTCATAAAATGAAGTATTTAATTTGACATGGTCATCTCAGCTAGAAGAGGATGTATTTCCCCACTTACATTCTCCAAATGAAAGTTTCCTTTCTGACTTGAGAGAATCTTGACTATGACTTCCAAGACATTCTTTAAATTAAATTTGAGATGGAATTATCAGAGACATCCATTTTTAAAAAAATACATAATTGGTTCTCATTTAATTTCTCTTCCCTGTGTGATCATGTGTCAAAGAGGAAACATATTTCAAGCCTAATGATAATAATAATAATGCCTCAATTAGCATGTGTGTCCTCAAAACGCCATTTTGTACTTTTCCACATTAACGTAATTACAGATCCATCCATCAGGGTTTAAAGTAAATGTAAGGAAACCTATCTGTCTGGATTGGATGTTAAATATGGCAAATCTATTGCTACCATCAATGTCAGGTTTCTTAAGCCATACCATCAGAGTGCCAAAATAAAGCACCAGAGTGTTCCAAAGGCACCAAAAACCTAGAGTTCATTGCTTGTGCTAGCCTCCTTTCTTACCCACAAGACATCCTTAATCTTAGTGTTTCTGAGGTTGTTAACATAATCCTATGAGCAGGAGTTTTCTGGAAAGATCTTTGGTGCAAACTGACACAAGGCAGGGTTAATTATTTTACTCTCAGGAATAATGGACACAAGATCTCTGCCTACTACTAATCATTGGAAATTCATCGTCATCTGTGAGACATTATCTCTGCATGCTAGCCCTGATTCTTCCTTCTACACTGAATGAGAAGGAGCAGATTTAACCTTCTCCTTCATACAGAATTCCTCAAATATTTCAATGTAGCCCAAATGTCAATATAGCATTCTAAAAAATTTTTGACTGCAAAATCACAAAAGTATCTATCTTGTCCTTCATAGTTCATCCTCTGTGGTTTCAATTGAAAATAAATTACAATTTGACTTTTGTGTATGGGAGCTTATTTATCCAGACATACAGAAATGTACCCTCACTTTAAAACTCATGAAGCCTAATTTTTAAAAGAAACTGCAATGAGACAATCTCAAGGTCTTGAATTTATGCGATGTCACAGGATATTGCAAAAGCACACAGAGAAAAATTATTTTTATTTTGTAATTACATCGTGCTCAGAGTTTAAAACTATGAAATATTTGCATTCCAGGTAGTTGCTATTTGCATGAATCACCTACCAAGAGAAATCACACTGGTATCAATTCATCCATAAAATGTTAATTTGTCTTTAACTTGATGAAATGACTGAAGCAAATATCTCATACATATATTATTTTTTTAAAGATTTTATTTATTTATTTGACAGAGAGAGAGAGATCACAAGTAGGCAGAGAGGTGGGCAGAGAGAGAGGGGGAAGGAGGCTCCCTGCTGAGCAGAGAGCCTGATGCGGGGCTCGATTCCAGAACCCTGAAATCATGACCTGAGCTGAAGGCACTGGCTTAACCCACTGAGCCAACCAGGCGCCCTCTCATACATATTTTAAAGGATAGTCACTGATCACATGTAATGACTGATTTTTTTCCATGAAAATTATATCACCAATAAAAGTTTCTGTAAGAAATTTATTAAACAAAATATTATAATAAACAAAAATATATAATAAACAAAATAGAATATTATATCAGCAGTACAAGTTTCTGTAAGAAATTTATTAAACAAAATAAAATGTAGCATTATTTCAAATTATATATAATTACAAGAGAATAATCACTCCAAAGATTGTCTAGAAGAAAAAAATGTACAACAAAAGATAACATCTGCATAAACTGATAGAAAATTATAAAATGATTTCATTCATTTTTGAATGTGACTATTTTGTGATGATACTAGAAAATGTAGTATTTTTGTGGTTAAGAGACAAAATTCCAGAATTTACTTATCTACAGCACAAAAATGTCATCTCTTACATTATATTGGTATGAGAAGGTTAATTACTGAGCTCAAAGGAAGAGACTGCCATTTTATCAATGAGCTAAGCCTGTGATAATGTCATACAGACTCGTTTTTGAATCAAATTTCTCATGTTTCTAGTAATATATGTCAATTTGGAATATATGTTCAATTGCTGTGTTATCTTAAAAACTGAAGTGGTCAATTGAAAAAGTGATTTCAAAGGAAGACGTTTGTGTATGTGTGCGTGTTGTGCGCACATGCGTGTATAGATATAGACAGCAAAGTATAAATATGTATGTGCTTGTGTGTATGTAGATATAGATACAGACATATAAATATCTCATATAGACATAAATATACTTACCCTATTTTCCTATATATTAGTAGCATAGTTTTAGTCTATATACTAAATATCTAAATAGACCTAGTTATGTGAAACACCCCTATTTCTTTTAAGTTTGCTTTACCGGTTTCCCTTATAGAATAATCACATGTGGGTATTCATTTTTATAATAAAATTCTCATACACACATTTTCAGACCATTTTATAAAATGTTTAATATGGTAATTATAGTCATTCTCTTGTGTAAATGAAAATTAATTAATCAAACACATTAAACTGTATCTAAAGACAGTATGCTTCTCAGAAGGGTAATTATTATTGAATTGGTGATCTTCAAATATTGGTAATTTTTTAATTTCTATAATATATTTCTAGAACATAGACTAAAAATAATCATAACCTCATGATCCATTTTGTTGGGTGACTTCAGTTATTTTTTACCCCTCAAAATATTTTTTAAAGGGATATGGCTTTATTCTCTTATTTTTTTCTTTTTCATTCTATGGATATCTAGAGAACAGTTATTTTTGCTATCATAATGAGAATACATTTCTTCCAAAATTTGACCACATGCTTAGCATATTTAAAAAAAAGATAAGCCTTTGTGGAAATACACTATAATAATACATATAAATATCTTATAAAAATAATATATCCAATGAGATACAAATATCAACATAAATTGTTGGATATGAGGAAACTATTCTAAATATGAAACATGAAAGTCACCAAGTTACACATTAAAATAAATGTGGAAATTACTAATAGACTAACTACTTTATAAATAACACTTCATGTAGCAAGCCAGCTTATAAAATTCCCTCAGTATAATGTAGGCTGCCCATTGTCACCAAGGACAAAATTCCTTGGCAAGACTGAAAACTAGAGTTGCTAATACTGTATTGACTGTTACCTTTTTAAAAATTTCATTCAACTAGAATGTGCATTTCCTCTTAAAATAATGCAGTGGGGGATTTTATATCTCCTTTATATATTAGAAAATATGTTAGAAAATATTTTATGTATTATAAAATTGTATTTATCTTACATGTTAGGAAAATAGTCATACTTTACATTGATGATTTTTTTAATTATTACAGAAAAAATGGATTTATTATGGAAAACATGGAAATTTGTTAAAACATATACTATAGGGCCAGTACTGCATTTTTTTCTATAAGCTTTCTTATTTATGCAAAATTTTTAAAATGTGATTATTAATACAAGACTATTTATTATAAATGTGCTTTTCTTTTTTTCCCCAATTGCCTAATATATTCACCTCACAGGAGAAGATTAAGATGAATTATAGAAGTAATGGGAATATTGAGATATATTATAGAGGGATTCATATAGAATATGTAATGTTCATGTTATGAACATTATGAAAAATTACATAGTAGGGAAGAGAGCCATGTTACTCATGTTATCACGAGAAAGGATTTTCTGACTTTTTTTTTTTTTAAGATTTTATTTATTTATTTGACAGACAGAGATCACAAGTAGACAGAGGCAGGCAGAGAGAGAGAGGGAAGCAGGCTCCCGCTGAGCAGAGAGCCTGATGCGGGACTCAATCCCAGGACCCTGAAATCACGACCTGAGCCGAAGGCAGAGGCTTAACCCACTGAGCCACCCAGGCACCCCGAGGATTTTCTGATTTTTTTAACCACGATTCGCATTAGTATGTCAGTAACAAACCTAAAGGGAACAGATGCCTGTTTTTGATAGAAGGAGATTGAGTCTTTTTCTGACCTGGTGCTATTAACACAGTGAGAACAAAAAAAGTAAGAGAAGGAGCAAGAGAACAAGGTTTAAAGGTGAGTCCTGTTTCTTCCCTACATACTCTTTTGCTCAGAGGAGGCAAGATGCTGTAAGGGCAGAGACTGGAGAAATAGTGGCTGTCTGCTAAGGAAGAAGCAAGGAAGTGGATACTTAGAAAATGTCCATACAATAATTTGGTGCACAGGTATCATCACAGAGCCTTGGAAAGCTCAATGTGCTTAGGTATAAGGAGTCATGAGCTTTTCAGAACCTGATGGTTTAGAGCTGAAAACTAGTGTACCAGAAACATGGCTCCCATTAGCATAGCTATGACAAAATGCTGAGCAAAACCTCGTGGGCCATTGTAGTGAATGAGACGGAAAATCTGGTACGGTATAGAGTTTACATTCACCAAGAATGGAAGAGGCTCAGGTTCGTATTTTGGAGCATATTCCCGGTTATGCCTGTTGTCTAGGTGTGATTATTATTAGTAATAACTCCTATTACTGTCAAAAGTATTCCACCGTGGACAGTCAGATGGCCACCATCAACAGATGATATGCTCCCAGGGCTTAGTCAATGAAGTTATAGAAGTAGCAGGAGAAAAGAGATGCTAAGTGAACACAAAATTTTATCTAATAGATATCAAACACTACTTAAAAAGATTACCAAAAATAATGTATCATCCAATTTTTGAACCTTACAGAACAGAATTAACCTATTTTTCTCTCCACACACTGAGGCTTTCCAGGCACATTGGCATTGCAGTATGAAATAAATTTTGCAAGTCCATTACATTGGACTACATTTATAAGGTTTAAAGATAATAAAATGAAATAGTATTTTTGGAGGCTTTGAACTACATATCGGGAACTGAAAATCATTATTACTAAAGTAGTTTCAATCTGCCCTCCCCATTATGAAACATGATATAAATATTAGTTCTATTTATTTTTACTTTCTTATTATATCCCTGATACACTCTTCATGGTTTCTGAACTACTATGTATCTTTGTTTGTTATTATAACCCCCTCCAGCAAAAGTCTTACATTTTTATATTACTAAATTTAGTCATTTACTAGTAGAGTTCATATTTCAACCTTGCCTAAAGGTGGTAAAAATTATTTTTGTACTTGTTATATTTTTATATTTGTTGTTAATTTAACCTGAGGAAAAACTGACACATGCTCAAATTTCAGAAGAAACTAAAATGCATCAAAACTGTTTCATACAAAAAGAATGAAATCTTGCCTTTTGCAAAAACATGGATGAAGCTTAGAGAGTATTAATGCTAAGCAAAATAAACCAGTCAAAGAAAGACAAATACCGTATGATTTCACTCATATGAGGAATTTAAGAAACAAACAAAGGGAGAAAAAAAGAGGGAGACAAACCCCAAAACAGGCTCTTAACTATAGAGAACAAACAGATGGTTACCAGAGGGGAGGTGGGTGGGCAGATGGGTAAATTTGGTGCAGAGGATTAGGCGTATACTTATCTTGATGAACACTAAGTAATATATAGAAATTGTTGAATCACTATATTGTACACTTGAAATTAAAAACGCTGTTTGCTAAGTACATTGGAATTAAAATTTTAAAAAGGTCCATAATTATTTTTGAAAAAAAAAATTTAAGTAGAGAATAAACTCATCTGAATGTGTGAGAACTTGAAATCTTTGCAAAGTTGTGTTAGAATCATACTTTTTTAATTATTTGATTTATATTAACGCCTCTAAGCTACGTTCTTTCAGTGGCATTTTTGCCAGACAAAATATGAAAAGACAAGAAAGTCCTTTCATTTTCATGTTTAATTTTAATATTTTTATAAGCAAACAAGAATCACAGAAGTCGTTTGCTAGCTTAAGATAAATGTTACAGCAACCCTGATAAAATGTCAATGTTAGCAAGAGAAAGTCAACATATGATGCAGTTAAAGTGTGTGTGCCTGCCTCTGTGTGTGTGTGTGTGTGTGTGTGTGTGTGTGTGTGTGTGTATGTGAGTGTGTTCCTTTCACTGGAAAAAAATGTGGCTGTATTTTGCAAATATAATATTGAGGAAAAAATTCAGACATCAGAGAGTACAAAATACATGATTTCAATTTTGTAACATATAAATTTTGGCAAAACTGTTCTATACAATTAGAACAAACATTTTCCTTGGGACTTAAGTGACTTAAAGGAAGCACAAAACAGGGGTGCTGAATATGTTCTTTTTTTTTTTTAGAGAGAGGGAGAGAGAGAGAATCTCAAGTAGACTTCACACCTAGCACAGAGCCCAACAGTGGGCTCCATCCCACAACCCTAAGATCACAACCTGAGCCAAAATCAAGAGTTGTACACCCAACCAACTCAGCCACCCAGGTGTCCCCGTAATTCAGTAACTGAAGTTATTTACCTGTAAGGGATTTAAACAGCCTTTGAAACCAGACAGGATCAGAGTTACACTATATTGGATGAATTATTTTCAAGCTAATACATAAGTATTTTGAATGACTGTACATTTATACAGAACCCATCACAGTGTTATAAAATAAGGCTTTGACTTTGAGTTATGCCCATAACTCATTTTTGCAAGGTATTCCATGTACATGGGTTTAGAGATTTCATCTGGAAATGGGGTTACAGGATAATGATTAAATAGGCCAACCACAGGAAACAGTAGTGGAAAACATGTAAATTATCAACAAATGATAGCTATTATTATTTTGAAATGTATAAATGCTTTTTGTCTGTCTCTAAGTAGTGTCACTAGCCCTTCTAACTTATATTTTACAGCCTTTCACTGTGTTAGGCTTCCTATTCCTTTCTAGAAATAACCCCATAAACTCTCCCTGGATTATGGTAGTGATCTCCTAAATATTTGCCCTGATCAGTGAGTTGTCCAGTGATGTCAGAATAACAGGTAAACATATTTTCCAAAATGTATTACACTGAATTTTGGTCTTTTTTATGTTTCATGGGAGGAAAATGTTACGTGATATAACTTCAGAGAGCATATTATTTTATATGGTCATCTTGGAGACCCATATGAATTTTAGCAAGCTACAGCTCCTGGGGAGTACTGCAGTTAAACTTTGATTAACGCATAATTTCACAAGTTTATCTTAGCACAAAAATACCCTTGTCTCAGCTAAGATGAATAATTACTATTGTTAACTACTCTTCTGCGGGGCATATTATAAAAACAATGCAGATATTTGTTCTATCGTGCATTAATAATTTTATCTCAGAGTGTGAAAAAGTGGTTTCTAACATATTCACTGGATTTCAGGGCAACTGAATTCCTGTAAATATTCACAAATACAGATGAATATTGAATTCTGTCTATATAATTAAATAGAACATTGCTTGCATATGCAAACTAATTTTCAGATATATAGATCTGCTTGTATTATTAATAACATATTCATCATAACATGCTATTTAACATATAGCATTTTAATATTACATATATGTTAAAATCTAATTAAAGTCATGTGATACTCCATAATACACTTCATTGTTATAAACAAAAGAGTAAAAACTACTTATGAAAATAAAAGGGCTAAGTTTTGGAAATCAACTAAATATAAATTGAATCTCTGTTCCTTCATTAAACCACAACATAATCCACTATTTATATAACTGTAGACAAATCATTGAGCTTTTCTGAAAGCTCATTTAAAAGGCTATTATGAGCATTAAGTTTTTTAACATGGGTGAAAATTTCTGCAGAGTTCATAGCACCAAGTACATAATAAAATATTAGTTCTCTCATTCTTTCCTTTTATTTGCCAACTGTCTTTTTCATCTTTACATTCACAGCATACATAGTTCACTATGTACTCTGTAATATTTAGGATTTTTTCAATCAGTATTTGCTAAACTGAGCTGATTATAAAATTTGGATGGCAGAGAGTTATAAAAAGCTATTAATATGGAAATAAAATATGTATCCAATACTCATGTCACTAAATTGTATGTTTATGGAATTTTATTTATTAAATAAGATAAATATTTGTTCTTTTTGTTTTATTTTTGTACTTCAATTGCCTAGGCACTTTTAAATCTACAGATGCTTACAGAGTCCCAGCTGGCAAGAAATGCCATCTTCCATGTGCATTTGTCACAAATATTAGAAACAGGAGAAATTCTCACCTGAACACTCACACTACTCAAACCTCCACACTGACTTAGAGCATCAACATTACATCTTCACACTCCTAGCAGGAATCTTATGTTTAGTCTAAGACAAATGAATTTTTCTAGAAAGTGAACTACATATAGTCACCCTTCTCTGCCTGAGCTGCTGGCAAATTCTTTGAAGAAAAGTTTGTACCCAAAGCCCATCAATGAGTCATGAGAGAATCATACAGTACATTATACCAAAAGCAGGTTGCACCAGGTAGGCTGACTTTCCCATTGCCGCATATGGGCTAAAAACTGACTATTTCTATAAAAGTTTATAGTTTATTATCTTTACCATCAAAAATAACTAAGAACGAACACACACCATTAACACCAGAGTGGTTAGTCTTCAGGACTCCTGACTGCAAACAATGCAATCCTCTCAGAGTTACTTAAGCCAGAACAAAATTCATTAAAGGACATTTGGCAGCTTCCAAAATCGCTGGTAAAGTCAACAGACCAGAAAGAAGCAGCAGCAATGCCCTACATGGCACAGTGATTTCTGTTCCTAAACCTGATTGTCATTATCCATTGACTCCTATTGCATTCAGTGATTGGCATCAGAAATTCTATTATTGTCACAGGACACTCTATCACAGTGGTTGCCAAAAGACTGATTTCCTTTTAGGTGTTGATTATTTCTATGAGAGTGTTTGCACTTCATTGGAGTGACTTTGATTAAATGAACATGTTCTACTTGAAAGGGATCTAGTGAATATAGTCTCTCCAATTCTGTTTGAGAAGGTTAGACTCGTAGTGTGGAAAATTATCAAGATGTAGAGAGAGTATGCAAAACAACTGAGTAACTTTAAATAACAGATGACCTCAACAAAATAAAAACGAAGATTGCATAAGTATGGGTTTGATATCTATGCACACATTCTCTTTTACCACAACAATGAAGGCTTCTTTACTTCAATAATACATCTAGTTAATCACTTAATTCACTTAATAATATATCTAGATTCACTTTATATAGTTGTTAAGTGATTAAGTAAATATTTATCAATTGTGACACAATAATGACTGTTAGTGGCACAAAGATACATAGATACCATTCTGAACTATTGTCAATATAGTATAAAAAGTCGATATATGGTTTTAACTTCACAGAAATAAAGACAAGTCTATAATGACATTTACACATGGAAAAAAATCAGAGGGGAAATGTATGTCTTCAAAGGAATGCCAGCATTATCTTCAAAAATAAAATATTGGGGACATGGGATCTTGTGACAATGAAAAGATAAATGTTCTCTAGGTAGACAGAGGGATAGAAAATGTGCATTCATTTCAGGAGAAAGATTCAGTTGAAGTTAGAAAGCATTCCATTGTATCTAGAAAAATTTTTTTTAAACTCTGAAATACACTCTATCAGATATTAATGTAGCCACTCTTGCTTTCCTATTTTTTAAATTCATATTTTCGTAGTGTACATGCTTTCATTATTTTATTTCAACTGTTCATGCTGTTGAATTTGAATTGTTGATTTTGTAAGCAACATACAGTTGAATCATGCTTTATTTTATTCATTCTGATAATCTCTTTAGAGATTGTTTTTAGATGGGGCCCAAAGAACAAATAAAGAGACTCAAGAGAATCATGATAGGAACAGACACTGGCATGCTTTAACCTCAAAACTCCAGTTTCTAATACCATGACACAGTAAGTGGTTTCCAATTTTGCTCTATATACAATTACTTCCTCTTGGTTAATGGCAGGAAATGACAGAACAAGACTAGATTATTCACCCATCAAAATATTGTCAATGCTACCATATGACTATAAAAATTGTTTGGGTAAAGGCAATAAATAATTAAAACCTGAGGGCTCCTGGACAGCCCAATAGTTTAAGCATCTGACTCTTGATTTTGGCTCAGGTCAAGATCTCACGGCTGTGGGACTGAGTCCCAGGTTGGGCTCTGCACTGAACATGGAGTCTGTTTAAGATTCTCTCTCTCCGTCTTCCTCTGCTTGTGCTCTCTCTCTCTCATTCCCAATAAATGAATAAAGTAATTTTTAAAAATAAACCAATAAAAATTTGCACTTTCTGTCAGAAGGCTTAAAATCTAATGGATGATAATATCAGAGCAAGTTTTACAATGCATGCCTCATTAAATTGTTTTAAATATATACTTCTATTTTCAAAACTGGTCCTAATGATGAATGAGAAGATTGGGGTAGGGTTATCAGTGGTCTCAGCTGAAGAGAGAAGAGTACCTCAGAAGTTAGAAATGGGGATGATAAAACATTTACTAGTCCAGGATATATTTACTTTTTCTCCCACTTTTTGGTTGTCAAATAATTCAGAGTTAAGATATTTTTCTTCTTAAAGACTTTGATAAAATTTTACTTAAAACTTTCCCTGATTTAAACCAAGAGATTTTTTAAATGAAATCTTTGAAAAAAAAATCGTATGAGATTTTTATATTAAATGAGTTAAAATTTCAAATTATCTAATTAAAATATCAAATTTTTCAATCCTATGCTTTATTTAAACTATATATATATATATATATATATATATATATGTCAACTTCCTTATAAAAAGGTATTTCCATTTTTAGTGTTTGTACAGGAACCCATTCTATATTAAGATCCTGAAAACATCATGTGACCCATCCTTATATTCACAATACTTAAAAATATAATTTGAGGGGTGCCTGGGTGGCTCAATGGGTTAAATCTCTGCCTTCGGTTCAGGTCATGATCCCAGGATCCTAGGATCGAGCCCCGCATCAGGCTCTCTGCTAAGCAGGGAGCCTGCTTCTTCCTCTCTCTGCCTGCCTCTCTGCTTACTTGTGATCTCTTTCTCTGTCCAATGAATAAATAAAATCTTTATATATATCTATAGATATCTACATATATAAAGATATCTATAGATATATATAGATATCTTTATTTATAATATGAGGGGCGCCTAGGTGACTCAGTCATTAACCATCTGCCTTCAGCTCAGGTGATGATCCTAGCGTCCGGGATCCAGCCCCACATCAGGCTCCCTGCTTAGCGAGAAGCCTGCTTCTCCCTCTCACACCTCCCTTGCTTGTGTTCCCTCTCTCACTCTTTCCCTTTGTCAAATAAATAAATCTTTTAAAAATATATAAATAATATGAATTTTTTTCCTCTGGTGTTTAGGAAGTTAGAATATTGCTTAAAAATTAATTAAGATAAAGCACAGAAAATATAATGTCATGGTTTTAATCTTCTGCTACATTTATTGGTAAGTTCAGGGTCTTTTGCTAATACTTTACTCTGACCATCCTCCACCTAACAAGCCATATTCTAATTCCTTCTCTTTGAGGCTATTTGCATGGGTATAAATCAAATATTTGGGCCAAAGATTCAATCTATTTTTGAAAAGAGGGTAGATCAAGACTCATTTAAAGTTTAAAAAACAAAACTCCCCAAAGAAGTCAGGACCTTCATTCTGTTTCTTGATAGAACTCAAGCACTGGAAGAGAACCTTGCACAGAAGTATCTGATTACTATTCTTTGAATTAAATATTTTAGACTTTCAAGGCTTATACCTCATGCTACAGAAATATTTATCAGAAAAGTCTTATACCAGCAGTTATAGGGTAATCTCCCATGAGTACTTAAATTATAGGTTAATTTTTTAAAATCAACCTATTTTCTTTGCATTTATAGCAAATGGTAGCACTATAATTTGGATACAAAGCTTATTCAAACCTCTAACACTGAGTATTATTTTTAGTTCACCTATTGAAGGCACCACAGAGATAACCAATATCTGAGACCCGTATAATTTTGATGATCCCCCCAAATTATATTTATTTTTAAAAACACATTTAAAATATATTGTAATTAGTCATCCACATTCATTGATCTATGAATATTTACATACAACACATTTTACCTAAAAAACCATTAGCATATATATGTTCTGTTTTATACATAGGCACACTGTATAATCCTGGGGAACATCAAAGACCAATGTAATAAAGAATCATAGTGTAAACCAACTAATCTTATAATTAGGCTATTTTCCTTATTTGACAGAAAGAGAAAATCACAAATAGACAGAGAGGCAGGCAGAGAGAGAGAGAAGCAGGCTCCCTGCTGAGAAGAGACCTTGATGCGGGGCTGGATCCCAGCTGAGATCATGACCTGAGCTGAAGGCAGAGGCTTAACCCACTGAGCCACCCAGGAGTCCCTAATTAGGCTTATTTTCCTAATGAATTAGTTATTTGTTATATTTTAGCTTTGATCAACATGCAAATTTTGGTAAGAAAATTTTAAAACAAAATCTATATTAAAGCTATTTTTATTAAAGCACATTTTGATTATATTAAAGATAAAGCCACTCACAGAATAAAAGATCCAAGTACTACAGAAGGACAACATGCTCTCCAGCTAAGCTAACAGAAATGGAGAACTTTTGGGGGGATTTAGTCATGACACTGAGAGGCTGAATGACAGTTTGATGGCCTAAGGGACCAATGGTCTTGTCAGAGCCTCTGATATCTGACAATCAGGGATGACTGGACAGTGTTAAGATCCAAAGGCCATGAGAATAAAGGGAACAAAGTAGAAAGAGCCTTGTCTCAGAAGGACAAAGGTTTTTGAAACACATCAGGAAAAGCAGCGCAGTGATAATGACTGCCTCATAATGAAGGCAGGAATAACCAACTAGGTTATTACATTTTCCCAATTTGTAGAAAATTATCTACCACCACAGGAGAAAGTTCGTGTTTAAAATTCAGCAAACTGAATTCCTAGGGAGTGAGATGTTTTTATTTCTATGGTTGAAAGTTATCAGGCTTTTGCATCCACTATCAAAACAATTGTTCTTTTCCATTTTGACACTTCACATCACTGAAAACAGTGGCTTCTATTGCAATTAAATTACAAAAGAAAAAAAAATTCTCTCCACAGATCAAAGCTAAAAGAGCCAAGTCAGTGTTCAAAAGGATATTTTCCACTCGTTCTATTATATCTAAGTACTTGAATCGACCCTTTAGCTGAAGAAATGTTTTCTTTGTTTAAAGTTTCATTAAAAATTTTATTTTATATATTTAATGTGAGTATTTATCAAATTATACAAAGTAAAATGGGTCATAGACATAATAAGAAATTTACACAAGCTGCAACCACTGCCTTTCATTAAAATTCTTTTATGGTAAAATGTCACAAAAATGTGTTCTTATAAAAATGAAATGTACAGAAAAATTAATTTTATTTATTTATAAGTTCTGAATACTGACAGAGAACGCAAATCCTTAATTAAATCAAGTATACTGCGATTTATGACCGATTGCTTTAAAAACTTAAAAGAAATAATTATACATTTGAAATACTCTGAACTCATAAAGTCTAAAATAAATTTGAAATATCAACACAACAAAATCAAAAAATCTTACGAATCACAAACACGTCCAATTTCATTGCACTTCACAGATACTGAATTTTTCTTACAAACAGAAAATTTATGGCAACTCTGTCATGCAAGTCTATCAGCACCATTTTTGTTTTTTTATTTATGTTTTTATTTAATTCCATCCAGTTAACATACAGTGTAGTGTTAGTTTCAGGTATACAATACAGTGGTTCAACAATTCTATACATCAACCTGAAATAATATAAGTCCTTATATTACAAGTGCACTCCTTAATTCCCATCACCTATTTAACCCAACCCCACCTCACCCACTTCTCTGGTAACCATCAGTTTGTTCTCTATAGTAAGAACCTGTTTCTTGGTTTGCCTCACTCTCTCTCTTTTAGCTTTTGGTCATTTGTTTTGTTTCTTAAATTCCACATATGAGTGAAATCATATGGTATTTGTCTTTCTCTGACTTTTTTCACTTAGCATAATACTCTTTAGCTTCATCCATGTCCTTGCAATGTCCTTGCAAATGGCAAGATTTCATTCCTCTTTCTGGTTGAATGATATTCCATTGTATATATCTACCACTTCTTTATCTGTTCTTCAATTGATAGACAAGTGGGCTGTTTCCATAATTTGGCTACTGTAGATAATGTTGCTATAAACATTGGGATGGGTGTATTCCTCTGAATTAGTATTTTTGTATACTTTGAGTAAATACCTAGTGGTGTCTTTTCTGGGTAGTTCTATTTTTAACTTTTTGAAGGACTTTCATACTGTTTTCCAGAGTGGCTGCACCAATTTGCATTCCCAACAGTGCCAGAGTTTCCCTTTCTCCACATGCTTGCTGACGCCTTTTGTTTCTTGTGTTGATGATCTTGGCCATTCTGACAGGTATGAGGTGATATCTCATTGTTGTTTTGGTTTGCATTTCCCTGATGATAAGTTATGTTGAACATCTTTTCATGTGTCTGTTAGTCATCTGCAAGTCTCCTTTATTCATCTCTTCAGCCCATTTTTAATCCCATTCTTCACTATGGGTGAATATTTAAGTTCTTTATATATCTTGAATAAAAACCCCTTATCATATATGTCATTTGCAAACGTCTCCCTTTTCAGATGTTGCCTTTTAGTTTTGTTATTTCCTTCACTGTGCAAAGGCTTTTCATTTTTATGTAACCCTGATAGTTTATATTTTATTTTGTTTCCTATGCCTCAGAAGACATAACCAGAAACAAGAACAGGCCTGTGTTCTCTTCAAGGACTTACATTATTTCAGGTCTCACATTTCGATCTTTAATCCATTTTGAATTGTTTTTGTGTGTGGTGGTCCAGATTCATTATTTTTATTTTGCTGTCCAGTTTTCCCAGAATCATTTGTTGAAGAAACTATCTTTTTCCCCACTGTATACTTTCCTGCTTTGTCAAAGATTTTAATTGACTGTATAGTTGTGGGTTCCATTCTAGGTTCTCTATTCTCTTCCATTGATCTTTGGATCTATTTTTCCTTTAGTCCCTTACTAGTTTGATTATTACAGCTTTGTAATATGACTTGAAGTCTGGAATTGTGATGCCTCCAGGTTTGTTTTTCTTTTTTTCAAGATTGCTTTGGCTCTTTGGAGTCTCTTGTGGATCTATACAAATTTTAGGATTATTTGTTCTAGCTCTATAAAAAATGCCAATGGTATTTTTATAAGGATTGTATTCAATGTGTCGATTGTATTAGGTAGAATAGATATTTTAACAGTATTTTTTTTTCCAATCCATACCATGAAATGTCTATTTCTTTGTATCATCTTCAGCTTTTTTCATCAGTATTTTACAGTTTTCAGAGTACAGGCCTCTCACCTCTTTGATTAGGTTTATTCCTAGGTATCTTATGGTTTTTGATGCAATTATAAATGGGGTTGATTCCTTAATTTCTCTTTCTGCTGCTTCATTACTGGTGTATAGAAATGCAACAGATTTCTCTTGTTGATTTGTATCCTGCAACATTAATGGATTTATTTATCAGTTCTAGCTTATTTATTTATTTATTTATTTTGGCTTTTCTATGTAGAGTATCATGTCATCTGCAAATAGTGAAAGTTTTAGTTCTTCCTTGCTCATTTGGATTTTTAAAATTTTTTTTTCTTGTCTGGTTGCTGTGGCTAGGACTTCCAGTACTATGTTAATAACAGTCCTGAGAATGGACATCCCTTTCTTGTTCCTGACCATAGAGGAAAAGCTCTGTTTTTCCCCACTGAAGATGATATTAGCTCTAGGCTTTTTTATGTGGCCTTTATTATGTTGAGGTATGTTCCCCCTACCTGACTTCATTGAGGGTTTTTATCATGAATGGATGTTGTACATTGTCAAGTGCTTCTTCTGCATCTACTGAAAGGATCCTATGATTCTTATCCTCTGTGTTGTAATTGGGATGTATCACATTGATTGATTTGCTAGTAGTTTATTGAGAATTTTTGCATGAGGGATATTAGCCTGTATTCTCTTTTATTAGTGGTGTCTTTATCTGGTTTGTGTATCAGGATAATGCTGGCCTCATAGAATGAATTTTGACGTTTTCTTTCCTTTTCTCTTTTTTTTGGAATAGGTTGAGAAGGATAGGTATTAACTCTCCTTTAAATGTTTGGTAGAATTTACCTATGAAGACATCTGATCCTGAACTTTTGTTTGTTGGGAGTTTTTAAATTACTGATTCAATTTATTTGCTGGTTTTAAGTATGCTCAAGTTTTCTATTCCTGTTTCAGCTTTGATAATTTATATGTTTTTTAGGAATTTACCCATTTCTTCCAGGTTGTGTAATTGGTTGGCATATTGTTTTTTGTAATATTCTCACAACAGTGTTTATTCCTGTAGTGCTGGTTGTTATTGCTCCTCTCTCATTGCAATTTTATTATTTGGGTCCTTCCTCTATTCTTTGCTTTCTCAAAGTCGGGTTGGGCATTATCAGTTTTATGAATTTTTTCAAATAATCAGATCCTGGTTTCATTCATCTGTCCTATTGCTTTTTTAGTTTCTATATCATTTATTTCTTCTCTAATCTTTATTATTTCTTTCCTTCTGTTGGCTTTAATCTCCATTTCTTGTTCTTCCTCTAGCTTCTGTAGTTGTAAGTTTTTTTTTATATTTTTAATTTTTTATTTTTTTATAAACATATATTTTTATCCCCAGGGGTACAGATCTGTGAATCACCAGGTTTACACACTTCACAGCACTCACCAAAGCACATACCCTCCCCAATGTCCATAATCCCACCCCCTTCTCCCAAACCGCCTCCCCCCAGCAACCCTCAGTTTGTTTTGTGAGATTAAGAGTCACTTATGGTTTGTTTCCCTCCCAATCCCATCTTGTTTCATTTATTCTTCTCGTACCCACTTAAGCCCCCATGTTGCATCACCACTTCCTCATATCAGGGAGATCATATGATAGCTGTCTTTCTCTGCTTGACTTATTTCGCTAAGCATGATACGCTCTAGTTCCATCCATGTTGTCGCAAATGGCAAGATTTCATTTCTTTTGATGGCTGCATAGTATTCCATTGTGTATATATACCACATCTTCTTGATCCATTCATCTGTTGATGGACATCTAGGTTCTTTCCATAGTTTGGCTATTGTGGACATTGCCGATATAAACATTCGGGTGCACGTGCCCCTTTGGATCACTATGTTTGTATCTTTAGGGTAAATACCCAATAGTGCAATTGCTGGGTGATAGGGCAGTTCTATTTTCAACATTTTGAGGAACCTCCATGCTGTTTTCCAGAGTGGCTGCACCAGCTTGCATTCCCACCAACAGTGTAGGAGGGTTCCCCTTTCTCCGCATCCTCACCAGCATCTGTCATTTCCTGACTTGTTGATTTTAGCCATTCTGACTGGTGTGAGGTGATATCTCATTGTGGTTTTGATTTGTATTTCCCTGATGCCGAGTGATATGGAGCACTTTTTCATGTGTCTGTTGGCCATCTGGATGTCTTCTTTGCAGAAATGTCTGTTCATGTCCTCTGCCCATTTCTTGATTGGATTATTTGTTCTTTGGGTGTTGAGTTTGCTAAGTTCTTTATAGATTCTGGACACTAGTCCTTTATCTGATATGTCGTTTGCAAATATCTTCTCCCATTCTATCAGTTGTCTTTTGATTTTGTTCACTGTTTCCTTTGCTGTGCAAAAGCTTTTGATCTTGATGAAATCCCAATAGTTCATTTTTTCCCTTGCTTCCCTTGCCTTTGGCGTTGTTCCTAGGAAGATGTTGCTGTGGCTGAGGTCGAAGAGGTTGCTGCCTGTGTTCTCCTCAAGGATTTTGATGGATTCCTTTCACACATTGAGGTCCTTCATCCATTTTGAGTCTATTTTTGTGTGTGGTGTAAGGAAATGGTCCAATTTCATTTTTCTGCATGTGGCTGTCCAATTTTCCCAGCACCATTTATTGAAGAGGCTGTCTTTTTTCCATTGGACATTCTTTCCTGCTTTGTCGAAGATTAGTTGACCATAGAGTTGAGGGTCTATTTCTGGGCTCTCTATTCTGATCCATTGATCTATGTGTCTGTTTTTGTGCCAGTACCATGCTGTCTTGATGATGACAGCTTTGTAATAGAGTTTGAAGTCCGGAATTGTGATGCCACCAACGTTGGCTTTCTTTTTCAATATCCCTTTGGCTATTCGAGGTCTTTTCTGGTTCCATATAAATTTTAGAATTATTTGTTCCATTTCTTTGAAAAAGATGGATGGTACTTTGATAGGAATTGCATTAAATGTGTAGAATGCTTTAGGTAGCATAGACATTTTCACAATATTTATTCTTCCAATCCAGGAGCATGGAACATTTTTCCATTTCTTTGTGTGTTCCTCAATTTCTTTCATGAGTACTTTATAGTTTTCTGAGTATAGGTTCTGTGTCTCTTTGGTTAGGTTTATTCCTAGGTATCTTATGGTTTTGGGTGCAATTGTAAATGGGATTGACTCCTTAATATCTCTTTCTTCTGTCTTGCTGTTGGTGTAGAGAAATGCAACTGATTTCTGTGCATTGATTTTATATCCTGACACTTTACTGAATTCCTGTATAAGTTCTAGCAGTTTTGGAGTGGAGTCTTTTGGGTTTTCCACATATAGTATCATATCATCTGCGAAGAGTGATAATTTGACTTCTTCTTTGCCGATTTGGATGCCTTTAATTTCCTTTTGTTGTCTGATTGCTGAGGCTAGGGCCTCTGGTACTATGTTGAATAGCAGTGGTGATAATGGACATTCCTGCCGTGTTCCTGACCTTAGCGGAAAAGCTTTCAGTTTTTCTCCATTGAGAATGATATTTGCGGTGGGTTTTTCATAGATGGCTTTGATGATATTGAGGTATGTGCCCTCTATCCCTACACTTTGAAGAGTTTTGATCAGGAAGGGATGCTGTACTTTGTCAAATGCTTTTTCAGCATCTATTGAGAGTATCATATGGTTCTTGTTCTTTCTTTTATTGATGTGTTGTATCACATTGACTGATTTGCGGATGTTGAACCAACCTTGCAGCCCTGGAATAAATCCCACTTGGTCGTGGTGAATAATCCTTTTGATGTACTGTTGAATCCTATTGGCTAGTATTTTGTTAAGTATTTTTGCATCTGTGTTCATCAAGGATATTGGTCTATAGCTCTCTTTTTTGGTGGGATCCTTGTCTGGTTTTGGGATCAAGGTGATGCTGGCCTCATAAAATGAGTTTGGAAGTTTTCCTTCCATTTCTATTTTTTGGAATAGTTTCAGGAGAATAGGAATTAGTTCTTCTTTAAATGTTTGGTAGAATTCCCCCGGGAAGCCGTCTGGCCCTGGGCTTTTGTTTGTTTGGAGATTTTTAATGACTGTTTCAATCTCCTTACTGGTTATGGGTCTGTTAAGGCTTTCTATTTCTTCCTGGTTCAGTTGTGGTAGTTTATATGTTTCTAGGAATGCATCCATTTCTTCCAGATTTTCAAATTTATTGCCGTAGAGTTGCTCATAGTATGTTCTTATAATAGTTTGTATTTCTTTGGTGTTAGTTGTGATTTCTCCTCTTTCATTCATGATTTTATTTATTTGGGTCCTTTCTCTTTTCTTTTTGATAAGTCGGGCCAGGAGTTTATCAATTTTATTAATTCTTTCAAAGAACCAGCTCCTACTTTCGTTGATTTGTTCTATTGTTTTTTTGGTTTCTATTTCATTGATTTCTGCTCTGATCTTTATGATTTCTCTTCTCCTGCTGGGCTTAGGGTTTCTTTCTTGTTCCTTCTCCAGCTCCTTTAGGTGTAGGGTTAGGTTGTGTACTTGAGACCTTTCTTGTTTCTTGAGAAAGGCTTGTACCACTATATATTTTCCTCTCAGGACTGCCTTTGTTGTGTCCCACAGATTTTGAACCGTTGTATTTTCATTATCATTTGTTTCCATGATTTTTTTCAATTCTTCTTTAATTTCCCGGTTGACCCATTCATTCTTTAGAAGGATGCTGTTTAGTCTCCATGTATTTGAATTCTTTTCAAACTTCCTTTTGTAGTTGAGTTCTAGCTTTAGAGCATTGTGGTCTGAAAATATGAAGGGAATGATCCCAATCTTTTGATACCGGTTGAGTCCTGATTTAGGACAGAGGATGTGATCTATTCTGGAGAATGTTCCATGTGCACTAGAGAAGAATGTGTATTCTGTTGCTTTGGGATGAAATGTTCTGAATATATCTGTGATGTCTATCTGGTCCAGTGTGTCATTTAAGGCCTTTATTTCCTTGCTGATCTTTTGCTTGGATGATCTGTCCATTTCAGTGAGGGGAGTGTTAAAGTCCCCTACTATTATTGTATTATTGTTGATGTGTTTCTTTGATTTTGTTATTAATTGGTTTATATAGTTGGCTGCTCCCACGTTGGGGGCATAGATATTTAAAATTGTTAAATCTTCTTGTTTGACAGACCCTTTGAGTATGATATAGTGTCCTTCCTCATCTCTTATTATAGTCTTTGGCTTAAAATCTAATTGATCTGATATAAGGATTGCCACTCCTGCTTTCTTCTGATGTCCATTAGCATGTTAAATTCTTTTCCACCCCCTCACTTTAAATCTGAAGGTGTCTTCGGGCTTAAAATGAGTTTCTTGGAGGCAACATATAGATGGGTTTTGTTTTTTTATCCATTCTGATACCCTGTGTCTTTTGACAGGGGCGTTTAGCCCATTAACATTCAGGGTAACTATTGAGAGATATGAATTTAGTGCCATTGTATTGCCTGTAAGGTGACTGTTACTGTATATGGTCTCTGTTCCTTTCTGATCTACCATTTGTAGGCTCTCTCTTTGTTTAGAGGACCCCTTTCAAGATTTCCTGTAGGGCTGGTTTGGTGTTTGCAAATTCTTTCAGTTTTTGTTTGTCCTGGAAGCTTTTAATCTCTCCTTCTATTTTCAATGATAGCCTAGCTGGATATAGTATTCTTGGCTGCATGTTTTTCTCGTTTAGTGCTCTCAAAATATCATGCCAGCTCTTTCTGGCCTGCCAGGTCTCTGTGGATAAGTCAGCTGCCAATCTAATATTTTTACCATTGTATGTTACAGACTTCTTTTCCCGGGCTGCTTTCAGGATTTTCTCTTTGTCACTGAGACTTGTAAATTTTACTATTAGGTGACGGGGTGTGGCCTATTCTTATTGATTTTGAGGGGCGTTCTCTGAACCTCCTGAATTTTGATGCTCGTTCCCTTTGCCATATTGGGGAAATTCTCCCCAATAATTCTCTCCAGTATACCTTCTGCTCCCCTCTCTCTTTCTTCTTCTTCTGGAATCCCAATTATTCTAATGTTGTTTCATCTTATGGTGTCATTTATCTCTCGAGTTCTCCCCTCGTGGTCCAGTAGCTGTTTGTCCCTCTTTTTCTCAGCTTCTTTATTCTCTGTCATTTGGTCTTCTATATCACTAATTCTTTCTTCTGCCTCATTTATCCTAGCAGTGAGAGCCTCCTTTTTTGATTGCACCTCATTAATGGCTTTTTTGATTTCAACTTGGTTAGATTTTAGTTCTTTTATTTCTCCAGAAAGGGCTTTTATATCTCTCGAGAGGGTTTCTCTAATATCTTCCATGCCTTTTTCGAGCCCGGCTAGAACCTTGAGAATTGTCATTCTGAACTCTAGATCTGACATATTACCAATGTCTGTATTGATTAGGTCCCTAGCCTTCGGTACTGCCTCTTGTTCTTTTTTTTGTGTTGAATTTTTCCCTCTTGTCATTTTGTCCAGATAAGAGTATATGAAGGGGCAAGTAAAATACTAAAAGGGTGGCAACAACCTCAGGAAAATATGCTTTAACCAAATTAGAAGAGATCCAAAATCGTGAGGGGGGAGAAAGGGGATAAAAAGAGGTTCAAAAAGGAAGAAAGAAAAAAAAAAGAAAAAAGAAAAAAAAGAGAAGAATTTAAAAAAAAGAAAACACCTAAGAAAAATATAAAAAAGAAAAAATATATATGTTAGATAAACTAGTAAAAAATTGTTAAAAAAAGAAAAAGGTAACAGTTAAAAAAAAATTTTACCCGAAGGCGAGAAAAAAAAACAAAAATTGAAAAAGAAAAAAATTAAATTAACTGCAAGACTAAAAAAAAAATCACAGGGAAAAAGCCATGAGTTCCGTGCTTGGCTTTCTCCTCCTCTGGAATTCTTCTGCTCTCCTTTTATTGAAACCGCACTCCTTGGTAGGTGAACTTGGTCTCAGCTGGATTTCTTGTTGATCTTCTGGGGGAGGGGCCTGTTGTAGTGATTCTCAAGTGTCTTTGCCCCAGGCGGAATTACACTGCCCTTACCCGGGGCCGGGGTGAGTAATCCGCTTGGGTTTGCTTTCAGGAGCTTTTGTTCCCTGAGCGCTTTCCGTAGAGTTCCAGAGGACGGGAATACAAATGGCGGCCTCCTGGTCTCTGGCCTGGAGGAGCCGAGAGCCCAGGGCCCCACTCCTCAGTGCGCCCTCAGAGAAGAGCACCCAGTTACTCCCGTCTGCCTGACCTCCGGCCGCGCTCCGAGCTCACTGAGCCTGCAACCGGTTCAAGGTCACCCCGAGCTGTGAGCTTACTGTCGGCTCTGTCTCTGTAGCCGGCTTTCCCGTTCCAATACCTGCAAGCTCTGTGACACTCAGACACCCCTGATCCTTCTGTGACCCTGCGGGACCTGAGGCCACACTGACTCCGCGTGGGCTTCGCCCAGGGTAGCCTCTGGAGCCATGTCCCTCAATGGAACAGACTTTTAAAAGTCCTGATTTTGTGCGCCGTTGTTCCGCCGCTGTTCCGCAGCTTGCCGGGAGCCGGCCCCTCTCCCCGGGGTCTATCTTCCCGTCGCTTTGGATTCACTTCTCCGCCGGTCCTACCTTTCGGAAAGTGGTTGTTTTTCTGTTTCCAGAATTGCTGTTCTTCTCTTCGATCTGCGGATGGATTTTCAGGTGTTTGCAATCTTTAGATAAGCTATCTAGCTGATCTCCAGCTAGCTGAAGTAGTCTCAGCCTGCTACTTCTCCGCCATCTTGACTCCTCCTCCTCATTTGAGATTTTTCTTGCTTCTTGAGGTAGGCATGTATTGCTATACATAGTCCTCTTACGACTGCTTTTGCTGCATTCCAAAGACTAAAGACCATTGTGTTTTCATTTTACCTGTATCTATGTATTTTTTAAAATTTCTTCTTAGATTTCCTAGTTTACCCAATCATTGTTTGTGGCATCTTGTTTAACCTACGTGGATCTGTGGTCTTTCCAGGTTTTTTTTTTTTTTTCTTGTTGTGGACTTCTAGTTTCATAGCCTTGTGGTCACAAAAGGGGCATGGAATGACAGCAATATTTTTATATTTGCATTTTGTATTTATGACCCTTGTAATCTATTCAGGAGAATATTTCATGTGCACATGAAATGAATGTGTATTCTGCTGTTTCAGGATAGAACATTCTGAATATATCTGTTAAGTACAGCTAATCCAGTGCATCATTCAAAACCACTGTTCTGTATATAACCTCTTCTGCAAATAGCAGTCTATATTAAGTTGATGGTTGTTCAAGTTTGAATTCATTCTTTTCTTCTTTGCTCCCCTCTTTTTGGTATTGTCATTGTATCTGGTTTTTTTTTTTTTAAGATTTTATTTATTTATGTGAAAGTGGGAGAGAGAGAGAACACACAGAGTAAGAGGAAGAAGCAGACTCCCTGCTCAGCAGGGAACCCCATGCAGGGCTTGATCCCAGGACCCTGAGATCATGACCTGAGCCAAGGGCAATCCTGTAACCGACTGAGCCACCCAGTTGCCTTCATATGTCCTTTTTGTGTGTGTGTGAGTTTCTTGACTGATTTTTATAGAAATATTAATTTTTGCTGCTTTTGTGTCTCCTGACTTTATCCTGTTACTTTTGGTGTCCCCTTCCCACTCAGAGTCCCCTTTAATATTTCCTGTAGGTCTGATTTAGTGGTCACAACACAAACTCCTTTAGTTTCTGTATGCCTCAGAAATACTTTATCTCTTCTTTTGAATGATAACCTGGCTTGTTAGAGTATTCTTGGCTGCAGATTCTTCCCATTCAGTACTTTGAATATATTATGCCCCTCCCTTCTGACTTTTCACGTTTCTATTGAAAAATCTCCAGCTAATCTTATGGAGTATTCCTAGTAAATTAAGGACTTCTTTTGTCTTGCTGCTTTTAAGATTCTTTCTTTAACACTGTATTTTGCAAATTTAATGACAATAGGTCTTAATGTTGGTGTGCCTTTGTTGATTCTGATGAGATTTCTCTGTGCCTCCTGTATTTGGATATCTGTTTCCTTCCCCAGAACAGGGATGTTTTCTGCTCTTATTTCTTGAAATAAACTTTCTATCCCCTTTTCTCTCTTCTTCTGGGACTCCTGTAATATGAATGTTACTACATTGGTTGGAATCAAGGAGTTCCCCAAGTCTATTTTCATGTTACATAATTCTTCTTTCTCTTGATCTTCTTCTTTCTCTCTTTTGTTCAATTTCTTTGCTTTCCATTACTTTGTCTTCTAGGTCATTAATACATTACTCTGCTTCTTCTAGCCTCCTGTTCACAGAATCAAGCCCAGAGTCCATCAACAGATGAATGGATAAAAAGAAATCAGTGCGTATATCCCCACAATGGAATATTACGCAACCATCAAAAAGGATGAAATCTTGACATTTGCAACAATGTGGATATAATGAGAGGGTATTATGTTAAGTTAAATAAGTCCACCAGAGCAAGACAATTCATATGGTTTCACTCCTATGTGGAATTTAAGCCATAAAACACATGAACATAGGGAAGGAAAAGAAAATAGAGGAAAGCAGGAAGAAAAACCATGAGAAACTCTTAACTATTGGAAACAGGATTGCTGGAGGGGAGGTAGGTAGAGAGATAGGGCCAACTGGGTGATGGGCATTAAGGAGGGCACTTGATGGAATGCACACTGTGTTATATGCAACTGATGAATCACTAAATTCTATCTCTGAAACTTATAATACACTATATATTAATTAAATATAATTTAAATTTAAAAAAACTGTGATTCATGGGTAGAGGGCAAAATATCAACAATTAACAAGAGTATGCAAGATGTTGATTCCAACCCTCATGGATGACTTTGAGGGGTCAAGACTTAAGTGAAGGAAATCACAGCAGATGTGGTGGAATTAGCAAAAGAACTAGAAGTGAAGCCTGGTTATGGGACTGAATTGCTATAATCTAATAAAACTTTAATGGATGAGGAGTGGCATCTTATGGATGAGAAAATAAAGTGGTTTCTTGAGATGCAATCTACTCCTGGTGTAGCTACTATGAAGAATGTTGAAAGAGTAACAAAGGATTTGTAATATTACATAAAGTTAATAAAGCAATGGCAGGGTTTGAGATGAATGACTCCAATTTTGTAAGAAGTTCTACTGCGAGGGGCACCTGAGTGGCTCAGTGGGTTAAGCCTCTGCTTTCAGCTCAGGTCATGATCTCAGGGTCCTGGGAGTGAGCCCTGCATCAGGCTTTCTGCTCAGCAGAGAGCCTGCTTCCTCCTCTCTCTCTGTCTGCCTCTCTGCCTACTCGTGATCTCTGTCAAATAAATAAAATCTTAAAAAAAAAAAAAAAGGTAGTTCTACTGTGAGTAAAATGCTATCAAGCAGGATCACATGCTAAAAGACATTGTTGGTGAAAGGAAGAATTAATCAATGAAGCAAACTTCATTCAGATAACGGTGAGAGAGAGACATTAAGAGAGTGAATACAAGCAAGGGGAGTGGGAGAAGGAGAAGCAGGCTCCCCACTGACCAGGGAGCCAGATAAGGGGCTTGATCCCAGGACTCTGGCATCACGACCTGAGCCTAAGGCAGACACTTAATGACTGAACCACCCAGGTGCTCCACAACAAAGTATTTTTAATTAAGGTATGTATTCTGGCTTTGTGGCAGCTTCAATGCTGCTACACACTTAAGACTATGGTACAGTTTACCCATTACATAAAATGCACTGTGAAACAAAAAGATTCCTTTGACTAACTTAATTACAATGTATGCTTTATTGTGGTGCCTGAAACCAAAACTGTGATATGTGCCAGGTATATCTGTACAGTGCTTAATAGAAAATAATAAACATATTAGTATTTTGGCAACTTCAGTTACTTAAAAATTAATCCGCTCACAAATAAAAGGGGTAAAAATAGTACTTACACATCATTTTTTTCTATGAATCATTTACATCAATCTAATTACAATCTTGATATGCCCCCTTTGTCTTAGAATTGCCAATTTTTAGTCACTCTTCCTAACATTCTTGGAAGCCTCTGATGATTGATTTCGTAGTAATACAAAATAAACAATGCAGGCTCCTCTGTTTTCAATAATAATAATAATAATAATAATAATAAAGCTTAGTGCTTAACATTAAACTGCAATGAGAACAAAATCTACCTAAATCTTACCAATAAGTTGAAATTACCTTAAAAAATTAATGTTTTCCAATAACCAGTCATGCCTTGCCCTTCTTTTTTTTTTTTTTTAAAGATTTTATTTATTTATCTGACAGACAGAGATCACAAGTAGGCAGAGAGGCAGGCTGAAAGAGAGAGAGGAAGAAGCAGGCTCCCTGCCAAGCAGAGAGCCGGATGCGGGACTCGATCCCAGGATCCTGGGATCATGACCCGAGCCAAAGGCAGAAGCTTAACCCACTGAGCCACCCAGGCGCCCCCATGCCTTGCCCTTAAGTGTATACTACCTTTATCCACTAGTGTTTCTCAGCCTCCTATCCCTGTTCTTTCAATTTTGGTATCCCATCACTGTGGATGATTTCTGTTATCTGTTTTCTTCCCAAACTTCGCTCTTACCTGATGACACTCATCTCTGCCTCACTGAGACAAATCAATCAAAAGATTGATTTCAAAATCTCAAAATCTCTCCAGTTTTCAAAATCTCAAACCACCACTCATGTCTCACCAATATTTTTATTCGACTTCAACATCTTCATTCACGGTACTTTCATCACTTTACCCTTTTTATTCCCCTTTCCTCACAGCATTTTCATTTTCCATCGTAAGTGAATCCACTTATTTGTGTTGTTTCTGGTTTGTCCCCATCTATTCCATCTCCCTACTTCCCAGAGTAGTGCCCAGCTCATAGTAGACCCACAATAAATATTTGTTGAAGTAATCATTTACATAAGTAACTTCTGTACCTGCACTTTAAGACCTCACTTATGTTCTGGATTCTCAAGTTCTATTATTAATCATCCCCTAACTGGAAATGTAATCTAATTTAAATACCCATCAATTTACTTTATTATTTATTTATTATGCATTGAAATTGTTAATTAATCATTTATGACCATCAATAGCTGGTTAAAACAAATTATTACTGGTTAATAATTAATGAGGTATTGATGGTCTTTCTTCATCATTTATTTAAATTTATGAATCATAGGATGTAGAGCCAAGATTTTGTTAACATGATTTCACTAAGTGGATTCCTATATGTACTTTCTAACTATGTCCAAGATGTGTGATCAATGAATTCTCCTTCCAGTTGCCTTAAATAGGAGTCAGACATCTGTCTCTTGCATCATTTTGCAGTGTTTTTTCTGTCTAGAAAAGCATGTTTTTTTTTAATTTGTATTCGTTTATTTTTATTTATGAATTTATTTAAAGATTTCATTTATTGTAGAGAGAGAGAGAGAGCATATGAGCAGGGGGAGGAACAAAGGCAATGGGAGAGGGAGATAATCTCCAGCGGACAGTGCTGAGCCCAGAGCCAACGTGGGGCTCAATCCCATGACTCTGAGATCATGACCTGAGCCAAAACCAAGTTTCAGATGCTTAGCCCACTAAGCCATCCAAACGCCTCATATGTTGTTGTTTTTTTAACATTTTCTGCGTCACTTTCTTCAATTGCCTATTCCATTCTTTTAGTTACATAATTTTTGCCAATAATTTTCTACTTGAGTTATTTTTAATACATTCTGAACCAGGATTCTTCCAGATTATTAGTTTTGCCTAGTTTTATAGTTGCTATGCCCATTCCTAATTCAATATATTTTCCTTCTCTTACATTTATCAAGGTCATCAAAAGCATAAAAACCGCAACTCTCTTTCCACATACATTTTACTGGATTATGCAATGTTTAATGAAATAACATAATTAAAGCTATAAAATAAACTGACATTAACAAGTTTAAGAACCAAAAACACTGGGCATATTATTTTCCTATTGCCACTATCTCAAATTACAACAAACTTAATAGCTTAAACAACACAGATGAGTTATCTTAAAGTTTCAGAGGTCAGAAGTACACAATAGGCCTTATGGCTAAAATCTAGGTGTCAGCAGAGTTCCATTCTTTCCAGATGCTTTAAGGAAAAATACTTCTTTACACTTTCTAGATTCTAAGTCTGCATTCCTGCATTCTTTTCTAGTGACTTCCTCCATGGGTAAAGATGGTCAGGGGTAGTCATGACAAGGATGGCAGGTGGAGATCAGCCCAGTAACCACAATATGGTAATGCCATGAGCAGAGATAAGGACTGTAGGAACAGATGCAAAGGAATGTTTCAACAGAATATTTCTTTGGCATCATTTTGGCACTGTTTTCTATGGTCTGAACTCCTCTGACTCTTTACCATTTGTGGAGAAAAGGGTTCTCCAGCTTCATAGCTAATGGGAGATTGTTAACTGATTTTATGAGATATCTAATATTGGTTTTGGTAGTTTTCTATTACAGTCTCCTAGAGTCAATTTCAGTTGCTTAAAGGTAAAAAAAAAAACTGTATAAATTACACATTTTCCTCACCTATAATACAGGGGTGATATAACATTAACCTTAAAAGTTGTAGTGAGGATTAAAAGAAAATACATACAAATCCCTTAGCACAGTGTTTGACATGTAGAAATGTGAAACTATTGTAATATTGTGTTCATTATTTTAATTAGACCTCAAACAATATACACAGGTCATGAAAGAAATAATGTGTTTAACAACATAGCACAACTGTTGTATTCATCATGTTTTAATAAATAATAAAGGTCTTTATTGTTTCATTCATTTAACAGGTATTTATTGAGAGGTCATTATATGTTGGGCCATCTTTCGTGTGTATGGAATGGATTAGGTTGCATGTCAGTTAAGAGTTCCTACAGGAAGGGGTGCCTGGGTGGCTCCATGATTAAGCGTCTGCCTTCAGCTCAGGTCATGATCCCAGGGTCCTAGGATCGAGCCCCACATCGAGTCCTGCATTGGGCTTTCCCTGCTCTGAAAGAAACTTGATTCTCCCTCTCCCAACCCCGTCGCTTGTGTTCCCTTTCTCGCTGTCTCTCTCTTTCAAATAAATAAAGTCTTAAAAGGAAAAAAAAGTTCTTGAAGGAGACATACAGGTACAACAGCAGAAATAAGTCAATCATGCAGTATGATAGATGGTAATGTGTATAGAATAGGTTAAGAAAGATACAAAGTATCAGGACAGGGAAAAAGAGACTGGTGGCATATCCAATTTTAAGTGGTCTAGTTAGGGCAGGCCTCAAAGACAGAAGAATATGTCGGAATACTGAAAGGAAGTGAGAGATTTTGCCATGGGGACATCAGAGAGAAAAATATAGACAGAAGATAAAATCAATGCAGAATCCCTAAAATATACCTGCATGTTAAGGAATCATTTGCAGACTTTTTCAAGTGCAATTAAGTATGTGGAAAAAAATCTTATTGTTCAGCAACAACAAATGCATCTAAGTTAAATTAATTATATGTATATCAAATATAACCAAGATGGTTTTCTTGAAGAATAGCCATTAATCATTTAATTTAGATTGATAAGTGATATTGCTTTAAAGCAATTTTTACTTGCTGTTTACTTAATATTACCATGTAAGCTTCACAAAATGATGGCTATCTTTTGGGCAATGAATCAAGACATAGTACCAAATAACATTTGCTTGTTTGTTTTGCTTACAAGATAATTTGAAATCTGCTGAACTCTAATATCCCCAATAATATGTAAGAAAAGGGAAGAATAATTTAGACTTATCTTTACTCCTTTCTTTGTTTTTTTTTTTCTTCCTTCCTATTTATAATATTTCTTGGAACTCTGATTAAACAATGTATCTTAAATTAGTCTCAGGTCTTAATAGTAAGGGTTTTAAATTCAGAGATATATAAATTAATTACTTTATTGAGAATAATTATGATAATTGGGTCAACCAAAACCACTCATAAATTATTATTACATACTGTAATTTTTATATCACATAAAAAGTTAACTCTTTTATTTACAATAACCAATACCAAAATTTAATGTATCCAAAATTTCTAAGAGGATATTACCAAAAATACATGTTCTGATTCAGTAAAATTATAAAAACTGCAAAAAGTAGGTTTTCTTATGGAAAATAGTTAATAAATAATGCTAATAATTAATCTCTGGACTCAGGCATAACGTAAGAATTACTTTGGGATCTCACTTTATTCCCTAGTCCATTTTTACTCAATCAAAAAAATATGCAAGTCAATAGAATGTATTTCTTTATATTATGACACCAAGAAATGCAAGATAAAATGAATTATAATGAATTTCTTTCCAAGTTTACAAGAAGTCCTGACTCTATTCTATGATCAAGATAAGTATTCAGGCATTCAGCACATTAAAATTAGAACATTTATTACTGAGAATGTGTTAATCATCTGGTTTTTCACCTTCATTTTATAAATACATTTATTGAGACAGACAGCTGAGTTGATTTAATAAATAGCACATTAATAGTTACAACACAGCTAAAATTATATTAAATTTTCCAGATCTCTATTTATGTACTTTTTCTTCTTATAGAAGGTGGGAATACATAATTT
Source organism: Mustela putorius furo (assembly GCF_011764305.1). NCBI lineage: Eukaryota > Metazoa > Chordata > Mammalia > Carnivora > Mustelidae > Mustela > Mustela putorius. The sequence goes on from NW_025422117.1 coordinate 11,338,643, forward strand.
ATACTAAATGAATTTAACACAAAATTTTAAAAAAGAAAATGAACACAGATTTTTTTAATCCAAGATTTTATTAGCTGTTTGTACATCTGACTAAATGATTTTCAAACTGTATTTTTAAAAAAACACAGGATGCCTCTTCTCTACAAAAGTTTGCAAAACCATTCTGATGCAATTCCTTATAAGTAACAAGAACCCTTTAGATACTTTGAACACAGTGGTTTGACAGTAAATGCTTTTTTCTTGTAAGATTTCATCTTCCAGGGGTCCCTAGATGGCTACTTGGTTAAGCATATACATTCAGGTCAGGTTATATCCCGGATTCCTGGGATCAGCCCCCTTTTGGGTTCCCTACTCAGTGTGGAGTCTGCTTCTTCCTCCCACTCCTCCCCCCTCATGCTCTCTCTCTCAAATAAATAGATAAAAATTAAAAAAAAAAAAAAAGAATTCATCTTCCAGAAATACAGAGTGTTAACATATTTAAAAGAAAATACATTTTGTGTTTTTCCTTCACTTTAATGGTGTACTATTCTTACTTAATCACCACTATAAAATAGATTAAAACCTAAATAAAGTTAGGAAATGAGTTAACTTTATGGTTTGGCTCAACTGAGAGAACAGTTATACTTAGCCTCCTATATGTTATTAGATACAATGTATGAATATAAACATTTTCAAAACTTTGAACTAATTATCCAGTACCATCCTAAGTCACTGCAACATAAAATACATATTTTATGACTTATATTTGTATCTGAAAACTAATAAGTTATAAAATGGGTTAAATCTTATGAAAAAGAACATCTGTATCCTTTTATATATATAAAATATTCTAAAACTTCACTTTAGAAAAACAAGTTTATTTTGCCCTTAACTAAACCTAACTTATGGATTATATATATTATTGGAAAAATACTGCTTTAATAGAGAGCATGTTTATATACATAGAAATAAAACAGGATACTGCTAGATTCTTATTAAATTATTACTAACAATAAATGTTATTTACAAAGCTTAGTGAAAAAGAACAGAAAAATCAAGCCATGGGTATAGTTGAAAGCTAAAATTCCTGGATAAAAAGAATTATCAAAGGATTTAATACCACACAGAATTCCAGTGTGGTGTATTTAAGATTTTTTCTTAGTCTTCTATGTTCTCTCTACCTTGCCTTTCTTACTTTTCATTTTTAAGTCACTGCATAATGCACTAATCATTTCCTTCCTTTCTGCCTCTTTCATCTTTCTTTCTTTTTTTTTAAGATTTTATTTATTTATTTATTTATTTATTTGCTTGTTTATTTATTTATTTAGAGTGCATGAGTGGGGTGATGGATGGGCACAGGGATAGGGAGAGGGACAAGAAGACTCCAAGCCAAGCATGGAAACCAACCCCGATGGAGAGCTGAATTCCAGGATTCTGAGACCCTAAAATGAGCTGAGTCAGATGCTTAACTGACTGGGCCACCCAAGTGGCCCTCTTTTTTTCTTTCTTACCCTTTGAACACTGTTATTCATTTTAATTTGCTGTTTTTGTTGTAATTTTTTGTTTTTGTTCTTCTAAAACAGAGGAGTCTCACTTTTGACATTAGATCATATGCAATACATCAACACCTAAACTTGCTGGAAACTATCTCATTGGAAACACTTATTTTACATGCAAATTTTAAATAAACATTGCTTAAGAGGCTGATGAAACAGAAGTTGAAGTTGTTTCAACTAATCTCATATCTGAAACTAAGTCATCATCTGATTATCAGCCATTGGTCTAGATTAACCATTACTGCTTTTGTTAACAATGAAGAAAAACATGGATTCATAGATACGAGTAGGCACAAATTAGATTCTATGCTTGCTTCTTTTTATTATTCCTTAATAGTACTTACTATTATATCTTAAGAACAAATAAATTGTTGTATCTTGTTTTCTGTTTGGCAACAGGAAGTCTCTGGTTAATTAATTTTCTTTTTAAGATTTCATTTATTTAGAACACTTAAATTTTAAGTTCACAGCAAAATTGAAAAGAAGGTACAGAAAGTTTTTGTATCTCCCTTGCTCTCACACATGCATAGCTTTTCCACTAACAACATCCTTACCAGAATGACACATTTGTTACATCTAATGAGCTCATATTGTCATGATATAACCCTGACTTCCTTACTGCAAAGAGTTCTAGAGAAAGGAATCTCCATATTGCTAAATGTTTCCATCACATCTTTTCAAGGCTCCTGGGTTAAAGAAGACTGCTCTGGGTAAGTGAATTTCAAAGCACGGTTCACCAGTTGAGACTGAAGAGTCAGCCAAGTGGCATAAATGAACCTGGGTCTGGGGTACTGACATTTTTTTTAGATGCTGGGACATATAACCCGCCCGGGGAAACTAGCAAAGACTCCCAAGTTGCTCCTGTTAAACAGAAAGCCTGGTCATGACTCCCTCTCTTCAGTTAATTTGTCACTGCTTACATTTGGGAAATGGTATTAGGCTTGTTCTTTCCTGTGCCTAAGGCGAGTTCACTGTTAGCTGATGGGCTATTTTGCTAGTTTCTCACTGTATCAAGAAAAAAATAGACTATTACGGTTTTTGAAGAGGAAAAATGAAAATACCTTTCAGTCACCTCTTGCTCCATACCTTAGGATGGTCTACTGACATTAAAAGAAAAAAAAAAAAAAAAAAAAGTCCTTCCCTCAGACCATCTATCTGACTTTTAGATCAATAAGATCTAAAAGTCAATCTAGCTAAAAAGAATATATTATCTGTCATCTCTACATATTTTTTCTCCTTCTCCTTCTCCTTCCTTCTCCTCCTCTTGTTCCTTCTTTCTTTTAATGCTACCTTATAATTATGATACCGATAGGCACTGTAAGACAGTTATCAAGGATTCAAAATACAGTTAATTTTTCCTTCCTTGACTCATATTTCTTTCAGTTGCAAGCAAAAAGAAAAAGTCATTTTTTAACCTAAAGAAGAAGGTTAAAAATAACAATTTTGCTTGTTCCTTTTCACACAAACTATTTTATATGCTCACGCTGGATTTATTCCTAAAAGGAAAAAAAAAATAGTGAATACCAAACTTTTTCTTTAACCATGTTTTGAGGTACTACTAATGTATGAAAGAAAAGCATATACTGACAAAATTAATTACAGGTACTCTATTAAGAAGAAATAACTAAAAGCATTTGAGAATTTCCCACTTAAGAAATACTTAGTCATGAGGGGCCTGGGTGGCTTAGTCGGTTAAGCGTCTGTCTTTGACTCAGATCATGATCCCAGATCCCTGGGATCAAGGCCCATGTAAGGCTTTCTGCTCAGTGGAGAGTCTACTTCTGCCTCATCCCCTTCATCCTGCTCTCTCCCTCTAGCTCTCTCTCTCTCCAATACATAAATTAAAATCTTTAAAATAAGAAAAAAGAAATATTTAGTCATTAATAGTCCCAATGCTTTACACAGAAGTATATATGCTGCATGGCATTAATTTCATAAATGTACTATAATATTTATAAAATGGTTGATTATTGCTTAATTTTTAAAATCTGAACTTTAGGGGGTGCTCCAGGGTGGCTTAGTGGGTTAAAGCTTCTGCCCTCAGCTCAGGTCATGATTCCAGGGTCCTGGGATTGAGCCTCGCATCAGGCTCTCTGCTCAGCTGGGAGCCTGCTTCCCCCTCTCTCTCTCTCTGCCTACCTCTCTGGCTACTTGTGATCTGTCAAATAAATAAATAAAATCTTTAAAAAATAAAAAAAGTAAATAAAATCTGAACTATAATTCATTTTCCTTTTTTAATATTTAATTTTCTTATCCAAAATTCTAATTTGTTTTCTCCCCTTTAATTAACATGTGATTATCACTTATTTATTTATTTATTACTCATAGCCATCATACTGTGATTAATTTATTCTGAATTACTCCTCAGTAAATCACAGTAGGCACTTCGTCTTAGCAACAATGTCTTGGTTAAAAAATAAAAAAATCTTATTTTCCTAAATGTCTATAAAAAAAATTTAATGGCTTTGAAAATCTGATTATGTTCTATGTATACCAATATTTTCTATGAATGTGAGCCTTCTAAATGAAAAATAAAATAATTTAGGGGCGCCTCGGTGGCTCAGTGGGTTAAAGCCTCTGCCTTGGGCTCAGTTCATGATCTCAGGGTCCTGGGGTCCAGCCCTGAATCAGGCTCTCTGCTCAGCGGGGAGCCTGCTTCGCCCCCACCCCACTGCTTGCCTCTCTGCCTACTTGTGATCTCTGTCAAATAAATAAATAAAATCTTTAAAAAAATAAAATAAAATAAAGTGTTACTGCCTATAAAGCGTGACTGAACTAAGTAAAAAGAATATTTATTATCTTACCTTTAAAAACTTTTGAGATTTTTAAAATACATAAATTTAATTAGATGCCTATCATATGAAATAACATATGAAATAAATTTTTTAAATTTTAATTTTAATTTTTTAATAAACATATAATGTATTTTTATCCCCAGGGATACAGGTCTGTGAATCACCAGGTTTATACACTTCACAGCACTCAACATAGCACATACCCTCCCCAATGTCCATAACTCTACCCCCCTCTCCCAAAACCCCTCCCCCCAGCAACCCTCAGTTTGTTTTGTGAGATTAAGAGTCATTTATGGTTTGTTTCTCTCCCAATCCCATCTTGTTTCATTCATTCTTCTCCTACCCCCTTAACCCCCCATGTTGCATCTCCACTGAAATAAAGATTTTAAAAATAGATGCATATTATCATAACATAGATAACTCAATCTAAATGCATACTTTCTATTCAAAAATATATCACATTTTTATTGATCTATTTGCTACTTTATTTACAAAACTTTCATTTTTTTTTAAAGATTTTATTTGAGAGAGAGGGAGAGAGAATGAGCGGGGGAGTGGCAAAGAAGCAGGCTCCCCGCAGAGCAGGGAGCCCTGTACAGGACTTGATCCCAGGACTCTGGGAACATGATCTAAGCTGAAGGCAGACAATGAAGTGACTAAGGCATCCAAGTGCCCTGTTTCATTATTTTTTAATTTATGCTCAACTTAAATGTCCAACTTCATAAGTGGTAAGGAAAAATCAATCCCTTTAGCCACTTTTAGTTGTTTTTATCATAGCCACAGCTGTAATCTGACTTTTCATAAAGTAATAAATAGGACTCTAAAAATATTTTATGTCTCTAAAGCCAGTTCTGTGTCTTTCACTCATCTTGAATCCCCATCCATACAGTCAATGATAGAGTCATAACCCAGAATTGAAATTCAAAATGAAATTCAACAAAGTAAAGGAAATATCTGAGATCAGGAAGTACATATATATAACCTTGCTTTATTCCCACAATTTTACTAATACCAGGTCTCCTCTAGGGTCACCCTTAAGTTTGCCAATTTCTGTTGAGAAAAAAAACTGCAGGTGAGATATGCCCCTTCTAGTTTACCATTTGAATGAGGCTTTACAATTAGGCTCTGTACGAGAGTATCTATGTCTCTTGTTTGTTTATTTATTTATTTCTTAATTCCAGTACAATTAGCAAACATGGTTACATTAGTTTCAGGTGTACAATATAGTGATTCAACAATTCTATATATGACTCAGTGCTCATCATGATAGGTGTACTCTTAATGCCCTTCACCTATTTCATCCATCCTGCCCACCCATCTCCCCTCCGACAAACACCACTTTTTCTCTTTGTCTGTTTGTTTGTCTCTTTTTTTCTTTGTTCATTTGCTTTGTTTCTAAATTCCACATATGAGTGAAACTATATGGTATTTTCCTTTCCCTGACTAATTGCACTTGGCATTATACCTTCTAGATCCTTCCATATTTTTGCAAATGGCAAGATTTTACTCTTCTTTATGGTTGAGTAATACTCCATTGTATGTACATGTGTGTGTTTGTGTGTGTGTGTATGTGTATATATATATATACACCACATTTTCATTACCTGTTCATCTATTGATGAACACTTAGGTTGCTTCCATGTCTTGGCTATTATAAATAATGCTATAATAAACACAGAAGTGTACATATCTTTTTGAATTAGTGTTTTTGTTTTCTTTGTGTAAATACCCAGATATTATGGTAATTCTATTTTTAATTTTAATTTTTTATGCTAAAAATACTTGTATTAAGAAAAAGCTTCAAATAAGCAATATTATACTACAAGAACTAGAAAAAGAAGAAACATCTGAAATTTAGTGGAGGAAGGAAATAACAGAAATATATAAAATAGCAGAATAAACAATAACAACATTGAAAGTAACAAGTTTTCCCCTAAAAAATAAATAAAATTGGCAATGCTTTAACTACTTTGACTAAGGGAAAAAAACAGAGAGAGAGAGAGAGGAAGAGAGAGAAAACTCAAAAGCCAAAATGAGAAATGGAAGAGAAAACAACAGATACCACAGAAATACACAGTAATAGATAGTACTATAGTAATAATGATCTGTTGGTACTAATAGTTCTGTATCTAATAGTACTATAGTAATAGTAGTATTATCTAACAAATCAGAAAACGGGAAAAAAAAACTCTGGATAACTCCTAAAAATGCACAAATAACCAAGACTGAAACATGAATTTTGAATCCAAGAAACAGAAAATCTTCTTACACCAATAAAGAAGAATGAAAGTTGAATTAGGAATCAAAAACACCCCAAAAGAGAAAAGCCCAAGACTACATGGTTTCATTGGTGAATTCTACCAAACATTAAGTAATAATAATAATAAGGACAATCTTTATCAAAATCTTACCAAGAATGGAATAAAGGGAAGACATTCACAATCATTCTATGACTCCTGTAGTATAGTGATAAAGCAGGACAGAAGTCCAAGCCCAGCAGGTCCCTCCCACAGAAGACCAGCAAACACCCCTTAGTGTGAAGGAGAGACCAAAAGTGTCAAAGACAAGAAAGGATCAAAGTAAATCTCCAGAAACAAACACAAAGCAAGTAATAAAATGGCAATAAATAAATATCTATCAATAGTTATTTTGAATGTAAGTTGACTAAATGCTCAATTAAAAGACACTGGGTGTCTTTTAGAATGGATTAAAAAGCAAAAACAAGATTCACCTAATGCTGCCTACAAGAGAGTCATTTTAAAGATTTTATTTATTTATTTGAGAGAGAGTGACTGAACAAGCAGCAGGTTGGGGGAAGGGCAAGGAAGAGGGAGAGAGAGAATCCCAAGCAGACTCCCTGCTGAGAACAGAGCCCCAGGCAGGGCTCAATCTCACAACCCTGAAATCATGACCTGAGCTGAAATCAAGAGTTGGCCCCCTTAACTGACTGAGCTCCCATGCACCCTAAGAAAGTCATTTTAGACCTAAAGATACCTGCAGATTGAAAGCGGCAGGATGAAGAAACATTTATCACACACATGGATGTCAAAGAAAACTGGACTACCAATACTTACATCAGACAAAATAGACGTTTTTGTTCTTGTACTGGTTTTATCCTGATTCAGTATCAGAGTATTTATGTCTTAACCCACAGTCTCCACAGGGACTCTTAGCCCCCACCCAGTCCTCTTGCCTTGGATGCTTCCCAAAGTATTCTGTTTGCGATTGCTCAATCTCTTTTCACACTTTACTGCTTTTGCTCATTTATTTTCCTACAGGAAACTCCTCAAGGTTAATGAGTAAAACACATTAATTTAAATTCTGCAAAATCAATTGATCACTACCTACTTTTTCGATGACTCTGGGAAGGATATATAGTTTGTGGTAAAAAAACTGAAAGAAGGATTGAAATCATTTTCTTTTATCACTAACAGGCCAAGAATAGATTAAATTTGCATCACCTTTAAACGGCTAATTGTTTTCTAGGAAATATTTTTTGGTTTCATCATAAAATAGTACTAGAAACAAGACGTGGCTGATTCTGTTTAGGGAAAGTTGTTATAACTAGGTGATAATTATTTATTCCTCCTACATTAAAACAGTTTAATTTCATCCTTGTCATTGTCCTCCTTCTGTATAAAGTTGAACCTATATTAATATGTGTGTAAATCATGGGAAACATGAAAAACAATTACTTGATGTTAATTCCATCCACTAAATACTTGCCTCATGTTGAGCTCTTGTAATAATATAAGCAATTGTAATGGTATTTATATCTGAATCACACTCCTACTACATGAAGCTTCTGAAAAAGCCATAATTACCCATCACCTGTACAAAAAGCACAGAGGGTGCATTTGGAGTGTTAAATTCTCTGCTGACTTTAGCTAGTTTTAAACCTTTATTTTGTTTTTCCCTCATTTATTAACCTAGGAAATTTCATTTTTGTTTATTTTTGCCATAATGTGCATTTTTAGAGGCCATTTTAAATCCAGTTGAAATATAATAATGTAACAATAAATAACACCATGGTTCAGGCAATACATTTGTATAGAGAATCTCCTAAATCATAGAACCTTGAAATGAATTGAGGCTACCACAACATTTGCAGCAGAAAAATAACTATTACTATAAAGCCTTAATTAGCTAGAACCTATAATTAGCCAGCATTCATTAAAGATTATTTGAATTCACACAAATGGTGTATACATAAGCAGCCATGTGCACTTAGTTTAGAAGAATATTTCTGCAAGACTATTTACTATAAAAAGATGAATGCACATGGATATAAGCAATTGTAATGGTATTTATATGTAAGTGAGCACATGGTAAATGTACATAGAGAGACCAGGCAGTTAAACCATTTTGTTATAATGGAAGAACATCTAGATTACATAAAACACCATATTCATTGTCTGCCAAAATATTTTTTGTTTGTTTCAGTTTTTCTGTTTTGTCATTCTGTGACAAAATTATAGGACAGCAATAAATGGCACAGCAACCAAAAGCTTAAAGGCTTTCTCAGGAAAAAAAGGAGACACTATTTTGTGATAACAAATGCTTACTCTATTTGTGGTTTATCAAGTGAAACTGATGTGAAAACATTTTCTCAAAGTGACAAATATCTAAATTCCCTAAAACTACTCAAAATATGTCAAGTGTTTATTAAATATTTAGTAGCATGTTAAATAAATTCTGATAAATTTTTAACAAAAATTTAGTGATAGTTTATTCAAGACTTCTAAAAATGTTGACTTATTGGGAGCCTGGGTGGCTCCGTTGGTTAAGCAACTATCTTCAGCTCAGGTCATGATCCCAGAGTCCTGGGTTCAAGTTCCCACATCGGGCTCCCCCTGCTCTGCAGGGAGCCTCCTTCTCCTTCTCCCTTTGCCGGCCACTACTCCTGCTTGTGCTCAATCTCTCTCTCTCTCTCTCTGTCAAATAAATAAATAAAGTCTTTTAAAAAAATAAAAAAAATAAAAAATAAAAATGTTGACTTACCTCTCATTAGAAAAGGAATAATTGTAAAGTCCATTAATTTCATAACAGAATGTTATTTACATAAGTTTTGGAGTCAGATAAACTTCAATAAACTTGTTTTGTGAGACTTTGTTGCTTTATTTATTATCTGATGATATTTAATTCTTCTTCATAAGGGTTTTCACAAATCCTTGTTAATGACCTTAAATATAACACTATCTGCAACAAATGATTTAGACATAAAATTCTTTATAACTACTTGTTTTTATATCAAGGCAACTTGCAGATTCATCTTGTACAAATCATGCATATTTCCTTGTAGTTCTATGGCAGTAGTTTATTTTCTCTGAACAGCGTGTCTAATCATATCCATAATCATATGTATTCATCTATTTGAATTACTCATTCTTGCCTCCATGGGTTAGTGTAGGGAATTAATCTGTGAAAGTGGAACAAAGAATTTGTAGTATGATATGGTCTATGCTTTCTGTTCTTGGTAATATCCTGTGTTAGCCAACTGAGATGGTTAATTTTATGTCATCTTAGTGAGGCCACAAAACATGGGTATCTTTGTCAACAATGTTGGAAGTTGCCATGAAGGTGTCTCTTTAGATGAGATTAACATTCAAATCAACAGGCCTTGAGTAAAGCAGATTACCTCCATACTATAGGGGGGGCTCATTCAAACAGTTAAAGGCATTAAGAGAAAGCCTGAACTTCGCCTAGCAGGAAGGAATTCTGCCTGCAAACTGCTTGTGGGCTCAAGCAGAAACCTCAAGAGCTTTCTTGGTCTCTAGGCTGTCAGCCTACCCTGCAGATTTCGGGCTTGCCAGCTTCCACAAACACACAAGCCAATTCCTTAAAATCAATCAATCAGACAATCTTCTCATTTCCTACCTCCCTTTCTCACACTGGTTTTCTTCAAAACCCTGACTAAAACTTGAATTAAATTGTAAGTATTCATTTTGAAAACATTTTACAAGGGAAAACGTGAATCATTCAGGTAAACTTTGTCCATCTGCATGCCAGATATTGTGTGTGGGCAGCCAAAAAACAAATAAATAAATAAAATGTGGGTTATACTTTGGAATGACTTGAAAAGACTATGGAGAAAAATATGCATGAGAACAAAGGATTTAAAATAGTATATTTAAATGGAGATAACAGAAGAAACTATGGGGATAAATGACTCATTGAATTGTATAAAAAAAAACTTGTTAAAGAATGCACAATAAGGTAGGAAACATCTGGAGAGGAGAACAAAAATGAAAAGCAGAGGGTTATGAATGTCATACAATGGTACTGAATTTTATCCTATGAATTAGGGAACTCATTGGATGTTTTTAAGCTTAGCTATCAAATGCACAGGTTAGATTTTTAGTTTGATCACTCTGATAATATTATAAGTGGTAATCTGCACAGGGTGGGAACAGAAGACTGAAAACGACTAAAGAGATTATTACATTAAACAAGGGAAGAAATGGTAAAGACTTGAACTAGCAGAGATGGAATAAAAGGGACATATTTACAAATATTAATGAAACTGATTTGGGCACAGAGACCATAATATAGACTTGTATTGAGATTTCCAGCTTGAGTTGATGGTCAATATGGCTACCTAAATAGGCAGATCAGGAAAAAAGAAACAAATCCACAGGACTATGTAATGACATCCAATGAAAATGTTGCATTTGAGACATTAGTTAAGAGATTAAATGCTGTAAATTTATTTACTTTGTCCAATAAGCTGTAACGAACTAGGTACCTTGGTTTTTGAAATTCAACCAGCAAGACAGGGTTTTTCCCATCATGGACAAATGAGAGAATTTCTGCTTTATTCCCTGAATAAGATACAAACATTTTAGTCTCTTTCTAGTGGTGTTGGAATTAAAATCCTTTCAATTGAAAAAAGTGTTGTTTTCTTGGATATTCCCTTGGGTTTCTCATATACTAGGATATTTCCAACATAGTCCTCTTAAAACAAACCAACCTCATGATTCATGTATTTTCTGATATTGAATAAAGAGAGACTCACTATTAAAGAACTTACAGGTCTTTTCCTCTATAACCTTCTTGTTTCATGTGTGTATGGTTATTTGGGGGAGTATACCACAAAGTGAGGAAGAGTCTTCCCTTACTTTTTTCCTAGAATTTTATTGTTCTCATTTTGCTTCTCTCCTTTGAGGAAGAAATAAGTGTAATATTTAAAAATATATAAGAATATTGAACTAGAAATAAACAGATCATGTTCAAATTATGGCTCTATATAGCTCTAAACTATATAATACTGGAGAAATTATTTAAAAGTGAGGAACCACAAAATATGTATTTATCAGCCCATCTCATTGATTTTTTTATAGGAATTAAGTTTGAGGTCTATGAATACTTCTAGAAGATGGATTTGCACTTTGTAAATATTCACTAAAATTTAGTGAATTAAAGCTTTTCTTTAGTTTTGAAAAAATTTAAAGTTATAAATCCAAATAACTGTAGAATTCCTGCCCCCACTCTGTGGTTACCGATGTAGGGGTATCCTATGGATTCTGTCCCCCTTTCCAATACAGTTCCATGTCACCACCTCCTATCTGCACCACCTCTTTTATCAACCTTGTCTCTGTTGCCATCTGTTTCTCAGTTGCAGATTCCAAAAGAAGCAGGATTTTTTTTTTAAACTGAGTAATCGCTACTGTACACAGACAAATCCTTCAAGCAAAGTGTTTTCCCTCATAAGTGACTCTAAGCAGACTAAAGATGGATGACTTTTGGGAGGGCACCAATTCTATTTTAATCAACTTGGACCAAGTTACAGAATCACAGTAAGGAAGCAGAGATCTATCTGGGTCCAACCACTCCTGGTTGCTTGCTGCTCAGGTATCTTTACACATTGACAACTTTCATACTTCTAGAAAAATAGTTTGGAATATATGTTATATATATATATATATGTATCATATATATATATGTATGTGTATATATATAATTTTATGATAAAGGAAAATTGCACTGGAACTTTTTATGGATTAATGATGTTATAAATTTACTCAAATATAATAAATATTTGTATTAAAATAATTTGACAAGAACAAGAAACGGGAATAAGCAGGGAGACACAAAGTCAGAGTCAAGATAGAAGAAAGATTTTGTAAAATTCAGTATATGAACTTAAATTTTATCAAAATAGTGTTAACATGATGCATATTTGTAAAATGCTTACCTCAGAAAATGGTAGAGGAATGCATGCATCAGGAAGAAAATCATATGGAAGAAAAGATCAATTTTTGTCTTTGTAGTTCTGTAAATTACTGTGCCAAACAAGTATTTTTAGGTTCAGGCAACAACAATATGATAGGCAGAATAATGCCCCACCCCCACCCCATCAAACAAACAAACCAAACCCAAATGTTCACATCCCAATCCTCAGAACCTGTGAGTATGTTGGGTCAAATAACAAAGAGGAATTACAGTTGCACATGGTTAACACTCATAATCAGCTGACTTGAAAGTGGGGAGATTATCTTGGATATGCCAGGTGGGCCCAGTATAACCACAAAGGTCCCTAAAAGAGGGAGGCCGAAGGAGAGAATCAGAGAAAGGGATGTGATGACAGAAGCTGAGTAAGACTGAGGTGGGTAAGAGAACTTGACCAATCGCTGGTTTGAGGAAAGGGGCCACAAACAGACACCCGCAGCCTCTAGATGCTAAAAAAGGCACAAAAGAGATTTACTCAGAGGAGATTAAGGTTACAAATGAAATTAAGGTTGCTAATAAACTGACCTTAAAATAGGGTAGCTTAGATTATCCAGCAGGTCCAATCTCATCACAAGGGGCCTAGTAAAAGGGAGTTCTTTTTATTTTTTTTTTTTATTTATTTACTTGAGAGAGAGACAGTGAGAGAGAGCATGAAAGAGGAGAAGGTCAGAGAGAGAAGCAGACTCCTCATGGAGCTGGGAGCCCAATGCGGGACTCGATCCCGGGACTCGATCCTGGGACTCGATCCCGGGACTGCAGGATCATGACCTGAGCCGAAGGCAGTCGTCCAACCAACTGAGCCACCCACTCCTAAAACGGAGTTCTTAAGGTTGCAGTGAGAGAAGGGGAAGGGAGCAAAGGTCAGCAAGGAGAAGACACTGCTCCAGTGATGGTTTTGGCTACGGAGGAGGGAGCTAACAACAGGGATTGCCCGCGACCCATAGAAGCTAGGAAATACAAGAAAATGGATTCTGCCCTAAAGCATCCAGATGGTCTGCAACCTGCCCAACCCCTTGATTTTAGCTCAGTAAAATCTGTATTTAATTGTCAAAAGCCTAAAGAATGATAAGATAACAAATTTCTGTTGTTTGAAGCCACTGAATTTGTGATATTTGTCCCAGCCATGACAGAAAACTAAAACAAGTCTAATATTTTTCCTAACAATTCTAACAATTTCTAACAATTTTTAAACTAAGCAAGTCCACAATCATAATAAGACATAGTACTCACCCTAATGTTTTTAATCAAGTAAGATCAACTTGTAATGATGAATACTGAGATGTGCAGGCTATAATTAGAGACACGGATCATTTTCCTGAAATCTCTTCAGTTTATGTTATATTTATTTAAAGCATTGATTTCAGTATAGGTAATATTTTTTTCTAGCACTCAGGGCAAAGAACCAGATATACTGACCCTGATGGGAAACTTATTTAAAAAGCAAAAACAAACAAACAAATAAATAAATAATTTAAATATTTAAAAATGAAAATAAAGCAAAAACATACAAACAAAACCAAATAACAACAAAAACAAAACAAATTAAAAAACAAATAATTACAGGATCACTTTTCAGTAGCAGCAAACACCATTTGAGGAAATTTTAAGACCATACATAGCGTCAGGTTCCATGTTAAAAAAAAATATAAAAAAAAGACAAAAAGTACTCTGAATACCAGATGGTGTAAAAGGAGTCACTGTGGTCCTTAAGACAGTGAGGTCTGTATAGGCTCAGTACAGGGAACTGTATTGTGCTATTTCCTTTCTCTTTCTACAAAAACAAGCATGCCTTGAGGAATACATTCAACTAATGAATAAAACAAATTATGGAACTAAAGATACCAGAATGTTTTGTTGTTCAGACATTACAAGGATAAACACCATAGATAGTTAAGAATAAATGGATAATCAGAGTTTTGAAAATATATCCTTTGGAAAAATTAGGTAATTTATACACAAACTGTTTATTGAGCACAAAGAAAAGAACACTTGGCTAAATAACTTTAGTATCACACACTACTTTCAGATCTACTTAAGATGCCAATAATTTATAAAGTAAACTGGAGAGAAATAAAGCATTGCGAAGCAACTAATATAAATATAACTTACTTTCAGTGCTAGTAGAGCAAATGCAACATCCCCTCAGAAGCTGCAGAAACAGGGCCTACCCTGAAAACCCCAGTTATACATAAAAGCCTCCAGGACTCCTTCCTGATCTTCCACTTTTTTTCCATTGCACTTAGCACCATCATTTACTCACTATTATTATGTATAAAGTTTATTGGCTATCTCTTACCCCTAGGACATAACCTCTTCCAAGTCAAGGAGACTTTCTCTAATTTCGTTAACTAATGGATCCTGAAATGTCCACAACCGGTTTTGATAAATAACAATTTCTCAATAAATATTTTACATCAAATGAATGAAAACAATGTAGGGTCGAGACATTTAAAATTGATTAGTGATAAATCAATAGAAAAAAATACAAAAATACAATTCTCAACCAGGTCTTTTGTTTTTACAGACTTCTCAGTTAAAAAAAAAAAAAATAGGGCACCCGGGTGGCTCAGTCATTAAGGATCTGCCTTACACTCAGGTTCTGATACCAGGGTCCTGGGATAGAGTCCCACATTTAGCCCCCTGCTCAATGGGGAGTCTGCCTCTCCCTCTCCCACTGCCCCCCCCCCCGCCTTGTGTTCCCTCTCTTGCTGTCTCTCTCTCTCTCTGTCAAATAAATAAATATAAACTTAAATAAATAAATAAAAAGATTACAAAGGACTCAGAGTTAATGAACAGATTAGATAATATATGAGTATTAAAATCAAGATTCTAGTGCTTAGAAAGCTCAAAGTCAGATAAAAATAAGCCCTTGTTAATATTTAAAATTTATGTTTATATTTGTATAGACTAAGATTTATGATAAACAAGTATGAACAGAAACTCATAAGCTTAATTTTAAAAGGTCAAAAACTGTGTATGTTACTTTCCCCTTCAGTCAAATTAGGAAGTTCCATTCTTTTTAAACCATTTTATGAAATTGTTGTATATTTTATTCCAGGTCTTCATATACAGCATTCCCACTAACTGAAACATTTTTCTTCCTCCACCTAATTACTGAGATCTTTCCCTGCTTTAACACACACTGGACATTTATGTCACAGAGGGGTCCTGATAGTTTATTCCTTTGATTACCCTAACATCTACTCAGTATGTTTCCAGTAGTCAATTTAAACATAAATTCCATATTTTTTAAAAAATGTCTTCTCTAGTAACTTAATTGGAATGAATTTCAGTTCTATTAATGGATTAAAACTCCTTCATGGTACAGACATAATTGTTCTGCTTCTCTTTAGTTTGTAGACTTCACTGCACATACTCCCTGTTTAATATTCATCTATGATGGCCAGTAATTGGGATTGGCAACTGGATTTGCAGAGGCTTAATAACAGCTGACTTGTAATATTTTTTCAGTTTTACTGAGGCATAATTACAAACAACACTTTAAGACATTTAAAGTGAACCTCATAACGATATACATATACAATGTGGAAGGATTCTTCCCTTCTAATTAACACATCCATCCATCACCCCACATCTGTGCGTGCGTGTGTGTGTGTGTGTGCGTGCGTGTGTATGTGAGAATATTTAAGTCTTATTCTCTCCGCAAATTTCAATTATACAATACAATGTAATCAACTACAGTCACCATGTTACACATTAGATCCTAGACCTCATATAACTTTTGCTAGTTTTGGTTCAAAGCAGTTAATTTTATTTGTCTTAAAGTATACAAACCCATGATATCTATTAAAATAAAAGATGTTGGAAAACAGTATTGCTAAATCTCAAGTTATTAAACTTTAAGGTCTTCCTTTGCCCATGATTATTTACCCTCACGTAACTCTACTTGAACATGACTTTTTTCTTTTACTCTATGCTTGTTTAGGATGCTCAATAAGCCTACCTAAAGGAGCAGAGCATGGACTTTGAGTCCTGGAATCAAATTGTGGTTGAGCTGCTTTGTAGATATGTAACCCCACACTACTGATTTAATTCTGCAGAGAGAAACAAAGCCAGATATGAATTAGTGGTAAGGACAGATTTTAATCAGTAAAACACTACTGCAGTAGGGAAGTGGGTCCAGCTTGAGATCAACTCAACCTCAATTTGCACAGAGGACTGGATCTTTTAAAGGAGAATAAAGGAACAGAGGGGGAACAGAGGGGAGGGGGAACAGAGGGGCTTGAGTAGAGTCAGGGAAGTGAAAAATTACAAAGGGTGGGTAATGTAAATCAGTTAGGCCAGTTGTGTGGGCTACACGGGGACTAGGAGGCAGAGTTATGACTAAGGTCCTTGAGAAAAATACACCTAAGTTGTAGAGATAAAATACAGAGTTGTTAATATATATATTATACACATATATAATATATATATTATACACATATATATATACACAGAGTTATAATAAATACATCCCAAATTGACAGACGGATTCACAAACTGTAGGTCCTTTTTAGTAAATGGTCTAAGAAAGGGTGGCAAAGGGTCTATCCTCAGACATTACCTAGAACAAAGAGTAAATTCTTTTGGTAGCCTTAAGAACATTAAGGGGTCTAGGATCATTCTAGGGAGGCTCCCTTGAGCTGTTAGAAGTTATGTTAAAGTGTTCTAACTTGGCAGGGGTGTAAAATCATTTATGCCCAGTCGGTAGGTTTTATAGGCCAAGGCTGAGGCCAAGTGGAGACAAAGAATCAGGAGAGTGTGGCTATAGTTTGGTCAAAGTGAGAATTTTTGTCAATTCCCATTGTTGGAATAACTTTCTAGGCCCAAGAAGGAGCCACTCCTACTTAGGACATAACATTAGCAAACTAAACCTTAGATAACTTTCTTATCCCTTAAATATTCCACTTGACCAGAAAGGTGGTATATCCAAAGCCAGTCACCAAATGTGAAGCCAATTCTGAGCTCTCTGCTTATTTCATTGGTTTTCTCACTCCAAACAAAATTGACTGAGTGACCTTAGCCAATCATATATTTTCTATTTTTTTCCTCCTTGTTCTTTATTCTTTGCCCTATCAAAAGTTTCTTAACCTCTACCCCATTCTGCAGTTCTCCCAATGAAGACTGTACATTTGATTGTTAAATAAAGTTTCTTGGTACCACCTAAATCATTTTCTTTAATCATTTTTAATACAACCTAGAAAGTGACAGTATATATTATTTTCCTCCCTCATCTGCCCCTTTTCTTCCTACCTTGAATGCAGTTCTATGGAAATGTGGTGCTGGACCTACGGCAACTATTTGGAGGCCATGAGGAAACAAATTAAAAGGTAAAGACCCAACTCCCTAAAGATAGTACAGTGGAAAGACAGAAAGTCTTGATCTTTGATGACATCACTGAATCATGAGTCCAAATATGAAACCACCTATTTCTAATCACTCTTTTCTTTCCAATAAACTTTTACTTCTAGGAAAGTTTTAGATTTACTTTAGTTGCAAATGTAGTACAGAGAATTCTTACACACCACTCATCAAATCCCCCCTTTTACCATCTAACTACTATTGCACATTTGCCACCACTAAGAAATCAACCTTGAAACAACAGTATTATCTAAGCACCACACTTTATTCAGATTTCACATGTGTTTTCCCCTAATATCCTTTCTATTATTATAGGATTCCCTCCAAAATATCACATTGCATTTAGTTATTATGGCTCCTTAGATTTCTCTGCTTATGGCAGATTCTCGAAGTTTACTTTTTCATGACCTTTGACAGATTTTAGGAGTACTGCTCAAGTGTTTTCCGGTTTGTCTAACATGTTTTGGTTTTGGTTTCTTCAAGAAAGAACTGAGATTATGGGCTTTGGGGAGGGACACCAAAGAAGTGAGGTGTCCTTTTATATCAGGTAACATGTGACCAACATGGTTCATCACTAGGATATTAATCCTCATCATCTGGCCAAGGCAGTGTTTGCCAGGTTGTCTCCACTGTAAAGTTTCTCTCTGGCCCCTTTTCATATTATATTCTTAGGAAGCTAGTCATGCGCACATCCTATGGGATGTGTATGGGTGGGACAAAAATTTCGCTCCATTTCCTGGAGGGAATCAATAATCATATGACTGATTAAGAATTCTCTTGCAAGTCTGGTCCTTGGAGATCTAAGCCAGAGAGGATGAAGTCAGGTGAGGCTAGTCCAACAAGGAAAGGTCCCTGGCCTGCAGAGGGAGGAGTAGTAAGGGATCCAGGCATAGCCAACAGGTAGAGGGGCTAGCCCTGGACTACTAGGCCTGAGGGTGAGGAAAAAACTGGAGGACCTAGGGTCTGGGTGGGGATCTGCTCTGGGCTGGGCCTGAAACTCCAGCTCTAGGAAGTTCCTCACCCAAACTATGGAAGAAAAGATTCCATAGACCTGCTCTTCAGAGCACAGGTTCCATGCCTGAGGGCCACAGGGCTTTCTTACCCCTGATTGGGGACTCAGAGTACTTCACCCCAGCAGGGCTAGGTTTGGTGTTCAAAACCCATCCAGGAAACCTTGCACAAGTGCATGATGGAAGAAAGTGACCCACAGCAAAGAGAGGGTTCTGTGCTGCCACCGAGGACTTGGGTTAGTGAGGATTGCAGCAGGCTTGAAAATGCTCAGCCTTTCCCCCTCCCAATGTGTAATGTCTTTAACTCACTCTTTAACTCACTTTCATCTCAGTTTCTGTTTTGAGTTTCAACCTGCCTTGGGACAACTATCATTCCTCTGTATTCAACTTAAAATGTCTAGTACTCTTTCCCCAACTCCCTCTTTCTCTCACCTCCAGCCCCTGACAACCACTTTTCTGCTGTTTCTATGAGTGACATTTTCTTCCAATTCCACACATAAGTGATATCATGCAGTATCTGTCTTTCTCTGGCTTATTTCATTTAGTATCATGACCTCAAGGTCCATCAGTGTTGTTGTGAATGACAGGATTTCTTTTTTTTTTTTTAATGGCTGAATAATATTCTACTGTGTATAAATGCCACATCTTTCTTATGCACTCATCCACTGATGGCCCCTTATGGTGTCTCCATGTCCCAGCTGCAGTGAACATGGGAGTGCAGAAATTTCTTGAAAATACTGATTTTGTTTCACCCTGACATGGAATTACAGGATCATATGATATTTCTATTTTTAATTTTTTAAGAGACTTCCATACTGTTTTCCAGGGTGGCTTTACCAATTTACATTCCCGCCAACAGTGCACAAGGGTTCCCTTTCTTCCATATCCTCTCAAACACTTGTTACCTCCTGCCTCTTTGATGGCAGCCATTTGTATGTCCCTGATGGTAGTGATGTCGAGCTCTTTTCATGTATCTGTTAGTAATTAGCATGTCTTCTTTAGAATAATATCTATCCATCCTCTCTGCCCATTTTTTTACAAAATGGATTTTCTGGAGGGCTTTTTGTATTGATTTGTGTGATTTCTGTATATATTTTGGATATTAACCCCTTATCAGGTATATCATTTGCAAATATCTTCTCCCATTTTACAGGCTGCCTTTTCATTTTATTGATGATTTCTTCTGCCATGCAGAAGTTTTTTAGTTGATGTAGTCCTACCTGCTTATTTTTGCTTTTGTCATCTTTTTGGGGGTATGAAACTAAAAAAAAAAAAAAAAAACATTGCCAAGACCCATGCCAAGGAGTTTACCAGCTCTGTTTTCTTTCAGGAGTTTTATAGTTTCTGGTCTTAAATTTAAGGTTTTATTCCACTTTGAACTAATCTCTGTATATTGAGCAAGGCAGGGGTTTAGTTTCATTCTTTTGCATATAGCTGTCCAGTTTATTTCTCCATTGTACATCCCTGGGTCCTCAGGGTAAATTAGTTGACATGTGTGACTGGGTTTATTTCCGGGCTCTCTATTCTGTTTCTTTGTTCTGTATGTCCAGTTTTAGGCAAGTGCCATACTTTTTAATTTCAAAATATATAGCAAAGCTATAATAATTTAAAGAATGTGATACCTCTAGCTTTGTTCCTCTTTCTCAGGATTGTTTTGGAGCTTTTTGTGGTTCCATACAACTTTTTTTCTCTATTTCCGTGAAAAATGTTATCAGGATTTTGACAAGTATTCCAGAATTAGCTGGTCTGGGGTAGTATGGACATTTTAATGATATTAATCATTCTAATCACTGAGCACAGAATATTTTCCATTTATTTGTGTTTTCTTCAACTTATTTCATCAGTGTACTATAGTTCTCAGGGTACAGGTCTTTTACCACCTTGAATAAATTCATTCCTAAGAACTTTATTCTTATTGCACTTGCAAATGTTTTTGCAGTGTTTTTTCTTTTAATTTCTCGTTCTGATAATTTGTTGCTAGTGTTTATAAACATAACTGATTTTTGCATGTTCATTTTCTAGCCTTCAACTTTACTAAAAAACTTTTTATTTCTAAAAATTTTTTGGTGGAGTTTTCAGGGATTTCTCTATATAATAACATGTCATCTATGCCTGAAGAGAGTTTTATTTCTTGTTTTCCAATCTGGATACCTTTATTTATTTATCTTACTTCATTTATTTGGTTAGGACCATGTACTATGTTGAATGAAAGTGGCAAGAGGGGAACTCCTTGCCCACTTCCTGATCTCAGAGGAGAAGTTTCCACCTTTTGACCACTGAGTATGACATTATCTGAGAGCTCGTCATATGTGGCCTTTATTATGTTGAGGTATGTTCTCTTTACACCCAGTTTGTTGAGTTTTCATCATGAGTGGATGTTGAATACTGTCAAATGTTGTTCTGCATCTTTTGAGATGATCATATAATTGCTATCCTTCATTTTGTTAAAGTGCTATATCACACAGATTGATATGCAGATGTTGTACCACTCTTGAATCTTAGGAATAAATCTCCCTTGATCATGGTGTATGGTCCTTTGAATTTATTGTTTAATTAGATTTGCTAATATTTTGCTGAGTGGTTCTGCACATATATTCTTCAAAGATACTGGCCTGTAATTTTCTTCTCTTGTAGTGTACTTGCCTGGTTTTAGTATAGGGTTATGCTGGCCTTGCAAAATGAGTTTGGAAGTATTCCCTTTTTTGTTATTTGTTTTGTTTTAGCTTTGGACATGTGTGAGGAGGATTGGTATTAATTATTCTTTAAATGTTTGGTAGAATTTACCAGGTAAGCTCTCTTGTCCTGGACTTTTAATTGTTGGGTGGTATTTCATTACTAATTCAATCTCCTTATTGGTAAACAGTCTGTTAAGATTTTTTATTTCCTCATGATTCAGTCTCAGTAGTTTGTATGATTCTAAGATTTTATCCATTTCTTCTAGGTTGTCCAATTTGTTGGCATATAATTATTCATAGCAGTCTCATGATCCTTTGTACTTTTGTGGTATCAGTTGTGATGTCTCCTCTTTTATTCATAATTTTATTAATTTTTGTCCTTTTTCTTGGTGAGACTAGCAAAATATTTGTCTATTTTGGTTGTGTGTATGTGTGTGTGTGTGTGTATACATATATATAAATTCTGAAATGGAGCTTGCAAGTCATTGCCATTTAGAATGAGTTAAAGGCTTTATCTTTTAAATTTTGCTTCAGATAAAGCTCTTCCAAGGTTTCATGGACACATAGGAACCACTAAGAGTTATAGAAATATTCTGATCTCACAGGTTAACACAGTTGAAGGCCCCACAAATCACTATGTAATAGGACACAGTGAATTGGAATAAAACATTCTATGTTTTGTTTAAGGTTATTTTTCAAGTAAACTATATAATTACAAGTGTATGCAATTCAGTTTATCTTTTTATGAGATGGCAGAATTGAATAGCATGGCCTATTCATTAAAGTTTATATACCTAAAAGTTTATATATCAACAACAAAAAGACAACACCAACACCATTTAATACCTATTTATTTATGTATTTTTTAAAGATTTTATTTATTTAGAGAGAGTAAGAGAGTGCACAATCAGTGTGTGTGTGGAGGGGGAGGGCAGAGGGAGAGAGAGAATCCCAAGTAGCCTCCGTGCTAACCATGAAGCCAGACGTGGGGCTCAACCTCAAGATCATAACCCTAACTGAAATCAAGAGTCAGGGGCTTAAACTGACTGAGCCACTCAGGGGCCCTGCCATTTAATATTTAGATTAATTTCTTATGCAATTTGACATTTGGTACATGATTATGTAAACCAATTTGCCTTTTATAATCTTGCTGAGATTCTTTCATTTATGGCACAGAAATTTTTATATTATTCCCTTTGTTTTATTGGAAACTATTTTCCTATATTATTTGTCTATTTTTCTATCATCTATATAACTAAAACTGGCAAACCTTCCATTTACTAAGGCAATATTCCTAGATTTATGAGTATGCATCATTTACCTAACTATGTTTTCATAATCTTTTCACAGGGAATCTTTAGTGCCACACAGTCCTAAAGTTTATGCAAAGTTCCTTCCAACACTCTGGGATTCATCATTCCCACACAAGATGATGTTTGATTCATCAGTTTAGTGGTTCAACATGTTTGAAACTCTCAGGTTCTTTGCTCAGGTTGAAGGAAAAAAATATTTTTGCCGAAGATTACCATCACTCTGTATAGGTTCTTTTTTATTATTAATTTGCTAGAGAGTTACTTTGGGGTCCACAATCATCTTCTCCTTCCACTAGTCTTTCAGTAAGTGTCCTGCAGTCTCTTTCTCTTGAGTTTAACATCTTGTTTCTTTCTCTATCAAACTGTGTTTCTCTTACTTACTGAATATATTACAAAGAAAAGTACATAGCAGTATATATTATAAGCACAGTTGTACATTTTGTGAAAATAACAAACAAGTTAACAGTAGTCAGGCCAGATTCTTCTTACTAAAATACCACTTTCTAATGCTATTCATCTTATTGTATAAGTAAAATTCATTTTTTAAATCTCACAGTTGGAAGTACAACCCAACCATGAGCAAAAGGACTAAATTGGTGGAATATGTTCTGATACGGCAACAGGAAATCAGAATGAACTGCAGCTTCTTGACAGCATACCAGCATTTATTCCTTAGAATGGGGAAAGACGTGATTATCTGCACACCAGTGGGCTGAAATCCACAAACAGGCAGGCCACTCTGATTAACTTCAGCTAATCCTTCACCCCGGGGTGACTTCTGATGTTGGACAGTTTTAATATGACAAACAAATTTGGTTACCAAATAATCACAAGCTAAAGTAACATATTTCCTGAATATTATAAGGGCCTTCCTTCATTAGCAGCTGACATTATCATAGGAATGTATTGTTTCTTTAATATAATTACAGTTAAATTCAGCCTGAAGTTTTGCCACTATTACTCATAATATACACATTTTCTACTCTCAAAACTTAAACTACAGATTAGCCTGAATTTAATACCTACTTTAAGTTAAATATAAGGATGTTTTGATGATGTTAAAACAAAATCAATGTTAAACAACAGTAGTATTTTTTAAAAAGCAACAATAACTAAAAAATACTGATAATGTATAGTGGGCTCCATCTCAGTTAAATCTCAGCCATAGAAAAAGCTATCTGGTTATCAATATCTCTTCCTTCTGTGTGTCTGTGTATGTTTATGTATATGAAACAAAATTCAAATATATAATCATATACATTAAGATATATTCATACACATTTATATGAATCTAAGTATATACACACAGAGAGAAAAGAAAATTATATCAACCATTGAGTCAGATCTTGTGTCATTATATGGTATATTCATCTAGTTACCCATCATTTTACCACTCATATTTCTGGAATTGTTCACAGTGCTATCTACCAAAGAGATGAATGCATTTTTGTGAATAACTGAATGGTTATTAAGGTTACTGAAGTTAAACTACTTTCTTGCCAAGAATTTTATAGTCTAACTTTTCTGAAAAGTCTCCCTCAAAAAAATTGTAATTATAGATAAATATATTTTAGTACAAAGCTGAAGTCATAAGAATTTCAGAGAAATTGCCATGGTCCAAAATTGAAAAAAATAACTGAAAACCAAAAAGATAAGCATTTGTCTTATCCTTGCCAATATGTGTAACCCAAGACCCTGTTACTTAAACACATGTCGAAGGACACAAAATTATGTCATTAATGAAAGTGAGAATTATATAAATCCACTTACTTTCAATCAGGGAAACAAGAAATCTTACTTGGGTTAAAAAACAATTCTACATGACTATTAATATGCTCTACTTTAACTTATGTGGTTTGACATTTGAATTTTAAAAGATGTATGATTCAAATAACCACAAGCAACAAAATACACATTAATGTCAATATTTGTTGATAACACTTAAATGTTCCAACAGAATCTGAAAGTAAAATCTCTTTGAAGACACACACATCCAACAATGAATTCCACAGACAAAGCTCCACTGAATATAAACTGCTAATTTTAAATTACAGTTCACAAAAGGAAATAATTTATCATGAGAACAAGCAGAAAGAATAAGTATCAAGAGTAAATTTATAGGAAACTTAATTATTAAAAATACAGTATAAAGGAATGCAAGCATGTTTACCATTATTAAGAAGATAGAATGTCAAATAAACAAAAGTACTACCAAGGTAGTCCAGACATGTTGAGAAAGATCCACTTAGAAATACCAATTAGAAGGAATGTCAATATAATTAAAATATAAGTTCAGTGTGGGTATAAAACGAATTAGCACAGCCACTTACGTAATTTGTTTACTGGAGTATATATTTTAAATTACATATATATATATGTATATATACATATATATATATATATATATATAAAATAAATACAGGTGAGAGAATAGTTCAGAGAAAGAAAGATACAGAAAATATGAAGGAGAAGAGGAGATATGGAGAATACATCAAAATGACTGAACACAGGAGTTGTGGAAGAAGGGAACAGAAAAGAATTAAGAATTTGCTAGGTCAGTCCTTTAATAACACATTCTAAGTTTAAAAGAATGTTGCTGTACAGATTAATAGTAATCAATAGATTTGAGGATTATTACACTGTTAAAAAAGATTTTAAGTTCTGCAACAATAATGAATATACATATTACTTCAAGGTAGTAAGAAATAAGTAGCTTAATTATTTGTTTAGAAACAAGGAATGCTGAAGGGGTTCTTAGGCAAAGAGACTAGTATATATCATTAGACATTTGTACAAGAAAAACAAGAATAATATAGAAGGAGGAACTTTCTTCTATAGAAAGAAGAACTTTCTTCTTCTTTATAACTTTGAAAGAACATGAGTTATTCTGGCAAGAAAATAGAAATTAGATTTATTTCTATTTATGTGTATATATATTTCAATAAAATATCTGAAGAATGAGGAAATTTCAAAAATGCCAATCAGCTCAGCTTTTGAACTTGTCTCTAAAAGCAAATCCATCAGTTGTAATAGGAGACACAATATGTTTTCATTCCTGAATTAATTTCAACAGCTAATTATATCTCAAGGACCTCCCAAACCATTAATGGCTATGTTATATACACTATCCTTCTAATTCATTTTAAGTTTATTCATATTTTCTCCTGAAATAACATTTGATCTTCAAAATTCTTATCAATTCACTACAATCATGTACATGTTATTTTAACTTGTCTTAAATATACCATATTTATGTCTCAAGTATATCTCCTCTAGCAAAATGAAACGGGAGTAAGCAAATATTTCCCTTATTTGTATCATTCATGAGAGTCTTCATTTGCATTAGGTCCTTTAATTGTATCTGTCTTTCCTGAGCACAAAATACTGAAGTGTGTAGTCAGCAGTCATAAGGTAACCCATTCCTAGCAACTACCCATTAGTATACAGGTATAGCTGCGTAGTAACTTTGATGAAGATAGGGTAATAGTGATTCTTAGCATGTTCTTTGACTTTTGGCCAAGGCAGTAAGACTGTCCAAATGTCCTTAATCCTTATTTTCTTCTTGACTTGTCATATAGTATTTACAATTCTGCATTTTATACTTAAAGTTTAGATATTTAGCTCAATAGTATTATCTAGCTTGTCAGAGTTAACCTTCCTTCAACAATCCTTCTGGATATTCATACACTCTGAAATCATTAAGAAAAGGCAGATACAGGGTGCCTGGGTGGCTCAGTTGTTAAGCATCTGCCTTGGGCTGAGGTCATGATTCCAGGGTCCTGGGATGGAGCCCTGTATTGGGCTCCCTGCTCAGTGGGAAGCCTGCTTCTCCCTCTCCCACTGCCCCTGCTTGTGTTCCCTCTCTGCTGTGTCAAATAAAATCTTAAAAAAAAATAAAAAGGCAGATATTACTCATCTACCTAGATAGGCAAATGAGCAGGCATTTGTTTAATTTCCTATAGTTTATTAATGAGATGTGAATTCTGGTTCTGTAATCCATTTTACCTCATTCTATTTATGTATATTTACTGGGTAAATGATTGAGGGGCTTTTAGATGACAAGGAACAAGTTAACTCTTTTTTAAGGAGAGAAAGGAAGGGGAAAAAACAAAAAGCCTGAGGTACAACCTGCATTTTTAGAGAAGTGTTTAATGAAATGTGTTTTTGTAAAAAATACTTCAGTGTTCATTAAGCCTCTCTCTTCTCCTTAATCACACTGACCAAGTAAAGTGGTTCTGATTTTATATATTCTATAAGTTGGGCTCAATCAGGAGGAATCAAAATGACAAAAATAAAGTTTTCTCATATTTTATTCATGTTTGGAAACCACTGTCTACAAAAATAGCAGAATACTTGCCATAAGATAACTTAACAGTCAGATCTGGCACTTGCAAAACTAGTTCACACAGTATTTATTTATATACCATGGAATGAGAGTAATAAACTCTTTAGTTTCTGTGTATAACTAACTGTATAGTTGGTATCAGATTGTATATAGAAGAGAAGCAAATGTATTTATTCTCTTTAATTCTCTTCATCTATTATTTTGCCATTTAACTATGCATTACGCAAATATATGTACTAAGAAGAAAGTTATTTTAATACATGTATTATCACTGCCCAAATGTAACAGCTTTTGAGATATCTGAGAATTATAGTCCATTTTGATATATTTTAGATTCTGGTATCCAAAATAATCAAACATTAAATTCTTGACAGATTATCAATTACATGGGCTTATCCTCTGCCTAGTAAAATATTTGTAGCATGAAAATATTTCTGTATTTTACATAATAAGTGCTTTCTAATTTTCCACTTTGCTTTAATTACTCCTTTGAAGATAAGAGCTTTCAGAGAGTGCTTGACTTAGAGTAAAGCACACCAAGGGTAATGGAACCACAAAGATGACTGAGGTTAAACCCCAGGAACATTACAGGTTTAATTACATGAGTAGTTTGAAGGTATAATGCAATTCAGAGCATTACAATAAAATTGAGTTAAAACCAGTAATCAAAAACCCAGATTATAGCATTATCCTAAATTTTGTTCTTTCATTGTGCCTCCATCTAAAATACACCCTGTCTCCATAGCTCCTTCCATTCACCATCTTGAAATCTAAAATCACCATATGCCACCAAGTTCCTCCACCATTAAAAAAACTTCATTTTTCTTGTAATCTCCATTTCCACTTCCTTCTTTCCACTTACTGTCCACTGTTTTATCGCTGGAGTTTCTTTCACCACGTGACTATGTCAACCCACCTATATTCACACAATGTTATATGTTACTTTACAAGTAAGAAGATATATGAAAAAATATAACTTTCAATCCTTCACATATATTCATATTAAAAAATGAAACAGCAAAAAAACAGCCTATATTTCTGATAGCAATAATATATTGAAAAGAGGAATAAATGACACTCAGTGTCTCTCAAGGAATAGATTTTAGGAATGGAAGAATTAAAATGGTTATAATTTCCCAGGAATGAAAGTTGATGCAGAAATGCAAGAGATTAGAGAATCGGGTCTGTTAAGTCAGTTAAAACTATGTCCCATGTGAAAAGGTGATAGAGTCATAGGAATAAAAGAATCAGAATTATCAGCTTGTAGGTTATACGTGTGTGTATAATAATGTAATTTGAGGTTAGTGTTAGAGTATATAATTGTAATTGGGAAATACATATCAGAAATTTCAGCATTAATCCAGTCTTTTATAAAATATTTTCATTAAATTCATGTATACTTTTAATTAACTGCATTAATTGGAGGTAACTACGAAACTTTAAGTTTATCTTAAATTTCTACATATTTTAAAAACTCTAATTCAAGACATAACAGATTACAAGATGCCTTGCATATACTAAATTTATACTGCAATTTTCATATAATCTAATGCATTTCATTTCTTCTTTAGGTTCCATACTGATGACCTATAATCTGCTAATATATATCCTATGGAAATACCAAAAAAAAAATGATTCTCTTTTATACCCTACAAATATGTTATTGATAAGTACTGCACTGGGTTTTATTCTTCAGTAACAATTAAATATTTAGTTCTAGGCAAATTCTATACACAAACACAAAACTAAACAATAATAATTAGAGAAAAGAGAAAAAACTGAGAGGAAAAAAGAGAAAGAAAGCATTATGGCCTTGAAATCAGAAGAGACATGATGACAATTGAAGTCAGAACAGGAAAGAGGATTGGAATGGACATCTGGAAAGGTATCAAGATAAAAGCAAAGGCTAGGCAGAGAAAGGCAATGAGGCTGGACTGAGAAAGAGGTTTCTATGCCAGAAGGAAAGCAGATATTGGGTCCTGAGCCAGATCAGGCTGTGAGGGTGGTGGCGACCGTTACAGGATTGAGTTATGGCTGGAAGGGAGAACAGAATGTGCCTGGCCAGGAGCAGACTCTGGAACAAAACAGCAGCATGTGAAGTGAGAGGAATGTGTTTAAAGCGGTTGGAGGTTGTGGTTATTTAATCATAACTTTGTTCCTTCTGCTGCCAGAGACTGATGGAACTCCCTCCCACAGAGGTCAAACAAATGGTTTTCTCAACTCACTTAGTCAATTACCCACCCTGTGAATAGAAGGTCAGGATGCTGACTAACCACAATTTAAGACAAATGAGATGCATTAAATGTGCAGTTGCTCACAAGGTTCCTATGACCTAACTGTTTTAGGGATTTAGATACTTCCTTGCTAAGATCAGAGTAGCTGTATGATTAGTATGTTAAAATACTTGCTTTAATATATTCTTATAACCTTGCTAAGGATATAACATAAGCTTCAAAGAAAAACATAAACTACTAAATGATAAACACTTCATCATTAAGTGTTCATTATTAAGATACCTGAATGGTTCATTATTAAGGTATCTTTTTTTTTTAAGATTTTTATTTATTTTTTTGAGAGAGAGACAGTGAGAGAGAGCATGACAGGGGAGAAGGTCAGAGAGAGCAGGTCAGAGGGAGCTCCCCATGGAGCAGGGAGCCCGATGTGGGACTCGATCCCAGGACCCTGGGATCATGACCTGAGCTGAAGGCAGTCGCTTAGCCAACTGAGCCACCCAGGTGCCTCTTAAGATATCTTAATAGAAATAGTTACTAGTATTTGAGTCACCAAGATGTGAAACTGAATCCCAGGTCTGTTATTTACTATTTGAATTGAAAATTTAACTATTGTCTCAGAGCCTCAGCATTCTAGTATTAAAAAATTTTTTAAAAGATTTTACTTATTTGAGACCGTGAAAAAGAGTGCATGCTCGCGGGAGCACTAGCTGGGGGAGGGGCACAGAGACAAGCAGACTCCCCGTGGAGCACTGAGCCCAGCACGGGGCTTCATCCAGGTCCCTAAAATCATGACCTGAGCTGAAGGCAGACGCTTAATGGACTGAACCACCTGGGTACCCCTCCTATTAATATTTAAATAGTAATATGAATCCCACATGGTGTGTGTAATACAAACTGTGACCAAATAGGGTTTTAGTACAATACCTGGCCCACATGATAAACATTAGTTACAGAAAACATTTGATAAAATCTCATATGAACTCTCTTCCTAAAACTCACAAACTTTCCCACTTTTACCAAGAAGCACATTTTCTACCTTTTTTTTCCCTTTCCCGAGTATAGTTGACACACAATATTGTGCTAGTTTCAGGTGTACAATTTAGTGATTTGACAAGTTTATACATTATACTATGCTCACCACAGGTGTAGCTACCATCTGTCCTGTTACATTGCTATTGCAATACCGTTGACTATATTCCTTATGGTGTGCCTTTTATTCTTGTGACTTATTTACTTCATTACTGGAATCCTCACACACATTTTCTTAAACTATGACACCACCTTATTTAAAAAAAAAAAAAAACCATCTTTTTGAGAGAGAGCATGAGCAGGAGGAGAGGGGGGGAGAAGGAGAAGAAGAGGAACAAGCGGATTCCCTGCTGAATGAGGAGCCTGATGACACTGTGGGACTCAATCCCAGAACACTGAGATCATGACCTGACCTGAAGTCAGATGCTTACCCAACTGAGCCACCCAGGCGCCCCCCAAAACAACTAGCTTCCCCTGAATATAGATCTCCTCATTCAGCTGTTCATAAGGAGATACAATCAAACACTGGTGTTTATTGGAGAGTAAAGAACTGCTTCCTTCACAAGAGTTTTCAGCTCATGCTTATGGCATTTTCACATCCAGATCCCCTTTTCTGGAACTACTCATTGTTCCTGTTTATAGTAATTCTAATATGATACAGCTTTCAAGTATAAAAACAAATCATACTTTCTTTCTCACCATAGTTGATATGTCTTATATTCAATATTTAGTGATACACTGGTATGCCTTATGTTTTGTTCCATATCTCATTTTGCCTTGTCTCCCTCAAGTATCATATAAAAATCTTAATAAAATGTGTTAAGTCTTATACCTCTCTGTATCATTCACTGAGAAGAATAGTGTCTCATCAGTGTAGGTGTTTTTTTTTTTTTCTGGATCTCAGAATTAAATTGAAATAAAACAGATTAATAGGAAAAAAGCATGAAAATTTACATAAATTTTATGTGACAAGAGAGTCTTTAAAAGGAATGAAGACCCAAGGTGATGTCTACAAGCTTTTACACTATGTTGAACAAAGAGAGGCTGTTCGGTCCATGGTCAAAGCAAGAAGACTGATAGAAAGCGAAGGTGAAGCAAAGCTTTATTTCACACCAAGCATCGAGAATCAAACTGACTGGCCAAGGCCATCTCTTACAAAGAGGTGACCTCTCTCTGCCTTACAGACAAGCTTTTAAGGGCAAAGGCCATGTGGTAGGGTCTGGCCATACACAGGTGACTAATGAGATTGTAACACAGAGAAAGCTACACAGTCATGCTAGGTCACACGTAAGTGACCAATTGAATCAACTGAATTACAATTTATCCTATAGTAGATATTTGAACCAACCTATCACCTTGGTCAGAATTGGTGCCCAAAAGGCGCCCAAAGGGCAGGGTCCATACTCCTTGGTGGCTAGGGAGACAGTATGCGCCCCCACTGATTGGATGCCTCCACCTGGCCTGACCCACCCTTGTACTTGGGCTTTGTTACCTGGGACTGGTTTCCGAGACTTGTTTTTAAGTAAGTCCTCTGGGGGGAAGTGGGGGCAGGGGGTAGTTTAAGTTTTACTGTATAAACAACAAAATCACTGTTTAACTGGATGGAATTGCTCTGGCTAAATAGGCCCTTACAAGGCAATTGCAGAAAAATAACTGAATTAGTTGGGGGAAACTAAAAGAAAATAGTGAAGTTCTGTTTGCACAGGATTTTCTTGGTCCCAATTTCTTGTCCTTTATAAGACAGCTACTTTCCTTCTGGTATAGAGAGGCCATCTTTCACAGGGAAATTTCATCTCCTGCATTTGAGAAACAGAAGGAAAGTTAAGAGCATTTTTCTTATCTTACATTTACTCTTTTTCAAGTGCCTTTAACTCAAAGCTGTCAACATGCCAGAGTAGCTGGGGTGTTGTATTCTGTAATACTCTCACAAGTAGAGTAAGTCCAATAAAAACTGACTGGTTGTTTAATTTGAGAAGTACATCAGAATATCATAGCCCCACAAATTCCTCATTAATTTTGAGGTCCTCTGAGCAAAGAAAACACGAAACAAGTATCAGTCAGTAACTACTCAAGGTAGTTTCCATGATATCAAGTCGAGGTGGTTTCCATGATATCTTTACAACTTTCCTTGGCCAAAGCTAGATTATAGTAGCTCTGTATCCTGAGTCTAGATCTTGTTGACAATGAATCTACAGATTGAGAGAAGGAAAAAGTCTATGAAGATATATCAAATCTATTTCCATCATTATTAAGAAATAGCTCATCTAAAAAAACCCAAATCTTTTTGTTTCTTAGCTCCTTGTCCTTGAATCTCAGAAAATATTTGCATTAAGTTAGTGCAAGAGCAAGTAGCTAAAATAAAGAGAAAATGAATATAAAAAGAATCAGATGAACCGCAAGCAGCAGCAAGATAGCTTCCCTAGTAGTAAATCAGCCAATAAAACATAACCTCAGTGTGTCACAAGACTCAGAGAATACAGGGTGCCATTTGTACGAGAGCAAGCGGGCTAAAGGAGATGGATGACTCTTTACTATAATGGTATTGACCAGAAAGTAAAAGAAGATGTGTCAACTTGATCTTTAAGATCAGTTTGTTCTTTGTAGTTAAGTCTGTTTCTTGGTTTGCATCTTTTCCCATGTTCATTTGTTTCAGTTCTCAAATTCTACATGTGAGTGAAATCTTATGGTATTTGTCTTTCTCTGACTTATTTTGCTTATCATTATACACTCTAGCTCCATACACATTGTAAATGGCAAGATTTCATTGTTTTTGATGGCTGAGTAATATTCCATTGTGTATAAATACACTACACCTTCTTTATCCATTCATCAATTGATGGACATTTGGGCCCTCTCTATAGTTTGGCTATTACTGATAATGCTGCTATAAATATTGGGGGGCATGTGTCCTTCTGAATTAGTATTTTTGTACCTTTGTGTACATACCTAACAGTTAAATTGCTGGATTTACAGTAGTTCTATTTTTAACTTTTTGAGGAACCTCCATACTGTTTTCCATAGTGGCTGCTCCAGTTTGCATTCCCACTAACAGTGTAAGAGGTTTCCCCTTTCTCCACATCCTTGCCAACACCTGTTGTTTCTTGTTTTGTTAATTTTAGCCGTTCTGACAGGTGTGAGGTGATACCTCATTGTAGTTTTGATTTGTATTTCCCTGATGATGAGTGATGTTGAGCATCTTTTCATGCATCTGTTAGTCATCTGTATGCCTTCTTTGGAAAAATGTCTATTCATGTCTTCTGCCCATTTCTAATGGATATGTTCTGATAATAAAGTAAAACATTTGGCAAACAGATATGGGAGATAATGAATGAAAGGAAAATGTTGGATTGCCCTGAAACTGTATTTTTACATAATAGGTAACTGGTGATTTTACAGATAGTAATTCATCTGGATGTCAAATGTCAAAGCCCATTCGCTCCTCCCCTTGACCGCAGCCATTCTCAACCCTTCTTTTCCTTGCACTGAGCCAGCATTAGCCAACTCAGGAGAAAAGCTGACCCATAAGAAAAGCCTCCTCTGGGTTCACTTGCTAGGGTACATCTCATTGGGTTCAGTAAGTGGAAGGGCTTTAGTGATCTCCTAAATGCTGTTGATTTATAGATATGCATTTCTAGGGGGAAAAAACAAAACATCATTCTTCTTTCCAAGCCTATATATGCAACCATCCAAACAAATATCTAAACTCACAATGTTCTAATCTGAACTTTCCTTGGAAACATGCTTTCTTCCCTATTTCTCCTAATGAATCATTCTATTATTCTGTCAATTGCTGAATCTTAAACCTCTGAATGCATTTGATTCTCTACTAACACATGCTAGTTAGGTTATACTGATAAAACTCCAAAATATTTTTACTAATATTTTTAGTTGTCACACTTACTACTTTTGCAAAGACTCATGTCATTTCTTTCCTGGAATATTCCTTTAGCCTTTGGTGCCTATACCTGTTCTCCAACTTATTAACTGAATGGTACCACTAAAATTCAAATATTTTGATGTGTATCATCTGTAATATCTTCAACAGTTCTCAGTACTCAGGATAAAGTCTAACTATCTTTCATTTGCACATAAAACTCGTTATTTTCAGGTCTTGCTAACTAATACTTCATCACCAACTGCGATCATACACACATGCCCGTCCTTAGCATAAGCACATGTCCACACACATCCCACATTGAAACCCAGTGGAAATACAGTGGACTCTTAAACGGCATGGGTTTGAACTGCATGGGTCCACTTATACACAGATTTTTTTCTTTCCAATACAGTAGCTTACTGTAAATACATCTTATGATTTTCCTAATAACATTATCTTTTCTCTAGTTTGCTTTAAGAATACAGTATATAATATATAGCATACAAAATATGTGTTCATGGACTGTTTTATGCTATCAATAAGGCTTTGGTTGACTGAAGACTATTAGTAGTTAAGCTTTGGGGGAGTCAAAAGTTGTATGCAGATTTCCCATTATGTGGGGAAGTCAGTGCCCTGATCCCCACATTGCTCAAGGGCCAACCATAGTTATATTAAATTTTATTCATGCACAGCATAGTCTGTGACCATTGCTTGCTTTGATCACCCTCTCCTTCTTGCATAGAATACTTTTTTTAAAGCACTTCCTCTAAACACCTATAAATGTAACCAACTCAAAACTTGCTTCATATGAAATTGTCCTTTGTCCCAGTTAGAATTATCTCCTTTATTCTTACTGCCTCAAAATGAACCCATACTTCTATATTTAAACTTCTAGCACTTTCTTAAAAATAATAGTTAATTTCTCTCCCTTCCATTTATACAGAAAACAGTTTCTTTCCTAATACCCTCACTATTAAATATTAAGCTCATTGCCTCAACAAATCACATACTCCATTCTGAAACTATAAAATTGGGTGGCATTAAAAAAATGAATAGTTAAGGAAATTATTCAGGGACTTTTTTGATACAGTCTCCCAGCAGTGGTAGCGATACTGCAGTAGCCTTGGCTCACTTGAACAGAAGCTTTAGTGGTTTCTTGTGAAGCTCTTCATGGGAACCTCTGGACAGTGTATTCCATTCTAAGTTCCTCAAACCTAAACCATTTTTTCAGTTACCTCTTATAATATTTTGTATTTCATGTCTTCAACAATTTTGGTCTATTTTATACACATTCATATGTTTCTCTAGTTAACTTAGCTAAACTTTACCTAGGGGAAAAAAAAAAAACCTTGACTGAAATGCTTCATAAACTCAGCACCAAATAATATGCTTACATCATTAAAGCTTAATTTATATTTGTTGACTGTATAAATGAATGAATAAGTTTCCCCCTTAAAGATGAACTTTGTAATAAACATTCATTGAGTGCTTATTTTGTGTGAAGCACTTTACAACATACTCTGTAGAAATGAATTTATTCACTCCTAACCATCCCTGTGAGATAGATATTACCTGTGCTTTAGTGTGAAGGATACCACACTACAGATAAGTTAGTTACTTATTTGTAATTTTAAGTGAGCTGAAACTAATACTTAGTATATAATGAAGCTGGGAATTGTACTTGGACGTCCGTCTCCAGAACCCAAGCCCATTCCATTGTCCTGTATTGCCTCTCAACACAGGATGAGAAGTATGTTAAGTATGTTTTGTTTGTGGTTATTGACATCATTATTAATTTAAGCAAAATGAATATACTCTTTGAATTTTTAAAGATTAGAGTACATTTTTTTCCTCCTGTCTTCTGGTCAAACTAAAAGGAAATATAAAATACATAATGGTTTATCCAAAGTCAGCAGAGAAGTGAAAATAATTTTAATGATAGTCTTCCCAACTGTATGGTTTGCTTGTTAATCAGCATGGTCCATAAATGAATCAGTTCATATCAGTAAAAACATCTAAGAAAAGAATATATGCCTTCAATTTCAAAAGTCTAGACTTTATCAACCCCAGTTAAATGAGCATGTTTTGTAAATTTGCATGTTATACTAGAAGTGTATAAATATTTAAGCATATCATACTTTATTATATAAAAATATGTACGTTTGATACATACTTATACATGTGTATATACATATACCATTGTAAATGGATATATATTTTATTTCCACATAAATTAGATTTTTAGATCCTGTGTCTTTATATAGGCAAAGTCTAAGCCAAAATAAGAATAATCTTGGCTTGGTAGATACAGAATACTGATGAAGAACTATCTTTTGAATTTCTTCCTAAATGCTCTTATATCAAGCCTTAGAACTGCAGGAACAGAGAGTTCCAAAGCTTTGGAACCATGACAAAGACATCTTCCCCTGAATTTTACATCATTTATTTCAGTTAACTACAAAATGTCAGAAATGAAAAGGATACCACCAGAAATTTTTTCAGATCTTACCTTTTCACCCCAATTATGGCCTTAAGAATAAAGTGTAAAAATCTTCAAAGAGCACAAAACTGAAAATAAAAAGAACCTGGCTAATTTACAAGAGACTTGCACTCAATTGTATATATTAGAGAAAGAATTATCTTCTAAAAAATCAATATTCTACAAATCATAACTTTTTCTTGACCTATCAAAAGTTGAGGCTACAGAGTTTATAATTCTGTGAAATAAAAGCCCAATATTTATCTGAGATATTATTAAGTATACCCCAAGTATGCGCATGCAATGTTTATTCAGTTATCCACATATACTTATTCATTATGAAACAACTGGTGAGGCAATGTAAGATCTGGAAGCCTGCAGTGTACAAAAACTTTGATTATTTTGCATATGAGTATGTCCATTTATTACCTAAAACATACATATTATTGAGTTTCAACTCTGCACTGAAGTTACTGACAATCACAGGGATAAATCATTTCCTGAATGAACCATTAAAAATATTTATTGAGTACTTAATGTGTACTAGATGCCAATAATTTTGAAATATTTTTTATTCACCTATGAAAAATAATGAATTTTTGCAGCTCAAAGGAAGAGGCAGGATTCAATTTGGTAGGTTCTGTGTTAGTTTTCTTTTCTATGTCTACCAGGAGGAACAGAAAGCTTTAAGAAAGCTGGAAAAGGAAGAGGTATTGCATGGGAAAACAACAGAATAAAATAGAATACAAATAGTAATGAAAAATAAAGTAGTAATGAAATTAATATTTGAACCAATTTAACCCAAATTCTTTATCATACTAGTAGTTACATGGAAGGCACTGTTTTTCTCAAACACATTATTCTTCTATATTCTTTGGATTTCTGTTCTGATTTGTTCCTTTGCTTTTCAGGCCTGCTGCTGAGCTTTCATTCTGAAATTTCATTTCCTTGCCTTCCTGGGTTTGGTCATCTACTTTCTAAAAGCCTGGTATTCTACCATTTTGCATTCATTCATTCATTCATTCATTCATCCATTCACTTTAAATCCTGAAGCCTTAAGGAGTTCTCCAAGAGAAACCAGAAGATGATACTCATGAAAAATTCTCTACAAATTAAAAATAGATATCTATATCATCCTCATACTTGACTGATATTCTGGCAGAAATATTTGAAGAAATGAGAAGTTATATTCTACAAAAATCTGTTTTAAATATATATAAAACATCAGCTGGAAGGGAACCTACAGTGTCAAATGGAATATAGAAAAAGGAAATCCAAATAGAGACCTGGTATAGTAAATTTTTAAAGCATCAGGAAACAGTTCTGAAGACATGGAGAAATGAAATCAATGGATTAATATTTATCTTGTTTTGAAGGTAAATAATTTCTTATTTTTGATATGGAATAGTCATAATAAAATGAACATACACTGGGCCACAAAAATCCTGCAATTATTAAACAATGGACACCTATCTAGAATATAATGAAATTGCAAGTCACAAAGAGTGGTATTAAAAATATATTATTGCTGAAAACAGTAATAAATATCCCCCTGGCAATATAAAAGAGATTATAGATTACTTAGAACTGAATAAGGATATGTAGGAATCAGTTAAAGGGAAATTTTAACTTAGAAGACATTTTTCTGAAATAAAGTTTGAAAATTATGACCTGTCTTTAACTCTAAAAAACTAATTCCAGAAAGATTTAACTCCAAAATATTAAGACTATACCCCCTCAAGATAAGAAATAATAAAGAAAAAGATGTAAATAAAAGAAGGAAGAAACAATTGAAGGCAAACCACAAAATCTTTTTTTATTAAGGTTTTATTTATTTATTTGACAGAGAGAGAGAGAGTGATCACAAATGGGCAGAGAGACAGGCAGAGAGAGAGGGGGAAGCAGGCTCTCTGCTTAGCAGAGATCCCGATGTAGGGCTCAATCCCAGGACCCTGACATCATGACCCGAGCTGAAGGCAGAGACTTAACCCACTGAGCCACCCAAATGCCTCAAACCACAAAATCTTAAATGGCTCAACAAATATATACTACTTCCCAAAGATTTCATTTTGATCAAAATTAACATGCTGTTTCATCAAAAAAAAAAAATTTTTGGAAAAAAATCTCAAAATAAAACTTTCTCATATACCATAACACTATCATTTTTACTGTTTTAATATTTTGGTATTTAACTAATAAATTAGTAGTAACCTGAAAAACACTGACTCTTCTTTAAGCTACTGCAATAAAATACCTATCTATGCATCCATCCATCCATCTGTTTATTTTTTCTACCCAGTTCAGGAATACAAACTTAAAATGCAAACATAAAACAAAACAAAACAACAACAACAACAAAAAAACCAGACAAATGGAATTCAGAACAACTTATTTGAAACTGGGCTTCCCTTGAGGTTCAAATCTAAATTCAAATAATTTCTGGTTTTCTAAATCTAATTCTTCAGTATGAAATTTACTGTGTAGACCTCTGTTATAACTCAAATAATTCTGTATGAACATACGTCTCCCCGTAAAAGAAACAAACACAAATGTGTTAGCAAAATCTTCAACATATAATTTAGTACACATTGGAGCAATTATTTGTCTGAAACTATTTCATCCACATATCAGAATTTTGTCTATATTATTTCATTGTTAAATTCCAGACCAGCTACTTACTATTACTCCTGAGTAATAAGAAAATGAAAAAAGTCAACTTAACTTGAAAATTAATTTCTAAGAGTATAAAAGAAAAATATTAATTTAAAATCAGAAGTATACATGTGGGAATGCATTTGTTATACTGTATTTGTCTGTATTTGGACATTTTATTTTTTTATTTTTTTTATTTTATTTTTTTTTTTAGATAAGGACATTTTATTTTTTATTTTATTTATTTATTTGACAGAGAGAGAGAGATCACAAGTAGGCAGAGAGACAGGCACAGACAGAGGGGGGAAGAAGGCTCCCTGCTGAGCAGAGAGCGGGATGCGGGGCTCGATCCCAGAACCCGAAGATCATGACCTGAACCGAAGGCAGAGGCTCAACCCACTGAGCCATGCAGGTGCCCCTGTATTTAGACATTTTAATAATTAATTTTCATATTTGACCATAATCTTTCTTGGGAAATTATACATTAATGTTTGAATATATATTTTATTATTGAATATGTAAATACATTTTTTATTCACACATACATATTACATATTCAAACACATGCATAAATGTACATATATATATTTACTCATATATACATGTATGTAAATAATATTGTCAGGATGGATCCAACAAAAAATCATATATGGACTAATGACATTGTACTAATATTTATTATTACTGCATTTGAAACAAAATCTGAATTCATATGTATTACTTGGCAATTAAAATTCTATCTCAGCAATTATTTACTCCCCTTTCCATTGACATTGACATATATTTTTTTTTCCCACATAGTCACGTAAGTTCTCTGAGTTTCAATTCATAATGAGAATAAGGATTTTTTTTGACACTTAAGGATGATTTTCCCTTAGTTTAATTAAACTGGTATTTTTAAAAATATTCATCCTACTTATGATTTGGGGAGTAGCCTTAATTTGGT
The DNA here is from genome assembly GCF_011764305.1 of Mustela putorius furo. Classification (NCBI taxonomy): domain Eukaryota; kingdom Metazoa; phylum Chordata; class Mammalia; order Carnivora; family Mustelidae; genus Mustela; species Mustela putorius. The sequence goes on from NW_025422117.1 coordinate 11,379,123, forward strand.
ATCAAGCCTCTGTTATTCAGGTCCCCTGAACTTGACCATCATGGCTTATATGAGATCACATGACTCATGGGGGAGGTGGATCACCATTCAAATTTTGATAGAACAGAACTAATTCTCACACTCTATCTCAAAGACATTTCTATGGCTTGTCTCCTTATTATCTTCATCTTACCCATAGCTTCTACTTGGCCTGGGGAACTCCATTCTCCATTCTTTTGATAGACTTATTTTAAACTTTTCCTTCAAGAAATAATCTACACTTAAAATCTTATACCTATTAGTCTACTGAGCACTACTGCTTTCATTCCTTCACAGGTTGAGAATAATCTTAACTCCAGCAAGAACACTTTTAGGAATCCATATATTTTCTTCCCATCTATAATTTTCTTCCCATGTACAATTTTCTAAAATGGCAATACTGATTGTTGTCACTAGTTACCACGTCTTTCTATGAGTCTGAGATCGTACAGAATTCAAAGAATAAAAATGTGGGTATTAAAATTGGTTGTACAACAGGCTAGGCAAGTTGTGGACATCCATATGCCTCGTTTTCTCCATCTGTAAATGAACTAAATAATAATTTTAAAATCCTATTAGAGCTTCTTTTGACTACTACATAGTATCTTATTATATCTAAAATGATATTAATTGTTAAATATAAGTTCACTCCTTGATAATAGTATTTACAAATATCTAATCTACCTACAAATCTTTAACACCAGTTCAGTTATTTGTATGTCTTAACAGAGTTCTGCCTTATTTATTACTTCTATTAAATAGTGTATCATTTAATTATTTTTTACAGTACTGTACAGTAATTAATACAATGTCAGACTGGAAATATATACTAATTTTTTACTTAATATATAATATCATGTCCTATGGTGTATTTTGACTCTAAAATGTGGATAAACTGAGCCAATAAAAACAGAATTTTTATAGGCATGAATATAAAATATTAAATTCAACAGACACCAGGCAATATTCTGCTACTGAAAGATCAATTTAGTTACAAACAAGGAGGAAATGTTTGTTTCGTTATAAAGATTATTAACCTATTTATTTATTTATTTATTTAAAAGATTTTATTTATATACTTGACAGAGAGAGAGAGACACCACAAGCAGGGGGAGCAGTAGAGGAAGAGGGAGTAGCAGGCTCTCCGTTGAGCAAGGAGCCCCTGTGCAGGGCTCAATCCCGGGACCCTGAGATACAACCTGGGCCTACAGCAGACAATTAACCGACTGAGCCACCCAGGCATCCCATTAACCTATTTTTAAATGACATCTCATCACTGCAATTATTTAAAGGTACACTGAGAAAAATAACCTTCAAAAATCGAGTTCCATAGAATAAATTAAAATCTATTTTTTTATTCCCTTACTGTCAGCTGTGACATTAAGTTTTCAAAGTTTTGGATATGAGTCACTTTTGAATTTTTTTTTATTGATTTTATTTTGCTATGGCATGGTGCCCCATATCTGCTGGTGCAGAAGTTTATCTAAGATCAGCATTTTTTTATGGGCTTTTTCAGTGTTTGCTTGCTTTTTAAAAACATTTTCTTAATGCTACAATGCAATTGTCTATAATTTAACTTATTCATACTGTCTTCTTTAACCTACTAAGGATTTAACTCCTTATTGTGCAAATGTCACTGGGTTCTTTTGAAAGATTTTAGATTTTATTTCTTTTAATAGAAAATCATTCATATTCTCATCAACTTATTTGAAAACGTAACACTGAAGAATGGATTTTGCTTTTCAGTGTGGTTTAATTTCTACTGGATTTTTATGATATACATATATATGTATACATATATATGTACAGTCAGATAAAAATTTAAAAATGTAATTTATCAAACCATTTTAACATCATAAGAGAAATTATGGAAAATAACTAACTTTTCTGATATGTTTAGTAAAATACCTTTTTCTCCTACAGCATACCAACATTTGGTTCTTTCCAATGTTAATATTCAAAATAACACATAGTATACTTGTAAATGCTACAAATACTATGATCTATTTTGCTTCTGCTATGTCTTCTGCACCTTCCTATCATATATGAATATTTTTACATATAATAAGAAGTCCAAAAGAGGTTCCAGGAGAATTGTCAGAAGTCTAAGGTGAATGATTAGGAACATCCAAAGCATATGTGATTTAAGTATGCTCACCTACACTATTTCGAAGATTAAAAAGTGTCTTTCAGTTTTTATACTGCCTCTCCTCAAACATAACCCTCAATTCATAATAGAAACACAAAATTGGAGGATGGGGATGAGGGAGGGCATGCTATGTTACCAAAGGAAACAGATATTAAAATTTCATTAAATCAGTATACGCTTTTTATAAGTAATTCTAAGACAATTTATATTAGTTTATATCATATCATTCCTCTAGATTAAATAATAGTTATGAGGTGTACTTTTTCATATGCTGCTGTGCCAAAACTGACAAAAGCCTGATGAATGGATTAGCTAAATATTACCTATTTATCATTTTTAAAATTATTATTTAATATTGTAATAACAAATTGTTGAGAAGTTGACTTTAAAGATATATACTGAAGAAACTGGATTTACTGGGATTACTGATAAAATATCATTTTGAATTAATTTCACTTTCACTTTGCATTCATCATCCCTTTACCAAGGAGGTATTTACTACATACATTTTAGTGTACCATGATACCACAGGCACTTTCAATTACTTGCTTAGATGTAAATATTTTTTACTTAAATATTTCAAGGATAAGATCCTGATTATAAGTTTTCAGAATTCTAGGTTTTCAAAATTCTGAAGGAAAAATGGTTGTTTTAATTTTAAATATTTTCACCTTAAATATCTAGTTACCTATGAGCACAGCAGATCTCCCTTGTGTATGAAAATAATCTACTATAGTTGTAAGAAGGAATTTTCTTACAATTTTTGGAGAATCATGAATTTAAATCCGTTAGAGTAAGACTATATTATAGTAAAAGCTTGTTAGAAGAAAAAAATACAACTACATACATCTACTTAAGATATTCATTCTATCCTGGTCCTCTCTCCTGAAAATCTCATTATTTACTCCAGCCAAACCCAAAGCTTTCCTCAAGAATCAGTATAGGGGCACGTGGGTGGCTCAGTGGGTTAAGCATCTGACTGTTGGTTTCAGCTCAGGTCATGATCTCAAGATTGTGAGATCAAGCCCTGCAAAGTGAGTCCACGCTCCCTTTACCTCGGCCCCTCCCCACCCTCCTTCTCTCACTAGAAGAAAAAAAAAATCAGTATAGATACCTTTCTCTTGGCTTTTCATACTACTATGATGAGTCCTAAATTTGAAACTTACTGTATTTCAGGTAATTAAATATGTGCAATTCAACTTTCCCTGGTCTTTATCTTCCCAGCAATTTCTCAGTAATTGAAATCTGCATTTCTTCAGTAGGAAAAATACTGTCTATTGCTACATGAACTTCTTAGCAGCATTAGCAGCAGAAGATAGTAAACCTCAGTTTTATTACAGAATTCCAGTCTTCACCAAGCCAAACAGTATTACTAAATTTGAAGTATAGTTCAGTGATTATATCTCCCATAACTTATTTTTCCTGACCCTTGAGACTACTAATCTTTATCTTCTCTGAATTTTATAGATAGCAAAACAATATCATCAACATCATACCTTGTCCCAAAAAGCCTTAACAATATGTATATTTTATGTCATCATGTAGGCCATTTTTTGACTGGAGGTGAGCTGTGCTTTATATTGTCATACTAATTAATAGCACTGAGTTAGGTGCCAGATTCATGCTTAGGAAGAGGTTTGATAAATGATATTTTTAAAAAATAGTTTATCAATTAATTTGACACCTTTTTTGAGCACCTTTTAAGATTCATGTTGGGATTATAATAAAAATAAAATAATCACTTAATTTGAGAAATATCATCTAAAGTAAAGGCAGTAAAAATTATTGTAAAGTTTACTATTGTTATAGAATGAATTGTGCCCCCCCCTCCAAAATACATATGTTAAAATCTTAACTCTAGTACCTTAAATGTGATGGTATTTGTAAATGGAGATAATTAGGTTAAATAAGGTCTACAGAATGGAGCCCTAATCAATGGGACTGGTGTCTTTTTAAGGGCAAGAGATACCAGGGATGCAGGTGAACAGAGAAAGCGTTACGCACAGGCATAGCAAGAAGACTGTTCTCTATAAGCCAACGAGTGAGGACCTAGGAGAAACTAAACCTGCCAACACCTTCATCTTGGATTTCCAGCCTCCAAAACTATGAGAAAATAAATTTCTGCTGTTTAAGTCACTCAGTCGATAGTATTTTATTATGGAAACGCCAACAAACACACACAACTATCAAAATACAGTATCTTCTATGCAGTCTGGCTTTTGTGAATGGGAAAGGTTATTATTTCTTTAATGAAAATATAACAAAGTCGACACTGTTTAATTACTATCATTTTATTCTATTTTAAAATGGCATGACAAACATTTTCTAATTCCATATTAAAACTACTATGTTGCTTTCCTAATTAATGCAAAATCTCTTATTACTTAAGATTATGCTGTGTTATGGAGAAATAAATAAAACATTTCTTTTATGGAATTGCTAAGTGGAGAAAAAATAAACTCACTTAAATTTGGGTTTGAGGGATTACAAAATAAGAGCACTTTTATGCACCACTTTGAAATTGAGGATAATATCTCAAAATATTAACCAGAAAATATACTAGCAGTGGTTAAGTGTAATTTTTAAACTCAAAATGCAAAACCCAAAGGGCTTTCGCAGTTCTAAATACTGCCTATCTTACTAAAATTCATATCCTCTTAGGGATCAAATACCTTTTTCTTCCTTACTAAATAAACTGCCAATCACCTCACCATATAATGTCTGTTAAAATTTCATATTGGAAGTTTCAGTTCTATCTGCTTATGAGTAATTGGACATTTTGATGGTCTCTTAAAAATTTGTATTTAATGTGTGTAAGATTTTTTTCTATTTCAAATTTTTATGTTTAAAGATATTGTGCTTATGAAACACTTGGTCCGTGACCTTGCGAATAGGAAACTGGACTAACAGCTATTAGAACTCGTACCTAGGCCCACAGGTTAGATTTATTAGCTTTGTAGGTTACAGCAAGTCGTTTAACATCTTTGAGGGCATTTATTCTGTAACGTACCCTGTCTCCAGAGTACACTTGATGGCACTAGATGTATTAGACAGGTGTTGATAAAATCTAATATTCAAATATGTTATTTTAGAGTGATTAAAATATTTTTGAATTTATTAAAATAAAAGGAACAATAAGCACTTATGCTTCTATTGATTTGAGACAGATTTCTGTAACACTTTTATTGTATTCTTAAATGTTCCAAAATAATAAATTATTTCTTTGCCTGATATGCCCTATGTTAAAACAGTTTAGCTACTCAAAACATAGTTACCATGTTAAAAAGACAAGCAGATCATTACGTGCCTCTACAGCTAGTCCCAAAGTTGTAAGGTTTTTATTCAGGATAACTCGAGTGGCTATAGTATCAACTCTTCATGAGGCGCTTTCTCAAAAAACTAAGCTACTAAAAAAAGCTTCTCATTCTGTCTCATGTGAGATAGCAAAAGTCACAAAGACACACACACACACACACACACAAAAGCAAATAGACACACCCATAATGCCTAAGTGAGGTGCTAGATGACCAAGTGAGGACCTACAGTGAAGACTATGGAAAACCAGACTTGTGATCCTTAGTGAGGTTTCAGAAGTGTGAAGCTGAACAGACTGCATATTCATTATTCAATAGGAAAATCATCTTTTCTCGTCTTTCTTTATTTTTATAATATGCTTTTTTTTTCAATCCTGTGAGGTTTTTGCCCCTCCTGTTTTATTGGGATATAATTAAGATATAATATATTAGTTTGAGGTGTACACACAATTATTTGATATATGTATATATCAAGAAATGATTACCATAGTACGTTTACTTAACACCCATCACCTTACAGTTACACTTCTTTTTATTGTAATGAGGACTGTTTAGATCTGCTCTAGCAACTTTCCAATATACAATATAGTATTGTTAACTATAGTTGCCATGCTGTACATTACATCCCCAGAACTTACTTATCCTGTAATTGCAAGTTTGTACTTTTTGAACACCTTCAGACCCATTTCCCCCTCCTTCTCCTCCAACATCCTGTCTTTGGCCAACACCAATCTGTTCTGTTTCTACGAGCTTGTTGTTTTACATTCCATGTACAGTATTGATCTTTCTCAGATTTATTTCACTTATTTCACTTAGCATAACGCCCCTCTAGGTTCATTCATGTTCTCACAAATGGTAGGATTTCCTTATTTTTTTGTGGCTGAATAATATTCCATTGTATATATACACCACATCATCTTTAGCCATTCATCCACTGATTGACATTTAGGTTGTTTCCATGTCTTGCTTGTTGTAAATAATTCTGCAGTGAACACGGGAATGCAAGTATCTCTTCAACATAGTGATTTCGCCTCCTTTGACATGGAAATGCAGGATCACATAATATTCTATTTCTAACTTTTTGAGGACTCTTTATACTGTTTCCCATAGTGGTTACACCAATTTAAATTCCTACCAACAGTGCACAAGGGTTCACTTTTGTCCACATCCTCACCAACACTTGTTATCTCTTATCTTTTTTATGCCAGCCATTCTATCATCAAAAAGATGAGAGGAGATATCTCATTGTGGTTTTGATTTGCATTTCCCTGGTGATTAGTGATGTTGAGTACATTTTCATGTAACCTACCTGCCATCTGTGTGTCTTCTATGGGAAAATGAAGGAGGAAGTGTTCAGTTCTTTTGTCCATTTTTAAATCAGACTATTTGGTTTTTGCTGTTGTTGTTAATGAGTTCTAGGAGTTCTTTATTTTGAATATTTTGAATACTAATCTCTTATCAGATAAATGATTTGAAAATATTTTCTCCCATTCCCTAGGTTGTCTTTTCATTCTGTTGATAGCTTCTTTTCCTATACAGAGACTTTTTAGGTTATGTAGTTTTGTTTGCTATCTTTACTTTTGTTGCCTTTGTTTTTGGTGTCAAATCCAAAAGGCATTGCCAAGGTTAATGTCAAGGAGACTACCCCTTATGTTTTCTTCTGGGGTCTTATGTCTTAAAGTCTTACATTCAAGGCTGTAATCCATTTGGAATCGATTTTTACATGCGGTGTAAGACAGGTGTCCAGTTTCATTCTTGTATATTATATTTATTGAAGAAACTGTCCTTTCCCCATTGAGTATTCTGAGCTCCTTTGTTATAAGTAAATTGACATACATGTGAGATTTTATTTTGGGGTCCGTTCTTTTCAAGTAAGATTGTCACTATCCTCTACATCTCCTTATTCCACTTTGATGGAGAAGGCATGGGGGTGCTGTCATTGTTAATTTTATATGTCAACTTGATGGCGCCAAGGATGATCAGGTAGCTGATAAAAAATTATTTCTGGGTGTTTGGGTGAGGGTGTTTCTGGAAGAGATTAATATTTGGACAGGTAGACCGAATAAAGAAGACTGATCTCATCAATGTAGGTGGTCATCATCAAATCCACTGAGGACCTCAACAGAACCTAAAGGCAGAGGACTGGCAAATTTGCTCTCTGCTTGAGCTAAGACATCCATCATTTGCCGCCCTCAGATTTCATTGCTCTGGAGCCTTCAAACACAGGTGAGGATTTACATCATTGGCTACCCTGCTTCTCAGGCCTTCAAGTTTGCACCGGATTTATACCACTGGTTTTCAAGAGCCACCAGCAACCAGACAGAAGATCATGGGATGGCTCAGCGTCCATAATTGTGTGATCTAATCACTCATAATAAATCTCTTTCTACATATCTACATATACATCTCTCTCTCTCTATATATATATATAGGCACACATGATTGGTTCTATTTCTCCAGAGAACCTTAACACAAGTGCTTTCTCCTCACTGATGACCAAATGAGAACACTTTCAGGGGACCACCAGAAAATTTATGTGAGCCCCACAGTTCTAGTGGATACTTTCTTGAAAATCGATAGGCAAAAGGTAGACTGAAATGACCCATGAAGGCTTACTGAGTAGGTAAGACCCAAATTGTACCTTCACCCCTGGCTGGGCGAAACTAAAGAGCCCATAAAACAATGCAACTGAGGTTTCCTTACATCTTTTTTTTTTTTTTCTAAGATTTATTAATTCATTTTAGAGAGTATGCATGTGCCAGTGGGGGAAGGATTAGAGGTAGAGAGCGTCATGTAGGTACCAGCTGAGCCTGGAGACCCACGTGGGGCTCAACTGATCTCATGACCCATGAGATCATAAAAATGTCCTCAGGAACTAAGAATAACTGAGATGAATTTCAAAAGAAACCATCACATAAGTCCTTGCACAAAGTAATTTTCTACACTTAAATCTCTGTTTTCCTTTTTGTTCAGTATCTGGAAAGATACTCTCTCATGAAGAGAGAGAAAAAAATACATGAAGTTGAAGAAAACAGAGTGAAATCCTCTATCCAAGGCCAGTTTCATTCATTCTCCTCTAGTTTTAGCACAGGCTTTCCAGTTTGAGCCTGTGAAGGGAAAGCTTTTCATTGGGTATGATTATGACCTTGGAATGATAACTGTAATTGCTTAAAGGAGCATGTGATTGGAGCTCAAATGCCTGAAAGTTACTCTATAATTTAAGAGAGAGTGTGGGAAAAACTACATAACTCCATCTAGTGGCAAGGAAAAAAACAGGATCAGAGAGACTTTAAAGCAAAGTTGTATTTTTCATGTGTTGATAGAATCCCTTTAACAAACCCATCATACTAAATCTGAGTGCCTTAAATTCTTTCTTTTTTCTTAAATATGTTTTATCAACTGTTTTATTTGATTGTTTATCTTCTGGTTCCTAAAGAAAATAAGGAAGCTGGCTGGACTCAGGACAAAGATATGGAAGATAAGGCAACATGCAGTGCCTTTGCCTACTTTGGCTACAACCTTAAAATGGTCTAAAAAGACCTTAGTGATTATTTGGAGAGCCCACTACTAGTGTTAAAAAAAAGTAGATATAAATAGTAGGTTTTTTTCTCATTTGTCTAACCATTCTTTATTAAAATAAACATCACTACAAATTACAACATAAGCAAACCCATCCATTCTAAAAGTAGACCTCAATAAATTTTAATGTATTTATACATCCAGGTAACTATCACCACAATCAAGATACAGAATGTAGCCATCTGTTACTCTTGGTGATTCTCCTGCACCACACATGGAAGAACTAGCTTTGTGTTACTGTAAACAAGACTTGCCTTTTTAAGTGTGCTCTATAAATGGAAAAGGTACTATATTTGGTGTTTGTCACTTAGCATCAGAATTTTGAGAATCATACTTGTTATTGAGTACATAAGTTGATCATTCTTTTCATTGGCATCATTATACTATAATGGATAGATCAAAATTTGACCATTCACCTCTTGATAGATATTTTTGCAGTTTCTAATTTTTAGCTATTATGAAAAAAGCTGCAAGCAATGGTTGTAAAGATATTTGAAAGAATATATTTCCATTTATCTTAACAAAATATTAAAGAGTAGAATTGCCAGACTTATGGTAAGTATATGTTTAATTTTTTAAGGAATTGCCAAAACATTTTTCAAAGTGGTAATACTGTTTTAGATCTCCAACAGCAATGTATGAGAGTTTTAGTTAATGTTACATGCTTACCAACACTTGGTTTTCTGCCTTTTTAAATTTTAGCTATTCTACCAGTGCATATAGCAGTATCTAATTGTGGATTTAATTTGCATTTCCCTAATGACTAATTATGGTAGGCAGCGTTCCAGTACTTAGTTGCCATTAACATATGTTCTTTGGAGTACAAATTCTTTGCCCATTTTAAATTGGGTAGTTTGTCTTCTTATTATAGAGCTATAAGAGTTCCTTACATATTTCAGATACAAGCCACTTATCAAATATCAGTATTGCAAATATTCTCTCCCAGTCTGTGCTTTTCTTTCCATTTTGAACAGCATTTACAAAAAAAAAAAAAAATAGTTTTTAGTTTTGTGAAAGCCAAACTTAATCATTTTATTTTTCCCAATTGGCCATATGTTTTGCCTATCCCCAGATCACAACGATTTTCTTCTTTTAATCTAGAAATATCATAGATTTAGCTTTTACTTTCCACGTTTATAAGCCATTTCAATACAATTTTTGTTCTAATGTGAGGTAACAAAGTTTTTTTCTTCCATATGGATATTAAGTTGCTCCATGAACATGGTTGAAAAAATTGGCCATTCCCTCCACTGAATTACCATGGCAACATATCATTCATACATGATGAGTCCATCTGTGGACTCTCTAATCTATCCTATCTATCTACATGTATATCCTCAAGCCATAACACAGTATCTTAATTAGTGTAGCTTTATTATAAGTTTTAATCATGTAAATGTAAATCTTCCAGCTGTATTCTTTCTTTTCTACATTGTTTTGGCTACCCCAAGTCCTTTGCAATTCCATTTTTTTTTAAAGAATCAGATTACATACTTCTACAAAAAGATAGTCTGTTGGGGTTTTAATTAGAACAATGTTGAATTCACTTAGCAATTCAGTGTGAATTGACATCTTAACAATATCAAGACGGCCAACTCATGAATATCTTACAATTTACCAAATATTTTTTAGGGGACTTTTAAATGCCTTATACCCATGTCTTGTATAGTTATTAGTGCCAAGATCATATATGCATTTTGCTAAAAATTCATCTCTAAGCACTTGATATTTGGGGATGCCTGTTTTAATGACATTTTTTATTTTGATTCAACTTCCCAAATGTATCTAATCATTATTTTCTAGTATACAGAAATACAAATAATTCATAAATGATTTTTTTAAATCTTACTTTTCTTTCTATTCATTTTTCTAGGTTACCCAGGATTTTCCTTATGTACAATAAAGTCATAGGTAAATAAAGAGATGCTTACTTCTTATTTTTTGTCCCATGTGTATTTTACTTATTTGATTTTCTTGTTGCTCTAAGGGAAAATCTATGTTGAGAAGAAGTGTTGAGAGAGTGCATTCTTGCCTTGTACCCAGTTTTTCCAGTTCTCTCAAAAAAATAAAAATAGAACTACAGTATGATCCAGTAATCACCCTACTGGGTATTTACCCAAAAAATACAAAAACACTAATTTGAAAGGATACAGACACCCCTGTTTGTTGCAGCAATATTTACAACTGCCAAATTATGCAAGCAGCCCAAATGTCAAGCAACAGAAGAATAGATGAAGAAGTATGTGTGTGTGTAAAAGAATATTACTCAGCCATTAAAAAGAACAAAATCTTGCCATTTGCAAAAACAAGGGTGGATTTGAAGAGTATAACACTACATGAATTAAGTCAGAGAAAGACAAATACCATATGATCTCACTCATATGTGGAAAACAAAACTAATTTAAAAAAAAAAAGAAAGAAAATTAATGAACACAGGAAAGTAAGAAAGAGAGGCAAACCAAGAAACAGACTCTTAACTAGAGAGAACAAACTGATGGTTAGCAGAGGGGAGCTGAGTGGAGGAATGGTTGAAATAGATGAAAGGGACTAAAGAGTGCACTTATCATGATGAACACTGAGCAACGTACTGATGCATCATTATAGTGTAATCTGAAACTAATACAACACTGCATGTTAACTTTACTGGAATTAATTTTTAAAAAAAAAACTGAATGAATTAATGAATGAAAGAAAAAGAAAGGAAGAAAAAAGCAAGCAGGCAAGCAAGTTGGAACATGATAAGGAGTCAGCAGAAGCAGGCTATTGTCATTATAAAGAATTATTTACCTACATTATAACCTAATAATAAATTACAGCAAAAAAATAAAAATTTTAAAAAATTTAAAAATAGGGACGCCTGGGTGGCTCAGTTGGTTAAGCAGCTGCCTTCGGCTCAGGTCATGATCCCAGTGTCCTGGGATCGAGTCCCACATCGGGCTCCTTGCTCGGCAGGGAGCCTGCTTCTCCCTCTGACTCTGCCTGCCACTCTGTCTGCCTGTGCTTGCTCTCCCTCTCTCTCTCTGTCAAATAAATAAATAAAATCTTAAAAAAAAAATTTTTTTTTAAATAAAAAAAAGTTTGTGTAGGATTGATATTACATTTTCCCTAAATTTTTGGAAAGATTTGCCAGAGAAATCATTTGAATTAGGAGTTTTCTGGTTGGGAGGGTTTTTAAGCACATACTTATTTTTTTAATAGATAAAGTCTTTTCAGGTATTTTCTTAAGTCAGTTTCAATAATTTGTAATCTCTTAAAGAAAAGGTATCTTTGAGATGACTGTATTGCATAAGATTGTTCATATTTTCTTTCTTATGGCTACAGTAATGTGCCCACCTTTATCCAAGATATGGGCCATTTGCATAACCTCTTCTTTATTGTATAATCGATCTAGGTAGATGTTCATCAATTGATGAAACTTTTCATAAAATCATATTTTTGATTCATTAATTTTATCTTTTGTTTGCCTATTTACTATCTTATTGTTTATTATTTTAATCTTTAATATATCCTTCTCCCTACATTTTGAGTTTAATTTGCATTCTCTGCTGGCATCTTTTGATGAAAACTTAGATAATAAATTTTAGGCTTAGATATTTTTTAACATAAACATTTACAACTATACACTATATTCTAAGTGTTGTTTTACTAAATCCTCCAAATCTGGATAGGATATGATTTGTTTATTTATTTATTTGTATATATTTTTTTAATATTCTGCCAAAGCATAGCATACTTTATTGTGAAAAGGCAACTTTCAGTAGCAATGCTAAAAGTGGCAGTTGTTTATAAGCTCTTTGCCAAAATGAGGTCTAGGACAGCATGTTTCATTTACATTTTTTAAATTTCCCATTTTATTATTTTTGAATTGGGGATATTTAATAGGGTTTCATTGAATCCAATTCAATTGAGCCAAAGAACATGATTTATAGGATTTCATTCCATCAATATTATTGAGACATATCTGAATGTCCTATATGATATTGAAGAAAACCTGATTTTCTACTGTTTGAAGCAGTTATATTATTGCAATTATATTATTTTATGTATTTTATATTTTTAAAGATGTTTTGTTTCCTTATACTAAGAATTACTGGAGATTCCTATGGAAATCCACTTCTATTTTATTTTCTGTCAGTTCTTATTTCATATATATCTTAAAGCTTTATTAGATGCATATAGCTTTATGACTTCTTATATATTCTTAAAAGAAGTCACGCTTTTTCTTTACTATGTTCAGGTAGCCAATAGTACATCATTAGTTTTTGAGGATGCGACTTTTTAATAATTATGACAGACCTTTATTTCTGATTATATTTACTTTCCTAAAGTTATTTTTTATTTTTGTGAATATAATCTATCTGGAATTTTCTTGATTAGCATTTGAATGACAAATCTTTTCCCCATCCTTTTAAGCTCTTTATAACTTTGTATTTAAAATGTATTTCTTATAGGTAGCATATAGTGAACAATACATGCCTTTTAATTGGTATATTTAGACAATTTGTTTTAATGGAATTATTTATATATTTGAGTTTAAACATTTTATCTTACTGGGCTTTTTACTTATACAGTTTTTTCTTTGCTCCTTTTGTATTCTTTCCCCACTTTGTTTTGTTTAAATGTATTTATTTACTGAACCTGGGTTTGTGTGTGTGTATGCACTCATGTGTTAGTACGTATGGGAGTGAATGCTTAGAATTTACAACATGGATCTTTAACTTAGTCTGCTTTTAAATAATATTATTCCCCTTACAATCAATGCAAGAGTTCCATCATTGCACACCAGCATTTTCCATCTCTCAACATCTGTGATTCCTCAAGGACCACTTAATTTAAATAAATGTTCTAAGGAATGTTAATGATTATACTTCCTCAGCCATTGAAAAATATGGTTTTGTCATTTTTTTGTATTGTTTCTATTATTACTATTACTAGTAAAATTTGATTCTTTTTCCTCACAGTCCAAACATTTATGTCTCTGTTAGGAACTGGTAAATGCAGGTATTAAAAACTTAATTCAGGCGCCTGGGTGGCTCAGTGAGTTAAAGCCTCTGCCTTCAGATCAGGTCATGATCTCAGGGTCCTGGTATGGAGCCCCACATCGGGCTCTCTGCTCAGCAGGGAGCCTGCTTCCTCCTCTCTCTCTCTGCCTGCCTCTCTGCCTACTTGTGATCTCTGTCTGTCAAATAAATAAATAAAATCTTAAAAAAAAAAAAACAATTCAAAATGAAACAAAATGGGATCAGGAGGGAGACAAACGATAAGAGACTCTTAATCTCACAAAACAAATTGAGGGTGGGGGGGGAGTGCAGGGGAGGGGAGGGAAAGCATGGTTGGGTTATGGACATTGAGGGTAAGTATGTGCTGTGGTGAGTGCTGTGAAGTGTAAACTTAGCGATTCACAGACCTGTACCCCTGGGGCTAATAATACATTATTTGTTAATAAAAAATATAAAAATTAAAAAAAAAACTAGTTCATATGAAAAAAAAGTCATCAAAGAAGTCAAATACACATCTAGGTATTTGTTTCTCCCGATTTCTTTGACCTTAAAGGCATTATTTAACTCTTAAATTGTTACAAGGTTAAGAGTCTGTACTCTATTGCAGAAGTATATTTGAGTTATCTTCTCCAAATCTTTAGAGTTAATGCTGAGTAGCAAGTTAATTAATAAATAAATTTGAGTATTGTCGACCAGTAATTATATACTATTTCATAAAACTCTTCTTTGGTTAATTTCATCAATCACACCTAGACAAAATAAGTTTCTCACCCTTAAGGGTTTGACTCTCTCCACTTATCTACATTAATTTGTTCAATATTCCACTATGTTTTAAATTTGCATGTAATATGCATTTCTGAAGATATCAAAATTCTTTTGAAAGAATTTGCTATACAGTAGATGAAATTTTTTCCTAAAACTTTTTATGACATAGTCCTAAAATTATTACTAAAGATTTACTTAAAGACAGCAACATATAACATATAACACAACACAGAAGTATCATACTGAATGGGAGAAGATATTTGCAAGTGATATGTCCAATAAGGAGTTAATATCTAAAATAAGAAATTATACAACTTGATAAGAAAAACAAAAAAATAATCTAGCTAAAAAATGGGCAGAGGCCCTGAACAGACATCCTTCCAGAGGAAGACATATAGATGGCCAACAGACACGTGAGAAGATGCTTAACATTAGTCACTAGGGAAATGCAAATCAAAGCTACTTACACCTGTCAGAATGGCTAGAATCAAAAAGACATTAACAATTGTTGGCAAAGATGTGGAGAAAAAGGAACCTTCACATACTGTTGGTGGGCATGTAAACTGATACAGCCACTGTGGAAACAGTATGGACTTTCTCAAAAAAATTAGAAGTAGAAATACCACATGATCCAATAATTCCACTATTAAATATTTACCTAAAGAAAATAAAAACACTAATTTGAAGAGATATGTGTGCCTCTATATTTATTGCAGCATTAGTTGCAAAAGCCAACATATGGAAGAGGTTCAAGTACCCACTGATAGATGAAGGTACAAAGAAAATGTGAGATACACACAGACACACGTACCTGTGCACACAAATATTACTCAGCCATAAGAAAGATGCGAATATTACTCAGCCATAAGAAAGATGAGATCTGGCCATTTGTGACCACATGGATGGACCTGAAGTATATTATGCTAAGCAAAATAAGTCAAGTCAGAGAAAGACAAATACCCTATGTTTTTACTTACATGTGGAATCTAAAAAACAAAAGACAAAACAAAAAAAGCAGAAACACAAAATAGTTTAAATATTATCAACACATTATGGAGTTTAGAAAAACAATGACTCTTGTATTCTTCCTCTTATTTTCACATGGCTGATCTAACTTAACTTGTCTTCATTGAGAATCACACCATTGATTGTGAGAACTTAACTCAGTAAAATCAGTATTCTCTTGGGGTCAAAAAGAAAAAACACATTTTTCTCTTAAGTTGAATTCATATTTGGAAATTTTGGTGCAGGTGCTGCCAATAAACTCAAAGCAAAGTTTAAAAAAAAAGCAAAGCAGAAAGGGACCTGTAAATACAGAGAACAAGCTAGCAGTTGCCAAAGGGGAGGGAGATGGGGGGATGGGTGAAAGAGGTGAAGGGGAGTGGGTGGTGCTGGCTTCCAGCTGTGGAATGAATAAGTCATGGGGATAAAAGGCACAGCATGGGGATTGTAGTCAGTGGTACTGTGGTATTGTTGTGTGGTGACAGATGGTAGCTGCACTTGTGAGTGGAGCATCACGTATAGAATTGTGGAATCACTGTGTTGTACACCTGAAACCAATATAACATTGTGTGTCAGCTGTACTTCAATTAAAAAAGATAAAAGATAATTCAGGAGAAAAATCACATCTGCAAAATCCCTTTTGTCACATAAGGTAACATTTATACAGGTCTTAGGTTTTTTTGTTGTTTTTTTTTTTAATATTTTATTTATTTATTTGACAACAGAGATCACAAGTAGGCAGAGAGGCAGGCAGAGAGAGAGGAAAAAGCAGGCTCCCCGCTGAGCAGAGAGCCCAATGCGGGGCTCGATCCCAGGACCCTGGGATCATGACCTGAGCCAAAGGCAGAGGCTTTAACCCACTGAGCTACCCAGGTATCCCAGTTTTAGGGTTTAGATATGGGCATCTTTGAAAGGGCCATTACTCTGCTTATCACAGAAGTCCTCTAACTTTCTATTTGAAGTTCATTTCTTTGGCTGTTTATTTTGTTTTCTGACAGAATTCTTTATCTTACTTTTCCAGATCTCAGAAATCTGCATATATTTTATTTATACAATGATATTTTTAATTTTCAAGAATTCTGATTCATCCTTTTTTTTAACTGCAAGTAAACTCACAATTATTTCTGAAGACACTAATTTTACTTGCTTTTTTTTTTTCTATTTTCTGTATTAACTCATTTTCCCAGGGAATTTGTCTGTTTATTTATCCTATGAATCACTTTCAGACTATTAGTTTTCATTTAATATTAGTGATTAATATTATTCACATTTCCAAATCAGGACCTAGAGGAACAGAATTGATATCCTGAGTTTGGCATTTCCATCACATGCAAAAATCCCTGTTTTTCCAGCAATAGGTACAGATTCTGATGCCAGAAGCCCTGGTTCCACTAGTGGAGGGAGGGGAAACTAGTTATTGGGAGCTTGTTTTTAAGGAGGTATGGAGATTTGCCCATTAGTGGCCCACCATGATAACCTAAGTTACTTGAAAGCACAGTGCGGCATCTCTTTGAACCCCAGTGCCCATTGTGGGGTCCATCATAGATCATTCACCCTATTCAGGGAGCCATTCCTTCAGCCCTACTCAAATGGGAAATAATGCTGTATCGGCCTTTGGATGGCACAGTGATTTCAGGGCTCTTCATTCAGTTAAACCACATTCCTTGCTTGCTTCCTGATCTTGGGGTCCCTCTAGAGTTTTGCTGGGAAAATTCATATTTTCTTTGTTCTTTTCTCCATTTTGTGTTGTTAGCGTTTTTTTTTTTTTTTTTTAAGATTTTATTTATTTATGTGACACACAGAGGGAGAAATCACAAGTAGGCAGAGACAGAAAGGGAAGCGGGCTTCCTGCTGAGCAGAGAGCCGATGCAGGACTCAATCCCAGGCCCGTGAGATCATGACCTGAGCCTAAGGCAGAGGCTTAACCCACTGAGCCACCCAGGTGCCCTGTTAGTTAGCTTTTAAGTCAATGATATGTACTACCATCTGCCTTACATTTTTCGAAAAGTCCTAACTATTCCCATCTGCTGATGGCAAGCTCCCTATACTTCCCCAGTGATGTTATCACTTTGTTTATATTTGCATATATAAATAAATAGATTGAACAAACATAGGTAGATAAGTACTTGTACAGTTGGGCATACTCTAAATAATAAAGCACAGTGAAAAGTAACTAGTCTAAAAATTGTATGGCTATAATTAATTTTTGAATCCTTGTCAAGGAATACTTAGAAAATTCTAATTAGCAAAAAGAAAAATTAGCCAGGCAAACTCTTGGTAAAATTATATGTCCTGATAAAGTAAAATTTATCCTATAAAATTATTCAACAGCATAATCCAAAAGTTAAAGCATCACTTTTAAAATAAGTCCTCTGATGAATTAGTCAAACACATAAGTTTAGAATATTTCATTTAAAATTTAAATATGAGGTTGGCAAATTTAAAAATTATTATTTTTGCTAGTCTAAAATTCAGCATTTTGTTTTAAATATTTTATATTTCTTGCATGTATATAATTATAAAGAACATTAAGAAGAAATTACACACTGAAAAATCACTGAATTGATTTTAATTCTATCTTATCTTCTAAAAGAAGTCTAATATTTTTTCTAACTTGATTCCAGCATCTATCAAAAGAAGTTATTTAATGCTAGAATAAGAAGTAACAATTCTATTTCATGACTGAGTGCTTTTGTGCAATACTTGATGTATACCTCAATCTCGTACAAAAATGATAACGCATGCCTTTCTCATTAGTCTTTTTGTAGAGCCTGGAACACTGACTTTGTGGAATTGGGTATTTATTTCTAACTAGTAAAAAAAAAAAATGACAATTTAAATTCATATTTTCTTTGATAACTAATTCTAAAATAACCTTCTTGATATAGACATGCAATACTATTTTATTTCTAAATGCACACATGGGATATTAGAATACAATGAGTTCAATTTCACAGTGAAATCTGGTGTCTTTTGGTTCAATAACATATTGGTGCCTAGGGGATAGTAGGTATTCAATACACATTTACTACTGTAAATTTTTTAATTAATCCTCTAGGACAGTATGTCTGATCAAAGTCAAAATTATACTGCAGAATTAAATGAAAAGATGCAGAATAATACTTGTAAAAGAGAAACCACTTTGATTAGTTTGATGTGGTGAAAAGAAGCCATTTGGACAAAAAACTAGAACATATGACACAATCTTTCCTCTAGTAGACCAAGAAGGCCTATAGAAATGTAATGACTATATTAAAATAATGTGACTACTTATTGAGAAAATTAGGAGATCTTAATTAGTTGCCAGATTTTGAAACCAAATCTTCTAAGTTCAAATTTTAGTTCTATAGCTGCTAATTTGTGATCCTAAGTGTATAACTTAACCTCATTATAAGTCAGGTTCTTCATTTATAAAAGTAAACTAATATAGAAGAATGTGGTATGATAAACAGTAGACATCATTTTTATTGATTAACTGATCTTCTATTCATCTGTGGAAAATGCTAGATTATACTCTAAGTTTGAAGTTTAATTTCAGTTAGCTAACATACGGTGTTATATTAGTTTCAGGTATACAATAGAACGAAGCAACACCCAGTGTTCATCATCGGAGCCCTCCTTAATCCCCATCACCCATTTAACCCATCCCCATACCCACCTCCCCTCCAGCAACCCCAAGTCTGTTCTCTGTTAAGAATCTGTTTCTTGAAACAAATAATGCATTATATGTTAATTTAAAAAAGAAAAAGTCTATTTCTTGGTTTCCCTCTCTTTCTCTTTTTACCTTTGCTCCTTTGTTTCTTAAATTCCACATATGAGTGAAATCATATACTTTTCTCTCACTGACATATTTCCTTTAGCATTATACTCTCTGGATAGACTATACTTTCATTTGAGATGTGTTTGAATATATATTTGGTATTCAAATTGATAAAGTTCATGAAGACATGAAAATTAGTTTATTAAAATGACTTTATATACAACAATAAAATATGTATTTTTTTGTGAAACTGTGATTCAGAATTTTGAATTTATGACAGATAGGTATGGTATAAAATGTATGAAAATTTAAGGCAGAGAGAAAAAGAAAGAAAAAAAACTGAATGATGACCTACAGTGAATCAGAAAAATACTCCATACATCTGATGTTTGGGGTTAAATTTTAAATTATTCCCACACTGAGACTTTTGCCACAATATTCTTTCCAATGCAATATATTCTCTCATACTTAATTTCTTAAAATGATGTGCTGTGCAAAGAGATTAAATATGTATTTTAAGCTCTATATTATCTGATATCAGTGTAGCCACTCTGGCTTTCTTATGGTTTCTGTTTATATGTAGCAACCTTAAAAATAAAATGCCAGTTATTCTACCATAAAAAATGGGCTTATTTAGGAATAGCAGAGAATTGCAAGTCTGGACAAATAAGCTACCCCAGAACTATAAAGAAGTCTGAAAAATAAAGAGGACGGACACTCTTACAGAGAAAAAGAAGTTGGAAAGGCAGTTATAAACAGACTCCATTGGAGTAAACTGGGAGTTTAAAGTACTGTGGATTTTCACTGGTCGAATTACGACAGTCCTTGTCGGTTGGGCATCCCTGGGGGAGGAGGAAAGCTTTCTTCCTACTGCTGGGATGCGAAAGTAGTAGCTGGGTAGTATGGACTTATAAGGTGCATCTCTTCCTGTTGGGTCTGCAACTGACAACGAGTGGTAGCGTGTGAGAGCTTTCCCTGCTGGCCTCTCTACTCCATTCTAAGTGAGGTTTCCTCTCATTAATTTTCACACTTGATACATATTCATATATTTTCACTTTAAACCTAATTGTATATTTGAATTTAAAATTTATCTCTTGTACACAGCCTATAGTCGGATCTGGTTTGTTTTCTATTCAGTCTGAAAATCTGCCTTTAATTAGATTTTTTCATCCATTCAAAATTTAATGATGGTTGATATAGTTGTATTTGTCTGCTCTGTAGTATAATAGCTATTATTTTATATAATTGCAGGTTAGTTACAAAAGCTCATATAGCAATTAAGAGCAGGTAAATATTTATACTTTGTCATATTAACTCATTTATATATAATTTTTTATTCTTTTCATTTGTTTCTGTGGATTTGAGATACCATCTGGTATTATGTCCTCATTCCAATACAGGTTTCCTTCTACCTATGTACTCTGTGCTACTGTTGTCAAATATATTATATTCCAGTATATTATAGGTCCAACAATTTAACTATATACAAATTACTGCTTACAATTGCTTTTTAAGTTAGCTAAGAAAAAAACCAAACATTACATATTACATTTTATTTTGAATTACTTTTACTGGAGTTCACTGTTTGGTATGGATTTTAATTTCTGTGTTTATTGTTTTCAGCATGAAAAGTTTCCTTTACTATTTACTGTAAAATACCTCTGGGGCCTTAAAATAATTTGACTGTTTGCTTGCTCTTTTGTTTACTGAACTGGCTGAACTATTTTTGTGGTGTCTGTTTCCTCTGTCTTGTAAAGTCTCCAATGCTGCTTCTCAGTGGACACAGGACTGAACACACCCAATATTCTCTGTGTTGACAGCCCCTCCACTTGCACCGTTGGTAGTGGCATCTCCACCCGAAGAATGAGGTGGGTGAAGGCAACTGGAGAACTACATCCTTCTTCCTCTCTTGGTGTAGAGTGGAAGGTTTTTGCATTGAGGCAAGTTGAAGAAGGAGCCCTCTTCACTATTCCTGAGATTTGGATTAAGCAGCAAGGGTGGGAAATGCTGATGAAACACTACCTCAGGGAAGATTATATAACCTTTAATGCAAGTTCAGCATGAAGGAAAGGAACAGACCATGGCTCAAGTCCTATGGTGTTCCTTTTTCTTCATGACATTTAGTAAATTTTCTTGCATAAATGTTTATTCATGTGCTTTATGCCCTTAGAATAATTTCCAAAGATTTTAATTTTTTAATATAAGTTTCTTCAGTTGTGTTTGTTCTACTGAGATGTGATTCCACAGACCTCCTCATAGAACTCAGGAAATGGAATGTAATTTGCATATAACTAATGCCAGCCATCACATAAAAGCATAACATAAAATAAAGACCAATAAAGAAACACAGATAATTCTAAGCAAACTCATTATAAAATAAACAAGTAAATAAATAAACTAAAACTTCTTTGTGACATACAAGATACATTTCCTGTATAAGTGACAACATAATTTGGAAAATTATTTTTGTGACTCACAATGGCAGTAAGAGGACTGACAGCATCTTCTTCTAAGGTTTTATGTTCTCCATTTTCCCTTATACTACATACAGCATTTAAAATCTTGTTGCCATAGTTACTGATATTAAAGAACACACATACAAAAGAATCAGACCTGGAACTTTGTCTAAGATAAGAAAATATATTATATTCAAAATAAAAGGAAAATCACTATAGTGAAGGACACTTCTATAAAACAGTTTCCCCTTCTGACATTGTACTATATTTCTTCACTAAGAAGATACATCATTGAACTATATAGTGCCCCCAAAAGGTTACAAGATTTAAAGGAATTTTGAACGTTTTCTTAAAAGAGTCATTTTTAGAAACCAAAAATGTCATGCTATTTACAAATGCATTGTGTTTCAGGTAAGTGATGAGGACATGAGAAATATATTGCATGGCAATGAGAAGTTTATTAATCCCAAGAACAAATTATAATATATTCTTTTTCTCATTAAAATGTAAAGGTAACATTCTGGTGAGCATTTTTATCAGCAATAACATTTATTTGTCCACTCAATGGTATACAATTGACATTTCATCAAAGAAAAATAAAATACAATATATAAACACCATTTTAAAAGCTAGACTACTGTATGTGACTTTGCACAGTATGATAGCCCATTCCATAAGGTCATTTTGAATTAAATGAAAAGGAAATAGCTGACCTGATATAGGATTTGATGCTACTCTTAATAGTACGATGCCACATATTGTACAGCAGTAGATGCATCATTTAAAGGGTTTTAAATTGCTTTTTTTTTGCACATAGAGTAAAAATGGTTTTTTAAAAACAACTTGAGTAGTTTTTCTTTTATTATAACCAATTCTGCAGCAATAAGCCACATTGCAGAACACAATAAGACTCTGCAGTTGAAATCAGCCCATTTGATTTTCTCCATTTGAATTCCACACATGAAATATAAAAGCCTTGGGTTTATCATATTTTATATACACTGGATTCATCAATATCTTTATAAATACAGATATAGATATCCCACACCAACACCCAATACATGCAGATACACATAAAAGGGTGGTGCCAAATTTAGGAGACCAGAGAGAACATTTTACCTTTGACTCTCACTCCTCTCTGGTTCCTTTTACACATAACATATATCGTGTGGCTTAAATAAATATTGATTAATTTGTCAAGGTAAATTTGGAAATGTAAGAAATTTAACATGCTTGCATTTAGGACCAAAAATTAATGACTGAAGAAGAAAGAAAAGTGCTTTAAATTTTCAGATTATCCGAAGCTAGCACTGACTTATTTTCTTCAACAATGCTCAATTTTAGATCTATCCTTCTCTTTTTTTTTTTTTTTTAAGATTTTACTCATTTATTTGACAGAGATCACAAGTAGGCAGAGAGACTGGTGGAAGCAGGCTCCCTGCTGAGCAGAGAACCCAACGCAGGGCTCGATCCCAGGATCCTGAGATCATGACCTGAGCCAAAGGCAGAGGCTCAACCGATTGAGCCACCCAGGAGCCCCTAGAACTATCTTCTTAATCCCTTTCTCAATTCCCTTGGTTATCAGCAGGTATACAAATGCTTCAACTAACTCATGAGACTCCCCTGATTTTCTCTTGCCCATCCTCCACCACACACACACACACACACACACACACACACACACACATATACCTGGAAAACAGTCCAATGTCAGCAAGTATACTCTCCACTCAGGCCTCCTATCAAGAACTTAAGAGTGACATTCTCTTCCTCTCCTCCTCAAAATTAATCGCCAAGTGTTTGATCCCATTCTTGAGATATTTTTCACAGCTGCTGTTCATCTAAGGGCCATGACACTAGTAGGAGTCACTATTCTCTCACACTTAAACCACAGCCACTATGGAAAACAGTCTGGAGGGTTCTCAAAAAATTAGAACTACCATAAGATCCAACAATTCCACTTCTAAGTATATACCCAATGAAAACAGGGTTTCTAAGAGGTATCTGTGTTTATTTCAGCGTTATTCACAGTAACCAAAATGCGGAAACAACCTTGGTGTCCATCAATGGAAGAATGAATTTAAAAGCTGTGGGATATACACACACACACACATATATATTACATATATACAATATTATTCAGCCATGAGAAAGCACATTCTGCCATTTGTGACAACACGGATGGACCTTGAGGACATTAGGTTCAGTGAGATAATTTAGACATAAAAAGGCAAATACTGTATGATATCACTTGTACAAGAAATGTTTAAAAAAAAAAGCAAATTCATAAAAACAGAACAAATTGGTAGCTACCAGAGGCTGGGGGTGGGGGAACAGAAGAGATGCTGTTGAAGGGTATATTACTTGCTAATAGTAGATGAGTAAGTCCTGCAGATCTAATGCATAGTATAGTGATTATAGATAACAACTTATAAACAAACTTACTAAGGGACTCAATCTTAATTTTTCCCACCACAAAACAGAATAATTATGTGACCTGAAAGAGGTGCTAGCTAATACTATAACAGCAATCATACTGCAATATAGCTGTATCAAATCAACATGTTGCATACCTTCAACTTGTGCAATGGGAGCAGCTGGCTGGTGCAGCTGTGTAAGCATCTGACTCTTGGTTTCAGCTCAGGTCATGATCTCAGGGTTGTTAGATCAAGCCTGGTGTCAGATTCCATGACCCTCATGAAGTCTACTTGAGATTCTTTCTCCCTCTGTCCCTCCCATTCATGCCCTCTCTTTAAAATAAATCTTTAAAAATATAAAAAAATAAACTTGTACATGTGGTATATTGATTATATTTTTTAAAAAAACACTTCTGCAATATCCTGTTAACTCATCAGCTCTGTCTGCTCTTAAAACCGTTCATTTCATTCATTGCTAAATACCAGATATGTTTTTTAAAATACTATTTGGATAATGACAATTTCCTGTTTAAAACTTTATAATGGATTTTCTCTTGGACCACAAAACCTTGCATGGACTGGCTTACGGACTTCATCTCCAAATTTATCTCACTGTTCCCACAGCCAGTTACTTTCATTTCCTAACAAATACAGTCTCCCTCACGTATGCAGGATTTTGAATATCTGTCAGGCATCCTTTCTCCTCTTCTTTTCATGAGCTAATCCTTCCTACATTTCACTCCTTAAAATCACTTTCCCAGAAAGTTTTCCATTAGTCCCACACTAAAGTATCATCTTGTCATAGCTGAAATCTAATGAAACAACTTCTGACATGAATACTTGTTTGCTTTTTTTATAAGATTTTTTAAAAATTTATTTATTTGACAGAGAGAGATCACAAGTAGGGAGAGAGGCAGGCAGAGAGAGAGGGGGAAGCAGGTTCCCCACTGAGCAGAGAGCCCAATGTGGGACTTAATCCCAGGACCCTGAGATCATGACCTGAGCTGAAGGCAGAGGCTTTAACCCACTGAGCCACCCAGGCGCCCCATTGTTTGCTTTTTTTAAAAGACGCCCAGCTTCTTAAAGCCAGGACTAAGTCTCTCTTGTTAATCCTTTAATCCCCAGCACTCAAGCTAACTACCTGGCAATGAATAAAATTCGATAGTATTTGTAGAATGAATAAGTCAATCAATCAATTAATTAATAGCAAACTAGTGGGAGGTACAAGCGAGATTACAAATGAAATAAAAAAATTTTACAAAATGGAAAATATATATAGTTCCTCCAGTGCCCACTCATTAAAGTTATCATTATTTAAAAACTGTATTTTCACTCAATTCTACTCTTGTGAGAGCACGAATGTTGAATACCAGTAACAGGGAACACACAGCTCTTCTGTTTGATTTCATGAGACATGGATGAACCAATAATAGGACAAACAACTTAAAGCAAGGCAAATAACCTTCCTTTCCACCAGTATCAACCTCATTGATATTTCATTCTGAGGAACCTCTAGAGGTTCTGGGATAAAGAAGTAAAAGCAGTGTTGACAACTTAATTGGAATTTCAAACAGAGCAAATCAATTCAGTGAGCATTTTATTGAACACCTGGATAGGCAAAGCCCTGAGACAATACATGATACGTGTGGAGGTACAAAGGTAAAGAGAGTGCGCACCCAGGTGACTGTCAAGGCGGTGACGAGATGTTCTCTGATTGCGTGGAGAGTGCTTCTCAGTGTGGCTCTTTTTTACTGCATGCTGGTTCTCCCAGAACCTCCTCCATCACTGGTATACTTGACTGTGGCAGTTCATATACACCTCTGAGGGGTCACTATGGAGCGATGGAGGGACTACACAATAGGAGACTCCTTTTAGTAGCTAGGACTCTCACGTGTAAGGTTTAGGATTTCTAAAATGGATTTTCTTAATGTGCATAATGAAGAATACTACTTACCTTTACGATCACACTCAGAAACTAATTCAAAGTTTTCCGGATGTGGATATTACATACTAAGCCACGTACCAATCTTTGGCTATTCAATCCTAACTACCCTATTCCTAATATTGTGCCTAAAATTCAGACAGCTGAGAGAAGAACAGAGTAGTAAGCAGCACTGTCTTCTACCCCCAACCCGATTTTCATTAGTACTGAAACTGCATGGACACTGGAACTATGTGAAGGTCAGATATGACCTCATGAGTAACTGCAAAGGAAATGACATTTTTATTTTAGGAGACATATCTCCATCTTTTTACTTTTTATATTTCACTTTTTTAGAATCCTAAGCAAGGCACATGTTTCACAAGCTTTGTTGCCCTGAATAATTCATTTCCAGTTTCCTGTTATACATTCTCATCGTGGCTTTTTGATGAAACTAATTTCAATTAGGTAGCTGAAATAAAATCTTATCTGTTCTATTCTCAAAAATTTTACTATCCTCCTCTCCAAACTTATGGAGATATCTGTGTAGTATATATCTCATCCTTTCAGATTTCTCTCTAGCTTCCATATTACTTATACTTTATAGTATTTGTCCTATTTTTCTGAGAGGTTGTTTATCCAAGGTTACTTCTCTGATTTTTTTTTTTAAGATTTTATTTATTTATTTGACAGAGAGAGATCACAAGTAGGCAGAGAGGCAGGCAGAGAGAGAGGAGGAAGAAGGCTCCCCGCCAAGCAGAGAGCCCAATACGGGGTTCGATTCCAGGACCCTGAGATCATGACCTGAGCCGAAGGCAGAGGCTTAACCCACTGAGCCACCCAGGCACTCCGCTTCTCTGATTTTTAAAATACTAATAATGCTAACTATGATAGCACCTCCTATTTAAGAAGTGGATAGAATCTCTCCAGTATAACACTATGTTCTTCACATACATAAGTTTGCTGAAAATCACAAATGTTTTTATTAAGTACAAATTCTTATTTTACAAAGGAACAAAATGAGACTCAGGAAAATGAAACAATTTGTCTAAGACTACAGAGCTAGTAAGTTGTAGTGGGTGAAATCCAACAAAATATTATTTTAGTGACTAAGATCTGAATTATGACACCAGGAGTACATTAGGAACTGTTAGAGAAATTGTTCTTATGATTTTTATACTGACAATACTTTCTTACATGATGTAGTCAATTAAATTTATGAAGTTTCAGTAATGTGTGTTCAACCAAAATATAATTAAAGTGACTTATTAGCCCTATGAAGTGATTTTGTTAAGAAAACAACAAGCTAAATGATGAGAGCAGACCAAAGGGCAATTACAAATGAAGAAGGCTTGACTAGAACATTTTCCTACCTTCGTGCCAGTGCTCTTCTCCTGACTTCATACAACACAATCTCCCAGGTGCCATAATTGTTTGTTTTTTCTTCAATATTCACCACTCTCTGCACATAACTAGACTCTGAAAAACTTCCTCTCTTTTTACTATCCTCATTTTTAAAACTTTCTCTCAGTTCAGAGCCACATTAAAAGATAAAATGATACTAAGGAACATTCGTGTCTTAATGGCAGGCACCACTTTGTTGTACTATATTAACTTTCAACAAAATATGCAATCATTAGAGGATTAATAATTTCAGGCAATCCCACATATGGTGCAGTCAATAAATTTTTAGTAATTGATTCATTTATGAGAGAATTTCAAGGATTGGCAGTTACAAACACAGATGGATCTTCAACCAAGCCCCACCTCCAAAGCCATCTTGCATCAGTAATTCACACAATACAATCAACTGCCTTTTTTTGTTATTTCTGTTCATGGTGTCTCTCACATTTCAGGAACACCTGCAAGTAGAGACCCTGACAAACAGAAACACTGACAGCTTTTTAATTTCTTTTTTCCTGGATTACTTTTCAAAAGTGCTGAGTAGTGAATAGCCCTGGAAGACATCTTCCAGAGTTGAAGGCAGAATTGTTTGCTGTTGAGTTTAATAAAAATAAGCTTTCCCTCTGGGGAACAGACTGGCCAGGTATGCTTGCAGTTCATTATAAAAGACTGACATTTCATACTCTTGTTGAACTTTCCTCTCCAGGACACAAACCCACCATGTGTACTGCATCCATCTTAACTCACCTGCATGAAGGGCTGAGAATGTGGGTTGGGAAATATGGAGAGAAACTGATATGATTGTGAAGTCCATGCTTCTTGCTGTATCCAAGTAAGAGTTGTTTTTCTCTGATACGGTTGTCTCAGACATAAAACCGTGGTAGGCTAATTTGTGAGTCTACAACTAGGGCACATCTCAGATACTTCACTATTCTACTTTATTCTATTCATTCATTTACTTTGGGGAGAGACAGAGATAGAGAACACAAGTAGGGTTAGAGGCAGAGAGAGAGAGAATATCCAAGCCGACTCTCTATGGAGCATGGAGCCCAATGTGGGGCTTGATCTCATGACCCATGAGATCAGGGCCTGAGCAGAAAACAAGAGTTGTATGCTTAAATAAGTGAGTCACCCAGGTGTACCTCCTTCACAATTCTTGACATTATTCTCTTTTACCACGAATCCCATCATGATCACAAAGCCTAGAGAATGGCTACACCTGTAGCTTCTAACTGTGCATTTCCTCTATATCCATTTTCTGTATATATAAAACTCCAACTAGCATGAAAAGTTACCTAATTTATGACTGTCACATTATAAAGAAATTTAATTAGAAATGGTGAAAAATTAATGAAGTTAATAATTCATTCAATTAAAGAAAACCCTAACAAATTTAAACTGAGAAGTTGATATTACATAATTGATGTATTCCTTTTTTATATTTTGAATGCAGGTGTTTTCCAAATAAATTATCTTAATTTATAGTAATGATTTTCAAATTATCTTCTAGATTTGCCAGAATACATCGGTAATACCTACGAGTATATTACTACAAGAATAAGTTACAGTATAGCCATAATACTTATAGGTACAGATTTTCAAAGTGGAAATCTAAGCAGACTACAGGGGACAAATTAATCTCTACTTATATACCATTTACTACTATTTTCACAAAAATGGGAGATCCATTGGTGGTAGAAATATTTTGCTCCTCTCCATATTCCAAAGGCTTCAAAGCTTCTTCTAATTAGATTCACACAGGAAGATACTGAAGGAAGAGGAAAACTCTTTGTGCAATGCATCATAAAAGTAAGTGGAGGAGAATGTGGCAGAACCCTATTCCACTCCTGAACAAGGCACAATGGTGATGAAAGCTAATCCAGTGAATGAGTTACTGATTTTTTTTTTTCTCCTCTTTCAAGAAAAAGCATTTGCAAACACTAATGAATACTGATGCACAGGATTTACTCTTAATCGTAGTGGACACATCACATTCCACTGGTAAAACAAATGTTCCTCTCTGATACAGTGGTTACTTGGAGAGACTGTTAAGAATATCTCTGCCTGACCCTGGGGCCAGTAGCCGAGACACATGGTCAGACACTACTGCAGCCTCAATGTGAACATACGTTATACGATACTCTGTCTTCTATTATTTCTAACTCCCTTCTGTTGTTTTCATGTATGTGTCTTTCTATTCTCCTGCACCCCTGTGATTTACTAATGCTCTGAATGCTGACTGTTCTGGTAGTGAACCAGTATGATTTTCTGTGGAATATTTTGCTAAAGGTCAAAGACAAGAAATTAATGGGAAAGTTGGGCCTAAAACCCACACATTTTCTTTTTTACATGTCCATAGGTTCAACAGGTTAGAGTCTTTTAACATAATTCTAACGTTTAAAAAAATGTAATTTGAAATTTGAAAGACTATTGTCATTCATTTATTCATTCTTTCATGAATTTATTGAAAAGAAACTAAACTGGGCCTGAGGATGAAGAAATACAGAAAATGTGAAATACAGAAAAATGTGACTGCTCTTAAGCAGTCTGAGGCTTAAGCCTAAAACAAATACAAATGTGATATGTGAGAGTTAAATAGGGCATTTCTATCAAATCCTTTAAATCCATGTTAGAAGTTTGACTTTCACCTGAAAGCAGATAGAGGATTAAAAAAAAAAAGTAAGCAGATGTTTATTTTTAAAATATTTTCACTGCTATGTCAAAAATGGCTATTCTTCATGCAGCTGGTATAGCAATTCATTTGAAAAGTGACAGCACTTTAAACTCAAGTATAAACAGCAGTTATAAAACAGATTCCAGACATATTTAAAAGCGGAAGAAAATAAATTTAATTTTTAAAAGTCAGATGGTAGATTCATGAGAGAGTAGAAGATGTTCCGAATGACTTAACCGAAAACATTACCATGGGAAACTGGTTTGATTAAAGCGTCAACTCATGAACCAAGGTTTAAGAGACAGACTGAATTATGGGGGGAAATAATGAGCTCAGTTTTGTTTGAATTGGTATTGTAGTACCTGAAAGGTGTCAAATGTGGATATAAAATGAAAATTTTGAAATATGGGTATGAATTTCGGTAGGCTTCAGTGATGTATAATTTGAATTTTAGTTTATCACTAAATTGATGAGAAATGAATCCATGGGGATGAGTAAGTTAGCCCATAGCCTAAATACGACATATTGATTGCTCTATAAGAATTTACCTCAAAGTTTATTGGCTTAAAACATTTACTATTTCACAAGTTTTGTGGATTAGGAATGTGAAATGGTTTAGCTGATGCATTTGGCTCTGCTTCTCTCACAAACACACATTTTTCTCAAGTCTGCACTGGGAAGGATTGACTTCCTAACTCACTTATGTGGGTGTTGGCAGGATCCAGTTACTTATATGCTGTTGAAACAAATCCTGACTTCTTTAAGAGATACTGACTGTGTCTTTCAGTTGTTTTTTTTTTTTTTTTAATATTTTAATTATTTATTTGAGAGAGAGAGGGGGCACAGGTTGGGGGGAGGGGTAGAGGGAGAGGAAGAAGACTCCCCTTTGAACAAGGAGCCCAACATGGAGCTCAATCCCAGGACCTAGAGATCATGACCTCAGCTGAATGCAGATGCTTAACTGACTGAGCCACCTAGGTGCCCCCAATGTCTCTCAGTTTTTGACAGATTTTCCTCTATGTGCTGAATCTCACAACAAGGCAGCTTGCTTCATTAGAATTGTCAAATTCTGAGAGAGAGAATACCAGCAAGAGTGAAAAAGTGCAAGCAAAATGAGAGTCACTGTTATTTATAAACTCATACTAGAAGTGATAACCCATTGATTTATATATTCTGTTCATTAAAACCAAGTCACTAAGTCCAGCTCATAGTAGGAGGAGTTTATACAGTACTATGAATAGGTATGTGCTATGGTGAGTGCTGTTTGAAATGTGTAAACCTGACAATTCACAGACCTGTACCCCTGGGACTAATAATACATTATATGGTAATAAAAAATTAAAAATAAAAATAAAATAGTATGAATAGTAAGAGGCGTGGTCATTGGGAATGATGTCAGAAGCTGCCTGCCATAGCCCCAAGGAGTGAGAAGGAACAATAGGAGACTCATGGCAGTCTTGAAAAACATATTTAAGGTTACAATTTTAAAATTAACTAGTACAAAACTAAAGTAACATCTGAGGAATTTAGCAGCATTATTTAACTTCATATTTCACTTAAGTTATCCCAGATATATGGAAACTGTCAATGTTTTTACCTATAAGTTAAATTGAAGATTCCATGTCCTTTATTCAGACTTCATTTTACTGATTAATGTTCAGCAAACATGTGTTTATTAACAGCTTTATGAAAAATACTACAATTTATACCCATTCAATTTATATCCAAAATGGGAAATACCACTCTACAACTAACAACAAAAAGTTCTATTTTTTTTTAAGATTTTATTTATTCATTTGACAGACAGAGATCACAAGCAGGCAGAGAAACAGGCAGAGAGAGAGGAGGAAGCAGGGCTTCCTGGGCTCGATCCCAGGACCCTGAGATCATGGTCTGAGCTGAAGGCAGAGGCTTAACCCACTGAACCACCCAGGCACCCCAAAAAGTTCTATTTCTGATGACTACTATTAAACCACTCATTTTCTATCTCTTCTCCACCTAAATATTTTGAATACAATTTGATATTTTGACTTTTTGAATTATTAGCATATAGAGTTATAATATTCTGAAGGCTCTTTCTTTATATTCTATTACATTTTTATTCCAACCTGAACTTGTACGGCTAATACTGATGAATTAAATCCAATGAGATCTAAATCACAAGGCATTGCCAGGTGACTGCCACCATGTTTAAGAAACCTACAAAGGAACCATAGACTAAGAACACAGATTGAAGTGGAAAAAATAACACTTAACTGCAAGAAGTATGTCTAATTATATAAGATGATTTGTGTGATTCACTCAGTCTTATGATTCATTCCTTGTTCATGATTTTGTGGCCTGAAAGCAGTTGCATTCTGCTACAATGTCATGAAATGATGGCAAAAACTGCCTAGGGCAACATTAATTAACAAATGTTAACAAATCTATTCTTAAGTACACTTAAAACAATTCAGTTTAATTGCTGATTGACTTCTCAGTACTGATGTTATCATATTTTGAAGTGATCTCTTAATTTCTTTTTCAGGTACTCCATTGTTCTAGAAAAACAAAATATTTTATATGTTGATTTTGGGACCCTGTAACTTTACTGAATTCCTTTATGACTACTAACAGTTGTTTAGTGGAAGCTTTTCAGTTTTCTACATATAAAATCATGTCATATGCAAATAGAGAAAATGTTACTTCTTCCTTTCCAATTTCGATGCATTTATTTCTTTTTCTTGCCTAACTGTTCTAGCTAGTACATCCATTACTATGTTGAATAGAATATTAAGAGTGTGTATTCATGAGTAGCTCTGGATCTCACAGGGAAAAATTTCAGATTTTCGTGGCAAAATATGCTATTAGCTATGGGCTTATCATACATGGAGGATAATTTTTATTTATTATGCGGAGGTAAATTCCTTCTCCACGTGATTTGCTGATAGTTTTTTTTTTTTACCATAAAAGGATGTTGAATTTTCTCAAGTGTCCTTTTCAGCATCCACTGAAATGACCATGTGATTTTTATTATTTCTGTTCATGAGGTATATCATATTAACTTATTTGCATATATTGAACCATCCCTGCTTTCCAGGAATAAGTCCCACTTAGTCATTGTATATGATCTTTCTTCTATGCTGCTAAGTATGATTTGCAAATATTTCATTAAGAATTTTTGCATCTCTGTTCATTAGGGGCACTGGCCTGTAGTATTCTTTTCTTGTAGTGTCTCTGTCTAGCTTTGGTTTCATGGTAATGCTGGCATCACAGAATTAAGTTTGGGAGTAGTTCATCTCTGCAGTTTTTTGGAACAGTTTGAGAAGTATTGTTATTATTTCTTTAAATGTTGGTAGAAATCACTCGTGAAGTATTTGAGAAGTGCGAGGTGAATGGTGCGCAGACATACCCCCCTTTGCCTTCCTAAATGAAGCTCTGCTTGCCCCCAGTGATGATGCCACTGCACTCATGACCGACACCAAGTACATCACCTGGTCTCCAATGTGATGCAATGACATCACCTGGAACTTCAAGAAGTTTCTGGTGGCCCAGATGATTTGCCTGTGTGTAGGTACAGCCACCACTTTCCAACCATTTCCACTGAGCCTGACAGTAAAGCCTTGAAGTCCCAAGGGCCCACCTCTGCCTAGGGCATTCCTCCTATCCCTGCTGCTTAGCTGTCACAGTAATGTCCTCTGTGAATTTCATCCATGTTGGTGTTTCCTTGCAATGTACATGGAGGAATGCCTGTTGCCCAGAAAATTCCCCTGAGATGGGTGCTTTTTGTCCATCCCAAACCAAGGCACTTCTAATAAGGCTAACTAATAAAGTGTTGGAGACAAAAGAAAAAAAAAAGACACCAAAAGAATATAATACTTAGGAGTAAATATTACCAAGGAGTAATCAAAGAGTTGAAAAACCTGTAAATTTAAAACCACAAAGCACCGATTAAAAAAACAAAACAAAACACGCTTAAAAAGAAAACAAATGGAAAGACATCCCATATTAAAGGATTGGCAGATACAATGTTGTTACTATGTGCATATTATCCAAGGCAATATACAGATTCAATTCTATGCCTATCAAAATCCCAGTGGCACTTTTTTTTTACAGAAATAGGAAGACAATCTAAAATTGATATGGAATCACAAAAGACCCCAAGGAGCCAAAAAAAAAAAAAATCTTGAGGAAAACAGAGCTGGAGAAACAACACTCCCTGATTTCAAAATATATTACAAAACTAGAGTAATTTTTTAAAGTGTGGTATTGGCTTAGATAAACATATACATCAGTAGAACAGAACTCAGAGCCCAGTAATAACTGACACATATAAAGAAAGTCACCTGATCTTTGACAAGACTGCCAAAAATACACAACAGTTAACAGGATAGTTTCTTCAACAAATATTCATGGAAAAACTGGACATTCACACACACAAAAATGAAATCAGGCCCTTACTTATACCATAAACAAAAACTAACTCAGACATATAAGATATGAAACTGTAAAACTCCTAGAAGGAAACATAAGGGAAACTCTACTTGATACTGGTCTTGGCAATGATATCTTGGATATAACACCAAAGTGTCTGATAGAAACTGGATATGAACAGTGGAAGGAACACCTAAGGCAGATACCCAAGTCCTTGAAGGGTAATGAGATATGAGATGGAGGCAAGGATTTTTTTTTTTTTTTTAAGGCTACACATTAGAAGCCCAGGAACTTGTGGCTTCCCCGGGTCCTGGGATCATCGGATCAAGACCCGCATCAGGCTCCTTGCTCAGCAGGGAGACTGCTTCTCTCTCTGCCTCTGCCTGTCACTCTGCCTGCTTGTGCTCTCATTCTCTCTCTCTCTGACAAATAAATAAAATCTTTTTTTAAAAAAATTAACACTTTCAAGAGCATATCTCAATAAATGTCTGATAGGAGTTTTTATGTGCATATACCAGCTCTTAAGATAATTTTGAGGCATGTGTTTTACACTATTTTCCAGAATTTCCCCCTTAAAATAAGGTCCAGACAATCAAAAGGCGGATAGTGTGCCCACTGTTAACCTCTCCTTACTTAACTGCCCCACTGCCATGCTGATGTTCCCTGCATCCCCCAAATAAACTACTTTCACTCATTTTCTTTGCTCTGGACTTGGTTCTGGGTGAAGCCAAATCCAGATACAAATATGCTTCTTCTTAGTCACTTAACTTTCAATAACATAGAATCTATATTAAGCATCTACAGGTTGTATATGAATGAATTATGATAAAAGGGGAAAGTTCGATGAATGGGACTAGTGCATGTCATATAACTATGTAGAATTGTACTGATACTGTAAAATAGAAGCCATCAGATAAAAATATCTTCAGTTCCCATGAACAGTGTGATATCTTTCCCTCTGTGTAAGTTTAATCTTCACACATGCTAGGGAGCCCATTTTCCCTTCTCATCTCTAGAGCCTCCAGGTCCACTTTATTCCAATGCGTTCTCTCTGATTTCTTTCTATGGCATCAGTTATCACTTACAGGCTTTCGGGTATCTATCTTCAGTTCCTAGATCTCGCCCAATATTCAGATCCACAGAGCAAATTCCTAACTGAACATTTCCAGTCAGATATTCCACAGGCATCTCAAACTCAAAACGTCCAACACTCCAATCATTACAATTCGCACCACTGGTCCTATTTTTTCTCCCGTGTATGAAATCGAGTTTTCCAAAAAAGAAACTAATTTTATTATTGCTCTGGTTCTCTTCTTTACCTCCATATCCAACTAATTTAAAGGCATGTAATCCTAACTCCCAAGCACTGCTACCTCCACAATTTCCACCTATTAAAATATCTCACTGAGTGTAAGCTATCATCGCCAGTGTATTGACTATCGGCTCAAGATTTTTGTCTGCCTAAAACTCACTTTCCCATTTCTCCACCACAGGCTAATTTATTTTCATATTTCAAATTCTAAATTATATATATACTTATTCATGTGTTCAGTAAAACCATTTTGAATGTCAACATGGTGTCAAGATTTATTGTGGACACTAAGAATAAGTACATCAGTGAATAATATAGACAGAGTTCATGCTCTGCTGGGTCTCAAACAAAAGCATGGGAAGGAGTGACATGAGGTGTTATGGAGGAAAATAAATTACGGTTGGTGAATAAAACATCATGGCGAGAACAGAGTGGCCAGGGAAACCACTCTGATGAAATGTATATCGGAGCAGAGACCTGCATGAACTAAGGGAGTGAACTATACAATTATTTACGGGGAGCAGTTTCCAAGATGATAGAACAGCCAGAATAAGGATGCCCTTAGGTAAAAGTAGGTTGTATGATTTAGGAAAAACAGATATCAGTTTTTTATATCTCACTGTCCTGACATTTTTGGTCTGTTTTATATGACTCTCCTCTGAGTTTTTACAGTATACTGTCCCTCTATCCTATAAACTGATAGATTTTATGTAATAATCACCTGCTTGGTGACTTTTTTAGACTCCTAAGCAAACACTTCAAGGACAGAGTCACTGTCTAACATATTCTCTGGGCCTGGTGTACAGTGTCTATAATAAAAAGCCTCAATATATATCTTATCAAAAATAAAAGTATAAGAAGGCATTCATATACAAATATACAAACACATATGTCTGTATATATACATTTTTTTTCATTTTTGCCCCATTTTTAAATATTTGCTTACGTATGTTTTCAACCATGAACTAAAAAAAATAATAATAATAAGTAAATAAAACCCGTGAACTGGACACAAGGCATGGGTGGCTCCCAAGACCCATTCACTTTCCACTTCCCACTTGCGCGTTAGACAAGCCCGGCTGCCGCCTGGGTTGGCTCTGCCTACCTGGGCTCCTGGGGCTTCTCACTCTCAGAATCTGGCACAGCATGGCCGCGCAGGGCAAAGGTGGCTCCGAGAGAGCCCATGGTGGGTAGAGAGCCAAAGGCCTGCCTTGACCTTCCCCACTGGGGCTCCAGTCGCTTTCCCCGCTCACACCTACCAGAGCGGGAGGGCGGCGGGGGTGGGGCAGCCCTGCAGTGGCCACCACGAGGCAGAGCTTCTGCGTCTGCGCCAGCTGATTGAGCGCAGCTTCAGCTGCGGGGCCCCACCATCTGGCTCCTCCCCTCCTCACCAGCTTCTGCAGGTCTCCATGAAGATATTTCTTAGTAACCCATATGTATGTTAAAATATACATTACATGCATATAACATGAAGTGTATAAATTAAGTATATCTGTATTATATGTATGCATACACATCGTACTCGTTCTTTTTCTGGAGAAATCTGACAGGTTATTTGATACTGAAAGTGGTTCTGCAGAACATGATCTTAAGGATGAGTTTTCTGAATTGAGTCCAGAGGTTTTGGAATGGGTTCTCAACCTGATTATATTTTAAAGATGTTCATCACTCTGTTTCTGGTGGTAAAGAAGGCAGTGGTATCTATGGTGTGATGCAGCAGTACAGACGGGCAAAATATCATTGCTCAATATTCTTTTTTTTTTTTTTAAATACCATCTTGGGGGCACCTAGGTGGCCCAGTCCGTTAAGCCTGTGCCTTTGGCTCAGGTCATGATCCCGGGGTTCTGGAATCAAGTCCCACTGCAGGCTCCCTGCTCAGCATGGAGTCTGTCTCTCTCTTTCTCTGTGTGCTGCTCTGCCTACTTGTGCTCTCTCTCCCTGTCAAATAAATAAATAAAACCTTTAAAAAATATACCATTTTAGGGACGCCTGGGTGGCTTAGTTGGTTAAGCATCTGCCTTTGGCTCAGGTCATGGTACCAGGGTCCTGGGATCATGTCCCATTTCAGGTTCCTTGCTCAGTGAGGAGCCTGCTTCTCACTCTGCCTGTAGCTCCCCCTGTTTGTGCTCTCTCTCTGTCTGTCTCTGACAAATAAGTAAATATATTCTTTAATAATAATAATAATAATAATAATACCATTTTAGGTTCACCTGGGACTTAGTCTAGTAAGCCTGGGACTCTTGGTTTCGGCTTAGGGTCAGAGTCCTGAGATTGATGGGTGTTGGGCTCCACACTCAGTGAGGAATCTGCTTGAGTTTCTCTCTCCCTCTCCTGTTCTTCCCCTCCATGCTCGTGCTCTCTCTCTCTCTCAAAATAAATAAATCTCTAAAAATACCATTTTAATGAAGCATTCTTCAACATCTCTTTTTAGTTTTGGATAAATATGTGCAAATTTAAAACCTTGACTGTCTTCATTGAACTGTCTTTTAAAGTGCTAAAGGCTTAATTATTTTCCATGGGGTAGGATGAGTATTTTCAGTTAATTTTTTATCTTGAAATACAACACACATCTAGAAAAGATGAAAGGCATATATGTATATAGCTCTTTAAATCATCAAAAAGTTAGCATACGTATTTAAATATCGCCTAGGCTGACAATAGGACAGCATCTCAAACACCTCCTTTCATACCCTTTCTGATTACTACTATTTCGTTTCAGGTCATGATCTCAGGGTTGTGAGATCAAGCGTCAGCGTCTATACTCCCTTTTTAAATTTTAATCTCTTTATAACATAGGTTGAGATAGCTATCTTTCCTGACAGCTCTTTGAGTATTTGATAGTTGCATATGAGACAGAATAATGTATAATATGAAAATTGTACTAAGGTTTTTTGAAATAATTATGTTTATTTTTTTAAGGGACTCCTGTTAAAAACAAATGATAACAACAAAAAATTAAAACAACAGAAACAACCAATGGTTGTTACAGGAAAAAAAAAGAAGCAATGCCAAACAGAAACTTTCTTTACTAAAATATAATAAAAAAGATCATAGTTCACCACATTTGAATGGTCTGGTATTGAAGAGATCCAAATCAGAAGATTCGAGGAGTCACTGTATGCTAATCCGGGTAAAGCTAAGGGTGTGAACAAAGGAAAGTGATTTTTATTTATGTCTCTATGAATTCACTTATTGATAACTAAATTATGTGATGCTTACAAGTTGCTTATCTTACTAACTCTGATCAAGTCAATGTTGGTAGGAACTATGTGTCTAAAATTATACTGTATAAGTTCTAAACACAATGCTACACTGTATTAACTAGGGACATGCAAAAGGCTCACCCACCTTGTTGCATCCTTTACTGTCAAAGAGGTAGCTTGAAACAAACAGAAGGTTAAACAGTATACTTTTTAAAAAAGTAAAACTTCCAAGTTCTTTCTAAAACATGGAAGTTTGCATATTTAACATTAAACTGATTATGAAATAATCAAAGTAAGATCCTTATTTCCTTAAAATATTCAGTAATGTGGCAGGATACAAAAATCATTGCACAGAAATCAGTTGCTTTCTTATACACTAACAATGAAAATACAGAAAGGGAAATTATTAAAATATTTAAAACATGTTTAAGGTTTTATTGAGGACTAGAAACTACATCTAACGATCTATTCTCATCATATTTTCAGTTCTGACTCAATTATCTTAGCAATTGAAAATATATTAACTTCTATCACTTTGTTTCTGTTAGTTAGAAACTCCAAGTCAGGGTATAAATACTTGAGATGTAGGACAACAAATAAAGTTTCCCTAGAGCCACCCAGAGCACCTATAACAGGTGGTTATGGACCAGTACTTTAAAAATAAAAAAAAATAAAATGACCAAATATTTTGACTGATTTACAAACTATCAAATGATTGACTTATGAACCTATTTGTAAACATTATCATATTTGGTGGGTACTGTTTACAAAGAAACTTATTTCAGATTTATTTCCCTTGTGGCTTATTAACATTAGGACTAAGAGTGTATCCATGTGTATCTATCTATGTATATCTATCTATATACATATATTTAGAGAAAGAAATAGATTTATCTGTAGTGGAAATGTAGACAATGTCAAACTTTAAAAATTTAGTTCATCATAATAATTGTAATATATTATGAATACTTTGATTGCAATAGCACTAAGTGCAATGCAAACACTTGATTGATTGATTGGTTGATTTGGGTCCAAGTATTTTTTGTCAAATAAAGAACATACTGATTGCATTATCAAAATTTTGTTTGTAGCAGAATTATCTGAGTAGGTATCAAGCCAGTAGGTCTCTGATGACCTTGTATACCTATATCTCTGATGGATACCACCTTTTAGTGCCAGTCAGTTATACCATCATTACCCATGGATGGTTCCTCCAGTGAGATGCTAAGTTTAGGCTCAGATTTTCCTTTTTTTTTTTCCCTCCCCAAAGTAGGAACTTGAGAAAAATGAGTCACATATGACATCACCAATGATAAAACAATTCCTTGGCAGTAAGTTAGATTTTTGAATGATACCCAGACACAGAAATGGTCTGTTACTAAACACTTTCCTAGTTTTTATCTCAAAGAATAATCCTGGAAGAATTCATAGGAAGAGTCAATAAGTTTACATTGTATGAGTCTGTGTGCAAACTTACATCTAAAAGGAACAGCATGCAATATAAGTAAGTAAGTAAGTAAATAAATAAATAAATATTTTTAATCAAATAGAAATAAAAGAACTGCATGCCTATTAATGTAGCACTAGAAGACCTGAACTAAAGGTGTGGTGTGGTGAAAATAATTAATGTAAAAGCTGTGTGGTGAAAATAATTAGTTTAAAAGCTGTTTTGACTAGCACTTGTCTACATTTATACCTGAAAAATAGAAAACCTTCTGGTCATTCTGTGACATTTTCCTGTAGTGGAAGATGACAATAGAAGTATGACTATAATAATTTAGAACTCTAGCCAGATCATGCTCCTTTAAAGATGGTCTTCACATAGTAATGGGAAAAGAAGAGAGTTGTTAACAAGTGTACACTTGAGCATTCAGCTGAGTTAGGGCATGCCAATTATTCCTCCTATGTGAATAATCAGATAAATTGAGATTCCTTTTGCAAACCAACTAATCAACAACGAGGAGGATGACCATAACTACAGCAAAACCCTGATTAACCATAAGAATTAATTCCAAAGAGGAAAGCAATAACTACTGCCTCCAAAAGAAAAGCACATATAATTATTTTTCAGAAAGAAAGTAAATTATTTCTTAATAATCCCTACTGTCTTTGAATATAGATGTCTCCTCTTTCAAGAGAGTCAAACTTAATGAGTAATGAGGAGAAAGAAAATTTCTAGTTTCTCTGTATTTAAAATGTCTCAGTTAAATATTACAAATCAACACATGTCTTTTGAAATTCCTAATTTTTGTCTATTTTGAGGGACAAATTAAGAGTAAAATTAAAGCATGGGGCATGTATTTTAAAACAAATGTCATTATTCAGTACTCAGTTGGTAAAGAAAAAATAATAATCTGTTTCACCTTTCAACATGATTTAATTCAGCAAGCAATCATTGATTTTCTATGCTGTGTAAAGCTTGGTCCTTGGTGTTACCAGAGATACAAAAATGAATAACCTGTAGTCCTTAGCTTCAATGAACTGATAGTCTACTGAATAAAACAGATTTATAAGCTGCCACACAAAATATCAAACAGTAATTTTATTAAAAAGGAGCAAAGCTAGGGTGCCTGGGTGGCTCAGTGGGTTAAAGCCTCTGCCTTTGGCTCAGGTCATGATCCCCAGGGTCCTTGGATCGAGCACCGCATTGGGCTCTCTGCTCAGCAAGGAGCCTGCTTCCTCCCTCTCTCTCTGCCTGCCTTTCTGCCTGCT
This sequence comes from Mustela putorius furo, assembly GCF_011764305.1. Classification (NCBI taxonomy): domain Eukaryota; kingdom Metazoa; phylum Chordata; class Mammalia; order Carnivora; family Mustelidae; genus Mustela; species Mustela putorius. Next base: position 11,421,222 of record NW_025422117.1, read on the forward strand.
TGTGATCTCTGTCTGTCAAATAAATAAATAAATTTTTTTAGAAAGGAACAAAGCTCTCAACCTTTAGCGGCATCAGAATTTCCTGGAGGAATTATTAAAACATAGATTGATTGGCCCGCCCACAGAGTTTCTGACTCAGTAGGACCCAGATAATTTGCATTTCTCACATGGTCCCAAATTATACTTATGCTGTTGGTTTTGGAATGATACTTCTAAAACCCTGCTTTAAGACTATGATACACAGAATTATTTATTTTTACTTTAATCATTCAACAAAAGAAGAATTCTCAGGAGACATGAATGTGCTGTGTGATAATTCATTTAAATTTGATATGAGGATGAAAAAATAAGCAATATATGGAAAGGAAATAAAGACATAGAATATTGCCATCATGTGTAGAAGATGTGGGTAGACTCTGCATGGATGTATTTGACTACTACAAAGGAGAGATATGCACAGCAGACTTACTGAAAGTTTATATATATATTTTTAAAGATTTTATTTATTTATTTGACAGAGAGAAATCACAAATAGGCAGAGAGGCAGGCAGAGAGAGAGGAAGGGAAGCAGGCCCCCTGCTGAGCAGAGAGCCCGATGTGGGACTCAATCCTAGGACCCTGAGATCATGACCTGAGCCGAAGGCAGCGGCTTAACCCACTGAGCCACCCAGGTGCCCCTGAAAGTTTATATTTGACAAGCGAAATAAATTCCATCTACAATAAGACAGTTTACCCCATCAGAATAGCTATAATTGAACAATATCAATTTATGACATGATTTGGTTGTACTTAGAACTTGTATTTATTTCTGGTTGTGCAAAATATTATATTATTTTTATAAAATGATATGTCAGGAGTTTGTTTGTTTTAATATTTTGTTTATTTATTTTTACAGAGAGAGAGTGTATGCCTGAGGGCACATGAGGGGAGGAGCAGAGGAAGTGGGAGAGAAGCAGACTCTCTCTGCTGACCACAGAGCCTGACTTGGGGCTTGATCTCACAGCCCTGAGATAATGACCTAAGCCCAAATCAAGAGTCAGTAACTTAACCAACTCGGGCATCCAGATGCCCTGCTTTGTTAAGTTATTTATCTTAGCCTGTGATTCATCCATTTTATTCCTAGATATAGTGCCAGGGGTAATGAAAACACATGTCAACTAAGGAAGTTTTATCTACATTAGTCTAAACCTGTAAATAACACAAAATCTATCAATGAGTGAATGAATAAAGAAAATGATCTGCGTATAACATAGGGTGAATCTCAAAAACATACTGAGTGAAAAAAGTCAGACACAAAAGTTTAAGTTTTAAAAGTAAAGTTAATCTATGATGATTGAAATCATATTGTTTTTCTAGGATTGGGGGGAGAATAAGTGAATAGATATATGCATATTTATGGAAATATTCTATTACTTGATTGGATGGTCAGGGGAATAATATCACTAAGATGCAGCAGATCGGGTTTACCATATGACTGGATATTATTGGTAATTGTGGAAAAGAAAAAAATATGGTGACATGTTTTGAGCCTACATAAAAGAATGTATAATGATGTTAATAAGTGAAATAGAAAAACTAAAAAAGTAGCATTTATCGGTGTATTCATTTTATGGCTATGTAATAAATTACCATAAATGTAGCAGTTTAAAACACACATTTATTATTTCACAGTTTTTGTGGCTCAGGAGTCCAAGCAAGATTTAACCGGTTATCTTCTTCAGGGCTCATAAAGCTGCAATCAAATCATTAGCCACACTGCCTTCTTTTTCGGATGCTGAAATGGTAAGAAATTCACTTCTGAGCTTTCTCAGGTTGTTGGAATAATTAATTTTCCTATAGCTATAAGACATATGGCAGCTTGACACTTCAAAACCAGTAATGGGAAGACAAAGGGAGAGGGAGATGGGAAGCAAGAGAGAGAGTGAGAGCAAGAGAGAGAGATACTAGCCAGATGGGTACTACAGTCTTGGCAATCTTTTGTAATACAACCACAGACATCTTATCACCTTTGCAATATTTTATTGTTTACGTCAAGTCACATGTCTTCCTGCTCTGAAGGGGAAAGATTAATACAAGAGTGTGAACACCAGGAAACAGAGATTATGATCATGAAGGTCACCTTAAAGTCCGTCCTCCACTGTAAATAAAAATTATTTTAGATTGTTGAATTTGTAAATCTTTCCTGTGCCTATGTCAAGAAGGTAGTAAAAACTTTGGCTTTGGTGAGATGGTGGAGTACTTGACTATTTCCATCATATACTTTTTGGATTGGCATCTACTCTTTCCACCGCTTAAGTTTTTCTCCATAAAGGGATATATAATGAAAAATAATTATTACAAAGAAAATTGGATCTTCTTAGTGATACCAACATGGTCAAGTTTGCTATGGATGTATAAAAAAAACCTTGATATTGATGATGCTCCACATGTTTTGAATGAAAAAAGTACCACAGTTGTTGCAAAACTGAAACAGCTTCAGGCAAATGGAACCAATTGTGAAAACATCTGAAGATCCAGAACCTACAAGGCAGATGCAGTCAACCAGAGATGGACAGATACTGTTCGACTACCTACCTGCTGGACAGGTGTGGTTTTAGGAAGGAATATTTAGATACACTCTAAAGATAGGCAGAATTCCAATATGAATGTGGGAATCACTCTGGAGTAGCAGAATCTTTACTTCTTGATTGTGTTGATTCCAACGACAGACAGAAACACTTTGCTTTTACTCGGAAAAAATGGCCTCTGAAATCTTAGCATAGAACTGGGATGCAGCTATGGAAGAGCTATTATGGTTAAATATAGAATAAATCTGTGAGTTCTCCACTTCAATCTTTTCAGCAGTAAACATGGCCAATCCACTGCCTCTGTGTTTTTTCTTCACCCACCTCAAAGGGCATAATAACATTACTGATCTCTTCCTTTACCAGCCACCATATCATAATGCAATTCCGACAATGTGTCCACATATTCTGCATTGTTTTGATACATCCATCATTTCAAACAAAGATGTTTGAAAACGCCAGCAAGTACTAAAAGATCTGGTTAAAGTCATTCAACAGAGTTTTACACATGTAAAGACCCAATTACAAAATGTGGTGAATACTTATGTGTTAACTTAGACTTCGTGTCTTGGAAAAAGCTGAAGGAGTGTGAATCAGTTCTTGTGAATGACTTCTTGGTGGCTTGTCCTGAGAATTTCAATTAAAATGCTTATCTTTTCATATATGAGACTTTTTGTGGCACCCACCTGCATATCAGCCTTAACACATGGGCAGACAGACCGAACACGACTCTGGAAGAAGCTGAAAAGTGGATTGTCAATTTGATTAGAATGCAAGACTGCATACAAAGACTGATTCTAAGTTAGGCCATGTGGTTATGGGTAACAATGCAGTCTCACCCTATCAGCAAGTGATTGAAAAGACCGAAAGCCTTTCATTTAAACACCAGATGTTGGCCATGAAAGAGGAAACTTCATCAGAAAACTGGGTCAGAGGTTTCTTTTTTTTTTTTTTTTAAGATTTTATTTATTTATTTGACAGAGAGAAATTACAAGTACACTGAGAGGCAGGCAGAGAGAGAGAGAAGGAAGCAGGCTCCCTGCTGAGCAGAGAGCCCGATGTGGGACTCGATCCCAGGACCCTGAGATCATGACCTGAGCCGAAGGCAGTGGCTTAACCCACTGAGCCACCCAGGTGCCCCAAGGGTCAGAGGTTTCTAACTGGGCAACTCAGGACTCTGACTTCTACTGAAGAACTGTGCAAAGACAAGATGAATAAACTATAAAATAAAGATGAAAAAATAAAACCATTATATAAAGGGTGACATATGTTTTAGAAGCACTTAATACACTGAATATAAATTTTGAGAAATTTGAATAAAATTTACTGTTACATTAAAAAAGAAGATAGTAGAACATACAAAATGATTTCTGATTACTTAAGACTACAAATATTTAATATTTGAACAGTATGCTGATAATGGCTCACACCTTCCATTACATTTCTGGGATATAAAAGAAAATAACTTAATGTCAATCTTAATGTCAATTTCTTTATTTTAGAATAACATAAGGTGATTTTTTTTTCAGCATGATGCAGGAAAGGAAAGGAATAAATTTGCCCACCTAGATCAATTGGGCTATTAAATTTTAAGAATAATTTGCAGGAAACATAATGAGAGATATTTTTAAGGTGCAAAGTTATGCGCTAGCATAAAACAAGAGCAAGGAAGCAAGGATGAATATCAGTTCTGTACCAGTGAAGCCACTGACCATATGTTCTCTTCTCTAGTCCAAGGATAAGATAAATCATCATCTCAATGCTGATAATCATTTCTGTCCGTCAATTCTCTAGCAATCTGTCTCAAATCCCTACTAAAGGAACATAGATAAAAGATGATCACGTGGCTCAAGATTAATGGCTGAGCTATAACAGTTGGGCAAGAACTTTGCAAACTCCCAGGCAGGTTTAATAAGGGAAAAGACACTTTGTCATGGGCCATTCAATCTGTAAGAATTTGGTGGGGATCTTTTGGGAATGTTGATAGTAATTTACTAAGTACAAAAAGTAAGGTCAAAATAGTAATTATTGATGGAATAATTAGATATATGGATAAAAAAACTCTAGACAGATTCTTCAATAGGTAGTAAGTATGAACAAAAATGACACAACGGAGAAAATAATCATAGAGAAGATATTAGAGAATATTTAGAGACCATTTAAAAATGAACTGGGCTGAAGCAGAGATAAAAATCTGCTAAAGATTTCATAGAGCAGTAGTTCCAACAGGAAATCTAACTGAAATGAACAGTGAGGAAGTTAAATTTCAAGTGTAAATTTAACTTACTTTTGGTTGAAAATCTCATTGACTTAGGAAATAGAATATTATAGGTAAAGGATCTCTGAATTTATGGGAGGACTTTTAAGTAGTAGAACCAGATTAACATAGAAACACCTTCAGTTACAGAAGGAGTTGGGGAATATGAACAGTAACAGCAGGGGGAACAGGAGCCCATGTTAGGGCAGAGAACAGATATACTATTCCACTAATTCAGTTTGGAGAGGACTTGCTGTTGGGAGCAGAGTTATGTTAGGTAATATGTATCTCCCAGTTGAAGAGTTCCATCAACCCTTGGATTTTCAAACAGAATTTCAAGTATCTATGTAAAGACATAGTTTTTGGAGAATAATTTTTATGCCTTACATAAAATTCTCTTTGGGATATATGACCTCAAAAAACTGTTAAGATGTAAAACCCTGTTAGAACTAAACTATATTTTTAAGAAGAATCCATCTCCCTTTAAGAGTAAAGAGGACCAAGGACATAATGAGGCTTATGTGCTGAAATCGACAAACTCTAGCCCTTGTCATATATTTACCAAGGAGGAAGCCCAGGAAATTCGTTATATGTAGAATGGTGTTTCAGAATACAAGAGTTGAATTTCTTCTGTAGATATCTTTGTTGTTGTTGCTCAGGCCCAGAAAATAAAAACCAAGGAATAACTAGCTATAGATGTTAAAAGTAATATATTTAAATGAGGAACAAAAAACACTTTTTCTAACTATTAGTAGTTGCATAGGCATTTAGGAAAGCATCACTTATCGCACTCAAATACAGTTCGATTAGGCCATTCCTGAAGTTAAGGTTTTATAGAAATGGACTCCCTAGAGATTACTGCACATCGTGATTTTAGAAAAAGACTTGTTAAAGAAAAAATTCACTGGATGATATTTAACAGGCAATGAGGACTATGTTCAAGACTACTCCAATAGGGGTCAGGAGTATTGCAACAGGTCAGAAAAACTGAGCTCAACTCCACCAACACAAAAGGCAGGAGGACTTTTAACACTAGGATGAACTACGGGAAAAATTCTGGAAGATGTTATGGGAGAGGGAGGTTGGTCAATTTGGTTAGGTCATCTCTGTTTGCTAACTGGTACTAATCTAAATTTGGCTCCTACCCACCCTCAGAGACTGGGAGATAGACACTTGTTCCTGGAAGACTATATTTCAAAGGGATGACTCCCAGATCCCTGTAAAAAATATTCCTGGGTTTTTTGTGTTTTTTTTTTAACATTTTTTTTAAAGATTTTATTTATTTGTCAGAGAGAAAGAGGGAGCGAGAGTGAGCACAGGCAGACAGAATGGCAGGCAGAGACAGAGGGAGAAGCAGGGTCCCTGCCGAGCAAGGAGCCCAATGTGGGACTTGAACCCAGGATGCTGGGATCATGACCTGAGCCGAAGGCAGCTGCTTAACCAACTGAACCACCCAGGCATCCCTATTCCTGGGTTTGTAAAACCAGCAAGAGGCTGGGAGAAGATTCACATCTCAAAAAAGTAGAAAAATAGTTCACAATTGTAGTTTCTAATGTAAATAAAAGGAAGGAAGGTCAGAGGCTTGGAGTCAGGAAGAAATCTAACTTTTAGTAGAGCTAAAGGGAATATTGGTCAGACTCTTCTGCTTTTCAATACTTTCTTTATACAACAACTATATATACAACCAAAATAGCTTTAGTCCTTATATGGAAATTTGAAATTAGTAGTGTTTTCCTTTAACAAAATCTATGGAAGATCTTTGACTTGGAACTGCCATACCAAACACCGTTACTACAAAACAGAGAGTGCTATGTTTCTACTTGCCACTTTGAATTTACTAAACCATTCAATTTTCTTTGAGGTTAAAAAAAATGTATATGCACACATATTTGAAGGGCTTACTATATCACATATGCAGCTTGTGAAGTGTTTCTTCTAGAGTTTTAAGGCTTTTGCTGAATTGGCTGAATTTTGTATACTGCAGTAAAGCTAACTATTCTTTTGCTTACACTGCTGTAAATTTTGCTTATTGTTATGTATAATGTATGAAGAAGCACAAATGTACAATGTATCTTTTGCAGGAAGATTATGAACTAAATCAAAAGTATTTCCAATATAAATAATAAAAGAGAAAAGACAATTTAAAATAGAACCAGAGAAGCTTAGGCACACAAATAAAATTTCCAGAGCTACTTCAGAAAACAAATTATCTAAGGCAGGTTGTGAGTACAGGGCTTGGCTATTGTTAGAAGTCACTGGAGATATTTTTCATTCAATACGTGCAACTTAATGCCGCGGCTTTCTTTAATTTCTGATGAAAGTTAATCACTCAATTTTTTTACTTCACTTATATCTGATTGGGGGGTGGGGCGGGGAATAAAGTATTATCCACAAAAGAAAGGAAAGGATATTTGTTAAATGGAGAAATTTTTCTAAAACCTAATTGGTAATACTAAAGATTCAAACTACTGGTAGAGAAACTATTGAAAGATGAAAAAAATAAAGAATTCTTCTTGACACCAAGCCAAAAAAAAAAAAAAAAGGAAGAAGTATAGTAATTAGGGGCACCTGCGTGGCTCAGTCATTGAGCGTCTGCCTTCGGCTCAGGTCATGATCCCAGGTCCTGGGATCAAGCCCCACATTGGGCTCCTTGATTGGCAGGAAGCCTGCTTCTCCCTCTTCTACTCCCTCTGCTTGTGTTCCCTCTCTTGCTGTGTCTCTCTCTGTCAAATGTATAAATAAAATCTTTTTTTTAAAAATAAAGAAAGATGTCTCTAAAAAAGAATCCTCTTAGACACTGGATGAAGTCACTATGACATAACTTAGTCATTTCTGGAAAACGACAAGGGAACAAATGACCCGAAACAGGAGAGTGTTTTAATGTAACTTCTCTCAATTTAATACATAAGTAAACTTGAAATACAAGCAATTCTGAACCAATGAAACCATTATTCCTCAGTTTATTAACATTGTTGGCTGTATCACCTGGACAACAAATATTTAAGGGACAGTCCAAATTGTTCTGTCGCATTTTCTAAGTGATGAATGGTGTCCAGATCTCTCTTGGCTAGTATGGATTAGAAATACAGAAAATATATTTAGTAGTCTTTCAGAAAGACAGGATTTGCTCATAAATCTAAATGGTGCTCTTTCAAATTAAGTGTACATAAACCAGTTGTCTTTGAGAAAAGCAATCAGGGTAGTGACCAAATGTAAATTTCATAGAAGAAACAGACGACGATCAAGTTAATATCTTTGGCATATTGTACTGTCCTAAGAGAGTGAAAAACTCTATGTGTGTGTGTGTGTGTGTGTGTAGTCATAGTTTTTTGGTTTTCTTTTTTGCCTGTACTAAAATTATTCACTCTGAATATGTGCATTCAAACTCTAATATCATTATTATATTCATTGTACTTGTCTCTATGCTTTACTACTAATTTTATGGTTTTTGAATATTTGAGTCTGCAATACAGATAACCTCAACATTTCTTTTTATGTTTTAGTATCTTGACTTCATCCTAAAATCTCACTTTCATTGAAAAAAAATACACGTCCTGAATAGAAAATCTCTGAGTATATTTACATTTGATTTGTCACCTCCAGTTCTAATTTTTTCTTTTCATTAAATTACCAATCTCAACTTTAAGTCTTTTATAACTGATTTCATCTTACAGAACCATAAGATATTCAATTTCCCTGTTTGCTTAAATAACCATTAACAGAAATCATATATATCAGATTTGTTTAAAGCTTTTGAGTAGATAGAAGAGAAATGGGATATAATAAGACTTTCAGCAAAAATGTTAATAAGTTGTTTGTAGTCGTATCTATTTCATTTCAGATTATCACCAAAATTTCCTCTTTTTTTCCTTCCACATATTTGTAGGTACTTCATTTTCTTTCTGAGTTCACAGGTGCCCCAGCAAGTCAAATTTCATTTGATACTGTTTTATGGAGAAATTCACCTCCATTTAGTCAGTCATGGCAATCTGGCTTATCAAGCATTTCCTGGTTTTATCAAAAAGAGGTATCAAAATATATTTTCCTATATAATCAAATTATATACTTGGGTACAATTACACAACTTTAGAGAAAGGGGAAATTGTTTTTTGTATTAAAAAGCATCTTGGCACTATTTTTCATATTTTATGTTATTTTCCTCAAAATTTTCTTATGAATCATATGCATATATTTTATTATTTGTTAATATTTATTTTTAATTCTCATGTGGATTTTCTGAATATTATTTTGTCTAAAAGAAAACACAATCACAATTATAAATAAAAGGAAACTTTATACATCTAAAGAATTTACTATTTTATTTAAAGCATTTACTACTATTGATGTTACCAGCAAATCAATGTTGAAATTATTCTCATAGATCCAACAGTATGTGTAAGTTTGGCAAAGAGACTATATTGTTAAGGAAACTAAAGGGAAACTAAACAGGATATATTCTACCAGATTTTTAAATATCTTTCTATCTTTTCAGTGTTCTGGGCATTCAATTGCTCTTATTTCCCAGATACTACTTCTTGGAAGTAATTGTACATGACATTTTAAAAATAGTAAAATTATAATTATGTAGTTATATATAATTTTGACACATATTCCACATATTCTGAAATTAGATCAAGAGAATATTACTTTATCATTTCACTGGGACTAAAATTTCCATCATATTATTTGTTCATTTGAATTAAAGCTGATTAAAATTTTGTTGAAAACTTTGAACCCTTGAACAATTAGCATTACTCATTAACATAATTCTACTTTTTAGTCATGGAGTAGAAAATAGTTTAATACGATGTGAATTCAAAAGGTTTTGCCAAATTTTAATCAATTTTGCCAAATTTTAATCAATTGTGAACTTTATTTTTTCAAACTAAAATTTTCACCTATATTTAGGTTATACCACTCAAGACTATGAAAGTTTTTCTGGTAAAACTAGTGTTTTTCCTAATTACATGCTTTTAAACTACCATATGTTATTTATATCCAGTTGGAATGTAAAAATAAATAAAATATTATTATAATTGATTATACATAACTGTAATTATATAATTATACTACATAATTATATAGTTACAATTATAATTAGGAAGCGATATATTAAGAATTTATTTAACTTGGAGAAATTGTGCTTAAATTTTCTTTACTGCTTTTCTGATTCTAAGCATATTATATAATTACAGAGAACTTATAAAATACAGAAAGTAAAAACAAAGTATGAAAAAATTCTAAACAAAAACACCATAGTTCACCATTCATATGTTCAAACACTTAAGACTGCACATGATACGTATTTTGTGCTATTTATCATAGTCAGATAAAAATGCACAAGTATGTCCATATATGTATAAATTTGAGGATAACACTGAATTGGTATAATAGAATGGTTTATTACCCTTTGAGCCCACTCTTAACCCAGGAAGTGGGACACAGATACATCAGAATTATCTACCTAATAGAAGTTCAATAGCCATGGCATGAAACCATTTCTTCCTTATGCCATAGAGAAGGATATACCGCATGCCTGGGTGGCTTAGTCCGTTGAGTGATTGCCTTCAGCTTAGATCATTATCCTGGCATCCCAGGATTAAGTCCTGCATTGGGCTACCTCTTCAATGGGGAGTCTGCTTCTCCCTCTGACCCTCCTCCCTTTTGTGCTCTCTCTTTCTCACTCTCTCAAAGAAATAAATAAAATCTTAAGAGAGAGAGAGAAAGAGAGAGAGAGAGACCATATCCAGTTTGCTGTCCACAGCCCAGGAAAGTAAAGGGAAATGGTCCACAGAAATCACAGTAAGCTTGAAAGTATCTGCAAGATGGGAAAGAACATTCAAGGCTCTAATAGTAGGATGATGGCTTAAGTAGTGACTGACTAGGCTGATACTCTGGCTATCTCAAGATCAAATGAATGAATGAATGAATGAATGAACGAATGAACAGAAATATATGGAGAAAGAAGGAGTTTGAGAGAGAGATAAAAATGGAGCAGACTATACTACTATTTTCAGGCCTGGGGTGGATTTTCTGTGAGTTTATTCTGGGTCAAGAAGAAAATGCTACCAAGACCTAAATATTCAGTAGTTACCCTACCAGAGAGGACTTCTACATTTGGAGGAAACCTTAGCAGCTATGGAAAAATTTGAGCCAGAAGTGAATTTTCACTTCTTAGATCCTGGCAACAGAAAAGCCTCAGAAGAGACTTGTGAAGGACTCACACCCACACCCCTATAAGTCAGCAAATGCCTGGGCAGAATTTAATTTTAGACAGAAGGGAAGGACAGGGGAAAAAGCAATGGAGCATCTTACTCTCCACACTCCCAAGGCCCTGAAGCCACAAGTTTAGACAGTCATGACAGAAATGGAAAAGTATTTGAGTCAGTTGAGGCTGCTGTAACAAATTACCACAGACTAGTTAGCTTAAAACAAGAAATATTTATTTCTCATAATTGTGGAGGCATGAAGTCCAAACTCCAGGTGCCAGCAGGGGCAGGTTTTGGGTGAGGGTCCTTTTCCTGGTTTATAGATGGCCATCTTCTTGCTGTATCCTCACATGGCAGAAAGAGAGTGAGGAGGTTCTCTGACCTCTTCTTGTAACATTATCTATTTTCTCTTGTCAGTTTTAGTAAGTTGTGACTTCTAAGTAATTTCTTCATTTCATATAATTGGCATTAAATTGTTTATAATGTTCCCTTTGTATTATTTTAATATGTGAAAGATCTTGAGTATACCCCATCTTTAATTGGTAATAATGATAATTTGTCACTCATCTCCTTTTTTTCTTTGTCAATAGAGTGTGAGATATATAACTTAATTGAAATTTTCAAAGAACAAACTTTTGATGTTATTGACTTTTACCATAGGATTGTCAGATTTAACAAATAAAAATACAAAAACCCAGTTAAATTTCAATTCATATCAACACTGGATATTTTTGCACGCATAATCATGTTCCATAAAGTATTTGTGACATAGTTGGTGCCTGGGTGACTCCGTCAGTTAAGTGTTCACCTTCTGCGGCTCAGGTCATGATCCCTGGTTGCTGGGATCAAGTTCCATATCGGGCTCCCTGCTCAGCAGAGAGTCTGCTTCTCTCTCTCTCTGCCCCGCCACCCTGCTCATGCTCTCTCTGTCTCTCTCAAATAAATAAAGAAAATCTTCAAAAAAAATTGTGACATGCTAAAAAAAATACTCTATCCGAAATATGAATTTTACTGAGTGTTCTGAATTTTGTGAGGCAGTTCTATGTTCTCTATTTTCAGGTTTTCCATTTTGTTGATTTCTGCTCTTAATCTTCATATCTGTCCTTCTGCTTACTATATGCTTTGTTTGCTGTTCTTTTACTACTTTCTGATGGTTTACAGCATTGACTTCAGACATTTCTTCTTTCTTAATATTTGCATTTAATGTTAAAGATTTCCCTTTACGTATTTCTTTAGCAGCTTCACATGAATTTTGATATGTTGATTTTAAATTATTTGACTCAAAATATTGCATAATTCCCCTTTGTTTTATATAGTGACATACATGCTATTTAGAAATAAGTTTATCTATATCTATATTATATATTGTATATATATATAGTGTGTATTCTGTATTATATATATAATATATATATTGTGGGCTTTTCTATGTGTGTTCATTTTTTAAATTTCTGGTTTAATTATGTTGTGATCAAAGAACATAGTTTGAAAGAGATCCAATTTTTAATATCTATTGAGATTTGTTTTATGGATCAATAAGTGGTCTGCTTTTGTGAACACTCCATATGTGTTTGGAATAATGTTTATCCTACAGTTGATAAATATGGTGTTCTACAAATATCACTTAGATTATGATGGCTGACATTGTCATTTATGTTTTACTTATTTTCATCTAGTCACTATAAACTAATTTGAGGGATGTGATATATTAACTATTAATATCTGTTTAAATTTTATGCCAGAATAATTTTGCAGATATTTTTACCACAGTTTTCTGTCTTATTTAGATGATACAGTTTATTTAGATCATAACCTCATTGTTTTTATTTATTTATTTATTTATTTATTTGGCTTAGTGAGTGTCAGGTTTGGGACAGCTGGGTGGCACAGTTGGTTAAGCATCTGGCTCTTGAAGTCTGCTCAGGACTGTTCCCAGATCGCATTGGGCTCAGCACTCAGCATGAAGTCTGCTTGAGAGTTTCTTCTCTCCCTCTTCTCTGCCCCTCTCGTTCATGCTGTCTCTCTGTAAAAGAAGTATATTTTTTTAAAGTGTCAAGTTTTTGGATCAAAACAATTGTATCTAGTGCTTGATAGATGTTTCTTTAATTTAATACATTTCATTATTTTGAAAAAATGATTTCATTTATTCATTTGCGAGAGAGAGCGCATGCACACCCAAGGGAGCAGATGAAGGGGGAGGGGCAGAGGGAGAAATAGACTCCCCACTGAGCAGGGAGCCTGATGCAGGACTCGATTCCAGGACTCCAGGTTCATAACTTGAGCTGAAGTCAGTCGCTTAACCGACTGAGCCACCCAGGCGCCCATTTAATACATTTTAAAATGGGATTCTCATTATGTATATTTTCAAGTCTATATTTTTAGTATTGATATTTTGAAATGAGTACTTTCAGTAGGTTTTTTCAGTAGGTTAATTCATTATAGTGTTAGTTTTAAGGACTGTGATTATCAAATTTTGATTAATATATGATTTATAGATCATATTCATGATTTACTTACTAAATTTAATACCACTCAATAGAATCTAAGCCTCCAGTCTACATTCTTAGGATTTTTTTCCAGTGTTTGTTTCTGGATCTTTAGTAATTGAGAGGTCATTGAGGTGGTATTAAGATGAGAATTTTTGGCTTACTGACAGGCATGAGCTATCATAGCCACTGCATTAATCTTGTTCCAGACTTTCCACCAATATAGAAAAGAACCATATTATTTATTTATCTGGGTGAATTCTTTGATCTTCTTAGGCTATGTCAATTATTCAAGACACACGGTTGAGACACTATAGGTTCTATTGATAGTCAAAACCTTGGGATTCTATTAATGTGTATCCATACACACACTTTATATAGCCATCAGCAAAGACAGAATATTTTATAGGTTGCAAAAAATAAACATATTTGAATGCTTAATAAACAGCCTACATGTATCCTAGTATCCGAGATGGAATTTGGTCTTTCTGACATTTGGAGATAAATATAATTTTGTTTCAAACCCTAAATCCCAAGGATTATGGAAGTCAAGAATGTCTTTAACATTTAAAAAAAAAAATATGCCCAGGAACTTAATTGCTCATGTTTCTCAGTGCCCCTCTCATTGCCAAGTTATATGGCTATTTCTTCTTCACCTACCACTGCCATCCTTACTCTCTTTAAAATCAAACAAAAAGTTCAGCCAGTTCTTTGACTGCAGTATAGAGCACACGGACATCTCCCATTCATCTTGCTAATATACCTGGGTCTCTCCTGCCTTCTCAAGTTACTTCTATCACGGATCCTTTTGTTTAATTTCCTTCCTAGGGGTTCAAATTTTCTCCTGTAATTATGTAGAGAAATTAAACATCTTTTCCTCCTTTCCCATATTCACAACAGAATCACTGGCATTCTAATTAACAACTTTCTTCTACTTATAAATAACAATGTTCATACATGTTTCAGAATAACCACTATTTAAAAAAAATTTTGAAGATAATTTCCAGGAATTGTTTTTAAAAAGTTGATATTTGTTTTCTTTTTCACATGGCAAGTATCAATCTCAGTAACAAAATATTTAATTACCTAAGCTTTTAATACATACTATATTTGAAGAATATTTAAATAATTTATTGGTCATTCTATTTAGTCAGCTCAGATTGCCATAACAAAATACCACAGGCTGAGTGGATTAAATAACAGAAATTTTTTTCTCTCAGCTATAGAGGCTGTAAGTCTGAGATCATGGTGTCTACATGCTCAGGTTCTGTAGACTTCAGGGGACACAGTTCAGTCCATAGTAGTCATTATTGAGTAGTTACTACAGAAATTATAATGCACTGATCTTTATTGAATATTTTCCCTCTCTATAGTTTACATTTATCATTACTGTTTTCTCATTTGTTATTTTGAAAATTTAAAAAAATTGTTGTAACTGCTTCCTGTGAATATGGCTTAACACCTTCTTATGAGTATGTCTTTAAAAATTCTATAAAGTATCTAATATCTTAATGAGAAAAAATGATTAGAATTAATTTAATCTTACACTGGTTTGGTATTCCCTTTATTTTAAACACCTTTGCTAATATCTTTCTATATAAAATAATAAGGGTCCCAGGCATTCCTATTTTTCAATATTAGTAAGTTTTCCTCCATTTATTGACTTCTGAAGCATCTGTCAGTAAATTAACCCAGGCTGTGAAAAGATTGACTGAAGGAAGGAAAGAGGTTAGGCAGTGCTAGGATATAGTCACTCGTGGCTCAATCAACAAAGAACATCTGCTAAACCAAATGTGCACATCAACTGCAAAGAGAGCTTTCCCCTGATACTCCCTGGATCAGGCCCATTCTCTTTAGCTTTCACAACAGCCAAAGTTTGCAAAGCCTGATTAATGAAAAGGATTTGATATTTTTATTTAGGACTGAATTGCAATCAGGAGGAGAAATTCAGTGCTTCTAGACTTCTACAAGATTCATGTCGTTTGGTTTTTTCTAAGGCAAGTGCACATTTGTGAAGAAACTAACCATTCAAGTTAAAAAAGAAAATTTTAAAAACTCAGATAATAATTTCGTAGAGAGATTTCCTTATAGAAATTATTCACATATTATAGCATCACTCAGAGGGAAAATATCTGTCTTTGGTATTTTTAAGGAAAGAAAGCAGGAAGGATTGTGTAGTCAGTAATTCAAAACTGAAGAATTTTCTATTTTCTGATGTTTCCAAGGTACACAAATTAGATGAGAAAAAAACACATTTTTCTTCTTGTAAAAATTTATACTCATATTCTAACATTTAATTTCCTTTTCTTTTCCTTTCGTTTTTAAAAAGCAAATAATGTAAGTATTTTTTCTACTATTTACTCCACTTCAACCTCTTAATTCACTGTATTTCAATTTTTTTTCACTTTTTTATAAGAAAAGCTACTGGTTATTATAGAATTGCTTTTAAAATCCTGATGATATAAAGCATCTATACATTTTTTTCACACCATGAAGGAATTCTAATTTTGTGAAAGTATTTTATTCAAATGCCCAAGAAAGAGCCTGCCACAATTGGGGAAAGGAAGAATAGTAATATCAAAAATTAAGAATTTCTTATTGAGGAAAGAAGATATTCATGAATTCGTTTGCCATTAGAGTTGAAGATAAAATATATGTGACTTATTATAAGTGCTATAATAAATTGTGTGATGCTATTTTAGACTGGCATTATGTAAGTGTCTTTTTTGGAAGAAGTAGAGTATTAAATTTATGTTGCCAGATACATAGATAAGTAACATTTGAGATAAATCCAGGCCATATAAAGTAACTGTGTGATCTACATGAGAATTACTGTATTTCTTACAAAATGCCATTGAGACAAACTTGAATTAGGCAGAACGTTTCATTTGAGGTACTGTGTAAATTCAGAGGTTATCCACCCAAGAATTAATCCTTATGTATCAATCAGCACTTAGTGATCTAAAAAAAAGCATCTTCCTGACATGACCCTCAGTATCCTTATCTGGCATATCCATTTTATTTACCATAATCATCCCATGTAGAGCATGTGAGAATCACAGAATCATATTTAACATTATTTTAGAATAAATGGTGAACATAAAGAAGATGAGAGCATTTACTAAGGGAAATATTATAACTTCTTAGATTGGAAGAACAAGAAGTTTCAGAAAACTGTGTTGCTATGGTGTCAGCTTAGGCTTAATGCACTCAGCATTTTATAAAGAAAAAGAAACTGAAGAGAATACACACACACACACACACGCATGCACACACACACACAAACAGCTTAAGTGGGTTCAGTCAGATGCATGGGGAGTGTGAGAATTCTACTGCAAATGCGAATTTTAAAAACACAAAGAAATCCTGAAATCCTATAGGAAAAAAAAAGAACATAAAGAAAAAAAAATATTGAGAAGGCTGAGAAAAAAAGAAAAGACAGATATTGCCGCTCTCCTTGTTGTAGCATCAAAAATCTCTACAGGAGGCAAAATGAACAAATAAGATACTTTTTATAGAAAAAAGTTTTGTTTTAGAACGACATATCCCAAAGATGAATCCAGGTATCATGCCAATGCCTAAATTGTTGGGGCTTAGATTGTCACTGAAAATGAATGCACTTGAGGAATGTTATTTGTCCTAACTTAAATTCAGTAAACACGGAGTTGATGTGATCTTCGAAAGAGAAAGATATTCTTCATTTTACTGTATATATTTTATGGTATCCCAAAGAGTAACATGAAAGAGAAAATTTTGACCCACTTAAGCACAGAGAAAAATCTTCTATAATAATAGCTATTATTTACTGATAACTTACAGTGTATCAAGCAATGTGCCTTATGCATTCTTTATCTAAAGCATGCCTTCCCAATTTGGGTGTCACAGAAAATTCTAGGTATTCTGTGTCTATTCTGTGTCACTGTTATTTCCAACCACTGAGGTGATGGTAGGAACCTGTAGCAACCAGAGTAGGCTTATGTATTTTACTCTTTGGGACATAAATATAGCACGTTCTCTGTGTGCAGCAAGGTGAAAGTTAATGATAAATTTCTTGCAATGGTCCTATTAAGCAGTTACTATTATCCTCACTTTAAAGAAATTTGGACTGAAAGAAGTTAATAATTCTGTCTAAAGGAGTTAAGTAACACTCTCTAGATCACACTAGAGAGCCTTGTTTGCTCTGAATCTGTCCTATGCAATCTTGTGCTTTCAACACCAACTATATAAGTACATATGATAGAACCTCTCCAAGTTTATATGTATCTCTACTTCCAAGTTTATATGTATCTCCCCTTTCCCCTTTTCTGTCCCTTCTTAGGTGAAGAGAGTCATGCATTTTTTTTTATTCCATCCACACCATTTTACTTGCAAATCTTGTTTCATGAACTAAATATAATACAAAGAATATGGATGTTGAACTCAAAGAAACCCAAGGTGCAACTCAAATTCTGAATGATTGCTACTGTAAAACTTGTCTCTGTGTTAAATAAGTTACCTCCAAATTCTCTATGTTTACAGTTCAGCTGAACAAATGTAACTATATATGTAGAATTTGCCTAAACCAATGGAACTTGTAGAATCTCTCATTAAGCAGGTGGGTAATCTAGTTTAAACAGATGATGTCAATGAAGACAGCCCAGAACAGTTGTTAGAAGACTCTAGTGAAGAGTCCTTTGCTCCTGATCAGCTCAGCAACTCCATTATCTGGCCATCTACTTTTGACTCACTATAATTGAAAAACAGAAGCTTTTCATTCAATGATCACAAACCTCATGCTTTCTGAATTGTCCTATGTGCTTGTATATTTCTCTGCATACAATGTTCTCTTCTTACTTGGCTGAAGACCTCTCCTACTTTATACAAAGCAAGGCCCACTCCATTATTCTCTTCTTTGCCTTCTTATTTCCTTAAAGTTAATTTATCTATGAGTAGTCTTTGTGTTTCTTGCCACCACATAGTTGAGTTTTGTAGGGGAATTCAACTGTTGTTCTTTAATAACAAACAGAAAATAAGACTCGTGGTGTCTTCTACATGAACAAAAAAAACTACATGAATTAATCAATTAAAAAAAAAAAAGCAGCCACACTGAATGCCCAGAGCTGTGTATTGGATAGCCAGTAATTTGGAACACAATATATCAAAAGAATGCATGGAAAAATATTTTGCAAAATTCAAATTGGATGAACTCATTACTTCTGGGTAGTTTGAATGTAATTCCACACCCTGGAGGTAGATTATTCATAATGAACCTTAATTCATTGAAGTGTTGAGGTTGGATATTTTGAATTATGAATACTGTATTTGGATATTTTGAATTATGAATATTGTATCTAGATTGTATAGAAAGTTACACATGTGCAGGGGAGTGGGAACTATCAAAATCATACTTCTAGTTTCTATGCAAAGTCACAAAGGATGATTTTCTGGATTGACTGAAGAATATGCATTAGAAGAAGAACCAAAGGACTTCCCCTCAGATAGCTCCTCCCATCACTTAGCCCCAGTTCGCGTGTATTTTATATTATTCTATCAGATGAAAGACAGTGTTTCTTAATTCTTACAGAACTTCTCCAGATAATAAGTTGATGAGATTATAGCATACTCTGAAATCTGAGAAAGGTGTGGAGGTAAAATACATAATATCTACAGGGAGCACCGAAAAGGTCATAATTTCTCCAAATTATGGCAAATCAACAGCAATTGGTCTGTTGCTTAAGAATGGTCTACAGCTGGATGTGCAGCTATTGGGACACAATTCTAAGAATGAAATTAAACAATACCCTTGAATCTTATATAGCTCGTTCCTTTAGGCAGATGTCTTCTAAATTCAGATTTAGAAAAGCAGTTTACTGAGAAGTTTTTTGGTTTTTTGGTGGGGAGTTGGTGATAGTGGATGAATTATAATAGATTTTCTTCCAGACGTTATATAATATTAGTGTGTCTCACTAATATTATCCATAGCAGTTCCTCTTGTTGCACAGTGGTCTTTCCTCTTCTCCTTCTCCTTCCTCCTCCTCTTTCCCCTCCTCCTCTTTATTGCCCTCTTCCTCCTCCTTCTCCACCATCACCACTAGACTTCAAGCAAAATGAGGAGTTAAGCTACATCATTCCCACTTATTATTGATTTCCCAACAAAACTGGCCATAGTTCCTGCCACATGTTGGTTTTGAATGACAAATGGATATGTCCCTGGAATTTCTAGAGAGGGAAAAGGACCTCAAGGGAGAAGATGATATATCACTTAGGACTTAATTATGAACTAAAACCACATAATAATTTGAACATTGAAGCTTAACTTAAAGATTCATTAACTAGTTAATGACAGATTAAATATTAATAAAGAAACCCTAAATATAAAAGTGTAGTAGACATTGAGAAAAAACACTCTCTGTATGGCCAAGGCAGAGAACAAAAGAAGGAACAAATTGGAAGGCCTCCACTTTCAAGTCTAAAGTTTATATCTTATAAGAAAATAAGAACTTCCCTTACTACTTGGTAGAAAAGTTATCCATAAAGCTGCAGACCAAGGCTGATGAGCAGCAAATATGCACATGATATCGAAACACTTGCTGAGAAGATGGTTGAGGTGAGAGATAGAATCCACTGGGAAAGCACCAATGGGGATGGTACGGAAACTTGCTGGAAAGTCTCCTTCTGGAGCACCTGCACAACCCACTTGCAAGCGTTCCATGGGCCAGCTCATACAACTTGGTTAGAATATATAATAAATGAACATAAAATAAGCAACCTTTAACCAAGAAATTATAACTAAGCTTGGGCAGAACCAAGAGTTACCAGTAAGTTGTCTGAGCAGGTAATTCAGGCAGTTTCAACATTGATCGCTATTGTAGTCTGTTCTGCCACAATCTGTGCCTGTGGCTTCCTGGGCTATTTCTTATAACTAGTTCATTGAAGATTAAAACAAAAACAAAATCAAGGGACACCTGAGTGCCTCAGTCGGTTAAGCGACTGCCTTCAGCTCATGTCGTGATCCCAGGGTTCTGGGAAGGAGCCCTGTGTTGGGTTCCCTGCTCAGTGCAGAGTCTGTTTCTCCATATCCCTCTGTCCCTCCCCACTCTCTCTCTCTCAAATAAATAAATCTTTAAAAAGACATTTAAAAAATCAAAAACAAAAACAAATAAAAAAGATCAGCTTCTCAAGTCTAGTTTACCCATGTGCTTGCATAACATGTTGGTACCATCCAAAAGTGGACAGGTTCAGTACTGCAGCCTCACTTAGAGTCACCCGTAAATGGAGTAATGGAAAGAAGTTCTTCCAGTGGGAAGTACTGGACTTAGTAATATATTTAGGGACAGATGGCCAGAAGCACATATTTAACTTATTAAAGACAAGATGCTGATGTTTTAACCGGATGGTCAGGACCTTGAAAGAAAAGGCATTGGAAGCCTGGTAACAAGGAAATCTAGGAAAGAAGTATGTGGATAAACTTTTCAGATTTGGCATAGATTGTGTGACTATATTTGTGCCAGTGTGGATGTCTACCAAAAGGTGTTCACAATGAGAGGAGGTTCTAAATTAATCATGTGATAAAACAATATGCTCTGTGGATGTCCACAAACATCTTTCCCCAACCCATCCAGTGCTGGCTCAGTAGGCCTGTGGCCAAAATGATTCTGGTGGTAGAAATGGAGGCTATGCATGAGCTCAACAATAGGGAATTTCCTTTACCAAAGTTGACCTGGCTAAAAATATGGCTGAGGGTCTATTTTGTTAATATGGAGGCCAATGCTGAGAACCAATGTGATGTGGCACAACTGCGGGAAAGGCAAGTCAGCCTGGTGGCTGCTGATTAGACTGGACCTCTTCTATCATGGAGGGATCAGATATTTGTTCTTACTGGAATATACATTTTCTGTATATGGATATGTCTTCTTTTCATGTAATACACCTGCCAAAATCATCATTCATGGACTGCCAGAATGGCTTACCCAAATACATAGCAATACTTCTGATTTATAAAAAAATAAAACACTATTTCTCAACAAAGAAAGAGTAGCAATGGATTCATGCTCATGGAATTAACTTGTTTTGATGCATACTGAAACACACAAGGAATGATTGAGTTAATTTAAAATTAATGGTTTTGTCAAAGTTATGGCATCAGTTGAGAGACAACACCCTAAAAGGTTGCAGTATGTAATTTTTACAGTTTGGACCAGAGCACATTAGCTCCTGCTCTCTTTCCAAAAGTAGCAACACATGACTCTAGAACAAAGCAGAAGTGAAGTGACTCCTTTCACTCCTATTCCTAAATAACCATTCTAATTTTTGCTTTCAGTCTTGAAACTGTAAGCTCTGCTATTTTGAAATTCTTAGTCCCTAAGACATGACAAGACTTCAAGACATGTCAAAGGGACATGACACAATTTCAATTCAAATGTAAGATAAGACTGCCATAGGCTATTTGGGGTTCCTTTTTACTACTGAATCAATAGGCAGGAAAAGAAGCTGCTCTCTTTGCTGAAGTGATTGATGTCGATTACCATGGAGATATTGTGTTGCTACTGCATACTAAGACATCTTTATGTCTTAGTGGATTTTCTGTACTGCCTTTTAGTACCTCCAACTCCGTAGTATAGGTTGATGGAAAACTATAGCAAAAAAAGAGAGACAGAGTGACTCAGACCTTCAATCTAATCTTTACATCACAATTTTACATCACTACACCATTTTAAACCCCCATCAGCTGATGTTCTGATTGAACACAGAAAAATACAGAATGCATAGTGGAAACAGGAAATCACAGCTATCAACTAATGCACTGTGACCAATTTTAGATAGTAACCATAATAGTCTTACATTGCATATCTCATATTTTCCTTTTTTTGTTATTTTTGTTTATTCTCTTATTCTGGAGAGAGAGCCAAAGTGAGAGAAAAAGGGAAGAAAAGAATGAAAGAAAGAAAAGAAAGAAAGAGAAAGGAAGGAAGAAAGAGAGAGAAAGAGATAGAGAAGAGGGAGGGAAGGAGGGAGGAAGGAAGGAAGGAGAAAATAGGGGGAAAAGGAAAGAAGGAAGGAAGGAAGGAAATAAAACAGAATAACGGAATATATCTATCAATCTACTCCTCTTTCTAAAATGAGTGTTACAACTACACATGCCCTAACTTTGAGAGGTGAAAACTTCTTCACTTGGAAGAAGGTTAGCTGGATCTTTTTAAGTAAAAATATAAGAATGTAGACTCTCAAGCTGTCAACTTATTACCTCTCATATCCAGATATACTCATCTCTGCCTGCTCTGTGATAATGCACATCTGCTTTGCCAGTATGTTCACGACAGTGTGCACTCAATAGAGAGTGATGAAAGGACATTGGGGGCGTAAGAGTTTTTCTTTTCTTCTCTCCATTCTGTTTCCATCTGCCCACTCCAGTCTCCTTCAGCGCAAAGCTTTCTCCAGTGCTAGAGTCCTTTATGGTGTAGTTAATTCTGTGCTAGATGTCTGCTATTGTTGGGTGTGACTTCTTTCAGTCCCAACTCCTGCAGAGGGTGGATTTTCCAGTTCCTGGTTCTAGAGCACTTGGTTTTCCTCAGTGCTTCCAAGACCCTCTCCAATGTCTTCCCAATAGAATGCCATAAATGGGACCCTTCCCAGTAAATGGCTCCTCCTGTTTTTCTCTGGGGAAGTCTGCAGTATGTTTAAAGGTGACAATCCTCCCTGTATAGGCTTCTCCCAATACCATAGAGTGCATATTTCCAGAAGCATCTCAAAACATCTTCCATCATAGAGTGAGCCACAAATGTTGCCCTGATCCCAGCTTTTGGTCAGGGTTGAAGAGGTACTCTTTAGGTAGCTGTTGCAGCTCTGGGGGTAATATATGACAACATACACCAGCATACTCATACATACAGAATGACTAATATAGTATCTCATACAGGCTGAAGTATGTGTATTCAGTTCTCTTTCTCTCTTTTCTTTGTGTGCAATAAGTACCTAACATGCTACGAAATCTGAAGAGCTTGTAGTTGGGAGACAGAACACTAAGACTCCTTAGTCTTTCTTCATCCCTCATCCAATTTATTACCAAATCCTGGTCATTTCTACTCCCATGTTACTTAATACCTATTTGAATTATTCCTACTCCTCCTTTGTTCAGGAGCTAATAAGTTCTATCATAACTAATTATAATTTTCCCCAAGTTATTCCCTATCTCTGATTTCATCCTCTTGAACCCATTTCTAATAGAGCTACCACAGTGATTTTAATTAAAATTACATATGATCATGGTGTTCCTTCATCTGAAGTAGTTCAATATCAAAATACTTTTGGGTTGATTAGTCAAGCTTATTACTGAGAAATTAAGAACATTTCTATACCAAATTGTAACTACATTTTAATCACTTATCATTTCTTCTAAACCCTGTTCCTACTTATATAATACTCTTCTCTAGTGTCTCAAGTTAAATTTTAGTCATTCTGAACTGTTTGCATAACTCACATAATTGTATTCTATCTATTCAGCACCCAGCATTATAGGTGGTCAATGAATTTTTATTAGAAAAATAAGCAAATACAGGAATAAAGTAGGTAGAAAGAATGGATGAATGAGCAAATAGACCAACAGTTTTTTTTCACTTAACTGCATGAAAAAATGTCATCGTTGATATTTAGAGATGATTAATTTCTTATAGTTTTACAAAGTAAAACATGCATCATGGATTTATTTGATATAGAAAATGACCTTCATGTAAATATAAACTCATGTAAATTTAGTGTGAGATGTCTATGCAAAAATTCAAAAGCATCCATTAAAAAAGAAGTGCAATGAGAATGCTTTAAATTCCTTGGAAAAGAGAAAATTAAAAATTCCATAGGAAAAAAGTTACCAACTATGACCAAGAGCCTAATAAAGTCTGAAAGAGGTAGAATTACAAGTTGCTGTAGAAAGAAATGGAAAGAAAATCTGTAAAAAAGTTAACTTAATAATGTAGCAGAAAGCTAAATAACTAGCTGGGGAGTGGACAGAAAGGCACTCTCTTAAAGATAAATTAAAATAGATTTCTTTTTGTTTGTTTGTTTGCTTTTTAGAAGAGGAGAAACACAAGTAGAATAAGTATGGTGGCCCATTAAATTGAAGATAAAAAGGTATCTTTTGATGCATGAAATAGGACTAGAATCTCAAAGCCTGAAATTCTCATTCATGACTCTGGCATGGTCACAGTTTGGCAGTTGCTATAGATGAAATGTTTCTGTCCCCCAAAACTTCATATGTTGAGGGATACCTGGGTGGCTCAGTTGGTTAAGTGTCTGACTATTGATTTCAGCTCAGGTCATGATATCTGGGCCTGAGATCAAACCCACATAATGCTCCATGTCCAAGGCGGAACAGTCTGCTTCTCTCTTCCCTCTGTCCTTTCCCCTGATTCATGCTCTCCCTCTCTCTTACATGTGCTCTTTTTCTCTCACACACTCTCTCGCTCTCTCAAATAAATAAACAAAATATTTTAAAAACAAACAAATAATAGGATTAATGTTCTTATAAAAAAGACCCCAGAGAGTCCTTCCCCCTTCCTCAATGTGAAGATATAGCAAAATGACAACTGTCTATGAACCAGGAAGAAGATTTTCACCAGACAATACATCTGCCAATACCTTGATCTTGGACTTCTGGCCTTAAGAACTCTGAGAGGGTTGGCTGGGTGGGTCAGTAGGTTAAGCTTCAGACTCTTGATTTTGGCTCAGGTCACAAACTCAAGGCCCTGAGATCGAGCCCATGTTGGGCTCTGCGCTGAATGTGGCACCTGTATAAATTTCTCTCTCTCCTTTTCTCTCTGTACCCTCCCACTCTCTCTTAAAAATAAATAAATAAATATAAAAAATAAAGTACTTTTTAAATATGTCAATTAGAGAAAGACAATTATTATATGATCTCACTCATATGTGAAATTTAAGAAAGAAAACAGAGGATCAGAGGGGAAGAGAGGATCAGAGGGGTGCTTGAGGGGAAGGGGTTGAGGGGATGAGGTAACTGGGGGATGGACATTAGGGAGGGCATGTGATATAATGAGCACTGGGTGTTATATAAGGCTGATGCATTACACACCTGTACCTCTGAAAGCAATAATACATTAGATGTTAATTAAAAAAAGGGGGGGTGCACCTGGGTGGCTCAGTGGGTTAAAGCCTCTGCCTTCAGCCCAGGTCATGATTCCAGGGTTCTGGGATCGATTACATCAGGCTGTCTGTTCAGCAGGGAGCCTGCTTCCTCCTCTCTCTCTGCCTGCTTCTCTGACTATTTGTGATCTCTGTCTGTCAAATAAATAAATAAAATCTTAAAAAAAAAAAAAAAGACAAATATGCACTTCACAACAAGGAAATCCATATGCCCCAAAACAGGTACTCAACAGAAACAGAAATCAGGAAATATGAATAAAAAACACAGTGAGCTAGGACTACATCCCCACCACAGAAACACAGTGTTGGTGAGCTGTGGGCCAACAAGCACATCCATACATAGCCAGGGAGAGTAAAAACTGGCACAACCAATTTAGAAAACCATTACCTAGCAGAATGGAAGATTCTCTTCTCTTTTGGCCCAACAACCTATTCCCAATTACACACCCAAAAGAACGGTTATCAAGTGTGATTACCAAACCAACAGCATCAGCGTCAACTGAGAACTTACTAGAAACACAAATCACTAGATATGAACCCAGATCTACTGAATCAGAACTTGGATGGTGGAGCCCAGCAATCTGTGTTTACCAAGCCCTCCAGGGCATTCTGATTCAGGCTTGATCTTGAGAGCCTCTCTGTACCACACTAGCATGAGAGAATATTCATCATGTTCAAAAACTGGAAACAGCCCAAATGCCTGTCAACAGAATGGATAGATTGTGTAATATTCTTATAATGTAGTATAGAGCAAGGGAAATAAGCAAACTATAACTACAGACAATAACACGAAGGAATCTTAAAACCTTGAAAGAAAGTATCAAGACACAAAAGAAGACATAAAATAGGATTCTTCTTATGTAAAGGCAAAGAGGCAAAACTAAACTATAGTCTTTGGGAATGCATACTTGACTGGTAAACATATAAAGGAATTTGAGAAAGTCATTACTATTAAGGTAGGACAGCGGTTTATTTTGGGGAAGAAGGAGTGGGCGTGATTAGGAAAGGACACATGAAAAGGGACTTTGAGGTGTTGCAACACAGTATTTCTTTACCTATGTGATGGTTAAATGTTTGTTCCAAAATAGTATAATCAACAGTACATTTTATGCAAAACAAAACCTGTGAGAAATAAATTTCTGTTATTTATAAACAACCTAGTCCATGGCATTTTGTTATAGCAGCATGAAAGGACTAACACAGCATGTTGGGCTGTTGAGGTTATTTGAATTATTCATTCTGAGAGGAAAAAAAAAAATCAGTGAATGGGCACTATGCTGAGCTTGCAATTTGATTCTAACCCCCTTTGTTGAAATAAAGCAGAAAATCCGAAGTTTTAACATTTTTTACCTATCCTAGAATCACTTTAACCTTTCTAGTAGCTTCTTATCCTGTGTTCCATTATCTTAACGTTTTGCCATCGTAAGTGGAGGAGGAAGCTACTTTTGATGCATAAGATTCCATTTTCTTGAAAGTATTTCAGAGCAAAGAGAGAAAAGAATTTTGTAAAGAGGAAAATTCATCTAGCGACACACAGAGGGGTTTTGGGCATTCCACTGACAGAAAGATTTTACCCCTTAGCCCCTTCTTCCAAAAATTTCAAATATTATCATGTTGAAATTTTCTGTCTTGATTCATATCTGGTATTCTCCCTGACACTGAAGCAAGTGGAGAGAGAAAAAGGATGGAATCTTTCAGCTATCATTAAAGATTAGATTTTTTGTTTGTTTGTTTTGCCTTGTTTTTGTTCGCTCAAAGTTTCATACCCAGACTACCTGCATTAACACTACCCACCATGCTTTTTTAGAAATGCAGTTTTTAGGCAACACTTAAACATATTAAAATAGATGAAAATATCCCTTAAAATAGAGACAGTTCTCAGGCAGGACAAAAACTATGATGATTGCTATAGTGTCTGCTCTACAAGTTTCTTTGTAAATAGAACTGCAAATTAAGGTAGAATACAGAAAAATGAAATAGCATAGAGAATTACATTGAGCATAGTAGTATGACTTAATTCTGTTCATTGAAATGTGAGCGGAAGTGGCATGTATCGTTTCCACTGGGGTTTTTCAAAGCCTGAGAATAACTCAACACATTTTCTTTCTCCTGCCAAGGTGATCTTGGAAGCAAATGTTAAGATGGAGATACTATCAGCTGGGAACCCAGAATAACTATAATGAGCTAAACATGCTGCCAACTTGAGAGACTCAGTGTGAGTGAGAAATAAACTTTGCCATGCTAAGCCATTGGATTTGAGATTATTACTACAGCATAGCCCAAGGCGTACAATGGCCAATAACTCATTAACCCTATTGCACCAACAGTAGGATTGAGATAAGTTATTAACTGCCAAGCACCCATCTTTTCTTCTCCCCATATATGTTTATCTGTGGTGTGGGGAGGATTCTAGTGTATCTAATGTATTACCCTTCGAGCATTTTTCTTCTATTAGGCTTCTCTTTCCCCATTTTATTAATTCTTTTAAGATTTATTTGTTTATTGGGGGGACAGAGGGAGAAACTCTTCAGGCAAACCCTCTGCTGAACTTTGAGGCTGATGTGGAGCCTGATCACACCACCCTGAGATCATGACCTGAGTCAAAACTGGTTGCTCAACTGACTGAGCCACCCAGGAACCAGTATTAGTTTGTTTTTATTCTTAGTTTGTCTTGTCTGCTTATATTTAAAGATTTTTCTCCAAATTACTAGGCAACTGAATGGAAAATGCCTGCAATGTGAATGCTATTAACCTTTTTTTTGCTATATCACATTGAATATTTAAAATTGTCTTTCAAAATGGGGCAAGTGTTGTCTTTGTGAGTTTATTTTGCTATTTGAATTATAGTCTGTGGTGGCAATTTTTGAAGAATGTTTGTCCTCTGTGTCTTACAAGTTCATTGTCATTCTTTGAAGTTGAATACATTTTCATAGGTTGTTAATTATTATCTGTAGATATATTTTTGAATTACAAATGTGTTCTATCCCATGAACATCTACAGAATGTTCTTGCATCACCATATTTTCTAACTCTTGAATATTAATTACTCTTTTAAACTCTTAGTTGTAGGACAGATTGATATATACAAACTTTATCATAAACCTGAAGATTTACTAATACACATCTGTAGCTGCGCAGGTCTGTGTAGGGATCTTTGATTCCAGTGCTTGGTCTTCTCACAGTGAAGCACGTAGTTTATTTTAAATCTTCTAATGGTATTTATAGTTTTACCATTCCTGAGAACAAGCAAATGCAATAATCTTCAGAGTATACTGAGTTTAGTAACTTTCTTGTAATATATGGACATACTCAGTTATGTTATGGAGAACCACTGATTTTTATTTCTATTTCTTACCATATCATGTCACAGATAGTAATAGTCTATAATGAACATGCCGTAGAAAATAACTATGGAATTAAGATGGGGGTAAAATTACTCTGACTACTTTAGGAAGAAATTGAGAACTAAATGGATGGAGGTACAGTAGTAACAAGGTGAAGCCCTCCCCACCTATCTCAGAGGATACACAGTTCAAAAATACAGTCTACCATGTGTGACTTCTGATTATAACCACCTTCCCCCTAGAGATAAAGGAAAAGAGCAATCACATAAATGTGGAAAATTTCCTAGAGAATATCATTAATATAGTTATAATTAATACCTCTCAGAAAATAATGTGAACTACAGTAAAGATGTTAAATATGCTTTGGTTTGACCCATTAAATACATTATCCAATTATATAATTTATATAATTTGAATCAGTCAATATAAAAATGATTAAGCTCTGGCAAGGAGATGAAAATGTTGGAAAAAATACACATTTCCTGCATGTATGGTCTTTTGTGGCCCAGTTCAATTATAGTAATTGTTCACCTAAGAGAAACAACGGAATACAAAGATCAAGAAACAAGTATAGACCACATTGTCATTTCCACTTTATCTGTCAGAAGCCAACCTCATGTAGAGGGAAAACCTCAGACTGTAAATACATTGTGTTATAGGATAGGTGGCCAGCTGATGACTGAAGCACTTGCTTTTTTGCCTTCTAAGACCATGACACCTGATGAATAGGTCTCATTTTAAAGTAAAGGTATACTTTTTAAAGTATCTGGTTATGAGGGTTCATTTTAATAAGATCAATAGGTTAGGGGTGAAGAGTCTAGGGAATATATGAAGAAACAATTGTTTAAGTTCCTCTAAAAAGTTTAGAGGATACCTAAAATATAGGGAAACTCAAAGTAGTGCACAGGTGATAATCGATTCTCCTCCCCACTACGATCCCAATATTTTACCAGATAACTTGTGATCTAAGGAAGGTTGAAATTCCTCAGTGTTTCTGGTCATATTCCAAACTCCCTCCAATGATCTGCATTTTATACTCCTTAATGAATATTAATTAATTTTTATAGGGAAGTTGAAGGGATTCTCAGTTAATCTTTCTGAGCTCATAACTGCTTAGCATGGTTTTAATGTAAGAATAAATGGTTGGAGTGGTATTATCATTTATGGAAAAAAACTAAAATTAACTGAGATTTCACTCATTCAGCTAAAAGGCACAGTGTGGAAGTAGTCATATTAGTTGGAGTTTTCCAGATAAACAGAACCAGTAGTATAAGGCCTTTGGGAATTCTCTCTTACTGGGAGGAAGTCTAGTCCACTGTTCTGTTCAGACCTTCAGGTGACTGGGTGAGATCCATCTATACTAGGGAGAACAATATGTTTTACTCAGTCTACCTATTTAAATGCTAATCATATCCAAAAACACCATCACAGAAATATTCAGAATAATGTTTAGCCAAATATCTGGGGTCCCCATATAGTTAAGTTGATGCATTAAATTAACATCACCAAGTGTAATCACTTTTTTATCACTAACTTCCTATTTTTGAAAAATATATTTCAGATTCTCTTCTGTATTCATAAGTCAAGTCATATGTCAAATAATACTTGTTTTCCACTATCTCAAAGTGATAATGTAAGATTAATGTGCTATTTTCATAATACACATTGAGTTCCTTGCAAGAAATAAACAAGGAATTGACATTTTAACACCATCAATATATTATAGATTTTAATATATTCAATAGAGACTCTGTCATTCATTATATGGCATGAATAATGAAAAACACCTAAGGAAAAAAGGA
Source organism: Mustela putorius furo (assembly GCF_011764305.1). Lineage (NCBI taxonomy): Eukaryota > Metazoa > Chordata > Mammalia > Carnivora > Mustelidae > Mustela > Mustela putorius. The sequence continues at coordinate 11,452,016 of NW_025422117.1, forward strand.
AAAACAGTCTATAAAACCTTTGAAGAATTCATGATTAGATGTGTGCATGCTCTGTGTTCTATAATCTACACCAGGTAGAATATTGTGAGATACTATAGGGGAAAACACTGATATAACTAGTTAAATTTTACTTTGATGTTTGTATAGTAAGGGCAGCCTTGAAATGCTTTATCAGTATACTTTATCAATGAACATCAGACTAAATATCACTAGAGCTAATTTCTAATCCAGGCACTTTGAAACCACAGTCCAATCAATTTGATTTTAGGATATTCACTTGTAGAACTGTTAGAAGAAAGACATGATTGCTAACAACACATCCTATTTTAAGATTCTATATTTTATATGATAGGTAGTAAACCAGTGGCCTACAGTTTTAAGAAGAATATAAGGAACTCATCGTTTACAAAACAGAAGATTTTACAGAGAAATTAAATGGCTATATTTCTCTAAAAGATAAGAGCAGGCAATTCCTCTATAAATTTGTACATGATATATAAGTTTGAACCAATGGTTTGTTCTTTCCATTTTGGTTATCATTTTGCTATCATTTAAAGAAATTGGTACCGAGTATCAGACATTCAACATTCCTATATTGTTCAGTGACTTGGCTTTTTTACCTTTGGTAGGCAAGTGAAATTGCAGCTTATCTTCTAAAAGTACTATATATATACATACACACACACACACACACACACACAGAGAAATATATATATGTATATATATACACACATATATAAATATAAATTTGATTTTTCTTTGTTTTGCCTAACCAAATTGATGAATTAGTCCATGAAGTCATAGGAATATCACATTAAATGAGGTATTAAGTCTCAGGATGTTACCAAGTAATAAAAACGTCATCCACTTTTAAAAATAATGTAGGTAGTTACTTGCTTCTTCCTTCCATTGCTAAGCAGTTTGAGTCCAAATGGCTCAATTTTACATGAAAGGAAAGGAAAAATAGCCTCAGTTCACTCATAACGAAAATGAGTACCGATGCCACTTTTTACCAAATAAATAATTTCCCATTACTGATATCAGAATAAAGAGAAACAGGTTAGAAACAGGTTAGCTATTTTAAACTGAGATTGTTAACCATAAAAGGTCAACACAAGAAATGCTTTTCACAAGTGAGTCCAAATACTTGATGTATCTCTATTGAAATGACTTAAATCTGATGTCTTCAACTATTAGTATATAAAACAATGAAAAGATATGTAATCACTTAACAGCATTCATCTTGCTACTATACCTCTTACCAAAAGGTGGCAGTACCATATTTTCAACATTCATAAGTTGTTCAGAAATATTTAATATTGATTTAATGTATTATCATTTCTCTTTTGAAAATTAGTAATACAAGTCAGTACTTGTGTCTATTATCATGAGAATTAATTAATGTGTGATAACTACAGCATATTCTTTGTCAGCCATGATTTATCTTCTTTATAGAAATTAACTATGGGGCACCTAGGTGGCTCAGTGGGTTAAAGCCTCTGCCTTCAGTTCGGGTCATGATCTCAGGGTCCTGGAATCAAGCCCCGCATCAGGCTCTCTGCTCAGCAGAGAGCCTGCTTCCCCCTGTCTTTCTCTGCCTGCTTCTCTGCCTACTTGTGATCTCTGTCTGTCAAAATTAATAATTTAAAGAAATCTTAAAAAAAAAGAAAGAAATTATCTACAGGCTTTTTATTATAGGCAGTGTACTCTAATGATTGCCAGCCCATACACATCAAGCTGCTTCACCCTCATATTCAGTTCTTCATGTGTTTAAGAAATGATTAGTAACACAAAAAATAAATAAAAATAAAAAACAAAAATGACTAGTAATCACAAAACTTAACCAAAAATACAATTTATTGTAATTAATGATATGTGATAGAGTTGGCCCAAAATATGTTACAATGTTTACATAAAATGAAACAATTTGATTTAAATAATATTCCCCCTTTCTTCTCACAGTGAGAAGAATTCACATTAATCCCCCTGGAGCTAATTATAGTTGTAGAGTATCTGTACCTTCCCAGACTTAATCTGAAGGTACATTTTACCAGGATCCCCAAGTGATTTGTATGCACATTAGATGGTGAGATGCACTCATCTGGACTGCTGATCACAAAAATGAACACTAATAATCATAATCTGTGTTTCAGCAAACACTGTATATCTGAAGTAGCACTTTCCTGGCTAACATGAGAGAAAGAAGTGTGTCCTAGAGTTAGAAAATTTCACTCTCATTTTCTTTTAATTGAAGCATGAACATTTAACATGAAATTTACCATCTTAACAAATTTTTGAGTGTACAACATAGTATTGTTGACTATAGGTATAATTTGTACAGCAGATCTTTATTCATTGTGTGAATAAATACCCATTGATTAGTAATTTCTCATTTCCTGCTCCCTCCAGCTCCTAGAAACCAGAATAAAACTCTTATGTTCTATGAATTTGACTATTTGAGATACCTCTTAGGTGGAAACATGCAGTATTTGTTTTTCTGTGTCTCGTATATTTCCTTTAGCATAATATCCTTGAGATTCATCCATTTTGTTGCATATTACAGAATTTCTCCTTGTTTTTAAAGCTGAACAATACTTCCTTGTATGTATATATCATATTTTCTTTACTCATTGGTTGATGGACATTTGCGTTGCTTTCGTACCTTGGCTATTGTGAATAGCACAGCAATGAGTACAGGAGTACTAATATCTTTCTGAAAACCTGGTTTAAATCATCTTAGATAAATACCCAAAAGTGGGATTGCTGGATAACATAGTAATTGTATTTTCAATATTTTGAGAAATCATCTTAATGTATTTACTAAAATCTATAAAACTTTGTGTCCATACCAACAGTGTGTGTGGATGTATACTTGTTTCAGTACTACTTGCAGAAAAGAGTATCTTTGCTCCATTGTATTGCTGTTGACCTTCTGCTGAAGATCATTTGACTATATTTGACTATATTTCTGGATATTCTGTTCCGTTCCACTGATCTGTTTGTTTTTGTTTTTTTTTTTCCAATACCACACTGTCTTGTTTTATAAATCATGAAGTCATTTAGGGTCAGTCTTCCAACTTTGTTCTTCTGCTTTGGTGTATTACCTATCCTGTTTGTTGTTGTTGTTTGCTTAACTATTCTGTTTGTTGTTGTTTGCCTCTTCACTGAAACTTTAAAAACAATTTGTTTCTATCCACAGGAAACTTAGTGGGATTTTGATTTGACTTGGATTGAATCTATAAGTTAAGTTGGGAAGGACTAACATCCTGATAATATTGACATGGACCTTACTGTCCATGAAACATAGAGTATCTCTCCATTCATTTAGTTTTTTGATTTATCACAGTTCTGTAGTTTTCCTCATATACATCTTACACATATTTTGTTAGATTTATACCTATTTTATTTTTGCAGGTGCTAATGTAAATGGTACTGGGAATTTTATTTTCAAATTCCTCTTATTCATTGTTGGTATATAGAAAAGTGATTGACTTGTATATTAACCTGGTATTCTGCAACTCAGTAAAATTGCTTATTCATTCTAGAGAATTTTTTGTCAATTATTTTTAGTATTTTAATTGGCAATCATTTCATCTGTGAACAAATATGGTTTTATGTCTTGCTTGCCATCCTGTATACCTTTTATACTCTTGTTTCATTGCATTAACAAGGATTTTCAGTATGACATTGAAAAGAATGGTGAGAGAGGGTATTTTTACCTTTTACTTCATCTTAGTGGGAAAGTTTCAAATTTTTGTCATTATGTGTGATGACAGCTGTACAAGATAGATTTCTTGTAGATATTCTTTTTCAAGTTGAGAAAGTTCTTCACTTTTGCTATCTTACTGAGAGATTTAATCACAAATGAGTGTTGGATTTTATCAAATGTCTTTTCTGTATCAATTGATATATGGTCATGTGATTTTTCTTTTCTAATATGTTGGTATGATGCATTAGTGGGTTTTTAAAGAATTCTGAACCAGCCACACTTACCTGGGATAAAACCACTTGTCTTGATGTCTAATGCTTTTTATACATTGTTAGATTTGATTTGCTAATATTTTGTTGCAGAATTCCATATGAATGTTCATGAAAGCTATTGGTCTTGTGCTTTCCTTGTAATGTTTTTGTATGTTTTTGGTACTAGGGTAATTTGGGCCTCGTAGAATGTGTTAGAAAGCATTATCGCTGCTACTATCCTCTGAAAAAGATTATAAAACTTGGTAGTTTTTTTTTTTCCCTTAAATGTTTGGTAGAGTTCATCAGTGAACCCATGAAGGCCTGATGCTTTCTGTATTGGAAGGTTATTAATTATTGGGTAAATTTATGTACTTGATATAAGCCTATTCATAGTGTGTGTGTGTGTGTGTGAGAGAGAGAGAGAGAGAGAGAGAGAGAGAGCGCTTTGGCAAATTGTGAAGGAATTGCTCCATTGTTCATGTAAGTTATCATATCTGTGAGCATAGAATCATGCATATTATTTCATTTTATTATTATTATTATTATTATTTTAATGTTCAGAGGATCTGTAGTGATGCCCCCTCTTTCCTGTCTGGTATTAGTAATTTGTGTACTTTCTCTTTATTTCTTAGGTAGCCTGAGTATCTTATCAACTTTCAAAGATCTTTTCAAAGAAGTGATTTTTGGTTTTATTGATCTTCCCTATTAATTTTCCATTTTCAATTTTCAAAAAAAAATTCTGCTCTAATTCTCTTTCTCTCCTTCCCTTTATTCCTTTAGATATAATTTGCTCTTTTTTTTTCTAGTTTCTTCAGGGGGGGTGTGTAGTTTACTGATTTTAAATCTCTCTTCTTTTATACTGTATGTATTTAATATTATTAAATTGTCTATAAGTATTGTTTTTACTGCTTTCCATGAGTTATGATGTCATGTTTTCTTTTCATTTAGTTCAGCTTAAAAAATTCTCTAAAGTTTTCTCTTTGATCAGTGTATTATCTAGAACCATTGTGGCTTTTATTTGCATTTTCCTGATGATCAGTAAAGTAGAGCATATTTTTATATACCTATGGCCATTAGCCATATGTCTTTTTTAGAGAAATGTCTATTCAATTCCTTAGCCCATATTCAAAATCAAGGTTTTTAAATTTATTGTTACTGAGTTATTAGTTTTCCTTATCTGTTTCTAAGATTAACCACTTATTGGATATATGGTTTGCAAATATTTTCTCCTATTGAACACTTTGCCTTTTCATTCTGCTCATTATTTCCTTTGCTTTGCAAAAACTTTTTAGTGTGATGCAGTCCCACTTGTTTGTTTTTCTTTTTATTGCCCGTGCATTGGTGTCATATCTATGAAATCATTGCCAATACCAATGTCATGACATTTTCCTTCTCTTTTCGTATCCTAGTTTTACAGTTTCGTGTCTGTATGTTCAGTCCTTAATCCATTCTGAATTTTTTTGTGTAGTGTAAGATAAGGGTCTTGTTTCATACTTCTGGATAGTAATAGTCATGTTTAAAAAAAAATCATTTGTTGAAGAGACTATTCTTCCCCTATTATGTATTCTTGACACCCTTTTGAAATTCAGGTTACCATATACACATGGACTTATTTGGGGGGTTTCTATTCTATTCTATTGTTCTGTTCTTAAGCTATAACTATGCTGTTTTAATTACTATAGCTTTGCAATATGTCTTGAAATTAGGGAGTTTAGGGCCCCCAGAATTGAATCTTTAGATTGCTTTAGGCAGGATCATTTAAACAATATTAAGTCTTCCAGCACATGAACATGGACATTTTCCATTTTGTGTGTGTGTTGTTTAATTTATTACATCAATATTTTATATTTTTTAATTTATTAGTGTTTTGACTTCTTTTTTTAAAGATTTTATTTATTTATTTCAGAGAGAGAGCATGAGCAGCATGAATTGAGGGGGAGGGACAGTGGGACAACACAAGCAGACTCCTCACTGAGCATGGAGCCCCATCACAGGACCCTGATATCATGACCTGAGTTGAAGTCAGATGCTTAACCCACTGAGCCACCCAGGTGCCCCACCAACTTCTTAGCTAAGTTTATCCATCTTCTGTATTTTATATATACTTGAGTTGCCTGTAACATGGTAAAATGCAAAGTTAGCAGTAAAAATAAAAATTATTTCTTCTTTATATCTCCCTTGAACACACACACACACTGCATTCAAAACACATTTAAAGTATTTTAAAAGATCCAGTTTTTAATTTATCGTTGAAAAAGTAATTAATTTTCCATTATGGACTTCACTGTAAAGAAGGAGGAAGAGAAGGAGGAGAGGAAGGAAGAGATGGAGAGGGAGGGAGAGGAGGAGGAAAATTAAGAGGAGGAGATGGAAGAGGAGAAGGAAGAGAGGCAGTAACAAAGGGACAAAGAAAGTTTGGGAGGTAAATAAGATGATTATTACATTGATTATGATGATGGTATTATTGTATTATGATATTATGATGATGGTATCAAGGGTATACACTTATGTCCAAAATCATCAAATTATATACACTAAATACTTTCAATTTTCCTATGTCAATTATATCTCAAGAAAGCTGTAAAAAAAGAGCTTTGTTTTATGATCACTATGGGCTCGTGAGTGTTGTGACATCTGGGCTGCAGTTACAACTCAAAGTATCACATTGCTCTACATAGAAACATAAACCTTAAACATGTTCCTCTTCTTTCTTTTCGTTGGCTGGGCAGTACACATTCCCCAAGCTTAGATAAGCAGGTTTTGTTGACAGAAAGCTCTGCTCCTAATATGCTCCCCAAAAAACAGGAAAACCACTTATCCATAAGTAATATAATTCTAATTGAAATCCTATACAGAGTGAAAGGGAAAAGGAAGGAATAAGTGTTTTGCCCCCCGCCATGGTCCTCTGCAAGGGAAAAGGAAGAAGAGTGAAGGATGTCAATTTGAATAATTTCTTAATTGTATATTTTATAATTAAACCAACAATATACTAACAAAATATAGACAAATTAGACTCTATAAAATATAATCATATATGTATATGCAGTCTTCAGAATCACAAAAAGAATTGTATTAACACTTAAGTATTGATGATAGTCTAATTGCCACAATTAAATATCCCAAAATGAGGTCATGTTGAGACCATACAGGAGAAATATGGGTTGTGAAATTTTAATATATAATATATATATAATTTGATAATATTCTCATTTACAATGTGTACACGGATACATGATTGTAAACACTGATTAATAGGTCACATCAAAGTAACAATTACAGTCTTAACATTCAAGCACACTGGTTGTTTCCATTGTTCCATTTTGTGACCTCCTTAGTGATGATATACATTGAGCTGGTAATTATGTATATATATGGAAGTTTTTGAATGATCCAAGTTCATTTTGATTTTTGAGAGCATGAAAAACATACAGGCAAAATAGTGTGCTGAAATTCAAATAAATATGGAGTATTTTGATATCAGGAATGACACAAGGGAGATAATTGGTCTGAAAATTATATTATATAAGGTATACTTGAATGGATTGAAATTGTCTGGTAATAAGTACAATTAGCAGATTTTAATAACTAACCTCTGATATATTAAGACACAACAATTTGCCTGAATATAGGAAATAGCATAACATAGCTATAATATAATGAATGGTAAACATAAAATTTTAAAAATTTAAATTAAGAAAATGAGGAATTGGAAATCTATTCTCTAATTTCCCTTTCTATATTTTCACCGTTATTGTATAAGAAAGCAACCCATTTCTGTACATTGATTTTGTATCCTGCCACATTATTGAATTGCTGTATGAGTTCTAGTAGTTTGGGGTGGAGTCTTATGGATTTTCCATATAAGGTATCATGTCATCCGTGAAGAGAGAGAGTTTCACTTCTTCATTGCCAATTTGAAAACCTTTTATTTCTTTTTGTTGTCTGATTGCTGTTGCTAGGACTTCTAGTACTACGTTGAACAATAGTGGTGAGAGTGGACATCTTTGCCGAGTTCCTGATCTCAAAGGAAAGGCTGTCAGCTTTTCCCCATTGAGGATGATATTCGCTGTGGGTTTTTCATAGACAGATTTTATGAAGTTGAGGAATGTTCTCTCTATCCCTGTACTTTGAATTATTGTAATCAGGAACGAATGCTGTCAAATGCTTTTTCTGCACCAATTGAGAGGACCATGTGGTTCTTCTCTCCTCTCTTATTGATTTCTTCTATCACATTGATTAATTTACAAATGTTGAACTACCCTTGCATCCCATGGATAAATCCCACCTAGACATGGTGGATAATCTTTTTAATGTACTGTTGGATTCTATTAGCTGGGATCTTGTTGAGAATCTTAGCATCCATATTCAGCAGGCATATTGGTCTGAAATTCTCCTTTTTGGTGGAGTCTTTGCCTGGTCTGGGGATCAGGGTGGCTGATCAATGCTGGCTTCATAAAAAGAGTCTGGAAGTTTTTCTTCTGCTTCTATTTTTTGAAACAGCTTCAGAAGAATAAGTATTATTTCTTCTTTGAATGTTTGGTAGAATTCTCCAGGGAATCCATCTGGTCTTGGGTTCTTGTTTTTTGGGAGGTTTTTTAATCACAGTTTCAATTTTATTACTAGATATTGGTCTATTCAGGTTGTCAATTTCTTCCTGATTCAGTTTTGAAGTTTATAGGTTTTTAGGAATGCACCCATTTCTTCTAGGTTGCTTAACTTATTGGCATATAACTGTTGATAATAATTTCTGATGATTGTTTCTATTTCCTTGGTGTTAGTCATGATCTCTCCCCTTTCATTCATGATTTTATTAATTTGGGTCCTCTCTCTTTCCTTTTGTTTTAGTTGGGCCAGTGGTTTACCGAATTTATTGATTCTTTAAAAAAAAAAAAGCTTCTAGTTTCATTGATGTGTTCTACTCTATCTATAGTTTCCATCTCATTCATCTCTGCTCGAAATTGATTATTTCCCTTCTTGTGTGTGGGGTTGACTTAATCTGTTGTTGATTCTCCAGTTCTTTAAGGTGTAAAGAGAGCTGATGTATTCTGGATTTTTCAATTTTTTTGAGGGAGGCTTGGATGGCTATGTATTTCCCCCTTAGAAGCACCTTTGCTGTATCCCATAGGTTTGTACCAATGTATCTTCATTCTCATTGGTTTCCATGAATTGTTTAAGTTCTTTGATTTCCTGGCCAATCCAAACATTCTTAAGCAGGGTGATCTTAGCTTCCAAGTATTTAAATTTCTTCCAAACTTTTTCTTGTGGTTGAGTTCCAGTTTCAAAGCACTGTGATCTGAGAATATGCACGGAATAAACTCAATCTTTTGGTATCGGTTGATCTACTGCCTAGAGCAATCTATACTTTCAATGCCGTCCTGATCAAAATTCTACTGGCATTTTTCAAACAGCTGGAACAAACAATCCTAAAATTTGTGTGGAACCAGAAGAGGCTCCAAATTTCTAAGGAAATGTTAAAAAAGAAAAACAAAACTAGGGACATCATGTTGCCTGATTTCAAGGTTTACTACAAAGCTGTGATCACCAAGACAGCATGGTACTGGCACAAAAACAGACACACAGACCAGTGGAACAGAGTAAAGAGCCAAGATATGGACCCTCAACTCTATGGTCAAATAATCTTCGACAAAGCAGGAAAAAAATGCACAGTGGAAAAAAGACAGTCTCTTCAATAGATGGTGCTGGGAAAACTGGACAGCTATATGTAGAAGAATGAAACTTGACCATTCTCTTACACCATACACAAAGATAAACTCGAAATGAATAAAAGACCTCAATGTGAGGCAGGAATCTATCAAAATCCTAGAGAACATAGGCAGTAACCTCTTCAACATCGGCCACAGCAAGCAACTTCTTTCAAGATAGGTCTCCAAAAGCAAAGGAAACAAAATCAAAAGTGAACTTTTGAGACTTCATCAAGATCAAAACTTCTGCACAGCAAAGGAAACCGTCAGCAAAACAAAGAGGCAAACCACGGAATGGGAGAAGATAATTCGCAAATGACACTACGGACAAAGGGCTGATATCCAAGATCCATAAAAAACTCCTTAAACTCAACACACACAAAACATAATCCTATCAAAAAAATGGGCAGAAGACAACAACAGACACTTCTCCAAAAAAGACATACAAATGGCTAACAGACACGTGAAAAAATGTTCATCATTATTAGCCATCAGGGAGATTTAAATCAAAACCACACTGACATACCACTTTTTACCGCTAGAATGGCCAAAATCAACAAGATAGGAAACAACAAGTGTTGGAGAGGTTTTGGGGAAAGGAGAACCTTCTTACACTGTTGGTGGGAATGCAAGTTGGTGCAGCCATTTTGGAAAACAGTGTGGAGACTCCTTAACTAATTAAAAATAGAGCTACCCTATGACCTTGCAATTACACTACTGGGTATTTACCCCAAAGATACAGATGTAATGAAAAGAAGGGCCATCTGTACCCCAATGTTCATAGTAGCAATGGCCACAGTTGCCAAACTGTGGGAAGAACCAAGATGCCCTTCAACAGATGAATAGATAAAGAAGATATGATCCATATATACTATGGAGTATTATGCCTCCATAAGAAAGGATGAATACCCAACTTTTATATCAACATAGACAGTACTGGAAGAGATTATGCTGAATGAAATAAGTCAAGCAGAGAGAGTCAATTACCATATGGTTTCACTTACTTGTGGAGCATAAGGAATAATACAGAGGACACTGGTAGGTGGAGAGGAGAAGTGAATTGGGGGAAATTGGAGAGGGAGCCAAACCATGAGAGACTGTGGACTCTGAAAAACAAACTGAGAGTTTTGGAGGGGATGGGGATGAGAGGGTCAGGTGATCCTGGTGGTGGGTATTATGGAAGGCACGTATTGTATGGAGCACTGGGTGTGGTGCATAAACAATAAATTTTGGAACACTGAAAAGAAATAAAATAAAATAAAATGGAAAAAAAGAAAATGAAGAATTAAATAAAAATAAAGTTTTTTAAATGAACAAAATATGAGTCACATATAATGCCACAGCTCAAAGATAAACCAAAAAGTAAAAACATATTTTGTCCCTTTTTATTTTAGTCACATGCATTTAAATGCAATTGGGCTCAGGGAATACATGTTCTCCATAAATGGTTATGTGTCATTTTTTCCCCACTAAAACTTATGGTATAACCATCATCTATTTTCTTCAAAAAAATATGCTTTTACTTTTTTTTTTTTTTTTTAACAAATTGCTAATCTCATGGTAGTGGAGGGATAGCAACACTGGCATCTGATGAACAAATCCTGTAGACCCCAGCAGATGCTAGAGAGGGAAGCCATTGCTGATACTTTGTCTTATAGAGCCACTCTCTTTTCCTCTCAAACAAAATTCTATCATATTTCCCCAGATGTTTTTCAAGAGACTTATATTTAAAAGTAGAGTATGTCATTCAACAAGCAGACAGTTTAGATCATGATTTAATAGCCATTTTCCATAACCTTAATGTTAATTCTAATAAAAACCATAAGAGATAACCCTAATTCCTGCATCTCTCATAGAAAACACGTATGAATACCTCCAGATAGCTTCCCATCCAACCCCATAGTTATTCAGTGATTCCGTGCTATAGATGAACCTACAATTATTATCTGAAATGGGTTGTATCCTTTGGTCTACTCAGGATGCTAATTAATATTAGTTGTTACAACAGGGTGGACCTGAGGCTGACTGTCCAATCAGAAAGAACTAACCCCAGAGAAATATTACCAATAATTAGGACACTGTTTGGTCACCTGTCTTTGAACTTACTTCAGTATACAGAGTCTGATCTCATTCCAAATTTGTCTACACTTACAGGAAATAAAGCAGAAGAATACTTACTACTCAGTAGACCGTAACATTTTGGACAATACGTTCACTACAAGTTTCCATGAAATTACTTCAAATTCTATTAATCAACCTTTAAAAGCCTATATTTTTACTTTTCCAGAAAATACATATGCGTGTGCGTGTAATCTCAGCATTCCATTACCACTGCTAAAGTTGTCAAGAACCATGAAAGTTGTGTAATTTTGCTTTACTTACAAGCCACAGTTGTACAGATGCTGGCAGAACATGAGACATGGGTCAGAGACAAAGAACTTAATTGCTCATGGCAGTGCAAGGAGCATGAGCATCAGGGTACTTCTTCAGCCCCCTTTGCCAATAAAATCTATGGGAGTAATTCAGATGGGCCCCAGTGGATGTGAGCAAATGGAATAGTTTGCATTACATGAAAAGCATCCTTAGTTTAGGAAACTCAAATTTTTTAAAAATAAAAAGTAGTAAGCATGTCTGCTCCAAAGGGAGACAGTTTCTATTTTCCTAACCTGATTACTAGACAAACAACTTTAAAAACAGTCTAGAACAGAGGTAGTCAATGCTTCTGCAAAATGTCTGGAAACCTGTGTTACCAATAAGCAATGTCTCTCAATATTGGCTTGACTGCTTTATCTACTTTTTCTCTCTGTCTTTCTCTTTCTTTCCTTTTTTTATTCCTCTCTACTCCCTCCATCTTTCCTTCCTTCTGTCATTGGCCTTAATGGACTTCATAAAGACAAGATTAAAATAGTATTAGATATTTTCAGATTCAATGATAAATGAAGACTAAATAGTTCTAATTTCTTTTGTTGTACAATTGGTTTTCTCCTTCACATTTTATTTTCATTTGTTGTGTGTGCATGTTTACATGGGAATGTATGTGGTGGGGACACTTAAAGTGTTATGTAAATTAGTTTGTATCAAATTTGTTTTATACAAATTTATACAGAGGGTAAGATTCTCCCATCATTCCTGTGAAAATTATATTCAATAGGTCATCATAAATCTGGATTTTATGATTTTAGGATAGGACCAACATAAATTTTTTTTTAAAGATTTTATTTATTTATTTGACAGACAGAGATCACAAGTAGGCAGAGAGGCAGGCAGAAAGAGAGAAAAGGAAGCAGGCTCTTCGTTGAGCGGAGAGCCCAATGTGGGGCTCGATCCCAGGACCCTGGGATCATGACCCGAGCTAAAGGCAGAGGCTTTAACCCACTGAGCCACCCAGGCTCCCCAAGGGCCAACATAAATCTTAAGTGGAACAATTTGGGGAAAAATAAGTATAGACAAGAGAAAGATATGAGAAAATGATATGTCTTCATTAAGTAAATTTTTACAATTATAAAAATATTCTCAAATGGTCAAAACGTTTTTTCCTTGTGCACTAATGAGGCAAATGCAAATTTGCTTTGTTTATAACTAATGTCTTTTTTTTAAATTTATCAACAAAGGATAAATTAACTGCAATTTTTTATTATAGCATATGGATGTGGTTTAATATAGCAACTTCATGCAAATTAATTTGGTGCCACACAAAAACACATCTGCAACACTTAACAAATGAGAAAACAAGTAAAACAAAACAAATATGCAAATGTAAAAATTCATTTATCTCATAACACCGTTCATCATGTTGAGAGAAAAAAATTAAACCCTAAAATCCTAACTGAACAGTGAATTTAAAAAAAGAAAGGAAATAATTAAGAAATAAAGTTATTTAGATATTTATTCATATTTCAAATAATTTTGAGATTCTGTAACATGGTGATATGATATACATAGTCTCAACTTTATGAAACTTAAACTATATTGGTAGGGAAACATGCCAAAAGTTAGTTAAATATGAGAAAATTCAAATCATATAAAATATAAAAGAAAATAAAGAACTGAATGGGAGATTATAATGGGGGAGCCAATTTAAGATTTAGAGTAAAGTGAGAGTTAAAGTGGACCTTCAAAATGAGACTGAAGTATGAATTAATCAGTAAAAGAAATATGAGATGTAAAATGTTAATGATGTATGTGGCAAACTATACACACTTGTAGATATATCTACGGAGGAAATAATGTGCTGCCACATTATGATCATGAGAAAATATTATTTATTTTATCTCTTACAAACTGTGGCTCTCTTGTCATAAACCATTTGATGTGAAATCTTATAGACTCTTCCTTAGAATATTGGATATCTTAATTTATGTTTAAGGCACTGCCAAGATGGTTTGAGTTACAAAATTTACTCACTTATGTTATGGTAATATAAAGACAGATAATTTTTAGTTTTCATAAATGTTGCATGGTTCACATAGTAGAGTAAAATGGTTTTGAAATTAATTATTCCCTTCCAGTGTAAGAGGTTTAATGTAAAAGAATAAATTATTCTTGTGAAAATGTTATTTCAGTTATTACTAGAAAAGAAAATAGAGAAAACATATGAAACTACATCAAATTTGTAGGTAACTCTTTATAAGCTAGTCAGACCTTTTGATGAACATTTATTGTTAGGAATTAAATAACTCATCTCTGACACTTCCATTACACATAAATATAAAGATACACTGGACAGATTTTTGCTAAAGTTTTGAGGGATCTTAAGGCTGGTAAGAGGAAAATCTCTAAAATCCTCAAAATTTTTGGAACTTCTTTTTATGTTTCTCCTTCAGCTCCAGTCTTGACTTTTAACATTAAATTATTAAACAATCATTGCAGTTTGCTTATGTTGAATACGACACATGGTAAGAGATAAAAGCTGACTACAACAGCATTGTTACCATCAAGATTTATTTTAAGGCAGATAATTAGACAGAGAAAACATCTCACTCTAAGAAAATGTTGTGGAGAAATTAATATTAAGTTGTGATTTAAAAAGAAAATAGTCATGTCCTTATCAGAACAACTGTTAGTTATTGGACAAAAATGTGGAACTGATTCCTCTTGTTTCAAAATGTTCGGAGTACATAGTGGTTTAATAAGGGAAGATGTAGGTAAGCATACATACTTTTTAAATGTAAATAAATATCAATTTAAAAACAGTATTATTTCTTGCTCAAAAAGGGGGAAATCACCTGAGTTAACAAATCCAACAATCTTACGGTTGTTAAGTTTCTCAAGTTTCATTGTAAGTGCTTAAAGACAACCCAAGCAAAATCAATTCAGTGTTTTAGTACTTTTTTTTTTATCTCTTTAATCAAATGGGAGAGAATTACAAAAGAGAGGTCTGCCTCATGTGACATAGGTCAAGAATGTGTTGGAAATTAGTCTTATGAGTGCGTGACTGGCTCAGTTGATTTAATGTCTAGCTTCAGCTCAGCTCATGATCCCAGGGTCCTGGGATCGAGCCCTGTGTCAGGTTCCTTCCTCAGTGGGGAGCCTGCTTCTACCTCTTCCTCTGCCTGCTGTTCCCCTCCTTGACTCTCTCTCTCTCACTGTCAAATAAATAAATAAAGTCTTAAAAAATTAGTCTTACAGATTTCAAATAGATAGATTAGAAAATCCAAGCAATTTGTTTCATTTCTATTTCCTTATAGTTCAAAGTGAGGCCATTTATAGCATATCATTTATTTTACCTTTAGATCCAGAGAAACTATTACACTAGGTAAGGATTTGTTGTTGTTGTTTTAGATATTTTCTTTTTGACTTAAAACCGTGGAAAAAAATGCTTTTATTACACAAAGCAGAACTCATAAACATCAGTATATTTTAACATTATGTTGAATATGAGGTTGGTTTTGATAAGCATAGAACTGGGTAGAAGACATCATAGTTTAGGAAACAGAATGACCCCATGGCAACGTATCTTAGGACCACAGCGTATTTTCAGGTAATTGGTAGAACGTCCAGGAAGATGAGTACAATATGAATACACAGGTAAACTTGGGTCTAATGCAACAAATCAGGTATTAGCCATATCAGGAGGTGTTTAAATGTTGTGTGTATAGGGTAACTTTATAACCATAATCTATTTTAACATTATCTAAAAATATCACCAATGTATAAACGTTTTCACACACACACACATACACACACACACACACAGGTGGCACTTGATTATAGAATTCTCAGAAAACAAGAATTTATTTTGGTTTAGGAAAATATTTTGATATGTCAAAGGAGTTAAATAATGGAAGGTATAATGACAAAAGCATTGAAATTCTTTGCATATTATAAAGGTAAACATGCACATTATTTCGCTGGGGAGGTTGTTGCTGTGGAGGGAGGAGACAGAGGAAATAAAGCCAGTCCCTGAGAGATTGATACACTGCATCATTTCTTGAGTGATAACACTTCAGGGACATATTTTTTTGCATCATTTGATCAATTTGGCTTTGATTTAAAGCACAAATTCATCTTTCTATTGTTTTCATTGTTTTGCTTCCCTTAGAATCTAAACTTTAGCCCTAACAGTTGGATTTACTACTTACTCTTGCTTGTTTCCTTCTTTTTAACACACCTGAAGCCACATTTATGTGCATTTGACTGCTATAGAATCAGGATCTCATTCTACTTGTGAGTAATTTTCAATTCCAGGTCAAATTTCTTTTCTTTTAGTTCTCTAGTCTGAATTACAGCTGCCAAAGAGACCTGACCACCATGGTCTAGCCATATAGTTTCCAAAACAGGAGTGGGAAGTAAAATAACCTTTCAGGGCAGCTGGGTGGCTCAGTCCATTAAGTATCTGCCTTTGGCTCAGGTTATGATCACAGAGTCCTGGGGTTGAGCCCCACATTGGGTTCCCTGCTCAGCAGGAAACCTGCTTCTCCCTCTCCCACTCCCCTTTCTCCTGTTTCCTCTCTTTCTCTCTCTCTCTTTCTGTGTCAAATAAATACATAATCTTAAAAAAGAAGAAGAGGAAGAAGAAGAAGGAGGAGGAGGAGGAGGAGGAGGTGGAGGAGGAGAAGAAAATAACCTTTCCACCTGGGAATCTGAGAATAAACTGACAAAAGGGAGATTAGCCAGAAAAGAAGGCAAAATTTATTCTCATATATGGGAGCACATAAAGAAGTGACCCTGTGAAAAGCCAAAATCAAAGGCTGATATAACATCATAATAAAAAAAGGAGTTTGAGCCTCAGGAGAAAGCAAATGGTGAGAAATCAATGAGAAACAAGCAGGAGAAACAAGTGGAAGACAAGGAAAGTTTTGATAGGGTTGCGTTTATGTAAAAATCCTCATCAAGGTGTGGGTAGTGCCTCTCCTTTCTGGCTATAAACCTCCAGCAAGGAGAATTATGATTTTTTTTTTTAATGGGGGAAGGGAGCTTTGGTTAAGTCAGTAAAAAAATTTAGATGAGGGTTTTATTGTGTATGTTTTTTAAATTTTTTTTGTAGCTTCTGTTTTTTCTAATATTTTCAGCTTAAAATAATCTTCATACCACATCAGTGTGTCCAAATTGATCTCATTACAAATGATCAGGTCTCAGACTCCTTAAGAAAATAAGAGAATATCTATGGAATATTGTCAAAAACAGATTTGAATATGTTCAGTTACTTCTTCTTAATCATATTACCTTGATCTATAAACTCATTAGAGCATAGCAACAAGGAACAATCGATTTCAATTTTCATACCATGGGGATTGAACTCTGGCTTTGCTACTTATATACTCTGTGAACTTGGGAATGCTTCCAAATTTTCTTCCATTGTAATTATTTATCAAGAAAAAATGGATATATATTAAGAAGCAAAGTAATGAGGATTAAAATGGGCTATTGAATACGTAAATATTTTAAATCTCGACTAAAAGAATAAAAAGATCAGTTTTATATAAAACAATATGTGAAAGCTGTTTTAAACGTATACAACATTTTGTTGCATGCATATTTTTAAATCAGAGAAACATAATATGATTTGCATGCATTATTTTAACTATACCACAATGAAAAGTTTACATGAGAGAGTTCTACTTTCAAAACAGTTTTGTGAAGAGCTACAGGGACTTGCTCCCCAATGAAACAGGCATAATTGGTGAAAATACTTCTGAAAAATGCAACGATGGAATATCTCTGAAAATTAACCTAAGAGCATACAGGAAATAAGGGTTTTATTAAAAATTTATATATCTGCTAAAACTCAGTAAGAAGTGTAAGATTTAAGTAATAACATGGAGGACATTAGGAGAAGGAAAGGAAAAGTGAATTGGGGTAAATTGGAGGGGGAGAGGAACCTTGAGAGACTGTGGACTCCGAGAAACAAACTGAGGGTTTTGGAAGGGAGGGGAATGGGGGAACAGGTAAGCCTGGTGGTGGGTATTAAGGAGGGCACCTCCGGCATGGAGCACTGGATGTGATGCATAAACAATGAATCTTGGAACACTGAAAAAAAATTACAAAAAAATATATATATAAAACCTTTACTCCTTATTATATGTCTCATCTTCTCAACTGTTAACTATATTTCAAGTGTTTCTTTGGAGGCAGAGGGTTTTGCATACACAAATTAAGGTGTAATCACTTTTAAAACCTAAACATTGAAATATCTTATACCTTAGGAAAGTCAAGCATTGATTTTAAAATAAGTTTAATAGTTTACATTTTTTTATTTCCCGAAATCTTTTATTGACAAATTCTGTTTAATTTGGGATACATTTTATTATTTGTTTGAAGAGCCTACATGCTCAATATTTATTCTTTAAAATATTTTATATAACTCCAAAATATTTTAAGTATTTTAAAATACTTTGGCCTAGATTAATTTATTATTCTTTTGGTGGGGGGACAGATTTATTTGTTTATTTCAGAGAGAGAGAGAGTGCATGTGAGTGGGGTGAGGGGTGATGGGGTAGAACTCTCAAGCAGGCTCCCCACTGAGCTTCGAGCCCAATGCTGGGCTCTATCTCACAACCCTGAGATCATGACCTGAACGGAAATCGAGAGTTGGACCCATAACTGACTGAGCCATTCTGGTGGCCCTAATTTATTTATTTTTTTTTTTTTTAAGATTTTATTTTTTTATTTGACAGAGATCACAGGTTGGCAGAGAGAGAGAGGAGGCAGGCTTCCCACTGAGCAGAGAGCCCGATGCGGGGCTCAATCCCAGGACCCTGGGATCATGACCTGAGCCAAAGGCAGAGGCTTTAACCCCCGAGCCACCCAGGTGCCCCTAATTTATTATTCTTAATCATTAATTTACTGACTTCAAAAGCTACATATTTTAGGATTTTCTTTCTTTAAGAATATAGTATGCAGAATTTTATTGAAAATAAGAAAAAGTCCATTATTTTCTTAGCAGAAAAGGAAACTTGTTTTATTCTCTGAAGTACTATATAACATTATATTTTCAATAAATATGATACAGCTTTTAAAAGCTTTGGGAAACACTAAAGTATTCTTTAATTGTTTCATTTGTTTCTTATTGTGTATTATAATAGTACCTAAAACAATAGACTTCTTCCAACTATTGAGAAATACATACATATGTATTTTCATAAACTGTTTCAAATATACACCCTTATATAAGTACTGTATTCTGCTTTTTCAAGAATGATTGAGTTTGACTGTGTTTGAAATTGCTTGATAATTGAGAATTCTATTTCATTAGAATATCTTCTGTCTTTATTTGCGCTAGTATTGGCATGCTCCTCTCCAATGTCTGCCTGAAGAGATTCAGGACAGGACCCTCAGAATGTGCCACTTTGGCATGTGGATTATTTGGAGCTGAAGGCACTTCAGAAATTTTTGTCCCTCCCCTTAAACATGCAGAAGAATCTAAATTGAGGGGCTTTCCCAGCATAAGGGTTATTAACAGAGACAGATTTTTATCTGAGTGACCCAACCATATGGTAGGGCAAACATCTAATTACCAAACAGTTGATTTTCTTATTGCCCTGTGAAGTGTGCTCCGTAGAAGTTCCAGGATCCCAGCCCCTTCTCCTTAGCTCAGAATGACATATATCTCATTTTGCCTGTCTTTGAACTTTCCATGTCTATGTGAATTCCCCCTATGCTATTAAATTTGATTTTTCTCTTGTTAACCTGTCTCATGTCAATTTGTCTAAAAGCTGAGTTTTGCTCTTGGAGGTGTTGCAGTTATGTGTCAGAGACTTCAAATTTCTCTCAGTGCCCTCATTTTTGTCTCCCTTCTTGACTTTGGCCTATCCTAAGTATTGCTTCTCTCATTAAGTCTGCCTCTTACCACTCTTTCAGCTGTGGTCCTCTATGATTAAACTGAAGTCCTGTTGGTATATTAGCAAATGTTTGAGAGAAGAGGAGTATCCTATTGCCTTCCAATTAAATCACAGCCTTTGGTGGGCATATGTCTCTGGGCTTCACACATTTTTCTTATTGTATAGCTCTTTCCCTCTCCTTGTGATATATGAGGGCTAAATGGGGTTGGAGTGGGAGAGATACCCTTCTACCTCTGTGGGGCAAGTCTCTAGAAAGGTCTCTCCCTCATGAAGAGTAGACTTTTGCTCTGCAAAAGAACTTAAACATGTAGGAGTGGGATAAATTTCTTACTCCCCTCCAGAGACATGAGTAGACTGTTCTCAGTTTCTTCACGAGGTGGAGGAGGCAAAGCCCAAGCAATGTGAGCTCCTTCGCACACCAAGATGACAGACCTCATACGTTTCTGATTTTCACACCAGTGCACACTGAGCCTCTGCTCTTCATCAACGTTACCATGTAAATGTCCCTACCAGTGTAGGGCTTCAAGGGCTTCTGCTCTAGGTAAGCAGATCCCAGCTATACCTTTCTAAAGCCAGCTGTCTCCAAGTTTCAGAGTAGTAGTTTGTCCTGTGACCAAGATGGGAGTAATGACTCCCAAGCTCCTTACATATTGGAACTGGAAGTGGGAGCAATTATATAATTTTTATAACATTGACTGAGCAAAATAAAACAGATTTGAAGGTGTTCTCTTTGGAGCCAGTGTGTCAGCTGTGGTATTAATCATTATTAATCTATTAATCTTTAAGCGCTGTTGTTTACAAAGTTAACTTTATGCTCAACTTAGCGATGAAAGCTGATATGTGCACTAATTTTCACTAATGAAAATAAAATAAGTTCCAACAGATAAAATGACTTTCCTCATGACCACAAGGCTTGTGAATGACAGACGTAGTCCTTAACTCATCATTTAAAAATTAAAGGCATTTGTTTTGTCCTTATGACAATACATTGTTTCCCTCTTTAATAAAAAGTCCTAGGTGGAAGAAAAAAATAACGTAAAAACAAATAAAACCACTAAATTTCTTGCTATATTATAAAATGTCATTCAAGATACTATGAATGTGAGAGAAGAATATACACAACCTCCTTGAAAAACACCAGACACAAACTACCAACAAAACAAGCATTTTGGAGGCTTGTGTATAACCTTATAACCTCAAAAAAAAAAAAAAAGAAAAATAAACTTTAGGTAACATAGTACATTCCAGCAGACAACTCAAACATGAAAATATCTTGAAAAACAATATTGGCTCCCTACTCGACTTTGAAATCATGGGTTGATGGAACAGCTATTGAAATCACATTTATTTGGGGATCTATTTCTTATAGACTCCCAACAGTTGTTCTGTTTAAATCACCTGCTAAAATGGTCCTGTATCATCCTATTTTTGAACCACTGATTATATACCTCTCTCTCTATGGACAGAGAACAGCCGCTAGTTCCTTTAATTATCTTCCCTGAAAAAGTTAACCTGGGGCTTGTAAGGATCCCTGATAGTAACGGATATAAAGGAGAGAGGGACATAGAGATCCCACTGAATGTCTGGTGTGATAATGAAAATAAGCCCCGGGTTTCAGCACTTGTCATTCTTCCTCCCTCCCATGTGGGTGACAAACTGAGAATGAAAATCTTCAAGTAATACAAAATAAGAGAGAAGAACCCAAGCTTAATTTAAAACACTATAATATCCAGTTGAAGCACACTAGGTTATGTCAATGACTTCATTTTCCTTGTAAGTTTCCAACAGGGAAGACATACATCTTTACTAAGCCAGAAAGAAAAGGTGGAATATATGTTACCCTATTAGACCATTTTGAAGTAAAGATACAATGGGGCAACTTACAATATTGGACACTGCTGCTGATTTCATCTCTATTTCCTTGAACTGACAACAAAGTAACTGATCTTTAGCTCAGTATGTATAAAAAGAGGAGCAAAACAAACGTACTATGGAAAGTATAGTGTGTTGAAACCCTGCATCCATCTCTCATTTAAGAAACTATAAGTGGTGAAAATAAAGATGTATATTTAATAATCACAAAGTAATTCTTCTGTGTTAAGAAGAAGAAGAAGAAGAAGAAGAAGAAGAAGCCTATAAAATCAGCTCTGTCGCCCTATAAAATCAGCTCTGTCGCATTATAAGGTGTTAGATGTGTTCAGTATTTTTTGGTTCAAATTGCAATTCTCCTATAATATCCTATCTCTGTATACTGGTTTTGTTTTCTTCATCAACTAGAGCGGATATAATAGAGGACAACCTAATACATTAACAGTGACTGATATTTTTTCAAATAGGACTTCCTTTCACTTCAAAGTTCCCTCCGAATATTTTAAGATGTTCCTATATTACCCACCCCTGTAGCTTTTCTACTAGCTACCACTGCTGCATTTCCCTGTCGCTCCAAGCTCTTCACTTTCACACGTTTATATCACTGCTTGCCATCCTCACCCACTACCACCATCAATGGCCTGAAACCTTATCAACAAAAATTAGTTTTTCCTGACTTTTTCTTTTCCTAATATCTTCTTTAAAAAGTAGTGAAACAAATCCTCCCCCTGCCAGTGTTTTGGGCAGTTCAGGGGGAAAGGCTATTCCTAATTTAATTAATGGTCCTTTTCGTAGGATCTATTCAATAATTTATGGAGCTAGGCTAGCTATGGAGCTAGTTCAGAGTGGAAGATAAGACTGTGTATAAGTGCTCCTGTGCCTTTTGTGAGACGTGAGATAGTTTTTCTGGATCAAATTATATATGCTCAAGTTTTCCTTTAACATAAGTTCTCTTGTAGGAAGATCTTCAGGAAATCTCAGCCAGACACGTGTTATGAAGAGATCTGCAATTCACCAGACAGGCACAATTTGGAATGTGCCACAGTAATGACCCAATTAAACTTAATCATTAATCACGAAGATACAAAAATGTCCTATACCCTTCAGCAAACAGAAGGCTCAAAACCAATATAAAATAGTTGTATGTGAAACTGTGGCAATGCAATAAAATTTTTTTTAAAGATTTTATTTATTTATTTGACAGACAGAGATCACAAGTAGGCAGAGAGGCAGGCAGAGAGAGGAGGAGGCAGGCTCCCCGCTGAGCAGAGAGCCCGATGTGGAGCTTGATGATCCCTGGGATCATGACCTGAGGGAAGGCAGAGGCTTTACCCACTGAACAACCCAGGCGCCCCAATAAATTTTATAATATATTGAATTATAATATTTAACTCAGAAGAAAAAATTCTTATTTTAGTTTTAGACCAAAGTACTCTAATTTT
This sequence comes from Mustela putorius furo, assembly GCF_011764305.1. NCBI lineage: Eukaryota > Metazoa > Chordata > Mammalia > Carnivora > Mustelidae > Mustela > Mustela putorius. Next base: position 11,475,269 of record NW_025422117.1, read on the forward strand.
CTGAATACAATCCCAGTATGTATTCCTGGAATTATAAGGAAGCTGTCATATGACAGTGTGAACTTTTGTGAAAGAAAATAAATTTTAGGAATGATTCTTAAAGAAAATTTTATATTAAAAATATAAATACTGGGGTGCCTGGGTGGTTCAGTGGGTTAAAGCCTCTGCCTTCAGCTCAGATCATGATCCCAGCATCCTGGGATCGCCCCCCTCCCCCTGCTCCCACATCGGGTTCTCTGCTCAGCAGGGAGCCTACTTCTGTTCCTCTCTCTGTGGGCCTCTCTGCCTACTTGTGATCTCTGTCTGTCAAATAAATAAATAAAATCTTTAAAAAATATATATATATATATATACTGACAATTAAATTTTAATGGAGAATGCTTCTTTTATATAAAGTAGGGAACTTCTTTTTTCATGTTAAATTAAAACATTGTTCTTCCATTGATTTAGAAATACAGTAAAAAAAATCAATCAATTTCTACAGTGTTTTCTTTTATCATTTCTTTGTTTTTATGGCTATCATAAGGACAAAAACATATTTTTCTTTAAAGAAATGTCCTCTAAGGGAATTCCTCTAAAACCTCTAAAGAAATATATTCAGAAATAATGGGAGCTCTGGGTTTCAGTTACACTTGAATATGACATCCAGACAGTATGACAGTATGCATTAAGACGGCATGTGGCCAAATTTCTGCCAATATCATATATGTTTAAGGATTTTATTTCAGAAAGATATAGGAAATATTTTATCTGTAATAAATATAATGGACACTATTGTAGTCAGAATTCTATTTGTTTGTTTATTTATTTATTTATTTCAGATTCTGCTGGGTCAAGATTTGTAGTTCTGTGCCACTAAGCAAAATTCCCAGAGGTGTCATAACCTTTGGACAAGAACAATATTTACCAAATTCCTAAGAGACCAACGGAAGATATTTAAATGTACTTTGGAAATATTTGTTGGACACCAAATATACTTTTGTTTTTTAAATTGGGAGGGCAATAATTATTCACAACCAGATGATTCAAATTTTTAAGACTATTAAATGTAAATATATGAAATGTGGAAAGAGTGAAGAAGACCAGGCATATATCCTCTAGTATTTTCATCCCTAGATCTAGAAGTTTAAGCCTTACTATGGAGGTTGGGTCAGTTGAGAGAAGAGATGGGCTAGAAAAGAAGTCTAGAAGAAGACTGCCCAGACTTCATACAATTGTGCAACGAAGGCCATGTTTTATATCTGTACTAGCCAACACAATATTCATAGCTACATGTGGATATTGAACATCCGAATTGTGGTTATTATGACTGAGGAACTAAAATGTAATTGCATTTTAATTTTTTATGAACTTTTTGTTTCAGAATCATTTTAGATTTTTCAGGAAAAAAAATGCAAATAGAAATCCAGAGTTTCCGTCTACGGCCATACCACCCTGAACGCGCCCGATCTCGTCTGATCTCGGAAGCTAAGCAGGGTCGGGCCTGGTTAGTACTTGGATGGGAGAAATCCAGAGTTTCCATATAGTTTTCCACTTAGTTTTCCTTAGCATAACATGTTATAATTGATGAATTAGTATTGATACATCAAGTCCACTATTTAACCAGACTTCTGTAGTGTTTACTTAATATCCCTTTCCAAGTACAAGATTCCATGCAAGGAACCATGCCGTACCATTATGTCCCCTTGTATTTCAGTTGACTGTGACAATTTCTCCGACTCTTCTGTTTTGGGGAATCTGGACAGCTTACAGAATCCTTGTCAAATATTTTGCAGGACATCCTTCTATCATGATTTAACTGAGGGTATGACTTTGCAATGAAAGACCACTGAAGTAAAGTACTCTCAACACGTCATATTAAGGGTACATACATAACATAACCTCTCACTGTTTATATTAAACTTGACCACTTGGTTAACATAGTACTTGTCAAATTTCTCCACTCTACAGTTACTCTTCCCCCTCATTTACATACCATCCTCTTTGGAATGATGTCATTATTTGTAGCCTTCACTTAAGATGTGAGAATAGGCACTCTGTCTCTTTGATGGGGAAGTATCTATACAAATAATTTAGAATATTTCTTCATGGTAGACTTGTCTAGCACTCCCCATTGATTTATTTAGTCAATTATTCATTTATATCATTATAGATCTATGACTCTTCATTTATACTGTAGATTATAATTTAATAATATTTTATTTACTTTGTTGCTAATTTTTCAGATTTGGACATTGGGATCTTTTTCACTTAACTTCTGTGTCCCTTTGACAATAGTCCCATCATTTGTGTTTTTTTAAACACGTCCCTCCTAGCATCAGAAAATGTTCACAGCTCATCTTTTATATTTCCAGCTCTTTCTCAATGGAAGATTGGTTCTTTTTACTGGATAATAGCATTAATAGTTAAATTAGCTAAACATTTAAAATACTTTAGTCAGGGGATGAGCAAGTGTTGAAGTTATCTCCTATTCCCTATAAAAGTAAAATTGACTAATTCCCTTCACATTTCTTGACTGAACTTTATTTGACATGTCAACTTTTATAAAGAATGAAAAGAATGCAAAATTTCAGTGCATTCTGAGAGGATATTTTCTCCTCTTCGGTCAAAGATAGGCCATGGATCAGCATTAAATGCTTCGTTATATGGTTCTCAAATTCAGCCTAAAATGACATTCTTTCAGGTTCTGCTGTATATTAGAATGAATTATTAATGTTGTTATAAAACTTATTAAACATTTATATTCTCACGATTACATGATTTCAGGAAGAAATACATATATATTGTTCTGTGTGTATATATATATGTATATAAATATATATACAGTTTCTCATAAACAACCTGTCTTTTAAAATGTGACTTATAGAATCATAATTCAGGAGAAAGTATCAAATGAAAAATGCATATTTCAGCAACATACTATACCTGCTCTGAAATTAAGTAGGGTCAATACATCAATCCAGAAACACAGCACAAATCTCAGCATCGGTGACATTCCCAAAATAAAAGATGAACGCAGGAGGGCAGAAGTACGGTTTCTACCTAACTTACCAGGAGCACTAAGGGCTCTGCAATATCTAATTAACCTCTTCTCCTTCTCTCTTCTTCTATATAACATTCTCTCACGGTCCACCTGTGCCTTACGTAGGAAGCCGCTGTTCTGTGGTAAGCCTGAAGGCAGGGCACAAGCTACAGTGACAGGGGAGGCTGAAAGATACCGACGCCGGCTAAATGTTTAACCTGCCTGCTGCGAAAACAAGAGTCTTTTAAAACGAACAGAACCTTTCGTTTTGTAACTACAAGTAAGGTTAAAAACCATTACACTTAGAGAAGTAACACACCGATTTTCAATCGTGCACATTTGTAAACAGAGCAGTTTAAGTCTTTTCTACCAAAAGGAGTGTGATAGGTGGCTAGGTGAGAACTGCTAAGACAGACTTTTAATTCACATTTTTGCCTAGAGCCATTCTAAAGATCATGAGGAGTGTGATTCAGACAGTTATTTACTTACCTGTTAGTAAAAATCTTAGATTTTCTGAATTGCCAAAACAATCTCTGTCATACTAAAGCTTAATGTCAGCTCATAACACTGGTCCAATTAAGTGAAGTGCTCCACAGCCACCTGTATTTCTGTCAGTGTATGTGTCTCCAGGGTGTAGTCAGGAGCATATAATAATTCAGGAATGATTGCCTCAAAGGTTTTATTGGACTCACTCAGTTAACTCGGATAAAATACAGAGAAAACAAAAACCTTCTTGCTTGCTTCCTAACATTCAGCTCTTGTGTTTGGTTTCCTACTAGACATGTGTGGACAGAAATATGGATGATATCGGCCTAATAATTTGCCTAGTTATCTAAGTTCCATAATTTTTTTTTCCAGGGGGAAACAAAAACTGCTCCGCCTACCCAAATAAGGGCTCTTTTAAATACTTAGCTGCAGCAGGTTGCTCCTCGTTAGAAACAAAGTAGCCTGTGTATTCAGTTGGGGGTAGGAGAGTTCCTTTATTTTTCATTTTTTTAAAGATTTATTCATTTTGGAGAGAGTGAGAGGGACAGAGAGAGGACACACAAGCAGGTAGGTGAGGAAGAAGAGGAGAGAATCTCAAGCAGACTCAGTGCTGATCATGTAGCCTGACACGGGAGTCCTATCTCAGGACCCTGAGATCACAACCTTAGGGGAAACTGAGAGTCAGAGGCTTAACCAACTGTGCCATTGGACACCCTAGGAGAGCTCCTTTAAACTCACTAAATACAAACTAGAAGGGGATATTTATTTAATTTAATTTAATGTGTGTACGTGCGTGTGTGTGTGTGTGTATGTGTGTTCTAAAATTCATTGTTTATGCACCTCACCCAGTGCTCCATGCAATACATGCCCTCCTTAATACCCACTGCCAGGATCACCCAACTCCACACTTCCCTCCTCTGAAAAACCCTCGGTTTGTTTCTCAGACTGTGCAATCTCTCATCGTTTGTCTCCCCCTCCGATTTTCCCCGTCTCACTTTCCTCTCCATCTCCCGATGTCCTCCATATTATTCCTTATGCTCCACAAGTAAGTGAGACCATATGATAATTGACTCTCTCTGCTTGACTTATTCCACTCAGCATAATCACTTCCAGTCCCACCCATGTTGATACAAAAGTTGAGTATTCATCCTTTCTCCCATCCAAGTACTAACCAGGCCCGACCCTGCTTAACTTCCGAGATCAGACGAGATCGGGTGTGTTCAGGGTGGTATGGCCGTAGACGAGTATTCATCCTTTCTGATGGAGGCGTAATACCCCAATATGGGCCATATTTTCTCTATCTATTTGTCTGTTGAAGGGCATCTTGGTTCTTCCCACAGGCGACTGTGGCCATTGCTGCTATGAACATTGGGTACAGATGGCCCTTCTTTTCACTACATCTGTATCTTTGGGGTAGTGCAATTTCAGGGTCATAGGGTAGCTTTATTTTTAATTACTTAAGGCGTCTCCGCACTGTCTTCCAAAGTGGCATTCCCACCAACAGTGTAAGAGGGCTCCCCTTTCTCCACGTCCTCTCCAGCACTTGTTGTTTCCTGTCTTGATGATTTTGGCCATTCTCACTGGTGTAAGGTGGTATCTCAATGTGGTTTTGATTTGAATCACCCTGATGGCTAGTGATGATTAACTTTTTTCATGTGTCTGTTAGCCATTTGTATGTCTTCTTTGGAAAAGTATCTGTTCATGTCTTTTGCCCATAAAAATCTTAATATAATATTTGAAGGGTTGGTATGAGTTATGTTCTGATATATAATGGGAGGCTTGGTCTTAGGTATAACATATCATAGAGTTCTTTAGCAAATGATTTAACAGCTATTTCAAAGTGACCCATAAAGTATGCACAGAAAAAGACTCCATTCTGAGTAGAATATTCCTGTTTAGCACTTCTTTCTTTAGGGAGTTCAAAACCATGCTAAATAACTCATTTATATAAGCTCTTAATAGCTCCCACAAAATTAAGAAATAGAGGAGAAAGAAATAATAGGCTATCTATATATACAAGATATGGAATATTAGTGGAAAACAGGACCATGGATTGACCACAAGCTGTGAGATTGTGTCCAAGTTCCTCCTATATCAAGAGTTCGGGAGCCTAACTGGTGGGAAAGATTATAATCTGTGCTCTTTAGGTTACACTCAGCTGGAATCATTCTGTACTCTAGAGGATTGTTCCTCCATTCTACTCTCTTCCTTCTTTCCTGTACTTCCTATATTACCTTTTGCTAGCAAGGACTGAAAGTAAGAAATATGTCTTTAACCTCGTCAAAATCTTCAATGGCGGTCTATTGCTGACACAACAAAAATTAAACTATTTTCCATTGAATGTTCGTGGCATGGCCTCCACCCATATGTTAAAAATCCTTAACTCAAACTTTATGTTTCAGTAGTACTAAACTACTTGTAGTTCCTAGACATGCCAGATTTCCATACACTTAGGCCTATGTAAATTCCGTCTGGGATCCTTTTCCGTTGTTTGTCCTTAGGTATATGTTTGGTCATCATTCAAGTGTCATTTCTATTTTAATTTCTAAATCTTCTAACATGCACAGCTCATAATTATTAACTATGTTAAATTTAATTTTACATGTAATATCAGCATTTACTTGTATTTATTCCAAAATCAGCTGTAAATACACCATGATTCTTCATTACAAAAATGCTATAATTGGCAATTAACGTCTTGGATTCATAACAGAATGCTACAGCTGGACATGACCTTATATTCATTTTAACATAGTTTCTTTCCCTTACACACAGTGAGTATGAATACACTGCCTCAAGTTGCTTTGGGAGTAAGCCTCAGAGCTAAACTCTTCAATGATTTCACATGTCTTGAGTCAGTTTTCCCCTAAGAGCCTTGCAGTTTCTAAAATATTAGAAAAACAGAATGATTAAATCTTGGTTTAAAATCATCTCTGAGAAAACTCAGTGTAACCTGACCAACACAGATAAAAGTTAAAATAGTCTGCTCTCATTCATGTTTTATCTGATTTTAATGAAAAGGTATTACATGTTCCTCAAAAACTGTTCTATTATATGACGTGTTTGTATCTTAAAAAAAAAAAAAAAAAAAAAAAAAAAAGCATGGTTGTTCCAGCTGTCAAAAAAACAAGACAAAACAAAAAAAACCCTCGAATTCAAATGAGTAATATAATTTTCACTCAGTGAAAAATGTATGTAGCATCTAATATCACAATCATATGCATTGTATAATTACCAGCTTGGCCAACATACTTGTTAAAAGATGTACAAAAAGCAGAGTCTAAATTCATGTGACTTAGGGTCTTGAGTATTTCATATCCTGCAGGAATAAGGATAAAGTCTCTAGAGTTCAAGATGTCAAACAAGAAACTTTTACCCCAAGCTGAGTATTTCTGCATATACATTATTAATAAATTTAAAATTCCTTTATACATAATTTATTAATAAAATCTGTGATGGATCTCATCCTTGTTGGAAGATCTCATTAAACAACTGAATCTGACTCTAATCATCAAATTTGTGAGGATATCTTAATACTGTGTTACTGTGTTCATTCTATATTATCTTCTATTAAATGTTTCTGTGGGTGTGGTGTTAGCATAATCTCTGAGATCTGTATCTTCATCTTTGTTAGATAACATATGTTTATATTTCTGAGGCTACTTCTTATAAAGAACTATGAAAGATCTAATATTTTACCTTATTTCATTGTTTAGTTTTCTCATGGTTTGAGGAAGATCTAAAGAAGTTTATTATTATCCAAAACAGGGGAGAATATTCCCTATAAGTATCTTATTTTATAGATGTTAGCTGGATACAAGAGACTCCCTGGTCAGAGGTGTACGATTTCATTACTTAGAGCATGGCAGCACCATGAACTCTATGGTTGCACTGGTTTCCCTTACCCCCCAGCCCCAGAGAAGAATGAAAAGTGGTACTGATAGACACTGCACAGGCAGAGAGCTTGTATCACAGCTAAGGAAATCCTAAATTTAGAGAACCTAAATTAGCTTTATCCCAGATGGAGAGACTATATTCATTATACTGGACAGTAAACAAACCAGTACTCTTCCCTGGAGGAAGTCACCAACTCCCAGTAACTTTGAAAATTATATACTATACAAACTCCTTGAAAATATAGTCCAAAGTTAATAACATTCCAAAATAAAGGTTTAGGCCCAGATGGCTTCACTTGAAATTATATCACTTAGAGAAGGTGTTTTATCAATTCTCTACAACCTCATCCAGAGGCTAGAAGCAGAGAATATTTCCTAACTCATCCTGTGAGATCAGAATTATTCTAATACCATAACCAGAAAATATTTTGTAAGAAAACTACAGACCAGTATCTTTCATGAACACAGATTTAAAAAATCCTCAACAAAATATTAGCAAATAGAATCCAACAATGTGTAAGAAGAATTGTATACCACAAACCAGGAGAATTTATCTCGGGCATGAATGGCTGGGTCAACATTTGAAAGTCAGTTAAGGTAATCCATCACATTAACAGGCTAAAAAAATAAAGATCTTGTGATCATATCAGTAGTGGCAGAAAAAGCATTAAACAATATCCAACACCCATTCATGATAAAAATTCTCAGTAAATTAGGATTAAAGAGGAACTCCCTCAGTTTGACAATAAATATCAACTAAAGGTCTACAGCTAACATTATACTTAATGCTTAATGGTGATAAACTCAAAACTTTCCTACCAACTTCAGGTATAAGGCAAAAAAAGTCCCTCCCACCACACCTTTTCAATATTGTACTAGGAGTTTTAGTTAATAGAACAAGACAAGAAAAGGAAATAAAAGGTATACATACATGGAAGGAACACATAGAACTGTCTTTGATCACATATGATATAATTGTCTGTGTAGAAAACCCAAAAGTATCAACAAATAATCTGGAACTAACAAACAATTACAACAAAGTTAAAGGATACAAGATGAATACATATAAGTCAACCACTTTTCTGTATTATATGCATTAATGTATAAATTGAAATTGAAACTTAAAACATTCCCATTATATTAGCATCCAAAAATTTAAGACACAGGTATAAATCTAATAAAATATGTATAATATCTATATTAACAAAACTATAGAATTCTAATGAATGAAATCAAAATGCTAAATAAATGTAGAGTTAGTCCATGTCATGGATAGGAATACTCAATATTGTCAAGATGTCAGGTCTTCCTAACTTGATTTATAGATCCAGTGCAATCCTAATCAACCTCCCAGAAAGTTATTTGTGGATAGCAGCAAACCAATTCTAAAGTTTAAATGAAGAGGTAAAAGATCCAAAATAGGCAATACAACACTGAAGGAGAAGAGCAAAATTGAAGGACTGATACCATCCAACTTCAAGATTTAATATAAGCTATAGTAGTCATGTAAGTGTGGTATTAGAAAAAGAACTGATTAATAGATCAATAAAACAGAATGGAGAGCCCAGAAATAAACGTAATAAATACAGTAAACTGATTGTTGACAAAGGAATAAAGGCAATGTATAGACAGTCTCTGTAAGAATGATGCTAGAAAAAGTGGACATACATAAAATTTATATTTCCAGGGCTATTTCTTGTAAATAAATGTGAAAGATCTAATATTTTACCTTATTTCAATGTTTAGTTATCTCATGGTCCAAGGAGGTTCTTTTTTTTTTTTTAAGATTTTATTTATTTATTTGACAGACAGAAATCACAAGTAGGAAGAGAAGCAGGCAGAGAGAGGAGAAAGCAGGCTCCCGGCTGAGCAGAGAGCCCAATGTGGGGCTTGATCCCAGGACTCTGGGATCATGACCTGAGCAGAAGGCAGAGGCTGTAACCCACTGAACCACCCAGGCGCCCCTCCAAGAAGGTTCTAAAGAAGTTTAATATTATCCAAAACATGGGAGCATATTCCCTATAACTGTCTTATTCATAGATGCTAGCCAGATACAAGAGACTCTGTTCAGAGGTATAGGATTATGGAAAACCATGGAGATATATCTAGGTACAAAACTTATACCCTTCACAAAACTTATCGGAATGAATTACAAACTGGGGCACTGGGTGGCTTAGTTTGTTAAGCGTCTGGTTCTTTATTTCAGCTCAGGCCATGATCCCAGGGTCATGATCATGGTCTGGGGATAGAGCCCTTCATCAGCTCTGTACACCGCGGGAAGTCTGCTTGAGATTCTCCCTCTCCCTCTCACCCACTTTTTTTTGTCTCTTGCAATAAATAAGCAAATCTTTAAAAAATGAATTACAGACCTAAATATAGAATATAAAACTATGAAAGTCCTGAAAGATAGCATAGGTGAAAATCCAGATGACATTTTTAACACAGGCACGATTCATGAAGAAATAATTGATAAGGTGGACTTCATTAAAATCAAAAACTTCTGTGAAAGGCAATGCCAAGAGAATGAGAAGACAAGCCACAAACTGGGAAACTATAATTTAAAAGACATATCAGATACTGTCATCCAAAACACTAACAAAAGGACACTTAAAACTTCACAATGAGAAAACAAATGAACAATAGGACAAGGACCTTCATAGACACCTCACAAAAGAAGATACACAGATGGCAAGTAAGCGTATGAAAAGATGCTTTCCCTGATAGGTCACCAAAGATATGCAAATGATATCAATGATGAAATACTGCTACATACACATTAAAATGTTCAAAATCCAGAACACCGAACACATGAAATGTTGACAAGGATGTAGAAGAGCAGGGACTTTCATTCATTGCTGTTGTGAATGCACAACAGCATTGTGAATGGTACAGCCACTCTGGAAGATAGTTTGGCAATTCCTTACAAAACCAAACATGCTCTTACTATATAAGGCAGTAATCATGCTCCTTGTTACCTCCCAAAGAATTTGAAAATGTATGTCCACACAAATCCTGTGCATGGATGTGTATAGCAGCTTTATTCATAATTGCCAAAATGAGGAAGCAACCAAGATATCCTTTAGTTGGCAAATGGAGAAATATACTGTGATACATCCAGATGATGGGACATCAGTCAACACTAAAATGAAATTAGCTACCAAGCCATGAAAAGACATGAAGGAATCTTAAATGCATATTAGTAAGTGAAAGAACCAATCTGAAAATGCTCCAGTGAAGAGTATTGATAATGGGAGAAGGTGTGGTTATGTGAGAGCTGAATCTTCCCAATTCAGCTGTGAACCTAAAACTGTTCTAAAAAATAAAGTATTAATAAGAATAAAAGATAGTCCTGAAGAAAACTGGATTCAAGATGAAAGACCTATAGGGATTGTTCTTATAAGCTTTCCATAATCATAAGCTTCTTTAGAACCTCTTTAGACCATTAAGTAATAACTGAACAAAATTTTGCAAGCACTGACTTCTCAAAACATCTGATTTTGGCTGTTACCATATTGCACACAGTGGTAGCTGAATTGTTTCCAGGTTCAGTTTCCCCAGAAGCTGAGGCTAAAAGAAGGATTATTGAGAAAATCATGCAGTGATAGAACTCCGTCAGTTAAACAGATAGGGTGTGAGGGATGCAGGATTAAGCAGGGAAAAAAAAAACTAGATAAAGACTTAATTTCTGCAGATATCTAGCTTCATTCTGAACCAACAGGGAGTGTGAATTACCATCTGAAGTTGTCAGACCTTGAGGGATGGTGGCTAGCTTTCTGTATCCCCATATCTGCCAGTCTGGTTTTATGCATGCTAAGGGGGAGCCAAAGCTGAGATTTCTGGTTGGTTTAGGTGACTCAATTTAGCCAAAACCATTTCTCAGAGTAAGAGTAAGAGTGCAACATGGAGCTACTATCAGCCAACAGTCACAGCAGATGAGAGTTGGGCCCTGCTGCCCAGTAAAGAAGATATGGGGATGGTGGGGGAGGCACCAACCTCATTTGCTACGGATTATGTAATGGCTTTAAGCCTAATGTAATTAGGCTCCAAATGGAGTAATAATAAACTGCCTTAGAAATTTTTACATAAGTAGTCTTAGCAAACATACATGTGCTAAATTCACCCATAGACACACACATGTACATGTGCGGACACCTATGCACAAACATGCATATAGAGTTCTAGAACAGATATGGAAGACAAAACAAACATATATTTAATTAATATACATTTGGTTTTACATTTTATAACTTGTGAAGCATTTAAAATTAGAACAGTGACTGATTTACCTATATTATTTGCCTAGGGATTCTAGAGCTAGTGCCTGTTTATTTATTTATTTTTTTTTTTTTCCGCACATTCCCTGCAGCATTTTCTGGCAATGAAAACAATTTTAGATACATTAGCACTGCACTCAAGGTTGTGATAATTATTATTCAAAAGAATCTTGTAGCATATAAATATTTAAATTTCATACTAAGTATTTTAGCTTTGTTGCTTTTAGCAGTCTCTTTAAATTGGTGCTCATATATTCTTCTTTGATTTTTCTCCAATTTCAGAAACAAAATAGCTAATAATAGTAATCACAAAAGAACTCTGCTTTTCGAGCTTTCTTTAAGAGTCCAGCATCCTAGCAGGTATTGGTGAGTCTTTAGAAATGAAAGAGAAATAGAAACTAAGGAATAATAACTGACTCTCTATTTAAAATACAACAATGCTGTTTCAAGAAAAAGTTATTTCCCTTTTTTAAAAAGGGAAATTAAACTTTTTTGAAACTTGGGCAATCTTTGATCATGATTATAGTACTCTTTAATATTTTATTATACTGAGACACCTGTTGATACATAGATTTAAAATCTCAGTACACACCTGCTTTCATTATACTGATCACAGGGCATTCCTTTGGAGATGGGCAGGGTGCTGAAGGACCCAATATGCAAAACATTCCATGGTCAAAAATTTAATGGGTGCCCAGTAGACAAATTCCTTAGATAGTGGTGAAGGTCACTGAAATGCCCTTCATTTTTTGCTTAAGTTGTCAGACTTCCTTTTTCATCAAGTGATAACTGTGTTTCGTTGTGTGGAGAATTTTAATTTGGGATGCAAATTTGAATTACTGAGTGAGAAGACTGTATGTATTGTGACCTTAATGAGATGTGTTTGAGATATATTTGAGGATTTGATCACCGGCCACTCTTTGGGCAAACAGAATCTTACACATTTCCTCATACTGCTCTTGTTCATCTTCATTAGTCCAGCAACAGAGAAGCTTTGAATGTTATCTTCTCAGAACAAGTAATCCTTTACTCTTTATAATGGTGATTTCATGTGATCCTTATAATTATCCCTTGAAAAAGATTATTGTTATCTTTGCCATGCAAAACAAAGGCATTTTTAAGAGGAATATATATTTCACAATAGAGAGAAGAATTACTATTCCGGTCCTATGATTTGCATAAGAAGAGGGGACAATGGGCTGTATGAAGTTCAACCTTTCAAGCGAGGGAGGTTAAGAGTAAGCCACCACTTTGAAGGCAACCACATAATGTTGCTGCAAGAAGTCTAAAAACCATCCACAAGTAAGGAAAAAATATAAGAATAAACATAATTCTATTTCAAGTACTATAAACTACAAAGCACAGTAAACTATGATACAAGAGGAAAAACAGTTGTAATTATCTTGGTGAAATAAACTATTGTTCTACTGACATTCCAAAGTACATAGCCAAACAACAATTTATCTGTGGAATTACACCCACTTGCATATTAATCTTTACAGTAATCACCTAGGGATTTTGCAAAATGTTTATGTGCCACCTCAATCATCAATCAAATATGATAGAATGGTTAAGTATCTTTAATAATGGGCCTTCATGGTATTTTGTTTTGTTGAAAATTAGTGATTCATGAAGCTGCAATACAGATGTATATGACAGGAAGTCAACATATCTGGCTTCTGTCTGTAAATTTCCCATGAACTTTCTGGATTTCACCTGTTTCATCTGTTAGATGAAGAGGTTGGATCATATTATCTGTAAATTCTCTTTTGGATGAACATATTATGAGTCCATGTGTGATAATACTCTTAGCAAAAATATTTAAACAAATATATCGAAATAGTTAATAAGGATAAGGTCAATATATTTAAATATATTTTTATTAATATTTTAAAATATTTTATATTTAGAAAATCTAATTTTATTTCATTAAAATATGTATAGAGGCAATATTTAAATGAAAGGCAATATTTATTAGCTATTCTGGAGCTGGATTCCCTAGCTTGATTCTGGGTAAATAGCTTTCTAGTCCTAAGGGGAAAAACATATGTTAAAATGACCAAATCATTAGCTCTTTATACATCTTTATTTATCAATATTAACAAATAATTTGTTATTCCTAAAGAGAGGTTCTGCAATAAAACTTGATGTGAAAATCTGACAGTCATTTACTGAAATGTGACCTCAAGGACCATTATTTCTGTTTTTCCTTTCGGGACAATGTATCTAAGTTTTCACTCAAGGAAAGTGAAATTTAAAAAGAAAAAAACTAAGCTATAAGGCCTTAATAAAATATATAAATAATCATTATTATGAAATTATCTTTACATTGTCAGAGAACCTGACGAATAAAATTCAAAACATTAAAAGAATTGTCATAGAAAATTCCATGTCTTTGCTTTGTACTTTCTTGATTGGTTGGATATGTATAAATCAAAAATATGCCTGGAACGTAATGAAAATAACCTCTCATCTTCTTCTGGGGAAGAATACTTTATTTGAATGTGTATGTAACAAGGCATTATTAAAAATAGTTATTTTCACTCAAAATACAGCAACAGATTATGAGCAACAGATACACTCTTCTTGGAATCCATCTAATTGGAAGAGTACACTTCTGTTTCCTTGGAATCACCAACCTCCTTGTCTCTGAACTCAGGTACTACTTTCTGACATCAGTTACTGCTGCTAATCATCACTATCAGTGTTCATATCTCAACAGTCCTATCAAATTTTATTTGTATAATATTTGATCATGAATATTCATATATTTATCAATCAAATATATTCCAATATGCTGGTGATAAAAATAATATAACTAGTGTTCTTTAATGAAAAGCACATACTCTCTTTCATTATTTATTTTTGGCTTGTCAAGACAGTTACCAATGTCCCTCTTTACTGTAAAAAGTGCTGCCATCCACAAAGACAGACTCACACCAATTGTGATTATACTACATGTCCCTAATTCCCCCAAACACAGTGAATCAGGATGGAATAGATATATGATCATTGCTAAAGCCATGAGATTCTCTAGAACTTGGAATGGGAACTCAAAGCAAGCAAATACTACCTCTGCTGGTATCTTGCATGGGAAAGACAAAAACCTTAAAGTTACATAGTGACCCGTTAAGCTGACTATATGCAACAAAAAAATATTGGGATATTTGATAGAGACTCTGTTTTTACGTTTTTTTTTAAATTTTAAAATCTATGTTGAATATTTCAAGTAATTTCTTTATTACAGAATAGTGCTTGGAATTAAGAAAAATTACTGGCTCTTTTTTAGGACAAGTGTATAGTGGGACAGTAATCTTCAAAAGTCAACTCACTTGAGTAACTTAGAAAAGTAATTAGAATTGAAAATGTACTCTTTATGTTGTACATCATGTTTCAAATTAAAAGCTAGCTTTTATGCATCAGAGAGAAAAAAAATTGCTTGTGAAACATTACTATCCCCAAGACTTCCTTCTCTGTACATTGTACCAATGGACTCACCTTCATATGCTAACTCAGCAAGAAGGAAGGGGCTACCTGGGTACAATTAATTCAAAGGTTTTCATTATATATGTCTGATTATATTATTGGAGTTGCTTTAAGAATCTGAGGGCACAAGAGGACTTTAGTTCTAAATATGTTGGACCAGAGAGAAGAAATAATTAGTTCATGCTCATAAACAGCAATTCTAGCAACCAGAATCAAAGAGCAATACACAGGTTTTTGAAATCTGTCAGTAATAGGTAATTATCAAAGGAAACAAGAAGTGAACAGTATATAAGTATATTATGGAGTAAGGCAGCAGTTAGAAGACTCTACGTATCCTTAGAGGTAAACTTAAGCCCTTTTCTGGCCAGTGGCCAGTGGGCACAAGAAGGGAAAATGTTATAGCCTATAGCCTCGGGGCAGGTGAGGGGGGTTGGGAACGTATCACCTGAGGACTCTAGATACCTCTCTAGAGCATAAGCCCAGGCAAGAGTGCCGATTGCAGCTGCTTCTCTGGGGGACCTGTCAACCTTCCCACCCCACACATTACCCCTAGGACCAGAATGGAAATAAACTTGAAGCTACCTTTTTGGCTGTCAGCACTCTCAAGAAATCTGATGGGACCCACATGTACAAAAGCATACTTGCTATTCTCCATAGGATGAGGAGGACAGCATACTCCCCTATCAGTACCCCACCACTCAGACTCTGCTGTCTCGGTCACCTCTCTGCACTGAGTTCAGCATGTCCCCTCACTCCACTTTCTTACTGCCCAAGGGAGGAAGAACAGGAGCCACTGGTGTTTGCAGAGCAGCCTTTGAAGAAGTCCTGCACCAGCTGTACTTCAGTGTGTTTGACATCGTGTGTGGACACACATTCTCTCACAGATGAGCCCTGCAGACAGAGAAATGCCCTATGGGCAACACCAAGCTGATGGTGGTGAGTGAAAAGCATTGTTGTGGTGGAGCAGATGGAGGAGCTCATCATCCAGGAAACTCAGTCCCTGGAAGGACCACAAGAGCAGCTATGACTACAGATCTGTGCAGTGCCCCCAAAACCCAAACTGTCTACCTTACCTTAAGACAAACCTGGAGGCACACCTCAAGGAGTGTGAAATGAAGTGTCCCCACCCCAAGTACAGGTACATGGTTCACCAGGAACCAGGAAACATATGAGACATACCTGCAGAATTATTATTTCCAGGACCTGAAGGAATTCCTGCATCCAGAATACTGCTTCCAGAAATGCATATGGTACTAGTGTGAAAGAGCTAGAAGATGCTTTCCTGAGCTCTATACTGGGCAAGCCCTAGGAGAAGCTGGTGAAGAGCATCAAGATCAAGTTTAATATCCCGAATGAAAACAAGCAAGCTCAGAAAGGGCATCATGGAGTTTCAGAGGGAAATATTCATGTTGACAGACCAGCTATCCTGCATCAATGCATGCCTAAGCATGGAAATCCTAAGAATCCCATGACCATAAGCAGATCTTCAGTACAAAGGAATCTTCCTGGGCTACCAGAGCCCTGTCTACAGGTGACCTGCTTTTCAGGTGACCTGCTTCTTTGACAAGACCACCAATGTGTAAGATACATGTACCACCTATAAGTGCCAGAAGACTGGAGGGTCATGATGGCTTTGTGCTAGCATTCCACATGCTGGGTGCAAGCTTTACAGCAACTCAGAAGACTATACCAAAATCTCATGGACATGCTGCTGAAGATTAACACAGTCCAGGCATGCCAACACAGTGTGAATGCTGGTTTCCTCATGCAGCATACTCCTCAGAAGCTCTCTGAAGGCCACCAAGGTCTGCAACATCTTGGGCACCCAGCTGAGCTGAAGAAGCTCATGGGCCTCAACCATTGGGTATGGGCCCTGATAGCCACCCAGAGTTCTTGTATAGTGGTTCCTACCAATCAAGATTTGGAACATCTAGACTCTCAACTGCATTCATGTTCTATTATAAACTCTAGTGGCAATATCTATTCTATCCATGTGGTGAGACACTGCACTGTCTATGGAACCTAGAATACATTCATGTGAGGGCATGGAATCTAAGAAACAAGTATGGACCCTGGCAGTCCATAGGCACTGTGTATGTTCTTTATGCCCTACCAGACCAAAGTCTTCAGCCCCTGCTCTGACCAGTCCCTTAGGGTCTAAAGTATGTACTCAGACACTGCTGTGTCACTAGGGCAATGTGACTGTGATTGCTGTGTCCCGAGATCGTACTTCTTAAGGCCTGTGGACAGCACTGTGAAGATTTGGACTTACTGACAGGGAATCCAGGCTGAGTGTGGGCTCCTTCTGGAGAAAGCTGGCCTCATGAGTTATCTCAGTGTCTCTGCCTGCCTTGTGGGGATAAGCAAACAGACTCAGCCTGCCCTCCCAGCCCTATACTCGACAAGCCTCCTTTTGCTTGGTCCCACCCTCAGTGCTGTCAAACAATGCCCAGTCCCTCTCTCCAGATGACTGAGACCTTTTTCTGTTTCTAGATTGTATATAGATTTGATTACTTCCTGATTAGAATAAATGTCTGATGGAATATGAAAAAAAAGAAAGAAAAAAGAACTACTAGGCTTAATCTGAACAAAAGATTTAAGGTTGGCTTTAGTTAGAGCAAGCATCAAGGTTGATTAAACTACAAATTAATATTTATAATATTCTCTTGCACTATTTGCCTGGGAATGGAGGAAAAAAATAAAGTGAAATAGGTGAGTTGCTGATTTATGGGAGACATAATTTTAGTCTGAAAATTTAAAGTAATTTTTTAAATTTTTAATGTAACAAACATGATATGTATCCACAAACATGATAATAACAAATATGTTATGGTCATTTCCACAGCCTTTGGTCCTGAAATATGTTATGTATATAGTACATTCATATGTTTTTCAATCATATGGTCTACTTAATATTGTCCAGTAAAAGCATTTTGCAAATCTGATGTATAGTGGAAAAGAGGTATTTGTTAGATAGAGATTGACCTGCTAATATTCATATAAAGACTGTACTTAAAATACACATTTATCCCAAAGGTGGCATTTTAGCAAGTCATAAGTTTTCCAGCTCTGGTTGGCAATGCCCATAGCCTGACCTAATCAGCATTTTAATGTTGTATCCAACTAAATCCAACATAGGCATCTGTGCTAGCTTAAGCAGTATGTGTGGAATTATTTCTGGGCTATGTTTTCTTATGCATGGTTTAAATCTAAGAGCTATTATACAAGAATTCTCTACACAAAAGTGATTCTGATCAGCTCTCTGCACTTATAAATCTGCACAGTTGGGAGAGAAAATGGATGTTGTACAAAAGATTCAAATGACAACAGCTGCAGACAAGCTGTGCATCTGGCACATTCTGACTCTTGTTATAAGCACAGAGTGCAAGTGACAATTGCTTTCCTTAATCCTGTGATTGTGGTCTGTACAATTGGAATAATTTCTCCATAACTTTTGGACCTCCTACAGACATCTATGTCCCAAATTTCATCTTTCCCTGTATTACATCATGGTATTGTAGCAGTATGCCATGACCCTGTAGATTGATATTTTATATGCTGCCTCTGTGTGCTCTTAATATTGATAAAAAGAAAATTACTCATAATGGTAATGGGGTGAGACAGACAAAGAAGAATTATTTAGAGATATAACAGCTACACTCAATTTTTTAAATGGTGATGTTTTATATTGCTAGTTTCAATTCAACAAATATTTATTACAGCCTACACTATGGGTGAGAGCAAAAATGTAATCCCTGTATTCAAGGGGGGCAAAAAGTACACATGAAACATTGAAATATAATCCAGACAGTAGTTCTGTGCTGTGATATTTGGTGCAAATTTTGAGTTTTATAGGTGTTCTGGAATGAAGTGACTAAGGGTATTTATAAGGTAAATACACCTGCTTTTATGACAGCATTTCTCTTAGCCAATCACAATGGCTACAATTATTTAGCACCTATCACTTATCGGACACTATATATTAACTCATTTAATTATCCCAATTAGTGTAGGATTCATTTTGTATTATTAGACCATCAGGTCACAGATGAAAACCAGAGTTTGAGGAGGTTAAATATGGCTCATTGTTCCTTGTGCTAAACGCAGAGAGGATCCAAACCCAGGATGCTAGGATTCTCATTTTCTTAAGCCTTTCATCATCTTGCCTAATCATGTGCTCTTATGCACAATATATGCTCTTTCTTCCCCCACCTTTACTGAGATATAACTGACATATAACCTTGTATAACTTTAAGGTGTATGTGTTGATTCAATACACTTACATATTGCAAATATGATTACCACCATAATGTGAGTTACCACCTCCAACACTTCACATAATCACCATTTTTTTTTGTCTGAAAGCATTTAAGATCTATGTTTGAAACTTTCAAATCTATGGTACAGTGTTGTTATCTATACTCACAATGCTGTATATTAGATCCCCAGAACTTAACAACTGGAAATTTGTATCCTCATTCCCCATTCCATTCACCCACTCCTTACCGCTGCTGGGCCCTGAAAGTCATTCTTCTACTCTCTGTCTCTACAAGTTTGGCTTTCCCATAGTTGTTTTGGATTTCTTTGTTGTTGTTTTGTTTTATTTCTCAACATTAGTAGAGAAATTTTGCCACTCTGGGGACATTTTCAATGTCTGGAGAAAGTTTTGGTTTCATGACTGGAGGAGGCGCTGTTACTGGCATCTGGTGGGTAGAAGCCAGAGATGCTGCTAATCATCCTGCACTGTATAGGACAGCTTGCTCATTACAACAAAGACTTAGCCTGTCTAGAGTATCAAGCAGTGTCAAGGAGACCTTGGCTAGACCATTCTTTGTTGTGCAGGGGTGTCTTGTGCACCACACTCTGGCTTCTATATGTTATATTGCATGAGCATTCCCTCTCCCAATTATGACAACCAAAACTATCAGCAAATATTAATAAATATCCCCTAATCATGCTTGTCAAGCATCCTTGTTTGACAGCCACTGCCCTGGAGTAATTAGCTCACAGGAAATTAGTAAGATGGGGAATTAGCTTTGCCCAGATTGTCATATTCCATGTCGCAAAAAGAGGAACAAAATTGTATTCCTGAAACAGAGCATCAGGAATTCATTTTGCCTAGGTCAGTTCATGGAGTCTCCAGTATAACATGGCTATAAAGTGGAGCTTAAGGATAAATACGATAGCAACAGTCAAAGACAAAAAGAGAAGTCATTTCATTCAAAGGGAGAAACTCATGAAAAGTCATAGCAGAGGATGGAAAATGTGGCAAATGCAGGACCTGAGGACCAATTCATGTGGCTCGTCAATAGAGTGAGAGCAGGTGTGATGGCAAATTTTATGTGTCAACCAGACTGGACCTCAGGATATGCCTACACGTAGCAAAATGTGATTCTGGCTGGATTAATTCTAAATTAACATTTGAATCAGTAGACCACCTGCCCTCCCTAATGTGAGTGGGCCACATACAATCAATTGAAGACCTGAACAGAACAAAAAGGCAAAGTAAGAAGCAATTTCTACTTTGTTGCTTAGGCTGGGACACTGCTCTTCTCCAGCCTTCATACTCCTACTTAGACACTGTTTTTTCTTGAGTCTTGAGCTTGCTGGCTTTCAGGGTGGAACTTATATCATTAACTCTCTTGGCACATTCAGATCAGACTAGTACTACACATAAGCTCTCCTAGGGTCCCCAGACATAAGCGCATAATCATGTGAGTCAATTCCTTAAAACTCTTCAAAGCTCTCTCTCATTCTCTCTTTCTCTGTCACTATATAAGTTAAAAATATCCTAAAATTGTATATATATATATATATATATATATATATATACACATATATATATACATATATATATGAAGTAATAACTACAAGTGAGATTAAAAAACATACTTCCTGTTGAAGCATACCCATGTGATTCTATGTCTCTGGAGAACCATGGATGATAAAGGAAGTGAAAGGTCATGTTGGAGAAAGAACAGGCTAGAGAATGAAGCTGGAGTCCTACTACTAGGGCCTCATATAAGGAGCTGAGACATTTCAAATTATTTTTTAGATGATATTTTAAAATATCTTTCCTGAAGGAAACATGAGCCAATATACAATGTTGATATGTTTGTTATTTTTCATCTCTTATTTGCCAAAATGAGAGATGTCAGTAAAGGATTAGATAAGCTTGTTCATGAGTTTATTGGTTTGAAGAAAGGTTTTGTGGCCAGTGTAGAGTAGAGCCATGTTGGAATAGGCTGGAGGCTGAATGAAAGCTCCCTTTGCTGGAGATGAGGCAAGAGATGATGGGTATAGGTTGCTAATCATAAAATTATGGAAGGACAGTTTAGGCACAGGGAACAACCCAGAGGGGATGTGATAAAGAGAAACATTGGAGAACTCTTTCCTATTCAAAAGTGTATCTATAATTTACTCTTTGTATTCTATCATGGCTTCTTGATTCAAAAAGGTCAAATTTTATTCTGTTTCATAACTTAAGAAAGTTATCAATTTATCTGTTTTCTTCACTTACATCCTTCCACACAGTTTCTAAACCATTCAGGTAACATTTAATGTAAATATATAAAATAAAAAATGGGCAGAAGACATGAACAGATGCTTTTCCAAAGAAGACATACAAATGGCTAACAGACACATGAAAAAATGTTCATCATCATTAGCCATCAGGGAGATTTAAATCAAAACCACATTGACATACCACCTTAAACCAGTGAGAATGGCCAAAATCATCAACACAGGAAAAAAGTGTTGGAGAGGATGTGGAGAAAAGGGAACCCTCTTACCCTGTTGGTGGGAATGCAAGTTGGTGCAGCCACTTTAGAAAACAGTGAGGAGATACTTTTAGAAGTTAATAATAGAGCTACCATATGATCCTGCAATTGCACTACTGGGTATTTTCCCCAAAGATACAGATATAGTGAAAAGAAGGGCCATCTGTACCCCAATGTTCATAGCAGCAATGGCCACAATAGTCAAACTGTGGAAAGAAGCAA
Source organism: Mustela putorius furo (assembly GCF_011764305.1). NCBI lineage: Eukaryota > Metazoa > Chordata > Mammalia > Carnivora > Mustelidae > Mustela > Mustela putorius. Next base: position 11,497,434 of record NW_025422117.1, read on the forward strand.
GATGCACTTCAACAGGCAAATGGATAAAGAAGATATGGTCTGTATATACAATGGAGTATTATGCCTCCATCAGAAAGGATGGATACCCAACTTTTGTATCAACATGGACAGGACTGGAAGAGTTTATGCTAAGTAAAATAAATAAAGCAGAGAGAGTCAATTATCACATGGTTTCACTTACTTGCAGAGCATAAGGAATAACACGGAGAACACTGGGGGATGGAGAGAAGTGAGACAGGGGAAATTGGAGGGGGAGACAAACTATGAGAGACTGTGGACTCTGAGAAACAAACCTAGGGTTTTGCAGGGGAGAGTGGTGGGGGGTTGGGTGAGCCTGGTGATGGGTATTATGGAGGGCATGTATCACATGGAGCACTGGGTGAGGTGCATAAACAGTGAATTTTGGAACACTGTAAAAAAATAAAAGAAAATAAAATTGGGAAAAAAAAGATTTTTAAAGCTCTGGTTCCAGTGGCAGACTCTGGAGAAGGAGAGGCAGGCATCATATCCATATGCAAAGGTGCCAAGAAGAAGCCCTTGAGACACCCCAAGGAGCAGGCCAAGGAGATGGACGAGATTAGGCATTCAAGCAGAAAAAGGAGCAGAGTAGAAACAGAGGAGAAAGAGGAGCAGAATAAACTGAAGGAGCTGAAAGCAAAGGTCATGCAGAAGGGCTCCCTGGCCACAGGTGGAATTAAGAAGTCTGCCAAAAAAAGTAAGCTCTTCCTTGTGCCTGAAGAAAGGGTGATCCTTAATTCCATTCATGTTTAAACATCTAGATTCTCTGTCATAGCATCCGTTGCCACCTATAGCTAGAATGAAGTATTGTCTTAGATTCTGAAGTAAGCTTTTGTTTAAAAAAAAAAAAAAAGGCAATCAATCCTTAAAAAAAATTTTTTTTAAATCTGTAACTTTTGATGATGTAGTGCTCACTTATAAAAATTCCTTAAAAACTTCTTAGTAATAATAACCCAAATACAGATTATAAATAGAACTTAAACTATTTCAGTGAAAGCAATCAGCAAAGCATTAACTGTTAATCTTGTATTCTATCTGTTTGTGTCCTGATTTAAAAACTTGATTATATTATTATATTATATTGATTAGGGATATATTATATTGATTATATTATTTAAATTGATGTTAACTAAGCATACCCAGTTGTAGGGCACTAGTAAAAAGTATGAAATCCCAGATTCCAACTCACACTCAATGAGTCAGTAACTCCTGGGGAAGAGTCTTAAAAGCAGAATTATAAATATAATTTATATAAGTCTTAAGAACAGAGATATTTGAAAACCAATTACATTATCTCATTCATCATTTACAAAGGGTACAAGGTGACACTGTAGCACATCAAAGAAGCTAATGAATAACATTTTCTTACATTCTTTGCTTATAATTTACACGAGAGTAAAGGATGGAAATAGGAATAGTCACAAAAGCAAAGAGAATGATACGTATGTGGTTCGAATGCGGTATGGGGACAAAGATGAAATGGTGAATGGCAGATTGGGCAATTACCTATCCCCAGAGTCCCACGTAAGTAACAATGACATTTTTTCTGAAGGAAAGTATCGATCTAGGTTATGGATGGCAGTAATAAATATCACTGAGTCAAGAAGCAATCGCTAAAGGCATCTTTTATTCCCCTTGCTCAGTTGACATAATCCACTAAAAACCAAGAAGCAGTTGTTCAGCTTCTCAATAATTTTGTAGTCAAGGTCATATTTTTCCAGGGTGTTTAGTGTTATGGTTTGCAGGACCGAAACAGAAGCCTTTCTAAACTTGTGATAGATTATGTGTACTACCCTGTTTGATCATTTATATCTGTCACTGTGTCTTAAGAAAAAGAGATTATTTTGACAGGATTTCCTCTTTGAAATTCTGGCCGGATGTGGCCAAGGAACATGTCTATGCAATTTGTGTTGAACAATTTACTGTATATTTCTAACTAGAAAGATGGTGTCACACTTAAGGATTCATGCTCTGCAGGTGATCTTTTGTTATGTTGTACTTTTACTTCTTGATCTTATAAATAGTAACAATGAGTCTCCATCTCAAGTGCCCTGAAATAATCATTTTCAGGTTTGTTTGTTTTTTTTGTAAGTAGATTTGCTTCACTCTTGACATTCATTTTTATTTTGTTCATATTGTACAGAATAAAATAATTTAAAAAATTTTGCTGGCTTTAAGTTAAGAGTTGCCTTAGCAAGCATTGTAAAAACACAGAATTATGAGAGATCTCTCTTTTAAATTACATTTTGGAATGAGAAAGAGGAAGGAAGAACAGAACCTATATTTGAAAGAGAGATTGGTGTGATAACAGATTTATATAAAGACTCCTCACTGTCGGAGACAACAGAAAATTTAATAAGTTGGTAATTGGTAGAAGTGTGGCAGTAGGGTGTTTTACATCTATCATCTGTCCAGCAGATAGAAGATAAACCAAAACAGATGGAGAGCCAAGATCTGTGAAAAATGCCTGGGGTAGTCTGTAGGTGATACTTAATAACAGTAATATTTAGAGAAAGAGAAGTCAAGGCTTTAAATTGATAGCAATATTCATTATGAGCCATAAAATTTCTTTCTTTGAAAATACTCCTCTATAGATTAGTTTTAGTTTCTTATAAAGAGCAAATAAAATTAGTCTTGTACTGTTTTGACGCTAAAGAGTTAATTTATTTTACAAAAATAATACCACAACCCTGACTGAATCATGCCACCTTTATCACCAACCAGGCGACAGCCCCCAGAGGTGGAATGAAGCATTTGAGACTTTTAAAGCCTGATTCTTGCTATCTCCGAAACACAGACATTATTAGAGATGGAAATATTATGCCTTTCTACTCGTCCTCAAGGTTATTTGTATTTCTGTGTTAATGTGTTGTCTACTGATGTTATAATTATCACCTTTTGGCTTAATAAAACTGCAACCTTGTTTTCAGCTAAATCCCATCATTTTTCGCCCTTTTTTCAAAATCAGGCAAACCGTTTCAGTTTGATCAAGTCCCTGGGTGTTAAAAGGAGCAAAGTTTAACAAAATAAAAGCACATTTCAGAAACAACTCTGAATCTAAGCATGCTGGGTCAGTCCTTACCTCATCATAGAGATCCACAATGATAAGAAAAGAAGGTAAAAGAAAACAGTGTGTGTGCTTGTGTGTGTGAAGTGGGTAATGCGGTTTATTATATTTCACCACTACTATTGTCTTTCTGTAATGATCTGGAATGTCTTATCCTCACTGGAGGTGTGTATGGAACTATGGGTTTTGTTTTTATTATTTTTGTTTTAGTTGTTTAAAGGTATTTGTCTATATATTCAGTGCAAAAGTAAGAACAGAATGGGTGTATCATATGTCATAGCTGTACCAGCATATTAGCAAGTACATAACTACAGGTTCAATCTACATTTGTGAACTTCCTTAACTGTTGATGCAGGTTAGTTTGACAAACACTCCACTTGGCCCTCAAAGAGCCTGCCCAGGACACCTCATCTTGAGGTGGAGTGAAAGTTACTGTCACTTTCAGGAATGCATAGCATCTGATGAGGACCACTGCTTTTGCACAGGAATGTTTCTTGTCTTAGAGCTGAGGGTGTTTACTCTGTTTCTCTATCTGGAGATTGTCACAAATGTGAGGGGGCCTAATGGCTTGATTACCCCTTATTATGACCAAATCTTGCATCATTTGGGCCATGTCTTTCCACTTTCTCCTCTGAATAATTCTGATTCTTTGCTGTAAGCGTGGTTCCCCAACCTGATCTTTAGATTCTCATCCGCATTATATATCCCAACCTGAATCTGTCATTATAGTCTCTTCCCTTTAGGGCTATTATTCACTGGCAGTTTTAGAAAGCAAAAAATAAAAACTATACAAAACAGAACAACAATATAAAAACACATGAACCACCATCTCATCTTAGGCAGCTGTTTTTCTTTTTTTTTTTGGGTACTATTCCTAAATGCATAATTACAATGGAGTACATAGTAATATTTTCCTTCAATATGCTGTATAACCACAGATTCCTTCAGTCTTAAAATAGTTAATTTTAATACTTACACATATTATCCCTTCATTATTGATTATTACCACAGTTCAATATTGTACATGCTCTGCAATCAAAAATTTCATACCTATAGCTTTTTTATTGTGCTGAATGCTTTTCTTAAGACAAATTCTCAATTGTGTATGAAAGTTTGTGGCAATTTTTACAGTTTTATAGGCATAACAATCCTTCCCTTGTATTTAAAGATTCATAAACATTGTAAAAAATATAGTATAACGAGTTTCCTACCAAAAAATAGTATTGCCAACTCCAGTCTCATTTCTAGGAAGTAATTATTTGTAAAGATTGTGCTTTAAGATATGGTTGTTCCCAGGGCACCTGGGCGGCTCAGTAGGTTAAGGCCTCTGCCTTTGGCTCGGGTCATGATCTCAGGGTCCTGGGATGGAGCCCCACATCGGGCTCTCTGCTCAGCAGGGAGCCTTCTTCCCCCTCCCTCTCTCTGCCTGCCTCTCTGCCTACTTGTGATCTCTGTCTGTCAAATGAATAAATAAATAAAATCTTAAAAAAAAAAAGATATGGTTGTTCCCTCTATTTAACTAAATACATATAATGCTAATTTTATTTTAATTTGCTACTTACTATTTTATATAATTAATGAATTGCTTGCTATCAAAATGAGGAATTTTTATTGATACAATCCTCATCTATCCTTCCAATATTAAGTCATTCATCTAATTTCATTCAGTTTTAAATAATAATTAAATAAATTTAGATTTCATATTTCATCTACTTTAAACTATGCTTCATGGACTCCCACCACAAAGAATATGACACACCTTACCCCTCTCCTCTCTCCATTTTTTCTTTCTTTGTTCCCCCTTTTGAAGGAACTATAATTTCTTGGAATGGAATGGAATGGAATGGAACTATAATTTTACATTAGCAAGCTGACAAAATTTTAAGGTTAGCTTAGAAACCTTCAGGATAACATCAGTTGCAGTCAAGCTTTTTATTTTATTCCTATCGAGACATAATTAGCAAATATTTATTAAAATGTTTATGTGTACATTTTTACTATAAAACCCCATTAATATACTAGGATTGCATGTTCTTTCCATGGATTAATGTGACTTGATCTGTGTTACTCTAAAAGATTAGATTTTCTTTTTACATGCAACCTGTTGCTGAAAAGCATGAGTCATCATGTTTGAATGTGTATATATGTGTATACATATCTATTTGTAGGTTATCTGCTTACTTCATTGTATTCTAGAGTTTATGTTTGCACCGTTTTATTATTGTTGAGAGTGAAATTGTGTAACTGTTGTCCTAACTACTTCCACTTTTACTTTAATGATTTAGTTCATCCCACTTTAGAAAAAGTGCTATGTCTACTTTTTTTTTTTCCTTAAGATTCTTCAGAGACATTATCTGAAATTTAAGACAAACTTTGAAAGCCAGATAGTCTCTTGGGAGTATCTAAAGAGCTTCTAATTCCCTGTTGCTGGAGGATAGTAAAAGATAAGGATTAGGACCAGGATTTAGTTATAAGGGTAACAGAACTACTTACAACATCAAATTTTCAAACTGTACAATACTGCTACTCCAAGAACACAACTATGATTTTGAAGGAGTAAAACAGAGACTTGACAAACAAATACTCTTGAATCATACACAGAAAAATATTAAATTTCCAGATTTCCCTGAATCTCTTAAGCCCTCTGAAGTATCTCATGACTTCCTTTTAATGTTTAGTGCTCTCTTTATTGAAAATGATTCAAAGACCTCTCAAGATGACATTAACTCCACTCAATACTGGCATTCAACTTATTTTCTTCTCATCAGAGTCATAAATAGGTTAGTTAAACAGTGTCCTAGCAGGCAAAATAGTATTCCTCCTGAAAAGAGAAGCATCCCTAGGATGACCTACGGGAGAATTATGGAACTAGGATCAAGAGAAGTAAAGCATAAACTTGGATAACAAAGAATTCATTCATATATAAGCATAATTCCAGGACATAGAATTTAACATACTGGCACAAAACCAAGGAGATAGTATTAGTTGCTACCAGGATGCCTTCTGGTGCCTTGGATGATTTGATGGGCTATATTAGAGAAGTAGGAATTCCAGAATGACCATGGTAGGTGGTGGAAAGGAAGCAAACAGATCTAAAATCAGGCATACTACCTCCCTTTGTGTTCTGTGGAACAGCTTGAAAATACTGCTTATCATTGTTTTAAGGGTAATGTGTAATGTTTTAAGTATAATGTGGAGGACAGTAATATCACTGAGACCATCTCTTGGTGGCTTTCCTCTGCAGGCTAGGGCTGAAGGAAGGAGATGTTGTTATAAATATAAGATCCTTTTTATCAAAATGGATAATGGGATTTTTGAAATAATGGAAGATAGGAGGTAGTGTTTAACCATTAGAAATAAGGCAGATACAATTACAAAATATGTGACAAAAGTCAGAGTGACAGCCAACTTACTTAACCTCAGAGAGTTATGGAAATTGTTAATTTTCGGTCAAGTGAGATTGGCAGCTCTAAAGGATGCTCAGTTAATAGAAGTGAAAGCCATCAAGGCAAAATATAATAGTTCTTTATCTGTTTTTGGACTTTAGTTCATATTCAGACCAGGAACATACTGACTAAAGGAAAAATCAAGTTTCCAGGAGGAACAATCCCAAAACACCACATTAATCAAAAACAGACCTAAAGTCATTTAATTGGATAACAATATACTCAACAAGAGTGAATATCCAGACATTTTAAGGGTGATTCAACTCAAAATATCGTCATGGCCATATAGAAGCAGGAACATAATGAGATCAGGTAATAAATGAATTCTTGGACTAAGCCTTTCATTTCCCAACTCCTGAATATATAATCAGAATGAATATTCTTAAGAGATGACACAATTCTCTACCCCTGTTCTCCCCGATTACCCGTGCAACACACACCATTTCCATAGGCAATGGTTTGAGGACTATGATAGTAAGAACAGCCAAATGGAAGAATCTGAACTGGTTTCTTTCATAACCATTAAAGGAAGAAAGAAAAGATAAAGTAAAAAGATGACATCCCAGAAATTTGGTAAAGATTTCTACCAACCTTAATGTTGTATTAGTGGTTCCCTCATTTCTCTATCTAATTATCGCTACAGCCCTAAAAATCTAGACATTTTTAGAAGTTGACAGTAGACTACCACAAGCTCAACCCAGTAAACACCTCGAGTTCAAATGTTGTGTAACTGGGTATATTTGACCCAGAAGATTAATAGGGCCTCTGATAATATTTATGCAGCTTCCAATCTGTTGAATGCCTTGTTTTCTATCTATATAATGAATGAGGACCAGAGATTTTAAAATCTAAATGGGATAGATAATAGTCTACATTTCCAGTCCTGTCCCAGGGCTATGTTAAATCTTCTACCCTCTGTCATATTTACAGTTGTAAGGGTCATACAGAGATCATATGAACATTCTATAAACATCACCTTGGTCTGGATGACATATTCACTGGGTGAGCAAGAAGTGGCAAATACAACAGAGAGTTCATTAAGATACATGTCCTTTAGAACACGTGAACCAAATTTTGGGTAAGAGTACGTGCCTTCTCTGAAGGATAATCACAAAACACCACATCAGTAAAATTTTAGGGGCTTCTACTGGGCATTTGGAAACATTCCCTTCAATGTAAAAGGAAAATTATTTCATCTTGCAAAGCCTATGTCCAAAAATGAAGTAAAAGACTCTCTTAGACTTTATCCTATAAATACAAATAAGTTGTTTGTTTTGTTCATTGCATATCACCAGTGGTAAATACTGTTTGGAACACTGTATTCTCAGGTCTTAGAACATGATCTGATAACACAGAATTCACTCACAAATACTATGTTGTGTGAAGAAATACATGATTAAATAAAGATGCAGTATCCACATTTAATTTATATTATTTAGAATTTCCAATGGAATATGTCCTTCTTTTTCTTTTTCCTTTTTTTATATTAAAATCTCCACTGGACTGTGTTATGTACTTCAGTGGTACAATTTAAATTTAGCTGTTGTTGAAGAAGTTAAGAAAACTTGCATCAATTATGTCATTTTATTTCAGAGATGCTTCTCTGTTATGTATAATTTGATGTCCCGTGATGATGACAATGGGCAGGAGAAGGAGGAGAAGGATTACCCTTAAGTGTATTAGTCTTTTTTTTAAGATTTTATTATTTATTTAGAGAGAGAGTGTGTGTGCACTAGCACAGGGAGGGGCAGAGGGAGAGGGAGAAGAGAATCCCAAGCAGACTCCACACGGAGGGAAGAGCCTGACATGGGGCTTGATTGTACCACCCTGAGATCCTGACTTGAGCTGAAATCAGGAGTCGGACACTCAACTGACTGAGCCACCCAAGAACCCCCCCTAAGTATATTAGTCTTCTGCAAAATACAGACCGAAGTATAGAAAGACATCTTTGTACTTTGGTTTCAATCTCAGTATGATTAAATAGTCTGTTATTGACCCCCATGACCCTTTTTCTTGCCTGTATTCAGCCAATATAATGAAAGAACATAAACCAATTACACCTGACTCTTACAAACCTTTATCGCTCCCGTGCTTTCAGTGAGAAAAAGTCAAAAATAGATGGAAAGTGAATAATTACAATGTATTTTCATATACTTAATAAAGTAGGAACACCAAATATTTTGCTCTATATTTACTGGGGAAAGAAATTGTACCTGATCTGCAGTTACTGATCTAAACCTGCCAGCAAAGATTACCAAAGGCAGTTTGTGTTTAATGGCAGGGCCCGCTATAAATTTACCTCACTGTCCTCCCATAGGTTTATATATACTCTTTAGTTTTCATTCATAATATGTTTTGTAAAAATTCAATGGTTTCTCAGTTACAGAGGATATTGTGCTAGTCCATGAAATTGATATTTGATATTATTATGTTAATTAGAGCCAGTGACCAGGAAGTCAAAACTATTCTACTTTAAAAAAAAAAAACAAAAAACAAAAAAACCCTCCTCTACTTATTGATAAGACACAGGTGCTAGAAAGTAGAAAATAAATCTCATAAAAATTCAGGAGCCTCAACCTCTATAAAATGTCTGCATATGCAATGGTCTGTGGCATGTTAAAACACTGTGTTAGACAGGGAGGGACACATTGCTGCCTCTGGTACCCCTCCCACTGAGAAGGAGGCAGATCTCCTAGTGGGATTTTTATGGTTTTTGGAGTTTACATCTACCTCCCTGAAAGGCTTCTGGTTTTGAGTGGAGTGCAAAGCAAAAGAATGATCTGCATCAAGCCAGTGACATCATGCAAGCTACTCTGCCACATAAACCATATCACTGAGGAGACACACTGGTTCTTGAAATGTAGGAGTCAGATAACGTCTATGTAAGGAGCCTTTACCAGATCACTGTGAGTGAATCCAGCATAAAGTATTCGAGTTTTGGAGTAAATATGTCATCCTTAGCAAATAGTCATTTCCTGAGAAACAACTTCACACTTGCTACTGAGCCATATGTAATATGAATATAATGTGTGATCATGGACCGTATCACGAACTAGAACTTCTCTCAGCCTCTAATGTCATAAGGCTGGCATTAGCATTTTACCATCAAGCAGAAGTGGTACAAATTAAATAAGGCTTAGGCATGTCTTAAAGGACCAAGTAATTTGAATGAACAAAAAGTTAATTCAAGATCATGTTTCTTTCTTCTTGTCCATTAATTTCCAATGTCTCATTCCATGCCAGTACCCTCTTGAGATTATTATGACCAGATGAATACAATAATTTAGGTTTTAAATATATAGTTGTACATATTTTACTAACAAAAAATAAATAGCTTTAACATTATATCCTCACTCAAGGGTAACCCTAAGAACAGGAGTGAGGAGAAATCCTCTCGTTTTTCCTGGAAGATGAGAAGACTGAGATATGCATTTCACTATTGATCAATGATGGCTAGTGGTTTGACTGTATGGGCAGGACCTTAGAATAATTTAAAAAGAAAAGTGGTAACAAGAAGGACTCAGGGAGGTAACAACATGGACTCAGGATTGACGGCATTGCATGGCCTCAAAGAATCACTTTGTTTGTTTAGGTAATTTAGATATTTGCTTAAATATTTGTTAATTTAAGTAATTAAGACATTTGAACTGTAAAAGCTTAATAAGAAATGTAAGAGAAAGATTTTAATAATTTGCTGGACAAGATGACCCATTCTGTGGAGATCAGCTGGTATCTGTCCAGTCACCCCTGTTCTTTCTCAAATACCACAGTAACAATGTGTCTGCGGAATCAGAGATGTGGCTTTGGAACTTAAGCAGCAACACAGACTTTTGAAACTTTCAGGCTGATCTACTTCCACTAACTGTTGCTTTCCCAGCCTCCCAATAACAGAGACAAACCATGATCCATTGATATAGCACCACACCAATAACTGCTCACTCTCTAGAGACAGAATGAATATACTTGGGGAACACTTGCTTCTTCCTGAAGGAAGAAACATGGTTTATTCTCTCCAGAAGGATACTTAATCTGCATACATATATTCATTTTCTGCCTACAGTACTTCCTTCCATATCACCACAAGAAGGCATAGATATGTGTTCACTATCACAGTATTTCACACATTTCTATTAAGGGAAATAACTTTAAGGTAATGAACTATGGCATATCTATCTATCTATCTATCTATCTATCTATTTATTTAAGAGAAAGCAAAAACACAAGCAAGCACCCAAGTGCAGAGGCAGGAGGAGAGGGAGAGGGACATGCAGAGTCTGTAGAGCCCCACACGGGGCTCCATCCCACTGCCCTGAGATCATGACCTGAGCCGAAATCAAGAGTCTATCACTTAACCAACTGAGCCATCCAGGAGATCCTAGAATGTTCTTTTGAATACTAAATCACATTGTAAACTAGGTGGCACATGGCAATGTTGAGATATTAATCTCCAGGAAGCAATGTATGCTCTGAATTAGTGCATGGTATAACATGTTATTTCTCCCAATAGTAGAATTTATGCATCTAGAAATCAAGAGGTGGAAAGGGGAGTTTCTCCTATCACTATTGCTCCTAATGCTCCACCAGCAAAAATTTTCCTTCTCCTCCCATGAATGTTAGGTTTTGCTATTTTAGAGAACTTCACTTCAAGGTGAGGAATACAGTCATCAGGGGCAACAACAATAGACCCAATAAACTCAAAAATGAGCTGGTCACTTAGCCATTTTAATCTCAAAAACAGCTAAAAACAAAAACTGATCTGCTGTACTAGAGGGAGTGACTGATGTCAATTCTCAAGGGAAAATTCAGTTGTATCCAGAAAATTAGGGCAAGGAGGTTTGAGATTCAAGTAGCCCTTGAGACTCACATATACTTTGTTAAAACTTTTTTTATTTAAAATTTTTTATTTTTTATTAACATATAATGTATTATTAGCCCCAGGGGTACAGGTCTGTGAATCGCAAGGTTTACATACTTCACAGCACTCACCATAGCACATACCCTCCCCAATGTCCATAACCCAACCACCCTCTCCTGACCCCCCTTTTCCCAGCATTATCATATACTCTCCCTGATATGAAGAATTTGAGAGGCTGAGTGGGGGTTTTGGAGGGTAGGGAAGGAAAAAATGAAACAAGATGGGATCAGGAAGGAGACATACTTTGTTAAAACTTAAAGAAAAAACACAAGCGGCACTTGGGTGGCTCAGTGGGTTAAAGCCTCTGCCTTCGGCTCAGGTCATGATCCTAGGGACCTGGGATAGAGCCCTGCATTGGGCTCTCTGCTCAGCATGGAGCCTGCTCCCCCCCATCTCTACCTGCCTCTGCCTACTTGTGATCTCTCTCTGTCAAATAAATAAATAAAATCTTAAAAAAAAAAAATCCCAACAGTCACAACTTCTAATATCACAGGTTCTTCAGAAATATAATTTAGTATCACCCATTAGGAAAGAACCACAACTAATGGAAATGCTTGATGATGGCAAAATAAACATGAAGTGGAAGAAGGCAATTACACATACCCTCTAGGACCATGTGGGTAGTTGCAGAAAAAGTGTTATAGTTATTTCATCTTTGCTTTAATATGAGTATGTATGTGTATATATGCTTTCATGTATTTGTTTGACAGTTCCTTTTTTTCTCCCTTCTATTTTTCTGCTCTTTATCATAACATGCATTGATAGTGGCTAGACATATATCAGTCTTTCAATTATAAAAGCCAAAGGGTGAGTGTGACTAAGGTAGAAAAGCAACGGTCACCACCCAATAATGGACATCAAGTGTTATTGTATATCCAGTTTTAGGGAGAGAAGTAATGTGGTTTTGGTTAAATGAGGCATTGTTGTCTTTTTTTTTAAGTGAAAATTTCTAAAAAATGTGTGTATGGATGCCAAGATGACAACATTTGGATTGTGCTAGATTGTATTATGTGAACTTCGCTAAACGAAAGACTTCCTTTCAAGGAAGTCAGTAGAATGGTCCAGGTTAGCATCATCCTAAAGAGTCCCCCAAATCAGAAAGCAGTGAAACTGCAGCCATTAGTCTTGGAAGGTCATCACTGTTAAATATGGCTAAAGCCAAATGCCACATTGATCAATGGTTTCAACCTTGTTTTGCTCTTCTCCATGCTTTATCCTGCTTCTGTCTTTTAATGAAGATAAATAGCATCCCTGGCCCACAAACATGGTTGGCTACAAATCCAAAGAGAGAGTGATCACACAGAAGCCACAACTTCCCATCGCCCTCTCCACCTGTCCCCCTTTCACAATCCCACTGTGGCATCAAGATGTATTTGGAATCTTAGCTTTCTTGCAGGTTTACACTTGTTCAGCTTGACTAAATTTTAGACAGGTATAAGCCAGTCTCTAATCCCCTGAACTCCCATTTTTTTTTAGAGTACTTCTGTAAAGTATGTGCAACTGTAAATTCTTTCTCTGCCCTTTGAGAGATCAATCTTTTAGAAACTCTTAACTGTGCAGAACAAACGGATGGATACCAGCAAGCAGGTGGGGAGGGGGTACTTGGTGATGGGGAATGACAGTGTACTTGCAATGAGCGCTGGGTGTTGTATGAAAGTGTTGCACCTTTATATTGTACACCTGAAATTAGTATTACACTGTACATTAACTAAATTTTAAATAAAAACTTTTAAAAAGTCTCACTAGTTTTATAAACAAGAATATCTTTCTCAAGGGCCTGGAAATCATCCCTTTGAAATGTAAACATCAAGAACATAGTGTCCCTCTCTTCCAGTCTTTGGGAGAAGTTAGGAGTTTACCTTCTCTGAGCAGCACCATTTAGCAAACACAGATAGCATGATCACAGACAAAAATATTTGCAAACTTGGGAATAGCTCATTGTGCTTACACTTCCTATCGATCAACCTGTCCCCCAACATCTTCCAGTAGTTTTCCAGTAGCTCATCCTAGAACTAAAAAACTCTCCTGCCCTTTGTTTCAGTGAAATGAGTTCAGACTGAGTTCTGTTTTCTCTTCCCTGCTGGCAATAGTCTTGAACAAGTCTTCCTCACCCATTTAAATTTGGCACTACAGAGAGAGCTGAGGTATTATACCTAATTAGGATGAGGACGTGAACATTTGACTCAGGAACATTTGTCATACTTTATTCATGCTAAGAGCAGAGGCCACGAATTTTACCACCTGTAGACACCACAGCATTGAGCTTATTATGGGTATTAGTTGAAATTCTGAGTTGAGGTGCACCTGGGTGTCTCAGTGGGTTAAAGCCTCTGCCTTCAGCTCAAGTCACGATCCCAGGATCCTGGTATCAAGCCCCGCATTGGCCTCTCTGCTCAGCAGGTAGCCTGCTCCCCTTCCTCTATCTCTGTCTGCCTCTCTGCCTACTTGTGATCTCTGTCTGTCAAATAAATAAGTAAAATCTTTAAAAAAAAAAAAAAGAAAGAAATTCTGAGTTGAATAAATGAAACAGTTTATGGTGAGGGGAGTCTTTTACTAGAAACCTACCTCGGTGCTGTAGGATGGTAGATTTCCTTGCCAATTTAAAAAAGATTAAAGAATGGAAGAAAATAAAAGTGGAAAAATGTGTTGAAGACTGAGTATTTACCAAAAAATGCTGAGCTCACTTAATAGTAAGGTCATAGTCTTGGATCGCCTAGGACAGTCTCTGTTAACATCTGATATGACAGTCAGCTGGCAAGTCTGAAATCTGCAGGGCTGACCTGCTAATAACCAGCTGACTGAAAAGTTCTGCCAGAGTTGGTGTTGCAGTCAAGCCCTAAGGCAATATGGGGGCAGAGTTACTTCTTCCAAGACCTTCAGTCTTTTCTCTTACAGCTTCTAATTCATTGGATGAGACGCCCCCTACACTATCCATGGTAATCTGCTTTCCTAAAAGTCTATTTATTTAAATGTGAAGAGTATCTAAAAAACTACTTTCACAGCAACACTATGCTACCATTTTAGCAAGCAACTTGGGCACCATAGCCTAGCTAAGCCGACACACCGAATTAACCATCATGTGAAGTAAATATCAAAGATGGAATGTTTCTGAAATTATAATTTTTCATGATGAATCATAGTATATAAATCAGACCTTATCACTAATAATAATTGGAAAATTAGATGATACCTTTAAGTATAAGAATTTTATATAGATTGTATTTTATGTTCACATACACTCAATGACATAGTGCTATGTTTACCTTTAAGCAGAAGAAAAGAAATCTGAGTCACTGAAAGTTTACACAACTTGTTCAAGTTAACTTACTGGTAAAGCTGTGGAGCTAGACTTCAAGCGGGACTTACCTGCTCAATGCTTTAATCAGTAGCGACGCATGGGTGTTGAGGATATGAAATGGAGCTAGAGCAAACAGTAAAAACAAAACACAAACAGAATGTAATTTTTAATAATAATATATTCTATTTACCCCGATACATCCAAAATGATTTCAGCATATAATCAATATAAAAAGATTCATGAGATATTTTAATTTTTTAATGCTACTGCTTCAAAATCCAAGGTAGACTTAGCATGGAAAAAAGAACACTAAAATATCTCATGAATCATTCTATATTAATTATATCATTTCATTTTACCTTTTTTTTTTTATTGTGGCTACCAGAAAATTTAAAATTACTGATGTTGTTTTGATTATATTTCTACTGCACATTGTTAATGTGGGCACTTAACCTTCCTAAAGGGAATTTCCTTCTTATAGTGATGTCTTATTTGTAAAGTGTGGCTCATTATCACTTCAATACAACTGGTACATAATACTTTATTAGCTTATTATCACCTAATATAGGCCAAGCTGTTATCTATGCACCACAGAATGGAGTAAGGTATTCTTTACTCTGGTCTAGATATAAAAAGAAATAGAGATACATACTTGCTTTGGTTTCTCCATTAAAACTGATACCGGATACAAAGACTTCATTTGATTGACCATGACACATTCATTCAACTTAATCCTCTGTATGTTTATAAATTGAGATATATTTCTAAAATTGTTACTGGATAATGCCTAACTTTCAGAGTAAATATTGATTAATTATGTACATGGATGACAGGTTGCTTTGAGAACTAGAGTTTTAAACAAATCATAGATCCAGAAACTTTTATCTTAATAAAAATATTGCTAAATTGAATCTTGAGTATTTTGAATTATGAATTTCCAGGGGAAATATTAAGACCAGAGATTAATGAAATATTTAACCTGTTCAATTCAGCTTTTAAAATACTGAATCAGAATTTTGCTACTTAATTTCATATTACATTTTGATAACACCTGTTATCAGAAACCTGTCTCCCTGTTTAATAGGGGAGTTGCAGTTTACTGAGCTTAAAAACAAATCAATAATAACAACAACAAGGAAAGTTACAAGATTTTACTAGGTAAAACTACAAATCATTTATGTGCCTGATGGTAGCAACAGATACTATTAGGAGAACTAAAAGGAAAGTTATGGGTTTCTATATACTAAAACACAGATTTTAAGACTGTTAAACTATATATGTAATTTATATATATAGTTTATAATATACATTTAGGTAGAAGCCAGACAGGAGCAGTGGAAGGAACCCTCGAGACAGAATCCCAAGTCCTTAAGGGACAGGAGCTGGAGGTAAGGACAGTGATAAATAAGATACACATTAAAAGCCCATGACACAACATCCTGACCTGGTGGCTTCCAAGATGTTGGGCCTGACAGGTCAAGAGCCACAGATGGGAACATGCATTCTTCTCTTCCACCTTTGCCCCAGGGTAACCCCTAGGCTCATTATAATACATTTGCATCATGAATACAGCCCCACCTACAGAGAAAGGCAGCCCTAAAAGTTCCAGTAGAAACCTTGAAGAGTTAATAGTCTCCTAAATGATTAGAAACAGCTTCCTTTAGTGACCACCCCTCACTGTATATCACAGCTCCTCCCAGCCCAGAGAGACCCAAAAATACCCAATTCCAAAACAGCCTAGGGGATCCTTCCACCTTGCAAAACCTGCTTCATCGCCCACCTTGAAAGTGCAATTTTGCTTTAATAAACTGCCTTGTGCTTGCTACTTTCCTTCTGACTCTCTTTATTCTGAGCATGGACCCCCATGTAAATCTATCTCACCAGGAATCAATCCAAGGACCAAGACCTCCGTTCAGACAATGTAGACTCACATACCCATAACATACATATATATATCTAGATATATCTATATCGATATAGATATCCATCTATATCTATAGATTAGATATCTATATCGATATATCTATAGATATATCGATATAGATATCTGTATGTATTTTATTCACATTTTCAAAGGATAGTTGACCTCTAATTAACAGGAGTCTTTCTAAAATACAATCTGATTATTTTTTCTGCACTTAAATGTATTTAATATTTTCATTAACTTCAAACACACTTTCAAATTTTAAGCTATTCAGTTACACTAGTCCCTCCTTATCTGCAATTTTGCTTTCTTCAGTAAGTACCTGTGGTAAACCTCTGTCCAGCTTCAGACGATCCCCATTTGGACATATTGTCAAGAAGTCGGTAGTAGGCGAATGCTACATACATCACAATCCCCATGTCGTGCACCTCACTTTATCTCATGTGGGCATTCCATCATCTCACATCATCACAAGAAGAAGGGTAAGTAAAGTATAAGATATTTTGAAAGACCACATTTATGTAACTTCTATTGTAGTGTATTATTAATTGTTCTCTTTATTATTATTATTAATTTCTTACTGTGCACAATTTATAAAGTAATCATTATTATAGTTATGCATGTATGTGTAGGAAAAACATAGTCTGTACAGGGTTTGGTACTCGACTGTTTCAAGCACCTGTGGGGGGTTTTGGAATGTATCCCCTGAGGATAAGAGGGACTCCTATATATCATTCTTCCAAACATAATTGTCTCTCACATACTTACTTTGTCCTTCAAGTAGCTTCCCCTTGAGCAGGTAAGCAAAAGATGGCACTTAGGCCAAATCATGGCACTTAGGCCTATGTTTGTTAATAATGCCTCTAAATCTCAGGAAACAAACTGAAGGTTGCTGGAGTGGAGGGGGTGGGAGGGATGGGGCGGTTGGATGATGGACATTGGGGAAGGTCTGTGCTATAGTGAACACTGTGAATTATGTAAGACTGATGAATCACAGACCTGTACCCCTGAAACAAATAATACATTAAATGTTAATTTAAAAAATAATGATTTATCAGAACACTCTTACACCTTCCCCCCCCCCTTTTTTTTTCTTTTAACTTACTTTTTTTCTTTTAACTTACTTTCTTTTAAACTTACTGTCTATGGCTGCTTTAATGATACAACAGTGGAACTGAGGAGCTCTGACAGGTGTTCTCTGGCCTGTAAAGCCTGATATATTTCCTATCTGGCAATCATCAGAAATAGCTTGAAGACCTCTGTCCTAAAGGGAGATTTCTCTTGTCCACCTAAGACTCTTTTATTCCTGCCATTTTTACCCATACATTTCTTTATCAAAGAAGGCCTCATACTGTCTTCAGGTTTTCTATTGTATTTTTTGTGTACCTTAGCATAAAACCTGACCTTAGCATCTACTTGTTGGGAAGATAAACAGTTATTTAAAGAATAATTTTGATTCACAAGATAAGGGGAATCATTACAGAAGTATGTATATACACATTCTTTTCCTCGTTGAACGAGTTTATTGCTCAATTATTAGTTCTATCCATTAGTCCTGTGATTCTATATTACATAATATATCTTGCCATTTTAAACATTAAAAAGAAATAGAAAAACTTATTCAATTATTTGGACTGTGTTGGTCAGTTACATGGACCTAGCAGTCAATCATTAAGACTTTAGCTTTTCAAATTGTACAGTTTCCTGAATAAAAGACATTAGTTGCTTTTCTAGCATTGTATTGACCTTCAATATATGTGGTCTACTTTGCTTTCCTCCTGAATGGCATTCTAAAATATTAATGACAGCTATGGTATGTTAATTAATGTCATGATTGTATATGGAGTAAATACCATGCACGGGTAATGTGGTAAGTGTCTTACAGGTATGACTTCATTAAACCCATACATCAGTATGAGCTGGACCTGTACCTGAGACAGGTTGCACAGATCAGAATTTATGCAGATTTTATTTAAGTCAAACTTGTCTGACTCCCCATCTTTTCGCTTAAACAATACTCATGTTGTTTCTGAATCACCGTATTTTGGAGTATCTGGCAAACCCACCAGGAAATTTTTAACAAACAGAGCTATTAAGATAATTGTCTAAATGAGTTGATCAATCAATCAAGTCAGTTATTTAAAGGTTGCTTATTTGGCTCCTTATCCCCTCTCTTTCTTTCTGGCTTCCTGCCTTTGGCCATTTCATTGCTCTTTAGCACTTTCATTAGAGATTTGGCATGAAAAGAGAAAAAAGATGAAAACTAAATGAGGCTATTTAATTTCCCAACAGGCTTAGCAATTTTTAAATATTCCTTCAGGGGAGCAAGATGCAGTCTGGGTTATCTCACCTATTCATCCATAAGGTCAGATGCCATATTTAGCGTTACCCTTTCTGTCCATTCATGTATGACTGTAAATGAACTTATTTGAAAATACAAAAACTGCTTTTTCAAAATTTTTATAAGTTTCAATAATATACTGATGATTCAACTAATTTTGATTAGTATATATTATTTCATTATGTTTTTATTTTACTTGTTTTTCATTAAACAGCTTTCGTGTTTCCTAAAGTTCACCTGTTTCCACTAATTCATTTCAAGTGACTTACAGTAACTCTCCTGATCATTAATATGAATCAATTCGAAAACAATCTTATTTCATAAGCCCATTTACATAATTCACAATCTCCATTCTCACCCCCAGCCCTAGGCACCCATTTTTGTGCTTTCTGTCTCTATAAATTCACTTTTCTTGACTATGTGATGTAAATGGAACCATGCAATTCATTGTCTGTTATATCTGGCTGCTTTGATTTAACATAATGTTGATATTCATCCACAATGTGGTGTGATCTGTGTCAGTACTTTGTTACTTTTCAAGTAACAAACTTGAAAAGTAGTATGCCATTTTATTGATATACTATGTTGTGTATATCTATCTGCTCATTAGCTGATGAAGATCTGGATTTTTCCTCATTTGGGGCTATTATGAATAATGCTGCTGTTATTACGAATAATGCTGCTGCTAACATTCACATACATTTCTTTGTGTGAATATATATTTTTATTTCTCTTGGTTATATAACTACAAGCACAATTGCTGGGTCATATATTAGTTTTATCTTTTTTTTTTAAGATTTTATTTATTTATTTGACAGAGAGAGAGATCACAAGTAGGCAAACAGGCAGGCAGAGAGAGAAGGGGACGCAGGTTCCCCGCTGAGCAGAGAGCTCCATGTGGGGCTCGATCCCTGGGACCTGAAATCATGACCTGAGCTGAAGGCAGATGCTTAACCCACTGAGCCACCCAGGTGCCCTTAGTTTTATCTTTTTGACAAACTACCAAACTATTTTCTAGAGTGGTCTGTAAATGACACTTACACACTAATATATTTTAACTATTTATCTGCTTGATTAAAATAAAAATGTTAATATTATCTTTATGTACAATTTTTTGCAGTGGTCTGGGAAAATTAAATATATTGCTAATTATTTGAGAACATTTCTAATCTCATTTGGTACAATGAAGAAATGCATTTTACGAATATTATGTTATGTATAGAAAGATAATATTCTGAGAATGTCATACCATCTGACAAAACTTTAATAATTATCTCTATTTAAAAATAATAAAAACTAAAAGTAGAAAGTTTACATAGGCATTCAACATACACCTGAAATATCTTTTTTTTATAAGATTTTCTTTATTTATTCGACAGAGAGAGAAAGATCACAAGTAGGCAGCGAGAGAGGGGAAGCAGGCTCCCCACCAAGCAGAGAGCCAGACACGGGGCTCCATCCCAGGACCCTGAGATCAAGACCTGAGCCGAAAGCAGAGCCTTAACCCACTCAGCCACCCAGGAGCCCCACACCGGAAATATCTTTAAGAGATTTTCTGTATTCTGTATGTGTGTCTAGTATTAAGTAATATTCCAAATGGAGTATGTAAACACAAAGATAAAACTCTAAAACATTTTGAACTTCCAGTGGCAAAGTAAACTTATATTAGACTTAACATCCTACATATATAAATGACAAACTCTGCTTGGAGAAATCTTGTTTGAAGACCTTAGAGAGCAAACCAAAACATTAACCAACTAAAGAAGGCATAACATTTGAAAGAAACACTGAATAACACTTATGTTTACATAAGGGCACTCGCCACTCTGAGAGGAGAAGGTGCATGATTTTTATAAAAGAAGAATCATTATAAAGGCAGAAAGTTGCAGAAAGTTAAAGGATGGAAAATGACATAACATACTAACTCCAAATACACAAAAAAATGATGTGGTAATACCAAAAATAGACAGTTCAGATTATAGCACACAGAGATTTAACATAGAAAACAAAAATAATTTTTTATAATAATAACAGGGAAATTTTATCCCAATAAACATCAATTTTATGCACAAAAATAACAGTTTTGAAATACACAAGATAGAAATTTGCTGAACTAAAGTGATAAAAAAAAATCTACAATCAAGGTAGGGAAAGGACTATCCCTAAGCAATAGATAAGCATAATTTAACAAAACCAAACTGCAAAAAAAAAAATCAGTAAAGATGTAAAAGACTTGAAAAATTTTATTATCCAACCTATCTCATTGATATTTCTAGAACACTATCAAATATTTGTAGAATACATGTTATTTTCAAGAGCACACAGAATATCGATGAAAATAGATAATATACCGGACCATAAACTAAATCTTAAAAATAAAAATATAATTGAAATATGCTATGTTTTTTGGATAAAAGTTAATTAAACTGGAAAGCAATCAAAATAAGTTTACCCAGAAATAGTTCTAAATAATGAAAAGTTATGACATATAACTTTAAATAAATCATGCACTTAAACAAAAATTATAAGAAAAATTAGAAGATATGCCAAACATAATAATCATATCATAATAATAAAATATAACATGTAATATCACTAAAGTATTGTTAGAAGGAAATGTATAGCTTCATTTGCATATAGTAAAAAATACAAAAGGTTTAAAATAGATGATCTAAGCTTTAATTTTAAACATTCCAAATAAAAGCAAATTTAATTCAAAATAAGAAAAAAAATGAATAATAGAAGTGAAATAAAATTAAAATCAAAAGGGCAGAAAAAAAAAGAATGTGAAGAAAGCCAGCATGTATTGTTTTAAAAAATAATAACAAAGTTAGGAAACATTCATTTACACTTAGGGAACAAACAAAATAAAACATTTCTAAATGTCATTAGTAATATATTAAAAGACCAGGGTGCCTGGGTGGCTCAGTGGGTTAAAGCCTCTGCTTTCAGCTCAGGTCATGATCCCAAGGTCCTGGGATTGAGCCTGGCATTGGGCTCTCTGCTCAGCAGGGAGCCTACTTCCCTTCCTCTCTGCCTGCCTCTCTGCCTACTTCTGATCTCTGTCTGTCAAATAAATAAATAAAATTCTTTAAATATATATATATCTTAAAAGACTGTTATAAACAATGTAGTTCTAGTACGTTCTACAAGTTAGTTGAGATGGCCAAACCCATTGAAATGCACTACTTACAAAGATCAAGACAGGAAAAATAGAATATCTGAAAAGCCCTATATCTATTAAAATTTGAATATATAATTTTAAAACAAGAACAAGTTTGGAATTTCTGCTGTGCCCTATTCTTTTTAATGTTGTGGTTGAAATCTGAGTACAACAAAGAAAGAATGAAAAAAAACAAAACAAAAAAAAACAAATAGAATAGAGCATAAATTAAAACAAATAAATAATAAACTATTTTCAAAGACTTCATTGTTATGTTAAAAATCTGAAGAAATCTACCAAAAACACAGGATCTAATTAAGTGAATACAATAAGAAGAAAAATAAAAGGTCAATATACAAAAACTCCATTGCATGTCTGTAACCTAAAAGTGAATTGGAAGTTTTTATTTATTACACTCATTACATAATATCAGAAATATAGCACTTACAAATAAATATTAACAAAATATTTTTAAATGATTGCACAAGTAAAAATCGTCTTGGGAAAGATTAGAGAAAGCCTACAAAAATGTGTAGATACTTTGTTGAGATGTCAATTCTCCCTAAAAATACCATTATCAAAATTCTAGAAAGTCTGTATAGAAATTGATAAGGCTATATTTATTAGATGGAAACAAAGAGGTCACAAAATAGCCAAAATGCACATTAAGAAGTTGGAAGATTTTCATGACCTGGTCTCAGGAATTTGTGTTAATTTGTGATAATTAAAACAGTGATAGCATTTGTGTAAAGATAGACATAATGATTAATGGAATGGAACAAAGAGCCTTGAAATAAATCTACAGATACGTAGTTAATTGATCTTAAACAAAGACATCAAGACAAAATAATGCAAGAAGGATAGGGCTTTTTTCTACAAATGGTGCTAGAAAAGCTGGGTATATGTAAAGAAAAAAAATTTTTTTGATCTGTTCCTCATACCATTGAAAAATGTTAATTTGACATTGATCCCAGGCCTAAGTTTTAACCAAACTTTAACCAAATATAAAAATTCTAGAAGAAAACAAAGGAGACTATATTTGCTGTCTTTTCCATATAGACAATAGGTAAACAAAGATAAAGTAATAAAAACAAGAAATCAATAAAAATAGAAAAAATATTAAAAAAATAGAAGAAATTGAACTGTTTCACAATGAAAATATTATGTTCTTACAAACATACATTTAATATAAGGAAGGAAACAGTAAGCCACAGACTGGGAGAAAATATTTGCACAGTGTACTTAACAAAGGACTTGTATGCAAAATATAGTTTTAAAAAGTCCTACAAATCAGTAATAAAATGTCAGACAACACAATAAAATTGAGCAAAACTCTTGAACCAATACATCAGCTAAGAAGATATAGTAATGTCCAAAAATTACAAGAAACGGAGCTCACTGTCATTAGTCATTAGGGAACAAAATAAAACCAAAATATTATACCACTTCAATCCCAATAAAATAGGTAAAATTAAAAATATGAGAGATACCACATGTCAGTCAGGAAGTGATGTCATTCTACTTTCAACTATGCTTGTGAGGATATAAGATGGTAAAACTTTGAAAAACTGTTTGCAGTTTCCTATATATATTTCCTCTATATTCTATAGTTACCAAATAGCTCAATAATTTAATTCTTTGCTTTTTTCCCAAGAGTTATAAAAATGTATAGCCACATAAACGTCAAGTGCAAAAATATTTATATCATCTTAATTTATAAGAAGAAACTGGAAACAACCAAATGCCCATCAATAAGGGAACGGATAGTGATCTTATTCTAGATCTATCCTTCAGTAGTAAATATACCTTATCAAAAAGGAACAAACTGCAAGTACACAACTATACATTTGCAACTGGTTAATAATTCAAGATAGACCCACTGAAATATCAGTGTTAAAAACAACCACTTTACTCTGTAAAAAATTTAGACAACTTACGCAACTAATTTGAGAACCTGAATAATTTGATAGTACTGATGAGATCTGAGGAGGCCTAAACATACTTAGAGAATCAAGTTTTTAAATATTTCAGGGTTGAGGAAAATAAATTTCATACTGCAGTGAATGGACAAGTTCATTACAAGCCATCTTTGTATCTCACTCCTACTCTTTCATTAATCTTTATTTATGTGTAACTGAGAAAAGTATCACTCATGGATCTGGAATTGAAGCTTTCAAACACTGTTTTCTATGGAGCAAATCATAAATAAATTGACATTGGTCAACAGAACATTATCAGGAGGGACTATTAAAATACAGATCAATGAAGGTCCTGGGTAGTACAGTTGGTTAAGTGTCCCACTCTTGATTTTGAATCAGGTCATGATTTCACGGTGTTGAGATCAAGCCTTGCGTTGGGCTCTGGGCTCAGCACAGAGTCTGCTTAAGACTTTCTCTCCCTCTCTTTCTGCCCCTCCCTCTATTCACATGGTATCTGTCTCAAATAAATAAATCTCTAAAGAAAAATACAGATCAAAGGAAAACCAAATAAGTGGAGAGATATTCAGGTTCACGGATAGAAAAACTAAATAATTTCAAAACGTCAGTTCTTCCTGGGCACCTGGGTGGCTCAGTGGATTAAGCCGCTGCCTTCAGCTCAGGTCATGATCTCAGGGTCCTGGGATGGAGTCCCGCATAGGGCTCTCTGCTCAGTGGGGAGCCTGCTTCCCTCTCTCTCTCTCTGCTCTGCCTCTCTGCCTACTTGTGATCTTTGTCTGTCAAGTAAATAAATAAAAGCTTTAAAAAAAAAAGTCAGTTCTTCCTAATATGATTTATTGATTCAAAGCAATCTCAGTCAACATCCCAGTAAGTTATTTTGTGACTATTAACAAATGATTCTGAAGTTTATATGGAAAGCCAAACAAGCAAGCAAACAACAACCATAAAAACAAAAACTAGAATAGTCAATAAAATATTGAAGGATAAGAACAAATTTGGAGGACAGACACTACTTGATTTCACAGCTTACTACAGTAATCAATACCATGTGGTACTGACAAAAGAATAGATCAATGAAACAGAATAGAGAACCCAGGAATTGTTGGATAAAATATAATCAACTGATATTCAACAGAATAGCAAAAATAATACAATGAAACAAAGGCAGTCTTTTTAAGAAATAGTGCTGAAATAACTGGACATATGCAAAAAAAAGTATCTTTAAGCATAGAATTTACATTCTTCACAAAAATTAACTCAAAATTGATTACAGACCCTAGTGTAAGACACAAAATCATAAAATTCTTAGAAGATAACATTAGAGAAAACCTAGTGATCTTGGGTATTATGGTAAGGCCTTCTTACATATAACATCAAAGGCAAGATCCATGAAATAAACAATTGATAAGCTGGACTTCATTAAAATTAAAAATTTCTGTAAAAGACGATAAGACAAGCCAGAAACTGGGAGCAAATATTTCCAAAGAATACATCTGATAAAGGATCGTTATCCCAAATACACAAAAAACTCTCAAAACTCAACAGTAAGAAAATGAACAACCTGATTTTTTTTTTAAAAGGGCCAAAGACCTTAACAGAAACCTCACCATAGAAGATATACTATGGCAAATAAGCATATGAAAATATATCCTACATGATAGATCATCAGATAAATGCAAACTAAAACAAGAAGATGGTGACATACTTATGACATACTTATTAGGATGGCCAAAGTCTGGAATACTGACATTAATGCTGGTGAGTGTATGGACCAACAGGAACATTCATTCATTGTTGGTAGAAATACAAAATACTACAGAACACAGTTTGTTTTTTGTTTTTGTTTGTTTGTTTGTTTGTTTTACAAAACTAAACATACTCTTTATCATACAATCCAGCAGTTGGGTACCCTGGTATTACCCAAAGGAGTTGAAAAATTTATGGCCACACATGCACTTGTACACAGGTGTTTATCACAGCCTGTTAAGTGCCCAAAGTTGGAAACAAAACAAAATGTGGTTTGGTAGGTGAACAGATAAACTGTGGTATATCCAGACAATGGAACACTATTCAATACTAAAAGGAATTGAGTTATCAGCCAGTAGGACATGGATAAATCTTAAATTCATACTACTAAGTAAAAAAAGCCAATCTGAAGAGTCTACATCCTCTAGGATTTCAGCTATATGATACTGTTAAAGGCATGGGACAATAAAAAAATCATTGATTGCCAGAGGTGTGGGTGGAAAGAGATGAAGAGGCAGAGCACAGAGGATTCTTAGGGTAGTGAAAATAAATACACCGTATGATATAATAATGACAAATATATGTATATGTCATTGTATTTTTGTAAAACCCCATAGAATGATAATACCAAGAGTGAACCCTAAGGTAAATTATGGCCTTTGGGTGATTATCATGAAACAATGCAGGTTCATTCTTGAGAAAAGGGGGGGAAGAAAGTGCCATCTGGTGAGTGATACTGACAATGTGAGAACGTGAGAGGCTATTCACGTGTGGAGGTCCGGTGCATATGGAAAATCTGTGTACCCCTCCCTCTCAGTTTTAATGTGAACTTAAGACTGCGTAAAAAATAAAGTCTATAAAAGAAAAATGAAGTGATTCTGTACATATATTAGAAAATAAAGGGTGCATTGTTTTAGTGTGGTTAAAACACATTTTTATTTTTGGAGGAAGGAAAAAATGTGGTTTCTGACACATAAAATATTTATAGTCCTTTTCCTTCCATTGACTTATGAGCTCACATGTCAGTTCTCCCTTATTCTTGTTCACCCCCTGCTTTTGCATCCTCGGGCACTTGCTTAGGAAAGCATGGATGTATTTCTATCAACTGCTTCTCTAATAGAAACTGTTTATAAAGTCAGCATCCTAGAAACAGTAGGTTACAGCACCTGTGTAAAATATGTATAAACCACGCTTAATTGAAAGTACTTTTCTTACTGAACAAATAATGCCTATCTGCAAGGAAAAGTTATATGACAAAATGAATTTCCCTTAGAAACGCTGCTAGCTGTTTCAACACTGTCTGCACAATATTGGTTTCCATGGGCCAATTATTTAGTTTTTGGCTGAAGTTTCCAAAGGTATGGCTGTTTCAAGCTGGTAATAATCACAGAAACATGCCATTTTTTCAGATACCCATCAATTTTGGCATTATCAAGAGAATTTATCTGGCCTATAACAGTTTTTTCTCATTTTTCTAACATTTTTATATACACTGAATTGCATGTATTACAGTGAATCACATAACATATGAGATACTCTTAGAGATCATAAAAGCACTAAGGACACAATAATTCCACACTGGTTGAAAGAAAACTTTCTTCTTATACCTTTTCATTCTCCATCAGACTTATTACCAAATTATATAAAGAAAATGCAGTAATTGCATTGTCCAAATTTATAGAAAATATTTAAATTCATTTTCAAAGGGAAATTATATATATTTTTATATATATACATATAATATATCTTTATATATAATTATATATTTTATTATATAAAATCATATATAATATTATATATTTATAAAATATATAAAGATTACAGGGTTAGGCAATATTACTTCCCCCTGTCCAAAAGGAAATGTATACAGATCAAACTGATGTATTACAATGAGTTTTCACATAATTCCAGAGATAAATAACATATCTCAATGTTATTCACATTTCTTTAACATAATTTTTAGCATATAGACAGATGTCATAAATAACTCCCACTTTTGTTATATAATATAGTCATATTATCTTTTAGTTAGAGCAATATAGAATCCTTCTTCTCTGGTCCTCTCCCCCTACACACAATTTCTTAGAAAATGATGCTACCTCCATTCTCTACCTGAGTGTTTCATGTAACTCTACATTTCAACTCTATAGACCTTAAAGTAAATTTTAT
The DNA here is from genome assembly GCF_011764305.1 of Mustela putorius furo. NCBI lineage: Eukaryota > Metazoa > Chordata > Mammalia > Carnivora > Mustelidae > Mustela > Mustela putorius. Next base: position 11,525,458 of record NW_025422117.1, read on the forward strand.
TTTATTTTACTAACTTTTATTTGTTTGACAGAGTGAGACACACAGAGAGAGGGGACACAAGCAGGGGGAGTGGAAGAGGGAGAATCAGGCTTCCTGCTGAGCAGAGAGCCCAATATGAGCCTCATCCCAGGACCCTGGGATCATGACCCGAGTGGAAGGCAGATGCTTAATGACTGAGCCACCTAGGAACCCTGTAAATTTTACTTTTCAGATACAATGAGTGAGACATAGCATTTATCTACCCAATATTTATTTGTAAGTATGATGGAAAAGTCTGGTGTCAGAAATATCTAAGTACAAATACCTGTTTGTTTGTTTGTTTTTGTAAGTTACGTGACCTTGATCAAGTTAAAACAACTTTCTTGACCTCAATTCCTCATCTAAAAATTAAGCTAATAATTTAAAGAATTTGGAGGGAATTGTGTGAATTCTAATATGTGAGTTAACATGGCATTTTGGAAGAAAGCAGAGTTGTTAAATGGTAACTATTATTGTCCTGGACTAGACACTTGGCAGGCACTAGCAATAAAATACAGTTATCATTAACACCACCAAGGCATACACAGAGGTGGGAGGAAATATGTAAAAATAATTATAATATACTAGGATTTTTTTATTCCAAAGTGAGATTGTACTATTGAGCTGCCTGTGTGTTAGCAAGCTCGTCCTTGATCTCACATATTTTTATTGTTAGGAATGTTAAGGGGAGGGTGAAACACACATTCTTCACACATATAATTAATTATTTTTTTGTTATGCATTTCCTTTCTGCCTTTTTACAAAATAATTACAATGCCTTTAAACATCCTTTTCAGACCAATTCAGTTTTTTACATCCCCTGTGAAAATGTGAGAATCTTTCCAAAGCATTTATACATAAGTACATAAGTTTTGTTCTTTTACTCTCAAAACAACATACTTCTGTTATGAAATTAATACTAACACATTTTTTTAAAAAATTCAACATTATTTCTGAGATATAAACTTGGTATATTGATTTTTGTGTCTAGAAAAATCTATTATCCATCTATCATCTATTTTTCCACCTACCTTGATATGAAACAGCAGGATAGTCAAAGGGTTTGCATACCATATCATCTTGAATTAATTGCCTTATTGATGAACATTGTAATGTTTTCTATTTTTTGATATAACAAAACAACTGGGCTGAGTTAAACATGCTTATAACCTGTTTTTTGGTGAACATATTATTATAAATTTCTGGATTATCTGAAATTAATTTCATTAGATATTCACAAACTTTGTTTCAAAGCAAGTATAATACTTATCAATAGCAGTATGTTTAAAAAAAAAAAAGTTAATTCTTCCTCTCTATTCCAGGAATGAATACAAACTTTTACTATATTTTCACACGTATTTGACTACAGGTAGGACATTCTCATATATTTTCATTGAACCTCTTGGTTTTCCACCACAAAGTACTCATTTTTTATTAACAATTTTGTATTCTTTTCCTATTTGATATTATAGAACCTTTCAAAATATATTCTGACTACAAATCCATAGCCTGAGATATTAATTGCAAATATTTTCTCCCAGCCTATTGATCATGTTTTTTGCATTCATTGAAGCATTTTAACACAATATCTATAACTTAGAATGGTTAAATGGATTGACATTTTTCTTTATGAATTGTGTCTTTAAACTGTCATTTAGTAAGTTAATTCTACCAAAAGGAAATGTAAATGTATTCAAATATTTAGCTGCTTTTTGGTTAGCTTGTACTTTGAACTACCCTAAATTATGCCATAACTTAATTCTGAATAAACATTTATAAGTTTGAAAAGGTAGAGTAGAAACTGCATCCCCACTCTTTCTTTTGACCAGCCGGTGTCCATTCTTAGAAGCAGCCACTGAACGATACCAGTTTCTATGTATGTCCTTTTCTTTCTTCTTTTGTTTTTTGAATGCACAACATTGTCAAATATTTCTACGTCCTTTCATAAAGACAAATTTTAGAATACCGACAACATTATACAGTATATTGAGAACAGTCCTGTACTAGTTCACCATGTATATTGTTAGAAGACAGGAAAGTTTCCTCCACCCCAAGAAGACCCTTTAAATCTGAAAGATAAAGCAAGCCTCTCCATTTACACAGAATGTTAATCAGAGTTACTGACAGGGGCCATCGGGCTGGTGGATGAACAGATGGACCGACAGACTGACGATCCAGAGCACCAAACAACTCTTCTCTGCAGCCATCCTCTGCAACATTCCACCCTTTCCAGCATTTATGGAGCAAGGGGCATAGTGATGAGGTCACAAGGTAGTTATCTAAAATGGCTCTGTCTGTGCACCAGAAGATCCCTACTCGTTATCTTAAGTGCGGCCTTCTGTGCACCAGTCATCTGTAATAGTCACCTAAAGTGGCCCCTTACATGAGCCACATTAGGGAAGACCAGAAAAAACCTCTCACATTTCAGTCATGACATACATTAACCTGCATGGGGCCTGGAACATGTGGCTGCCAGGGAGGTCATTGCAAGGTCATGAACAAGATGGAGGGCCAAAGATGGAGTCAGTGTTGTTAGTGCTCCTACATATATATGCTCAATTTTCTGAGTCACTTTCTTATGAAGTACTAGAAGTGCTTTATAAATGACTGAAGTTAGAGTTTTATCCTTGTTTGTAGCTGAAACATATGTCCCATTTTTGTGACTGTGTATACAAAATTTTTGTCAGTAATATTAAACACATTTTATTCAAGTGTAATGACTGAACAATAAACTGCACATGTATACAATTTAATATGTCTTGCATATATACATTCATGGAATTATAACCAAAATTGGTATAATGAACACATCAGCCACCCTTAATAGTCTCCTTATGCCTTTTGAAGATCTTCTTGCACTCATCACAAATATGGAGAGTTTTCTTTTATGTTGTTTAATTTATCTATACCTTTTTTCCCTCTCATTGCTAAGTAGTGAATAGGTATACAACAATTTGTCCATTTGTTTAATGATGAACATTCAGTTTATTTTATTTATTCTATTTATTTTATTTTATATAGTTGTAAACAATTTTGCTTTTTAAATTTTAAAATTGATAGTTGCCTTTTTCTTTCTTTTTTGAGAGTTGGAAGAAGCTATTCCCCAGTGTTTTTAATTATTCTAGCCAACTAATAGAATGTCCCAAATGTTGTCTTATCCTTATTTTGACAGTAAAAGTTAAAGTAAAACTATGTTCTCCCCTGGAAGAGAATTGGAGTGAAATATCTTCTTATTTTTTAAGTAAGTACAGTTATCATATGCCTATATCCCTTGTTAAGCTATAAAAATTTCAGACTTATCACTATCTTTTGGATTTCAGAATGGAATCATATTTTATATATATTATTTTCATCTGACTTTGGTCTTTAGCAATCTATAGAAATTTCTTATCAATATGGAGGAAAGAGCCGAACAGTTCGTTCCTGGGATTAATTCACTTAAATGACCCAGTGAAACCAGTAGGGTGAGTCTTGAGATAAACTTAGTAAGCAGGCATGAGTCACAAACTTAAGACCGATCTAAAATTTAACACTAGGAGTTAATAGCTTAACAAATGGAAGACAGACTATACATATATACAAATGATGTCACTATGTTACCTTTAAAATATAATTTCCCTGAGATAAATGTAAGGCATAGTCTCACAATGGATATGAGAAACCTTTAACAAAACCTTTAACAAATCTAGAAGAGCTGGACTACTAGATCTAATTTTATGTAGTCACGGCAATGGACATAGGTTCCTGCTAACCCACTGAACTTTAAAGTACACATTCTAGCTTTAGGGTTAACGGTAAAGTTGTTAACAGTCATAGTCACGTTACTTTTACATCCTTCAAAATAATTTCAAGCAGCAGGCTGCTGTAATTGTTATGAACCAATGCCAACTTTAAAAGACAACCAGGAGAGATGAAGATTTTTAAACGGTAAGACAACATGACCATACCCTTCATGGCTTATTGCTTACAATGACATAACCACCGCAGTCAGGAAAAAAATAGCTCCTGAACTACCTCCAAATCTCTCCAAAACATAGATTCACTTAAGATTTTAAAATAAATTCAAGTTAATTTCAGTACTGCCTCATTCCTTGTCTGAAGCACAAGATATTTCATCAGAATTATCTCAAAACTTGAGTTGGGATCTTTGTTCTCATAATCATTTACTTTTGTTCATGTATTTTGATTGTATATGATTATCATAAGGAGAAGGTCAGTCATGCTATTCAGGGAAGTAAGAATAGTGTCTGCACAATTCAACCTTAGGCAGCCTCTGCATATTTGGAAAATTCTGACTGCCTTTTGTTACATTTTAATTTTCTAATCACAAAAAATAAAACTTGGCAGAGTTCTGCTGGCATCTGTGTGTGTGTGTTTCCATACATTCTTTTGACAGCACTTTTTTTTCTAAAAGCATTACATTCAACAATTTATTTCTATGAAATAACCCTAGTAAAATTTCCTACCAACTATCAAAGAGATTTTTCTTTTGAATGTGCACTCTGATCAAAATTAATTTCTCAACTCTAATGGTGAGCAGTAATTAAAAAAGCAAACTTGGCTGAATGCACAATGTTAGCAAAGGAGCATTTAAATACTGAAATTAATATATTTGATTTTATCAATTAGTCATGTATTAGTGTTACTCTGCCAAAAAATTTCCTGTAATTTTTTTTTTCCTTATTGGCAACACAATCAGGTACAGAAAGTCTTGGGGTTTAGGATTTCTTACAAATCTAATTGCCACCACTAATTCTCTCTTGAGGCTATAGAAAGAAAGGAAAGAGACTAAAAACTTGCATTACTCCAAATCATAGATAATCTTTAAGATATGCAAACTATGTCTGCTAACATAAATATTGAATAATTCATTAATAATTATACTCTAGTAAATAATAATTTTATTCAATGTCTACATTCATTCTTTATAATGCATTTCCTTTTTGGAATAGATTCCCATTTAACTGAGTAAATGTGTTATAATTTATTTTATTAAACACCAATTTAATTACCAAGAAAATATTATTATTATTACTTATTTCTAAAATGTAGCAAGATAATCATTTCATATATTTAGTCATATATATTCATTTTGTGTATAAAACCATTTTCTAGAGGAGGGAGGAATGATTAATGTGATTTTTAAAACTCCAATAATGATTATGACTTAAGTCTGCTCTTTAAATAAATTATTATAATAAATATAACTGGAAAGTTGTTCATTGTTATAATATTGGATTTATTATAAAATATATATTTCACTTTTTCTATCCTTAAAAATCAAACAACATTGTAGAGCACTGTGTACCTTATTTTTGTTATATTACTATAGTTACTTTTTCTCATCCATTCTTATCCCAATATTAGCACCTGACAGTCTTTTAAGAGACATTGACTATTCAGTGAATACACAAGAAGCCATTAAGGGAGAATAGAATTGACTGAAATTTTCACAAGGTAGAGGAGGTAAATAGAGAATCAAATTGAATGAATGATAAAACATCTATATATACACATATATATATAATTATATTTGTTACAATAGCTTGCTTACAAATCATGACTATATAGTAAGTCACAAAGGGCTTAAAATACAATTTTTATTATTGAATTTCTAAGTACACACACACAATCACACAGAAACCATATTAAGTGCAAAACAAGCTGGAGAATATATTAACTCACATAACCATGAAGTAGTCATAATTTAACAACAGAAATAAACAATGAATTAAAATAAGCAATATCTGAAAAACAAAATAATTAAATAGAAGATTTCAGAAGAGGGACAGGGGTATATAAAATGTAATCAATCTGGTATAAAGCAGCCAAGAGAATAAATAAAGGAAAACAAAGAAAATAGAACAAAAATTAAGGTAGCAGACTTAGTCCAGTTGTAATATCATTAAAGTAATAAAAGTTGATTATATTTCTTTAAAATCAATTCCCAGAGTGGTTAAAGCAAAAAAGCTTTGTGCTATTATTAGATACTTATAAAAAGATATGAATGAATAAGTCAACAGTAAGTAGTTAAAAGTAGTAGTTAAAAAGACCGAGGAATACATACAAATACTAATCACTAAAACCTGGAATAACAATTGTTACATGAGACCAAAATTGATAAGGATATATAATTTTGAAAAAACAAATGAACCATCATGAGCTATGTTTTACATATATATATGTATATATACATACATATATATAGTAGGATACAAATAACTTCTAACCACATTTACAAAAAATAATCTATGAAATCATTAAACATGTATAAGCAAATAAAAATAATTATGACAAAGATGATATTTTGCTCAAAGGAAACAAGACAATTAAAAATAATTAATAAATAGATATTTTTCAAAAAAATCTCCAACATATGAAAATTTAAAAAAAATATGATTTAAACTAGTTCTTCAGCAGAACATTTTACAGAATTGATATTACAAAATAATTAAAATTACACTAATGGAAGCAAATAAACTAAATATCAAAACCTGTCAGATGGAAAAACATGAATATTAATGTCTTGCTTTAAATGCATTCATATGTGCAAACAAAGATTGAAAAGTGATGGCCTAGATATTCAGGCTGCTAATAAATAAAACTTCAGAATAAAGTCAAAGCAAATCAATAGTAATAAATATTACACACCAAAAAAAAATTTATACTGTAGAAAACAAAGAAATAGTGGATTCACTAAAGAAGAGGAAGGAAGGTAGAGGAGGAGCTGGAGGTGGGGCGAGGGGTAAGAGGAAGGAGGGAAAGAGGAAGAAGACAAAGATGACAAAGATGAACAAGAAGAACAGCAACAATAACAACTGATAAACATATCTGGAAAAATTATTCAAGGAAGAGGAAGCATAAGTAATTACATAGGGCTTGGCATAATTGCTTAACAATACACATAGGGCAAAAAATTTAAAAATTAATAGACTATTATAGGAATATTTATTTATTTATTTGACAGACAGAGATCACAAGTAGCAGAGAGGCAGGCAGAGAAGCAGGCTCCCTGCCGAGCAGAGAGCCTGAAGTGGGGCTCGATCCCAGGAACCTGAGATCATGACCTGAGCCGAAGGCAGAGGCCTAACTCACTGAGCCACCCAGGCACCCTTATTATAGAAATCTTTATATCCAATATATTTGAAAACAAATGGACATTTTTTGAAAAAATCCTAAACATCTGATGAGTATTTAAAAAATTTATATAACTGAATATACCTAATGGCATTAAATATGTAATCACTTATTAAAACCACTTACAGGCACACATACCCATATGCACACACTCACCTATGAAATTACGCTCATTACTTGAATAAGAGAACAAAGAGAAAATTCGTGTATTATACTAATTTTTCTAGGAAAGGAGAGAGAAATCGATTTTTAAAAGTTGATAGTAAATCTGATTTATGATATGCTATTCTCACAAACATATCTGTAGAAAAATTAAATGAATATTAAAGAAAAAATATTCTGACACTTGTTAAAATGGTGAGAAGACTTTATTCAGGACTTTTGAGAAATAGGAAAAGCCTATTACAGTAGGGGAGAGAATCCCAGGATGCTGGGATCATGACTTGAGTGGAAGGCAGCTGCTTAACCAACTGAGCCCCTGTTCTTAACAATTTTTAAAGCAGTTTATTAACCTTATTAATATTATGAAAGCATAACAGAAAGTGAAATGATAAAAACTCAAATTAATTATTTTTATAAAGCTAAAATTGTGTCAAGGACCTTTACTAATATTCTTTCCTTGGGACATTCTACTGACATGCTAACCAGTTGAGTAAATGGAGTTGGAGCAAATAAGAGAAGACTTTGAATAAAAATAAACAGTCTTTTGTAATTCATAAAGGAAGTAATTACCTGAACAGAAAAATTTTCTAAATATTTATAAATTTATCTAATAAGGTTGTTTAGCAAATTTCTAAATACTAGATTAATGTATTACAGGCAGCAAGAAAAGAATGCTGTTTATCTTCCTCATACTATTGTTTAAGATCACCCAGATGAACTGCATATGAACTGATACATTTTTAAAATAATTATTTACCTAAATACAAATCTAAAGAAAAAAATTTTTTAAATTATATATACTCTTTCTATATATCCTTAAAATATTTGAAAATAAATACATTTTTGAGAACTATATGGTTTATAAAATTATGAGAACTACTGTTTTTAAATGTTGGGGAAATAATTTTCTCATATAATAAAATGTCTATCAGTGACTCTATAATAACAAATTGTTCTCATGTAAATTTATGTAAATATGAATGTTGATTAAAAGTAAACACCGTACCAATAAAATGCTGATATTGTCTTTAATATAACCCTTAACATAATCAGAACCACCATCCCCTTCATGTACATTCAAAGCACAAGTCCCCAGATTTAAATAAATTGAGTTCAGTTTGCTTAATGTGCCCTAAGTGTGATGTAAGTCATTAACAGGTTGAGATCAAACATCAAATTATGTGCTTGACAGCAAATCTGTGCTGGCAAGAACAAAGTTTAGAAGCTTAAACATGTGTGGTATTGAAAAGATAAGAGTTTTTCCCTGAAGATACATCTTTCAGGATGAATAAAAATATTTGAATAATTTGCTAGAAATATATTGCTATAGCTTTAAGCAAATAGTCTCAAACTGCCTATATTTAGATATGCCAAAAGCTGTTGGGTAGCATACATCATTATTTAAGTATTATAAATACAGAAGACATGCACTCTACACTTGTGGTGTGCACATATGAATGCCCACTCACATACAAATGTATTTAAATATACATTTATGTGTTCAAAAATGTGTGCATCTATGTGTGTACCTGGGTGGCTCAGTGGATTAAAGCCTCTGCCTTCGGCTCAGGTCATGGTCCCAGGTTCCTAGGATGGAGCCCCGCATTGGGCTCTCTGCTCAGGAGGGAGCCTGCTTCTTTCTCTCTGTCTGCTTACTTGTGATCTCTGTCTGTCAAATAAACAAATAAATCTTAAAAAAAAAAGAAAGAAATATAAGTAGAAGGAGTTAATGTAAGTTTACATTATGTAAATGTAATGTAAACTTACATTAACTCCTTCTATACTTCTTTCTCAAAGGAGATTTTTCTGAGTTTTTCAGGGAGGGAAAAGATAGCTAGGTACATTCTTAAAGATTCAACAGTCTTTTACCTATTACAGTAAGACTCACCTTGATGGTACTCTGCTTCAAATTGTTGAACTTGGGGTCTGATTGACCCTATCAAGATGTATACACCCCGTTTTGGCAAAATGATGTCATCAATAGCAAATTTTTAAAAAGAAAGAAGAAAGATTGTCAAGACTACCTGAAGAAAAGAGAGATACACTCCCACAGAATGACTGGCAGATCAAAGACAAAAAAAGAAAAAAAAAACACAAAATAGCCACAGGCAATACTTTGATTATTTAATAGTCCCTTCTTAAATTTTTAACTTTCCTGTAGATAGGAAACAAAATTCCTATACCCCAACTTCTAAGAATTGGGCACCTGAGTAGATTCTGCTCAGCATCAGAAGATTCAAGGGAGGGGTACCTGGGTGGTGCCCTCTGTTTAAGGGTCTGACTCTTGGTTTCAGCTTGGTCGTGATCTCCAGTTGTGAGATCAAGCTCCGTGCTCAGTGCAGAGTCTGCTTAGACTCTTTCTTCCTCTGCCCCTCCCCTCTCCTCTACATCTCTCTCTCTCAAATAAATAAGTTAATTAAAAATTTAAAAAAAGAAGATGCAAGGGATTTTTTTAAGTGTTAAATCAAATCAATCTATTCTAATAGATACTTACAGCCATGCTTTTAAACACGTATGTGTACATCTATAATGATCAGGTACTAGGTTAGGCAATAGATATACAAGAATAAAAAAAAATCAAAATGAGCTCCAGAATCTCATGAAGCTTATGTAAAGATTTAAAAAAAGCCATTATAAAAGGATAAAACCTTGAATATATTTGAGGACTAGAGTGAAGGCCAGTGTGACTAGAACCTTGTAAACAAAAACTTTAACTAATTTGTGTGACTTCAGCATAAGGAATTTAAATTTCACAACCTTTTCTGTTTGTAGTAAGGAAAGTGGACAGCTATGGAAAGAGTGAGCATTAGATAAAGGTCATAAAAAACATTAAAAAACGTAGCACAGATATGATTATGTATCACAAACAAAAACACAAAGACAAGCAGCTGACACTATTTGAATGTTTCTTCAACTCTTTCAAATATTTCAACTCAGCTTAAAATATGCCATTACTTAGTGCTGTGCACGAGGAGAAAAAATAAATATCAGTTCATTTTATGTAAGATTTTACTAATAAGAACACTGAGAATTATATGAAAAGATGCACAGCACATGGATGAGTTACAACACAATCTATAATTAGGGGGAATAGAACAAGGCACTATTATGTTCCATTATACAATCTCCTTATTTATGCCTTGTTAAGTAAATAATAAGTTGACATTAAAAATAATTTTAATAAATTCATGTATTTTAACTCACCATTACAGGTACTGCTATGTGCATACAATATCCATTTGTTGAGGTCCTAATCCCCAGTGCAGTGGTGTTTGGAGATGAAGACTTTAGGAGGTAGTTGGGTTCAGATGAAATCATGGGGGTGGATCCCCCACAATGGGATTGGTGTCCATGAAAGAGGTTGAAGAGACCAGAGTTCTCTGTGAGTCAGGTGGGGTAAGTGAGAAGGTGCCTGTCTATAACCCAGAGAGCAGGCTTTGTCACCAGAACTCCACCATGCTAGTACTCTGACGTCCAGCTAGTTTCTGGTGTTTTATTATGGTGGCTCAAGCCAACTAAGATATGTGCCAAAGACAGAATTTTTAAATATATGTTTTTGGACTTTTTAAAATTTGAATAGAGGGAAATAAGGCAGAAAAGAGACTTCATGTGTAATTTAAATGATCCAAATGTATACTTTTAATTAAAGTTGGAATAGTAGAGGAACAATTTTAAAGAACAGTAAACAAATATTTGTTCTTTATTAGAATCTAAACATTATAAAAATTAGTGCTTCAAAGTTTATCACAAAGTGTCTCATCATTGAATTTCTCTGGAATTTTTGTTCAAGGCCTAAGAGGTGTCTACTGAGTGTTAATTTTAAATAACAAAACCATATAAATATGTTTAATATGTCAGAATATTACCTGGCATTCTTTTACTCTGTTGTCTACAGTAAAATGAAACGTTATCTTCAGAACCAGGATACCGTCCACTCATCCTTTCTCACTTAGGCTCCCATAATAACACCCATCTTCTTGCTTTCTTTTCTTAGCCCATCTTTCTCTAAGTCATTTTCTACACTACGGTAAATGATTATTTGTAAACACTCATCTGATGAAAATGCTTCCCTGAACAGAACTCTCAAACGGCTTACCATCAGCTATAAGGCAAAATGTACCCTTCCTTGAGCCGGCTATTAAGTCAGTGACAAAAGTTTATTTATCTTTTAGTTCTTCTGTTTAACTTTTGGAAAAAATGAATAATATATATACACATACATTTATATACATATATCTATGTATTTATATGTATATTTATATATATTTATATATATATAAATACATATATATATATATATTTATATTTATATATATATGATCCTTGCATTGCGGCCATGTAAAATATCCAAAAGTCCTCCTACCATCTCTTAAGAATTTTCATATTCTTCTGTTTTTCATAGGGTTTCTTGGATTTTTTTTTATCTTCCTTTCCACTCTAATTTGATATGTTACTTAAATATTACTCAAAGGTAAAATGTATTTCTTTTGCTGCTTTGGACAACTATACAAAATCACTTACAATATGCTACTGTAATTATTCATTTGATTATAATTCCAATATACTATGAAATTCTGAAAAAAAAAACATTAATCATATTTAAAATATTGACATATTAACAATGAGTTTAATAACTATAGATAGATTTCACATGTTAATACTAATTATAGAAGTCAAAAATTTAAAGACCTAAATGAAGTAAAATATCTCATTTCACTTAAATGTAGTAAAAATAAAATACCTCAAAGAAGTAATTTTAAAACATAAATCTATAAGGCAAGCCTCTTTTTTATTTTCTTAATTATACTTATTTGTACCAAGGAGTTCCCAAACATTGAGTTAAAAAATAGAGAAGTTTAGTAGAACCAGTTGGCCATTCATAAGATGTTTCAAATTGCTTTCAAAATTAAGTCAAGTAGCATCTCAAATGATCTGGCTGCTATCCCATTTTCCACCTTTATACTGAAAGAAAAAATTGCTGTTAGAATTATTAAATTTCCTATTCATTTAAATGAAAAGTAAGTATCAGTAGTCTTTCTTGGTGATGCCATGCAGTACTATCACCTTACATTTCCAGCAGAATATGGATGATTTCTAGTAACTTGGATTTTATTACCACATTTGTATGTAAGGGAGTCACTTATTCTACAGTAGGAAGGACAATTGTGTTTTGAGAGATGTGGGTAAATTTTAGTAATGTTTTGGTAATAGTTTAGAATACAAAAGTAAATAGACTTACATACAGCAATTTAAAGGAAAGGAGACTCAAAAAAGCTATACATATCCATAATATTTAAATACAAATACAGGAACCTCCAAAGGAAAAAGAAGACCATCTGATATGATACCGTAAAGGAGTTTTTATTTTAAACAGTGAACCCTAAATAAACTGACTGGTTGCAACTTAATGGTTTGTTTCAGGTAGACTTCAGACTAGAATTAATAACACAATTAACACATTAATTAACACAGGTGACTAATAAAGTTATTAAATTAGAATGATTCTTATTAGTCAGGGGCCTGAATCTTAGTCTGTTGCCTTGTAATAACTATTGAGGAACTAAACACTTCTTAAGAGTAAAAATAAATATTTTTACTTCACACGATCTACTGAGATTTGAAAATATGATTTGGGTAGAATTCAGGTTCTTATAGGATTCATCAAATAATTCTTAGGTCACTCATACACTCCAGGGAAGCAACACTGTGTTTAAGGAGGTAATTTTTTTTAAACCTCTACCTACACATCAGAGAATTGACATTTGAAGGTGAGAAAAAGAAAGCAACTTTACAAGGTAGGGCTTTTGGGAAATAGAGTGGAGTCTTCCAGGCAAAACTGATTAGAAAAAATTCTTTTTACCTCTAAATCCATGGGGGCCTATAAAATACTTTACTCCACAGTTACAGAAATAACATCTTGTTCTTCATAAGCAAGGGCATTTGACTTTTCTCCTTCTAAGAAAACCAATAGAGGCTTGACTCTAAAAAGTTCCGCTTAACACTGATTTCTTTTTAATAGCTATTATGAACATGTGCAACAATGACAGTGTAAGTACAATGCCTAAGTTAGGGCAGTTGAGGATGATTTGCTTTGTACTTTATGGATTGGACTTTAAATTTCTATTAGAGAAGGCAACAACTTGTTCTACTCAGCATATAAACTTTCTTAGTCCAAAGAATTATCAAGCTGGCCTAAAGCAAGAGAAGCCCTGAAGTCAGACAGCAAATCAGAAAATATCACATAAACAAAGAACCAAAGGAAAACAAGAACTGGTATCCAGTAAAAGGCAAAACAAAGTCCTGATGCTTTCACAATAAAAAGCTCACTGAGACTGATCTTAGGAGGAGATAGGAGTCAAATACAGTCGATTATATTTTAGTTATATAAAATATTATTTTTATTTTGCTATAAGCCTGTGTATTTATATGAAAATATTATTGTTTGCAAACAAACAGAAGAAAAAGATAGGACTACAGTGTGTAATCTTTTTAGTTCTTCCCAAGTCACAACTGATAAAAAACAATTAAGCATTGGTAAAGAAAGATATTGGAACCAAGTAGATTAAACATTTTTAATTCCGATTCCTTTGTCCAGAGAGAATACTTTAGAGATGCATAATGTTTATTAAATAGTACCAGAACAGTGGTTATCCTATTTTCTTTTGCCTGCCTTTATGCAAGCCATGGCTCACCTTTGCTATAAATACAAAGACTAACTGGAATCAGCATTAGCCCCCTGTGTCCATACAGTTATGTAGGAGACATAAGACAGGCAACTAAAAAATAGCATAGAATTTAATTAGTGGATGAGAGATTACAAATATTTTATGAGTCAATTTATCTTGAGAAAGGCAACCAGAAATACTTAATAGGATGAAAAGGCATTTGAATTAAGCTTTGAATTAAGTCTAGGATTTCAAGTATTTGAAACGAGGAAGGGGAAAATAAAATCAGAGTAGAACACAGAGAACTGGAGATATTTCTATGAAAAGAATTTAGAGACAGGAGAGACCTCTCATTTTGTACCCACACTTGGCCCACATTCAAAAGCAAGGAGATACTAGTGACAGTACAGCACAACTGATTTATATGATGACACCTCAAGTAAAGAAAACATATTTGAGCAAAAGCCTGAAGAATCCATGACTGATGCATAGAATATAGTGCAGAGTTGTTCAAGTGAGACTTGGTTGAGTTGAAATAGGAGAGTGGAAAAGAACATGAAGGGACAGACATAAGAAATGCAGAAGAGGGCATAATTCATAATATTTGGCCACCTATTGAAAGTGGGTCAAAGAAAGGAACTTGAATCTAAAGATGGGAGAAAGCTGGCTGAATTTTGACTTAAGTTGCCTGGGCACTAACATAGCAAAGAAAGTCGTGTTTGTGCGGTAGGGTGATAGATTTTATGGTTAGGAAATATTTGGTTCTTATTTGTGGCTGGGTGCCCAGCATCTACTATAATATACCCATAAATAAATGGAATGTAAAGTAATGTCTTATTGCAAAATAATATAACTCTGAAGTTGTTAGTACTATTATGGTTAATTTTAATTACTTTAAACATTTTGATTTATTTTTCATTACACACTCCCATTATATATAATAAGTAATATACAGCATTTGGAATTGACATATTAACATCTCCTCCCCTCTTCCTGCATACCATCCCTAGTAGTGAAATAAAAATTAACTAAGAAATGTAAAATAACAACTCTAAGTAAATAATATAATAATTGTTCTTTGGAGCTCATCTGATAAGCAAGAAAACTGGATGCTTTGGTTATAAGACTCTAGCAGATTAGTATCTGGCACATGGAGAGCACACAATAGATATTTAGCTCTTATCTGGCTTATAAAACAAAATGTGGTTTTTCAGATAATCAAATCTATCTTAATTTACATTGAATTTGCTTCCTGGAATATTTCAATTAACTTTCTACCCAATGCCCATAAATATCTGAGTACTTAGAATATAATTTCATTTTACTAATATAGCATAGCTTTAGTTAATAACCACCAGTGGTTGAATACAGAAAATAATGTTTACTTTCTATGAAATAAGCAATTATTTCAGTGCAAGAATTTTTTGACTTAGATATCCTGTTAATATTCTGAATTACATAACTACCACCAAAGTTAATGGTCTCATTTTGTAAAAATATATAATATAAAAAAGAATTCACTTTACAGTGATATTAGACTTTTTTGTTTTGTCTCATTTGAAACAATAAAATTCCTGGGTCTCCTAGAGAAACAGACTAGGAAATTATAGACTAGGAAATTATCTAGACTATCTACTTCAAGTACTCAAATGCAAATTGATAGCACTTACTCTTCAGTTGTTAAATTATATAATGAATTGAAGTATTAACACAATGAAAACTGTGTGATCATTCCACAGAATCAAATCTGAATGATATTCCTGAATCTTATTATATTTTTTGCACATTGCAAATGAGGCACAAATAGAAAACCATATCAAGGTAAACAAAATGTTCATGTTACATAGCTAATGAGTATTAATCTAATATTAAGTATAAGGGTTACAACAAAACTGGATTTCGCACTAGAGAGACCATGCTTAAGTGTCTTACCCTCATTTTATAAACTTCGTGACAAAATCATATGTATTTTTTAAATAACTGAATAAAAATCCAAGTTGATTATTAAAAAAAAGTATAAAGCAAAACAAATTATAATGAAAAATATCAGCAGAAATAAAAAGATATGCTTTCTTTGATGACAGTGAGAACATGCCCTTACCATGTAGATGATTAGTTACGTAGAAGTATATCTATAAATCATAAGTCTGTTATTTGACAAATTAATAAGATCTAAAATGTAATTAGAAATAACATACAAGGGCGCCTGGGTGGCTCAGTGGGTTAAGCCGCTGCCTTCGGCTCAGGTCATGATCTCAGAGTCCTGGGATCGAGTCCCACATCAGGCTCTCTGCTCAGCAGGGAGCCTGCTTCCTCCTCTCTCTCTCTCTCTCTGCCTGCCTCTCTGCCTACTTGTGATCTCTCTCTGTCAAATAAATAAATAAAATCTTTAAAAAAAAAAAAAAAAAAAAGAAATAACATACAATGGAAAGACAAAAAGCTAAGAGATTGATTTTTTAAGTGAAGGTTTTATTTTATTTATTTATTTATTTATTAAAAATTTTATTTATTTATTTGACAGAGATCTCAAGTAGGCAGAGGGGTAGGCGGGGCGGGGGGGAGGGGGAGGAAGGAAGCAGGCTCCCTGCTGAGCAGACAGCCAGATGCTGGGCTCCATCCCAGAACCCTGAGATCATGACCTGAGCCGAAGGCAGAGGCTTTAACCCACTGAGCCACCCAGGTGCCCCTGAAGGTTTTATTTTAAAAGCATTTGAATAAGGTAAGATTTGAGCTATTTTGAAAAATATGTATATTTATGTAAAAAATGTATTGTAAGTAGAAGAATCAAAAAGGGTTTTGGGAACTCATCTTGTCTAAAATAGCTGTTTCCCAAATTATGAGATTGTCAGAATCACCTGGAATAATATTTAGAATTACAGATTCTTTGGTGCTAAACCAGATAAACTGAGTAACAATTTCCAGTGTTGGGTAGAAGGGAATCAAGTGGATCTCAGTTGGTTTGGTTGACTCTGAGCAGTGACTGAGCACATTTTGTTTTGTTTTAAATTTCACGAGTAAACTGCAAACTAGATAAGACAATTATAAAAGTTTTATTTCATAAAGATCATTCTGATTAAAAGGTGTATGATTTATAGAGTAGTGGGGGGGTACAATTAACCAATTATAAGGCTATTACAATAGTGCAGTTCAATGCCAGTGAATAACTTATACTTAGCTATTGAAATCATAATAGGAAGGAAAAAATGGCAACAGTGTGATTTTAAAATAGCAAGGAGGACGCCTAATTGGGTCAGAAGGAAGAGGAAGAAAAAAATCAAGTATGACTTCTGGGTAAAATGTTAATTCCATTCTTCTGGGAAAGGCAATCTCAGGGGCACCGTCTTTCAGCCTCTACCCGCCATTAAGAATGGGTCTCAGGCCTAGAACTCATACTTACCAAGAAATGAAGAGCTCCAACACCCTGTGCCAAGCTTGTTGTCTTTTATGGGAATATCTTTCCCTTTCCTGGGCTCAACGAATGTTCTTTTGTTTCTGCTTAAAGTGTGTTCATTTTATCGCATCTTGTTAACTCTGCTGTTGGTTCCTTCCACCACTGCACAAGAGGGTGCATCAGGCAAATTGCTTGCCTTCAGCCTCCAGGAGAGACCCACTGGTCATAGAGGACCAGCACACATTGCTGAAATCAATATCGCTGCGCCTCCTCTCTGTGTAAGTGAAGTGTTACTCTCACCTGTGCTTGACTGTGGTGTATCTTCTTTGAGTATTCCGATATTATTCTGATACTATGATGAAGTGGGTAGAAGCGTTCCCTTCCCTGGGACTGATAACTGGTACACAGTGTTCCACACTCGTGATTGTTAACTGGTGCATGGTATTCTGCTCTTCATATTCTGTGACAGGGCAGTGGGAAGAAACCATATTTCAAGTTTCTAGTAATTTAATAATGAGTAGTGGTCTGAAAATTCTCATTGCAGAGTGCCTGTGGAAATGTATGTGGAAATTCCATTTGGTCTTTAAAGAGAGTTATCAAAAGTTCAGGGCAAGGGCAGAGCAGCTTAGCTAAAAGATACAGGAGGTAAAGGAGTACATAAAATAAAAATGATAGTTTCATAAAGAAATAAAATGATGTGAGGATTATCTCTTTTCTAGTTTATAAATCTGGCTCCTAGGAAATATGGCCATCGAGTGTATGTTCTAAGGATGGAAAGAGTCAAATAACCATTTAAAATGAAAAATTTAAATACAGATAACATTAAATACTATGTATTCTATGTAGGAAGTAAACAGGCTGAAGAAATAATAACTTTAGTGGAAGATTTTCCTTAGTACAGATATTTCAGCTGCAACATGTAGGCTGTGAGTGCTTATGAAGCAGCTTTTTAGGCTAAACAAAAATTACAGGCACAAATGCCTACAGATAAGAGGTGTGGGTGTGCCTGGAGAAGAGAATGTAGTCTTTTTATAATAAACAATGGGATTATGATTATACTCACAATAAAACAAATTACTAGCAGCAGGAAACAGAAAATAGAAGAAGGGGCACTTGGGTGGCTCAGTCCATTACGCATCTGCTTTCCGCTCAGGTAAAGATCTCAAGATCCTGGGACTGAGTCTTGCACTGGGTTCCCCACTCAGCACTGAGTCTGCTTCTCCCCCTCTTCTACCACTCATCTCTGCTCATGCTCTCTCTCTCAAATAAATAATTTTTTTTAAAGATTTTATGTATTTGACAGAGAGAGATCACAAGTAGGCAGAGAGAGAGAGGGGAGGAAGCAGGCTCCCTGTGGAGCAGAGAGCCCGACGCGGGCCTTGATCCCAGGACCCTGGGATCATGACCTGAGCCGAAGTTAGAGGCTTTAACCCACTGAGCCACCCAGGTGCCCCTCAAATAAATAAATCTTAAAAAAAAAAAAAAATACAGAGGAAGGAATGCCTTTCTGAGCCATTCACTTTCAATGAGGTATCACTTTTGTTTTCAGATAATAGAATCATCAAACTTTCTAATATAAAATAATAGTTACTGACAAAACTTATTGACAAAAACATGTGACATACAACTGTAGATGTCCTGTAGAAAGTCCATTAGGTGAAATTGGATCTTGGGAAAGATGTGTGTGTGTGTGTGTGTGTGTGTGTGTGCGCGTGCACGTTCACACGTGTGTTGTTTATCCAGATGTTTGTTAAACTTCTGGGTTCACATGTTATCTTGCTATCACAAAAAGAGAAAGTACAGCTAGAGCAGAAAGCAGAAGAGAGATGGAAAGCAGAAAAACAGAGATGGAATTAAAAAAAGAGACAAATAATTGGGCAAATTTAGAGCCAAATTAGAAATAAACTAAACCAGGAGAGTATGGGGTCAGGAATGTCAAAACAAAAGTGTTCTAAGAATGGAACTTGATTCAGGGCGCCTGGGTGGCTCAGTGGGTTAAGCCACTGCCTTCAGCTCAGGTCATGATCTCAGGGTCCTGGGACCTAGTCCCGCATCGGGCTCTCTGCTCAGTGGGGAGCCTGCTTCCTCCTCTCTCTCTCTGCCTGCCTCTCTGCCTATTTGTGATCTCTCTCTGTCAAATAAATAAATAAAATCTTAAAAAAAAAAAGAATGGAACTTTCAATTAACTTATGAAAAAGTTAATACTCATTAAGAATTTTGAAAAGATCAGTTTTAGTTGAGGATAACAGAAAGCAGACAAGATAATCAGGAGGTGATAGAGGGGAAGATAAAAATCCAGAAAAGTTTTTTTGGTCAGATTTTCTGTGAAAAGCAGCAGAAGAATTAGGTGGTAGCTGTGATGGAGGGATGGGACAAGGAGGTTGTTTTTATATATGGGAGATGAGGGATTTATATCTGAATATGAATTTTATAGTAGTTTAGGAGAGTTGTTATAAACAGGATATCAAAGTGATACTTTTAGGAATTAATCCTTGAGAAGATCAAACAGGACCTGATTCCCAGAGCACAGGAAGAACAGCTTGTACTTTGATAAAAACAGGAATAAAAAGGAGTTATTCATCCATTTAGAGAACTGAGAGAAAATGGGAACACATGGAGCTGTGCAGTAGTAAATTCTGGCATGGTGCCCTGATTCACAAGGGAAGTAAAACGGAACTGCTGGGGAGTGTTAAATGCACATTTGAGGCTTGAGGTCATAATTTTATGGTAATGTAAAATTAATCTTGGGTGATTTTCATCCAGCAATATTGAATATTTAGGTGAAAACATGAATTAGTTTTGTTTTGCTCTGTTTGTAGTTGTCTTTTTATCATCACGAACTATAACGTTTGGGGAGTTTTTTCCTCAGGTGTATATGATAGAAATAAGATAGAGGGGTTCTTGTGTGGTGCAGCTGGTTAAGCACTGGACTCTTCTTTTTTGGCTCAGATTGTGATCTCAGGGTTGTGAGATCGAGTGTCCTATTGGGCTCCACACTAAGTGAGGAGTCTGATTCTCTCTCCTTCTCCCTCTGTTCCTCCCACTCATGCTCTCTCTTTCTCAAATAAATATATAAATCTTTAAAAACAAAAAAACAAAAACAAGAAATAAGTTAGGGGTGTACTTTTTTTACAGTGATTATAGAGTAGTGTTATTGCCAAAGTATGTAATCTAATTTGGAGAAAAAAGAAACTGAGAAGGAGAAAAAGTTTAGGTGTGGTGACATCAGTGAACTGGACATTACCATCTAGTTAAAAAATCTTTTTGGGAAAATGAGCAGGAAAAGATTTGAAGTGGTAGGCAGAAAAGGGTGGAGTGGTTGAAATCAGCTTATCATATAAAACTGAGTAACTAAAAGGTATGTAAACTAGAAGTTCATCCATTTCCTTATATGAACTGAAAAAGATTACAAAAAAATCCTATTTGAAAAGAGAAAATTAATCAAGAGGCATTATTGCTAATGACCTAAATGTTAATGAATTTAATAAAATATTTATGAATCAGATTCAAAAGTCACACAGATTAAGATTAGAAGTCAAACAAGGCAATTAACTAATTAAGAAATATCACTGAAGAATAAATTATACAATGTGTGAAATGTTTTTAATGTCAAAATGATCCTGCATAGAAAGTTTGTAATCTGAGTTACAAATAATATTAATTTTATGTCTTATATAGCCAAACATATAAAAAGGAGAAGAAAAAATTTATCTTTTTAATAGAAACAAATATTCATTTGAATGAAATCCAGGGATCTTTAAAAAGAAACAAGATTAGAACATGTTGAGGAAAGGATTATACATTCAATTCCTAAGTCAAATGTATCCAGAAAAATAATTTAAAAATTAAGTTCCCTGAGGCAGAAATATGTCTTTCTTCCCTATCTTTTCTCCATGTTCCTTATTAGTTTGTAAATTTGAGGACTTCAATTATATATTCAGCTTTGAGATTTTACTGTGCCCACAGCACAAACAAAAATTGTCAGGCCCTCTTAAATTTCAATTGAAAAAAAAATATGTATAAAATAAAATTTGTTCTCTCACTGTGTTATTTTTTTTAATGGCCTGGCAAAGAGGATGAATTAGACACTGAGGATATACCATCTAAAGTTTAAATGAATAAACTAATGAATGTATTTTTACTTTGATTTATAAAATATGGTTACTCAATATCTACAACAATTAGTTCATCAGACCCCATTTTTTCCCTCAGTAATTCATGTAATTCTTCAAGTTAAAGTTTTTCCAAAAACGGGTTCAAATTATTGTTTTCCATATTCCACTTCATAGGTTTGGATAATTCTTAAAGATACTAGTTTATGAATTATCATCCAAAGGCCTTAGATATCATTTATGATTGAAGAAGTACTAAAACTTTACTTAAATGTTCTATTTCTCTGGGGTTTTTTTTGGGGGGGGCATATGAGTCTGCATGTTTTATATGCTAATTCAGTTATACATTGCTCAATTTCATTTGATACCATTTTATATTTCTTGTCAATGGGCATATATGCCTGGATACAAATCAAATGCTTCTCAGATAGATGATGATACCGATTATTTAGCTGCAGATACTTAAACACCACCATGTCAGTAGACTCATTCAGTCACCCATAGTTATGTCAGTTATAATTGTAAAGATTAAAAATTAATTAAAACCAACTAAAAAGTAGGTTACTCCTCCTGCCTCAAAAATGGTCATTATCTCAAATGAAAGTTGTATAGAAATAGGGTCAGTCCAAGGTGGGATAATTAAGAGAAGCAACATCTCTGGAACTCATTTCTTCATTATTTTGCTGTGCAATTCTCAGTATGTTGATAGATTATGTCTTTAGTGTTTTGGCATGTCTATTCTATGCATAAACAGTAAACATATGAAAATATCCCCCCAAAAGGAGAGAAGAGAAATATTTCTAGTGTGTAGCATTTTTTATTAGCAAGGAAATAAGAAATTTCTTAGTGACTTCCCAGAAGACTTCCTTTCAGTTCTCATTAACCAGAATTGGGCCACTTCTGCTGGAACAAACAAAAAAATAGCAAGGGAATAAGATAATCACTGTTGTGCTGAAAAAAATTATTTTGTGTCCTTTAAGCTATAGAGGTGTCATTCCCTGAACACATGGTCATTAATGATGAAATTTTTAAACAGAGCTAGAGCTATGTCAGCAAGGACAGACTAGAAGGATAAATAGGAAACCAGACTACACTGGGTCATTAAAAAATAAATTCTGTGTTTAAAAAAACAAAACAAAACAAGGTATTATTTTGGTTTAAGTGATCTCTGTTTTCCAGTTACCCCGGTTGCCATTTACATTTATGGTGGAGGAAACATTGTACATTCACAGTTCATGGAGGTTCAGTGTGACGTTTGTTGTACAATTTGTCATCTCTTTACCCCTACTGAATTCTAAATTGGAGCAAACAGTATAGTCTTCTATGTTTTTACCAAAAAACTAGGGTTGAAATCGTAATGACATTTACTTCCTAGCCATGCATATTTGAAAAGAAATAGAAATGGAAGAGGAAGAGGAGAGCCTGTTGAAGTTATCTCACTATCTGATGGAAGAAAATGAATAGGAAAGCCACTTTATTTTCATCATCATCAACAAGGATTGTTAATGATCAAGCTGGTAGGAGAACTCACTTATGTAAGTTAAGAAGAACTCACTGATGGTTAAGAACTCACTGATGTGAGTTAAGAAGAACTCACTGATGGTTAAGAACTCACTGATGTGAGTTAAGAACTCACTGATGGTTAAGAAGAAGAGTGTTGTGCAATTGTCTTTCAAGAGCACACTCATTGTAGAAATGTTGACAAGTTTCTATCATATTTTTATCAATCAGATCTGTCACTTCAATTCTGTGAAGAGTCTATGAATGAGCACAGTCGTTAGTGTTGCCAAAAAAATATTCCTAGGGCATTGCTCCATCTTGGGAGGTGAAGTAGAAGGTCTTTACGTAAACATGAGACAAAGTAGTATACCATATCATTATAAATAGTCTTGGTTTTGAATTCTATTGTCAACCAGTTACTTGAAATTAATTCCATCTTGCTTCCAGGGTGTTCCCAATCTTGCTACTTATTCTTCTGCTTTTCTCTTCACCTTGTGATTACTTTTAATCAACAGAGCTATTGAACTATAATTTATAATGTATAAGTTTACATTTTTGACATACATATAAAACTATACAATTATCACTATAATCAAGGTAATATATATATCCATTATTCACCAAAGCTAGAATTTATATTTTATTTTCTCTAATTTTCTTGTGTGCATACATCATTTGTTTTCTACCCTAAATATAGCATTTTAACCCATTTATATTAACAGTTTCTTTAAATTTTACTGAGTTTCAGATTTTTTTTTTTTTTTTTTGAGTTAAGTAGATTCTACACCAAGCAAGGAGCCCAATGCTGGGCTTGAACTCATGAACCTAAGATGAGATCAGGAATCAGATGCTTAACTGACTGAGAGACCCAAGTGCCCTAAGTATTAGAACCTTTTTGAAAGGGATACCAACCAAAGGTATAGTAGCCATTCATTTACTAAGTATGCTTAAACAAAGACAATTGATTTTTGTTATTTGTGGTAGTTTGGTTCTATAAAATCGCCATGAACAGTGAATTGGGGAATATCGAACTATTGTTTCTGGGATATACGTACATATATACATATATATACACATCTCAAACATTATAATCTTAAGTCATAAAACAATGCATCATCACAGAGACCATTTTCTTCATTTTAAGAAAAGAAAAATGGGGTTCCGAAATAAGTGACTTGTTTAATACCACCCTGCTAACAGATGCCATCTCTGTGAGAGCTGAAGAAACTGGGAACATCTACATCTACATCAAGTGATACAAACTGTTCATGTTTTGTGCATGTCTGAAAATGACTGCCAAACTACAATGATTACTGATTTTGGGGTTACAAATAAATATTATAGTAAGTAGGCAAATACACAAATATGGAACTCACAAGTAAGGGATAGACTGTATTTATTGAGGCGTCTATGACATGACCACAAATTTAAAAAGCCACATTGTAAAGGCAATGGCCATAATCTGTGACATCAGGACTCTTTAGACACATCTATTCTTTTACGTTTTATCTCCAAGATGATTACATAGAATCCCTTAGTGTATTCCAGTTATCCATATTGAACATGAATTTGTCACACATTGTGTTTGACATTCCTGAGATCAACCCATTGCTAAGCAGAGTCCCCTAGCCTAGTCCCTGCCTCTGCCCTTTACTATAACTACAGATTAAGTCCATGAATTATGCAATTTTATGGTCAAGATAATGGTGATGACATTATTTTATGGAAAACCTACAGCTAACACCAGATTCAATGGCTAAAGACTGAAAGATATCTTACAAAGTTTAGAAAAAAAGAATGTTATTTCACCTCTACTACTCAAAGTTATACCAGAAGTCCTAAACTTCTTAGAGGAAACATAGGAGCAAATCTTCATGACCTTGTATTTGGCAATGAAATTTTTATATGTGATATCCAAAACTCAGGCAAAAAAAGAAAAAAAAAAAACAGAAAAAGTGGGATTCATCACTATGAAAGACTTGTGCATCAAGGACTTTAGCTAAGAAATTAAAAACCTGTAAAATGAAAGAGAATATTGAAAATCATATATCTGAGAGAAATGTAGTGTCCAGAATGTGCAACAAACTCTGACAACATAACAACAAAAATGTTCATTAAACCAATTTAGAAATGAGCAAATGTGTTGAATGGACATTTCTCCAAAGAAGGTGTACAAATGTTGATCAAGTATATGAAAAAATGCTCAATCTTATCAGTCATTAAGTAAATGAAAATCAAAATGACAATGAGATATTACTTCACACACACTAGGATCATATTTTTTTTTAGGAACATAATTCCCCACCCATTTCAGAAGGGGAGGACAGAGGAGACATTCTCATCAATATTTTAGGGGTATTACATTTTCTAAAAGGTTATTCTCTCCCCCAATATAGCAGTAAGGAGAGTGTTTCATTGTTGTCTTCCTGACAACAAATAGAAGGGATTTTCTAGGAAAATTATTTGGGAAAACTAGGGGTGCCCTTAAGAATCATAAGCAAACATTTATTTTCCTGTTTTATGTCAGTGTGGATAAAAGATGTTAAAGTTGCTCTTGTTCACTTCAGAGAAGGAAAAAAAAAATGAAATTGCAGAGAGAAGATCATGAGAGAAATTGACCCCGGAGTTGCCACCACTCATATCACATATTGTGAGTGAAAGTGTATGATTTTGTGGCGGATCAAATGAACACTGTGGGGAGTAGATGTAGTTGAGTAGTATTATAATACTTTAAATAAAGAATCTTCTCAACAGGTGAGAATTCATAGCAAAAAGGGGCCAAGAATAAGGACACTGGTGGTGGAAGCTGAGGTTGGAAAGCAGGAGAGGTAGAAGAGGCTGGGTCAACACTGAGTCTTCCACATCAGCAAACTGAGCAGCAGGGTAGCCTTGCAGGTACCCACTGTGAACCAATATACATACGCATTCCATAAGAAGGACAACACTGAGATGATTATTACTCAGAAAATATCTTCAGCTAGCCAATATCAGCAAGGAAAGCAGTAACCACAAATGAGAAGGAAGCTGTATTCTCGTAAGCCTTATAATAAAAAAAGATGTGTGTCTAGAAGAACTAGTGTCAGAAGATGGAAGAGGGAGCTCAATTTCTTGAGCCAAAATTTAATCTGCATTGGATTAAATAAAACTTTAAATGTGTTATATAACTGAAGATATATACTAGACTAGAATTAGCTTGAATGGCCGTAAGTGGCTGGAAAATAACATGCCAAAGGCATATAATCTTGGAGTACCTTAGTTATCTATTGCAATATAACAATTATCTCTCAATTTAGCAACTTGAAACAACAGCATTACTTATTTATCTTTTTATTTTCCCTGGGTTAGCAATTGAGGAACTGCTTATCTGGGTAATTCTAGCAGTGTGGATCAGAGTTTGCAGTCAAGATTTTGGTTGGGTTTATTCACAAATAAGAGAATATTTGAAACCTTCACTGGGGCTAGAAGATAGTCCAAGATTATATATAGGGCTTAAACACTATTACTTAGAATAGAGAAAACTCTTAGGCATATGGAGAAATGAGGTTGATCAAATATTTATATTATATTATAAAATTATGTTAATTATGAAAAAAAGAGCAGAAATAAGAAGAAAATTATTTCAGTTCTCTGATTCAATATTATCTTTTGCAGTTTCTATTTCCTGAGTTACCTTTTCAGCTACCAAAGCTGTTCAAATTACCATATTAATATATGGAAATTCTTTTATTTCATAAATTATTAGAAAAATATGCATTAAATGGTCAGAGAAATGTTTCCATGGATCCTTTCAAAAGAATTCTGAATGGAATATGCAAAATACAAGATGGAATATTTTGATTAGTAGAAGTCTCATTATGGTTAAGCTATTAAAAATAACAGCTATAACTACTGATAATGCTTAGCTTAATATCCCAAAAAACTTTTCTTCCGTATTTTCACAAATATTTCAGATACAAATCATTTGCATAAATTCTTAATAATTACATTCTCTTTTCAAAACTCCAAACACTAAATGGATAAAAATTATGCCTTACTTTAGCTTTGACTTAGTTAAGTGAAGTGTTTTGCTTCTTTAGTGTTGCCCAAACCATATTATTCATCATCAAGAAATACCCGTCTTGATAGAAGTAAGATGGCAGGCTCACAGTAAGTAGCTGTTAAGGGATGAACAAAGATATGCTTAGACACAAATTTTTTTTTTTTATTTTAAATTTTTTATTTTTTATAAACATATATTTTTATCCCCAGGGGTACAGGTCTGTGAATCACCAGGTTTACACACTTCACAGCACTCACCAAATCACATACCCTCCCCAATGTCCATAATCCCACCCCCTTCTCCCAAACCCCCTCCCCCCGGCAACCCTCAGTTTGTTTTGTGAGATTAAGAGTCACTTATGGTTTGTCTCCCTCCCAATCCCATCTTGTTTCATTTATTCTTCTTCTACCCACTTAAGCCTCCATGTTGCATCACCACTTCCTCATATCAGGGAGATCATATGATAGTTGTCTTTCTCTGCTTGACTTATTTCGCTAAGCATGATACGCTCTAGTTCCATCCATGTTGTTGCAAATGGCAAGATTTCATTTCTTTTGATGGCTGCATAGTATTCCATTGTGTATATATACCACATCTTCTTGATCCATTCATCTGTTGATGGACATCTAGGTTCTTTCCATAGTTTGGCTATTGTGGACATTGCTGCTATAAACATTCGGGTGCATGGGGGTGGAAAACCCAAAAGACTCCACTCCAAAACTGTTAGACACAAATTTTTAAAGAAGTTCTCTTTGCATCATATTCTTTCACACTGTTTGATAAACATTGTCTTTCGCTATAGCATTAGCAGCAGTAAAATGTTTGGTATCTCAAACAGAACTACTTGGAAACATTTACTTCAAATTCAAGACAGAGATTTATATTATCTTTGTTTTAAATCTACATATTCTTCTCTTCCAGATAACTATAATTGCAAAATAGAGCTTGCTTTGATATCTGATGGCAAGAGGATAGTAGGGTACCATCCTGTGGATATTATATATAAACATACAAAACCTATCCCTTGGCTAGATGTGGTGCATAATAATGAAGAAACACTTGATCAGTGCTCCAAACCAGATTAGAAGAAAAAAAAATGAACATGTTGAGCAAGGACCCATGATAGAACGACTTAGCAAAAAGGACCATTGATATCCCTATGGACAGTATCATAGATATCATAAGAAACTAGATTCTCCAAAAGATACATGTTATTGAGGTTTTCAGGAATTGAAAAGACGTTATCTTGTGTCTCACTGGCCATTTGAGAAAATGCAGTTTAGTATATTCACTAATATATATAGCAAAATAATAATAAAATATTATTTTCATGAAAAAAGAACTATCTTTATTCTATTTTCCCAAAAAGCAAGCATTTCACTAAAAATATTTTAAAATGTTAATTTACATCTGGTAATGTATCTTGCACATAAGGCAATTACCCAACAAGGTAATACAGAAAAATACAAATCACTAAAATGTATCTTATTAAATATTATATTTTTTATTGTAGTAAGAACATTTAACATGAGATCTACCCTTTCTTTACAAATTTTTCAGTGCACAATACAGTATGAACTACAAGCACAGTGTTGTACAGCAGATCTCTGGAACTTGTTCATCTTGCAACTCCCCATCCCTCTCCCCCCAGTCCCTGGTAACCACCATTGTATTCTGTTTCTATGAGCTTTACTATTTCAAATACCTCACGTAAGTGAAATTACATGATATCTGACTGACTTATTTCACTTAGTATAATGTCTTGTATGTTAACAATGTCATTGCACAGGGCAGGATCTCTTTCTCTCTCTGTTTCTCTCTCTTCTAAGGTTGAATAATATTTCATTGCATATACATACCACAGTTTCTTTTCAATTTGGTTGAGATTAAACTAACTGATAACATTCATTATATGTATTAGTTTAAGGTGTACAACATATGATTAGATATATGTATATATTACAAAATGATCACCACATTCTTAGTTTGCATCTATCACTTCACTTAGTTAAATTTTCTTGTGATCTGACTTTTAAGATGTACTGTCTTCACAGCTTTCAAATACATAATGCAGTATTGTTAAATATAGTCACCTTTCTATATATCATATCCTAAGAACGAACTTACTTTATATCTGGGAGTTTGTTCCTTCTGACAACCTTCACCCATTTCCTCACCCCCTCACTCCTCATTTCTGACAACCACAAATTCTGTTTCCATGAGTGTGGCATTTTTTAGATTCCACATATAAATGAGATCAAATGGTATTTGCCTTTTCCTGTCTGACTTCTTTCACTTAGCATAATACTCCCCAGATCCAACCATATTGTTGCAAGTGGCAGGATTCCCTTCTTTTTTATGGCTATATAATATTTTTGAAATCAAATATATTTCATGTCTTCTTTATGCATTCATCTGCTGATGGGCCCTTAGATTGTTTCCATGTCTTGGCTATTGTGAATAATACGGCAGTAAACATGGGGGTGCAGATAATTCTTCTAGAATCTGATATTAGTTCCTTTGTATATATACCTAGATACAGAATTGCTGGATCATGTAGTAGTTTCCTTCCTGAATTTTGGGGGAATCTTCATACTGTTTTCAATGTGGTGGTACCAATATACGTTGTCACCAGCAGTGCACGATGGCTCCAGTTGCTTCACAACATTACCAGCACTTGTTTGGGGGTTGTTGGGTTTGGGAGTTTTTCTGTGTGTGTGTGTGTGTGTGTGTGTTTTAAGATTTTTATTTATTTATTTGAGAGAGAGACAGTGAGAGAGAGCATGAGAGGGGAGAAGGTCAGAGGGAGAAGCAGACTCCCTGTGGAGCTGGGAGCCTGATGCGGGACTTGATCCCAGGTCCCCGGAATCATGACCTGAGCCGAAAGCAGTTGCTTAACCAATTGAGCCACCCACGCGCCCTGTGTGTGTGTGTGTGTGTGTGTGTGTGTGTGTGTGTGTGTTTTAATAATAGTTATTCTAACAGTTGTAAGAACATAGCTCATGGTGGTTTTGATTTTCATTTCCTTGATTATTAGTAATGCTGAGCATCTTTCCATGTACCTATTTACCAGTTGTATGTGTTCTTTGGAGAAATGTCTATTCAAGATATCATTTAATTGGCACATATCCCAAGTACTCTATTTATTTACAGAGAATAATAAGCAAATTGGTAGTAATGCAATCATTGTTTAAGTCTTCCCCCAAGCAAAAAATACTAAAAATAACAAATTGCTTCTGAATTGAACAACAAGAGAGAGAATAGGAGAGGATTATAGAGACATATTGAAGGATATTAGGTAAGTTTTTATTTGCTTTTCTTATGCTCTTCTTTCATTGATCATATAACTAAAAGAAAAATTAGATAAAAACACCTATAAATAACAAACTCTCTCGGTTCCTGCAGAAAGAGAGACTGAGAGACTTTGCTATGAGGACAGGAATATGCAAGAGTGGCTGTCTCTTTAACAGGAGGGTAGAAATTGGCTTGATACTTGCTGTTATAATTTATTTCGATAGCATAGGGAGCACAAGAAACCTTTTAAAGTTTACTTCCTATGTTTTCCCTGAGACTCAGGAAAGTAACTGAAGTGAAATGTGAAAGATATAAAAATTATGGTTAACACCTGGCGCAATGCTTCTGCACGACAGGCGCTTAAGCAAATGTATTGAATCTGCAAAATTTTCTCCTTTAAAAATACAAATGTAAATAAATCCTTGATTGTTTTCAGATTGTTAGTTTCATGAAAAAAGATGAAATAAAATATAGCTTAGTGTGAAATAGGCATATGTTTACCTTTTTTCTGAAAATACGTGTCTATTTTATTTTCTGAATTATTTCCAGTGTCTAAAATATCTACTATTTCAATAACCATATTTGTATTTTTATCGTTCTCTTTTCAACATTTCCTTGTTACTTTAGCTTCGTAAAAGGGTAACTGCAGGGGGGAATGTTTTTCTAAAATATATTTGTGGAAAATGATAACTTTAAAAATGATTTAAACATGAACAGGTCGTGAATAGGACTTTTTATATTATTATTTTGTTCAGAATCATATGGTAGCACAAGTAAATTATAAGGTGCACTTTATGAAATAAGTTCTTTGAAGAGCCAGAGTACTATAAATAGCATTTAAAGTGCTAGAAAGAAAGGTGGGGATGAGGCAAAATATCTGAAGAGATAATGACTAGTAATATTACTGAACTGATAAAGATATACACCCACAAATTCAGAGTCTTATAAACATTGAACAACCAAACTCCAAATAAGACACCTACTCAGATGCATCATAATAAAATTGCTAGAAAGCAAAGATGACAAAATCTTAAGGAGTCTTGCAAAACAATAGAAATTACTTACTTTACTCTCAAAGTTCTCCAGAAACCAGTGGTGGCTAGAAATCAATAAAATAATATATTTTATAATCCTACATGAAAATAATTCCAACTTCACATTCTCTGTTAAGTAAAAATGATACAAAACATTTAAAATGATACAAAACAAAGACATCGTCGAGTAAGTAAGAAGAGAATTTGTCTAGTAGGCCTGATTTTTATTAAGGTGATTTTTCAGATAGAAAGTTGTATAATTCTGAAACTTGGAGATGCTGAGAGAAAAAAAAAAAAAAACACGGAAAAGAGTAAATCTAATTGGAAATTACTGTGTAAATCACAATGCAGTAGAATTAAATGTAGGTCAAAGTAACATAAATCAGAATGGATGAATAAAATTAAAGTATTCTAATTTCTTTCATTTTTTATGAAGCATGTACAATATCAAGTGATATCAAACCTTGACAAGCAAGAATGATAATGTAATCTGTAGAATGACAGACAAAAATAGTAAAAGTTAGGATACGTATTAATAGTGTGTGTTCTAGGAAGAGAGAAAGAAAGCAAGAGACAAAGACGGAGACAGAAAGATAAAAAACACAAAATACCTATTCAGAGAACTGATGATATCCTAATATAATTCAATGTCAAGTTCTGTCAGTAATCTGCATATTAGATTTGTGGAAGCCTCAGGCCACAGGTTTTAGCATGAAGCTAATACAGTTTATTTTGTTGGGTTTTTTTGTTTGTTTTCAGTTAAACTCTTTAGAATATTATTGTACTAAACAGATTTTTGTCCTCCTTTATTAAAAGTACTCAATATAATATTACAGAAAACTTTTTAAGGCTACTTTTTAATAATTGATATTCAGAAAATAACAAAATCAAAAAAATCCCATTTTCATATTAGAATTGATCCTATGTTGAACAATTATTTGTGGGGAAATGTACATGTCCATTGGACTCTTCTTTCCCTCCTCAGTCCAAAGGATTAAAAAATTAAGATATTCCATCAGTGTAATGATTCATGTAAATCCTCCCTTTTATTAATACATATATATTAGAGTACATCTAGCTGGATAGGTTAATTCCTATAATGTATTAGCTATGGTAATAGTAGACAATTTAAACAACTTCTCTATGCTTTCATGAAATGAGGATAAAATATTGTCTGGGTCACAGAATTTTAAGAAATGACCAGGTAACGCATGTGCAATGCTTATCTAAGCACCCAGCATGGGGCTTATTATATAGCAAATCCTCAATAATTGCTTATTTATTATTATTTTAAGCCTTTTAAGTGCCAACCTCTCCTCCCACCAGGAAGGCATTGGTTCACAACCAATTTCTAACTTACTGCTTCAGTGTTCTTTTTAAAATGTTTTAATTCCTACCTACAATTTTATTAAACTTAGGAATGAGAAAATTCTTCACTGATTGTATGCCTCTGTTTTATTTACCAATAAATTGAGAAAATATATATTAAGAGATTAGAAAGGTAGAATGGAATTAAAATGTGAGTTTATACTGAGCAGTCACAGAAGAATTCTATCTAATTTTCCTAAATTATTTGCTCTCATTAAAAGAATTACAAATAATCAGAATTACAGTCTTATTTTTATGTGGTTTACAGTCCTATCATCTCACCTAAGATCTTGGTTCTACTTGAATGCTACATAAAACTGGATATGACCCTACCAAAGCCTCAAACAAATATCACACAGAAAAGAAGTTACAAAACCATAATTACAGCAGTAAAGTCTTTGGTCTTGTTTTCCACTCCAGTGTACTCACTGCTTGAAATTGTGTCCGCTATCAGACAATACTTAATTCTGAAAACTATTTTTCTGATATTATTGTACTTAAGAAGATAACATCTAATGGTCTCCATGTCAAATTGCTGGGGTTTTATTTGGTTTTCTTTTCTTTTGGTGCATTTATATGTTCAGAAATCCTCATATTTCAAAGTATTGAATTCAGCAGCAGTTTCTCTTTAGAAATATAAAGAGTTGGGAAATAACAGCAAGTAAGATTTTTCTGTATCTATTCTGAACATAAATTCTTTATTTTAAAGGTCTTTGCTTTGGATTTCAAATCTTTATCTATCTATTTAATTTAACCTATCATGAAGAAGATAAATATGCTATTAAGGTCCTATTAAAATAGATATGTATAGTTCCAAGAGTCTGGCAATATGCTTGTTTTCCATTAAATGAATATAGATCTTTCCAGATACCTACGGTTACTATGGATACCAAGTAGGAAATATTATTTACAATAGCTTGGTAATATAATTATATATAAAAAAATCTCAAATAGTCCCTTGGACTAACTACAGTGCTGCAATTTAAAGAAATATTTTAGGTTCTCAAAAACCCTATATTCCAGGACTAAATATAAATGTTGCTAATAGGGAAAATAAACTAAAAAGAAAATCACTGGCTTTCAATCATTTATTTAATGTTAGTCTAGTCTTGATTATATATTTAGTGACTAGCTGATAATTTCATTTCTAGGCTATATTTCCTATAAGAAAATAGAAATCTTCTGTTTCTAATGGACTTACTGGAAGGCTTGTAAATAGAAATAGTAATTTAATTTAGACATTAAATGTAAAGAATATTCATTTTTAATTGAGATTTGCAAGTACAGCAAATCAGTTTTTATAGTTTTTTTTCCCTGAAAATCTTAAATCATATACTATGCATTGATGAAGGCATCAAAATCAATATGAACATAAATATATCAAATTTTGGTTTACCATGTGATCTTTCTATATAAAGGCTTAATACTAGTACATCTTTGAAACAAAGTCACTGTTTTTTAAATGAGGTTCCACATCCAGCATGGAGCCCAGTATGGGGCTTGAACTTATGACCCCAAGATCAAAACCTGAGCTGAGAGCAAGAGTCAGATGCTTAACCAACTGCATCACTCAGGTACCCCTGCTTTTACTTTTAATGGTCTACTTACTCAACTTGTATTTTTGTTTGTTCATGTTGCATTTCCAGTCAAATTCAGAGTGTAAGATATTAGGAACGTGTACATCTTAAATCAATCTATAAACCTCCAAGGCTTTTATCCCAACAGTTCTACCAAAATTATTCTTAGCAGTAGTTTTCACATTTTTTTAAACTTTTTTTTTTTTTTAAGAGTTTATTTACTTATTTGTCAGAGAGAGGGAGAGTGAGCACAGGCAGACAGAGTGGCAGGCAGAGTCAGAAGGAGAAGCAGGCTCCCTGCAGAGCAAGGAGCCCGATGTGGGACGCTGGGATCGTGACCTGAGCCGAAGGCAGCTGCTTAACCAACTGAGCCACCCAGGCATCCCTAGTTTTCACATTCTTAAATCAAAGAAGTAGTTAAAAAGCTTTCTTAAAATGGCATAGTTTCTAAGAAGCTCAGTGTTCCTGAATGTTGGCAATGCTGTAAAACCTCTAAATAATTATAATGTAGCTTTTCTTTAATAAAAAATTTTATATGTCTTGGATGTGGGATTAGATATCATTCATAGAGTGATGTAGACCAAAAAAAAAAAAAAAAAAAAAAGTTTACAAACTATGGTAATGTGTGGCTAAGGCCGGGTAGACTTGTAAAGACCAAATTTAAATTATCCAAAATACAGATAATGTGGATCTTCGCTATATAAGTAGTATATGTAATGTAAAGAAACTGTATACACAGATTCTTTTTGGAGATTGACTAGTACTTATTCAAAATATTATGAGAAATAGGGTTTTTGAGATTGTTCAAGCATCTGACTATAAATATGAGGGTTATGATGTCACATACCTACCAACAGGATTTTGAAGAGAGGGAAGGTTTGCAAAAAGTGAAAGACATGGTAGATTATGAGAATTATTTAATGTGATCTATGCAGAGACAGAATGACAGCTTTATTTACTGTTGAAGTCTGGGAACTTTTAGAGTGGCAAAAATGCTAAAGTAATTAAAATTTCATTAGATTAAAACAGCTTGGGGCGCCTGGGTGGCTCAGTGGGTTAAGCCGCTGCCTTCGGCTCAGGTCATGATCTCAGGGTCCTGGGATCGAGTCCCGCATCGGGCTCTCTGCTCAGCAGGGAGCCTGCTTCCCTCTCTCTCTCTCTGCCTGCCTCTCTGTCTACTTGTGATCTCTCTCTGTCAAATAAATAAATAAAATCTTAAAAAAAAAAAACCAGCTTGATTATATTAATGGATGTATAAATCATCCTTTTGTATAAACAAATATATACATTATTAGAGAACAACATCAACAAAAAATCTTTTTATACTGAGTACCTGAATATTAACAGGTAAACAAAATAATTATTCTTGGAACACATGCACGTACATTAATCAATTTCTTAGTCATATTTGTCTCTAATGAGTGTTGCTATTTTTCTGAAGGGTCTTTTTTTGTAAATTTTTCTTTTATAAATATTTTTTATTTATTTATTTTTTAATATTTTTTATTTTTTATAAAAATTCCAGTCAGCTTCTTTCAAGTTGTATTTTATGGTTAGCAAATATGAAATTATCTACACTTTCAATTAACTTTCCTTCTTAGATCATAATATTTTAGTTATCTTTTTTGAGCTAAAAATTTCATATGATAAAACTTTTAGTAAATAGTTCACTGATTTTTGGCAAAATATACCATATATAATCAACACCATATTTATGATGCAGTGGATACTCATAATCTCAGAAAATTCCCTGGACCTCCTTTATTTATAAATTCTCTCACCCCCACCATCAATTAATGTAATCTCCCTTCTGTTCCATTTTTCTACCTCATGCAAACGCCACACTGATTTGATTAGCTTAGATTTAGAATATGTCTAGAAATCAGTGTACAACCTTTAGTTTTTTTCTACTTAGGAAAAATTTTGTTGAATAAAAATGTCACACTCAGTTTGCTAATTGCTATAAAAATGTCTGATGGATTTTTGATTAAGTTAAATTTATAAATAAATTTGAGGAACATTATCATTTAAACAATATTTTAATTTCAAATTCATGAATACAATGTATCTCTTCATTTAATTGGTTGGGTCTTTAATATTTCAATCAGCAATGTGCTACAGTTCTTACTGTGGATGCCTAGTTCATTAAATTTATTCTAAAGTATTTCATGTTTTAGATGTTATATCAAATGACATTGTTCAGCAAATTCATTTAAGTGAAAAGTATTAAGTCATATAATACAGTCACTACTTAATTAGCAAGCACACAGAACTTTTTATGTTGCTGACAATCTCCTAAACAACTAACTACCTTAAACCTCATTTAGACCTCATCATGACTGCTAAGGCAGAGTCTATTATTCTTTTCTTTAATCAATTGGGAAACCGAGAACCATTGTCAAGCAGGTTTTTGGTGAATTTTTTTTAGGTAGCAGACAGCCTTAGCTAACTTAAGTACTAACTGGAATTTTTAATCATGAAAACTAAATTTCCTTAATTTATGTTTTGTTTACTTTAATCAGTATAATTGAGTCTGCTGTTACAAAAACTGAATCTTTTTTTTTTTTTTTAAGATTTTATGCATTTATTTGACAGAGACCCAGCGAGAGAAGAAACACAAACAGGGGTAGTGGAGAGGGAGAAGCAGGCTTCCTGTGGAGCGGGGAACCATATGCAGGGCTCAATACCAGGACTCTGGGATCGTGACCTGAGCCCAAGGCAGACACCCAATGGCTGAGCCACCCAGGTGCCCCGGAAGAATCTTAACATACATGAAAAGGTAAATTTCTTAAGGACATGTAAGTGAGACAGATCTGGAAGTATCCCCTAGAGCCTGTTGTGAAATAATGATGGAGGTACATTTGGAAATTGTTCTGTAAGAACAATATTTTTGCTTCCTTTCACTGTATCACATTACCTTTATTTCTATTTTCCACTTTTTTGTATTATAGGCATTATTATATTTTCATTTTCCTTGTGAATTTATTAACATAAAAATATTATAAAAATTTAGAATAAGATTTCTAGTTCTTTTGCATTCAGGTATATTAATAGTATTTGATATGAAATAATTTTAAAATAAGGTAATATAAAATTTTAGGAATATATTTTGTTCTTATCATTTCCTCTCACATCCTTGCTTTTGCTTTTCTTCTGTGTTTTTAATGTCACAGGCAGTAAGTTATTGTCAATGCCAGTATCAAAAGGACTTTCCCAATGTTTTCATTTAGGGTTTTTATGTTTTTAGTTCTTACATTTAAGCCTTTAAAGCATTTGATTTTTGTGAATGGGTTAAAATAATGGACCAGTTTTATTCTTTTATAGGGGGATATCCAGTTTTATTCTTTTATAGGGGGATATCCAGTTTTATTCTTTTATAGGGGGATATCCAGTTTTATTCTTTTATAGGGGGATATCCAGTTTTATTCTTTTATAGGGGGATATCCAGTTTTATTCTTTTATAGGGGGATATCCAGTTTTATTCTTTTATAGGGGGATATCCAGTTTTATTCTTTTATAGGGGGATATCCAGTTTTATTCTTTTATAGGGGGATATCCAGTTTTATTCTTTTATAGGGGGATATCCAGTTTTATTCTTTTATAGGGGGATATCCAGTTTTATTCTTTTATAGGGGGATATCCATTTATTGAAAAGACTATCCTTTCACCATCACTCATTACTGGCATCTTTGTTGAAGACTGGCTCTCTGTGTATGTGTGTGTTTATTAACATTTTAAAAACATTAATATTTCCAATCTATGAATATGTTATGTCTTTCCATTTATTTGTGTCTTCTTTGATTTCTTTTATCCATGATTTGTAGTTTTCAGTATATAATCTTTCAACATTTTGGTTAAGCTCTTCATAAGCACTTTTTTTTTGAAGAAGAAGAAGAAGCTAAAGTAAATAAGACTGTTTCTTGATTTCCCTTTTGGAGAGTTTGTTGTTACTGTATAGAAATGGGATTGAATTTTGTATATTGATTTTGCATCCTGCAACTTTACAGATTTTGTTGATTAGTTCTAAAAGTCGTGTGTGTGTGTGTGTAGTCTTTAGGATTTTCTACATAAACAGTCATATTCAGAGATAATTTCACTTCTTCCTTTCCAATTTGGATGCCTTTTATTTCTTTTTCTTACCTAATTATTTTGTCTAGCACCTCCACTGCTATGTTGAATAGAAGTGGTGAGAATAATCATCTTGTCTTGTTCTGAAACTCACAGAAAAAACTTCCAGTTCTATACCATCAAGTATGATGTCAGCTGTGAGCTTTATATATACTATGTTGAGGTAAGTTTCTTCTATACCTAATTTATTAAGAGTTTTTAATATGAAAGGGTGTTGAATTTTGTCAAATTCATTTTCTGTATCTATTGAAATCATCATATGATATTTGTCCTTTATTCTGTTAATGTACTATGCTGCATTGACAAGTAAGTTTAAATCAAACTAAAAAGGTTCTGTATAGCAAAGGAAACAATCAGTAACAACAACAAAAAGCAAACTACACCATAGAAACAAGTATTTGCAAACCATATGTCTAATAAGGGGTCAATATCCAAAATATATAAGGAAATTCCACAATCAAGAGCAAAAAAACCCAAGAGAAACTAATAATCCAATTAAAAATGAGCAAAGGTACTGAGTAAATATTTCTCCATAGAAGAAATGCAAACCATCAACAGGAATATGAAATAATACTCAGTATCATTAGTCATTAGGAAAATGCAATTAAAAGCCACCATGAGATATCTCTTCACATCTGTTAAGGTGGCTATTAAAAACAAAACAAAACAAAATAAAATGTGTTTGTGAGGTTGTAGAGAAAGGAAACCCTTAAACATTGTTGATGGGGATTTAAATTGGTATAGCCACCATGGAAAAAAATTGAGTTCCTCAAAAAATTAATCCTAGAACTACCATATGATTCAGGAACCCTACTTCTGGATAATAGCCAGAGGAATTGAGTTCAGGATTTCAAAGGGTATCTGCATTCCCATGATCACTGCAGTATTTATAATTCACACTTGTCAAGACATGGAGGCAACCTAAATGTACACCAACAAGTGACTGGATAAAGAAAACGTGGTACATACATTACAATGTACATACAACACAATGTACATACAGACAACGTAATCTTACTAAGCCTTGATAAAGAGTAAATCTTGCCATTTGTGTGAATTCGGGTTAACCTAGAGAACAATATATTAAGTAAAATAAATCAGACATATAGGACAAATATTGATTTTATATCCTGACACTTTACTGAATTCCTATATAAGTTCTAGCAGTTTGGGAGTGGACAAATATTGCATGATGCTACTTACATGAGGAATCTAAAATAGTCAAGTTTATGGAATTGCAGATTAGAATGGTGGTTGCCAAACACTGCGGATGAGGGCACATAAAAGAGGGAAGTAGTAAAGTCAAGGCATGCGAAGTTTCAACTGTACAATAGCCCAGAGAGCTATTGTACAACAGAGTATCTATAGATATCAGCACTGTATTGTATACATAAAATTATACTAAGAGGGTATATACTCTGTTAAATGTTCTAACCCACCCCAGACCAAAACAATAATAAATAAGAGAGGGCAGAAGGAAACTGTTAAATGGGAGGGATTATGAATAGATTGTCATGATAGGTTCACATGGTTCCAGTACATTAGGTTGAATACATTAAATACATACAGCTTTTTATATGTCAACTATTGTTCAATAATAAAAAATAATATGCTTAAATGACAGAGTGATTTCTCTTTAGGACGATTAATTTTATGAAGAAACTTCTTAAAATAAGAAAGCAAGAGATAAATAGGGATAAATATGTTCTCTATTTATATTAACTCCAAAAGTACTAAAAATGAATTATAATTTCAAATTAAACTTTAATGTATGTATGTAGCATAATCATCAAATTTTACCAAAATGATTGTATAATATAGTACGTTCAGTTTTCTAAATAGTCATTAGAATACTACAGTGGAATATTCAGAGAAAACCTAACTCTAATATAAACCAACTAAAACAGTGCATAGATGATAGGTAGTCTATTATTTATTATTTATGGTAATCTATATTTTGTTCAGCAATGGAATTCTATATGCAGTTCATCTCCTATATGCATAAGAAATTGAATATGTATCAGCCTCTAATGTGGGTTTCTAATAAAGAAGCAAATATTTGATCTACATGTCATATCAACTAAATACCCAAGTCAAATATACAAAATTTAGCTAGTGGCAGCTTTTGTTTTTACATTGAGTGGTAACTTCAATAACATCCTCATTTTAAAAATCCATAAAAATTGATTGTCACAGCAAAGAAAATTAAAGCAAATTATGGAAATTATTCCAACCCTGGTGCTTGATATCATAATTAAAACAGTATTATATAATTTGTGACAAATATATTTTCAAGTTTATGAATGTGTGACTGAGGGAATCTATTCCTGAAACAGATATTATGACGTCTCTGCGGCTTATTCCCAATTTTGACTGCTAGTGTGCCACTTTTCACATACCATATGAACTTTTTTTCTGTTCCTAGACTATACCAAGTTTCTTTCTAATACGAGCATTTCTGCCTCTTTGCCTTCTTCCACGAACACTGTCCTTCCTTACCCCTCCAGCACCCTTGGACTACTCCCAAACCACTATTCATATCTGACGACACACATTAGATGAAATCCTCTAGCTTTTAAATGTATATCTAATAGTTTACATATTTCTGAAAGCCTTTCTTGCTTCCTTAAACTGGAATGTTTCATGGGTTCCATAGTCCTTGCCTGCATCAATCACCATTATATCTAAATACCTTATTGCTGAAATGTTGGAGATAATGATTATTTTAAGGAATTCAAGCCAATATTGGCACAAAAATAATACTTAATGCAGTCTTCCTTGAACAAAAATATCATGGAAGGTTCTCTTTATGTGTGTGTGTGTGTGTGTGTGTGTGTGTGTGTGTAATTTAACTTTTAAGTAATGTCTACACCCAACATGAGGCTCAAACTCACAACCTTGAGATTAAGAGTCACATGCTCTACTGACTGAGCTAGCCAGATGCCCTGTGGAAGATTCATTTTGTATGCTGATTCATTCTTATAACAATAAATTTATCACTTTCATTCATCATCATCAATAAGAATACAGTAGTAAATATGATAGATACATGTGGATTCTAGTCCTGATAGGAAAATAGAAATAAAAGTATTACCAAAATCATTGCGCTAAAATGTTTTGTGATAACATTCACCACAATGACATTTAAATTATATATTTTTATTAGTTGTAGCTGAACTAGTAATTTCAGTTTATTTATTTTTTAAAATTTTAGCTTATTAAAGGAAAGGAATATCTTACCAATGCTGATGGTCCCAAATCTGGGATTTTAAGAGCCAGGAATATATATTTTTTAAAGGAATATTTTCTTTTAGTGACTATAGGCAAAAGCATGACAATTTTATTTTACCAAGGATTGAAAGTTATAATCAGAATCCATCTTCTTTCTGATTGTAAGTGATTGTGTGTGTGTGTAAAATTTATCTCAGAAATGTCATATAATATATAGACATGTATATTATCTGTATTTATAATTTGTCAGTGATACAGTGATATAGCATGTTTATTACCAATATAAACAAATCAAAAGGAAATACATGAGTTCAAATGATTTTTTTAAAGATTTTATTTATTTATTTATTTGATAGAGAGAGAGAGATCACAAGTAGGCAGAGAGGCAGGCAGAGAGAGGAGGAAGCAGGTTCTCTGCAGAAGCAGAGAGCCCGATGTGGGGCTCGATCCCGGGACCCCGGGATCATGACCTGAGCCGAAGGCAGAGGCTTTAACCCACTGAGCCACCCAGGTGCAGGTGCCCCCAAATGATAGAATCTTTTTTAAAAGATTTTATTTATTTGGAAGATACAGACAGACACAGAGAGACAGAGAGACCACAAATGGGAAGAGGGGCAGAAGGAGAGGTACAGAATCCCTGCTGAACAAGGATCCCAAGGGAGGCTTTATCCCAGGACCCTGAGATCATGACCTGAGCAGAAACCGACTGAACCACCCAGGCACCCCTCAAATGATTACTTTTGAATGATCTATCTCAGTGAACAAATGTATCATCGGAAATATCATTTTACATGTGTGTGTGTGTGTGTGTGTGTGTGTGTGTGTGTGTGTGAGAGAGAGAGAGAGAGAGAGAGGAGATGTGCACACTTAAGCTTTGCGCGCTGGACTCCTGATGTAACTTTCTTTATCCCAGATTAACTGTAAACATATTCCATCAGCAAAAGTGGCTTTTATTCTATCTCAGAAAAAAAAATAAGAGAGATTTTTCAGCCTTTTTGTATTTCCACCTAAATTCATGATGTGGTCAATAGAGACAGCCAAGGACATAAATATACACACACATACACACACAAATTGGTGTATACCACTCACCAACACATTTGATAAAGTTCAGTCATAGTAATTGTCCTCTATTTTTATCGGGGGTATTTTCCAACGTTGTTCACAGTTGCATTTCCAGGGCTATACCTTACATTGTTCTGATACTACTCTAACTATTAATATGGCTAATATTCCACTTATATTAGATTTATTGGATAGTCATGTTTATCCGAGCAATACTGCTATTATTAAGAGGGTAATGGCCTGATACCATTGTATTTTAACAGTTAATGACAGAATTCATGTTTTTAGGAATAGAGCAAACAAACCTTGTCTTTAATTTATACAGTTCAAACAACTTATTAAGTATATTTTATTTCATTTGTGGTTTTTTTTGTTTGTTTTATTTTTATTTTATTTTTATTTTGGGAGGAGAGAAAGAGAGTCGTAAGCAGGCTCCCCACCCAGCATGGAGCCCAATGTAGGGCTCCATCTCACAACCCCGAGATCATGGCCTGAGCTGAAATCAAGAGCCAGATGCTTAAATGACTAAGCCACCCAGGTGCCCTGTTAAGTATGTTTTAAAGGTCACTGATACTATTTTGCTTTATGTCACATGTAAGAAACTTAATTCAGCATTTCACATCTGATTTTATAAAATGTATATAATATTTTTACATAAGTTTTAAGGACTAAACAAGCATCTATTATTTTCTTGGTAATGAAAACTGGTGAATAAAACTTCAGCTTTTGACACAATTTTTGAAGAGCCTTTGTTCTGAAAACACTGATTTCTAATATTTAGCTGGGTTAGCAGTTTTCTTCTGAAATTAAATTTTTCTTTGATCTACAAATTTGGGATAAATTATTCTAGGAGATAATGAATATTCTGCTGCCTCATTAAATCCCCACTTCATTCACTGAGCCAACTCAAACATTCTTGATGTGTAATATTTCTCAGGGAGATCTCCTGAATTTAGCCTATATCATTTACTATACTCCCCTATAATCTCACTCATCATTGTTTATTATCATAAACCACACTTAAGAGTACTCTTTGATGTACTTGGTATCATTAACACATTCACTGAATACCTCTGAAGCTTTGCCTTACAAGCAAATAGTAGCTGTGCATTCTCTCATCCTCTGACAAAAGTGATACTATGTCATTCTTAGAGCATTACACCAGAAGAAACATGATTTTAGTTTGTTGCATTACTAATGATGTAATAGTTAGTCCCTTCGATACTATATTGTCAGCCAGGTTTCTCCTCTTTAAATTTATATTTACAAAAATTATTTTGAAATGTTTTTAAGTATAAAATCGTCTTGCCCATCATATAGCTTTTACCCACTCTATTTAGCATTATTGATGACTCTTCACTAAGTCAAAGTTAATGGCAGCAAAGTAATGATTTTGTAATTCCATCATTTCTTCTACATTTATTATTAGTATTTATGTGTAAGAAAGACATTTCTTCCCAACCACCCACCATCCATTTTTTTTAAGGATTCTGAACAAAACAGCATCCATTCTCTATGAAATTTGGGTAGAACTGACAACATTAATATATTAAATGTACCATATATAATTGTATTTTTTCTATTTATTTTGTTTCTCTATGGGTATTCTAAATAAACTAGAAACAACCTTGCATTTAAAAAATTATTTCCTATTAGGCACATTTTTATTGTTGTTATCAGAGAAACTAGCCAATTACTATTAATTTTAATAAGGTTTATCTTTTGAACTCCAATGAGCTCTTTATTCAAACTCAAATAGCTTAGCGTACTTCCACAACACATGAGGCAGT
Organism: Mustela putorius furo; assembly: GCF_011764305.1. Lineage (NCBI taxonomy): Eukaryota > Metazoa > Chordata > Mammalia > Carnivora > Mustelidae > Mustela > Mustela putorius. Next base: position 11,569,969 of record NW_025422117.1, read on the forward strand.
AGTGTTATTTCAAGGTGGTTTAAGAATAGTTAGAATGTCAGTTTTAGGGCAACAGTAAAATTATTTCTAGAGAAACATAATTGACATTCTAAAGGAGACAGATTGCAATAATAAAAAATGGTTCATTAAAACCAAAGAAGGCAGGAAAAGGAGGATAGAAGAGAAGAAAAATGGGAAATAGTCTTATATAAAACAGTTACAAACATGCTAGATAATCAATAACACATCAATAACATCTTCAAATGAGAAAGAGTAAATAAAAACTAAAAACAAGTGGTGGTCAGAAAGGATTTTAAAAATCCAACTATAGGGGCACCTGGGTGGCTCAGTGGGTTGAGCCTCTGCCTTCAGCTCAGGTCATGATCCCAGGGTCCTGGGATCGAGTCCCGCATCGGGCTCTCTGCTCAGCGGGGAGCCTGCTTTCCTCCCCCACCTCCCTTCTCTGCCTGCCTCTCTGCCTACTTGTGATCTCTGTCTGTCAAATAAATAAAACCTTTTTTTCAAAAAATCCAACTCTATCACTCATAAGAAACCCACTTTAGAGACACAGGTAAAATAAAAGTAAAGGAATAGAAGAAAAAATATCATAAAACCACCAAGCAAAAAAAAGAAAAAAAAAAAGGCTAGAGTAGTTACATTTCACACAAAGCCTACTTCAGAACAAAGAAAATTATAAGAGACAAAAAGAGATATCACATGAATATAAATACATCTATTCTCAAAAAACAAATAACCCCCCCCCAAAAAAAACTAAACATGTTTGTGCCTTATAAGAGACCATTAAGAAGCTTGAGTCAAAGACCAATAAAAATGGAAGAAGCAATAAACAAGCCTACTATTATTGTTAGGACTTCAATGTTCCTCTTTCAGTAACTGACAAATCAAACCAGCAGAAAATCATTAAAGATATAGTTGACTCAAACAGCATTGTCAATGAACTTGATATACTGTCATATAAGGAATCCTACAACCACCAACCAGTAGAATACACATTCCTCTCAAGGCCAAATGGAACATTCATCAAGGTAAACCATATCCTAAGATATAAAATTTAACTTGACTTGAATGGAATTAAATCAGAGGGGTAACTGGAAAATTTCCAAATATACAAAAAATTAAAAAAAAAACTTCGAAATAACACATTGGTTATTTAGGACCATTTTAAGTTATTTGAAAAGGCCAAGAGGATAAAAATATTTTGAACTAAACAAAAGTTAATATAAACTCGGTCAAATTTTTAGGTCTATGACAGCTTTGCTGAAATCAAAATTTATAACATTGAGTATATATTATAAATGAAGAAATTTCTGAAATCAATAATGTAAGCTTTTGCATTAGGAAACCAGAGAAAGACGAACAATTTAAATCTAAAGGATACATAAGAAAACAAATAAATTAGAGCAAAACTCAGAAAAATTGAAAAGAGAAAACAATAGAGAAAAATCAATGAACTCAAAAAGCCTGCTTTTTGAAGAGACTAATCAAACTGATAAATCTCCTTATCCATTAATCAAGAAAATAGGGAAAAAGCAAATGACAAAGAAAAATGAAAGGGTATTCGTGATGATCTCATTGATGACAAATGGATAATAAAGGAATACTACAAATGACTCTATGTCCACACATGGGGTAACTTAGATTAATTGATTCAATTAGACCAAGTGTGGACTAATTAACCTGAACAAAATTGAACAGATAAAGATGAACACAATGATATTATTGTAAATGCCCGATTCTTCAAATCTAAATGATGCCAGTGTTGATCAGGACAGGATGCTAGTCAACTTACTGTTAGGAGGTTGTGCTTTGAGAATGCTGAATAAATTTGTGATTCCTCTCTTGAGATAGTCAAAGAGGCAGGCAAATTAGAGCCAATAAAATTCAAATTCTGGAAAGATAACAGAAAAATTCCAAGTTAATAGAATCACATATAAGAAGGATTTCAGGGTCAAACAGTTATGTGTCAAAATAGAAACAATTTTAAATGAGATGAAATACCGAGAACTAAGGTGCTGTAAGAGTATTATATACGGTCAGGTTCAGTTGTCTTATAGAATCTGAGATGATGGTAGATCAAAACAGACCCAGAGTCACAAGCCACAAAGAAGTTCAGTTTGCAGAAAATGGTGATCTAACAGAGCAACCGATAGAATATATTTTGAATGGGATAGGAGATGATCTAAATGAGAAAACAGATGAGGAAATGCTCACACTTGGACTATTTGCACCTTAATGCTTGAAAGCAATTAATAAGTTTGCTAAAAAGCAGAGACATTATCCTAGTCATATTAATATATGAGACAAATTACAAAAACAGACTCTCAGCCACATGGGGATAAGCAGAAAGTCAGTTATACAAACTAGTACACAAAATCCAAACCTGGATACTAACAAAATTTCATAGTGGTAGGTAATAGAGAGTGATAAGTTATCCTTAAATTCCCCTGTAACAAATGTAAAACTGTCTTCCTGAGACAAAGATGAAACCCTACAGACTGGACTCAATGAGTTATAGCCATATGAAGTAGAATGTAGAAACCAAAAAATAGCAAGAATATGAAAATAACCCTGCATTTCTTTCACATTCTCCTACCTGGCCCTATCATTTAGTGATTTTATAATATTCTACATTCTGCATTGAATCCTTATTGGCATTGTTTGGAAATAAATAATAAAGATGTTGTGATTATGTTATGCTTTTTGTGTTTATCGGCCAGTAAAATAATACATGTCATAAAGTGATACAGATTATATTCTATTTATGTAGAATATTTCAAATTCTCAGTTCATTGTTTCTCATAATCCTAACTCTTCATATTTAGGCACAACAGGCCACATGATAATTAACAAGTTAAACAATCAAACAGACAGCTTGGAAATAAATTTAAAAAACAGAATGAAACTTTATCAAGTGAAGTTACTATTGGATGGATTCCAAAAAGCCCATTTAGTTGGCCACAAATTTTCTAATCCTCCAAGAAACAATGAGGAAAAAAATCACGTTTTAAGTATTTAATTACACTTACAACACACTCTTTTTCACTTTATATATTATCTCATCTATAATCCTTATATCTACCCTGGAAGGTAAATGCCATTGATCTATTTTATGGGAGAAGAAATTAAACCTCAGGTAAATTATGACTGGCAAAACTAACATGCCCTTGATAGAGACATAAATCAAACTCAGATATTTTGAACACATTCAGTCATCAAACAAATAAGTGTTGGGATCTAACTAAACCTAGGTTGATCACATGTGAGGTTCTGTCACGGTCACCATTTTGTTTGTAATATCCTGCTCAATGCCTGGCAACTATCTGGTTCTCTCTGTGTAAGTGTTGACTGGATGGATGTATCAGGACTTACCAAGTTCTCCTTCTTCCACACATCTCCATACCCAGAATATTTTATCTCAGTGCAGGTTATATAAAAGTGACTTAAATACAATAATATGATTCAATGTATACGTTAGACACCACTCTTTTTCTAAATATTCCAAAACCTCAAACTACCATTTTCATTGGAATTTAGGTATCTACTAGGGAATGGGACTACAGCATTTCCTGAAAGATTATTTTAACAATTTCACTAGGTCTGTACTTTACTGTACAATATCATATTTAAAAAAATATATTATGGTATATTAAACTTTAATCAATCACCATCTGTTTGTAATAAATCCATGTTAATAAGAGATAATGAACAAAATATTTATATGACTATGTTGCTGTACTTGTGAATTTATGTGGGAAATACTTTTCATTTGAATTCAGCTTCCCCCTCATGTTAATATAGTTGTAACTTTTAAAACTTGGACCTCAAATTACTATAAGTGATGCTGTTATCCTTCTGGATTCGTTACAAAAATTACAAGACAGCACAAATATTCTTTCTAACAATCACTGGGGATTATAGAGTAAATTATCTTCTTTCTACCATTGATGTGGATGCCCCTTAAGATTCAGAGACAATAACAGGGGAGGAGGTCCTAGGTATAGCGCTCTGGGGGCAAAGAGTGAAGATACTGCCTCTGTTTCTCCATCTCCAATCCCAAGTGTGTATTATGAGAAGGGATTGTTCCTTCTACTCTAAATATTAAGTTAGAAGTATGATAGTTATTAAATAGTACAGTTTCTTTAGGATGAGGTTGTATATCTGCTTAACATCTCCAAATTTCTGTCCTCATTTCAGTCCTTTAGTGAAGTTTCTAGATCTCTTTAGACCTCTCTTTAAATCCCTATGCTTGCTGAACTCTTTATTTCTGTTGACTTCTACTTCAGTGTTTTTTTTTTTTTTTTTTTTTTTTTTTGCAGCTAGAATTTCAGCAAGCATAGGGATTCCTATTGCTTTTCTTTTTCCCACTCACCTCTCCACTCCACTTGCTTTGAAAACTAACCAGTTGTATCACTCTGTCCTTGGCCATTCCCATGAGCTCTAAATTAGACACTTATGGAAAAAATAACTTAGTTACACATTTTGAGGAGTTCTACAACCCAGATATTGATCCATTATCTCTGTAAAATAATGTCTTCTTTGGAGGAGTAATTAAAACCTGTATTTATATTATAGAAATATACTCTGTAAGTCTCCATTGTTTGAAATAAAAACTATAACACATTTTTTTCTTTTTATAAGTTTTTTTTTTTAAATTCCAGTTAACATATTGTGTAATATTAGTTTCAGGTGTACGGTGTAGGGATTCAGCACTTCCATACAACACTTGGTGCTCATCACACGTGCACTACTTAATGCCCATCACCCATTTAACCCATCCCTTTACCCCTGCCATCAGTTTGTTGTCAGCTCTTTAAAGTCTGTTTCTTGGTTTGCCTTTCTTTTCTTTCTCTCCTTTGCTCATTTGTTTTGTTTCTTAAGTTACACAAATGAGTAAAAACGGTAACATTTTAACAGCTGAATTTAACTTTTGTGAGGTCCTTCTCTCCCTAGTGCAGGCAATTTAATCTTACTCAGTTATTTTCTCCCTGTCCATTCCAATGAATGTTTTCACGGACTTAGATTTATTAAAATTGTGATAGTCAGATTCAAAACTCGAGACTTTCTTCCACTATGTTTATGAGTTAAACACTTTGAAAACTTCAAGTACTGTTGCCTGCTAGAGAATATATGTTTTGTTTTAAGATTTACTCATGGGGAGGGGGGTTTGCAAAGGGAGAGGGAGAGAGAGTCCCAAGCAAACTCTTGAGTTCAGCATGGAGCCCCATGCAAGGCTAGATCTCACAACCCTGAGATCTCAACCCAAGCTGAAACCAAGAGTCAGTTGCCCAAATGACTGTGCCACTTAGGCACCTCTGGAAAAAAATATTTTTAATTGAAAGTCTGACTGTTTCAGTGTTAGGGTGGCTTTTCATTTTTTAGGACCTGTGTTTCATGCAAAAAAGATATCTGCTACAGACTATCATGTGACTTCATTTCCTAGACAGTTAATTTTCATATACAGGTCTATAGAGAAAGAGCATTTCCATCTACCACCATGTCCTTAATTTATATTCCCTTTTTCTAGCTTGTATATTATTGGGCTCATTAATGTGGTCATTAGTGGATGAGGAGTTTACTTCCATCTTGCTCCTCAGTGTTTGTATCATTTAGAACTTAGGATAAGTCAATGTTAAAATTTATGACTAAACATCAATCCACCTCAAATCTGAGAGTATAACATATATTTAGGTGATTGCTTCACTGAAACTCCAACTGGAAGATAGTAAGGCAGTCTTTTCTATCACTGACCTTCCCAAAATTCACACAGGGCCATCTCATCAACCACATACTTTCTTAGCTTTTCTTCTGAGACTTTGCTTAGGAAGTCCAAACAGCAATCTAGTACTTGACATGGCTTCTCACTTTCAGCACTTTACCCATAAATCTTTCCGTTAGAAGATGGGGGAGAGATAATAAAGTATTCCCCAAACTTCGCAGGCTCTTTGAGACTGAAAATGAAGCAGGCAACTCCACACAGTTCACACAGTTTCACTCAGGGTAACTTACTGACCAGGGGAACAAGGCACAGGATGATAGATGCAGTTGCACAGTCTCCGCAGAGTCTGGACCTTAATTCACAGATTTTAGATAGTGAAGGGAAATGCACTGTAATGAGATCAGAGTCTGCATGCACCTCAAAGGGTTTGTGTGTACTCAATGGACAGCTAATCTTTCATTAGATCTTAGGATGTCACCTGTGCATCACGGAGAGCAAAGACTATGTTATCTCTAACAGATTTCGTGGGAGGCCAGAGCAAGCCTGCCCCATGCTGGCCTTGGTGGGCAATTCTGAGGTATGTATATTCATCCTGAGGAGACCTGAAACATGTAGCCCCAAGAGAGGCAATTTAGGGAACATGAACAAAATGAAGGGCCAGCGAAGGCGTCACTGTTGTCAACACTCCTTCACTCACTCAGACTCCACTTCTATATTCAAAGGACTATTTTACTTTCCACAGATAGGTGGAGGCGGGTAAGTGGGCAATTGATTTTAACAACTTATTTCAAATTGCACCAGTGTTTAAATAAGTTACATTATCTCCCATTCAGAATTGTAAATGATCTTAATTTGGAACCTAAATGGGGTTCCTGCTCAACTGTCCCCAGGAAAAAATGGAAATCCCATAATGTGACATACAGATGGGGTAGTCTGAAAGAATGACAGTGGGAGGAGTATGTAGACATAGCTTGATTTCTCAAGTAATCAACCCATCACAGATTAATATTCCAAATATATCTTCCTACACCTGCTTGCTAAATTTAGATTTTATAATCAGTACTTATCCAACTCCTAAAGTGCCATTGACTCTTCTCCTATCTGCTCCTCTGAACATCTGCTTACTTACTCTATAATCTTTAAGAGATTCATAATTTGCTAAGTATTTTAGGCAATTTTAATCCCCACCTCCAGCCCTCTTAGTGTCCTTCCCTCTTCCTCAACACAGACTTTGTTTTCTGTATTTGTGACCCAATATCTAGAATGAGTTTTGAAGGACAGCATTCTTTCTCTCATGGTTTTGGCAAAGATAGGTCATATTACACAGTAAGAATTTACTGTGTTTTGTTTTGGCATAGATAGGTCATATTACACAATAAGAATTTACTATTTTTCACTTTCCAGGCCCAATCCATAGATCTTATTTCTGTAATACATATATCACAAAAAATCTTGTAATACCAGGGATCACAGACTTTTTTAATGCTATTCTGCTATACCTTGCTCTTTTCATTCCATTTCTTTATTTTCTCTCTATTTTTATTTTGTTCTTCTACTACCCTTTCTCTTTCTTCTTTTCTTTATGCATGGGGCTTCTATTTTTTTCTTTCACATAAAGTTTATTTTGATATATGCTTTGTATTTCCCAAACACAGGGAGAATTTCATGTTTATCTATTTGTTTATAATGTCTAGCTTAATTACATTATGTCCAAACAATATCCCCTTCACAATTTCAGTCCTTTTTGTTGTTGTTGATATTTGATTTATAGCCCAGTATATTTTTTGTTATAACTTGAAGTGAAAGTATATTATTCAGGAGCGAGGAGCAGAGTTCTACATGTGTCTATTAGCTCATACTCTTTAATGATGATGTCCAAAGTTTAGGTACTTTTACTAACTTTTCTTCTGTTTTTTTTCCTACAATGTCTAAATTAAGGAAATGGTAGTAGGTGGAAATACTGTTTCCCTATGGATTTTCCTCTTCCTAGAAATTTACCCAGTTTGTTTGTATAGCTATTCATTCATTTAAACAGTATTTTATTAGTTTCAAGTGTACAATATAGTGATTCAACACGTCCATACAATACCCCGTGCTCATCACAACGATGGCACTCCTTCATACCCATCACCTATTTCACCCACCCTCCCACCTGTCTCCCCCTGGTAATTTCCAGTTTGTTCTCTATAACTAGAAGTCTGTTTCTTGGTTTATCCCTCTTTCCTTTTGGTCCCCTTTGCTCATGTGTTTCTAAAATTCAACCTATGGATAAAATCTAAATACATTATTAGCATTCAATATCAAAAATGGAGAATTAAGTTTTAATTTACAGCTAAATTATTCCTGGATATGCCTCAGTGATTCTACAGTTGCCATCTAGTTCTTTCCTGATTACAGGGTTAAATAAGTTGCCTTAGATAAGTGGGTATACTACAAATCCTATGATGGTCTTGCCATTTAAAAAAGTGAAATAGTATGCCTTCATTTTACTAAGACTTCTAAATTGGGACACCGGAGTGGCACAGTCAGTTAAGTGTCTGCCTTTAGCTCAGGTCATGAACCCCGGAGTCCCTGATTGAGTCCCACATCGGCCTCCCTGCTCAGAGTGGACTCTGCTTCTCCCTCTGCCCCTCACCCTATTTCCCCCTCACCCCGCTCTCTCGTGTTCTCTCTCACCCTCACTCTCTCAAATAAACACAATCTTAAAAAAAAAAAAAGGCTCCTAATCCAACAACTGTTTTGTTTAAAAGTTTTTGAAGGCTTTTAGCACTTTCCTAACAACATTACACCAAGTTCAATACACTACATAGAAAGGTATCAAAAATATATGTTGAAATACTAGTTATTTAGATAGATTTATAATATGCTTATTTACCTCTGCTGTGATAAGCATATTTTATATAATTTTACCTCTTATAAATAAAGTTTACTTTCTCAATTAGGTCAACGAAAGGTCATATTCATTCTTTGTGACACCAGTATATCATTTAGAGGTGGTCCCTTTGGAAAAGAGAACTAATTAAAGAACATTTCTTGAAGACAAAGTACTTCTGAGATAATGTATTGCAGAAGTCTTAAAGGAATCCTCAGAACTGACTTATATTGAGATACTATTCTGATACCGATAATATATAAAATATATTAAATTCACATTGACATTTGAAAGAGGAATGAAACAGAAGAGTTTCCTATTATCTGTACTGAAGATCTTTTACGACATAATACTCTTATTTCTAAAATTATGATTAAAACTGCACTTCAAAAGTCAAGTCTTTTCAAAGAAACTCTAAATTACTGAGCACAGAATTTGGAAATTTTATCTGATGTTCTTATGAAAAATTCTCTTGACCTTTGGTTTGACATTGAAGAGCTTTCTTATTTTCTAAGAGCCTCTTTCACGCAATTCTTTTCATGACAGTGGAACAATAGGGAAAAAATCTAATAGAAAATATTTGCTAAGTATGCTATGAGAATATAACTTTCTTATGTTGTGGGTGTGTATTCTTCTATTGTATTTGTATATATATTCATGCAATGTGATTAGAACACACTTATATAATTAGAATCTAAAATATTTAAGTTGAAATATTACCCTAATTTTCTTTGCTCTGAAGAGTGCATCATAAAGAAATTTTATAGGTCATGGTGTTCCTTAAATGAGTAAATTAAGGACACTTGCAGCTGTGAATAGAAGAATTAGTCTTACAACTTTTAGGTTAAAAGGATACTGTTATAGAAAACAAAATCTGAGCTCTATAACTATATTAAGAGACAGGACTTTAAGCATTGTGTGTTTTATCTGTAGAAAGAGGCTCATTGTTACTGGCTGTGCATTAGAATCTCAAAGTCTCCAATCTGGTGACACAGAAGTAAGGCTTGGAAGGGGGATATTTCTATTTAGACATGGTGATTGTCCATGCTTCTTTCTCTTCTTTCTCTACCCTGAGTGAAATGAAGTAAAATAGCTAAAATAAATACAAAAGTCAATTGAAGGGAAAACATCATCAGAAGAAAGCTTTAAACAACTATTGTGGATGCAAGGAATTGAACAGGGAGAGCTGACATTTTTATATAGACCTGATGAGAAATAATTACTTCATATCGTTCTTGAGATTCTCAGAATTTAAACTGAAAATAATGCACATAGCTAAAAACCAGTGGGCTGTTGAAAGCAGCAATTGCCCTTTGTCCTCTGCCAGATGGAATACAGATAATTTATTTTATGAAAAATGTAACAAAAGGTGCTCTGGGTTCTCGAACCCAAGCACAGTAGAAGCCTGCGAGAGAAGGCACACAATCTAATCTTTGGTTGTGATTTCTATTCCAACTCGCTTTTTGCAAAGGCTCTGTAAAAGAGAAAATGCTGACATCTAACCATAGAGTATATGTCACGTCTTCTCTGAACAAGAAAGGATTGCAGAAAATCACCATACTTGGGGAAGAGCAGGAGAGCTCTACAGGTAGGATTGTAAAAGCAGCAGGAGAGATTTTTATGTCCATACTTTTTTATTACTGAAAACTGTGCTTTACACAATGCCTTACTATATTGTACTATAGTCAGGAAAGCAGCAAGTCCAATGCAGCTTTAGGAAGATTGGTCTGCATGAGAATATAGCCCAATTAATTTTGGTAGGGAGTGCATAGGGCATTTATAATGAACAGTGATCATAGACAGTTCCTCAGTATCTATCCTTGAGGATTAATAGATAAAAACTTAGCTCTTTAAAGAGCATCACCAGGGTAAATACAGAGAGTATAACATTAGCAGATCCCCTTCATGAACTTCTCTAGAAACATCTGCAGAAGCATGATCTATTGTCTTGGCATTATCCCTGTCCTAGGGTTATCACCTGCTGATAAATTTTGCCTGGGGATCCAGAGCTCACAGAGAAAATTAAACACATGAGATTTCAATCACTGTGAAGTAAAACTAATGAACTGAAAAACGTAAATATGCTGATGGCTCTCTCCCAAACTCCATCTAGTCTCTGCTCCTCACTGCTCTGCTTGTATCCTTAACCACGGAGGCCACAGACTGGATCACCTCAACCTCTTTCCCTTGGGTTTTGAATTTCGTTCTGCTGAGACAGAACCTGTCTCTGTGGGAGATGGGTTTGCTCACTTTGCAGTATAATGAAGATCATGTTTTCTCTGGAGCAAGTCAGACATGTTTACTTTCCATTATGAAAGTTACTGGCTCCTTAAACTCTGGATCTTTCTCCTTTAATATAATCCTCTGTGTGGGGGGTGCTGGGTGTTGTCTGACGTACCCTTTGCGATGACATGATTTTGTATATGTGAGTACTGTTGATCAGCTTTGTTACTGACTAGGCTATTTTACAATTCCTCGGGGAGAGAAATAAAGATATTATTGATCTGTGGTAGTTTGTCTAAGCTTCTTTACACCACGCTACGGGACTTGGTCTCAGGGAACCAAACTTAGAGTGATAATATTCTAGCTACTGCTATGGCCACAAGTAATAATAAACTCCTTTTATTGTTTGTTTGTAAAGGTTTCTTCTGTTTTAACAGGTTTCTTCTGTTTTCTGCAAGCATTTTAAGTTTTTAGTTTAGCAGACTAATGTTTTAGTTTTCAAGTAGGAGCAAAATGTCATACCATTTGCAGTCCTATACAGCAAGATCAAAATATATCTATATAACACCAGAACATTATTTGCCCTTTACCTTGGGTTGTCATTTACACATATAATGTGTAAATTATGTAAAGTAAGATTGTTGCAGCTTGGCACAAGCCAAAGTGGTGGATCAAAGCGGTGAATGAATTATCATGTATTCATAACCACCATACATCCACAGTAAAAACAAGCAAACCAGGGGCACCTGGGTGGCTCAGTGGGTTAAGCCTCTGCCTTCCGTTCGGGTCATGGTCTCAGGGTTCTGGGATCGAGCCCCACATTGGACTCTCTGCTCGGCGGGAGCCTGCTTTCCCCTCTCTCTCTCTCTCTCTGCCTGCCTCTCTGCCTGCTTGTGATCTCTTTCTCTCAAATAAATAAATAAATAAATCTTTAAAAAAAAAAAAAAGAAAAAGCAAAACAGTATCAGTACTACTAAAATTACCATTAACAATTTGATTACTAAATAATTTATATACATACATGTATATGGTCATAATTGTGCTTTTGTTTATATAGTATATCTCATTAGAGATGGATAGTCAATTACTGTGCATTAAAGTCACTTGGGATAGCTAAAAGTTGAAATTCATTTGTATTATTTACTTTATATTTTTAAGGATGTTTCTTTCATTTTATTTTAAACTGGCATATACATTTCTATTAATATAAAGTCAAAGCAAAGCATATCTTAAGAAAGACTAATTTATATCCATGACTTTTCCATTCTCTGTTTTCCTTCAGAGATAACCATTTAAAAACTACAAACATATACATAACTACATATGTTTGTATCCATGTAGTAGGTATGAGTGTACCTGCATTTTCTTAGATTAAACTAGGAATACTGTGCACATTTCCTAAAGATTATTTATTAGTAATTTATTTTTAAAAATGCTTTCTTTCCTTTTTACATCTATGCATTTCTCCATTTTGTTGAGTCCCTTTTGTCAGTTTATCACAGTTTATTTAACCAATATCCCAATGTGTCCAGTTATTAATTATATTTTATTTTTGTTATTATGAATTGTACTTCAATAAAAGTTCTATGTGTTAATTTTATATTCTTTCAATGAATGTTTAGGGTAGATCCTTAAAATGGGGACTACTAGATGAAAAGAAAAATGTCTGTGGGTTGTTTTGGTTTTTTGCCATACCCTCTTCCATGAAAGTTGCATTTCCATCAACCATAACAATAACTGAATTATCTATTTCTGCACAGCTGCACAACAAAATATATTATTAAACCATTAGATTGTTTCAAACTGAAAAATGGTATTTCAGGGTAATTCTAATGTGAATTTCTCTTATGAGAATTTATTTCAGTTAAAATATTATTACATTAAACTCTTCTCAGTATAATTATTTCAACTCTTAGGAGTGCACCAACATTTTCCTTCACACTTTTAACCTTTTTTCTTTGCTCCAGTTTCAGTGGTAGCCATAGGTCAATTTGGATTTTCCAAAGTTGTAATTTAGTTTTTCTTTTTTTTTTTAACCACAACGGATTCTGCATAAAGTTTTCATATGATTTTTTTAAATGTATAAAACATTAAAAATGATTTAAATAATTATAGGGATATAAATTTCTTTGCCAATAGAAGCTGTGAAAGCTAGAATTTATTTCTTACAAATGTACTGGAGCCATTTTTCCAAAATCACATATCTACATTTTTTTTTAATCAATCCCTTTGTTTTACCTGAGTAAATCTCAAGAAAGTTCCTTAGCTCTCATATGTCTGAGTGGTATCTTCCTATTGTAAAACACAGTTACAAATTACACTGGCTAAAAATACTAGTTCGAAAATAAGTATTTTTATGCTTAGTGTTCCCTTGCTTTTCATCATTTAGTAGCACTGAAAATTTATTATATCACATAAATATATACCTGTACATACATACACACACACACACACACACACACACACACGTAACTGATTTTTAATGTGTGTGTATGGAAAATTTTATGACTCCATGTACTTCACAGAATTTTATAAGACACAAATTTAAACTGTGAATCTATAATATCTCTATCCAAAAAATGAATACTGTACAAAAAAATTTTTCCAAGGTTTAGAAAGGATTAAAACCAAGATTACTGTGTATCCTTTCAGTCAGTGGATTTCTGGGAGTTATCTTACACACTCGCTAGGATTATATGATTTAGTGTAGATGTGAACAACTGATTATCTTTCTTATTAACTAGGCTACTTTACAACTCTGCTCAGGAAGAAATAAATTTATAGAAAATTAAAGTTATGCAAATGTTTCCTGATCATTGTAGTACAAAGAATCCCTGCTCACAGTTTTGTAAATCAATTTTTTTCTTACAGAAAATATATATCTGAGCCCATTTCTGATCTAAGCCAGTTTTAATATATTATTGGCATCCTCATTAATCAATGAGCCTAATAAAATCTATGACACAGGTTCTTTTTGTATTTGCATGAAATTCACGGTTTTACTTTTTGAAAAATTATACTTTAACAATAACCACATATGTCAGTTGGAAACTATTTCTTAGAATATTGCCTATATGATATAGCAGAAAATTTCAGTGTGACTGCATTACTCACTGCAATCAAAAAACAGTTTATGATGTATCGAATACAATTTGAATTTGAACAAATAAGAAACACTTTTATAACTGTTAACAGAAACAAACACTCAAATAGAAACAAACATTACAATAGATACAAACACTCAAATAGAAACAAACATTACAAATAGAAAATTTTTAAAAATATATGCATTTTAGGTGCTATATTTTGTCCTGATAGCATTCACTGCAATAAAATAATCTTTAAAAATACCAGTAGCAAGTGACATTATATTTGTTATTACCTGGAAAGTGAACTTTATTATATCTTGATAAGTAAACTTGAGTAAGTTAGGAATCATGTTGTAGGACAAAAATGACTCAGTAGCTACATATCCCAAATCTATTACTGTTGTTTAGAGCATTGTCATAAATAGACGAAGAAATGGTAAAGGACATATTTATATAATTTATATTTCTTTGCTAACATTATAGAAATCTGCCATAATATCATCTCATTTATTTAATGTTTTAAATTTTTAAATATTTAAAAAGGATGCTAACATCTAGACTTTTAGAAATTTCAAAAAGAATGTTGACATCGAGACTTTTAAGAATTTATTTTAAGTCCCTTAAATTGTAAAACTTATACATGATGACTGATAATTTTTTTTCATTTTTACTTTCCATTACATCCATAAATGCAAAGTACATGTGAATAGTAGAGATATATATATATTTTTGTTTTAGGCAGATATTTTTATTATCCATAGATGATATTAATTCATTATAGCAGAAAATCTCAGTAGTAACTATAAAGTGTTTCTATGGCTTACATCAAGAACATTTAGACCTAGTTTATGTTATTTCAGCCAATAGTGATTTCTCTCACTAAATCATACATGACTTTCTCAATTTATAATATTGAATGCTACAAGGCATAGGGCCTGTTTAATACCCATTTCTATAATTACAAAATATATAGATTTAAAAATTTGTTATAGTTGTTTATCATTAAAATTATTTAGTGATGCAATCATATATATAAAAATGCCCTTCAATAACCTATGTTTAATAATTGCATGGTTATATGCAAAGTTATGCTAAAAGTTAAATAGGTAAAGAATACTGGCCTATTTTAATGGAATCTGTTTAGAATACTGTTTTCTTGTCCTTGCTGGTGGCAGTTTGTAGAAAATGCCAAGGAACAGTGATTTGGGAGGGATTAATAAAGAAAATGACAATGTTGCTAATGACAAATAGACTCCATAGTAGAGGTTAATTAAAATCCCAAAATAAATATATTTGGCCTAATTTAGGATAAACCCCACAGATTTAGAAAACTCTAAGGGTTAGAGTTCAAAGAATACTTAGATTTCAGTAATGTCTCCTGCATAAAATGAAATTGAGATTAATAAGAATTGGTTAAAATGTTAATGGTAAAAGAGAAACAAGAAAAGTACTTGGGAGAATTGTTACTATGTTGTACACTCATTTATCACAAACATGTTCTTAAAGCCTATATTTAGAATGTCACTCGAGTATTATGTAGCCGTGTACTTTGTTGTCCAAGTCAGATCCCCAGGCTCTAGGCTTTCTTTTCTATCTTCTTTATTATCTTACTACAACTCAGAGAATATAAATAGATACCATTTTCTCTGTTTTTAAGATTAGAATTAAGTTCAAAAGACTCTATAACTTGTGCAGAATCAGTCAGGTGATAAATTACCAATTGAATGGCAGAATCCAGGTCGTTTCATTTTGTTTTTAGTATCATTTCATTTTTCCATGTGTCCTTTGTCTATTAAGGTGATCTGCATTTAGTGGTCACTTTATACCTCTGGGTGATCAAATTTAACAGAACATTAAATATCTCATGATTTTCAATAAATTGGCCTAAGTAAGTTATAATTCAATCATGTAGTATTATCTGAGAATTATTATGCAACTATCAGTAATAGCCAGATATAAAATCAGAATAATATGAAGTATTAGTAAGAAATAGAACTTATATTGAGATTTGAGAGGGGATTTCAAAAACTTTTAAGCTCAATCAAAAAGAAACATCAAGAAGAAAATATAAGTGAAAATATCTTTTTTCCCCCATAAGCATAATGTTATAATTGGATTTCTTTGGGGTTAGAAATTCAGACTTCTCTCTTTCCCTTTCTTTCTCTTCTTTCTCTCTCTCTGGTGATAATAACAATAATAATAAGTATATGATTGGTGTCTTTCATGCAACAAAGCATTTTTTTTTAATAGAGAAATTTTTATTTGAATGAGAACAACAACAAAAAAATCTCGTGAAGAATTGAGAGCTGGTTTGTCAGTTTTACAGCTGCCGGCTTAGATACCAGCAATTCATTGTAGAGCTCACACAGGGTGGAAGCATGAAGTTTCTAAGGCAATAATTTTGCTGACAGAACTGCAAAGGCTGCTGTGAAAACATGACAGACTACAAATATAGAGGCTTCACTCTTAATACAATAAAAAGAAACTTTTATTCATCTTTAAAACTCTGCTTCACAAAAGAAAATGGACACATGAGTTATGAAAAAGGCTAATAGAAATTTGACTGGGCTATGGGAAATATCGAACACATCTCCTCTCCCACCTATTTGATTGGTTAGTGTTGTGTAATCAACAAAAGCTTTGTATAAAAGAAAGTTTATTTTATTTTTTGAGAAAGAGAGTGTATGTGGGGTGTGAGCTGAGGGGTTGGGAAAGGTAGATGGAAAGGGAGAGAGAGAATATCAAGCAGGCCCATGCCCACGAGCCTGGAACCCCACACGGGCTATAATCTCACGATCCTGAGATCATGACCTCAGCTGAAACTGAGAGTCAGACTCAACCATCTCAGCCAACCAGCTGCCCCTAAAAGGGAGATTTTAAAGACAACAGCTTCTTACTATGCCTACAGAAAAGATGAAATAATTCAAAGTGTATTAGAAGGATGTGCTGTTTGCCAGCAGAATTCCTTGCAGGTCCCTTCCGAGGTAGAATACAAAGTCTCCCTGACCAAAGTTATTAGGAACCTAATAGAAGAAGTTGGATTTCATAACGCTAATTATAAAAGATAAAGGTAAAAGTAAGATTTTTGTCTAGATATAGTATATATGATATGTGATAGTCTGAAGTCTCACCTTGTCAAAAGCTCATATGCAGCCAGTAAAAAAGTTTTTCTTACTGATGAAGGATATTGGAAGAAAGGTGGGGAGGGACAAGGCATCCTCCCCACTCTAAAAGGAATCCACCCTTAAAAGGATTTTATATCACCCTGGAAGGAGCTCATCACCCTTTCCTATGTGATAGATAGAAGAGAAAACCTGACTGAATGACAGGAGCAGCGAAGCTTAATCAGATTGAAACAGCCCATAAACAAGCCCATAAAAACCCCTACAGTTAGAAACTCTGGTGGCAGCCCTTCGGGTCCCCTCCTTTTTTGGGTGCTTTGTGTTATCACTTTTCTATGGCTCAATAAACTTGGCTTTGCTGCCCACCACACTGTCTGGTCTATAGACCTCTTCATTCTTCAAAGTGATGTGATCAAGAACAGTGAGCACCAAAGGAAAAGAAATCCTGCAACATCAATACACATAAATCCCACTTTTGGGATACCAGAGCACATTGAGTGGGGCCGAGGAAGTCACTTTATTTCTGCTCTAATAAGAAGTATGCAAATGTTTCAGATTCCTAGAAGCCTCAGGACTCTGGAGAAGTAGAGCAAGTGAATCAAATTCTAACTACACATGAGTTAAAATTCTGCAGCCTACTATGTTAAGATGTCCTAGAGCTTTACCATTGGCCTTGTTAAAAATTAGAGGGCACTGGAAGTAAGCACTGGATTTCTCCCTTTAAATTTGTGTTTAGCAGACCTATACATTTGGGTCTGAGCCCATGTCCTATACCTGACTTAAGTGAATCCTCTTATAATCATGTTCAATACTTAAAAGAGCTTTTCTCATTGTAGAAACCTTGTCAAGTGTTGCTGATTATGCATCTGGCTAGCAAAGTAAAGAAAAAAAAAAGAATACAAAAATAAATCAAAACTGGATTCACACTTACTATGTGAAGCCAGCACCTCAAGAGGACTGGTCTCTGTTTCCTACAAAGAACTTGAGATTTCTAGAATGACACTGTCAGCCGATCCCTCTTACCCAACTTTTGAACTCAACACTTAAAACAGTAATGGATAAGACCCGCTTAATTCATGCTCTAACTGAAACCCATTATCCTTCTTTCTTACCGCATTTTCATGAGGCATTGAGGAAGGTGTTTTGCAATGACCAGAACATTCCAACAGTCAGACCAAAAAAGCTCTGATAGCAACAGGAATGCCTACAAGACCACGCCCCACATGCATCCCATTTCATGCTATGGTCACCACTGAACACAAACTGACCCCCACTCATGATCATGTGCTTTTTGCCTGCTGTCTTACACTTACTGTTTCGAACCTCTCTCTATAAAACGCTAGCTGTCCATCTTGACAGCAGAGAGAAGTTAGTTATTAAGACTTGAGCCTGCCAACCCCCCTGGCTGCTGGCACCCAAAATAAATTTCTCCCTTTCAACTCATCTCTTGAGTTATTGGCTTCTGTTGAGATGAGTTTATCGGAGTTAGTTTGGCAACAGTGTTGTCAAACCCAGCTAGGAGCCATGCTTTAGATTTGTTCAGACCCCTAAGGGTTCCCTGGGATAGAGCAGTTGGCCAAGGCACTCTACCAGAGCCCACCCATTTTGTTTCTTGAGTTAGCAGCTAAGATAGATGAGTAACAATACCAGTGGTAAACTAACTACTAGTTAGTAAAGAACTCTTAACTACTAAAATAGAAGGAGGAATTCCAATAGATTACAAATGCCATAGACTGCCTTGGTGTCCTATTCACAGTTGGTTTATTTCAATTACTTTATTGAAGAATCACATTTTATTAGAAAATGAACATATCATTTGTTTCATTATTATTTTTTTTTTTATCTTTTCAGTAATGGTCCCACAATCTTATTTCTAATTCTCTCCTTGCAGTTAAAGGACACCTCGATTTAGAAGTCCCACAATCTGGTTACTTACAGTGCAGAAGACAGACCATTTTTATCAGTAATTGCTGATAATAACAAAAGTAAAAGTAATGCATATGCACCTGGGTACTCAGGCTCCAAACTCGACACAAAATTGTTTAGGTAGTTGGTTTGATTGGAAGGATAGTGTAGAAGTGAATCACAGACCTGTACCCCTGAAGCAAATAATACATTATATATTAATTAAAAAATAAAAAAAGAAAAAGAAAACCATCTAAGTAATAGACAAACAGAAATCCAACAACTGTATATGGAGTCTGCAAAAGAGAGATCTACTATCACTCAATTAACTTTGGATACAATATAAATAAACAAAGGTAAATGACTGCTATTCATGGAGATTTTGCTATCATAGTATAATAACTGACTTAGCCCCAATACAAAAAACTTAAGTCCATAAGGGCTTAAAACCATTAGAACCATATACATTAAAGACCGGAAATTAACTCTGTACTTTTCAATGGGTACCTTATTATAAAACTATGATAACAGTTGATGGCCACGGATGTCTTTGCATTTCATATCTGGAGAAAATTATTTGGAAAAATAGAACCATTACTAAAGGGATTAATAAAAGTCATGTAATAAAGAGCTTAAAATAAAAGTCATATAAGGGTGATGGCATGGGATTGACTGAAACTCAAGAGATATTTACTGGGCTTTTCAAGGAAAACTCTTAATTAAAAATTTAGATTATCAGGCTCCAACCTAAGCTATTCCTTAGGCTTGGATTGGGTAAGCCTTCATAAGGAACTACTAAATAATAGATTTTTAATCATTTAGACTTGAAAGCAATAAAACCATCACAACAGTTTATAAAATAAATGGATCACCAAGAAATATTTTTGTGCATTTTGAATCAAGAATCTGATTCAGGAGCGCCTGGGTGCCTCAGTGGGTTAAGCCTCTGCCTTCAGCTTAGGTCATGATCTCAGGGTCCTGAGATCGAGCCACACATCAGGCTCTCTGCTCAGCGGGGAGCCTGCTTCTCCCTCTGTCTCTGCCTGCCTCTCTGCCTATTTGTGATCTCTCTCTGTCAAATAAATAAATAAGATCTTTAAAAAAAAAAAAAAAGATCTGATTCAACCATTTATCAGTAGTTATGGCATATTCAAAGGCTATTCCTCAAAGGCAGATGATATGCTGGTTTTTAAAAAAGAATCAGTAATTCAGCTATTCCATCATTATTCTGATAACGGGTTTGCTTTTATTTTACTCTGAACTTGCTGGATATTTAGACATCTGCAACTTGTCCAAAGAAAAGAAAAAACAACTAGAAAATTGTAAAAATTATTATAACACGGGTAGGAGATTGTAAGGACAAATATAAATAAAAAAATAAGAGCCTAAGTTCTCCTTAAAAAAAAGGGAAACTACTAAATAATAGATTTTTAATCTATTATTTTCTTGGAGTATTTATTTTATTTTTTAAAAATTTATTTATTTATTTTAGAAAGAGAGAGGACAAAGGGAGAGGTAGAAGAAGGGGAGAGAATCTCAAGCAGACTCCATACTCATTTAGAGCCTGATACGGGGCTTGATCTCATGACCCTGAGATCACAATGAGCCAAAACTAAGAGTTGGATGCCTAACCAACTGTGCCACCCAAGCACTCAGAGTATTTATTTTAGAAAATGCGTAGTTCTTTCTCTGTTTCTGTAAAATATATGTAAATCATTTCAAAACCTAAAGGAGCCTCTTGTCAGCTTTAAGACCCAGGGTTGGCTTTCTCAGGAGCCTAAGAATCATCTCTTTAATATGTAATTATCAAGTTAAAAAGCACCCTTATCTCCAGTTCTGTGAAAGGGTAAGAGGCTGAGTTTAGCTGATGGACTGACATCTTACCCCAAGTTTGAAAACTATGATCTTGTCATAAAACATATGAGAAGATTATTTTCCTTTGGATAAAGCCAGTACACAAACACAGATGGTCAGCCCAACTACTAAGTGAATTTAGAAGGAACTATATATGACAAATGCTGTCAAATGCTCTAAATCTAACACTGGTTATTGTTTATCTTGAGAACATTTATGTAATAATGTATTAGGGTTCCCCAGAGAAACAAAAACCAATGCATAAAGAGATTTATTATAAGGAACTGGCTTATGCAATCATGGAGACTGACAAGTCCCAAGATATGCCGTCCTCAGACTGGAGACAAAGGAGAGTTGATGGTAGAGTTACAGCCTTAGTCTCAAAGCAGGAGAACCAGGAGAGCTGATAGTCTCAGTCTGAAGGCTATTAGGCACTAAACCCAGGAAGGGCTAATTTTCCCCTTCTGCCAAAGACAGGAAAAACCAAAACCAAAACCAAAAAATGATGCACTAGCTCAAAAGCATTCAGGCAAGACAAATTGTTTCTAATAGGATGGTCAGATTTTTTTGTTCTATTCAGATCCTCCACCACGCTTTAGATGGGTCCACCCACATTAGAGGGGACAATCTACTCTACTCAGTCTACCAATTCAAATGTTAATGCACCCAGAAACACCCTCACAGCCACACCCAGAATAATATTTGAGCAAATAGTTGGGCGCCCTGTGGCCCAATCAAGTTGATATATAAAAATAATTATCACAAGTAGGTTGCTTTCTATTTGGCTATTAAAATGATAACTTTCTTTTGGTCTTTATAATTTCTTAGTGGATAACAAATTCTGGCTTAATGTTTATTTAAAAATGAAATTGTTTTCTTTCTCTTCTACTTTTGTGAAGAGATCTTCTGGGGAGGAGACTTAGGTTTTATTTCTATTTTCCAACACTCTAAGTGTAAGATCATTTCTGACCTTTTTTAATTTGCCATATTGGTCTACGGTCTATAATTGTGCATTTGCTTAATTACTAAAGTTTTATAAAACATCATTATATCTTCTAGAGCAAGCCCTCCTGACTTGTTCTCTTTTCTTAAGACTATCTAGGCTTTCATTTTTCAATTCTGTATATTACAGTTTTGGTTTTTCAAACTTCGTAAGTATCAAAAACAACTGAAACTGCCTGTTGAGAATTTTATTAAGATATAACTAATATTTTTAGATAAATTTAGGGAAAACTGATTTCTTTTATGTATTGCTTCTGCCAATCCACATATATCTTACAATTTTTCTTTATGTTATTATTTTAAATATATTTAATGTATTTTAATATTTACAAATAGAATAATTTTACATATTGGTTAGTATTTGTACCCTATTTTTTAAAATTTTATTGAAGAATAAAATACCTAGTGTATATAGCTTAAAGTATCATAAGATGAATGCTCTTTGATAAACAATATGAAACCAAGAAATTTGAAATTAGTTGATCTCTAAGAGTCTCCCATATTTCCTTCAAGTGATTAATGTCATTTGTAGGTAACATTACTATCAATTCTTCTAACAGCATAGATTCTGCCTTTTTAAAAAGCAGAAACCTATAATGCAATAATTTTGTGTCAATATTCTTTTGCTAAATGTCAAGTTTATGAAATTGATTTATGTTATCACTTGCAATAGTACTTTGGTCATTCCCAATGCTATGGCTATATATTACCCCAAAGTTTATTTACCTAATCTAATATTGAAGGTTATTTGGTTGGCATCCAGTTTGGGCCTATCACAAGTGGTGATGCTATTAATATTTTTATATACTACTTTTAGCAAACTTACAGACATATTTTGGGAGATACACACCTAATAGTGAAATTATTGGCAATAGGATATTTTTAGCCTTACTAGAAACCACCAAATATTTTATGTACATGTATTGTGTCAACTTACATACCAACAGCAGTATATAAAAATACTAGTTGCATGAATCTCTAGCCAGACTCATTAAAAAAGAAAAGAAAAGGAAAAAACAGAGAGAGGGGATCCAAATAAAATCACCAATGAAAGAGGAGAAATAACAACCAACACCACAGAAATCAAACAATTGTAATATTATGAATACCTACATTATGAAATATTTATTATGCAAACTTATAAGCCATCAAATTGGACAACTTAGAAAAAATGGATAATTTCCTAGAAACATATAACCTATTAAAACTTAAGCAAGAAGAAATCAAGATTTTGAACAGACCAATTACCAGCAATGAAATTGAATCAGTAATCAAAAAACTAAAAAAAAAAAAAAAAAAAAAAAAAAAAAAAAAAAACACCACCACCAACAACAACAAAAATGAAAGTCCAGGACCTGACAGTATCACAGGCAAATTCTATCAAATATTTAATGAAGAGTTAATACCTATTTTTCTTAAACTATCTTTAAAAAAAATACAAAAGGAAGAAAAACTCTCAAGTCCATTCTATGAGTCCAGTATCACCTGATAACAAAACCAGATGAAGCCATTATAAAAAAAGAAATGTAGTCTAAAATCTCTCATGAATATAAATTCACAAATCCTCAACAAAATACTAGCAACCTGAATTCAGAAATACATTAGAAAATTATATCCCACAATCAAGTGGAAGTAATTCCTGGGTGCAAGTGTGTTTCAGCATTTACAAATCAATCAACATGATTTCTCTCATCAATAAGAGAAGGAATAAAACCATATGATCATTTGAATAGATGCAACAAAAGCACCTGACGAAGTAAAACATTCGGTCATGGTAAAAACCCACTACGAAGTAGGTTTAGAGGGAACTTAACATAATAAATGCTTTGTATGAAAAACTGACGGTCAATATCATACTCAGTTATAAAAACTTAGAGCTTTCCCCCTAAGTTCAGCAATAAGACAAGGATGTCTACTCTGCCACTTTTATTCAACATAGTACTGGAAATCCTAGCCACAGCTATTAGACAGCATAAAGAAATAAAAGGCATCCAGTTGGTAAGGCAAGTTGCAAGTTACAAAATTAATGTACAGAAATCTGTTACATTTCTATACATTAATAATGAAGCAGTAGAAAGCGCAATTAAGAAACCAGTTCCATTTATAATTGCACCAAAAATGACAAAATATCTAAGAAAAATTTAATCAAAGAGTTGAAAGACCTGTACTTTGAAACTATAAACATTGATGAAAGAAACTGAAGATGGCACAAAGAAATGGAAAGACAGGGACACCCGGGTGGCTCAGTTGGTTGGGCAGTTGCCTTCGGCTCAGGTCATGATCCCAGCATCCTGGGATCAAGTCCCATATCGGACTCCTTGCTCCGCAGGGAGTCTGCTTCTCCCTCTGACTCTGCTTTCCACTCTGTCTGCCTGTGCTCACTCTCGCTCGCTCTCTCTCTGACAAATAAATAAATAAAATCTTTAAAAAAAAAAGATTATTAAAAAAAATGGAAAGATATTCCATGCTCATACCAGATGCATTTTAGATGCAAATGTAAAAACATGGATATTTTGGTAAAAAATGAATAACAACTTCGTTGTCATCAGTGGGTTAGAGGACAAACTCTTAGGGATATGGATTAGAGGCTAGCTGTGGTACACTGACACTTTTCCCAAAATTGATACATGAAATCAGTCTCAAAATCTGAATTATTTTGGCAGAATTTGGCCAGTTGTTGATAAAATGTATTTATGTATGTGTGTGTATGTATGTATGTATAAGTATATATGTACATATATGTATATATACATATATGTCTATACACATTTTTTTCAGAGCTCTTGAATGAGCTCTGATTAACAGATGTCAATGACGTATCAATGTTATTACATGATCAAAGTATTTAGGTTATCCAGAAAAATCCCTTTTGTTCTTAATTATTGAGGAATGGTAGTACTTCATGTGATAACTTACTCTCAAATTGTTCATCGTAAAAACATATTTTGTATTGAATTTGCAGTTCTTCAAAAAAAAAAAAAAAGAAAAGAAAAGAAACATCTGTTCTAAAGTTTCTTTAAAGGTATGTTACAGGGAAATATCCTTATGACCTCAAGGAAGATTCTGGTTTTTGCAAATAGTTGCTAAAAACATTTCTTCAACTAGAAATTAAAAAAAAAAAAAAGAAATATATATGTATGTTTTTCTAATATAATGTTATCCAGGTAATCCAAATTAAAAACAAAGTAAGATATTACCACACAAACATACAATATTGAAAATTCTTGGGGCACCTGGGTGGCTAAGTCATTAACCTGCCTTCATGCTTCATGAACCTGCCTTCAGCTCAGGTATCATCTCTGGGTCCAGGGATCAAGGCTGGCATCTGGCTCTCTGCTCAGCAGGAAGCCTGCTTCCTCCCTCTCCCACTCCCCCTGCTTGTGTTCCCTCTCTTTGTCTGTCAAATAAGTAAATCCTTAAAAAAAAAAAAAAAGTGTTGAAAATTCATTACAAAAAGCAAAAACCTGGATGGTTGAGATTTTCAAAATGACTACAACAAGATTTGCCATACTGCAAGTCTGTCCTAGAGCATGATGCGATATTCCCATCATTGAGAAGTGGACATGTGTTCCCTGTCCTTGAATATGTGTCGGGCTAAGATTATCATGAATAGTATGTCCTGTGATTTCCAAAGCTAGTTTGTATTTTCTGTCTTGTCTTCATGCGGTACTCCCATTTAAGACCCAAGTAGCATATTGCAAGGAAATCCAGGGAATATTTAGAGGCCATTGTATGTGTTCTGTGTGACAGTCCCAGATATAAACCCAGCAGAAATTCAACATCGGCTACAGATATTTGACTGAGGAAGGGGTACAGACTGAATGTGTGTGTCTCCCCACATTCATGTTGAAACCTAATCCTTAATGTAATGATCCCTGGAGGTGGGCCTGTGGGAGGTGACTATGTTATGAGGGTAAATACCTTATGAATGAGATTAGTACCGTTCCAAAAAAAAAAAAAATACACAGAGGCATCCTTCACACCTTCTGGCAGGTGAAGACATGGTGAAAAGACAACTATATATGAAGCAGAAAATGGGTCCTTACTAGTCACTGAATCTGGCAGAATCTGGCAGCACCCTAATCATGGACTTCCCAGCCTCCAGAACTGTGAGAAATAAAATTCTATTGTTTATAAATTACCCAGCCCAGGGAATTTTTTTTTTTTTAAATATCACCCCAAATGAAATAAGACACCAACCCTCAATATGACTTCTCGGTCACAGTCTGACTCCTCTAGTTGGGATAACTCACAAGAGAAATACTAGCTGAGACCTGTCCACCCAAGAACTGTCTTACATAATAAAATGCTTTTTTGTTTTAGCTACTATGTTCTGGGATCTATGCACAGCTACTCTTTTGTTTGAGCTACTATATATGGCAGGAGATAACCAGAATATGAAGTATTTACAAAATGTGGAACACCAAAACTCAGAGATGACTGGTAAAAATGCACATTGGCCTTACCACTTTGGAAAATAGTTTAGCATTATCCAGTATTTAGGTATATACCCAGTATTCCATTCCTAGTTTTGTATTCCAAAATAAATTGTACTTCTATGTATTATGTATATATATACAAGAATGTTCAAGCAAGAATTATCCATTGCATCTTAAAATAAGAACAACCTAAATTCACATTGATAGTAGAATGGTCATATCACTTGTAGAATAATACAATAAAAAATTCTATGATGGCAAATAGATTAAATGCAGCAAGTTATGAACAACTTTCAAATGCAATATTAACAGTGGACTATGAAATCATTCAGCATGATTTCATTCATATGAAGCTAAAGAGTAACAGATCTACTTAATGCAATTTAGGGGTAAATACATAAGTGATCTTAGTGAAATAAAGCAACATTGTTTCATCATGAAACAGCATAGGAAGAAAAACCTAATGCATTATTTAAGTGAAAGAAACAATAAGAAATATATGCTTACAAAGAAAAATTATTGTCGTTATTTCTCAGTTGTAAAATTTCTTTCTTCACAGTAGAGCACGAATAAAATCAAATAGAATTTATATAGACATACTTTTTTCATCATAGTAGAGCATGAATAAAATAAAATACAACTTATATAGACATATTACCTCATCCTAACTAGTAGCAGTACTAAGAAATTCTTTAAAATGCTTTCGTCTGTGTTCTAAATTCTCTATGCCAGTGGCAGACACTATTTGATCTTCACCACGTACCCCTTCCCCTACCTTTCCTGATGAATAACAATTTACCCCAAAATTAACTAGCACTGGATTGTTGCATCAGTCTTCCTAGGCTAGACAGGGGAAGAATTTGCTTTTTAGCTCATTCTTGTGGCTATTTACAGGATTCATTTCCTCCTGGAATGTTGGCCAGAGAACACCTTCATTACTCACCAAGAAAAACCCTCTGTGGGGCATCTCAGAAAACTGTAGCTTGCTTCAACAAGGAAAGGAAGGCAGAAGGGTAAGAGGAGAGTAAGCAAGACAAAAGAGAGTCTTTTGTAAACTAATCTCCAAAATGTTATCTGGTTACTTTTGTTAGGAGCAAGTCACTAGGTCCAGCTAAAACCCAGGGGAGTGGATTATGTACGATGTAAATACCAGAAAGCAGAGATCATCAGGAGGTATTTTAGAAGCTGACTAGTACACTAGTTCCCAGCTAGAATGTATGTCCCAGTTTTTCCCTATAACTAAGTGCTCCATATGACTGAATGGCACTCAGTGAACAATGAGATGATATGAAGGTATACTACTGTGTACACAAGACTTTCTTAAGAAAAAGAAGGTATTTTTGCATTCTCCTTTTCCCCTTAAAATACCTAACTGGAGGTAATATTTTTACTCTCTGGGTGAAAGAGAGTAAAAGAAGTTTACTGTGTATGAACTGTCACAAGAAGGCCGACTCCCTGCAAACGGAGCTTAAGGTATTAAATTACTACATGTCGGAAGAGTGTATGCCTCCAATTAATATATGAATGAGGATATATCTCCATTGTGCCATAGTCCATATACACATTTGTGTTTGTTATACAGTCATTTTTATTCTAAGTAATACAGAATCTTGTTTTTTAATGTGGGATGCAGCAATTGTAGTAATAAAATATGTGACATTGCTTTGACAGTTTAAGGCAGAGAATGAAGAAATAGATTAATGAAGTTGAAAAATGAAATTACATGTAATATGGTGAAATATGTAGTAACATGTTTACCTCTGAAAAAAACCTGGAGGGCAGGAAAGGGGCAACTTGTCAGTAACTCTAGAAGTTGAAAACAGAGTATTAATGTGTGTTGGTCACCACTTTTGATTTGGAAGAGCTGTATGAAAGAGATGACTAAAGTAAAAACTGACTTTCCTATGACAGCAATGAAAATTAAAAAAAAAAAAAAAGAAGAGTCCAAATTTGTAGCCCCAGAGGTTTGACAAAGCTATATACTTTGAAAACTAAAAGTCAGAAAATAAAACTAAAAAAAAAAAAAGGCTTTGAGCAAAAATCCTATTATTTTAACTCTTATCAATTAAATGAAGTTTTTGTTTTGTTTTGTTTTATTTTATTCCTGTGTAGAAAAGATGTATTTCAATGCAGTATTTTCCCACAATCTTATTTATCCCAGATGTCTTCAAAGTATGCACATTTAAGCAAAAGAGAGGTAAGGAGACAAAGAAATAAAGCAAACTTGAAAAGAATGTATAAATAATAGGAATAATTTTGAGTGTGGCTATGAGAATTTAGAATCAAGTAGAATCAACTGGAAATGACTGGGAACAACTATCTCCAGTCACATTTACAGTTGTAAAGAAAACTCTGTGTGTGTGTGTGTGATGGACTTGAGAAATATTTATGAATCCAAAATTGTTCTTTATTCCATGAGAGTTTACTGGCATAAATGAGAACTCTAAAGACTTTCTCATCTTTTTACTTTCTAGGGGATGAGTTAAAGGGGGAAAGGCTATATGAATTACCGGACATTTCTATTATTATAAATTGCATACTTTAATGAAATAATTTAGGATGAATTACAAAGATTCCTCAAGGTCTTGACCTATATAGGAAATACAGAGTGAGAATATATTTACAACTATGAGAAATGACCATTTCTACCATGTTGGAGCTAAGATGAATCAGCCAGATCTTGCTGCATACAAGGTTGTGAGATCAGTGTGTGGAGTGATTTGGAAGTATTACTTCTGAGTTAAGACTCATCTATAAATCCAGGACCAGATGATAGCACTTAAATACTCATCTATTTAGTTAAAAACTGTTGAGCTCCTTCTTGTATCTGGCATTCTGGTATTTACTAAGGATTCAGTAGCAAGTGAGACAAGTTTTATCTCTATCCTTAGGATAAAAATGGTACATTAGTAGTTGCCAAAGTATTGCAATTCCTCATTCAGTGGTAATAGAAAAGGTTAGTTTCTTAACTAACTTTTATTAAAATATTTAACAATATGTCGGACAATTAAAGGAGTTTAAGAAAAAAACATGCATTATAAAATGGCAAATTTTATGTTATGTATTTTTACCACAATTTTTAAAAAAAGGACATGCATTATTTTTTGAAGTAAAGATTTTAAGAGCTAACAACACACACATAAATACACACACACACACTACCCCTAACAACACACACATAAACACACACATACACTACCCCAATTAGAACTGATTTTTTAAAAAAAATTTTTGTCACAGTGTTTTTGGTAGCTTTGTTTTATTTTGTTTGTTGTTTTGTTTTATTTTTATTTTTGTTGTTGTTGTTTTAAATACTTTTATTTCTAAAATTAACTCTCAGGTGAGCTATAAACCATGTTCCATAGTTCTTCATTTTAGGCATTTCCCAGAAAATTTGTGTATGTGACCCATATCAATATTTTTTTTAATTTTTAATTTTTTATAAACATATATTTTTATCCCCAGGGGTACAGGTCTGTGAATCGCCAGGTTTACACACTTCACAGCGCTCACCAAAGCACATACCCTCCCCAATGTCCATAATCCCACCCGCCTTCTGCCAACCCCCTCCCCCCAGCAACCCTCAGTTTGTTTTGTGAGATTAAGAGTCACTTATGGTTTGTCTCCCTCCCAATCCCATCTTGTTTCATTTATTCTTCTCCTACCCACTTAAGCCCCCATGTTGCATCACCACTTCCTCATATCAGGGAGATCATACGATAGTTGTCTTTCTCCAAAACAGCTGTTTGTTCTACCTCTATGATAACAAATATAAAGAAATTAAACTTTCCTGTTATTTTGTTAAAATAAACTTTTCTGTTATTTTGTTAAAATTTCTGGGGCCCCAAATTTGTCAAATAATACCAACAATGAACACTAATAATTTAGTTAGATGTAATAAAAATATGTTGCTTCTGGAAAATAAGTCTGTGAGTTAAGTAAAATTGTTTTGTATCAAAATTACTGTTTTCTCATCAAAGCTTATGAGACTCACTCTGCTCACAAATACAAAGCTATTGTTTAATAAATACCCGAACTCTAAAACTCTATAAATATCTTTCACTGATTTTGAGATAATCTAAGTATATAAGATTTATTCTTCTTTATCATAGTAGACCTAATACACTTAGTTTTGTTTGATTAGTAGGTTTTCTAGTCTTCTGAGAGGTGGCCATCTCTTACTTTCCATAAACTATTATCTTTGGAACCAGAAATCAGATATTGCAATAATCAACTTATTTGGCATTATAATAAGACATATCTTATTGTGGTGTGCACACACACACTTACACATGCACAATCATAATTGCCTGGGTTTTATAAAACTGAGTGTTCTGCTTCAATTTTCTCAGATAAAGGGAAAGATTCTGAAACATTATCATCATAGGAATTATTACAGCTAACTTTTACTTTGGAGTATGTGATTATTTCTTAACAAGTGGAACTAGAACTTTACAAATTCTGTCAAAGCTTAAATATTCGGTTTGGGAGACTAAGATCCAGTTTAATAGGGCACCTGGGTGGCTCAGTGGGTTAAGTGTCCGCCTTAGGTTTAGGTTATGATCCTGGAGTGCCTGAATGGAGCTCCCCATCTGGCCCCGTGCTCAGTGGGGAGTATGCTTCTCCCTTTCCCACTCCCCCAGCTTGTGCTCTCATGTTTTCTCTCTCTGTGTCAAATAAATAAATAAAATCTTAAAAAAAGAAAAAATCCTGCTTAACTAAAGGAAAACTAGGACAAGAAATTATACCATGAAAAATGCAGTTGGTTTATTACATTACCTATTTTGATTTTGAAAACCCCAACTACTTTTGATTTTCCTTTTGTGTTTAATGACTAAAGGGTCTGAAGAGATTTCTCCTAAATATAGCTGAGCTAGAGAGATGGGAGAAATGATATCTTTTGATTAGCCATTGTAATATTGTAACAACAATGATATACTTAAGTCTGTATTGACACAGCTGAGCATCTTCAATATTCACCCTCCCCTCTCCTCCAAAATAAGTGATAAAAGCAAAACAAAACAAAACCAAAAAATCCTGTTTTTAGGACACTATCTCTGTTGTAATCATCTCCCCAAAGAGCTGGCTATAAGAAACGTAAACAGCTTCTTTCTAGTTTCAAAAGGAGAGGAGCACTAGTGATAGGCACCTAGAGGGAAATGCCAGCATAATGCAGAAAATTTATAAGCAGCAGAAAAAAAAAAAAAAGACACAGACATTTATGATAACTAAAGGAAGAAAGAGATTGTAGGAGCAGTAGGCACAAGAGAAGAAGCCTGGTACTGCTACAGGCAGTAGCTCTGTTTATACCTGAGTACCAAGGAATGTTCTACAGGGACTAATTGGAGATAAGTAAAAATGTCCTAGGGATTTATTAATGTTTTATTCTCTTTTTGTCTCTTTTTGAATATCTTAATACTCTCATTTCTAATTCATAATGCAACTAGAGGTCTGATCCTGTTCCACGATGCTTCAGTGGCAGTAATTATTTCAGAGATTTCCCAGTGAGCAATCACAAATAAAACTTCTATGTGGTGCTCATTAAACCTGTACTTAAACAGATTCTTTAGCATCTTCAATGGATCAAGTGCAGAGCATGCAGGTTAGGGAACTACAATGAACAATGGGTGAACTTCAAAAGCCTTTGTGGTCTCATTGCCTGATCTTTTTATTATGGAAGAACAAAAATTAAATAAACAAATGTACAACATATAAAATAATAAGACCCCTCAACCCCCCCCCAAAAATTTCAAAGACTTATGAATACATTAGTAATAAAACCCTTTTTACTTGATAGCCTGTTAAGTTGAACAGATAGGGAATTTTAAGATTAAACGGTTTCTGTGTATTCTCTTCAGAGAAGATCTGTATTGATTTATCTAATAAAAGTGTCATATTTAATTATTTGAATAGATAGATATTTGTTAGTAATATCACCAAATCAAACTATACTTGAAATGTAGTTGAGGGAATTCTTTTTGATCCCTAGCCTCCAAATAATGTTGAATATTTTAAAAAATAGTATCAATTCCATCTCTATTACTGAAGGTTCAAATACATACATTTTAAGATATAATTATCCTTAACGATCTGAAGTGTTTGGGAACTTAGTGTATGCATAGTTTACTTTATCAAAAGTACTTCATTTGGAGATTTTCCATATTGTTTCCTGCAGTTCCTGCCAGGACAGTAAATACCTTTCTATGTGAGATCTTTCCAATTATTGTTAACTATAGATACACAGATAAATTAAAGAATATTCTCAAGGACACAATTATCACTTCAGTGATAATATATCCCTCTTGTATGAGTGACTTGAGCACTTTAATATCTTTGGTATAATTAACAATTCCTATATACAGTAATATTTCTATAAGTATTGTTTCTTATTTCTTTATTAAAATAATGATAACCACATCTTAGATAATGTAGTCTTGTATTCTTGTTCTTTAGATGCATTTTAAAATGTTCTACCCTGATAATTTACCTAATTGCTTGTTCAAATATATGTTATGATATGGTAGCATCCATTATTATTATTAATTCCAGAAGGAATCCGGAAAATATCAGATGCTTTGTTTTTCTTCTGCTGTCAATACAATGTTTATAAAGGCTCTGGGCGCCTGGGTGGCTCAGTGGGTTAAAGCCTCTGCCTTCGGCTCAGGTCATGGTCCCAGAATCCCAGGATCGAGCCCCACATTGGGCTCTCTGCTCAGCAGGAAACCTGCTTCCTCCTCTCTCTCTCTCTCTCTGTCTACCTGTGATCTCTGTCTGTCAAACAAATAAATTTTAAAAATCTTAAAAAAAAAAGTTTATAAAGGCAAAATTTGACAAGTAAGTTATAAAAATGTAGAATATCTATCTACTCTTTGGTTTTTTTTTCTTTTCGTTCTCTCTTCTTTCTTCCTTCCTTCCCACCCTCCCTCCCTTTCTTTCTTTTTCTTTTTTCCTTCTCTTATCTATCCATCCACCCATCCATCCATCCCTGTATTTAGATTTAGCCAGCTGAACTCAGTTTAGATTTTGTTGGCAATTTTGTTGGCAACATCCAAAGCATCAGAGTCAGAGGCCAGGCGAACATATGCCTTCTTCTCTCTATCTGGCCTGATCAAGGTGTTGACCTTGGCCACATCAATGTGGTAGAGTTTCTTCATGGCCTGTTTGATCTGGTGCTTGTTGGCCTCGACATCCACAATGAAAATAAGTGTGTTGTTGTCTTCTATTTTCTTCATGGCTGATTCAGTAGCCAGGGGGAATTTGATGATGTCATAGTGATCAAGCTTGTTTCCCATGGGAGTGCTCTTTTGAGGATATTTGGGCTGCCTTTGGAGACGCAGTCTTGGGTGCTCAGAATGTAGGTGATGTGCGGATCTTCTTCTTCATCTTCTTCTTCTTTTTTTTGTGTGTGTGTGACTGTGGATGCCTTTCAGTGCCACTTTCTTGGCCTTCAAAGACTTTGCTTTGGCTTTGGCTTTGGGAAGGGCAGGAGCTTCCTTCTTAGCTTTCAGCACCATCTTTGTAAAAGGTCCATTATGAATTTTTAAAAAATAAGTAACATGCCTGAGATCTCCTTATTGAAAAAAGGCACTGATGGGTATAAAAATGAATTTTCATATAAAGATGTTTTTGAATGCATACTGAAACTAGTATGCTATTGGAGTCTATGAGAGCTGAGATGGTATAATATTATGATGAAATATTAAAAAAATAGAGTATTTAATAGGATCTTACATTCAGTGTGGATCTTTGAAATGAGGAATTGCAACAGCACCTAGTATACACTATGAAAATATAGGATGTCAAAATAAATCCTATTCTTTCCAAATATTATACAATCAAATCACATGTAAATCATTATAAGGGTGTTTTTTAATAAGGGTGTTTGAGAAGTTGAGTTTCTTTCTAAACTATTTTGAAAACAAACTTTCAGATTTTTAAAATAGCTTTCTGCTTCTCACATGCTTCAATGATAATAAGCCATTTCTAATTCATATATGGTATATTAAGTAGCACCATTACCCATGAAGTAATAATAGCTAACATTTACTGAGAGTTTATTGATGGTGGTGGCTAGGCACTCTTCTAAAGTGAGTTAGGAATATTAATTCATTTAATTCCTACAAAAATCCAGTAGAGTAGGTATTAATTTTATCTGGCAAGAAAACAACAGAAAGTTGTAAAACCACATAGTTCAACTTCAGAGGCTTTGTTCTTAACCAAAATAACACTGTTTTCAAGTTTAACTTCAAAAAAAGGTACTGTTTCAAATGAAAGGGCTATGCACAAGCGTCATGAAAATCACCTCAGCAGCAGATTAAAATACAAATGTGTGGCCTTGAACACAGCTGCAATAAATCAAAATCTCTGGGATTGGTTCCTGGTGATCTTTTATTTTAAACTAAGGTTTCATTTTTTCTTGAGGTACCCTAAAATCTGAAAACATTATTTTGATCTATCATTTAAGAATCCTTTTATTGTGGCACCCAAATCTACCTACAACTAATTCACTTCCATAACCCCTTAACTCCAGTTTATATTTCTTACATGTATATTTTTGCTGGATTTTTCTTTACATCCAAAACTTCCTTCTCATAACTGTTTAAAATTTGACTCAGGTGTCCCTGTGAATTCTGTTACTGAGAAAAGATCATTGAGGTTATAGCTGTATATTAATTTTATTTTCATACTTCATTATGTGTATCAAATAACATAGAGGAACAAAAACAGATGACTACTTGTGGCTTTAGAGAACACATACCTAAAAAGTGTATATACCCCACTGTTAACAACACTATAACTATAAATAATTATTTTATATACATCACATTGAATGCTAAAAATATCCCTTCCAATGCATGTGTAGAAATATCACACACATAATTCATTGCTGAAATAAAATATTTCTCCAAGTGTTCAAAGTAAGATTAGAAACACTTACCAAATTTTAAGCCAGAAATTTATATGTATAATATGCATTTAAAAATTCTTTTTCTATTAATCTGAATGAAAGATGTAAACCTCAAAATGTCCAAATAATTTATGAGATATGACAGACAGGTGGTACTTAAAACAGAAAAAACAAAAATCATAACTCATCTCTAAAGAGAGTGACTAGAGTCAATAAATTATTGATAGTTTCACTTTTAAATTGGAAAATGGTAATAAGAAATAATAATAAGAAAACATTTAGGAATAAATATTTAGGAATAAACATTTAGGAATAACATTTTTAACAGCTAAGCTACATTAGGTTTTGACTACAAATTACATAGCTTTCTTGATAAAGAAACACAGGCATTGAGGTCAGGGCAAGATGACAGAGGAGCCAGTCCCCTGAATTTAGCTAGATATCTAGTAAGCCACTATGAACACCCACAAAATCAGCCTGAGATATAAGATTATACATCTAGATTTCTGTGGGGGCAGAGGACTATCAATCAAGAGTTATGAAGGAGGGAGTTGTGATTGTGTGGACAGATGTCAGAGGATAAACAGAAGGGAGAGGGGACCACCAAAAGCTAGCCACTGGAAAGTAATACCCCAGTGCAAAAGCGTCCTGTGCCTGGGGACCAGTGATAGCTTGGAGAGCAGTGGTGGTGGGGGTGGGGGGATTGAAGGTCGGGGGGAAGAGACTGATAACAGTGCTCAAACGGAACACAGGAGCTTAAGGGGCAAATGCTGGTACTGGGTAGCTGCAGCACGGACCTGAGCCCATGGACCTGGGGCTGGCCAGTGCCACCTGGGCCATGCCAGAGTGGACCTGGCACAGACCTGAGCTCGCAGACCTGGGTCTGGTGGCCACCACCAACACCCACATCCCAAAGGAGTCGTGAGGAGTGTTCGTGGGGGACCTCTGCCTGCGGACCTGGGAGCTGGCTGCCACTGCAGCTGGGCTGTGCCCATCCAGACCAAGATCGCTCTTGGTCGTGGAGGCAGAGTGAACAGAAACAAGTTGGGGCCAGAGTCCACCACTGAGAGGATCACTGGGGGCATGCACAGCCTGTAGGAGACTGTGGTTTTCAGTGGGGTTTATGGAGGGGAAGACTGTGTGTTATGGAGGATTCAGAGAGAAGCAGACTGTGACTTCTCTCCTCTGAGATGGAGACTGGGTGCAGACATTTTCCTTTGCTCTGACCCTCAGAAAAGACTAAAAAAGCCACCAGAGAACACAAAGTGCCAGAGAACAAAAACCCAAAAAACTGATTTCCATGGAGTCCAGCCCCTTGATAGGAGGCAGGGCAACTCCACCCAAGCAGGATTGACTGAGAAACAACAGGGCAGGTTCCTCCCCCAGAAGACAAGCTGGAAGGACAAGAGGACAAAACTCCAGAGTCCCCATGAAACTGTAAAACCTCAACACCAGGGGAAAACAGCATATTAAGCTCCTGGTGATGCCTCATGGTCTGTGTATTTCTTAGATACAATTTTTCTTTTTCTTTTTTTTTTTTTAATTCTTTCTCACATTTCTTCTGTTTTTGTTGTTGTTGTTTGTGTTTGTTTGTTTTTACCTACTTATCATTTCAATTAGATGTTTAATATAATATAATTCATGGTAACTTTTTAACTTGAACTTTTTCACACATATAATTTTTTTCCTTTTTCTTTTTATATATATATAGATATAAGCTTCAATATATATCTTTTTTCCCTATTCAATACTACCTTTATATATCTCCCAGTTTTAATTTGCCTATATCTCTGGTAAGTAGTGTTCTCTAACAAAGAAAACAAAATATACCCAGGAAAAACTGAAACACCCTGCCTGGACCACATTGAGGGATTAAAGGTCCCCTCCCTCCCTTCACCCCCCAACTTTATGTGTGTGTGTGTGTTTGGTTTGTTTGTGTTTGTTTTGATTTTGTACTTTATAAATATTATTCTTGGGTTTCATTTTGGCTGGGTTTTTTTTTGGTGGTGGCTTCCTGTTGCTCCAAACACTCCCATGGTGCACCGTGCCTGGATTGTGGTTGATATTTTCAACTGTACATCCCCTAAACCAAAACTAAACAGAATGGCTAGAAGGAGGAACTACCAACAAAGAAAAGAACCAGAGATAATGGCCTCTCCCAGACACCCAGTGAATATGGATATAAGCAAGATGTCAGAAATAGACTTCAGGGTAACAGCTATGAAGATAGTAGCTAGGCTGGAGAAAACCATTAATGGCAACATAAATTCTCTAAGGGCAGAAATGAGAGCTATAAATGAGATGAAGTGTAAACTAGATACTCTAACAGCTAGGCTACACCAAGCAGAAGAACGTATTAGTGATCTAGAAGGCAACCTGATAGAAGGGAAGGAATAGGAGGATGCATGGAACAAACACCTTAAAATCCAGGAAAACAGAATTAGAGAAATAAATGATGCCATGAAATATACAATGTCAGAATTATTGGGATCCCTGAGTGGGTGGAGAGAGATAGAGGACCAGAAGATATATTTGAGCATGTCGTAGCTGAAAACTTCCCCAACATGGGGAATGAAACAAGCACTTGTGTCCTAGAGGCAAGAGATGACCCCTCCCAAGATCAAGGAGAACAGACCAATGCTCCAGCTTATAATAGTAAAACTCATAAATCTTAGAAAAAAGGAAACCATCCTAAGGACAGTTAGGGGGGAAGAGATTCCAGAGATTCCTTACATAAAGAGGGAGGAACATCAAAATAACATCAGATCTGTCCACAGAGATCTAGCAAGCCAGAAAGCACTGGCAAGACATATTCAGGGTACTAAATGAGAAGAACATGTAGTCAATAGTACTTTATCTGGCAAATCTGTCCTTCAGAAAGGGTGGAGAGATAAAGAGCTTCCAGGACTGACAGAAACTGAAAGAATATGTGACCCCTAAGCCAGCCCTGCAAAAAAATATTGAGGGGGGCTCTATAAAAGGAGAAAGACCACAAGAGTGATATAGAACAGAAATTTATAGAGACAAGCTATAGAAACAAAAACTTCACAGGCAATATGATGACAATAAAATAATATCTTTCAATAGTCACTCTCAATGTGAATGGCCTAAATGCTCCCATGAAATGGCAGAGTTGCAGATTGGATAAAAAGACAGGACTCATCCATATGTTGCCTACAAGAGACTCATTTTGAACCTAACGATACATCCAGACTAAAAGTGAAGGGATAAAGAACCATTTTTCATGCCAACAGACTTCAAAATAAAGTTGGGTAGCAATTCTTATCTCAGAAAAATCAGATTTTAAGCTAAAAACTGTAGTTAGAGATACATAAGGGTACTATATCATTCTTAAAGTGTCTATCCAACAAGAGGATCTAACAGTTGTAAATATCTATGCCTTCAAAATGGAAGCAGCCAACTACATAAGCCAAGTGTTAAAATAAAGAGACATATCGATAATAATATGTAAATAGTAGGAGAACTCAACACGCCACTCTCAGCAACAGACAGATCATCTAAGCAGAAAATCAACAAAGAAACAAGAGCTTTGAATGACACACTGGACTAGATGGACCTCATAGATGTACACAGAGCATACCACCCTAAAAAAACAGAATAGTCATTCTTTTTGAGTGCACATGGAACTTTCTCCTGAATAGACCACATACTGGGTCACAAATCAGGTCTCAACAGATACCAAAAGACAGATTATTACTTGCAATATATTCTCAGGCCACAATGCTATGAAACTGGAACTCAATCACAAGAAAAAATTTAGAAGAAATTCAAACACTTGTAAGCTAAGGACCACCCTGCTTAAGAATGTTTGGGTCAACCAGAAAATCAAAGAAGAAATTAAACAATTAATGGAAACCTGTGAAAACAAAAACACATAGGTCCAAAACCTATGGGATACTGCAAAGGCAATCCTAAGGGGAAATACATTCAAGCTTCACTCAAAAAAATAGAAAAATCACGAATTCACCAACTAACTTTATACCTTAAAGAACTGGAGAATAAAACAACAAATGAAGCCTAAGCCATGAACAAGAAGAGAAATAATTAAGATGAGAGCAGAGATCAATGAATTAGAAACCAGAAATACAGTAGAGCAGGTCAATGAAACTTCAGCTGGTTCTCTGAAAGAATTAATAAGATCGATAAACCACTGGCCAGACTTATCCAAAAGAAAAGAGAAAGGACCCAAATTAATACAATTATGAATGAAAGGAGACAGATCATGACTAATACCAAGGAAATAGAAACATTTATCAGAAACTATTATCAAAAACTATATACAATAACTTAAACAACCTGGAAGAAATGGATGCATTCCTGGAAACCTATAAACTACCAAGTCCGAAACAGGAAGAAATTAACAACTTGAATAGACC
This sequence comes from Mustela putorius furo, assembly GCF_011764305.1. NCBI lineage: Eukaryota > Metazoa > Chordata > Mammalia > Carnivora > Mustelidae > Mustela > Mustela putorius. Next base: position 11,609,496 of record NW_025422117.1, read on the forward strand.
AATAACCAGTAGCAAGATTGAAGTAGTGATCAAAAACCTCCCAAAAACAAGAGTCCAGGACCTGATGGATTCCCTGGGAGTTCTGCCAAACATTCAAAGAAGAAATAATACCTATTCTCCTGAAGCTGTTTCAAAAAAATAGAAACAAAAAGAAAACTTCCAGACTCATTCTATGAAGCCAGCTTTACCTTGATCCCCAAACCAAGCAAAGACCTCATTAAAAAGGAGAATTTCAGACCACTATCCAGGATGAATATGGATGCCAAAATTTTCAACAAGATTCTTGCTAATAGTATCCAACAGTACATTAGAAGGATTATCCATCATAACCAGGTAGGATTTATCCCTGGGATGCAAGTGTGGTTCAACAACCACAAATCAATCAATGTGATAAAACATATTAATAAGAGTAGAGAGAAAAACCATAGGGTCCTCTTAATTGATACAGAAAAATCATTTGACAAAATACAGCATTCTTTCCTGATTAAAACTCTTCAGAGTGTAGGGATAGAGGGAACATTCCTCAATTTCATAAAAACCATCTATGAAAAACCACAGCAAATATCATCCCCAATAGAGAAAAGCTGAGAGCCTTTCCCTTAAGATTAGGAACATGACAAGGTTGCCCACTCTCACCACTATTGTTCAACATAGTACCAGAAGTTCTAGCAACAACAATCAGACAACAAAAAGAAATAAAAGTTATTCAAATTGACAAAGAAGTCAAACTCTTCCTTTTTGCAGATGACAGGTTACTTAATGTGGAAAACCCAAAAGACTCCATCCCCAAATTACTAGAACTCATACAGCAATTCAGTAATGTGGCAGGATACAAAATCAATGCACAGAAATCAGTTGCTTTCCTATATGCTAACAATGTAACTGTAAAAAGAGAAATTAGGGAATCAATTCCATTTATAATAGCATCAAAAACCGTAAGATACGTTGGAATAAACCTAACCAAAGAGGTGAACTATCTATACTCTAGAAATACAGAATACTTATGAAAGAAATTGAAGAAATCACGAAAAGATGAAAAAACATTTCATGCTCATGGATATGAAGAATTAACATTGTTAAATTGTCTATGCTGCCCAGAGGAATCTATGCTTTCAATGCCATCGCGATCAAAATACCAATGGCATTTTTCAAACTGCTAGAACAAACAATCCTAAAATTTGTATGGAACCAGAAATGACCCCAAATCATGAAGGAAAAGTTGAGAAAGAAAAACAAAGCTGGGGCATCACAATGCTGATTTCAAGCTATATTACAAAGCTGTGATCACCAAAACAGCATGGTACTGGCACAAAAACAGACTCAGAGATCAATGGAACAGAGTAGAGTCCAGATATGGACCCTCAATTCTATAGTCATATAATCTGCAACAAAGCAGGAAAAAAATATTCAATGGAAAAAAAGAGTCTCATCAATAAATGGTGCAGGGAAAACTGGAGAGCTATATACAGAAGAATGAAACTCAACCGTTCTCTTACATACTCATATACAGAGATAAACTCTTTGTGGATGAATGACTTCAATGTGAGACAGGAATCCATCAAAATCCTAGAGGAGAACATAGGCAGTAACCTCTTTGGCATCAGCCACAAAAACTTATTTCAAGACACATCTCCAAAGGCAAGAGAAACAAAAGCAAAAATGATTTTGGGGACTTCATGAAGATAAAAAACTTCTGCACAGCAAAGAAAATAGTCAACACAAAAAGAGGCAACCCACAGAATGGGATAAGATACTTACAAATGACACTACAGATATAGAGCTGATGTCTAAGATCTATAAAGAACTTCTCAAACTCAACACCCAAAAAACAAATAATCTGGCAAAAAATAGGCAGAAGACATGAACAAACACTTCTTCAAAAAAGACATACAAATGACCAAAAGATACATTAAAAAATGTTCATCATCATCAGCCATCAGGGAATTTCAAATCAAAACCACATTGAGGTACCACCCTACACCAGTTAGAATGGCAAAAATTGACAAGAAACAACAAACATTGGACAGGTTGTGGAGAATGGGGAACCCTCTTACACTGTTGATCAGAATGCAAGTTGGTACAGTCACTTTGGAAAACATTGTGGAGGTTCCTCAAAAGTTTAAAATAGAGCTACTCCATGACCCAGCAATTACAGTACTGGGTATTTACCCCAAACTTACAGATTTAGTGAAAAGAAGGGCCACATGCAACCCAATGTTCATGGCAGCAATATCCACAATAGCCAAACTGTGGAAAGAGCGAAGATGCCCTTCAACAGATGAATGGGTAAAGAAGATGTGGTCTATATATACAATGGAATATTACTCAGACATCAGAAAGGATGAATATCCAACATTTGCATCAACATGAATGGAACTGGAGGATATTACTCTAAGTGAGATAAGTAAAGAAAAGAAATTCAATTATCATATAGTTTCACTTATTTGTGTAACGTAAGGAATAGCATGGAAGACATTAGGAGAAGGATGGGAAAAATGAAGGGGGAGAAATCAAAGAAGGAGATGAACCATGAGAGACTGCAGACTCTGGGAAACAACTGAAGGTCTTAGAGGGGAGGGGAATGGGGGATGGGCTAACCTGGTGATGGGTATTAAGGAGGGCATGTATTGCATGGAGCACTGGCTGTTACACACAAACCTCAAAAACTAATGATGTATTGTATGGTGACTACATAACAATAAAAAGAAGAAGAAGAAGCAGAAACACAGACATTAAAAATCAGCATAGGCTTTTTAAGATTCTAGCTTCTGAATAACAATAGCACAGTGATTATAGATAACAAGATATATATCACATTTCCTGAGTTAAAATATCTGTCGATTTACAGAGTTAGGTATGTAAAGGAAAATATCGTGAGGATGAGCTTCATAGTAAAGATAGAAAAGCATGACAAAAGCAGATCATGGTGAAAAGTGTAAGATTGTATACAAATGTGAGATTAGCTGTTGAATAGAAGTGACTTTTTTAGTGTGATGTTTTTGGCATTTTATAATAGAATTATCTTATATAAGAAGGTGAAGGTGAGCACATTGTGTATGCACTTTTTAAAAAATAAGTATTTTTAGTATACCAGAAGTTATTGGCCTCATGTATCTGACATGGGGACTACATATGCCTAAATTGAAGGAGTATATTAAGAAATGTAGAATCTGGGATGCTTGGGAGGCTCAGTCAGTTTAGTGTCTGCCTTTCACTCAGGTTCATATCATGATCCCAGGGTCCTGGGATCACACCCTATGTTGTCACTGTCAGGCTTCCTGTTGAGCAGGGAGTTTGTTTTTCCCTCTGTCCCTCCCCTGGGCTTGTGCTCTCTCTAGCTCTCTGTCTAAAATCAATCAATCAACCAATCTATTAAAAAGTGTAGAATCTTGTCTGAAAATGTTTTAGGAAAGAGATCTACTATGAGTAAGTAACTGCTTTATAGGTGATCATAAAGGTAGATAATTTTAAATGTACTCTGTATGTATTTATTATTAAGTTAAATATACATATTTAAAAACAGATATGACTACATAAAGCAAAGTAATATTAAATATATTTGCTTTGGTAAAAAAAAATATTAGAAATCATATTTTTTCTTCTTCCACTAAAAGAGCATGATTTATTTGTCTGGTAAAATTCAAAGCCTGAGAAAAGTCAAGGGTTCTGATGCTAATAAGAAAAGTTGTAAATGTGTCTGTAGAGGGTCTATGGTGGGTCTGGAAGCATCATCAGTTAATTCAATACAAGAATCTTGAGGGGGATTTTCCAAGTGAACCAAATGTTAGGGCAAGAGATGAACTGTTACTGCAATAAGAATTTTACATGCCAAAGATTACCGGAGCGAGGGAAACAATAAAGAGTGACAAGAGTAAATTGTCATTCTCTTGGAACTTTTCTGGGGATGGAGAAACCAAATAGAAACATAGATTAGGATCTTAGAAAAAGTAAACATAAGCATAATCCATGTATTTTACTCCAAATATTTACTCTAAAACATAGAGCTCAGTGTACTTTTAACTAGGTAGGTCCCTCACTATATTCAGTATGTAGGAGACTTGGACACAACTGTCAAAATGAGAAATAAAATTAAATATATGAAACATGTATTAAAGATATTGAGATGAAAAACTTACTCCCAAAGAAAATATGGAACCTGGGATTGCTGATATTGAAATTTCCTCCAGTTTCCAAGACAGCAGGCTCCTTTCATATGATGCCTTAGCATCCATAGGCATTTTCTTCCCTTTCAAAATATGGGAATTATAATGCCACAATTACCCATTTGCTATTTTGAATGTGTGTGTCCTCTCAAAATTCACATGTTGAAATCTTAAGGCCCAATGTGAGAGTATAGGGAAGTGGGGACTTTGTGAAGTAATAGAGAGTAATGCCTCACAAAGAAGGCTCTAGAGAGCATCCTTGCTCCTTCACCATGTGAGGACAGAGCAGGAAGTCATCAGTCTACAACTGGAACAGGGCCCTCCAGAACCCAGCCATACTGGCACTCTGATCTTGAACTTCCAGACTCCAGAAGTTTCTAGAAATGTTTCGTTGCTTATTAGCTAGACAGTCTATGGTATTTTGTTATAGTAGCCTGGATAAACTAAGACATATCCTCCTAAGCTACTGCTGTTTCTTAAGCTTACGTTATAAGACATAAACCTCAACAAAATTAAAATGTTTGTATGTTTAAAAAATGAAGACAATTTTTTTCATTTCTTTTTTTTGAAATTTACTTGGGAACACCACCATAAATATTGGCAATCTGCTTGTGTAGAATATATTATATAGGTAAGTTTGTCTCATGATTTTTTTTTCTTTTAAACTTTGTTAAATGTGGTTCTGTGAGTTTGGTTTTTTGTTTGTTTGTTTTGTTTTTGTAAAGTAGGACACATATATGGCTGCATCCCAAGTAAATTTTTTTTGAAATCCAGTAATATTTAAATATCAGATAAACAACAAATAATTTTTAATATAAATATGTCTCAGGCAATTGCAGTTTTTATACTAAAAGTAATTTTGCTGTTTATCTGAAATTCAAATTTACCTGGTTGGTCTTTTATATCTTTATTTGTTAAATCTGGCAATATTAGACACATTTGAAAAGTGGCTCTTTTGGTTAAACTGTGGCTATTATACTGTAGCAGTGCTATTTCTAGTAGGAGATAACAACTTGATAGTAAATAATTACTGTGTTTTTTAAAATTTCCCATTAGAAAATCAATTGGTGTATATGCTCTGGAAATTTAATATTAGTAGGTATATGCCTTATTTGTTTTTTAATTTGGATCTTTTTGTTTTAAGAAGACCACATAATTTAGGTAATTTTTATTTTGGCATATGACACTCATTACAAAACAAGATACAGCTCTGTTTCAAAGATGATCAGTCAGAAACTTTATCTATTAATATGGTAGGAAGCTCCACCAACTTGTGCAATAAAACTACCCAAATCAGGTATAATACCTGATCATTGTCCACGTCCAGTGTATGTTCTCTATTTTTCAAGTATTTGAAAGGATAAACAAGAGCATCAACACCCACCCCTCGCCCCTGCATGAAGAAAGGAAAAGGAAAAGGAAACTGAAACAGGATTAGGGTGTAGGAAAAACCTTAAAAGAAATAGGAAATACTAGATTTTGTTTAAATGATGTAAGAAACAAAATAACGTGTAAATGAAAGGATCCCTCTGATAACCTCTATGTTTGCTATGTAGTGGGAAATGTGATGTGATGCTCTAAGGAAGCCTTATGGAGCACAGAGAAGTTTTAGAAAAGAAATTGTGATGGGATGAGCTGCTAATTTGAAAAAAAAAAAAAGATTTGCAGCTAATGAGTAAAGTGCAAATGAAGCTAGAGACCCTGAACTTATTGTTACTTCATTCTTCAAATTTGTGAAATTATCTTCTATCTTTAGTAGAGGCAGAAAGAAGATTAATTGAATTAATTTGAGACTTCAACATAAACTTCGCTTAGCAAGCATGAAGATTGATACTGTTGCCATGGAAAACATCGATTTACAGAGCATGGAATATATACTAGATGGACACAAATGTAAAGCCTACAGAAAGGTGAAAAGATGAATATCAAGTAAAACAATAATTACATCTGAGGGATCTTTATAAGGTCAAATAACAAACATAATGATGATAAACTGATCAAATGAAATATTAAGATTTATAAAGAAAGACTAAAATAACTGGTTATGCAATAGTTTGTGTGAACACAGTTGCTAGAGCATGACTGTAACAGTTGGTGACCTTCGAGGAGAAGTATGACCCAGGGGTTAGGCACTTTTAAAAAATTTATAGAATTATTTTGTCCTAACACTTTCCCCAGAAGGATATGACAAATGAAAACTTTATAGTCATGTGGGTTTTAATGCCTCCATTTTTGTAGTATTCTTATTTCATTTTTTTTAACTTCAACTTTTACATGCACAACTCTAGCTATGATACATACATTCTGAATGCTGCTTGCGGTTTCAACTGTCTTCAATGCAGGTAAATGCAGGTGAGTATTCCAGACATATTTCTGTTAAAAGATATGTACCTGTGTGTTGTTGTTGTTGCTGGCCTCCAGTTTTGTGTAACGATTAGTCAGTACATGAGAATACAATAGTTCTCTATAGCAGGGTTTGTCTAAATGCCTTTAATTGCCACTTTCTGCCCTCTAATTAAGAAGATTGAGGATAATTCTGCCTGGGTCATCTCCACTTCGTTCAACTGTCAATATATCTTTCATGAGGGTGATCTTGGGCGATCTTTTACGACTGATTAAATCTGGTCTCATTTTTACAGGTGCAAGATTCTACATCCTAACTGCAACAATGTCATGGCTTTCCAGTTGCGTGTCTTTTCTGTTTGAGATATTGAGATAGGATTGTGGTTTACAGAGAATATTTATTATTTTTGCTTATGTGAGCGGTTCACAGAATTCCTTCTAGTCATTTTGTAAATTATCAAAACCATCAAAAATAGCATGATGACAAATTATTTCCTAAGATCATCCATATGTCCAGGGTTACCTCAAAAACAACATGTACATAAATCGTGTTAGCTCTAGCATAACACTGAGCAAGCTGAATCATACCCACTGATATACTGGCAATGCCTAGAATTGCTCCTGATACAAAGTAATGGACTAATAAATATCTTGGAATAGATTAATAATTTTAATATCACATAAATTATCCATGACATTTAATTAATAATTCTTTATACATATCTGGTGATGTTTTATATCATTGTCTTATATTTCACTTTTAATATATTTTTGTAAGTATGTTTATTTTATGTATAACATATTTAAGAGAAAAGGTAAAAATCTTTAATAGAATAATATTCAAAAGCACAGTTACATAAACAGTATAATTACTAAGATTTATTTATAAAATTCTGTACAAAATAAGCCAATGGTCTCTAGGATATATAAATTATGAGTAAGTCATTTGATTAGGAAAATAAATTTGGAGTCACTATCAAAGGTCTCTGTAGACCAATTAAAATCCTAACTCATGAATGCATAGAAAAACAAAATTCAACTATAAGCACCCAACAAGAGACTTACTTTAGCTTTAAAGACACACATAGGTAGGGTGCCTGGGTGGCTCAGTCCTTAAGCATTTCCCTTAGGCTCTGGTCATGATCCCTAGGTTCTGGGATTTAGCCCCCTTGTAAGGGCTCCCTGCTCAGCGGGAAGCCTGTTCTCCCTCTCTCACTCCCTCTGCTTGTGTTCCCTCTTCTGTCTCTCTCTCTGTTGAATAAATAAATAAAATCTTAAAAATATATATATATACACATAGGCTCAGAGTGAAGGGACAGAAAAAGAACTTCATGCAAATAGAAACCAAAACCTAGCAGAAGTAGTCATATTTACATCAGACAAAATTCAGTTTAAGTAAAAAATTCTAAGAAGACATGAAGAAAGTCATATAATTAAAAGAGTCAATTCATCATAAGGATATGACAACAACTAACATCTAAGCACCCAACATTGGGGCACCTAAATAATAGTAAGCAAAGATTAACAGAACTGATGGGAGAAACAGACAGTAACCCAATAATAGTAGGGGACTTTAATACTCCACTTTAATAATCATCCAGACACAAAAATCAATGAGGAGATGTTAAAACTGAATCATAATCAGAAAGAAGTAAAATGGTCTCTTATTGTAAATAACATGATCTTAGATATTGAAAACCCTGAAGACTCAACCAAAAAACTCTAAGAATAAACAAATTCAGTAAAGTTGCAGGATACAAAATCAGCATACAAAATCAGTTGTTTTTCTATACATTAAAAAGAAATTATCTAAAACAAAAAATAGTAGAACAAATTAATTTACAAAAGCACCACAAAATAAAATATTTAGAAATGAATTTAAATAAGTATGAAAAGACCTGTACACTGAAAATTATGACACTGATGATAGAAACTGAAAAAGATACAAATAAATGGAAGGACATGTTTATGGATGGAAGAATTCATATTGTTAAAATGTCCATACTGCCAAAGGAATCTATAGATAGAAATCCCTATCAAAAGTCTAATGATATTCTTCAGAGAAATAGAAACACACACACACACACATACACACACAAATTTATGTGGAACCACAAAAGACTCCAAATACCCAAAGTAATCTTGAGGAAGAAAAAGCTGGAGGCATCATATTTCCTGATTCCAAACTATATCATATTACAAAAACAATATAAGAATATAAGAAACAATATGGTACTAACATAAAACTTAGCACATAAACCAACATAATAAAATAAGGAGCCCAGAAATAAAACCATGCATATTCAGTCAGCTAATCTTTGGCAAGGGCACCAAGTGCACACAATGGGAAATGGATAGTCTCTTCTATAAACAGTGTTGGGAAAACAGAATACATGCAAAAAATGTATCGCTGCATATACATACAAAAGAAGGAAATCTGATTTCTGTCATACACCACTAAAAAAATTAACTCAAAATAAAGGAAAGATTTAAATGTAAGACCTGAAACTATAAAACTCCTAGAAGAAAACATAGAGGAAAAGCCCTTTTACATTGGTCTTGGCAATGATTTTCTGAATATGCCATTAAAAGCATAGACAACAAAAGCAAAAATAAATAAGTGGGATTACATCAAACTTACAAGAAGTAGAATGGGTTACCAGGGGCTGGGATGGGGTTAAGTAGGTAGATGATAGTCAAAGGTACAAATTCATTTATAAAATGAATAATTTCTGGGATCTAACATACAGCATGGTGACTATGTATTACTATGTATTATTAAACTTAGATTTGCTAAGACAGTATATCTTAAAACTTTTTGCCACAACAAAAAAAAGATGACTGTGTGAGGTGATAGATGTTTAATTAAATTGATTACATTCATCATTTCACAATCTATGTATATATCAATCATCATATTGTATACCTCAAATAGTTTGATCTTATTTGTTAATCATAACCCCAATAACACTGGGGAAAATTAAAATAAAATAAAATCCAAGCCCAAGTAGATTCTCCGTTAGGAAGAATAAGGAAAAATATAATTGATTTCTTTGTCAGATATATTATCAATTTTAAATATCATCTGTGTTATATGTATTAACTCATTTCCTCAGGCTCTGTACTTTATTATTATTATTTTTTATGATGTGCAAGGTTTGTCTTCTTGTTTTCTGATACTAAAAAGGTTGATGGTGTGCTTCTTTTCTTTTCATTTTTTTTTTTTCTGAGTCCAATAAGGGCTATAGTTTGTGATGTTCTTCCTTTTACTTTTTGCATAACTACTAAGTATCAGACAATTTTCAAAGTACTTTAAATATTGCCTTTATTCCATATTATAGTTATCTTAAACCATGGGAATATCCACCCAGGCTCAAAATTCACAATAAAAATTCATGAATAAGGTTTTATCCATAAGAGATTCATTTTACATTTTATATTTAATCTACAGGAGATAATTAATCAAAATTAGAGTTTTCCTTTCTTTAGTCCTGAGGGAAAGAATGTGGAAGAGGGAGTGAAATTTGTTCTAAAGAGATTAATGACTAAGATTCTTTTTCTGGCATACTGCATGTGTGTGTGTGTGCATCTCAAGAGTTCTTTATCAGTCTTAGTTCTTTCAAAAATTATTTACTTGGTTCTTCTAAATGCTATGTCACTTTCCTCAAAAGGTTAGAAAATCTACCAAAGTACTTGAAACACCCTCGTCATCTCAGAAATGTGTGTTCCACATGGATAAGTTGTCACCTCTAAGTATTTTATTTTCTTTTCCTCCCTCTTATTTGTTTCTTATACTAAAAGTGAATTCACTAGTTACAAAAAGAAGTGTCCTTTCCACCAAGGTAGAGTTTAGAACAATTTTTTTTGTGGGTCAAATGTTTCTCTTGAATGTGTTTTTGTTTTTTTTGTTTTGTTTTTTTTGCCTAAGCCCCTATTGAGCAAAAACATTCATTTCTCATAAATTATATTTATATATACTCAAAAGATAATATAAAAAAACTTACACATTAAAGAAATATATTATCTATTTTTTTAATATTTTATGTATTTATTTAGAGAGTGCAAGTATGAGTTGGGGGAGGGGCAGTGGGTGAGGGAGAGAATCTTCAGCAGGCTCCACACCAGTAAGAGCCTGATATAGACTGCAGGGCTCAATCTCACAACCCTGAGATCATGACCTGAACTGAAATCAGGAGTTGGATTCTTAACTGACTGAGCCACCCAGGTTTCCCAGAAATCTACTATTTACTTACCAGGTATCAAGAGATGAAGACATATACATGCCTAACATTTATCCAGCTTAGTTGCTTAAGTCTTTTATCTGTTGAGACCAACAAATTATTACTTTGCTAATATATATATATATTAGCAAATACATATATATATATATATATATATATAGTGTATATAATACAACTTTGCTAGCTTTTGAGGACAAAAGCTTCATTTTATGATATTTTCTGCAAATTTTTATGCAAATTTCTTCATATATATTAGATAAAATATTTTATGATTTTATGTGATGGGAAAAGTGCTTTCCCAGACTTCATAATGTAAATATATTATACTGTAATAAGTAACTCAGAATTCTATATTATGTTGTGGGTTTACTTCAAACACATAACTAATATACAGAAATTCTCTGGTGTACTTCAATTACTAGTCCAGAAACTGAGGTGATTTTTTGTTAAATGTAGTTTTTTTTTTTTTAAGTGTATCTAAAGACTTATTTGAAAGCTGCTAAGAGAGTAGATTTTAAAAGTTATCACCATAAACACACAAATTTTGAATTATATAGGGTGATAGATATGTTAGCTAACTTTATTGTGGTGATCAGTTATGGTACATACATATTTAAAATCACTGTGTTCTACATCTTAAGTGTATGGAATGTTACATGTTTTATGTTAAATGTATGGAATGTTATATGTGAATTGTATCTCTGTAAAGCTGGAAAAAAAGAGCACTCAATAATGACTAAGTGAAAACAAAACAAACACTTTTAGTTTTTTCTTAGTTGGTAACAGTTTAAAATAAAACAGCAACAGTGTATTCAGTTATGCATGGTTAGGTATATATTTATGTATTATGTTATATACACATATGTATGAATGAAATGAGTGACAACAATGATATGAGGCATGGGAAGGAGGAATTAAAAATATTTTGTCATAGGTATGTGTATTACCCATTGAGTGGCACAGTGCTATTTGAAGTGGACTTGGGTTAATTGAAAATACATATTTCCAACTTTAGGCCAACACTAATAAAAGTTTAAAAAAGTATAATTTATTGCTAAGAAAGGAGAGAAATAAATATTGATAATTTGGTGGCGGAAAGAAAGGTAAAATCTAATATAATACTGTTTAAACCTGGTTTAAACCTGGTTGTATTACCATCAGTTTTGAGTATTCAAAAAATACTTAATGTCTACATCCCTATCTCCTGCTAGAAGATCAGACTAGTTATCTTTATTAAAGTAAAACCAAAATCTTCCCCAGTTCTTTTCTTAATACGTAGATCCCTTAGAAAGTGCACACTCATGCCTATTATTTTCTAAAGCAGAACTAAGTTCTAAGAAACACACAAGCTATCTTCCTTCCAAAATCTTTACTAATGCTCTGTGTAACTTGTAATTCCTATCACTCCCTAAGGCCACAGCTGAAATTTCACTTAATCAAAATACTACATGACATGAAAAAATACATCTGAAAATACTACATTACATCAAAATAAGAGCTCTTTTAAAGAAATGTATAGAGAAATATTCTCTAAGCAAAAAGATTAATGCTAATGTCCCTATTCCCAACTAATGTTGCTATTTATTAGATTCACCTCGTATACATAAATCCCTTAAAAAGGCACTAGTATCTATAGTTCTCTGCTTTCAGAGAAAGTTTAAACAACTTGCTAGTGTGTCTGGGAAAATAATTTTGTTCAGTGAGTTTGGGAAAATGGAAAGGAAGCCTGGACAGAAAATGTGGTTATTGAGGGAGAAATGCAATGAGAAAACCTCCTGGAAGGCTGCAAGGTGGTGAGTACAGGTGTTTGGAAACCTACATAAATAAAATGGATATATTCCATTTAAAGGCTGTTTTCCTTGGAGTGTTTTCTGGACTAGCAGCTGTAGTTATGTAGAAAGAAAACGAACAGAGCCAGAAAGACTAGATTCAATGTTAAACTCTGCCAATTTCTAGATGTGTCATCTATGAAAAGACACAAAACTTTTCACATCTTTCAAAACAAAATCAATAATATCCAGAGTTTTCGGGATGGAAAACAGGATAACACACTACTTTCAATTATTATTATTTTGTTATTGTTATCACTACTACAACACCTTGGATGACTGATGTGTAATATTTACCCACATATAATTCATTGGATCAGTTCTCTGGATTACATTTTTAGTTTAGAAAGCAAAAAATAGCAAGCCACTGTGAAGTATTTGGAACACATTAGAGAAATCAAAAAGGAAATGGCATTTTAACTATTATTACATCATTAGATGTAATTACATCATTAGAAATAACAATCTGGCATATGATGGGGAAGGGTTTGATAAGTAAGAAGGGCTTTTAGAACTGAGGTAGAAAAAGAGTCAACATTAACTTCTGCCAACAGATCAAAAGGAAGAGAAGGAATTAAATGAAAGAAAACTCAACTAAGAGCTACCATTTAAAGAAGCATGCAATTAGAGGGTTAGTGAGCACTTGACCCATGAACAATTATGACTTTTTAGATAATGGTTTCCTAGCTAATATTCATCAGTGCCATACTTCAGGGAATTTAAGGTATTACAATTCTAATACTGCTTCATATTTAACTTCTGGTTTTCAATATTCAGGAATGTCTATGAGCATAGAGTAGACATTTAAATTACCTGATTCTTCATATAATCCTCTGACTTAAAGAATAGTATCTATTAATAGTACACTCAAAAACTCAGTGGATTTTCATATTAATTAAAACTTTCCCCATAATCTTTTGTTAGAATATCATTAAAATCTATTGACCCCCATGACGTTTCATGAAAAAATAGAAATAAAAAATTCAAACTAGCAAATAAATGTGAATTCCAACACAGATATGAATTTAGAGTAAATATGCTTAATCTATTTGGATATGCAAACATTAATGCTGTTGAAAAATATAAAACTTAGGAACAAAAAGTAAATGTTTGATCCCCAATAAAATAAAGATTTAAGTGTTTTAAGCAATTGTGTTCAACTTTATGAAATTAATTTAGAAAGCAATGTTTTGGCACCATGATGATTTTTATTTATTTATTAACATAAAATGTATTAATTGCTTCAGGGGTACAGGTCTGTGAATTATCAGTCTTACACAATTAACAGTGCTCACCATAGCAAAAACCCTCCCCAATGTCCATCACCCAGCCACCCTATTCCTCTCACCCCACATTCCCTCCAGCAACCCTCAGTTTTTTTCCTGAGATTGAGTCTCTTATGGTTTGTCTCCCTCTCTGGTTTTGTCTTGTTTCATTTTCTCCTCCCTTATCCTATGATCCTCTGTCTTGTTTCTCAAATTCCTCATATCATTGAGATATGATAATTGTCTTTCTCTGACTTATTTGGTTTGGCATAATAGCCTCTAGTTCCATCCATGGCATTGAAAATGGCAAGATCTCAACTTTTTGATGGGTGCATAATACTCCATCACACACACACACACACACACACACACACACACCCATTCATCTATTGATGGACATCTAGGGTCTTTCCATAGTTTGGCTACTTTGGACACTGTTGCTATAAACATTGGGGTTCAGGAGCCCCTTCAGATCACTACATTTCTATCTTTGGGTAAATACCCAGTAGTATGATTGCTGGGTCATTGGGCAGCTCTATTTTCAACTTTTGAGGAACTTCCATACTGTTTTCCAGAGTTGCTGCACCAGCTGGCATTCCCACCAACAGTGTAGGAAGGTTCCCCTTTCTCTGCATCCTCGCCAACATCTGTCATTTCCTGATTCGTTAATTTTAGCCATTCTGACTGCTGTGAGGTGGTATCTCATTGAGGTTCTGATTTGTATTTCCCTTATGCTGAGTGATGCTGAGCACATTTTCATGTGTCTTTTGGCCATTGGATGTCTTCTTTGCAGGAATGTATGTTCATGCCTTCTACCCATTTCTTGATTGGATTATTTGTTCTTTGGATGTTGAGTTTGATAAGCTCTTTATAGATTTTGGATACTAGCCCTTTATCTGATATGGAATTTGCAGATACCAAGATGACTTTTAATAATACAAGATGAGGCACTTGATCCTGGTATTCCAACTTGTCTTCTTTTATTCTTTCCTAGTACTTTTCTTTTCCATACCTTATTTAAAAAAAAAAAAATGCCTTAGTATCCCAAAAGGTGGATGTTGGTAATTTCAGTATTTATTCCTGACTATAAATGAATGCTTTGATGAATTTCTAAAGGCTGCAAAACCTGGATCCCTAATGTAGATGGATGATACTTGCTATTATGATGAAATAGTATGCACAAGAAACAATAATGGAAGTTCTATGGATTGTGCCAGTATGAACATCATTAAAACATAATTTCAAGCTATAATCCCCAAGTTAAAGATCTATAAAAAATTAAGGATAATGAATAATTCATATTCCTTAGGAATTTACAATATTGACTAGACTTTATGCCACTGATAGTAAACAGTAACAAAGATAAATTCATTTTCCACTATTCATTATAGTACATCTCACTGGACATTACAGGTCTTAAAAACCTGAAGATAAATCCAAGGGTGAAGAGATAACAAATGACAGCATATACATGCTTTTATTATTATGACTTGTAATTGTTAACTTAAGTTGCTGAACTATGGAGTGGTTTGTTAATTACTTTCCATGTTAACAATGTAACAGAGACCTGGAATACAAACTCCTTTCATCATTTAGAAAAATGAAATCCAGAAATTGACTTTCAAGAGCCCTGGTTTTCCTGTCAAGACAGAGGGGATTGGTTTGGAGATGGTGATTTGCACCCGGATTCTAAGAACCAAACCTGTTGTAACTAAGGTAGCATTTGTCAGAAACTTCAGAAACTGTTGAAGTTATCTTCTGTTTTATTTTATTTTTATTTTTTTTAAGATTTTATTTATTTATTTGACAGAGAGAGATCACAAGTATCACAAGAGATCACAGAGAGACAGGCAGAGAGAGAGAGAGAGAGAGAGGGAAGCAGACTCCCTGCTGAGCAGAGAGCCCAATGCTGGACTCGATCCCAGGACCCTGAGATCATGACCTGAGCCGAAGGCAGGGGCTTAACCCACTGAGCCACCCAGGCACCCTCTTCTGTTTTATTTTTTAAATGAAATTTATTTAACATAAGAGCAGGAGCTTCCTACTCACTGGAGCAAAGAGAGGATAATCACCAAAGAAAAACTAAAATGCCTTTTCTTCAATGGCCTTCCCATGTTTTAACGACTTTATTTTCCCCTTTGAATCTTGTTGCAGATTAATCCTTTTAACTGTTTTTCTCCAATGTTAATTCTTCCATCTATGGGAAGAACACATTCCCATTGGTTCTCTGGATATTGCTTTTAGTAATCTTCCTTTTTCTTTCCTCTGACTCTGTTCTTCCTTCTCATATTTCCAAGCTCTCGCTTGCTATTTGATTTTTTTTTTTTCAAAATCAAATCTAATCATCTTTTTCCTTTTTCCTTCTAAGAATATATTCTCCCAATAAATTTCTCTTTATGACTATTAATAGGCCGGTAGTATTTTTGCTGTTGTTAATTTTTTCTTGGCATTTTTTTTCTTTCCATTACTTTACTATCAAGTTCCCTATGTATTAGATTAACACAAGCCTCTTTTGTTTTCTTTAAAGATTTTATTTATTTATTTGACAGAGAGAGAGATCACAAGTAGGCAGAGAGGCAGGCAGAGAGAGAGGGGAAAGCAGGCTCCCTGCTGACTAGAGAACCCAATGAGGGGCTCAATCCCAGGACCCTGGGACCATGACCTGAGCTGAAGGAGAGGCTTTAACCCACTGAGCCACCCAGGTGCCCCTAACACAAGCCTCTTTTAAACAACTTGTAGCTGAGGGCTTTTCTTACAGTAATACAATCTCTTACCCGTTTTTGTCTTATGCTATGTGTCCTTACTTATGTCCTCCTCATTTCTTTTTTTTTTTTTAAATAACTTTGAATTGATTATGGTAATTTTTAATTCTCCTTTTCTTAAGACTCTGAAGTAATTGAATTTTAATCCTCCAGATTTTAAACCAGATAGCATGTAAAGTTATGCTTTAGATTTAAGACTTATCTCAACAATGAATTTAAGCATTCTGAATCCCTTCTTTTCCTTTACAAATTCTAGAAAATCTTTAATATCTTCTATATCCATTTCCTGATTTCATATATTTTATAAAGGCAAATGAAACTCATATTCACTTATAATTGTACTAATTCTATATTTTAAGTTTCTTCCTTGTACCTCAGAGCTACCTTCTGAAATTATTTTTCTTCTTTCTAAATATTTTTAGTGTTTGTTTTAGTAATTCTTCCCAATTTTCTATTGGTGTTCTATTCTAGATTGACAGATAACTAAGAATACAATTCAAGGTGACATGATTTTTTTTTTAACGTTTTAAAAACAACAATCCACTGTCTTTCCAAGTCTATGGTTAGCTTCTGAAAAACCTATGGCTGAACTTACTACGACATAGGTTATCAGCTTTTCAAGGTTGTGGGAAACAGCACAATCAGATTCATGTTTTAGATAAGTTCCCTGGAGGCATTATGAAGACTGAAATGAAATGGGAAAGAGTCCAGTGTCAGGAGAAAAAATATTTTTTGGCTCTCAAATTCCAAACAGGAATTTAGGGTTTTAAAAAAGTCGAGGAGAGTAGGAATAAGAAAAGACAATGATACTTCTGAGGGTGGATTTTTTTTTTTTCCCATAAAGCCAGTAAAACTAGTGCACATGAGAAAGAGTAGAGAGTGAACTGGATGTTTCCCATTTGGGTGATTGGGAAAAGGGTAAAACATTTATTTAATACAAGATTTTATACTAGTCTTGAAGAATCCCATGGTACTGAGAGGGAGACAAACAGTAAAGCCTGCTGGTTCAAACAATGACTACTACAGCAAGACTATCTATCTGGTTCAAACCCTAGGTCTAACACATACTATCTAAATAAACATTGCTCCAATTATTTTATCTCTTTGTGCTTCTGCTTCCTCATCAATATCAATAATAATTATACCAACTCACAGGGTATTGTGAGGATTAATTAACAAATATCTCACACACACACACACACACACACACTCACACCTGCTTTAATCCTGGAAGTGATTTTTTGTTCTCTGAAAGAACTCAGGGGCAAAGAACTGTAATATTTTGAACTCAGGCCTATCTTACAGTAAACTAAGTAGGATACTAGAAAATGCCCTTCCTTCAAAGAACCATTCTGAACAATTTCAGGCTGTGGAGGTAGACTGAGCAGTCTCAGTCACTGACTCCAGACATGAACTGATTCTTAGAGCCATATTATTCACTGTATGTAATGCTTTAATTTTTTTATAGAAGATCATAAAGAATGGATCAAATTCACAATCCACATGCCTATCTTTTTGCTTTTGAATAAAGACCCATATTTCCAAACCACGTCGTGGCATCAAATATAATTTTTGCATCCTGCACCACTGGAATAGCACAGCTGAAGTTTCAGTTCATAAATTAGATCCACAAAGGGCAGTATTCTTCTATGCACCCTGAGTCCACCAGATTTAGAAAATTAAAAATACAGGAAAGCCACTTAATTCTGAATTTCAGATTTACAAGAATATTTTTTAGTATAAGTATATCCTGTGCAATAGTTGGAATATATATCAAAATATATATATTGTTTATCTAAAATTCAAATTTAATTGAGCATCCCTAATGTCATCTGGCAAATCTAAGGATGTTGGCAGGCTTCTATGCTTTACCACAATTGACCTAAACCATTCCATTCAGCAGGGTTCCTTTACCTACCCCAGAAGGTATATTAAAAGAGAACTCAGATGAACTGGAATTTCCCCTAAAGATATCTGGAAAATAAGGATACCTGTAAATATAAAGCAACAAGGAGGTTAAAGCTTTGAAATGAGACAGATTGGGTGACAAGGCCCACCTCATTTGTGTGTATGGGTAGGTGAGTTCTTGTAAGGACTTGGGGGTATGATGGCTTTAAGCACTAGCATGCCAGCATGCGGGGATATTTGGGGAGGTATTCACTGCATAAATAGTGGTTACATGTTTAATAATACAAGACAGACAAGGCATATAAACAAAAATTGAAAGAAAAAAAAAACCAAGCCCACTAGTATGAAGAACCAAACCTTTAAGAGAATCAGTGGAGGAATTCATAAATCTAAAAGAGGAAATATAAATTTAGCCTGAAATATTAGATATCAAAAAAGGGACAGCGTGCCAAAGCATATGCAACGTTCAACGGCTTCTCTGTCAAATATGAAACTAAAAGTTAGCCTCAGAAAGGTCGTCTTCACTGTAGCTTGTAGAAGAACAAGGAGTAACTACATAATTGAAAATACATAGAAAAGAAAAAAAAAATCAACTAACCAACCAAAAAAAATACATAGAAGAGTAAACTGCTATAGTTAAGGAAGACATAAAGTTTCCATCTCAACACTTCTATTAAAAACCATTATTGGTAATATAATTAAATGCATAAAATTCCACATTTGTAATGTGAAGTGACTCAGATAAAGTATTTTATTTTCAAAATATCCCAAAAGATTTAAATTTGTTTCACTAGCCTAACCAAATAAGAGCTTATTTTAGCTGCCCTAATATAATTAATTATTCATAGTTTACACCACTGCCTACAGCTTTTTTGACTCTAAAAATAGATTGTATGTGAAGTTATCATATGAATCTTTGAATTAAAAATACATATATGCATTCCATATATCTATATGATTAATGTTTTTTAGAGTATGTTACCATGGTTCTTAAAATGCTTTTATAGGATTATTTTAAAATTTAAAAAGTATAGTAGATATTTTACTTTAGTATTTTCCCTAAATATCTAAAATTATTATGTGTGTGAGTACGTGTAGGTGTGCATGGCATGTATGTAGGATGTTAATGAGGGGGTATGTTAACCATATATAAAGAAAGAGAATATGGAAAGTAGGTCTCAGCTATTTGCTGAGTCACTGTGAAAAAATAGTAACTGAAAACTTTTAATTATTTACATAATGAATTCCAAACATCTTATTCCACAATAGTGCATATATTCCAAGATTTACAAGAAGTTTAACTGAAGTGGTACTCCCTAATAAGTTGTTGAATTTTGTTAAAGAGACATCTAAATACAATAGATTCTGTTTGGGGAGGAGGGTACTTGGAATTTATATGCCATTTACTATTCAGACTATTTTTTTGCCATCTCTCATTACAGAAAGCCTCAAAATTGATTATGAAATTCAGATTTGTATAGAGGTTATAATAATATCCATTTATATTTAGTAAAATCCATGACTGTGAGTTATATTTGCAAATTATAGAGCAAGCTTTTGAGATAAATTTTCTATATTTACTGAGTACCTGTACTATTTTTCAGTTTGGCCATAGTTCATAGACATACCAGATCATTTGGTCCCCTGGAGATTTATCATGGAAAAACAGACTCGATCTAAGAAAATGATCTAAGAAATAGGATAGCATAATGGTTGAAAGCTCAGCCTGTCTTACCAAGCTGCATGAATTCAAATCCTACCTGTATATCCCTAACTGTATGACAGGAGGGGCTTTACTTAATCTTCTTTGTTTTCTTTTCATTGTCTGAAATATGGGAGGAAGAATTATGGGAGGAAGAAACACTCCCAGTGTTTCAAATCTTAAGATTTCAGAAGGGTATCATGATATTGTAGTTAAGAGTATAGAATCTAGAACCAAATAATTTGGATTCAAGTCACAATACTGCAGTTTATCAGTTGTTTAGCTTTGGGAAAAAGTAATTGCCCTTCCCTGCATCAGTTTTGAACTTTGTAAAATTGTAAAATAACAGTTTTAAAATTATCTCATACACTTATTTTGAAGATTATGTGAGTCTATCCAGGTGAAATGCTTAGAACGATACCCGCTTTAGGTTAAGTTATGTTATAAATATAAATTATTCCCTAATCTTAAAAAGACTGAACGACTGAACAAAAGAAAAGAAAGCCCTAAAGGAATGCCTAGAAAAGAGAAAGTGTTCAATTGATTTTATCCATTGAGTTAGTTTCTATTAGCTGCCATAACAAATGCCCACAAATCTGTGGCTTAAAACAACAGACATTTACTATCTTAGAGTTCTAGAGTTCAGACGTTTGAAAACAAGTCATCAGCAGAGCCACTTTCCCTCTGGAGATCATAGGAGAAAACCTATTCCTTGCTTCTTTAAACTCCTGGTGGCTGTAAGGATTCCTGAGCACAGGGACACATCTCTCTCTGCTTCTTTCCATATTGCTTCTCTTTTGGATGTGCAGCAGTGACTTAATCTCCCTCTGCCTCTTTTCTGAAGATATTTGTGATGACATTTAAAGTTCTCCCATATAATCCAGAATGATATACTTATTCCAAGGCCCTTACCTTAATCATATCTGCACAGATTATTTTCTTCCAAATGAGGTAATATATATAGGTTCTATGGATTAGGACATAGATATGAATTTTGGAGCTGTTATTAACCTAACTAACATAGTTATTGAGATTTATTTGCTACTTACTGAAGTTTTTCATTATATTTTATATTGCATTTTGTATAACACTATTTTTTAAAGGACTTTGATGACTTGGCACAAGGTGATAAAACATTTTAGAATACAGCATGTAAGGAACTAAGAAAAATGGCATTTATTGAATTTAAAGTTTTGAATTAACAATTTCTAATATCAAATTATCTGTGCATTTGATTTTATATTTATGAAATTCAGTTTTGTATCTTAGATTATTTCTCTCCAAACTGAATTAGAAACAAAATAATGAACTTTGAAAATAAAACTGTTTAGACACTTTGCACCATATATATATATATATATATTCTCCATTTTTTAAAAACATAGATATTCCATTAATGAAAAATATACAGTAATACTAGGGTATAGGTAATTTTTTAGTACATGGCACTTTATTAATTAAAGTAATATATGTGGAATAATAATAAAAGTGAGTCATTTTCCTACCTCTGGTCTTAATATGCCAATTTTATTCAGCTATAACATTTGCTTAATATTTAATTTTTCTAGTCACTTACTTTCTACTGAATTATAAAGTAACTCATAGACTTAATGCACTTTTAAATGTAAAAGGCATAATGAATGCTGACTATCATATATAAATTAACCTGTACGTTGACTTAAACTTCAATTTTAATATTTTCTAAGGACTGGTTATTAATTTGGAGCCCATGAATCTCTGAAGTTGTATGTTTAATTTTACTCAGAAGTACATATTTTCTGGAAAAAACTACAAAATATTCATCAGTCTTTCAACATTGTCAATGATCCAAACATTTTTAAAACCACAGCTCTAAGGCATAATGTGATTTTTATGGTGGCATTATCTAAATATAATCATCTCATTCATTGAACAAATTATGTTCCTTATTAGATAAAAACCTATCAAGCAACTGGGGTTTTAGGAAATCAATAACTAAGTGTCCCCTTTCCCCATCTGAGTTGAATAATTGAGAGAGATCTAAGAGTCAAGCAGATGCAAATCAATATATCATTTATATTTCTGATAAAGCTATCTGGAGGATGTGACCTTATTCTGTGCCAGAGCGAGTTTGCTAATAACCCTCTGAATGTAACCATTTCCCCTCAACCCAGTGTCTCTTCTCTGGCCACAGAGTCAAGCCTCCCTTAGGCAAGGAGGTGGACCGCTGGCAAAGGCTGACCTAACACCTGAGCTCTTTCTCTCCACCTACGCGGTGAGATAACTAACTCCTCCAGCCGAACGGAAGAAACAGAAGAAAGGACAAACAGAGAGATTCTGTCAGAGGTGCTTCTTTAAGGCAAGTCTTACACATGGCTGACTGAGGTAAGAAGTTTCAGTGCTCTCTGTCACAAATCTCCATCTTTTTTTCCCCCTTGTGTTTAGCTTTAAAACTGAAATCTATGAGGAAGAGATTATCAATTCATGGTAACAGTCTTGCTTCCTCTTACTTAATTTTCCTCTCACAGCTTCCAATTCTGAAAGCTTTCTTGGCTGCTTTTATAGAATGACCAATGGGTCAGTTTCCTTTTGTGCCTACAATATTTCAAAATGGGCCATAAGAGTTCACTGTTTCAGCTAACTTAACAACCTTTCTTTATCTAAGACAAAAATTAACTTGCCATTTTACATTCTAAAGGAAAATTGCCCCCCTCATTTTATCTCATCAAACCCATCAGAAGTACTTCAGCAAAATTAAATAGCATTGTAAACTAACACCAATAATATAACTGTGATAACACAGAAATGCCATAAACTTGAATAAAATGCTTTTCATATATTAAAAATTTTAATAGATATTGAAGCTTGAATATTAAATCTGTTTGCAAGTTCAAGTCTCTGCAAATTAAAATCCTGAGGAATTATAATAAAAATCAATTTCTACTGCACTAATGAGTTAAGATTCAAAGTAATTAAAACCCAGAATTCCCATGTCCCAATTTTTTATTCTGACTTTAATAAGACAGATATTTCCCCCAATAACTTGATAACAGTATGATTTTTTGGACTGCTACAAAGTATGCTATCTTATACTAGAATGAAAGTTGTGTCCTCAGGTTTTTTTAAAGAGAATTTTTCTATGTATTTCATTCAAAGAGTCCAAATAAATAAAAAGCACACACAAGATATATACAACACTTACCTTGACTACCCCAAACACACACCCACAGATGCACTTGTATGTGCACATTCCAAAACTTAGAAAATACAAAATGCCTTGCACCTAGAGAAGTTACACCAAGAAAAACAATATCAACAGTACACTAAGCTGTAGGAAGTTCAGATGCATTTGAGAAGAAGATCCATAAATCTTGGGTTCAGTTTTCCTAGTCATTCTATGGGAACATAGCCCAAAACCAGGGCTTTACATAACACTGAAATAAATTCTTCAATATACAGCTAATTAAGTAATTAGATTTACTATGCAGGGAGACATTTCACGGTGAATACTTTCCCAAGGAGTGGCACTTTTAATAAAATTAAAATTTGTGTTTTCCATATTGGGCACATTAATTCCTCTTAATTTAGATTTAGCCTTGAGTGAGTTGTTTCTGGTATTGAAGTTCTGAATTATTACTCACTAGTGATCTCCAATCGGCAGGCTTTTATGGCAGGCCTCTGATACTTGGCCACATTGGCTTTCTCCACTACCTTTGTTGTGAAATCTCTTAATTTCTCTCTTATGGAAGCTTTCTCTTTTCTTGCAATTTTATTTTTTATTTATTTTTCAATCTGTCAGAAAAAGGAGTAGAAGCAGGAGGAGAAAGAGGGAGGAACGGAAGAAGGAGGCGGCGGAGGAGGAGAAGAGGAGTAGTTATCCTCGGGGTATTTCTGAACTGAAGCTTTTGTTAGTATTTCTGAATTTCAGACTATAGATTCTTGGAGATGACTAAATCTGTGCACAGGGTTTCTCACAGTGCCCATTTCATTCCCTAAATCTCAAATTGTCCCAAACATTGAGTTATCATTATTTTGGTTTCATCTATTCCTTCCACAGTAAAATATGCTTGTAGTATCCATTTTCACTTGCTGTTACTTATTCCTTTCTGCAGCCTTAACCTAATTTGTGATAGTTCAACATACAACTTAAGTAGATCCTTTTTATTCTGTACACCGTGTAAGCCTACCGACACTTGCTAATTTGAATTAATGTATCTCTTCCCCTTCAATCATTTGTTTTTGGTCCACACATAGGTTTATTCAATAATTCTCCAATGTCTTGTCCTTCTTTTCCTGTTAAAATTCTTTGTGCCTCTATCAGTTGTTAAGATCTAATGACAAGTAAAATATCTAGTTCATTTCTAATATCCTCTGTTAGACAAGTTAAAATATGGCTTTCTAAAATTTATATTTGTCTGTCCTGGCCTTCAAGATTCCACTTTCCTTTTCATGTCACTCTGGTCTTTTATCTAATATGCTACTTTTCTCCTAAAGAAACCTCCAACTTGAGGTGCCATTAAGCTTCTGCCATGATCTGTCATGACCCCAGGATCCTGGAATGGAGCCCCACATTGGGCTTCCTGCTCAGTGGGAAGCCTGCTCCTCCCTCCCCTGTCCCCCCTGCTTGTGTTCACTCTTTCACTGTGTCTCTCTCTGTCAAATAAATAAAATCTTTTAAAATAAAAAATAAAAAATAAAGAAATCTCAGTCTTTTGGCTTAGTTAGGTATGCCACAACTTCTATCGTGATACATTATAGCATGATGTTCCAAGTGTCTGTATCGCTATTCCTTCCTGTTCTTCTGCTGTTGTTGCATTGTTTTTGCTGCTATTTGTTTGCTGAATGAATTTTCAGGGGTAACTTTTGGTCATTTGCCTGAGCCTTTCTTTTCAGAGCAGTTTTAAGTTTACAATAAAATTAAGAGGAAGGTACAAAGATTTCCTATAAAATACCTTGCCCCACAACATACATATCCTTTCCCATTATCAACATCATTCATCAGAATACTAGTAGAGAA
Organism: Mustela putorius furo; assembly: GCF_011764305.1. Classification (NCBI taxonomy): domain Eukaryota; kingdom Metazoa; phylum Chordata; class Mammalia; order Carnivora; family Mustelidae; genus Mustela; species Mustela putorius. The sequence goes on from NW_025422117.1 coordinate 11,634,705, forward strand.
ATTACCAAGGATGAACTTATATTGACATCATAATCACCTAATATCCATAATTTATTCTAGGGTTTACGTTTGGTAATGTACATTCTATGAATTTAGACAAATGTATAATGATACATATTTATCAGTCTAATATACAGAATACTTTCAATGCCTTAAAATTTTTCTGTGTTCTTCTTATTCATCTGTCACTACCTTCTCAACTTTGGTAACCACTAATCTTTTTATTTATTGTCTCCATAGTTTTGTCTTTCGGTTACTAATTCTTTGAAGTCTGTATTTATTGCCATGTATGACCACTGATAACCCTGCTCAGTTAGCTTCCAGGGCTGCTAATGATTTGTTAGATTTTTTTTTTTTTTTTAACATCTTGAACCATAAGTTCAGATTTGCCTATTGCCAGAAGGACTGTGTCTATGTTTGGACATGACTTTAAGGATCATGTAGTTTATAATTTTGCTTTATCCTTCCAATACCTGCTCACACAAGACCTCAAGGTCATCAAGAAGTGAGAGTTTGGGCTTTCTTCCATCTTTGGGGTTTTGAACACATCTTTGCATTTTTAAAGCCTTTAGGTCTCCTGTAATATTTCAGAGCTCTACAAAGTCCCTGATGAACATCTCATTTCCTAGATCTTTCTTTAAAATTTTTGGCCAGCACTTCTTTGCTCTACCAAGTTTCACAGCTTTAGGCAGCTGATATCCACTGGACACAATTTTGAAAGAGGAAATAAATGAAAGCCACAACCTGAGTTTCTAAGTATTACATTTCTGTAATAGATATAGTACCATCCCAGTGACACTCAAAGCTATTTTTGTTATAGATGAATGAAAGTGGAAATAGACTGAAGCTAGAAGACTGGCTAGAATTTGTAAGTTTATAGGTGGGGAGGTGATGTTTCTCTCCTAAGAGGGGAATTTGGTAATTTCCCTTAAATTTAGTTGGGAGGTAAAGTTTGTGGAGGTCTATTTGTGGCATCTATATGTCTATGTTTTATCATTATCAACAATTCTTCAGAACCAAGATTAGGTAAGAGGATGCTCCATTAAACATTCCACATCCTGGTTTTGTTTTGTTTTAATATTATTTTGCTATTTTATGATGTCAGAATAATTATATTTACCAAAAATGTCAACTGGTCAGCAGATATAGCAATGTATTTAGATTCACATTAATATATCATAACTATGATAACAATTACAATAAAGTATTTGGCATTTGTGGAGTACCTATTACACATGAGGAAATTGTTTAAGCATGTTAACATCTTATAGAACTTTCAGGATAAGGAAAATAGTTATTTCCTCCATTCTATTTAGGAATAAGTTGCATCAGAGAGCATAAGAATTATCTTCTAGGCTCAAATAGCTAATATACGGTAGAGTCAGAGGCACTTTGATTCCAGAGTGATCTTAGCCATACATAAAGCAGCGGGGTAGAAGGAAACAGTATACTTATTCAAGTTTTTGAGCTGTTGTTTGGTTTTATTTTTTTATTTTATTTTATTTTATTTTTAATACTTTATTTATTTTAAGACTTTATTTTATTTATTTGACAGAGAGAGAAATCACAAGTAGGTGAAGAGGCAGGCAGAGAGAGAGGGAGAAGCAGGCTCCCCGCTGAGCGAGAGCCTGATGCGAGGCTTGATCCCAGGACCCTGAGATCATGACCTGAGCCGAAGGCAGAGGCTTAACCACTGAGCCACCCAGGTACCCCAGTTGTTTGGTTTTAAATTCTAGGGCATCTCTTGTTCTGATTCAGTGTAAAGCAGAAGACAGCTCTGGACTCATATAGGAATAAATCTTGATTCTATCCACTCTTATACAGTTGGAGCAAGTTATGTAAACTTCCAGAACCTGCACTAACTTGAAAACAACATACAAATATAAACACTGGTCACCTAGATCCCATGAGATAATGAATGTATACAACTTAACTGAGTGCTTAGAAAATGATAAACACTTAGGAAAAAGGCATCTGTGGATTTCTGTGTGTGTCTGTGTGCGTGTGTGTGTATGAGAGAGAGAGAGAGCATGCACGCTAATATCTTAGCTCCGTGTGGTGTGTGTACTTATTTTTTTTAATGCTATGGAGATTTGTAATGGTATGAGCCTAGAGTAGATTTCTGTTTACATTAAATAAATGCATTGGATGCTGCCTGCCAAAAGTGTTTCTTATTTATCTATTCACTGATGCTGCATAATTCCTCATGCATCTCACAGGTAGCCACAGTTGACAGAATATAATCAGAATACATATATATAATCAGAATATAATATTCTGATATAATTATATATAATAGATATTCTTCAATATGATAGAATTATATATAATTTATATATAAATATATATAACTTCAATATGATATAATTATATAGTATATATAATATTCTGTTATAATATATATATCAGAATCAGAATATAATCAGAATACATATATATTCAGACAGAATATAATCAGAATACAAAATAGCACAGCTTAATGCCATAATTTCTTTCATTTGGGCCTTAGTCTGCTGTGCTCCTTTTCTGTATCCCTAACTTCTATCTATTCTTCAAGGCCCAGAATAAGAGTCACTTACTTAATGCCATGTTTGGTTTTCTTCTATCAAAATTATTTTTTAACCCATTAAGTACCATTTAAATATGAATTATTTAAATTATATATTCTTATAATCAGTGAAATGGTTACTATATCTGGTTTCAAATGGATTAAATGATTCTTATAACAAGATATGGGTCCTACTAATTTTCTACCAGTGCTGAGACCAAATCCTCACTATCATGATGATTTGCATTAAGTAAATGCTGAACAGATTTTTCTGTTAAAATACAGATTGAGGCCTGATTGCAAAGAATTTATGGAAGATTTTGAAGCATATAATTTTTACACTCAATATCCCTTTGTGAAAATTACTTCTTTTGTTTTTGGATATCCTGCATGTAGGAAAATGAAAGAATACTAGAGGGGAAAATCATATTGCACAAAGACTGCCTTAAGCATTTCTAATACCTAACTTATTACCCTACGTGGAGTTATGCATGTGCATATTAGTGAGGAGATATGCTTATAAATCTTTGTACTGACAGTAAAATAGAGAGCTCTAAATACATTTTGGTGCATACCTAGCATTTTCTTTCTGAACTCAATAAGAATGTAAATGAAATTGCACAGCCTGTGTGTAAATATGCTGTATACATAGACTTGGAATACATGTATTGAAGCCATCAAAGAAAGAAGGAAAGAGGAAAAAAAAGAAAGAAACCTAGTAAATAAATTCATTTTTGACTCAGACCTGTGAAAATGTCTGACAGTGAAAAATGTCATCTTTAATGTGGTATACACTGGCTCTGTGGTATCCAAAGATGAATGTCAACTCATGGGAGAATGAAAGAGGCACTGAAAGGGAGGATAATATCTTCACTCAAACATACTTATATTCCAGTTATGGCTGAAAATGGAACTCTGCTGAAAGACTGAAAAAATAACAGTGTGACTATAAGACTTTGTCTTCTTATTGCTCTGAAATTACAATTTCCTACTGTTACTATTAAATACAATTTTCACATATATTTATGAAAAGGAACACGAGTACAGAAATGGTATCAAAGTGGAAGAAAAGTAAAGAAAGAGATTTTTTTCAACTCCAGTCTCATTTAATCCTCGGTGACTTTTCAATCTCAGAGTGGATTACTTTTTATGCTTTACCAGTAATCCAGGAAGAGCTTCTGTAAATCTTAGCTGTGTCTAACTCCTTAAAATCCATGTGGAATCCAAGTCTATTTTAAGTAAATATTTCATTCAAATATTTGAACTGTATTTTTAAAAGTGATGTGTGGGATAATATTGTAAAATTTGAATATCTCATTAATATTATGAGGAAAACAATGATGACCTTAAATGCTTAAAGACTCATAAAAATTACAGAAGAGCCTCAATGCCATCATTCTCTCACCTGAACCAGAACTTTACACAAATCCTGTCACCCATTTGGAATAAATTATGCCTTTGCAAATCTAATAGAGGAAATAGGGAACAGATTAAAGACTCAAGGGGACATATATTCTCACTAATCTCATAAATGTACTTTCTAAAATCTGATCTTAACCACATTTTACATCTTTTTTTCCTAACTTTCCTTCACTTTTGGCACATTATTTATTCCCAAATCTTGGAAAAATCTAGAAAAACTTCCCTTTCCATTTACAGAATCAGCAAATGTTTTATACTGAAATAATTGGAGAGTGACTGTGTTCCTGTAACTGGGTACAGTATGCATAAAGTTCTGAATTATGTTTCATATTTAATTCTACTACATTGTGAGATCTTGAAACAAAATATCTAAATAGTTGATAAATTTGTCAGCTGTCATCATATACCGTAAAGCATTTTATTTTTTATTTTTATTTTTTTAAAAGATTTTATTTATTTATTTGACAGACAGAGATCACAAGTAGGCAGAGAGGCGGGCAGAGAGGAGGAAGCAGGTTCCCTACCAAGCAGAGGACCTGATGTGGGGCTTTATCCCAGGACCCTGGGATCATGACCTGAGCCGAAGGCAGAGGCTTTAACCCACTGAGCCATCCAGGTGCCCCAATTTTTAATTTATTTTTTAAATTTATTTATTTGACAGAGAGAAATCACAAGTAGGCAGAGAGAGAGGAGGAAACAGGCTCCCTGCCAAGCAAAGAGCCTGATGCGGGACTTGATCCCAGGACCCTGAGATTATGACCTGGGCAGAAGTCAGAGGCTTGACCCACTGAACCACCCAGGCGCCCATCGTAAAGCATTTTAAAGAAAATGATTTGATATTTTGAATGGCTTGGAGTGAGAGGTCAAATGAGATAGATTTTTTTTTAATCTCTTTTCCTATTATGTTTGTATCTGGAGTTCTTAACATTCATTGGTCATTTTCTCATGACATTTCATTAGAGACTCAATGTTCTTTTAAATTTTTTTTTCATATAGCATATTCCAGATATTTTATACTAGTCTGCCAGTGCTAGATTTGGAGGGTTGGTGGTAAAAACTTTAAATTATGTTAGTGGAAATGAAGTTTTCTATTTCAGAAAACAAAAATTATTCTCCTCCAAAGTGAGAGGAGGGAAGCTTTGTAAGCTGTAATATATCTGGGTATGTGATCATTATATAATTACAGTCTTAAGTATTCAGAATTGCAGCCAATAAATAGAGATAGGCTGCTAGATACAGAAATAGAGATAGAGATAGACAGATGATAGATAAGAGAGACACAGAGATATTTTATTTTTGAAAAACACAACTATTTGGTCTTGGCTTATTCCATTAAAAATCAAACAAACACTGCTCTTTTAATAGATTACATGTGGCCTGATAGTGGGATATGGGGAAACAGGATTCAGTATCATTTCCCAAGTGGAAATCAAGTCTTCATCTATAAAGTTACTGTTGAATAAAACTGAGGACAAAGAGTTAGTCAAGTACATAAAGAAGATGTGTATGTGTATTTTTAAACATATATAGGTTTACATTTATAGAAATTTAAGAACTACTGATATAATGGAATGAAGAAAGAAATTAGTAAAATTTGTGACTATGCCATCATAGGATCTTTACACTCCCTATACTTCAACTTGCTTAACATTTGATAAATATTAATATTTCTCATCCATGGAAACAGAAAATATACATTTAAAATTTTTTATTTTATTCTCATTTTTTTCTAAATTAAAAAATATATATATGACTTAGATGTCACCTCTGACATGGAAAGAGGTTGGAAATGGTCACTCACATTCTTAAATAACAAGAAAAAGGATGTTGAACACACTGAATATTAGTGATTCTCCTTGGACCCATTAGAGAAGTAAAGTCTCAGAGTCAACCACTACCACAAAATCCACAGACACAGATGAATCCAGAGAGTCACAGCTAAGATATGCTTATTTGAAACAATATCCTGGGCTAGAAACTCCAGTGGGTAAGGAAGGTGAGACACCAAGCCAAGAAGATTATCCTTAAGCCTTAAGAGTTACTGGAATTTGCCTTCTTAGATTCTAGCCTTGCTTGAAACTCTTCATCTCCTTCATCTCCCAGTTTCTCCCATTTGGAAAGAGGATATCTATTCAACGCCTGCCCATCATTGTATTTTGAAAGCACATAACTTGTCTGGTTTCACAGGTTCACAGCTGGAGAGGAGTTTTGCCTCATGATGAATTGTACCCTAAGTCTTACCCATCTGTGATTTTTAGGTAGATTTTGATCTTTAGACCTGATAGTTGATGCTGGAATGAGTTAAGACTTTTGGAGCTCTTGAGATGGAATTAATGCATTTTTCATGTGAGAACATGAATTTCAGGGCACCAGGGGCAGAATATTATGGATTGAATGTCTTTTCCCAGAATTCATAGGTTGAAGCATTAACCTTCAGTACGGCTATTTCATACAGAAGAATATTATTCTGTAAGAAGAAGAAATGAACTATCAAACTACACACACATAAACACAAAAATATGTCTTAAATATATATTGTTAACTGAAAGCAGTCTAAAAAGACTGCACATAGTATGTCCAATTATAAAACATTCTAGAAAGGCAACACTACAGAGATGTTACTGTGAGGACCTATTTAGAAATTGTCCCTGCTGCCCTTCCCCCAGGGGATTTACAGGTAACAAAGCCCAGATACAAAGGTGGGTCAGGCCAGGTGGAGACATCCGATCAGTGGGGGGCATACATACTGTCTTCCTAGTTACCAAGGAGTATGGGCCCCACCCTTTGGGAGCCCTTTTGGCGCCAATCCCAGTCAAGGTGTAATAGGCTGGTTCAAATGTCTACTAGGGTAAATTGTAACTCGATTGGTCACCTAGTATCACTGTGGAGTTTCCTGTGTGTGTTACAATCTCATTGGCCACCTGTGCATGGCCAGGCGCAACCGCATGGCTTTTGCCTTTAAAAACTAGCCTATGAAACAGAGAAGGGTCGCCCTCTCTTGTAACAGGTGCGACCCCGAACGTTCAGTTAGATTCTTGATGCTTGGCGTGAAATAAAGCTTTGCTTGACCTTTGCTTTGTATCAGTCTCGCTCCTTTAATCACAGACCCATTATTGGGGCATAACAGTTACAAAGATCAATATTTTTCAAGGAAGAAAGGGGAAGTAAGTTGGTGAGACATGGAATATTTTGGAGTATTGAAACTATTCTGGATGATACCAGAAGTCTGGAAACATAAGAGTATGTACTTATCAAAATCTACAGAACTTTAAGGCACAAAGAGTAGATATAAATGTACACAAATAAAATTATCCAGATGAAACTGGGATCCCAGAATGTTATGCCACATGTGGTAACAAAAGCTAACTGCATTAAAAATATCTTACTCTATCTCCCTGATTTGGCTAGGAGAAAATTAATGACCTAAGTAACTTTGGAAAAGTACGGAGTTTATAAGACTAAAAGAAAAAAAAACACACACACACCTATTATAGTTTATAAAGTTTCTTATATGTTAACAGTGCTATTACTGCTATACATCAATACTGAAATTGAATAGTTAAGTTTATGTATAACAATTTCCAAATTTGGGGCTGTTGAAATAGTTTACAAATAAGCAAGTTGAGGAAAGTGGAAACAGTTTGTTACAGTTCTAAGAACTCTTGGTTACCATAATAAAAGAATAAATTGTTGCACATAGGAATATTTATAGATATGTGTATATCCAAAGGCTATTATGTACATATTCCTTTGCTTCCTCTTTGAGATGTGAAGCCCTATCAAGATGCATCTGGAAAATCCCTAAGTACCAGAAAGTAAGGAAGTCTTCCAAAGAACAGTAATGCCATAGAGCTTCTCATGTATAAAAAGCCATTGGTCTACAGTAGAGAGCAGATAGGTTTTAGAGTTAGCCTGCCGGGACTTTACTCTCAGTTTCTTTCTCTACCTAAATTGCTATGCTAGATAGTTTACTCAAATGCTCTGAGCTCCATTTTATTTGCATAATTGAAATAATAATAATGATTTTACCTCAAGGATTAATTTGAGAATTAATGTTGATGATTTTTATTCTTAGTGCAATACCTTTCTCAAACTAATGTCTTAATTAACACTCTGAATACTATCTATGCTATTTGTTTTATAATTATGGTTCATACTACATAGTGTTCTCTAATCTGATTTTCAAATTAATACTATGAAATAAATACTAAGATATTTATAGCATATTAAATATTAAGGGAAGCCCACAAAATCATTTATGTCTTCCCTTCAATAATTCTTATTCTTTTAACTACTTTCAATATGTAAGAGGAAACCATTTTTTCCTCTGATTTTTTCAGCCATCAAATCTACTATAAGGTAAAAGGGCAGAGAATGAAATCTCATTTCATGTCTGTCCTAATAGGTACATTTAGTAAAAGTAGAATATTAAGTTTATTATTTCAAAGGATCTTGGTCCAAAGCCTATTTAATTTCTGTTTGTAGAATTAAGTTACCATTGTTGTGCTGAGACTAACAGAATAGCCTGGAGAAAACTGCCAGGAGGTTAATTACCAAGTTCTCTTGAAAGTCAATAGATTCTTTTCAACAGTCTTTTCTACTAAGAAGTCCCTAGAGTCTTTACTGCTTGACGAACATTACTATTAGCAAATTTTACTTTGTCTGAAGAGCTCCATATTCCAAGTGAAATTTACTACTTACAAGAGAAAGTCAAACACATTTGTAAATTGCAATGAAGCACTTCTAAAATAACACTTTCAGGGGCACCTGGGTGGCTCAGTTAAGTGTCTGCCTTCAGCTCAGGTCATAATACCAGGGTCCTGGGAGGGAGCCCCATATTGGGCTCCCTGCTCAGCGGGAAGCCTGCTTCTCCCTCTCCCACTCCCCCTGCTTGGGTTCCCTCTCTAGCTGTGTCTCTCTCTGTCAAATAAATAAATAAAATCTTAAAAATAAAATAAAATAATACTTTCAGTTCAGATACACTTATATATCTAAATATGTTGGGAATTTAGCACTAAAGCTATCATTGCTTGTTTCAAAGGAAAACGCAACATTGCATGCTTTAAATCTAATCTCTATGGGTTCATCTTTTTTTTTTTTTAATATATTTATTTATTTGACAGCAGGAGGGATTACAATTAGGAAGAGAGGCAGACAGAGAGAGGGGGAAAGCAGACTCCCTGCTGGGCAGGGAGCCTGATATGGACCTCGATCCCAGGACCCTGAGATCATGACCTGAGCTAAAGGCAGAGGCTTAACCCACTGAGCCACCCAGGTGCCCACTATGGGTTCATCTTGATGCAATAACCACAGTTATGTAATATAGCATTTAGATTAATTTAAACAGTCAACAAGAAAGTTCACTTGGTTTTGTGATAAGTCCTAGCAGTTCTTCAGGACATTTGTTCAGGTCTATTGCTCTTATTTAAATGACAATATATTTAATGAGCAATAATATTATAAGTAACTTTTAATGATTTGTCCTATGATGGATTAGCATTTTGAATATTTTCAGGCCATATAAAAAAGATTACTTACTACATACAGAATTTAAATTAGATCTAAAGTTCTTTTAAATGTGTTGTTCTCTCACTACTATTCTTCTCAAGAACATTTTTAGTTATTAATCCTAGCACTCTTACTGAGAACATTATGGATTTGGCTTCTTGAGGCTTCTCAACAAACCTGCAGGCAGCCACTTTGAATGAATTATGCTTAGGAGTCAGGATGAACTTTATTTTTCATTCTGTATTTCATCCAATGCTCTCTGTGTCACATATACCTCTGAGAATATAATCTTGTTTCTGTTTGAAAACTTCCAGGAATGAAGAACTTGTTACATGATGAGACAACACCACTCCTTTTAGGAAACTTATACATATTAAAGTGTCATTTGCTAGTTTAAACCAAAAGGGACTGAACCATTATTTCCAGCCATTGACCCAAATTCCGTTTCTACAGATCATTATAACAAAAGCTGAATTTCTTCCCAACTAGAGGAATCTTGAAATAAATTTTGTGCAAAAAAAGCCTGGAAATTTTGCAGCAGTGTCGACATAGGAAGTAAACTGAAATGGCTCGATAAGCTTGGTGATCTTGGCAGATTGTGGTTTCACCTTGACAGATAATAGTGCACTACATTGTCAAGTCATTCACCCCACAAATTTATACAACATACAACATTGAAATAGGAATAATATAACTGCAAAAATGATGCCCATCAAAAAGATTTGAAAGAACATGAGAATCACTGGTCCACAGTAATTCTAAATTTTAGGCAAGCAATGAATTGTTGCCAGGTTTTCCTCCCCTTGGGAGTGAAAATATTCATTGATGAGGACCTAGTTTCGCTCCATGAGAGCAGTTCCCAAGTTCATCATATATTGTATTTGTCCAAATTTTCTTTGATCCAGGTTCTTTCCACTAAGAAAAAAATTCCCTTTTCTTAAGAAACTGTCCATATTTGATTTCCCAGCCTGGTTCTCAACAGCAGAAAGTTCGAAGCCCAATGTTTTTTGTTTGTTTGTGTGTTTTTCTTTTTAATTTTTATTTGTCTTCTCATTTTTTTGCCCTTTGCGGGTAGTGCTTTTGCCAGAATAGCCTCCTTTAAAATCTATGGGTTTCTTAAACATCTGATATGGTGGTTTTTCTCCATGTGCTAAAAGCCATATCCATAATGTATCTTCTTATTTAGATCTGTATGTCAGGCTGGTGACAACACTTTTAAAATTCTTAGAAGCCCTTTGTGTTAAGCTGTGAATGTCTAGTAGGCACTTCTTTTAAAGCTTTCACAGGTCTTAATGAGAATTCATTATATCTTTAGCTCATTCTTTATGAGCTAAAACCTTGATTTGATTTTTAATGCCAGAACTCATTTTAGTTTGTGAATCTTTATCAACAGAGAAGACTGAAGATGATTACTCAGCAATACCTGGGTCTTCCCTGTTTCCTCTAAATCCTGTTTGCAAACCAAACAATTTCTTCCTTAGGTCATCATGTCCCTCCTCCCTTATCACAGATTACTAGAGCCATCCAACTGGCATTTACAGCTTTTCATTTGATGACATTAGTCAGTGCTCAACTTCATTAAATGTATTTTTTATCTCCCGCATTACTGCAGACAGTAATTTCGCTAATTGTTTTTTTCACTACTCTAATAGTTGAGTTTCTCCAAATATGTTTTTCATTGTTTTCTATCACTATTAAAATTTTCAGCATCATCTTCCTGACCTTTGCTGTTACCTTGCCGCATTTCCAGCCTGGGTGTGGTTGGGTCAATGCCAGGGGGTTTCAATTTTTATTCAGATGCAATTCTGTGCAAGTTTGATCTTGCTTCATGGCAAATCATCTTAAAACGTACTGGCTTAAAATAATAATTATGTATTCTTACAGCGCTATGGCTGCACAGGGCAGATTTTGCTGATATAGTCAGGTTCAGCTGAGTCTAGTCTTAAGTGTTTTCATTCAACTTTCTAGGGGTTAACCAGGTTTATTGGATAAAAGAAAAACTTGATTCATATATCTTGTGATTAACTCTGTGTCAACTGGAACAATGGCTAAATATGTCTCATTATTTACCCAGGAGGCTATCCCAGGCTTTCTCACCAGCTTAAAAAGCACTGCTAGTAGCGAAATAAGCAACTGTGTTAGAACTTGCTTCTTTTATAAGGCTTATCTGCTTTCTAGCCTCTGATGTCAGCCTCTCCAACTGTTAAACAACTACCAAGTGAATGGCATATATTTTGCTGTGTTTGTTTGACAACAACCAAATTTTATTTATCATATTATTAAGTTAGGGTAAATGTAGTGACAATCAAATACAAAATTGTTTATAGCAGCAATGTCCACAATAGCCAAACTATGGAAAGAACCTAGATGTCCATCAACAGATGAATGGATAAAGAATATGGAATGGAATGGAATACTATGCAGCCATCAAAAGAAATGAAATCTTGACATTGGTGATGACGTGGATGGAATTAGAGGGTATCATGCTTAGCGAAATAAGTCAATCAGAGAAAGACAACTATCATATGATCTCCCTGATATGAGGAAGTGGATACGCAGCATGGGGGGTTAAGGGTGTAGGAGAAGAATAAATGAATCAAGGGATTTTATAGAATGAAGTTTATTTTTCCCTCAAATCACATTCTAGGTGGGACAAGTGGTAAAGGAAGTGAGGATCTTTGCTCCAAGCTATGTTTCAAGGACAAAACACATTCTATCAACCCTAGTACTCAAATATTTGGGATTTTGAAGCTGTGTCATCTGCATCATCTGGATGACCACGAGAAAGACTGTCCACGCATTAGACACATACACTGTTAGCCACTTCAAGCTGGAGGGGACGTGTATCATTTTTACTCATATTCCCCTGGTAAAAATCAGGCCTGTGACTCCCCATTGAGGCAAGTGGGCTGGAATATATAATCTAGTAGTCTTCCAAGGAAGATGAGGTGTTATTATTGATGAATGTTCACCTAGTTTTTGCCATAGCACTCTTAATAACCCAACACTGTTTTTAATTAAATGCATGTTTATTTTGTATTTTCAAAATTTTAATATATCTAATATATTCCCATATCTATTAAAAATGTCTCATTATAGATAGTTTATATGTTTTTAAACATTTTGTATGTGCTTAAAAATATTGCTCCTTCTCCATAAAGAAGATATATATATATATATATATATATATGGTATGTGTGTATATATATATAGATATATATATAGAGATATATATGTATATCTCTATATATATATCTATATATATATACAAAGGAAAACTATGCAGCCATCAAAAAAACATGAAATCTTGCCAATTGCAATGACATGGATAGAACTATAGGGTACTACGCTAAGCAAAATAAGCCAATCAGAGAAAGACAATTATCATATGGTCTCTCTGATATGAGGAGTTTGAGAGGCAGGGTGGGGGTTTGTGGGGGGAAGGGAGGGAAAAATGAGACAAGATGGGACTGGGGAGAGAGACAAACCATAAGAGACTCTTAATCTCAGGAAACAAACTGAGGGCTGCTAGAGCAGGGAAGGAATAGGGTGGTTGGGTAATAGACATTGGGGAGGGTATGTGCTACGGTGAACACTGTAAATTGTATAAGACTGATGATTCACAGACCTGTACCCTGAAACAAATAATACATTATATGTTAAAATTATATATATATATATATATGTATATGTATATACATATATATATATATATTTCAAAATATATATTGATCCTCCTCTTTATACAGATAGCTATTTTGAAAGGAAGATGCAAGGTAAACATACAAATTCTAAGTTAGTCATAGTAAAATACCTGAATACTCTGCTTTATTCAAACAATTTCATTTTTTCTCTTTATCTAAAAGCCCCAAAAGTTATCAATATATTGATAGGAGGAGATAAGAGAGTACTATAGGAGATCATTTCCCTAGAGCATTGTGTGTAATTATAGTGTTCAGAGGAAGTGAGTCTTATGGAAAACAAGTGGTCTGAGTATCCAGGGATTACTCTAAAAGCTACTAACAGATGGAGAAGGAGAGAGCCACGGCAGAACTATTTAGGTATTTAAGACATTTAGTTCATCTCCTTTGAGGGGTGATTTGAATTTGATTTGTAGACTTTATTATTCTCCAGCCTGTATGACTAAATGACATTGCTCTAACTTAATGGCTAGATTTGTCTGATTCCTGATATTGCTAAAACTTGATTCTGTTATTTTAGATTCCTAATAATAGGAACTTCATGCCCAGTGAGGAGGCTGACTGACTCAGGGCTCAATCTCACAATGCTGAGATCATGACGGGAGCTGAAATCAAGAGTTAGAAGCTTAACCAAGTGAGCCACCCAGGTGTTTCTGATGATACTTTTTAAGGGTCTATGTATTTCCTGTTTTTAGCCATATTTATTTTCGGACTCCAAATTATGGTTGCTTCCTTAATCAGATAATCAGGCTTGGTATTCTTTTTTTTGGGGGGGGGGGCTTGGTATTCTTATTGAAGCTGCATTTTTACCCTTGACTTTTCTTGCAAAACTGTTTCAATAAGAAAGAGTTTTAGCTTTATTGTTACATAAATATATAGATAATACAAAATAATAGACAAATTTGTCATCAGAAACTGGTAAGAACTGAGGTAACTAAAAATTTCCCTTAACTATGGGTGAAGATGTTGCTTTACTATCCTGAATTAACAACAATACTTCAAATGGATATCCTTATATGAAAACTTTAGTATGGTGATCAAATCCCTCATGTTCTACAGAACTTTGATACTAATGATTATGCTATTTAAAAGGCACAGTTATCACATATTTGAAGATAGGGTTTGTTAGTTTAATTTTAAAGCTGCATGTACTCCTAGAGAACTGTTTTTACAAATGTTAAAGGGATATTGAGATGAAGGGTTCTGGGTTTCCAAACATATAAGATTTCTGACAAGACATACTCTCTTTTTAAAAAATTAAATTACTACAAATTCAGTAATATTATTTGGTCTATCATTTTGGATCACTGATACTTTGTAAGCAAATGTCTAGAATCCAGTTTGATTGAATTTAATAATAAATGCATTTATTTGAGAAAGTATATGTTTCTTGTTGTATTAAACTTGTTGCTATATTTTGGGGAATACTTAACATAAAAGCACAATGTAATTATTATGGAACTTTAAAAAAAACTTTGTGCATTAAAAAAATATACCTAAAAAGCAAAAATTAAATGTTCTAGCTTTTAATAGGTAGCTAAATGTGGTAATGTACAATTGTGCATAGAAATAGGAATAGGGGCTGATCCTAGTGGTTTGAAACTGTCTCACTTGTATCAATAAACAGACATATGTTCCACTAAATTATACCCCGCCCATTGTTTATTTCTTACTCACTAATAACATCACAGGAAAAGAACAGAGCTATTAAAAGATGAACAGTGAATGTGATATAAAGAACTGTAACACTTTAGTATAATGCAAATGCCTTGTTAATCCATATACTCTCCTACATCCAAATCACATATATTTGTATACATCGCACTTTGGAAAATTTTTATTTTTGAAAGTGAATTCATGCTGAGTATGCCCAGCTTGGGGGAAAAAAAATTACAAGATATATAGGGATTTGATTTTAACATGTCACTTTAAGTATAGTACTGAAGAAGGTAATGAAACACAAAATTCAAAGGAGTTTAACTTCCTCACCTGATTTTTAACATTTATGAGTGATATGGAATAAAATCTGCTGATATTTTTAAAAATATAGGAGATTCCTTGAGAGTTAAAACAAATTTATAAATAACCTGATTTTATGAATTAAACCATTATAACAATTTGGTGTAAGAATCATACACATATACACATACACACAATGACAAAGTGACCACTTTTATTCTGCCTTATAAGAGTAGAATATTTGTGGTTACTCTGTTTTTGACCTGTGTAAGGTTTGTCTAGATTTCTTTGGTCAGCTTGCTTATGGTAAATATTTTTTATCTAGCACCACTGAGAGGAGATAATGTCTTACTAATCCAGTATTTCCAACTGTATGACCCTTTTTCTTCTAAAATATTGATTCAGACATCTTAATTGCAAATGTGGATACAATTCATTGGAGTCATTAGATAATTAATTTCATGAGATAACAGATATTGTAATTTACATGGTGGTGTAGTAACAATCTGCTTCATTCTTTTTGTAATTACCATCTGTTTGCACTGATGTGGTAGAATCTGCCACTGCTATATAAATTACAACTAGAAGATGCTTACAGTAAGCAATACTGGTAATTAATGACATGTCATACACATATGCAGGGTGGCTCTTAATACTTGGACATTTCAATATTGAATATTATAAATATTCCACTTGGAAATTATGCTTAAGATTAAACTTTCAAAGCATTTTTTTCCTCTTTAAATTCTAATTTTGTTCTTTTATGATTCCATAAAATAAAAAAACTAACACACTTTCAGTCCCAACATAACATATCTTAAAAATTGTGTCATTCATTCAATGGATATTTGTGGATTAAGTAGTGTATGGCCTTAGCTTATGCACTGAAAATTATAAAAATGACAATATTAAGCATTTACTTTCAAGAAGTTGGTGCCACTGTAGAATGCAAATGATAAGGACATAAAGTGAGTCTTAATACAGCTCTGAGGTACAAAATACAGGAAACTTCACTCTCCATAGGGTTGTGGTCAGGTACATCTTCTTTAAGATGTTGATAAGTAAATTAAACTTTGATTCCCATCATGGTTAATTTTATGTGTCAAGGTGGATAGCCCATGGTATCTAGTTGTTTAGTCAAATACTAGTCTAGAGAGGTGAAGGTATCTTGTAGATGGGATTAATATCCTTATAATCATTAATATTCAATGATTATCATATGATTATATGATAGGATATATGTGATAGGATATAAATGATATATGATATATGATATGATATGATATGATATCATTTGACATATAATACATATGATAGGATATATATCCTATCAATAATCATATGATATAATCATATCATATCATATGATTATATCATGTATATATTATAAACCATATATATGACTATATGTATCATATATATGATATATAAATCATATAGATTTATGTACATAAATTTATATATATGATTTGTGATTTATGTAAATAAATCATACATATATATATGATTTATTTTGAGGAGTTGACTCACATGATTGTCTGAAATTTATAGGCCAAGGCAGAAGACTGGAAATTCAGACAGGATTCCTATGTTAATCTTCAGATAGAATTCCTATCTTCTACAGGAAACTTCAGTTTACACTCTTAAGACCTTCAACTGATTGGATGAGTCCTTCACATATCATGGAGGATCATCTGCTGTTCTTAAAATAGATGTATGTGTGTAAGTGTTTAGATATAGAGAGAAAGAATAGAGAAACAGTCAATAGGTTCTGAGATAAATAAATATATATAAACATATATATAAATATATATGTGTAAATATACATGTATGTGTGTATATATTTATGTTTTATAAACAAGTATTTTATTGATATATATATATAATATATATGATATATATAAAAATATACATTTGTATATATATTTGTAAATCAGTAGTGATAACCCTGCACAGTGAGACAAGATTCTAAATTGCCAGTATAACTAACCATAGAAGGAGTTCATAAGGAGTGATTATGTAGAGTGATCTATTTTGGCAATTAGAGGTGGGGCATTTGGTTTAGCAACTGAGGACAGAACAGGTGAGAATTGTGAAATTATTCAATGTAACATAATTAACATACATTATTCAATGTAACATAATTAACAATGTAACATATCATGGAGGACCATCTATTGTTCTTAAAATAGATACATGCGTGTAAGTGTTCAGATAAAGAGAGAAAGAATAGAGAAACAGAATTAATAGGTTCCATGATAAATAAATAAATATATATTTATATGTGTGTGTATACATGTATATGTGTATATATATATTTATGACTTATAAATATATATGATATATATGATATATATCAATAAAATACTTATTTATAAATCAGTGGGGATAACTCTGGCACAGTGAGATAAGGTTCTAATTTGCCAATATAACTAACCATAGAAGCAGTTTATAAGGAGGGATTATGTAGAGTGATCTATTTTGGCTAGTAGAGGTAGGACATTTGGTTTAGCAACTGAGGACAGAATAGGTGAGAATTGGGATATTATTCAATGTAACAGTGCTAATTATTAGGCTATAAATAATGAGTTGTAGGGACGCCTGGGTGGCTCAGTTGGTTGGACGACTGCCTTCGGCTCAGGTCATGATCCTGGATTCCTGGGATCGAGTCCCGCATCGGGCTCCCAGCTCCACGGGGAGTCTGCTTCTCCCTCTGACCTTCTCCTCGCTCATGCTCTCTCTCGCTGTCTCTCTCTCAAATAAATAAATAAAATATTAAAAAAAAAATAATGAGTTGTAGAGGAGAGTGTTTAAGTGCTATATGTTTTAGTTTTAATATATTTGGCACAGTAACTATGGAAAATGGCACATTTTGTATAATTTGATCTAAAAGATTTAAGTCCATATACAATGGTTTGGACCTTTAAAAATTCACCATTACTGTAATTCCCATGACATTGCAATATAGATGACTTGTAACTTCTTACAAAGCCATAAAATTTATAAGAAACAATTTTTAGACTCATAAAGGATTTTTTTGTTTTTAAACTTGTAATGAATTCAGTGACAATGACCTTTCTTGATACTTTATGTTTTCAGCTTTTTAGATTCTTACCCTATATGATCCTCTTTTTCAAAGGCCTAAAATTAAGTTATGTTGTCAATAAGGAATATTGCACTGACTGTGTTTTCTGAGTAGTGAGGTTAAGCTTTAGGAAATTTATACCCCGGATCCTTTAGTATGTTGTCATATAATTAAACTGGATTTAACTATTCATTTCACACTTGAGAGAAATTATTTTAGTGAAGAAAAAGTGAATGGGGATAGAAAGACCATGATTCTGTCTTTCAATATAACAGTATGCAGTCCTAGTCCAGTTAATCTCAGATTTGGGTGTCAGCACCTTTTTAATATAAAAGACAATATAGCAAATGTCTTAGTTTTTGCAGGCCACAGTGGCAAAGAGGCTATAGTTTGTTGAACCATTTTCTTAGAGCTTCAAATTCTTCAAGTATAAATTTAAGAGAATGTTACAAAGATTAAATTACATTAATTCAAAAACATAATCATTGAGTGCCTATATGAGGATACTATAGTATATTACTGTATTGACTCAAGTGCTATACTTACTATACTTGGTGCTATATTTTCCTAAAATATTTAGCAGTTATTCAACTTTATATTATTACAGAGCAAACTTCCTCAAAAATTAGTGTCTTAAAACAACAAACATTTGATTGTGTCTCATAATTCTGTGGGTCAGTAAATAGCGGAGGGCTATGTTCCAGGCAAGGCTCAGCTGGACAATTTTGAGCTTTATTTGGTGTTGACTGATGTAAATTGGTGATGTTCAGCTCAAAGCCAAGCTGGCCTGGGGGTGTTCATAATGGCTCCACTCACATGTATGTAACTTTGCCAGATTAGTTGGAAGACGGGGAATGTCCAGACCCTTCTCCCCCTCCTGGAGTCTCTGAGTTTCTCAGTGTGGCCTCTCTAGATGGGCACTTAGGATTCTCACATGGCAAGTGAGGGCTCCAAAAATAAAACTAATGCAGGAGTTGGCATTTTTCCTGAAAACCAAGATAGAAACTCTTGTAATATCACTTCTTCCACACTCACCAGTAAAGCAAGGCAACAGGCCAGCACAGATGGAAAGAAGGTAGAATTAAATAAACATCCCAATGGGGGAAAGCTAGACAATCTGTGGTTATTTTTAATCCGACACTGCCTGTTGGCAGGTCACAGATTCCTGAGTTTCACCCTCTCCATGCCTACAAAGTCTCCCTTTAGTATATCATCTTCTCCTACTTCAGGAAATTACATGCAAATCAAGTCTAAGTGTGGATCTTCTATGTTGTATGGTTTCTGCCCATCTAAACCTGTGAACTAAAGAGACTAAAGAACTAAAGAAATCTATCTTTCATATACTCAGCACACAATGGTGAGTCAGTCATGGAAAAATTATAATAGATACTTCCATTAACAAAGCCCTGGGCTGGGGGATGTTAGGCAATTAGCAGTCATTGGTGGATTGTAAAGCTGAAATCCAGCTGGACATATTTTGTCCATTCCTTGGTTAGGGCTTAGTCCTTCCAGTAGAGAAAGATTCTCTTCAGGCCTTGGTTTGATCCTCTGGGTCTTGAAGTCATGAGCTTCCTGTACTATATTTTACTTCAGAAATCAAAAGCTATATCTATAATTCTTTCTGAGACTGTAATTCTATTCATTGAGCTGATAGGGCATTCTGTAAAAATACCATTAATATCTTTAAAATTTTGCCTTGTTTTTGTGGTGTTAGAGATCCTTTTACATAGAAGAGAGGTTCTAAATGTCACATCTTAAGTAAGGCAAGGGTAAAGAAAATACTTCTATGCCTCAAACTCCTGGGGACACAACACAAGGATACTTTGATTTTTGGGGGGAGGAGGAGGAGTCCCCCACAGAAAATGAGGACATTGATGCAGCATTTTCAATTCCATAATTTTCCTTTAAAATATTCTTTCATATAAATTCTAAGCTGTTTATATGCAACTGGAGATGAGTAATAGATATTTCTTTTTTTTAATTAATTTTTTATTTTTTTATAAACATATATTTTTATCTCCAGGGGTACAGGTCTGTGAATCACCAGGTTTATACACTTCACAGCACTCACCAAAGCACATACCCTCCCCAATGTCCATAATCCCACCCCCTTCTCCCAACCCCCCTCCCCCCAGTGATGCAACATGGGGGCTTAAGTGGCTAGAAGAAGAATCAATGAAACAAGATGGAATTGGGAGGGGGACAAACCATAAGTGACTCTTACTCTTACAAAACAAACTGAGTAATAGATATTTCTAATCGAACAGCTGTATGACCAGTCATACTAAGGAATCTAAGGGTGCTCCTTGCATCAATATTGAAATTATGAGGGTGTTTTTTATTTATTGTCCTTGGCATTGAAGCTTTATCCAACCTGACTTTACAGGGTCATTGAAAATACCTGCTGTACACAGTTACATACTTGCATATATTCTTTTATTTCATCAAATTTTACATAAATGTGGTTACCCTAGTAGCAAAATAGATTGTGACATATTTAAATTCTTCCTCCAGTTGCAGAGGGAAGCTATCATTTGTTGAGGAAGTGCATCATGATACAAAAATGTATCATGCTTATGGGTCATGCATATACACAAACATAAAAACACACTTCCAGAAGTTTTATTAGATATGTACTTTTATTCCTACTTTATAAATAAGAAAACTAAGTATTTGACAATGTTAAGTAATTACTCAGGGTCACATAACTCCTGATACTAGAACTATGTTTTTTTTCCTCTTTGATATATTAATTCCTACAATAGTAAATGAGAAGAAATAGGTTTCAAATCACATATTTTTTATGTGATGAAATGTGGCTTAAAAACCTAGATCTTCTATTTCCAAAACAAAAATTCTCTGCATTATACCATGTGCATCTGTAGTTTTGTAGTTTCAGATGTGTGAATAGCTATGCAACAAGAAATTAGTTTCAGGGTATAGAGATGACAGAGATAGTAGCCAGCTGTGCAAAAAAGGAGCGATAATGACACAAAAGTGATGGCAATTTGCAGGATACTGGTTAAAGGATATTGGTTTTCTTCTATTACTGAGTAGGAGCTCAATCCTAAGAGACATACATAGAGAGAGAACTAAAGTTCATCAAGAATTCAGTATGGCACAGACACTAAGCTAAGTGCTTCACATGTACTGAAGGAGGAGATTTCTTCATTCATCTCTTAGAGAATACATATTTTCTAATCATGAAAAACTACATGTTTCTTAAGCATGACTCAGATTATTTTTATGATGATTCCATTTGCTAGTTCTTTTGAGAGGGGATGTTAAAACACATGTTTTGCTGACTTTCACACGAAAATAGCGAAAACATATGTTGGGAGTTAAAATTATGTTTCATTGATCATTTCAGTAAGAGTGCAATAGAAGATATGGAAGACAAGTTTCATTTTTGTATATTTTGTGATATATTTCATATCAATATTTCTGATATGATCTATTTTGTGTGTCTTAGATGTGTGGGAAGCAAAGTAGAAAATATTCTATTGTTATTTAGAGCTAGTTAATCAGAAAGATACAAA
The DNA here is from genome assembly GCF_011764305.1 of Mustela putorius furo. Classification (NCBI taxonomy): domain Eukaryota; kingdom Metazoa; phylum Chordata; class Mammalia; order Carnivora; family Mustelidae; genus Mustela; species Mustela putorius. Next base: position 11,656,467 of record NW_025422117.1, read on the forward strand.
TCAAGGTATAGTTGAAATAAAAGTAAATATATTTAATGAAAATTTATCAAGGACGTTAAAAGGAGAGAAAGGAGAAAAGCCCAATTGTATTCCATTAAGTCTGAAAAAGAAAAACAAGTACTATTGAAAGCTCATTCAAAGAGAAATTTAAAAGCTAAGAGTATCACCTGAGCAACCAGTGTGTCTCTGAACCAAGCACTGTCCATGGAAAGCATATCTATCCACAGATATTCTATCTGGCTGGGAAGTTGAGCTCTCCACTTGCTGAGGATAGCAGGAGAACCCTGCTGGAGGTATTCCTAAGAAATAATTAAAGAAAATTTATCCACCCCCCTCCTTTTTTTTTTTTTTTAAAGATTCTTATTTTATTTATTTGACAGAGAGAGAGAGATCACAAGTAGGCAGAGAGGCAGGCAGAGGGGGGGGGGAGCAAGCTCCCTGCTGAGCAGAGAGCTCAATGTGATCTAATTCCCAGGACCCTGAGATCATGACCTGAGCCTAAGGAGAGGCCTAACCCACTGGGCCACCCAGGTTCCCCTAAAGGAAAATTATTCTATTCAAACGATAAACAGAATGTCCTACACAATCTTACAAATCAGAGTAAAGCAAATTTTCTTGTCTTTAACAATAGAGATAACTAACTAGATATTGGAGCTTGCCATCCCTGCTCTAAAACTTTGACAGAAATAAGTTCTTCGTGTTGCATTAGATTAAGATGAGGCACTGTCAAGAAATAAAAGAATATTTTGCAAAAGAGTTATCATTCAAATACTGAAGAAATGTCTGTTCAGCCTAAAAATGGTGATGATGATAGGAAATTTAGGCAGTAGCAGATGATAATATTAGACTGCCACTGGCCAAATATTCTTAATAAATAATGCAGTTACATCTATATAATAGTGGTAGTGAAGAGCGAAGGATATATTTAAGAATTTTAATTTTAATATTTCAGAAACAGTTTAGATCTAAGAATTATAAATTGATAAAAAATAAATCACCAATGTTTATAATTATTTCTGTAAACCTTGATTTAAAAACATGCATAGAAATATGGATCTTTAGTGATCATGTATTATAGCAGAAATACTTTGGTTATGGGAAAATAAACTAATGTTAGAAAATCCAGGATAGATTCTGGCTGGTAAGTAAGTTGAAGAAGTAGTCTACTTGTATCCTTTTACATTTATTCCAAAATTACTTACTAATTACCTGCTCTGTATCAAGTTCTGTCTTAGGTAACTGTTCAATGTAGGTAATAAGTCATTTATAGCACTTTTTACCTGAGGTGTTAATTGAAAAATATTTTTATCATGCTTTGATTTCAGTTTATAAATTAACTAAATTTTCACCTTTTTAAGTGTTGTAAGAAACTCAAAATAAAACAAGTCATTTTAATTGAATGACTATGTGCATTAACTATCTAGAAAAGGTATTTCAAAAACTATCAATTGTATGTGTGTGTCTCAAGAAATTATTATTAAAATGATGGCACAAAAGTATTTCATGTATTTAACAATAAATTCTTAACTATTTTGGGTCCCTTACAGATGGAATTGGCCACTGAACCGGATCTCAAGAAAAGCTAATTAAGAGGTAGCATATTAAATACTTTAATGTGAATTTTATCATTTGAAATACTGACTTTAACGTCCCTTATTTTTTATGGAAACATGTAGCATAAAATGCAAATGAGGTTTGACCAAAAATTTCAAGTACTTTCACTTACTTTGAAAATACATGAAACTGCATCCAAGAACTCCACACCCAATCATGTTTTCTGACCTTTTTTTTCTGACTTTTATTATAGAAACTATTATTTTAATTTGAATTGCATTTCTTCATTAGCCTCACATTATTAATATATAAATACCAAAAATAAAGGTGGATTAGAAAAATCTTTAAACCAACGTTTTATCATTATTCTCTATTAAACTCTGTGTAAACAGGCAGTACTTATTTCTGTCAACAGAGATTAAAGTCTTTTGTATAAATCTAGAACACTATATATTATTTTCATTATTAAGGAATTTATATACGAATGTATGAATTAGATTTTTGTTTGTATGTGCTTATAGGAATTCTTCTTCAAAATATTTAGTTTAACCCCATAATAAATATTTTTTCTCTTCCTCCCCCTCCTCCTCTGCTCCCTCCTCCTTCTTTTCTCCTCTCTTTCATGGCTCTCTTTCTCCCTCTCCTTCTCTCCCAGCTTCCCCCCCTCTTTCTTTCTCTCAGACATAGTAACCCCCAACACAAGATGTCCATGTTCTAATGGCTATGAGCCACTGACTACGTTTACAAATACAAAACAGAAAGTACCTTGCAGATACGGTTAAGGATCTTGAGATAGGGAGATGGCTTTCCTTTATCCAAGTAAAACAAATCAAATCACATTAGACACTAAATCCGAGGCACCTTCCTGAGATCACAAAGATGAGAAAGAAGGGTCAGAATGATGCAATATTGATGATTTTGAAAAATGAGTAGAAGAGCCAAGAGGCAGGGAATGTGTGTAGTCTCTAGAAGTTCCTCCTTACACACCAGAAAGGAACACAGACCTCGCACCACCTTGATTTTTGCCAGGTGATAACCATGTGAAACCTTCTGACCTCATATTTGTGTTGTTTAAAACCACTAAATTTGAGGGAATTTGTTACAGGAACAATAGAAAACTAACTCATTTTTCCCCTTTTCATTTCAGTAAGAAGTGGCTAGGCATATCTAGTTTTTATATTTTTTTAATTTTTTAAATTTTTTGTTAGTATGGCTATAGACATAATTTTTAATGCATGATACAGCATTAAAACTAGTTTATTTCAGAGAATTTTAGCATTTGGTTCACAGCACTCTAAATCTACAAGAAACTAAGGATTTCACGATGTGTAACTCATTACTAAAAGTAACTTGCTCATGTCTGGTGTTGCAGATCCAAACTAGAACATGCATAAGTACTCTGTTCAGGAATGTTCACACTGCTTATATCACATTGTTTCTCATTTTATTTTTGTTTTTTTAGAAGATTTTATTTATTTGAAGAGAGGGAGGAGGGGCAGTAGCACAGGCAGGAGGAGGGAAGGGAAGAGGCAGAGGGAGAGGGAGAACAGACTCCTCTGCAGAGCAGGGAGCACTTACAAGGGGCTCAATCCCAGGACCCTGGGATCCTGACCTGATCCAAAGGCAGACACTTCACCTACTGAGTGAAGGCGCCTCTGATTTCTCATTTTAAAGAGAGTTGGTGCCAGAAATGACTTCATCCAAATACTATCCCCCCCGCCAAATGCCGATATTATAAATAAAGCACATGGAGCAAAAAAGGGGCACTGAGAAATGATTTAATCAATTATCTTAAAACAAGGCAAGACAATAACTTGGTATTAGATAATTAGTTACAATTGTTGGATTCATTGGCTATTACAGAGAAATGCATGCAATTAAATGAAAATTTTTGGCATATCCTGCCTCCCAGTTTAATTTCCCTATTGTTTCTCTTCTCATGAATTATTCATACTTTTTTATAATGCATGTGACATTTTGTTATTGCAATAATTTATCATTTTAAAAGTTTGCATAAAAAAGTTCACATAATGTGTATTTTGAAATCTGTAGAGGTTTATTAATTTAAAATATCCAATGCAATATTTAGATGCAGTAACACTGGGTTTTTTGAGATTATACACATATATAACCTATATGAACCTATAAGAGATGTCCATAGAATGTCTTTGATATGATGATCTAATTAATTTTGCAAAAACATACCTTATGAATTTAACTGAAATAGAAATAAAAATTTGTAATTTTAGATTTTTACTTATTACTATTAACAGCATTTTAGTTAAATTAGAATTCTCCTTCATTGGAATTCCTGATTCCATTCTTGTGAGCAGGGATAGCCGTTTACTCCATGATTTTTTTCCTAACACTAAATACATGGTTGTAATTTCCAACATCAATTTCTCCAATTCTCTGACACCAGCTGGATCAGGAAATTCAATTGAATTCAATTCTGAGACTGGCAACTAGAGTTAGTGTTGTCTCTAGCAGATGAGGACTCAAGCCCACAAGTCTGTCTCCACTTCAGACACCAGCTGCAATTAGGTGTCCAGGATGCCTGCACTATTGTCACACTTAGCTATAAATTCAGGGATTCCCACAACACCTTCCTAGGTTTGATAATTGACTAGAAAGATTCATAGAAACGGGGAACATACTTTACTATTACTGGTTTATTATAAAGGATGCAACCTAGGGACAGCCAAGTAGAAGAGTTGCATAGGACAAGATATGGAGGGAGAGAGGCACAGAGCTTCCATGTTCTCTTGGGACACTCTCCCAGAACTTCCATATGTTCAGAAACCCAGAAGCTCTTCAACTTCATTGTTTTATGATTTTAAGGAAGTTGCATTACATATGTATACTTCATTAAATTGTTAGCCATTGATTATTAAACTCTATCTCCAGCCTCTCTCTTCTCCCAGGAGGGGTGTGTGTGTGTGTGTGTGTGTATGGTGTGTGGGGTGGGGGCGGGGAGCTACTTAAAGTTTCAATCCTTTAATTATGGCTTAGTCTTTCCAGTGACCAGCATCCAACTGGAGGCTATCAAAGGGGCCCAGAGGCAATAGTCATTTCATTAGCATACAAAAGACACTCTTAATAAGTAGAAGATACTCGTTTCAGGAACTCAGTGCCAGGGACAACAAGTGTCTGGGAAACCACCCCCCCCCACACACACACACATTTATTTTTGTTGTTATAGCTCATCTCCATTGTGGTTTTCCAGCTTTTTGATAATTTTCAATGTAGACCCAAACATCATTTCTGTTTCAGAACAGGGGGAAGCTGCTGATCATACCTCAATTCATTGCAGTGGAAGTTCCATTTTTTTAATAGCAGGTTTATACATACATTCTTGGATAATTGATATTCAAGTCATATATTGCCAGTAAGGGAAAATCCAACGCTGATGGTTCAGCTTGATACCTTCCATAAGCCCAACAGTTTGCTTAGTGCTATTTCCGCTAGAAGAATTAGCTCAGAGATAGACTCTGTTCTGCTTTTCTCTGTAAGTGTAATGTAGGGCTCTGTGATGAATAGTGTGTGTGTGTGGAGAGAGAGAGAGGGAGAGAGAGAGACCATATGTTTGTTGATCTAAAATGGTTTAAACATCCTTCATTTATAATAAGTGTACATGATCCTATGAAATTTTATAAATGATGCAGAGCCATAGAAGAATGAAATAGGATATCTGACCTTAAAGTACTTGTAACTTCATAAAATAGTCATTCTCTTTATTAAAGAACTAAATCTCCATTAGTTGAAGAAAACTGCTAACTTTTCTCCTGAAAATTTACCATGACACCAGGAAGTTAGGAAGACTGATTTCTTTCTCCATCACTATCATGTCCATCTACTCTCTGACAAACTCTCTTTTCTTTCCTTTATTTTTTCCTTTTTTTGACTTTTGCTTTGCCCAAGGTAATAAGAAAAATTATACATGTTTCAAACATGTTCTTTGTCTTTCATTGTTCCATTGTTTGAATAGTCATGATGTAAGAGCAGCAAGTAGGTAACTGAATTTTTTTAATGGATTTAACTATTGTTTCCACTGACCAAATTTCCATTTAGTGGATTCTCACATAGCAAACCTTAACTTATAAATTTGTGCCACACCAGAAGTAGAAGTTAGGATTTTTCAGTTGCTCAAAATTGAAAGTCAACTTCTGGTATAGTACATAAATGTAACGAATATGAACCTAGTAAAATACTTTATTAATCGAAGAGAAGTATGCAAAGAACATAATGTACATGACTGGTGATTTTATTTTTCTTCCAGGTTTTTATTTATTTATTTTTTAAGATTTGTTTATTTTAGAAAGAGAGAGAAAGCACACACATGAGTGCAGGGGGGAGGGGAAGAAGGAGAGGAAAAGAGAGAATCTCAAGCAAATTCCACACTGAGCACAGAGCCCAACATGGGGCTCCATCTCAGGACCATGAGATCATGACCTGAGCCGAAATCAAGAGTTGGACACTTAACCTAGGCACCCAGGAGTCCCCCCAATTTTTATTTAAATTCCATGTAGTTAGCATACAATGTAATATTCATTTCAAGAGTAGAATTTAGTGATTCATATCTTAGATACAACATCCAGTGCTCATTACAAGTGCCCTGCCCCATAGCCATCACCTACCTAACCTATGCATTCCTCTCACCCACCTCCCTTCAGGTAACCATCAGTGTGTTCCCTGAGTGTATTTCTTCGTTTTCTTATTTTTTGGTCCCCCTATGTTCTTTTGTTTTGTTTCTTAAGTTCCACACATGAGTGAAATCATATAGGGGATGAAATCCTCTTTCTGGGGGACTTCCACACCCCAAAAGGACAGAGATCCAATGAGAATTTCATAAACAAATATCACCACAAATTCCCACCTTCCATGTGTTTTCTTTTAAGCTCATTTCTCTTACAAAGTGGGTACCTAAACCCATAACTCTATCTTTTATTTGTCTTCTTTTGCATATGAAAATACTTTGTCTTTTCTTCTGTAATTTAGTCTTTTGTCAGAGATAACTCCCAGGTGCCCAATCATTCAAATTTAAGATGGTAGAAGCAAAGTTCTCTTCCCAATATTGATCTGTTTCTCTTAAATTACTTTTTAAGCTAAATTTACTCCATGGATAATATATTACATTTCATTGGGACTGAATGTCAATATATAATATTCAGATATATTTGACCTTTGAACAACACAGGGTTTGAACTGTGTTGGTCCACTTGCACGTGGATTTTTTTGATAAATACAGTACAGTGTTATGACTGTATTTTCTCTTCCTTATGATTTTCTTAAATTTTTTCTAGCTTACTTTATTATAAGAACACATCAAAATACATATAACATACAAAATATATGTTAATCAACTGTTTCTGTTATTGGTAAGGCTTCTGGTCAACAACAGTAATTAGCTGTTAAGTTTTAGAGAAGTAAAAAGTTACACTCAGATTTTCAACTCTGTGTGTGTGCAGGGGGAGGAGATCAGTATCTCTAACTCCTGCATTATTTATGGGTCAACAGTATATATTTCATTTTTCATTAAAAATGGAAGTTGTACTTTTTAGAACAAATTTCTAGAAAAAAAAAAATAACTGCCTAGTATAGACATCAAAGCAATAATGGAATAGCATATAGCCCTGATGAAGTGGTTCTCAAAGTGTGGTGCCTGACCAGCAATATCACCATTAGTTAGAAACTGGTTAGCACTGCATTACTCTAGACCTGCAGAATCAGAAATTCTGAATTGTGTCACCAATCATGTTTTAATAAGCTTTCCAGGTGAATTTGATGCATATCTTTTTCTTTATCAAGAACTCTTGCTTCTTCTTCTGCCACATTAGTTTACAAATCAAGATATATTAACATTCTTTCACTTTCTTTAGCTTAGTCAGCAATAGGCTAATTTCTTCTTGTTGTTTTAAATGAAATTATATTTTCCACAAATAACATAAACAAAGTAAAAAAAATAAATAAAACTTTACTGAATATTGTCTTTCTGGTTCACACACCCAAATTTGTAAGACAAAAACACAATTTTCCAGATATCAACATCTTTAATTTTTTTTACATTTTTAAAAATTGCAAAATGCTTTAATCAAACAAATAAGTTTTAAAACCTAGATGCTGACTAAATGAATGACAGAATTATGGCAATTTCCACTGCTAGTGGCATTACTAAAATATTAGTATCATGGCAGAATTATTAGCAGGTTGATCATGTCTTGTACTTTCCAATACTGATTTATAAAATTTGATGCCTTAAAGTTTAAGGTTAAATTATAAAAAATCAGTTTGTACACATTCATTTTCTGCCTGTATTCTGAGATGAACTGCATAAATATATATTTTTATGGGTAAAATAATTCCTCAGTTAAATATTGCTCAGTTTTGAGCTTACCAAGTAAAATTATAGAAAAATTAACATTTGTTTCAAATATTTCTGATCTATGAGATAAAAAGTGCTTAAAGTAATGTTTTTTTCCCCATCATTATTTTTTCTATAAAGCAAGTTTTTAAGGACTAAAAAGAGAAATAACAAATATTCTTATCCATCTTCCTATATCAATAAATGAGAGGTTTCAAGAAACTCATGAATACTAAAATTCACCTCAGTTATTTTTTTGCTTTCTATTAGCTCATAAGTCATTAAAGTATATATTTCTTGTTCCTGTCACACTCATTGTCTTTCCTGCCTAATGTTTGATTTACTATAGAAGTACAAAATACATCAGAAGGTATATTATATTTGATTCAAAAATATTACTGGGGTATAGCCTTAACTTAGGAGTGTTTATAGAAACAAAAACCCAGTAGTTTTTTTATTTGGATGCTCATTTAATTTTCATTCATATCCATGGCAATATTCAAATTAAACACAAGAGACATAATTGTCTCCTATCCTCTGTACCTACTGTAGGCTTTTATTGTGATGCTGAGGCTATTACCATACAGGGACATAAAAGTGAATTGTCACTGGTGGTCTTCAATTTTGCTACTGACCATGTGATTCATACATCAAGTGATAAACATGACCATGACCAACAGACATAGTTTTCTGACACAGTTTTTCACTCAAATCGGACAGAAATGAGAAATGTTTGCCATCAGAGCAAAATAAAGATGTAGCATTATTCTCTTTGTGAAGACTGCACGTAGCTTGTGGAGTTTTGACATTTATGAGAAATAAAACTAGGAACTTTTGAAGGTTTTTAAATCACTCTTACAAGGTTGCTTGCTGTTTCCAAACCCTTCAGAATTTAAAATGATCAGATCATGCAGAGAATTGATGCTATAAATCAATAAAAGAAAACAGAACTTAAAAACCCAGAAGACATGAAATACTTCTGCCTAATACTACCCACACAATCCCTCATTTCCAAACTAGTTCATTACACTATATTTTATTGTCAGGAATGTTATGACCCAGTACAATAAAACTAGATTTAACCACAGTGACACACAAGTTTTGGAGAAGTTAAGGAAATATTCCAAGTGTGCAATGTGCATTCAACATATTATCTCTGTCTTTAACATTTCCTGCCTGCCTTAATCCACATTTTTCAGTTTATATCTACCCTTTTGTGTAATTATATTTTTGTCTTATAAATATAACAGAGAAGCCTTGTATAAACATTCTTCCTCTCAGAAACTTCAATAGAATGTGTAAAAGTACTAGGTCTAACATCTCTCTGTTATTACTAAACTATGTCATAGTAAATTAAAATTCAATATTATACTACCAAAAATTATTAAAACACATGAAAAAAAAAGAATCCTTGATGTCTACTATGTTATTCATACAGATTTTCCTAAAAACTAGAAGTCGATATTTTTGCCTCAAAATATATAATTTCCCCTCCTTCTTAAACTTAGTGCTACTGCCAGACAATATTTCACATTTAAGATCAAAATCTTATCTTTGAGCCAGTCATAAGAATATATTTTTCAAGATACTCAATTGTCTAGTAAAATGACAATATTTTTTCATGTTTTCTCAATGTTTTAATTTAAAACATTGAAAAAACATTAAAATTTTTAACTTAAAACTGAAACTTCAGCCTACAAATAATGTATGACCAAAAACATAAAAAAGTAAAGCTATGCAAAATTGGATAAAGCTACTTTCTTAATGCATCTTGAGCATTATTTTATCATTATTGCATAGCTCCATTCCAGACACAAGTTGGTGAAATAAATTTAAATTATACAACATATTTGTCTAGTAAAGACACAAATTAGGCATTTTCTATTTGCATAATGTAACTTTTAAAATATATATTATCCGAAGAAACATGCTTCAACCACATCAATTTTTATGTACAATAATTCATTATTTTGTCTTAACAATGAAACTAATTTGACTTAAAATATTCTCCATGAAGTAGATGAACAATTATACTAAAGTATCCCAAGTCTGTAAATTATATTAACGTTGAATTGGGTCACCTATTTTTTTGCATATATTAATATTTTATTAGTAACTCCATAGAACATTCTGCTTCAAGGTCCACCAGTTAAAGACAACAGCAGCAAGCACACCAGAGGTAGATGAGAAAGTATTTACGAAGAATAATTACAATACTAACAGTAGAGATATTGGTAATAGTTCACATGCATTGGTTATTTCTGTATCATATAGTAGACATCATTTAATACTCACAAAAATTATTGTAGATATTCTATTATTCTCATTTCAAAGATGAAAATATTTGGAAGGTAAATTACTCAATATCAAAATGCTACAAAAGTGGCAGATGTGAAATCATAGTTTAAAATACCAAGAATCTTCAAAAATATAATACATGCCAGATGTTAAAAAAAAAAAAATTCTACTCTTGAAAAATCATAGTAATGTCTTCCTAGGGTTGACTAGATAAGATAAGGAAAATTTAAGGTAGGAGAAATTACAGATGAGAAATGTAAATCCTCAGAGAAAACAGTATCAAGGACTAGCGAATCTATAAAAACCCTTAAAAATGTTTGCACAATCACTTAAGTATAGTCATTTATTGAACAACTTCTATTTAAGTCTAGTACTAAGCCCTTTTGTAAATAAGCTCTTCGGCCGAAGTCATGGCCAAAGTTGGCACAGTCCAAGTTCTAGCCACAGATTATTGTTCCTACAGCCCATATTCTCTGCCACAACGCTATGATCATGGGGCGTTTACATGCTTCGGTCTTCCCAGTTTCCATTTACCAGGTTTTGTTCACTAGGAAACTTTGGGGCTATCCCTTCCCTGCACTGAGCATAAGATACTTGAAAAGTTGTTACAGGTTGAAGGTGAACACACATTCCAAGAAATCGAAGGGTCTAAATCCTCCATCTTAAATATGCAACATCTTTCCATTTGTGTCTAAGAGGTACTAACTTACCTGGAGTCTCAGATATGTGAGATTCAGAGTAACCTGAACGCTTGAGAAGCAAAACCTTTGGATGACCTGTATTTCTCAACACCTATCTACCCAAGATAAATTCACATCATGGCCAAAGCACCATTTCATCACTTAGCTTGTGTCTTCATGGCAGCTACTGGAGCTTCTAAGAGATGGCACGTCACCTATGCTCACTTAACCCCCTCTGGGATTGATTTCCTGCAGTAACTACTTCAATTTTGCCTTCTTTTTTTTTTATTTATAATTTTTTATTTTTTATAAACATATATTTTTATCCCCAGGGGTACAGGTCTGTGAATCACCAGGTTTACACACTTCACAGCACTCACCAAAGCACATACCCTCCCCAATGTCCATAATCTCACCCCCTTCTCCCAAACCCCCTCCCCCCAGCAACCCTCAGTTTGTTTTGTGAGATTAAGAGTCACTTATGGTTTGTCTCCCTCCCAATGGGGGCTTAAGTGGGTACGAGAAGAATAAAAGAATAAAAGAATAAATGGGTCACCTATTTTTGAAGTTATAGTTTTCCTAAAAAAACCTACATATCTGTACATCTCCATAGAAATGACCAAGATCAAACATATGACTGATATGGAAAGATAACCAACATGTTTTCCTTTCTGTACTAAAGTATTGTGATAATTACCATTACCATTATTATCTGCACATTTGCATTTATATGGGAAATATCAGGTAAAATGGATGCTCAAGTAATAGAGATAGTTATCACTTTGGGATTATAGTGCAAGACAACGATATTGTCTGTCATTTCCTATTTTATTCCTAGGAAACCTGTGTTAAATTTACAATTGGAAAAAAAAGAAAAAAAATATAGTGTTATGTATCCGTAGTTAGTTAATTTAATTAACCTCCTCCAAGGGATATTCTCTTTTAATTTTTTTTGCAAATATTGAATTTCCATGTACAACTACTGAAACAAATTCTGCTGCTATAAAATGTTTGAAAACTATTTCAGGTAATATTTAATAGATTAAATATACTCTTATTTCTTAGAAACTTCTGAATATGATGTGGTAACTATTTTTCAAGTTCTACATGTTATTGATTTTAAGTATGCATATATGTATACATACATTCATGTAATGTTTTCATTCCTTTCATTTCTCCTTTCTTTTATTCCATGTTCCATATAACTATAGCAGGGCTCAAACTTGCAGTGAAGAGAACGAGTTAAGTGAATATGTTATCAGAATGTATTAATATTTTATATCATGCATAGTATTAAAGAACTTATATAATTATTTTAAAAATTATCTCTCTCCTGTCTTTCCAAATTAATGGTTTATTATTCTACATATATCTGAAATGTTTTTGTAAATCCATGCTGATACCATTAAATCTTCTCTATCTGACTCCTATTGTAGTATCCACAATATAAAAATAACACATAGCTATACTATATAATAAAGCTTTTAATCTTAGAAACTTGGCAGTGGAGGGAAGGACTTCAGTGAATGTCTTATAAATATACTTAAATATTTAGAAACATGATTTTTTAAAAATTAAACTGAAGATTTAGAAAATTCTAAAACTCTAAGCTGGATGTTTCTTCAAAGATGAAACAGAGTCTGAAAAATGAATGAATGTAACTTAGGAATTTAAACACCAATGATGGGGTACCTGGGTGGCTCAGTGGGTTAAAGCCTCTGCCCTCGGCTCAGGTCATGATCCCAAGGTCCTGGGATTGAGCCCTGCATTGGGCTCTCTGCTCAGCAGGTTGCCTGCTTCCCCCCTCTCTCTCTACCTACTTGTGATCTCTGTCTGTCAAATAAATAAATAAAATCTTTTAAAAAAACAACACTAATGATTATCAACCTATTTAAATACAAATAGAGTAATGGATATCAGAGACATTAATTAACATGAAATGCCCCGTTTATTTATAACATATATTTTTTTTCTTTACATTTTGTACATTTTTAAATTTTATCTGATACATTGGAAGATCTGTTACATATTTTCATTTAGTATGTCCATGACTGGGAAAAATATAATATGTCAAAGAAGAAATACTATATAAAGTTTATATTTCCTACTGGACAAGATCACCAAACTTCCAGAATTTTTGACATAAATTATTAAGAAAAAAAGGGGGGGGCACCTGGATGGCTCAGTGGGTTAAGCTGCTGCCTTCGGCTCAGGTCATGATCTCAGGGTCCTGGGATCGAGTTCCGCATCGGGCTCTCTGCCCAGCAGGGAGCCTGCTTCCTTCTCTCTCTCTCTGCCTGCCTCTCAGTGTACTTGTAATTTCTCTCTGTCAAATAAATAAATAAAATCTTAAAAAAAAAAAAAAAGAAAGAAAAAAAAAGGAAGTTTTTTTCTTCCAATTATCAGGATTCCAAAGTACACTTATTTTTAATTTGAAATAATTCTTGGGAAGCATGAATATGTCCTTATATAAAATGAGAAATTAACAAATAATTTGCCTGAGGATGCAGCAAAATGGAATCAGGAATTTTAATACGGGCTATAGCTGTAGTTAATCCCCTTCATTCACTTTTACGATATGAATGTAAGCATCAGTACATGTTAATTTGAATCATACCTGACAGCTTTTAGGGATTCAAATCTCAGAATTTTTCCTATGAAAGAGTTATCTTTCAAATAATCCCACAAATTAAACCACAAACTAAATTTTGCTAAAATTACTTATAATAGACTTCTACTTCGCGATATATTAGTAAATAGATAGTCTGAAGTACCTAATTTGAAGCTCTGTAAAATAACTACATTTTAGGGATTTTGTTTTTTTTCCTGTACTGCATGGCTCAGAGACAGTGCCTTTCCTGTTCACACTCCATCACTATCAAAACCAGGTGAGATGACATGGGACACTTTTAAATATGCGCTAAAATTTATCATGTTTTAGGAGAAAATGCCTAAATCCCCTGCAGCAATTGGGAAACTTATTCTTGCCAAGGAAAAAAGTGTGGTTACTAACCTGAAGACTCCTTTCTTAGGAGGCATAAGCAGTCCTGGACTAGGACGCCTGGGTGGCTCAGTTGGTTAAGCAGCTGCCTTCGGCTCAGGTCATGATCCCCGCGTCCTGGGATCGAGTCCCACATCAGGCTCCTTGCCCCGCAGGGAGCCTGCCTCTCCCTCTGACTCTGCCTGCCACTCTGCCTGTGCGCTCACTCTCTCTCTCTTTCTGACAAATAAAATAAAAAAAAAAATCAAAAAAATAAATAAATAAAATAAAATTTAAAAAAGTAGTCCTGGACTCCAGAGAAAAGCATCCTCTATGTGAGCTTATTGAGATTACTATCAGCTTCCCCTTTGGTTCCTTTTGTAATGCTACAGTTTCCAAGATTTTCAACTTTCTCTAGGCCATAGCCTTAGTTCAGTCTAATTTCAATATATATGAAAATCCTATGGTTCTAATTAAAGGTAAAATAATTTAGAAAATTATTATTCCTCTGGCTGACTTCCAACAATAATTAAGAAAATAAGAATTAAGACTCAAGGTAAATCAAAGGTCTCAAGATTCAAGAAGTGATTATTCAACATCTGTTCATAATAAAACTCTCAATAAAGTGGGTTTAAAAGGAACATAACATAATAAAGGCCATATATAAAAAACTCAAAACTAACATCACACTTTATGGTGAGAAACTGAGTATTTCCTCTAAGATCAGGAAAAGGCAAGGATATCCACTCTTGCCACTTTTATTCAACATTATAATGGAAGTCCTAGCTGTAGCAATGGGACAAGAAAAAGAAATAAGAGACATCCATATTGGTAAGGATGAAGTTAAACATCACTACTTGCAGAAGACATGATACTATATATAGAAAACCCTAAAGACTACATCAAAAACTATTGGAAGTGATAAACAAATTCAGTAAAGTTTGCAGGATATAAAATTAATACCTGGAAATCAGTAACTTTTCTATATACTAATAATGAAGTATCAGAAAGAGAAATTAAGAAAACAATCTCATTTACAATTTTACCAAAAATAATAAAATACTTAGAAATAAACTTAGCCAAGGAGGTAAAAGACTTACATTTCAAAAACTATAGAACGCCGATGAAAGAAATAGAAGATGACACAAACATTAGAAAGATAACCAATGTTTATGGGTTGGAAGAATTAACATTGTTGAAAATCTCCGAAGTACTCACAGCAATGCACAAATTCAACACAATTTCTATGAAAATATCAACAGTATTTTTCACACACCTCGAACACATAATCCTGAAATTTATATGGAACCATGAGAGACTCCAAATAACCAAAGTGATCTTGAGAAAGAGGCACTACAGTTCCAGATTGCAAGATATACTACCAAAGCTGTAGTAGTCAAACCCAGACATACAGATCAATGGAACAGAATAGAGAACCCCAAAATAAACCCATATTATATGGTTTATTATCTTTTGACTTCAATATTAAGCCGCTTGGCTTTATCAGGAAGTACAGCAGAATACACAATACACAGGTAAAATGAAACCAAATTATTTAAAAATTTTTAAAAGACTTTATTTATTAGTTTGTCAGAGAGAGAGAGAGAGAGAGAGAGTACAAGTAGGAGAGCAGCAGGCAGAGGGAGAGGTAGGCTCCCCGCTGAGCAAGGAGCCAGATGCAGGACTCGATTCCTGGACCCTGGGATCATGACCTGAGCCAAAGGCAGATGCCTAACTGACTAAGCCACCCAGGCATCCCTATTTTAATTAAAAAAATATATATATATTGATCATATTTCAATCTCAAAATTTCATGTGATTATGCAATGTGGAGGTTTTCTTTTATGTATCTCAATTTTTTTTGTAATTAAAAACGCTTAACATAGAATCTACACTTTTAACAATTTTTAAGTATACAATACTCTTCTGTTAACTATAGGTAAAATACAACTTTAATCTATAGGCACAATGTGTCTATAATCCTGTTAGGGAGATATATATATCTTCCCTTCTCTCAGGGGAGCTATCAAACAATTACGTAGACTTTCTGAATTTAGGAGGACATTTGTTACAATGATAAATACTGCATGATGTCTAATTCTAGATATCATGAAGTAAAAACTCTGAAGGACGGAATGCTCCAAAATAAATTATTTATGGATATTGCATGTTTGTTAAAAAAATACTAAGTTGTTTAGGAAATAATGAAAATAATCAAAATGTCCCACCTCTGTCTGCTTTTTCCCTTGCTTTATCTTGGGTCTGTACTTACGGGTCAGCTTAAGCAGTTGAGTAGTTGTTTGGTGTTCCAAGGCCTAGGTGAACTGACTGATCTTGGGAAGCCCTTTGAGTTGTTCCAGAAGATAGGCCTTTGCTGCCGTAACTGGATGGGGGGGAACCATTGGCAAACCAATGAGGTGCTTTAGGGTCGGATGTCCTGTCTGAGGACAAAATTCTTGGGTCATTTCTCAAACAGCAGATTTACTATCTTGGCCTCCAGTTTCTTCCTAACAGCAGGTACAAGTGCCACCTTCTTCCCCTTGGTCTTTTGTTTGTTTGGTTGGTTGGTTTTTAAGATTTTATCTATTTATTTGACAGAGAGAGAGACACAGTAAGAGAGGAAACACAAGCAGGGAGAGTGGGAGAGGGAGAAGCAGGCTTCCCGCCTAACAGGGAGCTGAATACATGACTTGGTCCCAGGACCCTGGATCATGACCTAAGCTGAAGGCTGATGCTTAACTACTGAGCCACACAGCTGCCTCTCCCTTGGTCTTCTTTCCTTTTGGCATCTTGGACAGCTTAATGCAAAATCTAACACATAGATTATCTATTTGAATATTTAAAAAATAATTCTGAATTTTTATTAGTTTCTTGTTTAAATAGTTTAATATCAATATTTTGCTTCATTTTGGTTATATTGATCTAATTTTCTAAGTCATATATTTAAGAAATTGTATATGTATATGCACACATATATATATATATACACATATATATGTTTCTTTTCAAGTTCTATATATTCAATTTTCCAAAGATCATAAATTTTAAATGAGTTGTCTGAATCAACATTACAATCCCCTATCTCTTTCTACACACAGTGTATGTATTTTTAATTAATAGACAATGACATTAAAACTTTCTATTTAAATATTACTCATAGAATTACTTATGGCTCAGATGCCTGCTGCTGCTCTAAGTACATCTTGTATAATTTTTTATGTTACATCCTTTTTTGACTTGAAGGTAAATTGTTCATATTTATATATGCTCAGGAGAATGAAAAGCATAACTCTATGCAACATTTGATTAAAATAAATTATAATCTTTTGTCAATTCCTGCATATTTACTACACAGTGCCTGTAAGTTTTCAACAAGCAAAATTTTCTGAGGTATTTGAACTTTCACTCTGGGTAATGGTTAATAATTTTATATAGTGTCAATCATGGCTCATAAATAAGCTTTATTATTATTATTTTTATCGGTTACCTAGAAAGAAAAGGCAATATCTTCTTGGAGTGAAAGAGAATAACTACTGATGGTAACTATTATATACTGTACATACATATCTTAAACAATGCTATTGACTAAAATATAGCACTACTATGTTCTTTGGTAGAACATTAATGACATAAGCCCAAAAGATAAATCTTGAGAATTAATTTACATTCCTCATTTTTGTCATATGTGAAAAACTCAGTGTCACCATTCCTTTTATTTACATTAACTTTCCTATTAAAACGTTCAACAATTTCATCTTGAAAACACTGGAGATAGATATTTTGACTTTGTAAAAACATGGAAAGGAAAGTATTTTTGTAAAAGAGAATCAAAATGTAAAAACAACTTCAAGGATTTGAGCTAAACTCAGAAATGACAAACATGTAATATAGCTATGGTTTTATTTCCGCCTACATGCTGAGATGAAAATGGAGATGTATCTTGATCAAACTACTGAATGGAGCACAAACTAAAATTCCTTCAGACTGTTGTCATACTATAATGCATGCTTAAGACACACTGTAATGGACTTGAAAAATTTGTCCTAGCAGAGGATATATTTTAGAGTAGTATCTTTTCTATAATTTTAAAAAATTTGTTCTGCCACACAATTTGTTATGGCACAAATTTGTAGCAAAAATGACAGAATTAGTTTGGGTATTTAAAGATAAAAAAGTAAAATGAGGGGTGCCTGGATGGCACAGTGGGTTAAGCATCTGACTCTTGGCTTCGGCTCAGGTTGTAATCTTAGGGTCCTGAGATTGAGCCCCCCACATTGGGCTCTGCAGTCATTCTGGCATCTGTTTAGGATTCTCTCTCCCTCTTCCTCTGTGTTTCTCACTCATTTTCTCTCTCTCAAATAAATAAATGAATCGTTAAAATAAAATAAAAGAAAAAGAAAATGAATAAAGGCACATTTTGTTTCCCCTACAAAAGACAAATTATTGGAAGGGGATGTAAATACATTTAAAGATAATCTAATGTGCATTTAATTATTCACAAAATTCCCAATAAGTTATAATACATGTTTCTCCTCTACTGTGACATTAGCTGCTTTATGGAATGAAGCATGTATTTCTGTTGAAATATGTGAACAGATATCTAGTACTTGTTAGGCATTTAATTTATATTTTTTATTACCTAATTTAAATGAGTAATTATTATGATTAGTGACTTCTATTTACAGATTTTATATTATTTTAAAAAAACCTGACTTTTTCAACCTGTATCCCATGTAAGCAAGAACAATAATCCATATATGAAATTACATTTATAAAGAAATTTTAAGGATACACATTGTAAGGATACATATATTTTCCCTTCTCCCAGTGGCAACATAAGACGACTGTGTAGTCTTCTTAAATTTAGAAGGACATTTGTTACATGACAAATACAATAAAATGTCTAATTCAAAAATTACTTGAAGTAAATTCTCCAAAGGATTGAATGCTTTAAAATGAACTATTCCTGGGTATTACATGTTTATTAATAAAGTATGGGGTTGTTTAAGAACTAATAAAAATATCCAAATCTACTATGTCCTGCTAAACATAGTGCAGTAAGAAAAGGAAAATACAGGACTGTGCTGAGGTTTTTTGCTGCAGTCTAAATAGTACATGAAATCAAAATAATAAGTTAGTGGGGCACCTGGGTGGCTCAGTGGGTTAAGCCGCTGCCTTCGGCTCAGGTCATGATCTCAGGGTCCTGGGATCAAGTCCCGCATCCGGCTCTCTGCTCAGCAGGGAGCCTGCATCCTCCTCTCTCTCTCTCTCTGCCTGCCTCTCTGCCTATTTGTGATCTCTCTCTGTCAAATAAATAAATAAAATCTTAAAAAAAAAATAATAGGGATGCCTGGGTGGCTCAGTTGGTTAGGCAGCTGCCTTAGGCTCAGGTCATGATCCCAGCGTCCTGGGATCAAGTCCCACGTCGGGCTCCTTGCTCGGCAGGGAGCCTGCTTCTCCCTCTGACTCTGCCTGCCATTCTGTCTGCCTGTGCTCGCTCTCTCCCCCTCTCTCTCTGATAAATAAATAAAATCTTAAAAAAATAATAATAGGGAGGAGTCAAGATGGCGGAGAAGTAGCAAGCTGAGACTGCTTCAGCTAGCCGGAGATCAACTAGATAGCTTATCTAAAGATTGCAAACACCTGAAAATCCATCCGCAGATCGAAGAGAAGAAGAACAGCAATTCTGGAAACAGAAAATCAACCACTTTCTGAAAGGTAGGACCGGCGGAGAAGTGAATCCAAAGCGACGGGAAGATAGACCCCGGGGGGAGGGGCCGGCTCCCGGCAAGCGGCGGAGCAACCGCACACAAAATCAGGACTTTTAAGTCTGTTCCGCTGAGGGACATCGCTCCAGAGGCTAAACCGGGGCGAAGCCCACGCGGGGTCAGCGTGGCCTCAGGTCCCGCAGGGTCACAGAAGGATCGGGGGTGTCTGAGTGTCGCAGAGCTTGCGGGTATTGGAACAGGAAAGCCGGCTACAGAGACAGAGCCGACAGTAAGCTCGCAGCTCCGTGTTACCTTGAACCGGTCGCAGGCTCGGTGAGCTCGGAGCGCGGCCGGAGGTCAGGCAGATGGGAGTAACTGGGCGCTGTTCTCTGAGGGTGCACTGAGGAGTGGGGCCCTGGGCTCTCGGCTCCTCCGGCCCAAGACCAGGAGGCCGCCATTTGTATTCCCCGTCCTCCAGAACTCTACGGAAAGCGCTCAGGGAACAAAAGCTCCTGAAAGCAAACCCGAGCGGATTACTCACCCCGGGCCCCGGGTAAGGGCGGTGTAATTCCGCCTGGGGCAAAGACACTTGAGAATCACTACAACATGCCCCTCCCCCAGAAGATCAAAAAGAAATCCAGCCAAGACCAAGTTCACCTACCAAGGAGTGCGGTTTCAGTACCAAGGAGAGCAGCAGAATTCCAGAGGAGGAGTAAGCCAAGCACGGAACTCATGGCTTTTTTCCTGTGTTTTTTTTTTTAGTCTTGCAGTTAATTTAATTTTTTCTTTTTCATTTTTTTTTTTCTTCTCGCCTTCGGGTAAAATTTTTTTTTTAACTGTTACCTTTTTCTTTTTTAACGATTTTTTACTAGTTTATTTAATATATATATTTTTCTTTTTTACATTTTTCTTAGGTGTTTTCTTTTTTAAAAAAATTCTTTTCTTTTTTTTCTTTTTCTTTTTTTTTTCTTTCTTCCTTTTTGGACCTCTTTTTATCCCCTTTCTCCCCACTCACGATTTTGGATCTCTTCTAATTTGGTTAAAGCATATTTTCCTGGGGTTGTTGCCACCCTTTTAGTATTTTACTTGCCCCTTCATTTACTCTTATCTGGACAAAATGACAAGACGGAAAAATTCAACACAAAAAAAAGAACAAGAGGCAGTACCGAAGGCTAGGGACCTAATCAATACAGACATCGGTAATATGTCAGATCTAGAGTTCAGAATGACAATTCTCAAGGTTCTAGCCGGGCTCGAAAAAGGCATGGAAGATATTAGAGAAACCCTCTCGAGAGATATAAAAGCCCTTTCTGGAGAAATAAAAGAACTGAAATCTAACCAAGTTGAATCAAAAAAGCTATTAATGAGGTGCAATAAAAAATGGAGGCTCTAACTGCTAGGATAAATGAGGCAGAAGAAAGAATTAGTGATATAGAAGACCAAATGACAGAGAATAAAGAAGCTGAGCAAAAGAGAGACAAACAGCTACTGGACCACGAGGGGAGAATTCGAGAGATAAGTGACACCATAAGACGAAACAACATTAGAATAATTGGGATTCCAGAAGAAGAAGAAAGAGAGAGGGGAGGAGAAGTTATACTGGAGAGAATTATTGGGGAGAATTTCCCCAATATGGCAAAGGGAATGAGCATCAAAATTCAGGAGGTTCAGAGAACGCCCCTCAAAATCAATAAGAATAGGCCCACACCCCGTCACCTAATAATAAAATTTACAAGTCTCAGTGACAAAGAGAAAATCCTGAAAGCAGCCCGGGAAAAGAAGTCTGTAACATACAATGGTAAAAATATTAGATTGGCAGCTGACTTATCCACAGAGACCTGGCAGACCAGAAAGAGCTGGCATGATATTTTCAGAGCACTAAACGAGAAGAACATGCAGCCCAGATAATATATCCAGCTAGGCTATCATTGAAAATAGAAGGAGAAATTAAAAGCTTCCAGGACAAACAACAACTGAAAGAATTTGCAAATACCAAACCAGCTCTACAGGAAATATTGAAAGGGGTCCTCTAAGCAAAGAGAGAGCCTACAAGTGGTAGATCAGAAAGGAACAGAGACCATATACAGTAACACTCACCTTACAGGCAATACAATGGCACTAAATTCATATCTCTCAATAGTTACCCTGAATGTGAATGGGCTAAATGCCCCTGTCAAAAGACGCAGGGTATCAGAATGGATAAAAAAACAAAACCCATCTATATGTTGCCTCCAAGAAACTCATTTTAAGCCTGAAGACACGTCCAGATTTATAGTGAGGGGGTGGAAAAGAATTTACCATGCTAATGGACATCAGAAGAAAGCAGGAGTGGCAATTCTTATATCAGATCAATTAGATTTTAAGCCAAAGACTATAATAAGAGATGAGGAAGGACACTATATCATACTCAAAGGGTCTGTTCAACAAGAAGATTTAACAATTTTAAATATCTATGCCCCCAACGTGGGAGCAGCCAACTATATAAACCAATTAATAACAAAATCAAAGAAACACATCAACAATAATATAATAATAGTAGGGGACTTTAACACTCCCCTCACTGAAATGGACAGGTCATCCAAGCAAAAGATCAACAAGGAAATAAAGGCCTTAAACGACACACTGGACCAGATGGACATCACAGATATATTCGGAACATTTCATCCCAAAGCAACAGAATACACATTCTTCTCTAGTGCACATGGAACATTCTCCAGAATAGATCACATCCTCGGTCCTAAATCAGGACTCAACCGGTATCAAAAGATTGGGATCATTCCCTGCATATTTTCAGACCACAATGCTCTAAAGCTAGAACTCAACCACAAAAGGAAGTTTGGAAAGAACCCAAATACATGGAGACTAAACAGTATCCTTCTAAAGAATGAATGGGTCAACCGGGAAATTAAAGAAGAATTGAAAAAAATCATGGAAACAAATGATAATGAAAATACAACGGTTCAAAATCTGTGGGATACAACAAAGGCAGTCCTGAGAGGAAAATATATAGCGGTACAAGCCTTTCTCAAGAAACAAGAAAGGTCTCAGGTACACAACCTAACCCTACACCTAAAGGAGCTGGAGAAAGAACAAGAAAGAAACCCTAATCCCAGCAGGAGAAGAGAAATCATAAAGATCAGAGCAGAAATCAATGAAATAGAAACCAAAAAAACAATAGAACAAATCAACGAAAGTAGGAGCTGGTTCTTTGAAAGAATTAATAAAATTGATAAACCCCTGGCCCGACTTATCAAAAAGAAAAGAGAAAGGACCCAAATAAATAAAATCATGAATGAAAGAGGAGAGATCACAACTAACACCAAAGAAATACAAACTATTATAAGAACATACTATGAGCAACTCTACGGCAATAAATTTGACAATCTGGAAGGAATGGATGCATTCCTAGAAACATATAAACTACCACAACTGAACCAGGAAGAAATAGAAAGACTGAACAGACCCATAACCAGTAAGGAGATTGAAACAGTCATTAAAAATCTCCAAACAAACAAAAGCCCAGGGCCAGACGGCTTCCTGGGGGAATTCTACCAAACATTTAAAGAAGAACTAATTCCTATTTTCCTGAAACTGTTCCAAAAAATAGAAATGGAAGGAAAACTTCCAAACTCATTTTATGAGGCCAGCATCACCTTGATCCCAAAACCAGACAAGGATCCCACCAAAAAAGAGAGCTATAGACCAAAATCCTTGATGAACACAGATGCGAAAATACTCAACAAAATACTAGCCAATAGGATTCAACAGTACATTAAAAAGATCATTCACCACGACCAAGTGGGATTTATTCCAGGGCTGCAAGGTTGGTTCAACATCCGCAAATCAGTCAATGTGATACAACACATCAATAAAAGAAAGAACAAGAACCATATGATACTCTCAATAGATGCTGAAAAAGCATTTGACAAAGTACAGCATCCCTTCCTGATCAAAACTCTTCAAAGTGTAGGGATAGAGGGCACATACCTCAATATCATCAAAGCCATCTATGAAAAACCCACCGCAAATATCATTCTCAATGGAGAAAAACTGAATTCTTTTCCGCTAAGGTCAGGAACACGGCAGGGATGTCCATTATCACCACTGCTATTCAACATTGTACTAGAGGTCCTAGCCTCAGCAATCAGACAACAAAAGGAAATTAAAGGCATCCAAATCGGCAAAGAAGAAGTCAAATTATCACTCTTCGCAGATGATATGATACTCTATGTGGAAAACCCAAAAGACTCCACTCCAAAACTGCTAGAACTTATACAGGAATTCAGTAAAGTGTCAGGATATAAAATCAATGCACAGAAATCAGTTGCATTTCTCTACACCAACAGCAAGACAGAAGAAAGAGAAATTAAGGAGTCAATCCCATTTACAATTGCATCCAAAACCATAAGATACCTAGGAATAAACTTAACCAAAGAGACACAGAATCTATACTCAGAAAACTATAAAGTACTCATGAAAGAAATTGAGGAAGACACAAAGAAATGGAAAAATGTTCCATGCTCCTGGATTGGAAGAATAAATATTGTGAAAATGTCTATGCTACCTAAAGCAATCTACACATTTAATGCAATTCCTATCAAAGTACCATCCATCTTTTTCAAAGAAATGGAACAAATAATGCTAAAATTTATATGGAACCAGAAAAGACCTCGAATAGCCAAAGGGATATTGAAAAAGAAAGCCAACGTTGGTGGCATCACATTTCCGGACTTCAAGCTCTATTACAAAGCTGTCATCATCAAGACAGCATGGTACTGGCACAAAAACAGACACATTGATCAATGGAACAGAATAGAGAGCCCAGAAATAGACCCTCAAATCTATGGTCAACTAATCTTCGACAAAGCAGGAAAGAATGTCCAATGGAAAAAAGACAGCCTCTTCAATAAATGATGCTGGGAAAATTGGACAGCCACATGCAGAAAAATGAAATTGGACCATTTCCTTACACCACACACAAAAATAGACTCAAAATGGATGAAGGACCTCAATGTGCGAAAGGAATCCATCAAAATCCTTGAGGAGAACACAGGCAGCAACCTCTTCGACCTCAGCCGCAGCAACATCTTCCTAGGAACAACACAAAAGGCAAGGGAAGCAAAGGAAAAAATGAACTATTGGGATTTCATCAAGATCAAAAGCTTTTGCACAGCAAAGGAAACAGTGAACAAAATCAAAAGACAACTGACAGAATGGGAGAAGATATTTGCAAACGACATATCAGATAAAGGACTAGTGTCCAGAATCTATAAAGAACTTAGCAAACTCAACACCCAAAGAATAAATAATCCAATGAAGAAATGGGCAGAGGACATGAACAGACATTTCTGCAAAGAAGACATCCAGATGGCCAACAGACACATGAAAAAGTGCTCCATATCACTCGGCATCAGGGAAATACAAATCAAAACCACAATGAGATATCACCTCACACCAGTCAGAATGGCTAAAATCAACAAGTCAGGAAATGACAGATGCTGGCGAGGATGCGGAGAAAGGGGAATCCTCCTACACTGTTGGTGGGAATGCAAGCTGGTGCAACCTCTCTGGAAAACAGCATGGAGGTTCCTCAAAATGTTGAAAATAGAACTGCCCTATGACCCAGCAATTGCACTATTGGGTATTAACCCTAAAGATACAAATGTAGTGATCCAAAGGGGCACATGCACCCGAATGTTTATAGCACCAATGTCTACAATAGCCAAACTATGGAAAGAACCTAGATGTCCATCAACAGATGAATGGATCAAGAAGAAGTGGTATATATACACAATGGAATACTATGCAGCCATCAAAAGAAATGAAATCTTGCCATTTGCGACAACATGGACGGAACTAGAGTGTATCATGCTTAGCGAAATAAGTCAAGCAGAGAAAGACAACTATCATATGATCTCCCTGATATGAGGAAGTGGTGATGCAACATGGGGGCTTAAGTGGGTAGGAGAAGAATCAATGAAAGAAGATGGGATTGCGAGGGAGACAAACCATAAGTGACTCTTAATCTCACAAAACAAACTGAGGGTTGCTGGGGGGAGGGGGTTAGGGAGAAGGGGGTTGGATTATGGACATTGGGGAGGGTATGTGCTTTGGTGAGTGCTGTGAAGTGTGTAAACCTGGTGATTCACAGACCTGTACCCCTGGGGATAAAAATATATGTTTATAAAAAATAAAAAATTAAAGATAAAAAAATAACAAAAAAAAAAAAAGAAAAGAAAATACACACACACAAGAAATAATAATAATAATAATAAGTTAGAATACTAGGAGGCATTGGTCATGACGGTTAACTTTGACCTTCATCAAACATTTAAATTTACTGAAACTGATCTGAGAATCTGTAAATAATTCTAACCATTGAAGGGGCAAAGAAACTATTTCTCAGGGGGTAATAATCTATTTATACCCACTATTTTGGTATGTAGTTATATTAAATGTTTACAAAATAACAGGTTGTGACTTGTTTTTTTTTTTTTTTTTTTTTTTTTTTAATAACCCAAGATTTTTTTTAGTTGTATTTTCAATGTTCAGATGGGAGAAGATATAGAGGTACCTGATCAATGGAGGTTGATTCCTAAAAATGTATGACCAATTCCCACAATTCAACAGAAATTCAAAAGAGAGGGAGAGGATCACAGATAATCAGTTAAGTGACTACTAGAAACTGCCCTTGACAGCACTTCAACACAAAAAATATCCTTTCACAATACTACACAGGAAAATATACTACACTAGAGGAAAGTAATGAAACAATGCAATCGTTGAAATGTTTCAAGGCTTTTTAAGGCTAGTCCAGTGAGCTATCAAATTCAAGATCCTCCACTTTGTTGCATGACGCTGGGCAACTTTTGAACACATTCTGAAAATTAGTATCTTTGCATATGAAATGGGGATAACAATCCATCATATACAGCGGTTGTGATTCTTTGAGTAAATAAATGAGAAAGCACTCTATACCATGAAATAGCATCACTAAGTAAAACTATTATTGTTATCATTAATTCTACTTCTAGTACTAATGAGTAGTGGGAAATTAGGAATATAATGATGTTGAAATTAATATTGCCAGTAATCTGTACCAACTACTGATAGATTATTTTAATGAATGATGCCCTTCTGTTCATGGAAAATAAGTTACAAACTTACAGTTGTTTCTCTTAGAGTTATATCAAAGGTTTCCTCTATAAGAAAATATAAAATTCTAAAAGCCTAATTTTCAAAGGCATTAAATTACAAAATGCTTTTCTTTATCTGATTTTATTTTAACTATTACATATTTTATGCTATTTAATGGTTATGATTAAATCCTGAATCAACATATTTTCTAAAATCTCTCATAACAGTATAAGGTTTTTTAATTTGGGGGAACACTGAAAGATGGAAACAATTTATCAAATTGGAGTGTGCCTCTATGAATTATTTATTCTATAATCAAACACCAAGTAATTATAAACCAAATATTAACTGAACACTTCCATGTGTTTTGGGAAAAATGTTTTTCTATCCTTCTTGTAAATTGAATCTAGAGAGACAATTTCTATCTTGCAGTAGCAAAATAAATACAATTACGTACAGCATTTGTAAGACATAGCCAGCAATTTGTGTGTATATGTGACTCAATAATATTTTTACATTTAGAAAAAAATTTGAAACAAACTCAAGTCATTAAAAAGAGCTCTTTCTTTTCTGAATCCCCTTAAATTGCTGAGATGATGTTCAATCACTCACAAACATTTTTGTGTATATTTCTTACTATCACTTTCTAGAAAACCATAATGTAAACATAAACATCAAGGATTGATATTAACATAATACAACCAACTACCCTGAGACCATTGAAATTTTGTCAATTATTTTAGTAATATCAATTATAAGAAAGGGAGATACTCTAGAATTACACATACACATTAATGTGTTATGCCATTGTAGTTTCATTCAATCTGGAATAGTTCCCAGTTTATCCTTGACTTTCATGATCTTGACACATGGGATATTAAAAGCCAGTTGTTTTGTATAATGCCCTTCAATTTGGGATTCTCAGATATTTCATCATAATTAGATTCAGATTAAGCATCCTTGGCAGGTATAACAAACGAGTGATGCTGTGTCCTTCCCGTCCAAGCCTATAAGGGCACACCATTTCAATTTGTCTCATTACTTGTTTATGGAGTTTGATTTTGAACACCTGATTAAGATGACACATGTTAGTATCACCCATGCTAAAGTTACTTTTGCCTCCTTTTTTTTTTTTTTTTTGGTATATGTAAGTACTTGGGATAGAACTATTCTGAAACTTCATCAAGCTGTTCACTAATTTATATTAGAATAAACTCATGAACTCTTTTTATTTAATGGGGCATAATCTATTAATGGCATCCTCTTGGTATTCAAATTTTCACAGTGAGGATCTTTTTACAATGACTTCCGTATTCTTTGGCATGTACTCATCACTCTTCGAATCTTCTTTGTTTTCTGGCCTAGAAAAATACCTCAGGTCACATTTTTGTACTTTCTTTCTTCCACTCCTGGAGCGAATTCCTTCTTAAAGGTTCTTGGATTGTTTTAATGGAAAACAAAGTTTAGAAAGGAGGATTTTGCTGCTAGGGGTGCTCATTGCTATTGGTGTGTCTCTGCTCATAGGAACACTGCAGCAGGCAGAGCCAGGAACGTACATATATACATATGCGTAACACAAATTTGCATTTATTGTCACATTTATTTAGGTACATTGAAAGTTCTGAGTTTACAATGATATCTCTAATTTGAATCCAACAGCACAAGGCTTATTCTAGTTTTCTCCATTTCTACCCACTTGCCACTCACATCCCAGTCTCATACTTCTTTGGGGCTTTAAAATTCAGTGGTAGATTTTCTTATTACCTCCACTTGTATATTGATTCCCTACTCTGAACTACCATCCCCACGAGGATATTTTTTTCACTCCTCTTTGGATATTACATCCTAAGCCATTCTGTAACTTCCCCAAGTGGATAGACACTCTTCTCACTCAGTTGTAATTAAAATTTTGGGGGCTGGGCAGCAGCTGCCATTTTGACATCTCTTCTGCAGAAGATTAATTTCTTTCCTAATCTGTTCTGGACCAATAGCCCTTGCTGGGCTGTCTTTTTCATTTGATCCAGATTATGACGCACCTTGGGAGAGAAATCTCAAGTAGGCTTCCCTTTGAGCATGGAGTCCCACACGGGACTCAATCCCACCACCAATGAGATCATGACCTAAGCTGAAACCAAGAGTTGAGACTCAACTGACTGAGCCACCCAGGAGCCCCAAGGAGGCTCTATTTTAAATCTAGCTATTCACTATGTATTAATATTATTAGATTAAATATATTTTTGTTATTATAAAGAAGTTTCTTGTATTATGCAATTAAAATATCAAATTATTGTTTGATACAGAAAATTTAAAGAAAGACTGAAACTTAAAGTAAATCAGTGAGTTATATATTGAAGTTATTTTTTTTAATAAATTCACATAAGTTTATTGCTAAAATACCAATATGAGATAGAATCATTTTAAAACTTATTCTGGGGGCACCTGGGTGGCTCAGTGGGTTGAGCCGCTGCCTTCGGCTCAGGTCATGATCTCAGGGTCCTGGGATCGAGTCCCGCACCGGGCTCTCTGCTCAGCAGGGAGCCTGCTTCCCTCTCTCTCTCTCTCTGCCTGCCTCTCTGTCTACTTGTGATTTCTGTCTGTCAAATAAATAAATTAAATCTTTAAAAAAAATTATTCTGATCTAAAATATCAAAATAAGAAATACAATAAAGAGTCAATGTTACATATACACTATCTATATACATTAAGGAGTCAAACTATGATCATGTCATAATATTAATGAATTTATTTCTGGACTTGATGTTTAATATTCCACTGATCTATATGTCTACTTCAGAACTGGTCTGTACAGTATTGATTTGATAGCCTTATAAAATAGTTGGTTATGCTTAAATCCATAACATCAGTAAGATGATATATGAATATACTGATCATGGCAGGGTGTCAATAATATTGATCAATGCTAATTAAAGATAATCTGAGAAATCAAAATTTACCACAAGATATATTAAATCAAACCACATCAGGCTACCCTCAGAATGGCAACTTTATACTAGGTTCTACATACTGTGAAAGGGGAAGACTCAGAAAATTTATTTAAAAATAAAAACAGTATATAATATAAAGACACAGGCCTCAATACCAGCACCTTTAGGAAACAGTTAAGATGGTTAAATTAAAGTACATGAGAAAGGTCTAGATGATGAATATAAAGTTGCAAAGAAGCTGAAGAAAGAAAGAAATGAAATTTTTAACTTTGACCCTAAATTATGGCCCATTAAACGTAACTGAAGCATCAGCTGATTTAATGAAGAAATCCTAATTCTTTATCATAAAACTAAGAGTTTTACAGTAAAATCATGCCAGGGGGAGAGAAACTAAGAATTAAGAACTTCAAATATGAATAAAATTATACAAACATTTTACATCCATTTATATAAAAATCAACATGATAGACCTGAGTGTTGGGATGCAACTACAGATGATATATTACTGTTGGGATTGTTAAGTGGGTTCTATTTCTGAAGGCTAACATATTATATACCCTACAACCTAGAAATTCTTTTTTCCAGTATATACCAAGGGAAGACTTGACCATATGTATTCTTGGATACTTTGCCAAGAATGTTCATAGCAGTACCTCTCATAGTAACCAATTTCAGACTAAAACTTGATTTCATGGCAGAGAATTGGGTGTATGAGCAAAACAGAAATATTATAAGGCTATAAAATGACTGAGTTAGGACAAATACAATAATACAGACAAACCTTAAAATGTAGTAGTAACAGAAAAAAAATTAAGTGCCAGGAATGTGCAGAACATGACACCCACTTTCTAAGAAAAAGAAATTATGTGTGTGTGCTGGTATGTGTGTGCTTTTGTCCTTTTAAATAACATATGAATACATGAAAACTATAAAACAATGATTATGATAATCAGAATGTTTTCCCAGGAGAAATGCAATGGATCAGATAGGTCAAATTTCCCAGCAAGTTCACTGGTATTTATTAAATCATGAAAACAAGATAACTAATGTAAATAAATAAATACAAGATGATTTTTAAGTATTTAAACAAGATTATAATGTGAACAGAAGATTGTGATAATTCTATGTAACCAGGACTTATTTAAAAAAAAAGTATATCCATTTGTATTAGAACATTTGTAACTAATCTCAAAGTGCTAATAGGTTTTCTTCCTTCCTTTTTTTTTTTTTTTCAATTGGGTTGTTGGTCTTTTTTCCCAGAAATGTTCAGGTTTTTTTTTTTTTTTTCAATTTTAATTCCAATATAATTAATATACAGTGTTATATTCATTTCAGGTTTATATTATAGTGTTTCAGTAATCAGGGATAATCAATAATCAGTATTAATCAATAATCATTAATGCATTACTCAGTGCTCATCACAGTAAGCATACTCTTAATCTCCTTCACCTATTTCACCCATCTCCTGACCTGGCTCTCCTCTGGTAACCATCAGTTTGTTCTCTATACTTAAGAGATTTTGTTGTTGTCTCTTCTTTTGTTTATTTAATTGTTTTGTTTCTTTATAGGTGAATTAATATGGTATCTGTCTTTCTCTAACTCACTTATTTCCCTTAACGTTATACCCTCTAGATCCATCCATGTTTTTCAAATGTCAAGATTTCATTTTTTTGGCTAAGTAATATTCCATTGCGAGTGTGTGTTGTGTACACACACACAATTATCACACCTTCTTCATCCATTCATCTATCACTGGAGAAAAAGGATTGGGTTGTGGAGAAAAAGAAACCCTTCTGTGCTGTTGGTAAGAATGCAAACTGGTGCTTCCACTGTGGAAAACAGTATGGCAGTTCTTGAAAAAATTTAAAATAGAATTACCATATGATCCAGTAATTCGACCCCTGGGTTTTTAACCCAAAGAATATGAAAACACTGATTTGAAAAGGTATTTGTACCCCTATGTTTATTGCAACATTATTTATTTCAGCCAAATTATGGAAGCAACCCAAGTACTAATCAGTTTTTAATAGTAGTTTTATTGTTTTTCTTTTAAGTGTTTAAAAATTCTAAAAATGTTTAAGTAAATATTAAGTATTCTAATTGTAAAGAGTGTTAGAGTCATCAATCAATTTAAATTTCAAAGGAAATATGATTTCTGAAACTAAAGTATGTGGTTTAATAATTATTAAGCATTACGGGTATTGGACTCTTGTGAATAGTAGGGCATCCATACAGGGATAGGTGGCAGTGTTCAGAGGCACAAACTGGCATGGAGTCTAGTACTGAGCTGGTGATTCCACATGGAGGTTAGGCGTACAAGCTCAGGAGCGGGGTGTTGGTGTTCACTCAGTTTGAGGAGGAAGGCATCCATGCATTTTTCCAATCTGGAATTGATAGGGAGAGACTTTTGCATGATGGAAGTGGTGACTCACTGGGGGGCTGTCAGAGTCCAGTATAGTGTCTATACACTGTGCCAGTGCTCGGTTACATATTGCAAAACAGATCAAACAAGTAAACATATTGAGAAAAAGGAGAGACTGATATTTTCCTTGCCTGAAAAAGGGAGGCAGTTACAAATATGGAATTAGAGAAATTAGTGTGCTCACTTGTATTAAAATTATTATTATTTTTTTAATTTGAGGCAGAGAGAGAGTGAGAGCGACAGTGTGCCAGGAGGTAAGGGGGACTGAGGGAGAGGGAGAGAGGCAGACTCCTTGCCCCATGAAGAGCCAGATATGGGGCTCAATCTTATAGCCCTGAGAACATGACCTGAGCCAAAATCAAGAGTTGGATGCCTAAATGAGCCACCCATGTGTCCCAGTATGCTCACTGATTTTGACAGATGTTGCTAAATAGATAGTTGTGTGTGTGTGTGTGTGTGTGCACGCATGCGTGCATTCTTGCAAGAATCTCATTTCATCCACCTAAGGATGTGGGTAAGGCAACATTAAAATAACAATGAGCACACGAAGGTCTAGATCTTAGTTTCCAAAAATTGTTTTCCAGAAACCAGAATTCTTTGAAGAAATTTTAGGTTGCAGTGGTAAGTTGGGAAATATAAGGGGAGACTGGGATATATTTTGTACTAGAAAATAAGAACTCAGAGAGTGATTGGACCATAACAAAAGTCAGAAAAGTCAGTCCAAAATTTTTCCATGGACTAAGTATGGAACATTCTGAGCATCAAAATAATAATGGGACTGGATTCTAACTCATTAAATTCAATTGGAATCCATGAGTCCACTGGGATGTAGGTAAGTGAACTCTGTTTGAAAATAAGGCTGACTGTGAGTAACTGAAGTACAAAAATTATACAGGTTGAGTTTGCTGCTTCATCAGATCTGAAAACAATACTGGGTCAGAAAACCACAAAGAAAAAAATGAGTGCACCAGAGGTAAGAATTCCACAGGAGGATTTCAGTTTTAATAATGTTAATAATGGGGACAGAATTAGGAGTTATCTACAATCCTGTAAAGTTCTTAGGCCTGTTTAAGTTTACAGAACATTCAAATTTCACTACAAACCAAAAATATCTTGGAAAAAAAAAGAAATGTTACTATGTGTAACTGCCACCTTTCAAAGTGACCAGATTTATGTGAGAAGTATTATATTAATGTGGTTGACTGTTACTTTAGCTACTATGAAACATATCTCCCAGTATTTACACTGTTGCATGCTACATTCTCAAATTGATTCTGGTTAGCCCTATGATTGCATTAAACATTCGCATAAAATATACTAAAGTATTTCTAGATTATGTGTCTACATTTCTATTATGTGATTCAGA
This sequence comes from Mustela putorius furo, assembly GCF_011764305.1. Lineage (NCBI taxonomy): Eukaryota > Metazoa > Chordata > Mammalia > Carnivora > Mustelidae > Mustela > Mustela putorius. The sequence continues at coordinate 11,689,918 of NW_025422117.1, forward strand.
AAAATAATGTGTGTTGGGGAGGGAGCTATAGATAAGCAAATGAGCAAAATGTTAATATGAATAAAGGATAAACATATTTTTGTTCTGTTGTGCATCTTGTCTGTAACTATGGAAATATGGAAATATGAAAACTTGTACTTAATTTAATTTTTTTTTCCTGAGTTGCAGGTTTTTCAGAGACAGTTTACACAAATTAAAGCCGTTAAGTAAAGGATAGGTGTATGCAATCAAAATCTTTTCTTGGCAGAAACAATTGCTTCCAGATTTTAGCAAAGCTGAAAACAGACATCCGCTAAGCATTTTCTAAAGTACAGGGCTAAAGCGTGCTCCTCAGCTCTGGCACCTTGGTGTTTTTACTTACGCTACCTTCTAAGTTCTGTGAAATGAAAAAGGTATTTTACCATTGCCCTGCTGTATCTAGACATTGAGAACAGAAGGTTGAGTTTGATAGGTTCAAATAAATGTTAATTTGAACATTAATTTAACATTCAAATAAATGTTAAATTGCTCTCACACAATTGCCTGCCTGACTTAGAAACAAAACAAAACAAAACATACATATTGGAAAGATCCAAGATGATAAAATGGAGCTTCTTGGTATAATCTAAAGGAAAATTCATGTGAAAACTGAACCAGCTCTTGGTATTATTAATGTATTCTACTCCTCTGAGTTAATATGTAGATAACCATTCACTGCCATATATTCCCTTTCCCTTGATATCGAGCTTTCTATTGATTGTTGAACTTTTCACCTCTAACTACTTACTTACTGGCTTCATTAATATCAGTTTATCTCACTTTATTTTTATTCCCATATTATACACAGAGATGAAAAATAAAGCCTTATATTAAGAAGTGACAAAAATAAAAAGCATTTAATTGCCTCTGGTTCTTTCTCAGCCTCAACAAGGCCATTTTCAAATACAGAAATATTGTTTATCATTTTTAATGTTGACTTGAGGTTTGCAAATATAACCGAATTTATGCACCCTCTATCCTCATAGTGGAAAAATGAGAACAGTACACATTTATGCAGATAGGCATAATAATAAAAGTTTGTGCATATTTTTAGAATCTGAACTCAGACTTTAAAGTTTTAAAGAGTCATTGTGGTAAACAACTTATTGTACAGAGCAGTTTTAATAGAGCTGTGAAATCTATTGTTATATGTACTGTGCTTGTATTTATACACTTTGAAGGAGAGTTTCAATGAAATGTGCCAAGTGTTACTTTTAGTCAGCCATGATGGGAACACTTAGGGTACTAGTGGATCAAATAATTCCAGAATTCTCTTCAATTGAGCCATCACAGACCTTACATATTATAAATATAGCCAGTACCTCAAGATTTAAGCAGTGTAAAACATGAAGAATTATACAACATGAAATAACAAACCTTGAAATGAAAGCCAGCATCCTATAGAGATGAATTTTACTTGGAGTTTGCATACTAGAGCAACACCATTTTTAAATATCACATCTGTCCATGTTAGAGTTTTATTTGTTTTGTATTTTACTTTATACTAATTTTATTATTAAGATATTCATATATAATTTTAAATTATGTAGTAAAAGAACTATTTTTAGGAGTGTACCTCACCCTTGATCTTTTCAACCTTGTCCCCAATTACCCCTGGTTTCTGGTTTATCTTTTCTGTATTTATTTTTGCCAAAGTATGTGGACAAATGAATGTTTTCTTATTTCCTCCATCTTTCAATGTAAAATAGAGCACATTCTCTATGCTTTTTTTTGTGCTATTTTACAAATAATATTGAATAACCTTGTGCAGATATATTTTCCTATTGTTGGAAATGACTGGATTGAAAGGTAAAGCACATACAATTTTATTAAGTGTGGTTAAATTCATATTCATTAGGTTAAAACATTTTGAATTTCCAAAGCACAGTACGAGAGAGTGTCTGGTTCCCATCTTAACATATTATCAAGCTTTTATTTTTGGTCATTATGATTGATGAGAAAGAGTTGCTTAGGATTCTTCTAATTTTTATTTCACTAGTAATGTGCAAAATTGAAAATCTTCCATAGGAAAGATTCACAGGTGATTTTCATACCTTTTTTGGTTAATTACTGTTTATATCTTCCCATTTTTTGGTAAATTTTTTGTCTTCCCATTTACCCAAGCACACTGTTTGTAACTAACATTATATATTTATATTGTGTATTCACTATCATTTGCCTTTTGACTTCTTGCTGCATTTTTTCCATGCTCCAAATTTTAAAATCTAATTTGAAGTTATTAATATTTTATTTTATGTCTTCTAGATTTTATACTATTAAAAATGTCTCCATCCATTCAGATTAGCATAACGAATTTACTCATTTTATTCTTTGTGTGTGTGTGTGTATAATATTTAGATCCATAATTCCACTGGAGGACACAAGTTTTCATACTAAAAATATAGGCTGTGATTGTAATACAAAAGTATCCATCAACCAACACTTTCTTTTTTTTTGAATCATGAACTGTTATGAAGTTTTCAATAGAATTTCATTTTCGCACAGATAAATTTTTCACAATTAGCCAATTAATACAGTAAATTATAGTAATAATTTTCTGAAAATTGAAACTTATATCCCTAAAATAATTTTTACCCTTTATCATGTATCATTTTTCTACTATATTTCATTGTTTATATTATATTAAGAAATTTTCCAAAAACATTCATTAGAAATACTGATTTATAATTTTCTTATCCATGTGCTATTGATAATGCTATCAGTAAAGCTATTGTTGTCATACTTATTTTATAGGAAAACTTTGGAAGTTCCTTCCTTTTTTGGTGTTCTAAAACAATTAAGGGGCTCTATGTTTATTAAAGGTTTGGCATTTAGGCTTGTAAAATGTTGATTAGTATGTTTTTGTTTTGTTTTCATTTTTAGATCATTGAAAATTATTTCAATTAATTGGAAGTAATTAATTTTACTTCCTTCTTACAATTTTATAGATCCAAGATTATTAATTTCCCCCTAATTATCACTATAAATATATCTTATAAGATAAAATTTAATGTAGTCTATTTTTTTTAGAAATTGTGTTTTTCACTTTTCATCCTTGAGTTGCTTAATTAAAAAATTAATAAAATGGAGCTTTATAAAAATATTTTTTGCATTACTTTATAGATGTAATAATTACGATCAGAGAAGGTTGTTGGAAGAGTTTCTACTTTAATGAACTAATGTGATTTTTTTTGTGATCTAATTTGATAATTTTTGTTAATATGTCATTTGGTCTTTTAACAAAGTATATTCTCTACTATCAGGTGGCAAAATTTTACATGTCTCCATAGGTCTAATTATCAATTACATTTTAAGTTTCTTCTATATTCTTATTTGTCTACTTTGTCTAGTTCACCAAGAGTAGTGTGTTACACCTTTCTGATATTTTTGTGTTGCTCTCTCTTTTTGTTTCCTCTTTCTGCTTTATTATGTCCACTGCAGTATTACTTGGTGCATATGTATCAGATATGTGTTGCTTACATTGTGGACTGTGGCTTTTAACATTAAAAAGCATACCTCTTTGTATATTTAATCCTGTTTTATTGTAATCTATTTGCTGATATTTAAATAGCAATGCCTATTTTCTTCCTGTTTTTACTTCTCTTGTCTTTATTTATTCACTTTAAAAATACCTTGTTTTAAGTAAATCTCTTAGAAGTAGCATTTAGTTGGTTCCCTCTTTGTGAGACAATCTGAATTTTTTAAACACGTGGTTTAATCTTCATGTTTATTCACAAGGCTGATATATTTCACATCTGCCAAATCACTTCTTGATGCAATATTTTGCTTCTAATACTGTATTCACTGTTTTCTTCTTAACATGATACAATTTTTCCTTCTGCTAAAATGTCCTTTAAACCTATAAATGCTAGTAATTTCAGTATATTAGTTGATTGTGAATGTGAATGTATACCATTTTAATGCCTGGCATCATCTGTTTTATTAATATTTTTATTAATATTTCTCAGTTTTTATTGATATACTTTGCCTTATTCTACTGTCTCTATCATAATCAATACACTTAGGGTTCTTTCTTCTATTACCTCATGTCTTCTCATATTTTAGTTATCATTTTTACTTTGTCAGTAAATATCACTTGTAAAGGACCATTATTATATCCTCACTCTCAGCTTCACTAGAACTTATATCTACAAATAAGTATTTTAAATATTATTTATTCTTCATTTTGCCAATATTTTTTCTTGCTTGAATAAAGTCCAGCCACTTCTATAATCCTCAAGAAATATAATATTAGCTGCTTTCTTGCATGTAAAAACAGCTTAGAGAGGTATATAATTTTTTGTTCGTAGTTTAGTCCCTTAATTTTCTTGAAATTGCTTCTGCATTTTTGCATTTCTATGTACATGGCTCATGAGACGTTTGATGCAAGTCTAATTCTCAGGTATTTGCAAGTAACTTGGATTTTATTCACATGGAGAACCTGTGGATTTTTTCTTTATTTATTAATGTTATTGTTTATAAAGATATGTCTTAAAGTTGATTTTTAAACCAGCTTTCTTAGATATGTTCAAAGTCATTCAATATTTACATTTAGGTTATTTTATATCTAGATTTTTACATTTTTGATTTTAAATATTAGCTTTGTTCAGTTTTTTGTTTTGTTTCGTTTTCTCTTCAGAGTTTCCATTATATATACTAGAGTCCTTTTGCCTTACTGTCACTTCGACCACTTCTCTGGCATCTCTTTTATTTATTTATTTATTTATTTATTTATTTATTTATTTATTTATTAAATGATTTTATTTATTGAGAGAGAAAGAGAGAGAGAGAGAGAGAGCATGAGAGGAGAGAAATCAGCGGGAGAAGCAGACTCCCTGCTGAGCAGGGAGTCTGATGTGGGACTCGATCCCGGGACTCCAGGATCATGACCTGAGCCAAAGGCAGTCGCTTAACCAACTGAGCCACAAAGGTGCCCCTATTTCTTTTTTTTATTATTTACTTTATATTATATTTACTTTATTTTGTATTTATATTGCATTTGTTTTGAATTTATATTGTATTGTTTTTACTACCTTCCTTCAATAGCCATTGTTAAATTTCTATTTGATTCTTGCTTCCCTTAAGATAATTATAATTTAGTGTTCAATTCTATTATGGTTTTTATTTTTCCATTACCTTTCTGAACTTAATGATCTTTTCATTCTATTTTATTTTAAACATTTCTGCATTCAGTTTTCATATTTATCATTCAACATGATTTTACCTATATCCAGATGTTTTATGGAAAATATTTAATTCAATCAGGGATTTTTGTTTGTTTTCTTCATTGTGCTATTTTTGTTTGTTCATAAGGGGCATTTTATCAGCTTGTGTTTTTATTCCCATTTTTCTGTTTTTTTAAATAGAGTTTTTATAAACATTTAGGCCTTTATTTTCTATTTGTTTCATGTGTATACACTATACAAATTTAGAGCAGATTCCTAGTTCAAAAGCGACTTTATTTCTAGTGTAGTAAAGAATAATTTCTTTAATGGATGCCTTTAATTTCTGTGGATTTGGGGAGGATTATGTGGCTTTAGTTTCTCTTACTGTTGTTCTTTCTGTTTTGCGCAACATAAATTTGCCCCACTTGCTTTTACTTTGTTCTATCAAGGAGTACCAGTCCTTCCTTTTCACATTCTTTTTTCCCAGAGCAATAGCTTTGAAAAGATGATATCAAAATCATGTGCGTTTTAAACTTACTTCCCTATGGTCACTCCACTGATATACCAAAATTCTTTTCAAGTATTTCTAAACTTAGTATCAGCATTTTCTCTCTGTAAGTGATTTTAAGTCACAGTTAGACTCCTTGCTAATTCTGTTTTCTCTCTTTTAGCTATTTTTTCCAGTACTATGCTGTACTACGGTTTGTGGAATGTTTAAATATAAGTATTTGAAATGCTCTGTCATCTCTATCATCTGGCTTTATGGAGAGCAGATCGGTGTGTGAAGGTGTCTATATGTGTGCCTACATGTCTGTATGTACACATGCATCTTATTTTCTATTCAAGTGTATTGCTGGGACACCTGGGTGGCTCAGTGGGTTAAAGCCTCTGCCTTTGGTTCAGGTCGTGATCTCCGGGTCCTGGGATCAAGCCCCACAGTGGGCTCTCTGCTCAGTGGGGAGCCTGCTTCTTCCTCCCCTCTCTCTCTCTCTGCCTGCCTCTCTGCCTCTTTGTGGTATCTGTCTGTCAAATAAATAAATAAAATCTTTTTATAAATAAGTGTATTGCTTTTGAAATATGTATAGAAAATTTCAGATTAAAGTGGTCATTATTGTCATTGTTTATCAAAGCTCCTTTGGTCCTATTAATAATTTTGAAAAAAATTATGATTGATTTCATTCCTACCCAAGATACAAAAATAATTTTCAAAGATTAAAATTTACGTTAAAAAAGTATACATTTAAAAAGACTGAAATATTTGCATCTAAGAGGTAAATGGTAATTGGTACCTGTGTGATTTAAATTTTTACATATTATAATGTAACAGAGAAAATAATAATCATTATTTTTTCATTTTTTCTGTACCAGATTTGTTAATTTTTCATACCTTTTTCTTCTTATAATTATCTCCCATTAAAATTGCACACAATATAAACTTCAAACACAGAAAACTATTTTAAGGCAAAATATAACTTCAATACAAATTTCACTACAAGCTCAAAATTCATACATATAGTAAGCTTATTGACCAACATATTAAATTGTTTAAAAATAAAGGTGCCAACTCTTCATCCTTCTTTAAGTTCTTTCACAAGTCAAACATTCTGTGTTCACCTATATATGTTGAGAATGCTTGGATAGAAAACATGATGCTTAAACATCATTTTTATAACATGCTTCTTCTTTTTTTTTTTTAAGATTTTATTTATTTGTCAGCGAGAGAGGGAGAACATGAACAAGCAGGGGAAGTGGCAGACAGAGGGAGAAGCAGTTTCCCCACTGAGCAAGGAGCCTGATGTGGAACTTGATCCCAGGACCCTGGAATCATGACCTGAGTTGAAGGCAGACACATAAGTGACTGAGTCACCCAGGCGTCCTTATGACAAACATGTTTCTTTTTTTAGTTTGATATGATGGTAAGACATTATATAAAAGAGCATGAAATTTCAAAACTTTATTGTCTTAGGAAAGGGTTGATAATATAGGAGCTGTTTGGTAGAATGTTTATTAAGTAAGTGGTCATGAAATTAGATATATTTTATATACACATGGATAACCTTAAGCAACTGCCAAAATCCAGTTATATTCCTATATTGGACAGGGAGATAAGAATGAAAAGAAACCAGTAATCTCATCTGTCTGGTAACAGTAAAGACAGAAAACCTAGAAAACTGTGGAAAGAAGATGAGAAAGCAGAATAAGGAAGAAGAGGATGAGGAGGGGAATAATATAATAATAACAAAAAATAAGAACAGTAACAATATCACAATAAGAAATAACCACATATAAAGAGGGAAACTGTGCTGTAATGACTGAAATAAGGAAATCATGGGACAAAATATAGACAGAATTAACATTACCTAGAAAATCTACCATATTAAATAAGATATTGTTGGGCACCTGGGTGGCTCAGTGGGTTAAGCCGCTGCCTTTGGCTCAGGTCATGATCTCAGGGTCCTGGGATCGAGTCCCGCATCGGGGCTCTCTGCTCGGCAGGGAGCCTGCTTCCTCCTCTCTCTCTCTGCCTGCCTCTATGCCTACTTGTGATCTCTCTCTGTCAAGTAAATAAATAAAATCTTAAAAAAAATAAGATATTGTTGTATTATTTTTGTAGAGATAAACTTTTTTTTACCAATTCTTCAGTTAGGAGTAATTAAAATAAATGTTAATATTAGATAATATTAGTTACACATAAGCCAAGCAAATAAGCCTCCACTGGTCAAATCTGAACAACTAAGTGAAGTCTTATTGGATTATAAGGTGAAGTATAAAATAAATATCCATGTCCATATAAGCATAATGTATTGAATAAATAAGCAATACTATGGACTGACTTGCCCCTCCCCAACTCATATATTAAAGCCTTATCCATGGGTGAGGACAGACCTTTTAGGAGGTAATTAGGTTAATAAAATAACACAAGTAGAACCCTAATTGAATTGATGGTTTTATAATACGAGGAAGAAAGTGAGATGTTTCTCACTCAGTGCACACACCAAGGAAATGCCATATGTATGTAGGAACAAGAAAGTGCCCGTCTGGGGCACCTGGGTGGCTCAGTGGGTTAACGCCTCTGCCTTTGGCTCAGGTGATGATCCCAGGGTCCTGGGATTGAGCCCCACATCCGGCTTTCTGCTCAGCAGGGAGCCTGCTTCCCCCTCTGTCTCTGTGCCTGCCTCTCTTGCATAGTGAGCTCTTTCCAGAGTACAGTATGGAGGAGGGAAAAAGAGTAACTACACAGTCGAAAAACCTGACAAACTACCTCAGCTAAGTGATAAACATCAGTATCAACAGTAGCATGTCATGTCGATATTATGTACTCTTGATATTTTATGATGAAGACAGCACTTTACCTCTATTATTTTCCTCTCAAAATATATAATTCCTATCTAATAAAGGGAAAACATGAAACAAAATTCTGTTACACAGAACCCTAAAAATACTTAACAAATATTCTTCAAAACCATCCATGTTATCAAAACAAGTGTGAAAAGCTGTCATAGTGAAAAGGAGCCTAAGGAGATATGATGACTGAATGTAATGTGGTATCTTGATTGAGATCCTGGAATAGGAAAAGGACAATAGGTAAAAATGAAAGAAATCTGAAGAAAGTATATTTTAATATAGCTCATTAATCATAGCAAATGCCCATATTTTTCTAAGATAACTATAATAGAGGAAACTGGATTTGAGGTATATGAGGACTCTCTGTTATATCTTTAAAAGGTATACTTTAAGGTGTTTCTGCAACCTAAGATATATCTTAAAACACCCTGTAAACAGTTTTATCATATTTATATCATAAGCATGCTTTAGGGCACAAACAATATTTTAGTTATATTTGAAGAAGTCAGAACCCAATGTTTTGACCTATTACTGTATTTGCTTTAATTGTAGCAAAAGAATGGCTACATAAGAAGAGGCATATAGAGGGGCGCCTGGGTGGCTCAGTGGGTTAAAACCTCCCAGGGTCCTGGGATGGAGCCCCACATTGGGCTCTCTGCTCAGCAGGGAGCCTGCTTCCTTCTCTCTCTCTGCCTGCCTCTATGCCTACTTGTGATCTCTGTCTGTCAAATAAATAAATAAAATCTAAAAAAAAAAAAAAAAAGAGGCATATAGAGAATGCACTGTAGGTGGTGGTGGTAAGTCTAAGTAAAGCAGAAGAGAAAGCCCTGGCGATAGGAATGCTAGGGCTGAACTAGTTGGACCCCAATGTCAAATCACTGTGCCATCCAAGATGCTGCTATGTTGTAGCCTTCCGTTTGGTAGGTAAATTATAGGAGTGGGAATAATTGCCTGGTTTTTTTTTTAATTATTACATAGGGCAACAGAATGATCAAAGAGGAAAATAAAGCTAAAGTTTGACAGATGAACAGAAATTATGAATCCTTTGTTAAAAGATGGCAATTCCACGAGGAGAAGGATGAGAGAAGAAGCCATATGTAAAGCTAAAACTAATTTTAAGCATAATCTGTTTTTATTAGTCTTAAGCCGAAATGCTGTCCAGGCAGTGCTCATCCACAGTTTACTCTTTCCCGGTGCGTGTGTGTGTGTGTGTGTGTGTGTGTATGTGTGTGTGTGTGTGTATGTGTTTGTTCCCTCGAATGCCTGCCTTTTCTTCTCATCGAAGTAGGTCAGAGAATAAGATAAATGGATCAAAAACAAAGAATGCTAATTTGGTGGGAATACAAGTCTGCCCTTCTGAGATCAGGCCATCACAACTTTGAACATGAAGAATGCTAGAATGCTAAAGAAGAACGAAGAATGCTGAACCTGCTTTTGTTTTAAACTACACATTTATAATAAGTTTACTGATTTTTTAAATGAGTTAGCCTTGCAAAGCCCATTATTTATATAAACTAAGAAGGCGTTTTGAATTTCAAATAGGTGTTTTTGGTTAGCCCACATTTGCAAGAGATCTTTTGAAACAAAATCCATATTACAGTTGGGAAATGCTTAAAATACAATTTCCCCAGTAAATGTAAGACCTTCAATAAAGATATGTTAGGTGAATAAATGTATGAATGCAAGTTTTTGTAAATTGCATAACACATTTCATTTTTTTTATATTTTATTTATTTACTTGACAGAGATCACAAATAGGCAGAGAGGCAGGCAGTGGGAGAGGGGGAAGCAGGCTCCTTGCTGAGCAGAGACCCTGATGCGGGGCTGGATCCCAGGACCCTGGGATCATGACCTGAGCTGAAGGCAGAGGCTTTAACCCGCTGAGCCACCCAGGCGCCCCGATAACACGTATTCTTAACTTTGATTCCAGACTATGAAGTGCACATTCAAATAACTCTGTAGGAAGTTTGACCATTTTGTTGCCCTCCATGAAACTGATAAGAGTGTTGATTAAACAAATTGCTTTTGTTTATAAATAAGAAAATACACACTTACTGTTACAACAAAATTTAAAATGATGAAAGTAGAAAACAAATACAGAACTTTCCAAGACTTCACTAGGAAATTATTCTCTATTGATTTTACTCTTTTCCCTAGCAAGCAAAATGAAAAATACTGCCAGAACAAATTTAGAGTAAGTAAATTAGGATGCAAAATAAGGAAAATAGAATCTTTTAAGAAAGCCTCAGAATTACAATGTCCAAATAGATATACAAAATAGTCTAAAGTTTGTGATGCAGTATCTTGTCACTCAGTAGGCCTCAAAATAACTAACTTTGAGTAATAACTTCTTATCCTCTTTCCAAAGGAGTTTAGGAAATTGCAAAAAAAAAAAAAAAAGTACACCTATGTTTTCTTTAAAATATTTCTTATTCTTGAATAGGTGTAATTTTTATCTAACTCAGACCTAAAAAATATATGTAGAAATCATATTTGGCCTTGACTTTAATCCATAACTGCAAAAGTTTTCAGTTTATTTCTATACACATATTATAAGTACATATGATATAATATGGCAATAATGTTAGTGTTTATACATGAAAAAGGGACAGAAGAATGAATGAATCCACATATAAAAAGCTATTAGACTCTTGGATTTGTTATGCTGCTGGTGATCCTGTTGTTCTTCGGTATCATTTCCTGACTTGATTCTAGTTGGTTTGGGTCATGAGGACTCTGGCTCAAGTGATCTCCAAAGCACAGGCATTATTTTGTTGCTAATAATTATATTTGCCTCCCTAACGAGCTGTATTTTCTCAAAAATCTTTAATGTATGTCGCAGCAGCCATTGAGCAGCCAATATATGGTCTCTAATTGGAACTGACAAAAGAGAAGCATGAGCCCACACCCTTATGATATATGTCCCCACATGTCCCTGTATTTCTTTTTTTGTCTTAAAATATTTTTTAATTTTTTAAAGATTTTTAAAATTTATTTGACAGACAGAGATCACAAGTAGGCAAAAAGGCACGGGGGGTAGGGTGGGGGGGGGGAAGCAGGCTCCCTGCTGAGCAGAGAGCCCAATGCAGGGCTCGATCCCAGGACCCTGGGATCATGACCTGAGCCAAAGGCAGAAGCTTTAAACCACTGAGCCACCCAGGCGCCCCTGTCCCCATATTTCTATCTCGATAAATTAGAAAGCATGTGCAGTATTTTAGTGTAAAATACACTGTGTACACACCCTCTGGGGTGTCCTGGGACTTGAATCTATTTATAAATCTAGAATAAAAGGTGTCTTGGCTCTGAGGAGGATGACAGGTTTTGAGGGTGGTAGGTTTTGAGGAGAATCACCAGTCACTTGCAATGTAACCATCACAGGGGAGGTGATTAAAGATTCTTCACACAATGGAAAACTGACATCCTTGAGCAGGGAAAGAAAGACTGCTTCTACTGGCAAAGAAAATTTGGCAGAATTTAGGTGTTTGACGGTAGCATCATGAGTTACCCTTTCTGTATTCGGTTTGTGGTATCCAATGGCAATATTTTATATGTCTCTATTGGCACATCATGTTATGAACTACTAATGCTTACTTTACTACTGTAAATACAGTATTTAGTTCCTGTAAATCCAACTACATTAGGGAAATAATTCCAGAAAACCTAGAGCCAATTGAGAGACTTCATCCTAAAGATTATTTTTTTCCTAGATGTTCTTCTGGTACCACAATGTGTTTTAGCTTGTGTGACGAGAGAAGTAGAACTAGGAGGAGATAAATTGCAAGGAAAAAGGCCATGCAATGTTGGGAGTGGCTACAAAAGTATAATATCTATAGGGCAGGCCATCAGGAAAGGAAAGCTAGGAAGCATAAGCTGGGTTTGCAGTCCACAGCAGGCATTTCTTCTTCTCCTGGGAAGTTTGTGTTCTGCTCTGAAGGCCTTTCAACTGGTTGAATCGGGAATCAAGGCCTTTCTTAAAATAAAATGATTACCGATTTTAATCACAACTGTAGTTTTTGACTGAATAACTGGGAACTATATAGCAAAGCCACATCAACATATAAAATTTGGGGGGAGAGGGGAGCAGTGAGGTGTTTTTCTTGAGTTGTTTGTTTGTTTATTTAACTAATCTCTACACCCATGTGGATCTTGAACCATGACCCCAAGGTCAAGAGCCACACTTTCCTCTGACAGAGCCAGTCAGGTGCCCCCACATTGACACAAAAAATTGACAACTACATGTAGACTCACAACTGCTATGTCTCTGTGCAGGCACGCATTAAAGTGTTTTCTATGGGAACAGAACATTTTCTAATGAAATATTTAACATTTCTTGAAATCTTTAGGATTAGGAGAGATCCCAGGAGGGAATGTCGAATATTACAAAACAACTGAACTGTATTACAAATATGACAAAAACCTCACTAAAGGGGTAGAAGAATATTGTGCTGACCTAAGTAACTTCAGAAATGAGGAGAGTCTATAAGACTAAGAAAAAGGGACTGTACATATACACTATACTCTAGTTTTGAAGTTTATTATCTGTGTATGGGGTAACAATTCTGACATTGCTTTGCAGGAATGTTGAAATTAAACAAATAAATCAATTTCAGATGCTGAAGGCCAAGTTTCTTACTGTTAGAGTGAGAGGATAGAAAGAAGCAAGAGAGTAGACTGTGTGGTAATATTCATGCGGTAATATATTAGAGGTGGATATATCAGTATAAATTCATGTAGCTTAATATAGATACAGATGATTACATATTAAAGTATTTGCAGAAATCTGTATGTGTTTGTGTGTGTGTATCTATATAAATATAGATATACACATACATAGGTTCTTTTTTTTTTTTTTTTTTTTTTTTTTAGACAGAAGAAAGCCCACAGGGGGGGAGCAGAGGGAGAGGGAGAGAATCCCAAGCATGATCCCATGCCCAGTGCAGATCAGGACGTTGGGCTTGATCTCACGACCCCAAGATCAGGACAGTAGCTGAAATCAGGAGTTGGGCGTTTAACCAACCAAGCCACCCAGCTGCCCCTCTAACACCATTCTTTAATAAAAAGATCTAAGAGATATGGCTCTTTGAAGAAATAGCTATGAAAGTCTCCTTGGAAAAATGTTTGGTTCTAGGACTGAGAAAAAAATATGTTGTAGTGCCCTTAAAAATATATATATCAAAAACAATAACAACAACAAAAAACAAAGAAGAAAGTCAAAAGTCAATTTAAAGAGCTACCAACAACTGGAGTGACAAAGAAAGTAGCTCTGGATTATAACCCAAATTATAAAATAAATAACTGTGAATCCATATTTATAGCAATAAATGGAAAACCAAGAGGAGCTGGGGGAGGGGGATAGAACTGTACCTTGAGGAAACTTACCAAATAAATTAATCATCAGTCAAATGGTCAAAGTCAACATTAACAGTGTGAAGTCATATTGATATAAAGCAATTTTGATATGATTTCATGAAAATGACACTTATCCTCCATGATCTCAATCCCTATACAAGTCCAGTTGAATCACATGAAAAAAAGCTGTCACAGATAAGAGGCGCTTAAGAAGACATATGATGAAGTGCAATAATCCTAAAAGTGGTCAGAAAAAAAGACACCAGAGAAAAACTTAGTAAATCAGAACATCATGTGAACTTCAATTAATAATAATGTATCATTATTGATTCATTCATTGTAAGAAATGTATAATACTAGTGTAAGAAATTAATAAGGTAAACTGAATGTGGGGTATAGGAATATTTTGTAAGATCTTTATATTTTTTATGTAAATGAAAACTGTTCTAAAAGATAAAGTCTATTACATTTAACTATTTTTTTTAATTTCACTAACACAAGAAAAGACTATAATCCATTTCTTTGTTATGAGATATTTCTGTAGTTCTGACATAGATACCTATTGTTCTAAAGATTTTATTTATTTATTTGACAGACAGAGATCACAAGTAGGCAGAGAGGCAGGCAAAGAGTGGGGGAAGGAGGCTCCCTGCTGAGCAGGACTCAATCCCAGACCCTGGGATCATGACCTGAGCCAAAGGCAGAGGCTTTAATCCACTGAGCCACCCAGGCACCCAGTACCTATTGTTCTAATTCTGGTTTTATTTTTCAAACATCATCTTACTTGATGTGAATCAAGTAAGTGAATGTGAACTATAATCCTTAAGAAAAATAAACAAACAAATCTAAAGTATTTAGCAATCAACAAAAATGAAGGTCCCTGCTTTAAGGAATTTTTAAGGTTAAATATGAAAACAAATTTTAAGTATAAATCCATTAATTAAGTTGTCATGTGAAATATTAGAAATGATAACATAGATATATTGCTGGAGAATGTGGTCAGTATTACATTAAGCTTTGATAAATATTATATTCTGGATTCCATGTTTATGTTAGTAAAATATGCAAAAACATGGATGATCATAGACACTCTAAGAAAATACCTAGAAAAGATATTACACAAATAAATGTATCTAAATGTTTTATTAATGTAAGACAAACAGCTTTATAAAAATGATTTCAATACCATACTTTTATTTGGTTACCAAGAACTAAAAATGGTTTGTAAAAAAGAAAACATTTGTGACTGACTACCATCAAGGAAGAAATTAAATGTCAGATTATTTTGAGACTTATATATAACTTCAATTCCCTGTCATATTTTTAGAAGGGTATCCTAATTTTGTATTTGTTCAAATTTAATCTCTAAAAGCTGTTCAGATGAAGTTCAGTTGAGTCAGTTTTGTGTTTTCAAAGAAAATTAAAAAGCAGTCTTTCAATTTCTTAACAAAAATAAATTTCATAGACAGAAATAGAAAATTCACTTATCAAAGAATTAAACATGTGACAAAGCAGTATAATAAATAGTGGTTATTATTTTGTGTATTGCCTATTGGAATGACTGATGATAAATAGCTCTTGTCCTATTTATTATGCATTAGTGGTTTTTCACTAACATGCATGTAACAGCGGAAAATATTACCTGATACTGGAATTACCAATCAGTGTTGTCTACACACACACACACACACACACACACACACACACTGACTTTTCTTTCAAAATACACAATATGTTTCTATATGCACATTTGTTTAATATGGAGCTGGTCAATTCTGTCAGTTTTAAGTAGACATAATTCTCTTTTCCTAGTATTTCTGACCAATGAGTATATAGATTATGATGTTATCTGTAATTTATTTAAAAATATAATTCTAATATAAGCAAGGAAGTTTTTTGGGTTTTGTTGTTGCTGTTGCTGTTGTTGTTGTTGTTGTTTTACTCAAAGGTGCAGGTGCCTCGAATGTGTTCCAGTATCACTCTGTTGATTGGCTGAGTGGCTTCTAAAATATCTTCACAGTTTGTCTTCCCTAATATAATTGAAAGATTAAAATGAAATATAGCTTTGTGAGAAGTACAGTTAATTCTCCAGACTGATCTATCAAAAAATTCCTTTCTTGTGTTAAGCCTCAAATTTTCCCACATTAGGATTAAACATAGGTCTTAATTTAACATTTTATGAATACTGGAGATCACTTCTTCCATTTCACAAGGATTCTTATTTGGGGAAATTTACTACATCTGTCTCTCTCTTTTTTTTTTTAAAGATTTTATTTATTTATTTGACAGAGAGAGATCACAAGTAGGCAGAGAGGCAGGTAGAGAGAGAGAGGAGGAAGTAGGCTCCCTGCTGAGCAGAGAGCCCGATGCGGGACTCGATCCCAGGACCCTGAGATCATGACCTGAGCCAAAGGCAGCGGCTTAACCAACTGAGCCACCCAGGCGCCCAGTGCATCTGTCTGTTGACCTTCAGTTGACTCTTCTCCATGTAAAATTAATCTAATTATTTCTTTTGAACAAATAAAACATTTTATTTCTCTCACAATTTTACTATTTATTTTATATATGCTTGAAAATTACTGTGTCCCTAGACACCACGACTGATACTTAAAAATGAAATACACTACAAGTGTTTATGCTTTAATTCACATTCTTACAGTGTCCTATTCTTAAAGAAGGGCCATCTGTACCTCAATGTTCATAGCAG
This sequence comes from Mustela putorius furo, assembly GCF_011764305.1. Lineage (NCBI taxonomy): Eukaryota > Metazoa > Chordata > Mammalia > Carnivora > Mustelidae > Mustela > Mustela putorius. Next base: position 11,706,502 of record NW_025422117.1, read on the forward strand.
CAATGGCCACAATAGCCAAACTGTGGAAAGAACCAAGATGCCCTTCAACAGACAAATGGAAAAAGAAGATATGTCATATATACAATGGAGTATTATGCCTCCATCAGAAAGGATGAATACCCAACTTTTGTTATCAACATGGACAGAAATGGAAGAGATTATACTAAGTGAAATAAGTCAAGAAGAGAGAGTCAATTATTGTATGGTTTTACTTACTTGTGGAGCATAAGGAATAACACAGAGGACATTGGGAGATGGAGAGGAGAAGTAAGTTGGGGGAAATCGGAGGGGGAGATGAACCATGATGAGATTGTGGACCAAACAAACTGCGGGTTTTGGAGGAGAGAAAGGTGGGGGGTTGAGTGAGTGGTGGGTTGGTGGTGGGTATTAAGGAGGGCATGTATTGCATGGAGCACTGGGTGTGGTGTATATACAATAAATTTTGGAACACACACTACACACACACACACACACACACACACAAATTAAATTAAATTAAATTTAAAAAATAAAGTGTCCTATTCTGAAAAATCACAAAAATTAAAAAAAAAATTATGGATATAACAAGGTTAGGAGCATATGATACAAAACTTATGTAAATAAATTCAATCAATCATTTAACAAACAACTAAATTGATGTGAATTTTAACTAGAGCACTAACAAAAGCAATACATACCTTAATTTTAAATAGCTCAATTAAATCTCCATTGAAAACTGTGCCTAACATCACTGTCATTTAATGTCCTGGATCATTATTTAGGGAGCTTCAGCTTCCTCTTTGGATCTATAGGTGATTCAAAGTAATTTTTCTTCAATAAAAACCAGTTCCATCAAAATGTAGAATCTGATATTTGGTATAGCCTTCCCCACCAAACAATATTTTAACACAGTAATGAAATGAATTCACGGCTTCATTTTCTACACTGGCAATGTCATCATTTACATAAATATTTGGTGAAGATGTAGTAGTGTCTGAAGCCATTACTTATATAAAGTTTGCAACTTATGTGGAAATTTTAGATTTTTCTCCTTTAAGAATTTTATGAATTGCTGATTTTTTTCTTTTTCCTTTTTCTTGCTAAGACTTTCTTTTAAACTGTGTGAAAGTTGCTCCTGAATGTTTCATAATAATTAAGTATTTCAAAAATTGGATAAAAATAAGTGTCTCATCTATAGAACACTGGCATCATTTTGGAATAAGTTATGGTTACAGACATGCTAATTTAATATAAAGCAACATAAAAAATGAAGATTATGACAGAATAGATTATGCTCAGTATTTTAGTCTGCTTTATAAATTTCAGGTGTAATAAAGGAAGATTATCATAATATTTTAATTATTTTAGCTTTTGTTGCCTAAGTTTGAGATTTTTGGAAGTACTCATAACATCGATTGATATCATGCTCACCTGTCAAATAAAACTCTTGCTTTTATCCCCAAATGGTTTGGTCTAAACTATGTAATTCAAGAGTTCTACACCAAGAAGCCCTGAGGGGAATATGGTAGACTAGGAGGACACTAAACTCACCTTGTCCTACAGATACAGTAAGATAACACTTACAGCAGCCTAAATAACACAGAAAACAACCCAAAGACTGGCAGAATAAACTCCATAACTAAAGGTAGTGAAGAGGCCACACTGAGGAAGGTAGAAAGGGAAAGGACATGGTCTGGGAGCAATAGGGACCATGACCTTCCACTGTGGGTAGGATAGCTTGTAATGCAGAAAAAAATGGAAAACAGACTTTGACACCAGGGAGCCCAAGAAGGGGGAAGAGGAATTCCCATTATATTTGCCTTTGAAAGAAAATAGGGCTGAATTTTGTGAGTTCTTAACAACCATCAAACTTAAACCTTGGCACTTTAAACATCTACAGGCTTGACTCTGGGAGAGCCTGGAAGGGTTAGGAAGCAGACTCCCCATCCAAAGAGACAGCAGGACAAACAGTTCAAGCAGATACAGCACAGAACAAGCAGTTTTAAAAACACTGGGAGCAAATGGGAGGGACAGTCATTTGCTCATCTCAGAGCATGGCCTATTAGACAGGGATTGTGGGCAGAACCCTCCAGGAACAAAGAAGCTGGAAGGCACCATTCCCTCTTCCATCTCCCAGCACAAAGAACGGCCACCTGCAGTAACCATTGCCCTCCTGATACTCCTTACCTAACTTGCTTGTACCAACCCCCACTCAACCCAGGACTTTGGCATATCTACCATTCCTGGTCACACTCACCTCTGTCCCTATGTTATGGGCCTCCTTCCCCCCGAAGACCAGCACAAACCCTGCCAACACCTTATCTCCATATGTGTGCCTTTGTAGGACCTCAATTTGGGTGGAAAGGGCAGGTCTCATTTCACAAGAACACCATTGCTCCCCATGTTAAATTGCACCCTATCCCTGATGGGGACAAAACATTACCCCCCAAAACAAAGAGAGCCTCTGTAGACAACTGACTGAAAGAAAAACAGGTCAAGACTCCACAGAAGAGCACATGAAATGCACATAGGAGACACTCCTTGAAGCACCAGGACCTGGGGAATGGGGACACTACACTGTAGGGCACTACAGGAGCTCTTCTTCATGAAAATTATTATTATGAAAAGCAAGAGAAGTAGCTGATTTTCCTACCACACAAAAAGTCAGACAAAATGAGGAGACAGAGAAGTATCTCCAAAATGAAAGACCAGGACCAAACCATAGCAAGAGACCAAAGTGAAATGTATATAAGTAATATGCTTGATAAGTAATTAAAAGTAATGATCATAAATATACTTATTGGATTGAGAAAGGAATGGAGGACATCAGGAGTGAGACCTTCAACACAGAGATAAAAAAGAACCAGCAGAGATCAATAAATGATATAAAAAATATACCTGATGGAATAAATAGCAGGCTAGATGAGACAGAAGAACAAATTAATGACTTGGAATACAAAGTAATGGGAAGTAACAAAGCTAAGCAAAGAAGAGGAAAGAAAATTATATAAATTGAGAATAGTTTTAGGGAATTCAGGGACTCTATTAGGTGTAATAACATTCACATAATGGAGATCTCAGAAGAAGAGAGAGATAAGAGAACAGAAAATTTATTTGAAGAAATAAAAGCTGAAAAGTTCCCCAGCCTGGGGAAGGAAACAGATATCCAAATACCGTAGGCACAGAGATGCCCCCCAAATTCAAGCAAGGAGGTCCACACCAAGATATAGTAATCAAAATTTCAAAAAGTAGCTATAAAGAAAAAAAAATTTAAAAGCAGGGGCACCTGCGTGGCCCAGTCATTAAGCATCTGCCTTTGGCTCAGGCCATGATCCTGGGGTCCTGGGATGAAGCCCCACATCAGGCTCCCTGTTCAGTGGGAAGCCTGCTTCTCCCTCTCCAATTCCCCTGCTTGTGTTCCCTCTGTCACTATGTCTTTCTCTGCCAAATAAGTAAATAGAATCTTTAAAAAAAATTTTTTTAAAGCAGCAAGATAAAAGAATACAGTTACATACAAGGGGAAACCCCATAAGGATATCAGTAGATTTTTAAGCAGAAAATTTGCAGGCCAGAAGTGCAAAGAACAATATATTCAAAATACTGAAAGGGAAAATTCTGCAGCCAAGAATACTTTATCCAGAAATGTTATTATTGAGAGGAAAAGGAGAGATAAAGAGCTCCTCAGACAAACAAAAACTAAAGGAATTTATGACCACTAAACTAGGCACATAAGAAATAGTAATGCGGACTCTGTGAGTGGAAGGTAATGATCATAGGGAAAGTATAAAAAGTAAAACAAGAAATAAAAACCCCCACAAAAGCTATAAAAATAGAAATTTCTTCAAAATTCAGTCAAGGGATTTATAAAATAAAAGGATGTAATATATGACAACATACAACTGAAATATGGGGATGAGGGATAGTACTGAATGGATTTAAACCTAAGCAATAATTAACTTGATATAGACTGACATGTGCAGAAGATATTATACATAATATAATAGTAACCACAAATCAAAAACCAGTAATAGAGTGACAAGGAATAAAGAAAATGGAATTCAAGCATATCACTAAAGAAAACCAAAAAGTTTTCTTTTTCTGCCATCTTGGAGCCTGTGGAGGTCTATTGGGAATAGGACTCCTACAATACCAAATAATGTCTGGAAGGCTGTGGTCCAAGGCCATTTTTGCTGGCTATAAGCAGGGTCACTGCAACCATGGGGCACACACAGCTCTTCTTAAAATTGAAGGTGTATATGTTCAAGATGAAATGGAATTCTATCTAAGCAAGAGATGTGCTCACAAGTACAAAGCAAAGAACAACACAGTGATTCCTGATGGCAAACCAAACCAAACCAGAGTAATCTGGGAGAAAAGTAACTCATGTTCATGGAAACAGTGCTTCATGCCAAATTCTGAAGCAACCTGCTAAAGCCTGCTAAAGCCATTGGCCGCAGAATCCGTGTGATGCTTTACCCATCATGGATTTAAAAATAATGAAAAGTAAATATATAAAGGTGTAGATTTGTAAAAAAAAAAAAAAATTAAAAAATTTAAAAAATTTTAAAAAGCCAACAAACCATAAAAGAGAGCAAGAAAAGAAAGGAGCAGAAGAAACATAGAAACAACCCAAAAAATGAGTAACAAAATGGCAATAAATACATATCTATCAATAATTAATTTGAATGTAAATGGACTAAATGCTCCAATCAAAAGATATAGGGTGACAGAATGGATAAAACAAACAAACAAAAACAAGACCCATCTGTATGCTACCTACAATTGACTCATTTCAGACCTACAGACACCTGCAAACTGAAAGTGAGGGGATGGAGAAATATTTATCATGCAAATAGATGTCAAAAGAAAGCTGGGGTAGCAATACCTAAACAGGACAAAATAGACCTTCAAACAAAGACTGTAACAAGAGACAAGGAGTGATACTATATAACAATAAAGGGGACAATCTAAAAGAAGATATAATAATTGTTAATATTGGAATATTTACAATTATTCCAATACATGGGAATACCCAAATACATAAAACAGTTAATACCAAACAAAAGAAACTAATTGATAATAAGACAATAATAATAGTGGACTTTACCACCCCACTTACATCAGTGGGCGATCATAGAAACAGAATTAACAAGGAAACAGTGGTTTTGAATGAACACTGAACCAGATGGATTTCATAGACAATTTCAGAATATTCCATCTTAACACAGCAGAATGTACATTCCTTTCAAGTGCACATGGAACATTCTCCAGAGTAGATCACATATTAGACCTCAAAACAAGTTTCAACTAATTCAAAAATATCAGTCATTCCATGTATCTTTTGTGACTATAATGCTATGAAACTAGAAATCACCACAAGGAAAAATCTAGAAAGTGTAAAAATATATGGAGGTTAAATAATATTCTACTAAAGAATTAATGGGTCAATCAGGAAATCAAAGAAGAAATCAAAAACTACATGGAAAGAAAAGGAAGTGAAAACACAATGGTCCAAAATCTTTGGGATACAGCAAAAGCACCTCAAAAAAGTTCTAAGAAGCAAGAAAAATCTCAAATAACCATGTAACCTTTTACCTAACAGAGCTAGAAAAAGAACAAACAAAGCCCAAACCCAGTAAATAGAAGAAAATAGTAAAGATTAGAGAAGAAATAAATATAATAGAAACTAAAACAAACAAAACAACACTACCACCACAAAACAATAGATCAATAAAACCAGAAGCTGGTTCTTAGAAAAGATCAACAAAATTGATGAACCTCCAGCAAGACCCATTAAAAAACAAAACAAAACATGCCAAAAACCCAGAGAGGATCCAAATAAACAAAATCACAAATGAAGGAGGAAGAGAAGTAACAACCAACACCACAGAAATACAAATGATTGTGAGAGAATATTATGAAAAACTATTTTATGAAAAACCCAACTAAGTGCTGGGTGTGGAAAGAATATTATGAAAAACAAATTGGACAGTTTATAAAGATGAATACATCCTTAGAAACATAAACTACCAAAACTGTAACAGGAAGAAATAGAAAATTTGAATAGACCGATTAACTAGAGAAGAAACTGAATCAGTACTCAAAAAAACAACACAAAACAAAAAACTTCCAACAAATAAAATTCCACAACCATATGGTTTCACAGATGAATTCTAGTTAACATTTAAAGAAGAGTTAATACCCATTCTTCTCCAACTATTCTAAAAAATACAAGAGAAAGGAAAACTTCCAAATTTATTTTATGAGGCCAGCTTCACCCTGATAACAAAACCAGACAAAGAACCACAAAAAAAGAGAACGACAGGCCAATCTCTGTCGTGAATATAGATGAAAAAATCCTCAGTGAAATACTAGCAGACCAAATCCAAAAATACATTTAAAAAGTTGTGTACCATGATCAAGTGGGATTTATTCCTGGGATGCAAGGGTAGTTCAATATTCACAAAACAATCAATGTCTTAAGTCATATCAATAAGAGAAAGAGTAAAAACCATATGATCATTTCAATAGAAGCAACAAAGCATTTGACAAAGTACCACATCTATTAATGATAAAAACCATCTGTGAAACAGGTCTAGAGGGAACTTAACATAGTAAAGGCCATATATGAAAAACCCATGGCTAACCATACTCAATGGTGAAAAACAGAGAGCTTTTCTCCTAAGGTCAGGAACAAGAAAAGGATGTCCACTCTCACCACTTTTATTCAACATAGTTCTGGAACTTCTACCCACCCAATCAGACAAAGAAAAGGAAGAGAAGGCATCCAAATTGGTAAGGAAGAAGTAAAATTCTCTGTATTTGCAGATGGCATGGTACTATATAGAGTGAACCTTAAAGACTCCACCAAAATACTGCTAAAACAGATAAATGAATTTAGTAAAGTCCTTGGGTACAAAAATACAGATATCTATATATTAATAATGGAGAAGCAGAAAGTGAAATTAAGAAAAATTCCCATTAACAATTTCACCCAAAATAATAAAATAACTAGGAATAAACTTAACCAAAGAGGTAAAAGACCTATATTCTAAAAACTATAAAATACTGATGAAAGAAATTCAAGATAATGCAAAGAAATGAAAAGGCATTACAAGCTCATGGGTTAGAAGAAAAAATATTGTTAAAATGTCTATACTACCCAATGTAATTTACAGAGTAGATGATCAAAATATGAACATTTTTTTCACAGAACAAGAACAAACAATTCTAAAATTTGTGTGGAACCACAAAAGACCTCAAATAGCTAAAGCAATGTTGAAAAAGAAAAACAAATGGGGAGGTATCATAATGCCAGATTTCAAGTTATATTACAAAGTGGTAGTAATTAAAACAGGATGGTACGGGCACAAAAATGACACACAGATGAATAGAATAAAACAGAAATAGAATGAAACAGAAATCCTAGAAACAAACCCACAATTACATGGTTAATTATTCTTTGACAAAGGAGGACTGAATACAACAAATGGTGTTAGGAAAACCGGATAGCCATATACAAAAGAATGAAACTGGACCACTTTCTTTCACCATAAACAAAATAAACCAAAAATAATCCAAAATGGATTAAAGATTGAAATGTGAGACTTGAAACCATAAAAATCCTTGAAGGGAGCACAGTAATCTCTCTGGCATTGGCTGTAGCAGCATTTTTCTAGATATATGTCCTGAGGCAAAGGAAACAAAAGCAAAAATAAGATATTAATGCTACATCAAAATAAAAAGTTTCTGCACAACAAAGGAAAGAAAAAAATTAAGGCAACCTACTAGATGGGAGAAGATATTTGCAAATAACATATCCAATAAAGAGTTAGTATCCAAAATCCATAGTACTGATACAGCTCACTATCCAAAAAATAAATAATCTAATTAAATATGGAAGACATGAACAGATGTTTCACCAAAGAAGACATACAGATGGCCAAAAAACCATGAAAAAAAGCTCAACATCCCTCATTATGGGGGAAATGTAAATCAAAACTCCAATGAGATATCATCTTATACCTGTTAGAGTGGCTAAAACTTGCAACACAAGAAACTAATCTATACTATAAGTGTTGGTGAGGATATGAGGTAAAGGAAAACCTCTTGCACTGTTGGTGGGATGCAAACTGATGAAGCCACTGTGGAAAATGGTACAGAGATTCCTCAAAAAACTAAAATAAAACTACCCTGCTATCCAGTAATCACATTACTGGGTGTTTACCCCAAAATACAAAAACACTAATTCAAAGGGATATATGTACCCCTTTGCTTACTGCAGCATTATTTACAATAGCCAAAGTATGGAAGCAGCCCAAGTGTCCATAGGATAGGTGAATGGAGAACAAAGAGGGGGTACATATACACGATGGAATATTATTCAGCCATGAAAATGAATGAAATGTTGACAACTGCAACAACATGGATGTATCTAGAGAGTATTATTCTAAGTGAAATAAGTGAGTCAGAGAAAGACAAATACCATACTTAAGTGAAATTTAAGAAACAAAACAAACCAGCAAAGGCAAAAAGAGAGACAAACCAAGAAGTGGACTCTTAACTATAGAGAATAAATTGATGGTTACTAGAGGGGAGGTGGGTGGTGAGATGGGGGAAATAAGGTAGGGGGATTAACAAGTACACTGATGGGAAAAATATTTTAGTAAAACACAATAATTTGCTTCTCCTTCAAAAAGAAAAGAGTTATACACTAAAAGTTTCGTTAAAAAAAATATAGTTTAGGATCTCAAGCTCTTCTCTAGTAAACTTTTATTAGTTTAAACTTATGTTGCCAAACATTCGTATATTTATAGAAAATAAATCTAATATCTACATGATTAGATCTTAAATCACTCAGTCTCTTCACATGCTACATTTTTAGCATTGAACCCTATTTTAAATGTATTAGCCACACTCTACACATTACCCTTATTACATCTTTATGTCCTGCTTAAAGGTAAAAAAATTTTTAGGGACACCTGGGTCACTCAGTTGAGTGTTTGACTCAGTTTTGGCTTAGGTCATGATCTTGGGGTCGTGGGATGGAGCCCCACATAATACTCAATGCTGGGTGTGAAGCCTGCTTAGGACATTCTCTCTCCTTCTTCCTCTCCTCCTCCCCCAACATTCATGCTCTCACTAAATAAATAAATCTTTTGAAAAAGCAAATTTGAGACATCAGAATAATTTATTTGTAGAAATAATTTCAACATTAAGTGATAATGGCTTAAACAAAAATTAAATTTCTTAACTTAACAGGCACAAAAGGGCAGAGAATTGATTAGAACATCAACTATACTGAGGGAGCGCTGCCTAGTTTTTCCCATCAGCCTCAAGCCATGTGCTTTCCATATTTGAGGTAACCTCATGTCCACAATGACTGCTGGAGCATCTGCCATTACATGTGCTTACCACACAGCAGGAAGAATAGAGGAAAAGCTACAGACTTCTCTCTCCTTTTAAAACAATATGTACCCATAATTTCCACAAAATATACAAATGGCATTTGCTTCACTGGTACATAGTCATTTGGCCATAGATATGAAGATTAGGATAAGATGTAGTGTGTGATGCTTTAAATATTATACTGGATTATAGTTGACAATAAAATGATTTTGGCAGTGTAAACATAAATGTGATTTCTGGTTTTATTTTTATTCTGTGTTTTTTTAAATGTTTTTGCATCAAGTTTACTTTGTCTTTTTAAAATAACTAAAAAAGTTTACTGCTTCTTTTACATTATTAAAGATTGCAAGTTGTACAACAATCATATATCCTTAAAATGTAAAGCATGTGCTTATGATGCAAGCTATTTTCTAAAGTGTTTTTTTAACATTTACAATTTTTTTTCTCAAAACTTGTGTATTTAAATTTTCTACCTCTGTTTAACATAAATTTGAATTATTTTTTAGAAAATCCAACACAGTAATGGAATGTTCACATTTGTTAACACATCTTCTATAATTTAAATTCCATACCTATATATTTATTCCTTATCTAAATTCTGGTTTTAGTATGTTTTCCCTTTTCCATAATTTTCTAAATAACACTGTTATCAAGCTTGTTATTCTTTCAAGAACCAAATAGAGGATTTGTATCAAATTTACAGCTTTTCTCTTTTTAAAATAAGTCTGCTTTTATATTTATTATCTTCATTGGCTAGTATTTGCCCTGTTATTTTGCAAAAAAAAATTAGTTGAATGTTTTATTATCCATTTTAAAATGTTACTTATTTATTAATGCAAGTGTTTAAAATGATGCATTTTTCTTTCTTCATAAATCTGTTGCATTACAAATCTTCTGAAGGGCTTACTGTGTATATTTTTTGAGGCATGAACATTGTACTGTAAATTATCTTGTCTTCAAGGAAACCATGAATAGTTAATGTACAGGTCTGCATATTACTTAGAATAAGCTATTTTGCAGCTACCATAAACTAGACAAGATTTAATTTACATTTTTACTTCTTTTTATACATGAAAACATATCCCAATAATATTTATGTGAAAAATGTACACTTGAGAAGTAAAGATAGCAAAAACCCTCCAAAATCCTATTCAATTATGTTTTTGGTACATATTAATGCCAAGAAACTAATTATTTTACAAATTTAGGCAACCAAGTGTTTCTTCCTCTTTGCAAAAACCTTTTATAGTAAAAATTTAAAAAATATATTATTAGCCTTTAGACTTAGCTACCCTTAGTACACTTAGTACTTACAATGAATTTACTTTGGAATCAAATATTTGTCTGCCACTGGAGTATTTCCTCAAATCTCTGCATGTAACTTAAACTTTCTTAGTTATTTGGTCACTTTTATTGGTTTTAAAAAGCATAGGCAACCTTCCAAGATATTTTATCAAAATAACCAAATTTTTTTCTTTTATGGGAAAGGTCGTACTGAATCCACAACAACAGAAGGATTCATAAGAGTAAGAGGTTACATATCACACCTGAGCATGAGTGGTCAGAGAGAACTTATTAAAAAATTGTTCTTATGCCCTTCAGACTTCAGCCTTTTTAATTCTTTAGCATTTATGAAGTCTCTCCAGCAGACTCATTAATATTTTGTTTTAAACAAGTGGGAATTTTAAATGAGCCATGTTGGAAGTAGCTGGCCAGAAGCCTACCATCTTTAGTCTAGCCACATCACCCTTCTTTGCATATCAATGGTCCATTTCTCATTTTTCCCTGTGTCAAACAGAGCTGATCCAAGCTCAAAGATTCTTTTGAATTAACAGAAGATGAACACTGAGGTCAATTTGTCAGACATGAAGGAGAGAAGAAATGAGCTAAACAGACAGAGGAGCAATCTAGAGTACAAACAAGGACAAGAGCAAAATCGGATTTATACCAGGCACACTGCTTCATCTTCTCTTTCTATTCTAATAGTCATATAAAGCTTTTCCAATTTTAAATCTTTGTTTTGTTCATTTTCATTTTTTAACAAGTTAGACTGATTGAACATATGTGAAGGATGGAATGTTTATTTATTCATAAGTAACTTCTTAGGTGACCTGTAGATAATAGGAAAAGAAACAATTTCCTGATATGAGAATACTGACAAGGGTAAACTGCATCTTAAAGAAAAAGTATTTCTTGCTGCATTGTTTTAAAGCAGTCCTGGTCAATAGATACATAATGGGAGATGCATATATTATTAAAAATTTTCAAGAAAACACATTAAAAATAATTTTAATGAAGCAGGTAAAGCTAGTTGCGTTACTATAGTCTATTTAATTCAAAATATTCAAAATAATATTTCAAAAATAATATACACTTATTAATGGCATATATTATATTTTTACTTTTTCATATTAAGCCTTCCAAATCGGATATGCCTTTATATTTGATGGCATAGGTCAATTTGGAGTTGCAATAATACTCGCATGTGGTGAGTAGCTACTATATTGGAGAGTGCAGATCTAGAGAACTAGACTATTCCAGTGATGACTGGAAATAATATTTTGAATGTACTTTCTATCATGTGCTTTAGTCATTCATGTGTTCTATTAGTACATATTTATTGTCTGTGCTCGCTTCGGCAGCACATATACTAAAATATTGTCTGCTTGTCATATAATCTGCATCACCAGATGGTATTGAGCACCTACTATTCAGATTATGTGACAGAACTTTATTTTCTTCTCTTCCATATAATGTTTTATTCTATATTCTACTCTTATTTCTATTATATATATTTATATATATAAAATATATTATATATAAATACATGTAAATTATATATTATATTATTTATTCCATATTCTACTTTTCCATATAATGTTTTTTTTTTTTTTTTTAAAGATTATTTATTTATTTATTTGACAGAGAGAGATCACAAGTAGGCAGAGAGGCAGGCAGAGAGAGAGAGAGGAGGAAGCAGGCTCCCTGCTGAGCAGAGAGCCCGATGCGGGACTCGATCCCAGGACCCTGAGATCATGACCTGAGCCGAAGGCAGCGGCTTAACCACTGAGCCACCCAGGCGCCCTCCATATAATGTTTTAACAAAAACAAAAACAAAACACAAAAGCACTGTATCAACCATTGGCAGTGTTCATTTCCACTTTTATGTCAACTAGCTCAGTTGTTGGAAGGACACAATTTATTTAGGAAATATATTTATTGAAAGGTCTTTAATTCTAGAGCTAGTTAACTCCATTATAAATTACTGGAATTTACACAAATTATTTCATTCTCTGAGCCTCAGAAATCTGGTTTGTAACCAAGTCATAATTATAACAACAACTTCACGGATAATCTATGTGTGGTAGGCAGGAAATTAACCCTCCCCACCCCAACCTCTTATCCCTGAAATTTACAAACATGAGAAATCACTCCTATGAATCTGTTTTTTTATATAACACAGCTGACCTTACAATACAGTGATTATTTGATAGGTCTGACTTAATCATGTGAGAGATAATTCAAAGATTTTTTATTTTATTTTTTTTCTTACTGGCACTGGCAGAAGTCAGATATTTGAAGTAGGAGAAGAAGAATTCAATGTGCTTTTGCTGATTGGGGGAATGGGGGTGGTCATTTGAGAAGGGATTCAGGTGACCTTGAGGTGCTGAGAAAGACAACAGATTGGCAGTCATCAAAGAAATGGGAAGTAGTTCCTTTATCTACAAGGAATTTGATTCTGTCAACAGCCTGAATGACTTTGGAAGCAGATTCCTCTCCAAAGCCTCCAGACTAGTCCAGCACACCTACACCTTTGTTTTGGTCTGATGAATCCCTGAGAAGATAATCTTGTATGCCATCCAAGACTTCCGACTTATGTGCACTCTGAGATAATAAATTTATACTGTTTAATTACTAAATTTGTGGTAATTTGTTATAGCAGCAATAGAAAACTAATTTGCTGTGGGAAAATAGCTTGTAACCTACAAAATGTCTTGTTAAGTTTTAGGCATTATAATTGGAACACAAAGTACATCAGATTTTCTCTTTATTTAAACTTCGCAGATAAATCAGCTTTGACTGTTGTATTACAAGATACAGTATTCTTAAATACTTCCAGAAGTTTTCTAATTTATAAACTAACCCTCTTATAAGTATGAAGTACTTGTTATTAACAAATAAGTGCAAATACATTATCATACTGAATAACCAAAATATTTCATGCCTACATAGGACATACAGAACATCACTGACAGGGGCGTCTTGGTGGCTCAGTGGGTTAAACCTCTGCCTTTGGCTCAGGTCATGATCTCAGGGTCCTGGGATCCAGCCTGGCATCGGCATCGGACTCTCTGCTCAGCGGGAAGCCTGCTTCCCTTTCTCCTGCCTGCCTCTCTGCCTACTTGTGATCTCTGTCTGTCAAATGAATAAATAAAATCTTTTAAAAAAATATCACTAACAAGATACATATTTTTGTTTTCTGTCCTTCTACCACAGCATAAGGCAGAGTAATTCGCTTCGGTAATGATGTTCATGATACTGGTAATGAGATTATGATAACAATATTGAAAATTAAAGGAAAGAATAATATATTTCTATGCAAGAATGTTTTACAGTACTTTAAAAAATCTAGTTAAATATTTCATTAATTACACCTATATCAAACATAATAATTGTTCAGCTTTGTTACAGATCTCAATATCTGGGGGTATAAATCTTCCAGCTCCTTTTCTTTTTCGTTAAGCTTGTCCTACAGATTCCAGCTATTTCCATTTCTAAATAAATTTTAGAGTTAACTTGTTAATTTCTTCAAAAAAACCAGCTGGGATTTGGTTGCTATTTCATTAAAGGTAGAGAATATTTGGAAAGAAATATATTTATATTGTTGGTTTTTCAATATATATGCATGGAATGATTACCTATTTAGATATATTGAATTTCTTCCTCAGTAATATTTTAGAGTTTCCTCTGTGGAGAAGTTGTATACCTTTCATACAATTCTTCTTGTTTTGTTTTGTTTTTTTTTTTCATTATTATGCCCTGCTTGATAGTAGACGGAGAAGCCATGATCTAATAAATATACCCCAGTTAGTGTTAGGAAATATAAACAGACTAGAAACTTGAACCCCTAGAGGGCTGGATAACTAGTGGTCTAAATTTACATGTTTTTTGTTCTTTCGGTTAATAAAAATTTCCAATTAATAACCTAGCCCCTGTGGTCCACTGTGTATGTGGTGACTGCACACTGAAGGAGAGAAAATGAAGAAATTGTTGGAGAATTCCAATACTATAATGATCTATTCTTACTTCCCAAGATCAAATATATATTCCTTAGACTAAGAATTTGTGTAGATCAGTCCACAGAATAATTATTTTTTCATGTGTACAAGGCTTTTTTTGAAATAAGTTAAGATGGATCACAAAATCAAAGGCATATTAAAAACTAGGCCAAAATTTTATACCCTACAGTCTCTCTACTGAATTATGCCTAGCTAAATCTTCCAATCAAATTCACCAATAAAAATAATTTGCTGATGTAACATTGTAGCATTGTTCAAATAACGCACTGCAAATGCTATAAAATGTTGTATATTAGGTAACTATAAACTCAAATCTTTTATTAAATTCCTACTAGAAGATTTAATTAGAACATATAAAGGGAAATTCCTTCTCTTTTTAACCATAGGAAATTACACTTCTGAATAATCATATTCCTCAGGAGCTAATCTGAGTAAAGATAGTAGGCTGACTGCATGGAAATCACCTCAGGTACTCTTAAAAACATATATTTCTATCTAGGTTCCCTCTCCCCAGTCTGTTTTAGGAGATCTAGGCAGACTCAATATTATTTAAAAATGCCCCAAGTGATTTTTCTATGCTGCTTTATTGGGCATATTAGTTAGTATGAATTGTTCCAGTGGTATATAATATCATTACTATCATTGCTATAGACCATAGAGCAATGTTGTTCAAGAAAAACATAATTATTTGTTCTCAGTGGGCTTTACTATTTTGCTTAATTATACTCAGATTCTTCTTTTTAGCAAGAATAGCCCATACCACTTGCCAATTAAACAGAAATATCTCTTCTAGCACTTATAAATGTAGATTGTTTGAATAATCCAAGACTTTAATGTATCTGACTTTTTAGAAATCCAAAGATTCAACAGGATCTAATAGGAATAGTCAACCATCCCTTTTAATTTAGCTGAAGCAAAAACATATTTACATTGCTATTACTCGTGCAAGGTTAATAAGTGAAAAAAGAATAAATTGTTAACAAAAATACTTCAAAATCTCATTTTCAGTATTATACATATAACCATTTCATTCAGGCTATTCTAAATGAAACTTAAAGACTGACATCATTTTAGAGAATTGGTATCTCCTCAAGTTTAATTGTGACATTGCTGCCTTTACCAGTAAGAAGAATCCAGAGGGAGAAATAGACTAATATTGGGAATCCAAATTAAATACTTCCTTATCTTGTTGATTGAGCTATCCAGAACAAAAATTCCTCCTCATAAATTTGGAAATTTATAACAATTAATTCTCCAGGCCTTTGCCCTTCCTTGACTACTAGTGTGCATTTAATATGTTTATCTAATTTATATTTTTCCTTTGCATTTCTGGTACAAAACAACAACAACACTGAAATGAATGGGGATTTTACATGTGACAACTATTCTCTTCCTTCCTATGAGTAGGATAACCTACAGTAAATGCAGGCAACATTAATCAAAGACTGTAAACTTGGGTTTCTTACATTGCCGGTATTTTCAGCCTTCTTTGAAACATGGACCTTTTTACTATACCCGACATTTTGTCTCTAATGAGTTCCTATTTGTTGTTTAGTCTGTTCATTTATGTTCCTACTATATGCCTCCAGATTTGTATAGTGCTCTTAGCAAGAGCTAGAAATTCACTGGGTTTCAGTTCTGTAAAAAGCATCTATTGTTTAAGAAATCCTGACCTATTTTATCCCTTTAAAATATTTCTTCAAAGTAGCCTTCTTTCAAGAGTTCAAATTCTGGTCCTCGTCTGTATTACATCCTTTGTGTTTCTATCTTATTCCCCTTTAATGCTTGTTAGAATTGTACACCTTCCTCGGAGTCTTCACTTCATAGTTCCTTTCATTTATACTTCCCTATCTATGACTAACAGGTGAGCTCGACTTTCACTTAAAAGAGGCTTTTGGTAGCTAATGAAACCATCATGAATCTAGACACTTAATTAAAAAGGTAACTACTAGATCAAGGAAAACCTAATTCAGTGCATTGAATTCTCATCTCTCAATCATCATTGTGTTCAGAGGCAGCTCATGTTAGAAAGAAAGTAAATAATTATTAGAGGGACAAATGAACAAGGGATGGAATGGCTTCCAGCTCTAGTAACAGGTTAATTTACATAGTCCCTACATTCCTACCCTCTTGCCTCATTGTTCTATCTAGCCCCTTCCCATCTGAAAACCCATCTAACAAAATCTTAAATAGACTCTGGAGTCAAAAAAATCAGTTCAAATGCTGGGTCCCAACACTCACTCATTGTATGACTTCTGGCAAGTTACTACATCTTAAGCTTCAGTTTCTTCACTTAGAAAATTGGCCCCCAAATTGTAACTATGTCACAGAAATGTGAGACAATGTGTGATAAAATATTTATGGCAACTGACATATGGTGAACACTTACTATATTAGATGTTTTTTATTATATAGCCAATGGACACTGGAATTTGTGATATTTTTTCCTTATAAATAACATACAGACTTAATGTTTCTATTAGGTTTTAATATGAATTAACTAATTTAAAATTGAGTGTTCGTTATTCTAGTGAATTAATAAACCTTATAGGTATTGATATATATATATATTTTTTTTAATACACACACACACACACACACACACACACACACACACAAGAATTTTATGATTTCCAGCTGGTATGAATTGCAGCTCCAAAGTGGCTTTCCACAATGAAAAACAGCAACAGGAACAACAACAGCAACAATGACAACAACAACCACTCTTTATGCGGTACTTGGAAGAACAAATGGAACCACAATGGCTGCACAGTTTTTCTCTCTGATTTTCCAAACTGTTTCTCTCCTGTTTGTACCTCCCTCCACACATAGGAGCAATGTACTTGGAGCAATTTATAAGAGTTTTGTCTCTATAAGGGGAAATTAAATTTTGTCTTTAAAAAAGATAAAAACACTGGCATCAGAAAATAACATTTCACTGCTCCATATCCCAACTGAAAATAAAGTAGAAGGTATTGACTCATTCAGTTGCCGAAACAAACTGAACATAAGGAAAATAAGCATAGTCTAGTGGTTTTATGTGTCTTCTATGCACATTTTATTCATTATGATTAATCTCTTCTGATTACTTTTTTCCTGTGTATAGATTTATGTGAGAAAAAATACACTTGCTTTTATTATCTAACAAAACAAAAGAAATAGAAGCATAGTGGGAAAATCATGAATTCTGAAGATATATAGACTTGGGTTCGATGATGACCTATGTCAATTTGAGGTAATGACCTTTGGCAAGTTATTTAATCTTTTTAATCTTTTAAATTGTTTTGTTCTTGAGTTGCGGGACCTTGTGGCAAATCCTGGGTAATGAACTGAATGAACTCCATGTCGGAACTAAGCTAAGGTAATGCCTCACTTGTAAGGTAAAAAGTGCTCTACTCCAGTGTAGAGCAGTAACCTTTTTTATCAGGTGATATCTTCCCTGTGATGGCAGCCTAAATGTTATTAGTGCATGATCTAGCAGAAATCATGCTCACTCATTCAATGCCCAAAATCTAAATAAGCCAAATCTTACTGCTCCAGGTGGACATACCCATTGTGTAGTGCACAATGTAATGCACAACATCTGATATTGTTTAACTGAACATGTTACAACAATAGATAATGGATATTCAATTTTTTACTCTTGTGATCTTAACATTATACAAGCGTTCCTTTTCTACTGTTCTTCAGCATGTGAAACCTACTGAGTTCTCAAATGTCTAGCGAATACATGTTCTCTTCTTTGTGGTCACAATGCTTATTTTGCCTGAAATGTCCTTTCCTCAACACCTGCTCTTAAGAGACAAATTGTAGTTAACTTTTCTCTCTTTTTTTTAATTGTTAATTTTATTAAATCTTTAAAAAATTTTTTTTTTTTTTTAAGATTTTATTTATTTACTTGACAGAGATCACAAGCAGGCAGAGAGGCAGGCAGAGAGAGGGGGAAGCAGGCTCCCTGCTGAGCAGAGAGCCCAATGCGGGGCTCGATCCCAAGACCCTGGGACCATGACCTGAGAAGAAGGCAGAGGCTTTAACCCACTTAGCCACCCAGGTGCCCCTAGTTAACCTTTCTCTTAAGAAGGCGTTTCTGAACAATAGATGGAATTGACTAATTTCTCTTTTATGTTCCCTATACCAATCTACAAAATGTTTCATAATAATTTTCAAATCATTTCATTCTGACTCATTTTCCATATTTTAAGTGATCTGAGGACAGAGACTGGAACCACTTAAGTTTTGTGCCCTTTACACTCTGCACAAATCGGGCACTGAATGTTTGCGGAATGAATTGATAAGGAAATATTTATACAAATTACCCCTAGGAAAAGAACCTGCTGCATCTGGACAATGCAGAGCCTACGCTTAATGCTTGGCGGTGGTTCAAATAAATTCAAGCTTATTTGGGGAGAAAAATTGAGAAGGTCAGAGAATATGCTCTCATTCTTAATTGGTATGGAGCTTAGAGTTTTGTAGGATAGCAGGGGAAGAACGGCCTCTGATATTATCAGATACATGTTGATAATCTATGAACAAACTATAATTATACAGTGTTACCATCTGCAACAGTTTGAATTCAATGCTTACATTTTTTTTTTTTTTAGGACAGGAAATACTGTATATAAGGATGCATTATATTTCACACATAATCCTATATCCAGGAGTATGACCAATGTTTGTATTGAGAACTGTGACTGCTTTTATAAATAAATATAAATTTTGTAAATACTGTGATTTTAGGTAAATGGAGATTGTCAAAAGAACAACTGTGTCACATGCTTGAGTTCCTATTCTGTAAAGTGCCCAGCAGCCCTTACTGATCACATTTGAAGATATAAGGAAAGCCTATGAAATGCTGAAAACTTGCAAACCAGTATCAGATTAACATCATTATAAACCAAAAGTCATTTCACTTATCTGTTCATTTTCAAGGTTTAGGGCTATATTCCATTGATAATGATTTGAATTTAAAAGAAAAACAGTACTCATGGCTGTATCCCACCTTATTCATAAAAGTTTATCTTCCTTGCTACCAGACTATACTAATAAAAGGGAAAAAATAGGGACAATAAACTTTAACAACAGTTGTCTGTTATAGTTACAAACCATGTTGAAATAATTGCAGCCTAAATTAATGTAGGGAAATCTAGAAAGATAAGATAAAATCACAAAGGACTAAGCACAATAACTTCCGGCATCAGCTGCTGTTGAAACGGGAAAATAAAACAAAATCAGGAAAGAAATGTTTTCAAAGCTTTGGCCATTTCTTTCTCAAGTTCTCCCTACTTTACTTAATATTGAGTTTTCACAACTCTCAGCTGGGTTCCTGTTTTGTTCCTTGGCAGTACTGGCTAGAAATCTTCTGATTAGAACAATGTTACACTGACTCAGCTGTGCTTTCCAATATATCTCTGACAAAATATTCTCCGGAGAACCTGTACACAATGGTTTAAAAAAAAAAAAAACCCATGATCATTTGTTTGGCCTTTTAGCCTCCACTCCCCTGCCCCCCCTATCGCTGCACAGGAAATCTCCTTTTCAGTCTTTTTTTGCCACTTTAAAATGCTATGATATTATGATTCACATACCCAACAGTTAAATAGCATAATAGATATTAGCCTATTATTAATGGGCAACAGCAGAAAATATGATGGTAGGAAAAAGGAAAAAAAAATGTCCTAAAAATAAAAGATTCTTTGTTCTGTTTAGTTGTATATGTATTAATGTATGTACATACACTTTATTTTTAAAGATTTTATTTATTTATTTGACACAGAGAGAGGAAGACCACAAGGAGGCAGAAAGCCAGGCAGAGAGAGAGGAGAACACAGGCTCTCCGCCGAGCAGAGAGCCTGATGCAGGGCTGGATCCCAGTACCCTGAGATCATGACCTGAGTCTTAACCCACTGAGCCACCCAGGTGCCCCTGGTTGTGTATTTATGTAATGAGTGTGGGTTATATATTTATTATGGCCATACCTACATATAAAATTAGAGAACTAACAAATTATGAAGATAATGTGGGATTGGAATAATTTTTCCTTATTCATCAAAATATTTCAGGACCATTATATATGTATCTGTTGATTTATTTAAAACGTTGATGACTGTCTTTTCAAATTTGCTTGATTTTGCATACAATGCTCATTTTCACAAATAATAGAATTCTGCACATTTCCAAATAATAGAATTTCAGATTTTAAATTTAAAATTTTTACCAAATGATGAAAGCATTATGTTAGTCAATCATTCATGTGTTAAAAACACATTCAAGTTGGAAGATAGGGCAATAAAACTTCGTGCAACAGAATACAAAATGATTACTGATTCATGTTTCACATTACAGTGAGGCTTTATGAAACTTCAACATATTACATTTCACTATGGTATAAAAAAGAATATCCACCCACACTTAAAAGGACTATTAAATATTTCTCATAGTCCCAACTACATGTGATATAGTCCCATCTCTGTGAGGGATGGTTTTCTTCATAACTTTAAACCAAAATAACATATTACAACAGATTCAATATGGAAGTGGATATGAAAACCAACTTATTTAGTACTTAGCAAGATAATAAAAAGACTTCCAGGAATATAGAATACCACTCTTTTCATAAGCTTTTCACAAAATATAGTGAAAAATTTCACAAAAATATATTTTTCATAAAATACCTATTTATTAACAAGTAATGTTTATTATCATTCTTTTAGATGAAAAATATTTTATAATTTTCTTACTCTTAATTTCCAATACAGTAAATTTTAGTAACTTTAATTATAAAAATTACTCTGAGATTATTAATAATTTAAGATTATAAAGGGATTTTATGACTAAAAATTTTGGGAGATATTAGTCTAAAATTTTGTATAAATTTAGAAATTGTAGTACAATGTATTTAAAATGTTTAAGTTAATGTTAAATGTTAAATGAGAAGAAGCATGCAAATGTAAAATGCTACCATACCATATTAGCACTTCTGAAACAAATATACAGACTGGATAATGGCATGTTTGTTCATTGGATTTGATAAAAATTTCTTTTTATTATGTCATCTTTATTTCTTTTTTTTTTTCTTTCACCACACCCAGTGTTCCATGCAATAAGTGCCCTCCTTAATACCCACCACCAGGCTCACCTAACCCCCCAATTCTCTCCCCTCCAAAACTCTGTTTGTTTCTGAGTCCACAGTCTCTTATGGTTCATCTTCTTCTCTGATTTCCCCCCATGATGGCATCTTTAATCCATTTTCCTCATAGATGTATTTCTTGGACATAATTGTGGTTCTTTTGCCTTTATGACATGAAATGCTTATAAAATGTTACAGTATTTAATGCATATTTCTTTTATGAAATAACTAAAATAAATTATGCTGTTTATGGATGTCTTTTTCTAGTTGATAAAACAGAAAAAGTAGATTTGAAAATCAGTGAATATATCTGGATTTGACTTTGAAAGTATTTACTCCCCCAAATCACTTTGTTACCTTTGGCAAGACAGTCATTAGTTAACATTTTATTAGCATTCTAATTATTTAAACCCTTAATAATTTTTCCATAAATTGGAATTATTCAACATGGTAAAGATTAGGTTTAATATATGAAGTATATAATACTTTAACTATCATAAAAGCAGAATTACTCAAATTAGTAAGTCCAGTGGCCTAAAATGATTTTTCAAATGTTTCTGGCCATTAATACTGAGGCATAAAAATCTACTGACTTATTTAATTCCCAGTAAAGCCATATAACTAATTTTATTGACTATATGTTATATAAACCTCTTAATCACTAAGATAATTGTTTAATTAATGAGATTCATTTTAAACTAGTAAGATAACTAATATACATTTTCTATGTGCCTACATTTAATTTGACTTTTTTACACCCATGTAGTCCATTTTTATCCTATTCTTTGCAACTACAATATTTCTTCCTTGAAACACCTTTTGCTCTCATTGTTCTCCTCAATTCAATCATTTTATATTTGAGGGAAGATAACCTTTCTTTTGAGTTCAAAATTCTACAGAGCAAAAGAAGCCATATAATTGACCTGGTATAGAGACAAATCCCATAGTGTAAGAGATCTCAAATGTAGTGACCAATTTGGGATTGGATAGGAATGTTCTATACATGGAATAAAGAAAAAAAAAAAAAACCCAAACCCAAACCCAAACCAAAAAAAAAAAAAAAAACCACCTAATATGTGGTGACCAGAATGGAAGACTATATTAGTTTGTTAATGTCCAACCCTATGTGACACCCTTCCCTTTAGGAATATCATGCTGCCCTTCAAGCTTAGCCAAGTAAGTGTGAGTGAAATGACTGTCCAGGCATAACCTTTCACAGTCTACTCCTGGTTCTTCAACTTTCTGTCTCCTTGTCTGTGTAATTCTGGAGTTATATTTCTATGGAACTTCAAGTGTTGCTTAGAGACTATGATGAGCGAAGTCCACTTTCCAACCTATGATGCACATATAACTCAAATGAGACATTAACATGTTAAGTTATAGAGATTTTTTTTTTTTCTTGTGGCATCACCAAGATATGAAGCAGCAACATCTTCCTAGGAACAACGCAAAAGGCAAGGGAAGCAAGGGCAAAAATGAACTATTGGGATTTCATCAAGATCAAAAGCTTTTGCACAGCAAAGGAAACAGTTAACAAAATCAAAAGACAACTGACAGAATGGGAGAAGATATTTGCAAACGACATATCAGATAAAGGACTAGTGTCCAGAATCTATGAATAACTCTCTCTCTCTCATAAATTTCCATGCAGGTCTTAGTTTATTGGATCAATTTAATATAATGAGTGTACCTGGTTCCAAGTATGAACTAAAATTACGAATTCATAGGGGTGCCTGGTTGGCTCAGTTGTTTAAATGCCTGCCTTCTGCTCAGGTCATGATCCCAGCTCTTGGGATTAAACCCCACATCTGGCTCCCTACTCCAATGGGAACCTGCTTCTTCCTCTCCCTCTGCCTGCCATTCCCTCCTCTTGCGTTCTCTCTCTGCCATATTAATAAAATCTTAAAAAAAGAAAAAAGAAAACAGGGCTTTATAAAGGGACCATTTTGAAATTGTGACCCCCCTAAAAGATACATCACAGTATGTAAGAGGTAATAATAGCAGGTTCTGTTAACACCCTTCGCTGAGAGAGGCGAGATGGAGTAAGAGTTAGCAGAACCTGGAAGGAGAGAATTGAATGGAGAGGACCACTTTGAGAGGAGGCGTTGGCATTATTACAAGATAATGCAACAGAAAAGGAAATGCTAGAATGGTATTCATTGTTCTCCTCCCTCTGACCTCCAGAAGTCCTATTGATGTAGCTCAAACAGATGGGTCTTACAGCAGAGACACATGGAAAAGAGGGATAATGAAAAAAACACAAGAGATCCTGTTCAGTGAGCTTTAGTTAATTTATTTGATTCACTTGAAGATGGAAAGAAAAATAATATTAATAATATGTCTAGGATTTTAACTGTGAAAAGTAAATGAATAAGCAAGATGAAAAAAGGGAAAGAAGCCATGCAATAAAGGCTTAAAAGCATATAGCATAGCTGATATTTGTAAGTGACAGTGTCTGAAAAAGTAACACACAGAAATGAGTAGGATGAAAGAAAAGAAAGAACTTTTTTCTTCGTATTTACTTTTCAAGAAGGGAGTTGTGTTTTTTCTTCTGTGAAAATTATTTTCATCACCACCATTCACACGAATGTATAGACTCACATTCATACTGGATAATTATATTTGCTCAAAGAGCAGCCACTTTAGTCAACCTAAATCACACATTGTTACATATTTTTAAAAAGTATAAATGGAAAATAATATCTTAAAATACCTATGTCACAATGTTTCTATTATGTGAATTTTATTCAAATTTAGAAACGGTTTTAACTCATATTAAATCTCATTTGAATTATTTCTAAAACCATCTTCTCAGTCACTTCTTCCAGTATAATGGATAAAGGAAGTAAAGTTTATTATTCTTTCGTGATTTCCGTGAACTGATGGTATAGTTTTAAACCTTGATTTTACCTTATTGGATAATTTATTTTGTTTAGAAATTCTATTACCCACAACATGTAAATCAAACTCAGTTTAATTTTACTGTTTCTCAGAAACATGTATTCCTCTTTCCTGTACCATAAAGGGCATATTATGTAAAAACCTTAATCATTATAATAATTTAATTTTCTCTTCAAGAAGCAGGAAACCTGCAGTATTTTAAAATTTCTGTGTTGAATTTAAAAAACACTAATACATTGGAGGAAAAGAATTAATGAAAAGTTGAAGTAGGTGGTGGGGTTTGTCGGGTGAGATAATTAATTAAGGAAAAGGAGACATAATATTTTAATTACATGGGAAACATTTTATTTTAAGAATTTTGTAGACCTTCTTATTTTTATCATGGCAATCAGAGAATAGAGTCACTTTTACATCATTCTATATTTTGGAGGAAAATGAGTTTCTGAGAGATCAGAAAATGAAGTTTTGACCTTGAAATTGAGAACTATCAGTAAATCAATAATATGAAGCATTTAAAAATGCAGATAATAATAATATAATAATAGAAAATAATATAATATAAATGTATTGGTATATACTATGTGACCTGAGGTAATTTTGATACACATGTAACTTAATAGTACCCTTTCTTGAATTATATGCAAAGATACACAACTATATTCCAAATATTTTCCATAGTCTTCTTATCATTAATATTTCATCTCAGACCTCTTTCCTGAAGTTTTTTCAAAAGTTGCTAAAAATATTATGTCTTTTCCTCAGCACTGTCGCTTAATTGGTACCAAATTTACAGCATCCAAAATGGTTATTTCTAGGTAGGTATCACAGAAAATATTACAAAATGAATGCATTTTTTAAAAAAAATCTTGAAATCAAGAGCTTGCTGTTTTATTCTGAAAGATTTCCATTAAATGCGTGTTTAAACAATGATCAGTCTGAGGTAACACAATCAATTAATTAGGAAATGTTTTAATGTAGAAGTATGACAACCCTCTGCTCATCCCTACTTACAAAATCCAAGTACCAAAGGCATTTCTATTATTTGACAATTTCCTCTCCAAAATATTGCTTTCCTAGGATAACATTAATATATCTAGACTATTATTTATAATAGCCAAGTAGCTTATGCTATATACCTGTGATAGCTTATCATTTTATACATTTTTTTAACCGTGATATTTTTTTTTCTCCCTTGGAATGTTCATATTTTGATAGAGGTATTCAAAGATGTGATCAGGGGTGTGATTCAGGGTCAGACTTTCAGGGTTTATGGTATGCTCAGAAACATAATATACATCATTAAGTCTGTCTACTCCATTTATATTTTAGTGAGTTGTCCCACTTTGCTAGTATAACAATGTTAATTGAATATGTAGATACTTTTATAAATATATATATTCAAGAAAGACCAAAATAAAATATGCTTACATAACATGAAATATTCTTTCCCACTAATGTCAATTTAATATGCTCTAATCGTGATCTAAATGTGATCTTCTAAGATCACATAAGAAAATCAATCACTCCATGCTTTTTACCCCAGTCTTATTTTGACAACCTACTTTACTCTGTCTTGTGCTATATGTACTTGTATGTATGCTGATTACCCTTCAAAATTGAGATCTTAATAGCATTTTTCACCTTTGAATCCCCAGTGTTTATTTAAGTTCTAGTATATAATTACTTTGCAAATCTGTTAAGTTGTGTAGGACAAAAATAAAGATTAAAATAAGTTTCCTGTTGAAAGAAAAAAATCCCAAGGTTGAGGTAAATATATTTGGAAAGTAAGAGTATAATGAGTAGGTCTAATTTTATGCAGATTCTGTATTGTACCTAAGTCCATATTAAATGTTTTCAAATATGAGAAAGTAATAGTTTTCCGGAGGCCAAGACAGGCTCTTCACATTTAAAACCAAATATTTTGCATTGAATAGGCTAATAATTCATACAGTTACTAATCTTTAAAACTGAATCTTTATTCTTTTATTTGCTTAGGTAAACAGGTCTGCTGATGGAAGGTCTTCCTAGAATTCATTCAAAATAAATGAAAACTGTGATGTTACCCTCTATTATAGTCTCTCTTAACAATGTATATTACAAATTATTATTTTGATAAAACATAGGAAAGTACTTGTATACAAATTAATATCTAGTATATAGTCCTGTTGCTATTGTTTTCTGTGATTATTCAAATTTCTGAAATATGACTAGATATAGACACAAGTCTCAAGGCATTTTTGATTTAACAGAGTTTGCTCATGTTATGATAAAGCCTCAAGAAATAAGAAATTAAATAGCAATTAAATAATATTTCTTAATACTGACTACTGCAAGTCTTTAATAACCTAAAATAACATTTTATGTTGACCATTTTATCAAGACCATGAAACCTGAGGAGAGTTTTGTGTATCTACACAAACATCTTTACTGCAATACGATAAAAATCAGAATCATTTTTGGAAGCGATGGTATCTAAAAACCTGCTTTGAAAACAAAATGTTTAAATTAGAAATTTGATGGGGCACCTGGGTGGCTCAGTGGGTTAAGCCGCTGCCTTCGGCTCAGGTCATGATCTCAGGGTCCTGGGGTCGAGTCCCGCATCGGGCTCTCTGCTCAGCAGGGAGCCTGCTTCCCCTCTCTCTCTCTGTCTGCCTCTCCATCTACTTGTGATTTCTCTCTATCAAATAAATAAGTAAAATCTTTAAAAAATAAAAATAAAAAAATAAATTAGAAATTTGAAAGAAAGATATGCATCTTACTAAATTTTCTGAGAAACTAAACTATTAAGCATTGCCACCACTCAGCGAAAAGGGAGTGAGGGGGACCTTAATTTAACTTTAAGTTAGCCTATCATATACTTCTTTATAACTTTCAAGACTGTGCTCAATTTCAGAAGTCTTCCAGGTTCTTGCCAATGCATTTTACAAACACACATAGCAGGGCTTCTCAAAATATGTCTGTATATCAGTTTCTTCTCAGCAATCTCATAAGCAAACTTCAGGTAATTTGGCATTTTCAAAGTGAAATATAATAAAATAACATTCAGATGCATTGGACAATTTAGAAATATGTGAATAATTACACTCTTGAAGAAGTTTCACTTTATTTCACTTAATTTTATTTATTTATTTCACTTAATTACCATGTTCTGAATACAGGTACATACACTAAAAGAGATGACTAACTCAGGTGGTGTCAGACTACACTGAGAAAAGCAATAAAATATTGTTTACGATAATTAGATAATTTGGGAACTTTAATTTTGTTCTCATAGAAATGTCATCTATTCTAATTAATCATTTAAAAGGAGTATATGACATAAAAGGACTTTGTAATTCAAATGTTTCATCTAATATTAATTAATAAGATACTATTATAAAACATAATTACGTATTTCTTGCCTTTTTTTTGTTTACATTTTTTCAGAATAGCATTATATCTCTAAAATAAGAAAAGTTAGCTTAATTTACAGATTAAAAAATATTATGATCCAGAGTCTCATAAACATAAACAAACAATATTTATATAAAATATTATCTAAATCTATGCACATGGGACAAGTGCATCTAGAAATAAAATAGTTCAAAGTGAAAATAATGTTAATAAAATAGTGAGAAAAATCTTAGGACTGAATAATGATGAAATATGTATCGTAATATGTGTTGCATTATCTCTATAAACATGGTTAGTATTCTTTTCAAGAAAAGAGTGATAAATTTTATTTTCTAAGACAAGAACAAAATAATGCTTTCCAATAAAGACTCAATACTTAAAATAAAAGATTTTGAATCACTGCTATTAGGGAAAAAAGAGAGTCATTACATAATGATAAAATTTTGATGCACATAGAATATTATTCTCAAAACCCATAAGGAAATGATGGGGAAAGTATAAGAAATTTAAAAATACCTCTTTAAAGGAGATTTTAACTTATCCTCTCATCAGACAATTTGTTTAGCACACGAAAATTATATGTTATGCACTCTTCTTAAGCACACATAAATAATAAGAAATTTAAGCAGGTAACAAATAGAGTAAGTCAAGTCTATAGAACCTTGCTTACCAATGATAAATCCCATTTATCATCCCCAAACCTTATGCTACTGTTACCATATGCTTTCCTTCTGTAGAAAATATAAATTCTATAAAATAATGATGTAAGTTTATTTTTTAATAAATTTTGTATTTATTTATCTGAGAGAGAGATTCCAGCACAAGTGGCTAGAATGGGCAGGGGGAGAAGGAGAAGCAGCCTCCGCTCCCTGCCCGCCAGCAGGAAGCCAGAGTCCTGGGATCATGACCTGAGCCAAAGGCAGATGCTTAATCAACTGAGCCACCCAGGCACTCTGTAAATTTCCTTTGAATACTCAGTGTCTTTTTTTTTTTTTTTTTTTTTTTTATAGACAGAGATAACAAGTAGGCAGAGAAGCAGGCAGAGAGAGAGAGAGAGAGAGAGGAAGGGAAGCAGGCTCCCTGCTGAGCAGAGAGCCTGATGTGGGGCTCGATCCCAGCACCCTGGTATCATGACCTGGACCGAAGGCAGAGACTTTAACCCACTGACCCACCCAGGCGCCCCAAATACTCAGTGTCCTTTAAAGAAATTGAGAGGAGAAAAAGATTGTGTTCTGTATATCCCCATGCCTTTTTTCTTTCCTTGAGTTTTTGTTTTTTTCTAGTTGTACTGAGATAAAATTGATAAAGAAAACTGAACATATATAATGATGTTTTGATACATATATTTTGTGAAATGATTATCACATTAAAGTAAACACCTAACACAACGCATAGTTACTTTGTGTGTGTGTGTGTGTGTGGTGAGGAACCCTAAGATCTGTTCCCTCAGCAAATTTCAAATATACAATAAAGAATAATTAGCTATAATTACCATACTGTACATTAAATTCTCAGAACCTCCTCATCTTACAAATGGAAATTTGTATCCTCTGACCAATATCTGCCCATTTCTCCCCACTCCCAGTTCCTAGCAACCAACATTCTACTGTTTCTATGAGTTTGACTTCTTTTTTCTTATTTTTATTCCACATCTAGGTGAGATCATACAATATCTGTGTTTCCCTCTGGCTTATTTCGCTTAACATAATGTTTTCCAGATCAATCAATATTGTTGTGTATCACAGGGTTTCCTTCTTTTTTATGCTTGAATAATAAGCATGTGACAGGCATATTTACCGTTTCTGATGTCATCATTTCCTCTCGCAAATCCAAATTTCATTTTGGTATAATTTCTCGTCAGCTGGACTATTATATATTGGGTCAGCTAACAATTAATTTATGAACATTTAATTGATCAAAATTGCCTTTGCTTTGTTACTTTTTCTTGATAAATATGTTCATTGAATATGGAAGTTCTGACTGATCATCCCTGCAACCCTAGCCCTGAGTACTTTAAAGATATTACTCGATTTTTCTTTGGTCTCTATGTAATTTATTAAGTGTAAGTCACCATTTACAACTGTGTGTCTTTTAATTTATAGATTTCAACATAGTCCCTTCATATTTGTTTTTCAGCAATGTGACCATGATGAACTAAGGTATTATATTCTTTGAATGTGTCCAGATTGGTATTACCTGAGTTTTATAGATCCTTAAGTTGATAAGTTTTAAAAATAAAATTGGGAAAATTTGATCAAAGCTCATTAATAAGTAAGTTTTATCAGCGCAGACTAGCCTTTACTATATATTTAGAGTTGAACTACTATTAAGGTATTACCTTTCTGGGATCTCTACTGAATGCCACAGCTATTAAACAAAATTCCCCCACTCTTATTGGTAGAAAATTGAATGGTTCCCAACTCTGTGTGAGTTTTAGAAATAATTTCTTATTACTCTCAACCACTTTCTCATTGCCTGGACCCATGAAAGTGTCTATGAACAGGTTATTATTCAGTCTAACATTTCAGTGAATTATATTTGCATATTTTTGAAGATCACTGGGTTTTCCTCTTTCCCCTGGAACTCTTCAGAGATTTCAATTGCTGTGGATTCCCATTTTCCTTTTTCTCTTCAATTCAAAAAGACCACTGGGTGTTACCAGAGTGTCAACTTCTGTAGAAAGTAGGAAATAGGTTACATATAAAAATCTAGGTCACCCAGTGAGCTCACTTTGTTTTCCTTTACTTAGAAATCAGAATTCTGTGTTGTATGCTTTTCAATGTCAGAAACAGAGGTGGGGTTTCTTAAATGAATTTTGTCCAGTTTTGTTGTTTTCCAATTACTTTTCTGTGCCGTATGGCAAATCATATATTAATCATTGACAAGGCTATAAGTAGAAATTTCGTCTAGTAATTTTTTTTTTAAAGATTTTATTTATTTATTTGACAGAGAGAGATCACAAGTAGGCAGAGAGGCAGGCAGAGAGAGAGAGAGGAGGAAACAGGCTCCCTGCTGAGCAGAGAGCCCGATGTGGGACTCGATCCCAGGACCCTGAGATCATGACCTGAGCCGAAGGCAGCGGCTTAACCCACTGAGCCACCCAGGCGCCCAACGTCTAGTAATTTTTGATTTAATACTGAAATTGGTAATTCCTCTCTGGTTATTATGTGGATTTTGTCATCTTTCTTTGGATAAACTATTATTGAAATTTGGATGCCATTAAATTGTGGATTGGCATTATCATTTGATGTCTTCATTTTAACGTATGTTGTAGTCTGTTTAGAGTTGCTTTATTTCTAGGAGTAAGTTAGATCCAATATTAATGTATGAATTTTCTGAGATCTTCACTAAATATCACAGAAATTCAATGAAGTATCTCTACTCTGGCTGATAGGAATTTGGATGTCTTAAGTCTCTCCGTGAACTCTGGAAATATTCACCCTACATCTCCCTACTAATTTTTGTAGCCTTGTGGAGCTTCCCTTTGCAGGTGCACATGCTTTTATTTAACAATAGACTCAGTGGACTTTCATATACATTTCTGGGTCACTCTTTGTCTTCACTCCTCCTCCCAACTCTCTTGCTCTGGTTTTCTGTCTCTAACATTCCAGTTCTTCAAATACCAGTTGCATTTCTTTCACCATTTTTATTTGCTGGGCTTTTATATTTCTTTTTCAATTACTTATCTGTGAATGAGAGTAGTTTATTTGAAACAAGCACTTTAAGAAGTTTCATGAAAAAGATATCAAGCTTAGCAACAATTACTCTTAGAGTGCAGTTTGAGTGCAAATGTCAGGATTGTTTGTTTGTTTGTTTGTTTAATTTTATGCAGCTTAAATTTACTTATTCCCAATCAACTGATACTGCAGTCTTTTTCTCCTTACCCTGACTCATCAATAGGCCTCTTCAGGTACATGTGCCTTATTTGTCGTATCTTTCATTTAGTTCCTATTCCATGATTATCCTCCTTTCAAACAAAGCCCCTACACAGAAGCTGCACCCCATAATTTCATTAGGAGGAGTAATTAATTAAACTACCTGGAAAATTGTGATCAACTGATTAAATCTGAGATATTAGTATGGACACACTTTTATTTTGGGGAGTCATCTTCTTGACACTGTATTTGACATCTGCTGAATTTATGAATTACTCTTTATACTTATGGTTTGTACTTTAGATTTCTTCTAGCTACTATGCTTTATTTTCTTTCGTTTTATAGGAAATTGTGGAGTTATTTACCTAAGAAGAGTTTAAAAGGTGATTTTACTACATTTGTAACAAAACAATTTTAGTATTTAAACAATACCTGCTTCCTGAGATTACTTATGTGATTTAGCAAAAGCTTTACCAATATCTCTGTTGTATTTGTATCCTTAAATCTTACTGATGAAATATTTTAACAAATTGTAATGGAAACAGTGGCATGAAGATAAGGGTCTTGTGTTCTGAAAGCAAAAAATTGTTATTCTCCAGAAGTGGAACACTGTAGAACAGTTGGAAGTTGCCATCTGGAGTAATAATAAGCTCAGTAAAATAGCAGATGTCAAGGCCAGCTTCTCCTAGTCAAAACCAAATGTAACAAGTAACTCAATGTTTCACTGGGGGACAATTTGTTTGGGGGGAATTTTTTACTTTCTAACAATCACTAATCTCTTGTTGGTATTGCCCAAACTGTCTGAAGCACAGTTATCATTTCCCTGGATGATCTTTTTCTCATTGTAAAAAAAGTACTGTGTTATTGAAGACATATTGTTGTGAAATTGATCTCTCTCCTGTCATCATGTCTTTAATTGTTGGAAATGAGTCATTCGGGAAGTGGAATTAAAGTGAGGTGATTATTGCAATATCTAACTGAATAACAATTCCACATTACCATTCTCTCTTCTTCAAATTCCTTGGGTGTCTTTTCAATATCATGCATAAGTTGATTAATCTTAGAGTATTTTCTAATACATCACACATCCTTACATAATTTTAAACATACCTTTGTATAGTTTTATAATTTTACCAAACTAATTTGCAAACATCTCACTGACAATTGCAAAATAATCACATCACTGGATCTCAAATGCCAATTAGTTCTACTCTTTTTCTTCACAGTTTGGACCTTTGGTAAAAATAATTGAAAAGATATTTATAAAGTCTTCTCAAATATTTTACTTGGATCTAAATTATGGAAATAACTTATAAATAAATATACATATGTATATATACATATATGTCCAAAAAACCTTTCTTCATTCTTTAACACAGTCTACTTCATGATATTAACTGAATGTCTGCTACATTACATTCTATGATATATAAGGTAAATAAAAATAACCCTCAGTATACTTATGGGAAAATGAAAATTGTGATTTACTATATATTCCTCTTATAGGTAATTGCTATTTAAAATATCCTAAATATTTTCTCTACATGAGGCAGATTCTGTGAATGAGTTCTTGAGTATCTTTGCATCTAAATTAAGAAGATATCTAGATATATACCTGAATAGAAAGTTTATTTTTCTTTTTTATTTGACCATATTTTTGCTATATGGTGTTTCTATAAAGAATCTCAAGGCCTGGATTAGTTTACTAAACACCAAAAACCACTATTTTTCTCATTGATCATTTTATATTTTTGATGAGTTTTTTTATAAATATAATTTCATATTTAAAAGTACAAAAATATTACTAATGAATTTTTATTGTAGACATTTCCAAAAATAATAACAATTAGCGCAATTAGCATTTATCTGGAAAAAGTAAGGTGAGTGAATATCAATCAGGCTGGCCATCAGTCATAAATCATAGTGATTTTAGTAGCAGGAATAGCTTACTCTTTGATTTGCTATGTGAATAGTCAGCTCAATTATCTGTACTGTTAAGGGAAAAATATAGAAGGTTATATTCTAAGGAAGTATAGTTTTATTTTAGATCCCAATATTACAATATACTTTTGAGGAAGATTTACTACCCTGAAAATATTTTGCTGTGATTTCCATTAAGTTAATTGGCTTTCATTAGTTTAGTTATTAAGAGAGAAGAGAGGTATGCTCATTAGTGGGAAAGGCAGTGTGGGAATTATTTTCAACAGTTTATGTTAAGAAAAATCACATGTGTATTATTAAAGGTCAAAATTACAGTAAATTTTTTGTGTACTCAAAAGAAGACATATGGTAAAAATTTATGAATGTATATAATTTTTCAGGTTAATTAATAATTTTCCTTTGATTTAACCTTTTACCAAGTGTTACTAAATTTCTTCTGTGTCACTTTTTTAGAGTTTAATTCTATAATGCACATACTTTTTAAAGTAACATAAAATATATAAATTATTTTTTAAAGCTACGGAGAGAATAGCATAACATGAGCAGTTCAACCACTATTATATACCTGAAACTAATGTAACACTGTGTTTCAACTATACTCAATAAATGAATGAATGAATGAATGAGCAAACTGAATTTAGTTAATTGCAAAAAGGAAAGAATTAAATTGACTAAAAAATATCTCAGGCATAGTAAAATTATCTTCTTAAGGTCATGCATTTTTACGAACAGTCAAAACACCTTAAACATGCATGGAATCAGCACAGTCCTGTCACCCTCGCTAAAAAGTTCAAGTTTGTCATAAATGTCAATGAAATTTAAATAAGACCATTAACTTAGATATTATTACAGAAGTCTACATGAAAGTTTTATTCATTTCTATTTTTTTAAGTTTTATTTAAATTCTAGTTAATTAACATGGAGTTTAATATTGATTTTAGGAGTAGAATTTAGTGATTCATCACTTACATATTAATACCCAGTGCTCACGACAAATGTCCTCCTTAGGACCCATCATCCCTTTAGCTCGTTCCCTGCCCACCTCCCTTCCAGCAACCCTCAGTGTCTCCTCTATAGTCAAGAGTTCCTTAAAATTTGCTTCCCTCTCTTTTTTCTCATTTCCCCTATGTTCATCCATTTTGTTTCTTAAATTCTACATATGAGGAAATCATATGGTATTTGTCTATCTCTGACTGACTTATTTCGCTTAGGATAATACAATCTAGCTCTATCCACATCACTGCAAGTGTCAAGATTTTATTCATTTCCAATGACAACATATAGCTTCCTGATTTCTGAGTTATCAGCCTTAATTAACAGCAATTGAAGAATTACACTGTGGATTTTGAGGCACTAGAGTATATAAAAGTGGTATGTTTCTGTACATGCCTTTGTTAAACAAGAATGAATCCATTAACTTTTGAACTTACTGAATTAGAGCACTCTAAAGTTCAACAGGGAATTCTCTCTTGGCATTTTGAAGACAACACTTTACCGGTTAATGATTTTGGTTGTTTGATATTTGCAGTTAGTGTGGAAAGCTAAATCAGAAAATGGCTGGGGGGAATACCAACAGTAAGAGCAATCCTCTCTAAACACCCATCCTTATTATGTATGGCATTCTAAGTGTAGATGGTATAAGCATCTTTCTATTTATTTCATTTATAGGGAATACACTTACAGGCCAATTACTATAGGTTTTTATCACTTACTGTGATGCTCAGTCTTTCCTTTATAGAGATTTTATACTAAACTTACCTCTTCTTCATTAAATTGTTATTATTGTGGTATTATTATAAGTGATGTAGTCATTTATTTATGTCGTATCTGAAAGTGTTATGTAAGTCTGAAATAGATTTACCTAATGTTTCCCTAAAAACAAGATCTATTCTCTGATTTAGGAGATGATATTTTTTCTTTATATAATGTTGATCACAGCAGTTATCACAAGACCTCAAATATCCTCACGTGGGGAAAAAAAACCCTCTTCATGTTTTATTTTTTTATTAATTACACAGAAAACCTGTAATCAAATGTTAAATTTAGAGTAGAGGAGATTATATAGATTTTATAGAGAAAAATATGAAGAAAACTGTTTTATCCTCACCCATATTCTTTCCTCCCACTATAGTCCTTAGTTATATGAGTTGTCACTAATAGGATACACATAGTTCCTATTTTCTTTCTAAACTTTATATAAGTAAACTATAAGTAAATAAAGGTCTCAATATATTTTTAAAAATATAAATGAAAAGCTTTAAACATTGTAATATGATACGACTTAATTTTTATCTATAAGTTGATTTTATTTGCACAATAGCCCACCCTCATCACACACACACACACACACCCACACACAGGAACATTAGGAGTACTTTAGAATCTTCAACCCTAGTGAAATGTTTGTGGCCCTTGCTAGTCTTATAAAAAAAATCATTTCCAGTTTATTAAGTCAAGAAAGGATAAAAATTTCTTCAAGTAATTTCATTTATAATCAGAAATTGTGCTTTGGAAGAAGGGTGACAGGACTGAAAGACAGCAGTCTCGGAAAGGTTGAAGAAATGAAGGATGGAATCCGTGATTAATAGTTAAGGAAGACTAAACAAGTGACATTGTGGCAGATTATAAAGATCAAGGAATTGGAGGTCTCCACAGATCTGAAACACAGGATAAAGTGAGTACTGAATATATGTGTTAGAATCCTATATAGAGATTTTTTTTTTATTCGACAACCATTTATTGAGTGCCACCCAAGTTCCATTTATCCCTATCTCAAGAACTCTACACTTGTAACTGCAGAGAAATGATGTATTTATTCTCCCATAAGAAACAAAGACTCAAAGATTCACTCATTTCTTTGTTGACTCATCAGCCACATATTTTTTAAATTATTTTTATTAACATATAATGTATTATTTGCCCCAGGGATACAGGTCTGTGAATCATCAGGCTTACACATTTCACAGCACTCACCATAGCACATAGCCACCTCAATGTTCATAACCCAACTACTCTCTCCCTAACCTCCCCCAGCAACCCTGTTTGTTTTGTGAGATTAAGAGTCTTATATCTTTTATAATATCACAACATTATGTATAAAAAATAATTTTTGCTGCAAGGTTCTGAAAATTCTGATATATGAAAATAATTCATATATCAGATGATTTCATGAAATCCATGAAGATTTCATCTAGGGAAAAAGAAGGTAGAAATAATAAACTTAAATAAGCATAGGCCAAATCTGAGACACAAATTTGTGAAGTTTGTTTTTTCAATTTTCAGTGAAATGCTCAACAATATAACCTAGTGCAACTTGAAGACATTCTGGAAAGCCACATAAACACAAATAAACAAATTGCACAAGAGAATGTTTTTTCACTGTTACCTTAAATTCTTGTAACTATTACATTAAGAATAAAAATATATTTAATCAGAAGTCTACCTTTGGGGCTATAACAAGGCTTTTTGAAAGCATATTCAGATATGCTTTCTGACACAGTTTTTCTTGTTGCATTTTAAAGTTTCTTTGGGATATTGAAATTGCCACAATGTAAACTGAACATTCTACCCATGACTTTGGCTTTCAATAACAAGTAGAAGGATCTCCTTTAATTTTTCAAGGTTACTTTCCAAAATTTTGAAGATGTTATTTAATTTATATTACAGTTACAAGTGTTCCAGAAAAAATATTTCTTTAGAAGTAAAACTAGAATAATGTATTTTGGAAACAGAATAGAGTCCATAATAATTGTAACAAAATAGAGTGCATAATAATATTGTTATTGTAAATGTCCTTGATAATGAATTCAGGATTTAAAAGGATACTAGGTGATGTCCAAAAAGCCCAGGATAACATTAATAGTAGAATTTAATACATCTCAAATAACTTCACAAGAATAATAAACATGTTTTCATACCAGTATATAAAAAGACAGCCTTAACTATAAACAAAACCAGTGAAGAGCAATTTCCAATTGTAATATGGCTATTATAAAAACTAATTCATGTTGCTGTTGCCTTAATACAGGTAGAAATAGAATAAGGAATTTTATGGTACTAGCAGTGTCCTGCACTGATTACACAGAGTCCAATGCTATATTCTTTTAAAGAACCTCATTTTGAAAAGGATTTTTATAAAATAGGACATATACCTGAAGGAAAAAAAAATAATGGAGAGTCTCTAATACATAATACATTAACAGTCACACAGACATACACACACAGTGCCATGCAAAACACAAAGTGAACATTTTTTCCCTCAACTTAATGGAAGACTGATAATGTACTTAAAATAACTGATAGGCTCTGATATGGAATTTTTTTTTTTATTTGAGTATAGTTGACATGCAATGTTATATTACTTTAAGGCATACAACTTAGTGATTTGGCAAGTTTATATATTATACTACATTCACTACAAGTATAACTACTATTTGGCCTATTACATCATTATTTTATTTCCTTATTAGGAAAAATACCCAGTTCCAAAATAGTAAATTTAATGGAAGTTACCATTGATTAAAACAAAATACATATATTGTCTCTAGATGTTTATCAAAGAAAGTGGAATATATTACAAGTTATAAAGAATTCTTCCAAGTCCCAGAGTTTACTGTCTAGGGACATTTGATATAACTTGTTCTTTTAAGCATTTACTTATGGGCTCCCTTCCTATGCCCATTACTAGCAAAGTATTCCTTCTTCCCAAAGATGAAATGAACATGTAGAGTGAACTGATGTGAGAAGTCGATAAGATGACCGTGGCCCTACTGTTTGTAAAAAATTATCAAGATTTAGTCATCTTTCAAAAAGATGGTTTCTTTCCAGCTTACTTTTTTCCATTCTGTATCTCATTTTGTGTAACATTAGGATTAACTTGATCTATTAAGATTTAGGCCTCAGTGAAGTAGGTTTAGGGGGAATGTACCTCACTGTAATAAAGGTCATATATGAAAAATCTACAACTAACATCATATTTAATGGTGAAAAACTGAGAATTTTTCCCCTAAGATGAGGAACAAGACAAGGATGTCCATTCTCAGAAATTTTATTCAACATAGTATTGGAAGTCCTAGCCAAGCAATCAGACAAGAAAAATGAATAAAAAGCATCCAAATTGGTAAAGAAGAAGTAAAACTTCCACTACTTGCAGATGGCTTGAAAATCTGAAAGACTCCATCAAAAAACTGCTATAACCGAGAAATGAATTCAGTAATGTCACAGTATATAAAATTGATGTACAGAAAACTATTGCATTTCTATACACTAGTAGTGAAGCAACTGAAAGAGAAATTAAGAAAGAAATCCTATTTACAACTGCACCCAAAGTGATAAAATATCCAAGAATAAACTTGACCAAAGAGGCAAAGATCTTTAAAAATTCAAAAATGAATTCAAAGTGTATTAAAGAACTAAATGTGAGACCTGAAATCATAAAAATCCTAAAAGAGAACACAGGCAGTAATTTCTCTGATATAGGCAATAGCAGCATTTTTCTAGATATGTTTCTTGAGGCACAGAAATAAAAGCAAAAATAAACTACTGGAACTACCTCAAAATAAAAAAGCTTCTGCACAGCAAAGGAAACATTTAACAAAACTAAAAGAGACCTTACTAAATGGGAGAAGATATTTGCAAATGACATATCCGGTAAACGGTTGGTATCTAAAATACATGAAGAACTTATAAAAGTCAACACTTAACAAACAAATAATCCAATTAAAAAACAGGCAGAAGACCGTACAGACATTTTTAAAAGAAGACATACAGATGGCCAACAGACACATGAAAAGATGCTCAACATCAGAGAAATGCTAATTAGAAAAACAATGAGATATCACCTTCCACCTGTCAGAATGGCTAGAATCAAAAACACAAGTAGTAAACTTCAGCAAGAATATAGAGAAAAAAGAACCCTCTTTCACTATTGGAGGGGATGCAAACTGGTGCAGCCATTGTGGAAGACAGCATAGAGGTTCCTCAAAAAAATTAAAATAGAAGTAAAATTAATGATCCAATAATTGCACTATTGGGTATTCACCCCCCGCAAAAGAAACTAATTTATAGGGATACATGCATGCCCTTTTACTGCAGTGTTATTTCCAATAGCCAAATTATGGAAGCAACCCATGTGTCAACTGATAGAAGAATGGACAAAGAAGAGGTGATATAAAGAAAAGGTGATATATATCAAATAGATGAATAGATAGATATAGACAGACAGAAAGATAGGGAGATCTATCTATCTGCATATATATATATATATGCAATAGAATATTATTCAGTCATAAAAAGAATGAAATCTTAACATTTAAGCAACATGGATGGATCTACAGAATATAATGCTAAGCAAAATAAGCTAGTCAGAGAAAGACAAATACCACATGATTTCACTCAAATGTAGAATTTAAGAAACAAAACAAAAGAAGAAAAGAGAGAGAAATGCAAATCAAGAAACAGATTCTGAACTATACAGAACAAACTGATGGTTACCAGAAGGGAGGTTGGGTCGGGGGATGGGTGAAATAGATGATGGGAATTAAAGAAAAAAATTAGGAAAATGTCATCCTGAAAGCCTTAACATTCTAGCTAAGAAGAAACTTAAAAAACTAGGTAGAATAAAGATATCTATAAGCACTATTCATTTTGTTGAACTTCATTTTTGCATAATGCCCATTCTTTAGAGAAGCTACAATATTCTATATTCACTTACGATCATGTAATACTGCCAAATGAATATATTTCTCTTTGGTTTCAGTAAAGTTTGATTGGTTAGGTACCAAGCATTTCCAAATATCTACAGAGTCAATTGTCCCTCTTTTCATTGTTAAATATAGATTGGTAAAAGAAAAGTTCTACTCACAATTTTTTCAACTGCAACATATTTCTTTGGAAGAATTTTCACACAAATATATATTTTTTAGAAAAAATATGAATCAATTGGAAAAAATGACAAGAAAATAAAATAATTAAAATTCATTTTTACCTTTTGTGTGATTCAGAGTTAAGTACAAATAAAGGGAGAAAATAAGGGCTAAGGATCTTAAATAATTTCATGTGATGCAGATAATTCACTTTTAACTTATAATATTGATACAGTCTGGTTAGATACTCATCAATTGATATGCTTGAAAAAATCTAGGAAAAAGAAGCTGATAAATAAAGACAAATATGCAGGAAGGAATAATAATGAAGAAAACAATCATAGGCACACTTGTGACTCAGGAAAATGCAGTAGGATTGAAAAGCCAAATTTAGACTCCAAGAATGACTCCTGGTGAGAACACACAGTCATGTCCCAGACAGAATTTTACTTCTCTAAAAATATTGTATTGCATAATGCAATATTTAATAATAAACATTTATAAATATAAACTTAAATTTTCAAGTTCTTTCTTTTCCACATTAAAATTTTTTAAATGTTTCTTTATGGGGTGGGTACATTTTCAAAAATACAATATTTTAACTAATTATTTGAAGGAATATATTTATGTCTTCACCTTTAGCTAATGAAGCAACACAATTTCTGCAAACTGAAGCTACCTGAATTTCCTTCTAACAAATACTTTCCTACAAATCATGAAAAAGATAACAGCATTAAGAAAATTAATATTTATATACTATTACTTTTTCATCCATAGATACCCTTCAATTTTCACCAATCATCCTAAAGATGTGCTTAATAGAAAAATGATCTAGTCTACAATAATTGCTGCATTGTGTTGTTAGGTCTTTGGTTTATTTTTTCTCTTCTTTATTTTATGTTACTTGATTATTTAATTTTATTTTATATTTTCATTCACCAAATATATATTGAGAATATATGCTCCTACTCAAATCAAGCTAATTTTATAATGGGAGATACACTGAACAGATAAATACATAAATTAATAAACACGCAATATAATGTCAATCTTTAGTCTTCTTTAGTCTGAAACAGTTTGACTTTCTTTAAGTTCCATAGTCTTGTTACATTTGAATTTTATAGGCCAATTATTTAGTAGTATGATCTTCAAATTGGATTTATCAGATGATAATATTCAAAAAATGCATAATATAAGTTATATATTTTTGGAATATTGCAGACATGGTGCTATGTTCCTTAGATGGTGGACTACTATAGAAGCCACAATTTTGATTTGTACTGTTATTGATAATATTCTTTTTTTTTTAAAGATTTTCTTTTATTTACTTAACAGACAGAGATCACAAGTAGGCAGAGAGGCAGGCAGAGAGAGAGAGGAGGAAGCAGGTTCCCTGGTGAGCAGAGAGCCCAATGTAAGGCTCGATCCGAGGACCCTGGGATCATGACCTGAGCTGAAGGGAGAGGCCCTAACCCATTGAGCCACCCAGGCGCCCTGATAATATTCATTTTGATTGATGATTAATACGATGTCTGCCAGATTTCCCTAATATAGTTATTTTTTTTCTCTGTTTTTAATTAGCTAGTTCGTAAGAGGTCACTTAATATTATATCAATCTCATCTTTTCTTTTTTTTTAAAGATCTATTTATTCATTTATTTGAGAGAGAGAGAGTTCATGTGAGTGGTGGGAAGGGCACCAGGAGAGGGAAAAGGAGGATGCAGACTCCTTGCTGAGTGGGGAGCTGGATGTGGGACTCCAACTCAGGACCCCGAGATCATGACCTGAGCCAAAAATCAAGAGTTGGATCATGTAAGCCACCCAGGGGCCCCTCCATATCCTCTTATCTAATTTCAGTGTCCTCATTATTTCATTTATATCAGTATGGATTCATGATATCCTATTTGTTCAACGAATTCTAATTTATATAAGCATTTTTTTTATTTTTGAGGCTCAAATTGCATAGATATGGCCAATGGGAACTTTTTCAGGTTTCTGGTATATCCCTTCATAAGTTGATTCATTCTTTATTTTTGACAGTACAGAGGGTTACAGGTTCCTCTTGTATTGCTCCTATCTATCCCTAGATAATCAGACCCTAGATGATCAGATCTCTTCCCACAGTCATGGTACTGGTTGGGTTTATGGTTATTAATTTGAGAATCATTGATCCAAGTCTCTCTCTTCCACAGTGACAGAGAATGCAAGGATACACACAGACATTTATACATATATCAACATACGCTTGCATGTGTATTCATTTCTATAATTATCTATGTGCATTTATAAACCACGAGTTAACAATGATGTTTCCCATGCCAATATAATGCCACTCATTCTTGTTTTCACCTTTTTCATAATTTTAATACTCTGCTACAACAATGACCAGCCTGAATATACACTCAGTTAAATTATTTGATAAATGTCCTTATATTTAATCAGTCCATTATTACTGCTGTCACTCTCTCTCCCTTTGACTCCACTGGGCACCTGACACACAGGGGCCACTGTTAGTACCCCCTGGATAATCTGTCACTCTGCCATTTGGACTCCCAGGAATACAAGTAACATGAATATTCCTTGCTATGATTTCTCCCCTCACAGATGTTCTACTTGCTCTGTCATGCCATTCCAGACACAATTTTAGACTCTGATTCCTCATGATGAA
Source organism: Mustela putorius furo (assembly GCF_011764305.1). Classification (NCBI taxonomy): domain Eukaryota; kingdom Metazoa; phylum Chordata; class Mammalia; order Carnivora; family Mustelidae; genus Mustela; species Mustela putorius. The sequence continues at coordinate 11,749,955 of NW_025422117.1, forward strand.
ATAATCCATGTATGAAAACTCTCCATCAAATGTGAAGTGCCTGGTAATTTATTCCACTTGCAAGCTAACAAAATTAATCTGCCACAGTTTCATGGATGCTGAGGGAAGACACAAGACTCCTGGATATAAGATGAAAGACTTCAGACATAGCAAGTCAGTAGCCAAAGTATTAACATATTTGCTATAGTTTTCTAAGGCCCACTTGCAACCCTCCCCTTGTCCCTCACAGACTTACACAGAGGGATAGATAACAAATGCACATTTAGTGGGTTACTTAACAGAGAAAACAAGGGCTGAGGGAACAGCCTTTATTGATCAACCAGCGAACTTGGTATAGAGTAGCAAGTAAGCAAGCACCCTCCCCACCAGAGGAACTTAGAAGGTAGTCAGAAGGTAGTCCGACTATGACCAGATTGACTTTTTTAGTCCTATATGAGCAGCTACAATAATTATTCATTAATGGGAGATGGATAAGACTGTTATTCTGGCATATTCGGGAAAAATGTGCTATAAAGCACAGAGCCCATAGTAAACTACCTCATCCAACATTCACTTCAACCATTTAGGTTCTGAAACTGAATACCAGGCCTTGCTTCTGCATGGACATCCTCCTTATCTTGCTCAGACTATGTCTGGTCAGGCCTTTCCTATATTTGAATGCCCTCCTTATCTATTGTGGGCTTTCCAAGGTGGTCCTAAATGCCATTGCAAATATCTTTATGAGAGGGGCAGAGGGAGATCAGATATACTGAAAAAGATAAGGTCGTATGAGGAAGGAGGCTGAGATTGCAGTGATGTAGCCACAAGCCAAGGAACACCTGAATCTACCAGAGAAGAAACACAAACACTCTTCCCAAGAGCCTCTAGAGGAGTGTGGCCCTGCAGACATTTTCATTTCCTACTTCTGGCCTCCTGAGCTGTGAAAGAATAAATTTCTGAGTGATTTCTGATAGCAGCCCTAAGAAATGAAAATATGTTGTAATTAATTAATTATAAATAATTGATATGTAAATATTTAATTATTCATTTCACATAAAAATAAATTACATAACTTAGCAAAAATGTATTGTCAGATAATTCTTATCAAGATTATTAACTTAAATGAAATGAATAAGTCACAGGAGTAAAAGTCACAGCAGAGAGAATATAATCAGTAATTTAACAGCATTGTATGGTAACAGATTTGTGGTTAAGTACAGCAATAAGGTATAGAGTAGCTGAATAACTATGTTGTACAGTTGAAACTAATGTAACACTTTGTTTCAGCTATATTCAAATAACAATAAATAAATAAGTAAAGATGTCTGGAAGGAAAAACAAAGTCTTTAAAGTTAAAGAAAAAATAACTGATTTCAGTACTCTATTTTTCTAATTCCTAAACATTGCACACAGTTTCTACTTTACTAGACTTCTACTTTGGAAGAACTTTTATTAGTTCCTTCTCTGAGAGCTTCTGCTTCACTTGGCAGGCTAAACAGAATTTATTCTATCCAAAAATAAATAATCTTGCTTTACAATGACAACCATCCATACACGGTGATACAGAGAGCCAAATGCAAATATGATGAATTCTTTAATACTTTTATAATAGTAGTAGAATACCGTTCATGATATTATAAGAAATACATAATACTTGCCTGGTGTTTGTGTCTGCGTGTATACATGCAAGCATATGTGTGCGTTAACTATTCTGAGACTGAAAATGTTTTCTTGGCAATAAGTTACCAGGATCTTAAGGTATGTGCAATCATCTAAAGTTGATTTCCAGTTGCAGGCAAAGTAAAGGAAAGAAAAATCTAAGTCAATCTGTTCTAAGTTTTGATAATTTTATAAAAACAAAATTAGTGAAAATATGAAAATTTATTTATATAATCAATTAATTTCATTTTAATATAATAGAATTATATTTCTGAAAATATATTTTTTTATTTCAGTAAAGATTTCAGAACATTTCAGAAAAAAATTTTAATTCTTATAAAATAAGTGGCTGGAGTTATTTATAATGTCATATATCCTTATGGTTCAATTAGATAAAAAGTTAGTTAAGCTTTAAGATAGTAGGTACTAGGTCTATCTCATGTGCACTTGAATGATATTCAGTTTCACTCATTTATTTATTTATTATTTCAAAGCTCATCTACTGGGCAAATACCCACTGAGTAGATACTCTGTATTGGACATTGCAGAAAAAGAATACCTAAAATAAAACAACTATTTCTTTGGTAGTGATTACATTTCAGGGGAGAAGATACACAATATACAATATATGAAGTAAATTTCATGAGTTATTAAAAATATACCAATAAAAAGGAACACAAATTATTGAAATGGAAACAGGAATGAAATTTTAGAAAGGCCTGGAAATCCTTCCTGAAAAGCTGAGCTTTGGGTAAAGACCTAAAGGAAGTGAGGAAATAGTTAAGATGCTATCTGAGGGCAAGACAATTTTAAGTGCAAATGAAATGTTGACGGATCCTATATACATACTTGGGTTCTGAACTTCGAGAAAAGCAATGAACTGTTTCAAGTATGGGAGATATCATTCTCTGTGAAGGGAAAGTAACACGAAAGGATAAGAACACCACAGCATTTCTACTAGTTCTACTATAATAGCCAAACACTGATTTATTTCAAATCCTAGGCGTGGAGTTATATGTGCATATTAAGATTAATCCTTACATTGGAATATATAAAATGTCTAGTCAATGCAACAGAAAAAACGTTTAGTAAACATGGGAGTAAATGCCTAAAATAAGACCCAAGGGTCACTTAATATGAAAATTTAACTCAAATTTAATGCATAATTGAATTTTGAGCATATGACATTATCTTTATAATTAGTTCCTCATCCTATTTACGTAAACATAGTCTTTAATAATGCATCATTTGTTTGTGGCTATTAGTAAGATGCTAATAAGTATAACTTATATACTTGTACTCAAGTAGATAAAATTACAGTTGACCTTTGAACAACATGGGTTTGAATTCTGCAGGTCTATTTATATGCAGATTTTTAAAAATAACTACAGTACTATAAATGTATTTTTTCTTCCTTATAATTTATTTTTTCTCTTTTTAAAGCATTTTAGTTTATTTATTTAAGAGAGAGAGAGCATGCACACAAGTGGGGGAGGGGCAGAGGCAGAGGGAGAAGCAAACTCCCCACTGGTCAGGGAACCCAACACGGGGCTCTATCCCAGGACCCTGAGATCATGACTTGAGGTGAAGGTAGATGCTTACTTGACTGAGCCATCCAGCCATCCTTATAACTTTCTCAGTAATATTTTCTTTTCTCTAGTTTACTTTATTGTAACAATGTATCATATAATACATATAGCATATAAAATATATGAGTTTGACAGTTCGTGTTACCAGTAAGGCTCCCAGTTAACACAAGGCTATTAGTAATTAAGTTTTCAGGAAGGCAATGTCCCTAATCCCCGCATTGTTTAGGTCTCAACTGCGTTCAGATTTGTTCCATGGAAAATGATATAAAGCTAAACAAATATCTGAAAACAGAGTATGGACACTGAAGGCAGGATAGGTACTTATGGCCCTTGTCTAAGGCTAGATTATATTACTGTGTTTTAATGACTGTTTCTTCTTCTCACTTATAAACTTGTATGCCCTTAAATATTTAGACATTATTTTAATAATCTATAACAGTATGTTTATAGACTACAACAAAATTAATTGAACTAGATGGTTCATTTTATGAGTATTTTTATCAAATTTATTTTGTATTTTAATACTGACAAGATTTAGCCATATTTTTCTTTCTAGACCAATTTTCCTTCAGCAAACTCTATTCTTTGTCTTTGATTTATTCCCCTAAGACTAAAAAAAATTTTAGTTATAACATATAAAATTGAAGTAGAGATTGAGGAAATAGCCCTAATCCACTTAAGCAATATATTTAATTACGAAAATTTTATTGTTGCAATAAGACACTATTTTCAACAGCAGTTTTTTTATGTTTTAAAGCTATGGCTATTTCCTATAATTACACCCACATTCTATCTGCTTATAAAAACAAAATTCCTTAGAAAACAAATTTAATATACTTAGGAAAACACTGTCATTCCTTTTATCACCTTTGTGTAGAATAAATCTTTTAGAACCCAGTTGTTTACATTCTTGGAGCACTAGATTTATGATGCTTTATTTACATCAGATAATACTCAAGAGAACTAGCCTGAGTAAGTTCTCCTCAACTGGGTGACTAGCACCAAGTTAAATAAAGGAACATAGTATTTATCATACTGTGTATACATACACCAGCCTTTAAAAATAGATGAAAATTTGAGTCATCAGTGGTAATATGTAAGCAATCATGACTCACTCTCCAAGCTGAAATTTTATGCAGTAAAAATGGAAAACTCTAGGGAGTTAATCTTTATTTTTTAACATAAGATCTTATTTATATATTGACAGAGGGTGGGGGTAGCGCAAGCAGGAGGAGTGGCAGGCAGAGGAAGAGGGGGAATCAGGTTCCCCATGGAGCAGGCAGCCAGATGCAGGGCTTGATACCAGGATGCTTGGAACATGACCTGAGCCAAATGAAGAATTTTAAAGAACTGAGCCACCCAGGCGCCCCTAGGCAGTTAACCTTTAAAAATGGTTCAATATAAAGCAAATTAAAGAAGACATTCATGATCACCTGATAATAAATGAAATAGAGAAAGATGAGAAAAGGTAGCCTCACCCCTGTAAGATACTGGGGATGGAATCTTCAAAGATAAAGTCCCTAGTTCTTGCAAAATGTAGAGAGAATTTATATCTATCTTAATTAATGAAAAATATATTCCAAATAAGGACATGCCAGATAAACATCTTTCACCTTAATGCATGTTCAAGAGATAAAACTTCTACCACATTCATCAGTTATATGGGAGATCCCCAAACCAGGAGATTATGAGATAATAACATAGACTGAAGATAAATATTAGATGATATTAATACACCACTGGAGGAATGAAGATAATTCAGAACAACAAAGTTCCATCTACTGAATCATTTAGACTATTACAAATTAAAATCTATGTTTGTTCTAAAGTAATAACTGGACTACTCAAGGGAATAAAATCCTTCACATTTGTCTTTGCCTATATGTTGAGGAAGTCTAGTAGGTTCTGTCATTAGTAGCCAAAATTAATAAAATAAACATGAACAACTCTTCCAAAACTCAAAAGAAAGTTGTCTCTTTTTTTTTTAATATTTTATTTTTTATAAACATATATTTTTATCCCCAGGGGTACAGGTCTGTGAATCACCAGGTTTACACACTTCACAGCACTCACCCAAGCACATACCCTCCCCAATGTCCATAATTAACAACTTAATTTTTAGTTGCATTATGAGGTTAAAAAAAAAAAAAGCTTTCTACAAATGACCACTGTTTGTAATTCCTTAAATGACACATATTCTAGTTCTCAAGGGATGTATCACTGTAGAAATACTTTCATAAGAAGAATTGCTTTCCCTAATACGCTATGAAATATGAGATCTATGGACTATGACCATGAGATTGAGAGTGTGTTAGAAATGAAGAATTTTAGGTTTCATCTTTTAATTTTAAACAGGAATGGAAATATTAGAAAGACCTGCCAATGGTTAATAAAGTACTATTCTGTAAAAAATTAAACCTAATTCATTTGACATGGATCAGTCACCTCTGTCTGTATTTTTCTTTCAGGACAAAGCTTAGTAAATGGTACTAAAATGAGAAAATGTTCAGGCAATAACAATAGAAAAGTTACAATATTTATTATCTTTTAAAACGGAGCAATCATATTTAAAGGATTTTCGGAAAAATCTTGAAGTGATTTTCTCATTCATATTACAATAAAAAATGAAATACAATAAGTTAATCAAATTCAAGTCAGCTGAGAGTGTAACCTCAAATTCGTTGAATCTAGACATGGCAAATCCAGTGCTTAGATGACACACTCCAAACATTTCTTGAAACAAAATGTGCATATATGACATATATGTCACCCAGTGTTTGACAAGAAAATGAATTTAAAAGACTGGATTGTACACTATATTGTTTGATTGTCACATTAAGGTTGCTTTTGCTAAAATTCACACAGCTGTTAAGAATTTTAATATGTATTATCCACTTTAGATAAAAGGTGCTATATTTGGCAAGTGAATAATAATATCAACATTCACAAAGTGTGAGCTTTCAAAATGGGCCATGTGAAAGAAAGAAAACCTCCCACCTCCACTTCATTCTGACAGAAAAATTTCTGCTAGATAATTTAAATTGAACAGACATTTTATTTCTAAAGGGGCTCAATCAAGAAATAATAGATCCAAAATTGTTAAAATACTTTATTTAATGCCAACTAGCACATGAAACCTTTGCATTTTTTTCTCAAAAAAAAAAAAAAACACACCTCAAATAAAGTCATTTGCTTTTCTCTTTAGGATGTCCTGGTTTCTGCTGGTATAAATAATTCTCAAACTTTTTTCACTCCAGGAACACTACATGATCCAAAATAGTTTTCCTGAAAGAAAATAAAATCAATGTCCCTCTCAAACTCTTCCCCCACCAAGCTTTCTCTCTTCTTCCTTCTCTCCTACTTTCTCTCTCTCTCTATCTCTCACAAACACACTCTTTCCTACAGGCATATATTTCTACTTCAGTACACTAGTAATGCTAATTATTATAAATTTGGTTAAAAGCCAAAATAACAAATGATACCTTATCTTCACTGTGTTTCACTAACCTAATTCCAAATGCTTATGCTGTTCTCTCCAGTTTCCAGACTGTTAAACCATGTATCTTGTTGTCAGCTTGAGATTGGAGTTAGTACATAGCTATTCTTCTGACAGTATAAACTTTTTTTTTCCTTTTTGTTAGTGTAATAATTTATGTGGCATATTACGCCTATCAGTAGGACTTTTTTACTATTTCCTTCATATGTAGAAAAAAGCTTTCAAAGCTACATTAAAGCAAACAATAAATATTTAATGAATAACCTAAAGAGTAAATTTCTAAAATCAGATTATCATCATCATAAATTACACAGATTATAGTAATTACACAATTGGAAAAAAACTGATGCGAATGTGAATGTAAATGACAAAATAGAAAGGAACTGGAATCAAATTACTGATATACTAACCTAATTATATATATATATATATATATATATATATATATCTTGGAGCCTGGGGCTCCAACCCAGGACCCTGGGATCATGACCCGAGCCAAAGGCAGAGGCTTTAACATGCCGAGCCACCCAGGTGCCCCTTCTAATTATATATATATTTTTAAAGATTTGTTTATTTATTTTAGAGAAAGATAGTGAGAGAGAAATGAGTGAGTTCCTATGGGGAGGTGTAGATGGTGAGGAAGAGAAAATCTCAAGCAGACTCCTGGCTAAGCACAGAGCTAGACACAGGGTTCCATCTCATAACCCTGAAATCATCATCTGAGCTGAAATCAAGAGTGAGGCTCAACTGACTGAGCCACCCAGGCACCCCAATACTAACTATATTTTTATATCTTTAACTTTTTGATGTTGAAAACAATGACTAGGGGCATATGGGTGGCTCAGCTGCTTAAGTGATGAACTCTTGATTTTGGCTCAGGCCATGGTTTTCAGGGTTGTGAATGGAGTCCTATGTTAGGCTCCACACTCAGTGGGGAATCTGCTTGAGATTCTTTCTCTCTCTGCCCTTCCCCCAACTCATGCACTCTCTTTTCCCTCTAAAAAATAAAAAAATTTCTTTCTCCCTTTCCTTCTGCTCCTCCCCCTTTAAAATGATACTATACAGCTTAATGGCAGTGGTGCATTATGGTTTTACACGGAACTGGCTTATTTTAAAATAAGAATTTTCAGTTGTTTTATTTTTTAAGGAATATTAATGATATATTTCAGACACAATAAGTTACATACACTCAATGTAATAAATCTGATGTGTTTTGATATAGCATATACCTGTGTAATCATCATCACAACAGATAAACATAGTTTACTGAATTGTGCATGTACAGCATGTTATTTTTGGAAATGACAGTGGGATTGAGTTCTATTCTGTTTTTGTCCCTCCTACTCTTGGGGGGTCGACACTGGACACAAATTTTATGTGTAGTACCTTTAACATAGTTTTTTTAAAAAGATGTATCTATGTTGTCTAGATCAGAGCTCATTTTTAAAAATATTTTTGCTGAACAGGCTTTGCTCACATGTTCATAGGGACTTGTGATGCTTAATAGGTATTTAGTCACATGAATAATATCAACAAAACCACAGTTACTGAAGTTACAAAGTACTTTTATAAATAATAATTTCTCAAGGGAATTTGGAAAATAATTTCAAATCAAACTCCTCATTTCCATAGGTGAGCAAAATAATATTAAGTAATTAAGTAACATCTCAAATTGTAAGTATTTTTTTTCTTTTTTTTTAAAGATTTTATTTTTTGTCAGAGAGAGACACAGAGAGAGAGGGAACACAAGCAAGGGGAGTGGGAGAGGGAGAAGCAGGCTTCCTGCTGAGTGGGGAGCCCATCCCAGGATCCTGGGATCATAACCTGAGCCGAAGGCAGACACTTAATGACTGAGCCACCCAGGAACTATAAGTATTTTTTCTATAAGCAAGCCACACCAAAATACACCCTTCCTTATACTCACTCTGAAATATTTTATAGTAAATTAAAAGTGTATATATTGAAATATTTTCAATCAGATAAAATAATACAGTGCTTTCCATTGTCTGAAAGCTATGGATGGACAGTGTTACATGTGATCAAAGACACATTTTTAGTGTCTCGTAGTCAAAGTATTCTTTGGTAATCCAAAATAAACATAAATCTTAATATTTATTTTTTATTCATTGGCTCATCTTTTTTTGGTTAACATTAGCCATTTACTTTCTGAGGTAGCCAGTGAAATTTCATTTTAATACACAAATCTGAAGGATTAGAAACTGGAAGTTAAGTAAACATGAATAAGCTTTGAAAGAAAAATCATTCAAATTTTATTCTCACTTATATGCAACTCATATGGATGATGAACTTTTTTTCATAACACTGTAACTACAGCTTGCTTATATAATAAGGAAGCAATACATTCTTAAGGTCATACTTTGGATTTTGATCACATTTCATTACTAGATTTAAAATTCATTCTAGGATACAATTTTCTGTTTCATCATCTGCTTACTGTTATTAAAACCTACTGAAGTAACTGATTTAAATATCTCATATTTAATGAAATTTGTTAGACAGAAAATAACTGCATTATGAAAAGTAACACATACTTTTAAGATCAGAGTAGACCAAAAGCAGATCAGAGGTTTCCTGGGATCAGAGTTGGAACAGGGAATGGCAGTAGAGAGAGGAATTATAAAAAAGGATGTAGAAACTTTGGGGGGTGTAGGTATTTTTCTTATCTTGCTTGAGATGGTATCACAGGTATATGCACATGTCACTGGAAAACTACAGAAAAAATATTTTATATTTCTGCACTGAGGATTTTCTAAACAAAGGAAACTGGAACCTTGATTAAAGAACAAACATTGAAAGTTGACAGTGATTAAAAAGCCAAGAAACCTGAATAGGGATGATCCTATGTACATAGTTTTATTGACTGATTGATTGATTGATTGATGAGAAAGGGGGGAGGGTCTGAGGCAGAAGAGAGACTCTCAAGCAGGCTCCAAGTGGGGCTTGACATGGGATTTGATCTCACAACCCTGAGATCATGACCTGAGCCAAAATTTAGAGTGGGCCCCTTAACCTACTAAGTCACCCAGGCGCCCCTATGTATATACTTTTTAAAGGACAATAAAACTCCAGTTGATAAAATGGAAATCAGTCTTATCTATTCACTGTAGACATTTCTTTACAATTTACATTTAATAAGGACTTTCTCCTTCTCTTCCCCAGGGGAGTTGCCTACACAAGAATGACTGAGTTTCTCTTCCTTTTTCAGATGGTGAGGAGGACAGTGGTGCCAGCTGTCCTTTGTAAGCTTCCTGCTTCCTAATTATAGAGGTCTTCGCATATGGCATGGTCCCATACATGCAAGCCTATTATTCTGCCTCCCTCTCATCCCAGAAGGGGAAAGAACTGGAGTAAAGAAGAAATAATGTACTTACTGTTGTAATTAATAGTAATCTGCTTCAGTCCTGAAATCTTATTTATTTTAAATAATATGAATATAGAAACTAAAATTAACAGTTAAAGGTGATTAAATTGTACATTTTAAATGTGGGCAGTTTACCGAACATCAATTATGCCTCAATAAAAGTATATAAAAAAAATGACTATGTATTTGAGGGTGATTTGTTACTCAGATTGTGGGCTGAGAAAACAGTAAACACAAGTCAATAGATTTTTCAAGGAAAACTAAATAAAGCTAGCAAGCCCATGTGCTACATTAGTATTTGTTTTAAATTTAATTTTACTCTTCCTCAGAGAGAGTCCAATTCTTCCTTGGCCTAATTTGCTCTCATATTTTCTAGGTGTACTTTACCGAAATCATTGGTTGTTAACACATTTTGAAAATGGACTTCTTCAAAAGTCCAGGATCATCTATACTATCTGTTTTCCCTCTGTCCATTAATAACTACTCTATCCTGGATTTGTAAACCAAACTCTATTTGAGGTTTGGTGTAGCTATGACCAGACACAGACATACTATAATATACATTCGTTCATTAAAAATTTATTGACCCCATTAAACCTTCCAGGCAGGGTCACTAGTGTGTAATATAGTTAAAGATAAAACAAAAAACAAAAAACAAACAAACAAAAAAAACTACAGTATTCCTACTTACTATGTCCTCAGAGGATATTAGAATAATAACAAAAAAACATTATTCATAAAAAAGAAAGTCACAGGGGAACAAATATTAGAGTAAATTTCAGGTCATCTAATCCCACTGCTTCATTTTGTAGGTAAGGAAGCGCTCCAACATATATATTATGTATTTTTCTGTGTGAATGGCATTAAAAAACAGCATTATTGGTGAGAAGGCAAGTTAGACATGACTGAGAGAATGGCTGAGAGTTATTTAGGACCAGCCAAGAAGAGATACTTCACCCTCAACAAGTACACTATCATTCTTAAGGCTTATCTTATTTCCATATTATTATGCTGTTCATTTCTTCAAAGGCGATTTTTAACCCCTAGCATCTATGCCCTCTTATTACATTGAGATAGAAACCCTAAAACTTATATGGGCACATGAATAGCTGGACTAATGAATCATTTCCGTCCTCCTTTGAGTCATCTCACACAGAGTGAAATTTCAATTAACAAATAGAAATATTGGGACGCCTGGGTGGCTCAGTTGGTTGGACGACTGCCTTCGGCTCAGGTCATGATCCTGGAGTCCCGGGATCGAGTCCCGCATCAGACTCCCAGCTCCATGGGGAGTCTGCTTCTCTCTCTGACCTTCTCCTCGTTCATGCTCTCTCTCACTGTCTCTCTCTCAAGTAAATAAATAAAATCTTTAAAAAAAAAAAAAAAAAAAAAAAAAAACAAATAGAAATATTGCTTCTGGGAAAGTTCTCTAGAAATAACTAGTATTTGGTCCCTTACTTTTTGTTTTCCATCCTCATTTTCATTATCTGGAGTATAAACACGATATTTGGGGATTAAAGAACAATCTTGGACAAGGAGTCAAAAGTCACATCTGAGCTTCGTTGGGAACAAGCTAGCATAAGTCTCTTTCTATGACAATCTTGATGCCACTCTGTTAGCTATAGCCTACTCACATGGCTTTTATGTTGGGAAAAAATACACTCTTTATATTAGACTTTGTGTCATGGTCAGTTCAACTTAACTTCTCCCAACAGGGAATGTTGTATCTTAAAGTAGATCGATGCATATAACAAAACCTGAAAATTTTGGTATTGGCTTAACAGAAGTGGACAGTCAACAGGCAGCAAAGAGTTGGAGACATTGGACTGGAAAACTGATGACTCTTTTTATGAGATTAAAAAGAAGAAGAAGAAGAAAATATATGCATAAGAATGACTTGTTTTACTTCTTCCATCGTAAGAGCCAGAATATATTCCAACCAAAGCTGTTGTTATGAGAAAATTCTAGAAAAATGTTTAATGCTTATACATTGGCTGCATTTTGCTGTTTTCAGCTAAATCCTCTGAAAGAGATAAATTTGGGCTGGATCTCTTTAGAATGTAAGCAGAGAAAGGGATAGATGAGAGATCCAGCCCAAAGGCTTTTGGAGTCCTAGAGTTGGAGAAGCCAAAACAAGTTAACAGGGAGTGTTATTTTTAGTTTGATGATGTTAACGATTCTGATGTTGTCCCAGTGGGAAAGACTTTGGCCTGGTAGATTTGAAGGTGCTCTCTTTCCAGCCAGGTTCATGTTATCAGATATACTTCAAAACACAGCTATTTTGTAGGCAATTAACTTGCTTAGGTTTCTTTTTAATGTGTCTCATGCTGAAGCTGTATTAATTATACAATTCAGTTTATGGCATATTATCTATATTGACCTAAGAAAACCCTTTATGCCTATATGTTTGGATGTGTGTGTGTGCGTGTGTGTGTGCATGTATGTATATGTAAATGTAATTTATGTATATATGTCTGCGTGTTTTTTATTCAGTTTCTTTCTTTCTGAATCATGTGGACAAGATAATGTACGAGTAAAATACAGCTGGGTTTTCTTCAGGAAGTTTAAGTATGTTCTCCGTGCAAGAATTATGTGTACAGATCATTTGATGGTGAAAGACTGAGGTTATCATAGAAATGACCACTTTCACTCCCATAACTAGACACTCAGGCAGCAGCTTTTAAAAGCATGCAAGTTTATATAGTTCTGTGGGACTGCAAGTATAAGCCCAGCCTTCCAGGCAATCTGGCAGTGTTCTTGGGTGGCAAAGACAAAAACTGAAGCTAAGCAGATAAGCGTTTTTCTGGGAGATACTGGCAAGCTGAAGCAAAGCACAGAGAGCACGCCAAGATGGTGTCCACAGACTAGACTACTTGAAAGAAAACTCTGTAGTCCACTAGATGTGTGCCAAACCTGAAGCCTGCCTCTCAGGTGGAAACTTCAGAATAAGCAAAGAGGCTTCCTAGTACAGAAAGACAGGTTTGTTCCTCAGTCTGCTGTCTGTGCAGTGCTCTGTGTGTAACAGCCTGCCAAGAACTACTTCTTTGATTGCCAAAATCCCATGGGACTCAGGAATGCTAGCTCCTTTAGTCACTGCAGCTAGGCACACTGAAAGGGCATCTTCTGGGTGGTAACTGAAAAAACTTGGGCACTAGACCAAAATCAAGGCAGTGCCTGCATGTAAAATTTTCTTGTAGGAGATACTGGTGCTCTGGAGTGAGGTGAGGAAGAGTGGGAAAATAGTGCCTATTCCTGGAAGCTTCTGGAAAAGATTACAGTCAGCTCTTAGATGTGTGTTTAATTAGAAGCCCAATCATCAGGTCAGAGCCATGATGGTTAATTAATAGGTCTCCTTCAAGAAAAGACCAAACTCCTCAGTCTGTTGCTTCTTGCTGCACTCTGGGGGGTGCTAGATATTAAGTAATGCTTTGTCTCTTGCTTATAGTCCTCTGGGACCTACAAACATAAACTCCACTGACTGACAGAGCCAGATAATATAGAGGTGTCTCTTGGCAACAACCACAAAAATCGCTGGATGGATGTGAGCTCCTTTGATTGATGATACCAATGATTACAATCGCATGGGACCATGGCAGAAATTCTCCTAACCTTCAGAGTCAGGCAGTCAGGAAGTGTCTGAGTGGTAGTCACAAAGACTGAAGCACCAGATGCATGTAAAATCTTCTTTCTGGGAGATATTAGTGCTATGAAACAGGGTGAAGATAGAGCACCTGTTCATTTCCACTCTGAGAGAGTGTTCCAGAAGGCTCCCAATGTGTAAGTTAAATTAGATGCGTGACCTTCAGGCTGATGCTTTAATATAAATTGATGCTTCACTTCAAGTCTGGAAAGGATCAGCCTCTGATCTCTGGACCCTGGGATGGGTAAGTCTGAGTGTGTGTGTCGCGGGTAGAGGTGGAAGAGGGGGGTTTTAAGAGCTGGCTTTCTGAATGCTACAGTCTTGTGGGTCCCAGGATACATGCCCTATTGGTTTTCCAAGTGAAATGTTTTGGGAGCTTATCTCTCAGGTGGAGGTCTTAAAAGTTGAGGTGTCCAAACTTGTGCTTGAATCCTTTGCTCCTTGGGGAGAAGTTTCAGGTTTTGAGTTTTCTTCCAGTTATGGGTCATTTCTGGGGGTTGTTCTATGGCAAGATTGTGCCCCAGTTTCTCTTATCCACCTTGATGTGATTTGTCCAATAGGTAGTCATCACTCAGCAACCATTTTTTTTTTTTTAAGGAGGAAATTGTTCAGTCTATAGCTGTAGACAGTGTTTCCAAGAGAGGAGGTAAGCTCTTGATCTTCCTGTTTGCCATCTTGAACTGGAATAACCTCTTTTAACTTTGTCTTCTTCTTTACACCTGGATTGTGTCCGTATTATAAAATTTAAAGTACATTCTCATCCATGTCTCATTACTAAACAGATAGCAATGGAAACATTGTGCAAAATGTAAGGCATATGGTTCACATTTATCTTAAATGAGAAAAATATGTCATTATTTGGGGAATAGTCTGAATTTTACTTGCCTAAGGAAATTAGTAGAATTGTTATATTAATATATTTTGGAATATATTAATATATTAATTTGGGAATTAGTATATTTTGGATATAATAATATAGTCCAAAGAAGAAGAATATATTCCAAAGTATTATATTCCAATATAGAATATATAGAATATATTCCAATAATATATTCCAAAGCATTTACTTATTTTGGAATATTTGATGGCATTTAATAGAAAAGAGCATTAAAAAATTGAAAACATAGGAAATTTTTAAGGCAAATTACTATTCCTCTCTTAAGTGGAAATGTAAACTATGTTATGATGGATAAAATAAAGATTACTCATCTTCATGTTTATTTTCAACAAAATTACTTATTCTATAGTAATGAAAACTGTCACATACTAGTATTGAGTTTCTTTTCAAATCAATCTATATTCTCACCTGCTACTCTAATTATTATATTTAGATTTAAGTTTTACTTCTGCCATTTCTCAAAACATTTATGATTTGCCTAATATATTGTGTATCCTTAACAAAAATTAGAAATTAAAAAATATTAAAGAATCTTTTACTATATGATTTCATTATCTAATCAAAAAATTCTGAGGAAATATGTTAAAAAATGTTAATTATATCTACCTACCTACTTAACTATCATCTGTTTGGTGGTGGAATGGAAAAGAAAGCAGGTATTCAGTAAATACTAAATAAACGGACAATATATTGGAATATTGATAGAATGGAATCATATCCAACAAAGTGTCATTTATGAAGGAAAAACACATCTGGCACTTCTAAGTTACTTGAGGTGAGGGTCTACATCTCAGACAAAATTGGTGGGCTGTATGAGATGTTTCCCTTTGTAGTTCCAAAGCATTATTGCAAATGTCATCCAGAAGCTCCAGATCTCCTATCTAATACTTACTTATTCCTCAATTACATAGTCATTAATTTCCACCTTCTTAAACTCTCTGGAGCAATATGTTAAATTGTATATACTGGCTGAGGTTTCTAAATCAAAAGCCCTATTTAAGAGTAATTTAAACTTTGGCCCTCATCCATTGCCATATCTTTTGAAGACCTGATACTATGAGGAAAAAAAAGAGAAGCCTTAACAAAGGCTTCCCAGGTTTATCTCCTAAGAAGAAAAAATAGTATCTCTTACTCATTTCCAAATCTGTATCTGTAGAAATGTTATGATAAAACTGAATTTCCAATAGATGCTACATCAAATTTTAAAACAAATAAGCACTACATTAAAAAGCACATCAATTTAGATGCTATTTATATCACTATCGTTATTAAAATATTCTACTTGAGGTCGAACAAATAAGTGTTGGCTACTAATAGAACTGGAACCCTCTAATATTCATTACAGTGTTCTTTCTATTATACAAATACTGATAAATATTGAGATTTAAGTCTCAAAATCATTTTTAGAAGCACATAAGTGATATAATTAGGTTTACTTCCCTATTCCTAAGTTTCTGAGGAAAACTTTAAGGGGAGGAGGAATGAGGACACCATCTCATTAACTGAGTACACTAATTCATTATGCTCTTTTAGAACCAATGTATGGAAGGTAACACCACTTAGTCACACTGGGTGTAGGAGGAATCAAAAGTAGCAATTTGTATAAAACGCCCCCTGATCTTAATATCCACCCTCTGAAAAAGCTATTCTACTCATAGTGAAACCCAGCAAAATGTGAGTCACTAGATCAGCTTTACAACATGACTTTCTGACTTTGCTTATTTAAGGTTTGGAAATTCAGTCAATTATAAACAGATATTCTTAGGATGTGTTTCTTTTTAAATTTAACATGGCATTAAAAAAAGCTACATATACTTTACATAAACAAAACATTGTAGTGAAACTTTAATATGACAAATTATTGACCAAAATGAAACACTTAGATTATTTCAAGTGAACTTTTCAATAAAATACTCCCCTATATATAGACAAGTTAGTAGATTAGAATACAGATGTTCATAAATACATGTAAAACTGACACCATATTCAATGATTATAAACTATCTTTACCGTACACGAAGTTGAATGGAGAACCTTAGGAAAATGATGATATCCTTATATGAAAAATCAAAAGAATGTCAGCTTAGCCCAAAATAACAACATACTCTGAGACTAAAACAATGTTAAATCCATTGATCATTTTACCCTGGAAGCTTTTCTAAAGATTTTTTTTTTTTTTTTTTTATTTATTTGACAGACCACAAGTAGGCAGAGAGGCAGGCAGAGAGAGAGAGGAGGAAGCAGGCTCCCCACTGAGCAGAGAGTCTGATGCGGGGCTCGATCCCAGGACCCTGGGATCATGACCTGAGCCGAAGGCAGAGGCTTTAACCCACTGAGCCACCCACGTGCCCCGCTGGAAGCTTTTCTAAATGGGTATTTCCTCAGCCTTTATCATGAAAGGCTTAATATGGGATAAATGAAGGACAGACTCTCAATCCATGCCACTTCTTTCTTGAATTTAGTTTAATGCTTATCTGTGATTCTAATCTTTTTTCTGTTTCCAACCAAGTAAGTAATTTAATTTTTTTTCCATTGAAGAAGCTTCAGGTTTTCACCAGAGATTGAATAATTATTATGTAAAAACATGGACACTGGGTGGTATCAAACTAATTGAATACTAGTCTTGACAGTGATA
The DNA here is from genome assembly GCF_011764305.1 of Mustela putorius furo. Taxonomy (NCBI): domain Eukaryota; kingdom Metazoa; phylum Chordata; class Mammalia; order Carnivora; family Mustelidae; genus Mustela; species Mustela putorius. Next base: position 11,767,233 of record NW_025422117.1, read on the forward strand.
AACATTATTTAGCTTGAGTCAGTGTTCTCATATGTAAAGTGAATTCAGTCATACATATCTAATACACATTTTTTAAAAAGTGTTTATTGAAGTATAATATACCTATGGAAAAATGCCTAAATCGTTAAGTGTTTGGATCAGTGAATATTCACAATGTGAACTCATTCATATAAACATGATTCAGATAGAAAAAGAGAATATTAACAGCATCCTAGTAGCCACCTTAGACCTCTAAAAAGCCATTAACCCCCTCTACCTGAAATGTAAATCACTATAATGGCTTATGACACATCCAATTAATTTATCCCAACGTTATACTTTGTATATAGATACCACAGAACATGGAGAATTTTGCATCAGATTTCTTGCTTAAAATTCTTTTTAATTAATGTAATTTAATATGTCTTAATATATATTAGTTAAGACCTCCTACTGTATTTTCCTTGTGCAAGTGTCTTGGCTATTTGAGCATCCACACTTCCATATAATTTCTAGAAAGATATTTCAATCCCCCTCAAAACAGCTAGCTTTTTTTATTAGGATTATGTTGAATCCTAATACAGTTGTATTGATCAACTTAACTGACATCTTTAAATGTTAACTTCTTTCAATACATGAGCAAGGCATATTCTTCCACTGAACTGGATTTTCTTTTTTTTTTTTCAACTATGCTTTGTACTTCAGTATTAACTTATTGTGCATATCTACCATAATATTAATCCTATATACTCGATGTCTTTGATATTCTTTTTCTAAATTATATTTAGATTTTATTTATTTATTTGAGAGAGAGAGACCACAGACAGAGAGGAAGAAGAAGACTCCCTGCTGAGCAGAGAGGCTGACGTAGAACTTGATCCCAGGACCTGGGGATCATAATCAGACGCTTAACCAATTGAGCCACCCAGGTGCCCCTATTAATGATATTCTTTAATTCCTATTCTTTTTTGGATGGAGTATGGTAATATAAATTATTTTTGCATATTATCTGATATTCCAGTGACCTTGCTAAATCCATATCTGTGCATTTTTTATTAATGCACAATCTTATCTATAAATAAAAAGTTTTATTTAATCATATTTAAATTATTAATAACTTTACATTCTTTTCCGTACCTTATTGCACAGGTCCAGGTCTCTAGTACAATGTTGAATACACACTGTGATAGTAGGTATTGGATTCTCAATCTGAATCTCAAACTTTTAATAATTTATCCTTCAGCATGAGATTTGCTAGAGATCATTTGCAACTACCTTTATTCTGTAAAGTGGTTACCTTCTCTTAGCTCACTAAGGGTACTTACCATCTCTTACATACAATGAACATAGTAACTTCTATATTATATCAACTTCATAGATAACACTGATTGATAGAAGTATTGAACTGACTGAATGCACATGAGTTTATTGATGTCTTCTTTTTTATAAATCACTAATTATAGGTGAACATTTTTTTTTAGGTTATTTGCATCAATATGTAGAGATATCAACCTTCCCTTTCTTATAATAGTCCTGTCAGGTTCTTGTACGTAGATTCTGTGATCTCATAAATCAAGTTATACGGTGTTTATATAATATTGATATAAATTATTCCTTAATTGTATGGCAGAATTACCTAGCGAGGCATGAGGCCATGGGATTTTTACTTTTTATAGTGGCTTTAAATTTTTTAATAATTCTGCAGTGGTTTATATTTTATATTTCTTATGCCCACTTAATAGATTATGCTTTTATAGTAGTTTGCAGGTTTTATTAATTTTCAAATTTATTCTTTATAGTGATAACAAATATTCATTTCTGATATCATTCTTTGTTTCTTCTTTTTTTTTTTGGTTCTTGATGGATTTCACAGTGATTTATTAATCACACTGGTCTTTTCAGAAAATGAAGAGTTAGGCTTTTCTATATTGTGTATCTCCATTATATCATATTAATTTCCTCACTTACATTTATTAATTTATTCATTCTTTTTCTTTGGATGTAATATATTTTTTTAACTTCCAAAACTAGATTTTTAAACCATTGATTTTCAGGCTTTGTTTTCTTCAGTTGTACATTTAAATTTAAAAAATTCCTTCCTGTATGGCTTTATGTGCTTCCTACAAGTTTTACATGGCATATTTTTTTTTTAAGGTTTATTTATCAGTTTTAGAGAAAGAGTGTGTGAGCAGGAGGAGGGGCAAAAGGAGAGGTGAAGAGAGAGAGAGAAGCCAACTCCCCACTGAGCAGAGAGCCTGACATTGGGCCTGATCCCAGAACCTGAGATCACAAACTAAGCTGTAACCTAGAATCAGAATCTTAACTAAGCCACCCTTTAGTTGCATATCTTAATCATCACTCAATTAAAATTTTTTTTAATTTGTGTATCACTTACTTTTAATCTATGGAATATTTTAGGTGCTTAATTTCCAGAGAGGATTTACTTATTTTATTTTTTGTTATTGATTTCTCGCCCTGTCCTACTATGGTTAAAAAACATATTCATTGACATAAATATTTCAAAAAAAATTTTTTTAAGATTTTATTTATTTTATTTGACAGATAGAGATCACAAGTAGGCAGAGAGGCAGGCAGAGAGAGAGGGAGGAGGAAGAGCCTGCTTAATTAATCAAAATATGATCAATTTTGATAAATACTCAATGTGCCTGTGATGATTATTTAGTCATTGTGGGCATCTTGTTCTTATTTCCTATATACTTACTATCTTTTATAACTATTGATCTATCAGTTGTTAGAAAAGTGTGTTAGTAGCTTGCAATATAATTGTGGCTTTTTGTCACTTTCTAGTTCTATCAGACTTAAGAGTTCTTTACTACTTCTCTTAAATGTAGACCACTTTATTTAACTCATATCAACCTTACTTCTGCCATCAAAGACTACTTTCACCTTGCAGTTTTATTTGACGTTTTACTTTTTTATTTTTTAAATTATTTTAAATCATGTAATATATATATACTTTTATATTATTTTATTGGTCAATACTCATTTATATTACTCATTTATATTTACTATGTATTATGTATTACTCATTTATGTTTACTATGTATGAGTATTATATAATACTCATTTATATTTACTAAAATATTTTCATTGCCTTTTTAAATTTCATTTCCACTTTAATTTCATTTTCATTTTATTGAATTTATATTCTGTTCAGATGCATATTTCTTATCTCTGAACAGTACATTTTCATATGTGTTAGAATATAAAGACAAATTAATTTTTTCTTTATGTTTACAAGATATTTTATCTATCAAAGGCTGGTAATTCTAAATTGGCAGTTTTCAATTTCAGCATATTAATGATGACATTCAATTGTTTTTAGACCATCATTATATCAAAAGTCAAGTTATAATCTGCATGTGTCTTTGAAGTTCATTAATATTTTCTCCAGCTGCCCTTAAAGTTTTTGCTTTAGTTTTAGGTTTTTGTTGCTTGTTTTGAGTTTCTTTCCTTTTTTTTTTTCCCTTTAACTTTAGTTCTTTATTGTTTACCATGAGTTTCATTGAACTGCCCCACATTTCAGGATGCAAGCCCCTCAAAATATGGCTGACTTCACAGTATTCTGAGTTTTCAAACAAGTTATAGTTTTATATCTATTTTATAATATAAGATATAATTTTATAATATATTTTATAATATAAGATATTTTATAAGATATAATAGTTTTATATCTATTTTATAAATCATATGCATTTTTCAGTGGGAGGGTTTTTTTATTCTACAAAATTTTAAGAAATAGAATCTTCATAAAGAGTTTGGACAGGTAAAATAAGTTTGTATGTATAAATCCAGTGCATTGTGTATTATAAAACAATAATACAGCATTTTTGTCATTATTTTGACCAAAATGTATTATTTAATTTTAACTAATTATAAATAAATCATATAAACCATATAAAATTTATTTTACTTGGTGTTTTTGTTATGAACATTTCAATTTTTAATGATATTTTAATAAAAATCATGTTTGTTCCCAAATTTTATTTCATTTTTTTATTTTTTAAGATTTATTTATATATTTTAGTCTTAGAGAGCATGAGTAAGGGTAGGGACAGAGGAAGACAGAGAGAGAGAAATAGACTTCCTGCTAAGCACAGAGCCTGATGGTGGATTCACAAGGAGCTCAATTCCAGGACCCTGAGATTATGACCTGAGCTGAAATCAAAAGTTAGATACTTAATCAACTGATCCATTCAAGCATCCCTGTCCCCAAATTTTAAAGTACTATTGATACATGCTTAAGATCATGAGTTATACATTTATTAAAAAATGGTTATTAAATTAGGGGCGCCTGGGTGGCTCAGTTGGTTAAGCATCTGCCTTTGGCTCAGGAGTCCTGGGGTCCTGGGATTAAGCCCCAAGTTGGGCTCCCTGCTCAGTGGAAAGCCTGCTTCTCCCTCTCCCACTCGCTCAGCTTGTGTTCTCTCTCTCGCTGTGTCTCTCTCTCTGTTAAATAAATAAATAAAATCTTAAAAAAAAAAGTTATGAAATGAAAAATAGCAGAATATTAAGAAAAACAAGGCCAGAATTCCAGTAACTTTAATAAGAGGCCCAGCAGTTTTTTAAAATCATTACTGATATTAAAATGTTATTTACCTTAAATAGATAAAAAATCAACTTATTAAAGGTAGCAAAATAAAACACATTTTTAAATATTACTGATTTAAAATCAATACATTTATTAAGATATTTACAAAATATTATTTTAAAAAGGACAAAACATCTATTTATATATCAAGGCCTTGAATAAGTATTTGTTTGTTAAATAAATACTTCTTGAATTTAAAAATTAGACTAGAAAAAGAAAAAATAAAGGTGCTACTACTGAGTTTCACTAATCTCTATGCAAGTCATATCTTCTGTTGTTTTAAAATGATGTCATACAGAAGAAAGAGAAATTAAGAAGCTGATCCCATTTTTAATTGCATCCAAAATCATAAGATACCCAGGAACAAATCTAACCAAAGAGGCAAAGAATCTGTATTCAGAAAACTATTGAGTACTCATGAAAGAAACTGAGGAAGACACAAAGAAATGGAAAAATGTTCCATTCTCATGGATTGGAAGAATAAATACTGTGAAAATGTCTATGCTACTTGGAGCAATCTACACATTTAATGCAATCTTTATCAAAATACCATCAACTTTTTTCAAAAAAACGAAACAAATAATCCTAAAATTTATATGGAACCAGAAAAGACCCCGAATATCCAGAGGTATTTTGAAAAAGAAAACCAAAGTTGGCGGCATCACAATTCCAGACCTCAAGCTCTGTTACAAAGCTGTAATCACCAAGACAGCATGATACTGGCACAAAAACAGACACATAGATCAATGGAACAGAATAGAGAGCCCAGAAATAGACCCTTAACTCTATGGTCAACTAATACTCGACAAAGCAGGAAAGAACGTCCAATGGAACAAAGACAAGCTCTTCAAAAAATGGTGTTGGGAGAATTGGACAGCCTCATGCAGAAGAATGAAACTGGACCATTTCCTTACACCACCCACAAAAATAGACTCAAAATGGATGAAAGACCTCAATGTGAGACAGGAATTCATCAAAATCCTTGAGGACAACACAGGCAGCAACCCCTTTGGCCTCAGCAACTTCTTCCTAGAAACATCACCAAAGACAAGGGACCCAAGGGCAAAATAAACTATTGGGAGTTCATTAAGATAAAAAGCTTTTACACAACAAAGGAAACAGTCAACAAGACCAAAAGACAACCAACAAAATGGGAGAAGATATTTGTAACTGACAAATCAGATAAAGGGCCAGTATCTAAAATTTAAAAAGAACTTATTAAACTCAACACCCAAAGAACAAATAATCCAATCAAGAAATGGATAGAAGACATGAAGAGACATTTCTGCAAAAAAGACATCCAAATGGCCAAAAGACACATGAAAAAGTGCTAAATGTCACTCACCATCAGGGAAATACAAATCAAAGCCACAGTGAGACACCACCTCACACCAGTCAGAATGGCTAAAATTAACCAGTAAGGAAACAACAGGTGTTGGCAAGGATGCAGAGAAAGGGGAAACTTCCTACACTGTTGGTAGGAATGAAAATTGATGCAGCCACTCTGGAAAACAGTATGGAGGTGCCTCAAAAATTGAAAATAGAGCTACTGTACTACCCAGCAATTACATTCTTGGGTATTTACCCTGTAAATAAAAAAGTGGTGATCCAAATAAAAACTAGTGATCCTAAGGTGCATGTGCTCCCCAATGTTTATAGCAGCAATGTCCACAATAGCCAAACTATGGAAAGAGCCTAGATGTCCATCAATAGACAAATGGATAAAAAAGAAGTGGCATGGGGCGCCTGGATGGCTCAGTGGGTTAGAGCCTCTGCCTTCAGCTCAGGTTCATGGGATTGAGCCCTGCATTGGGCTCTCTGCTTGTCAGGGAGCCCGCCTCCCCCTCCCTCTGTGCCTGCCTCTCTTCCTACTTGTGATTTCTGTCTGTCAAATAGATAAATAAAATCTTAAAAAAAAAAAAGTGGCGTGTGTACATAAAATGTAATATTATGCAGCCATCAAAAAAGAATTCTTACCATTTGCAATGGTGTGAATGGAACTAGAGGGTATTAGGCTAAGCAAAATAAGTCAACGAGAGAAAGACAATTATCGTATCATATGATCTTACTGATATGAGGAATTTGAGAAACAAGACAGAAGTTCATAGGGGAAGTCAGAGAAAAATAAAATGAGATGAAACGAGAGAGGGAGACAAACCATAAGATACTCTTAATCTCAGGAAACAGCTGAGGGCTGCTGGAGGGGAGGGGAGTGGCAGAGATGGGGTGACTGGGGGATGGACACTGGGGAGAGTATGTGCTATGGTGAGTGCTGTGAATTGTGTAAGACTGATGAATCACATACCTGTATCTCTGAAACAAATAATACACTATATGTTAAAAAGAAAAAGATGTCATATGTACTTTATTAAATTGTCTATAATGTCTATAAAACTATTAGTAGAGATTACAAGATATAATTCTGTAGCTATTCAAATAAAAATGAAAAAGTAGAGGCGCCTGGGTGATTCAGTGGGTTAAGCCTCTATTCAGCTAAGGTCATGATCTCAGGGTCCCAGGATCAAGCCCTGCATCGGGCTCTCTGCTCATCAGGGAGCATGCATCCCCCTTTCTCTCTCTGCCTGCCTCTCTGCCTACTTGTGATCTCTGTCTGTCAAATAAATAAAAATCTTCTAAAAAAATGAAAAAATAAAGCAGGTAATTTGCATAATTACAAAATCAGAACTCTTTGATTTTCAGAATGTTTTTATAAGATTCATCCCATCAGTTTACATCAAAATACACATTGAAAAATAAAAATATTTTCCTGTATTATTTATGTAATTTAGTAATCTAATGATAGATGAGTTCATGTGTAAGTTATTAAGAAATTTAATGACATCCAACATTTGTAATAATTCTTAAAGATATACAAGCAAAGTATTTTATTTTCAAAGAACTTATTTACTTGAGAAAAAGAGAGAGAACAAGGAGGGAGGTGAGAGGCGGGGGAGAGGGGCAGAGAGAGAAGCAGACTCCCCACTGAGCAGGTATCCTGATGCAGAGCTCATTCCAGGACCCTGGGATCTTTACCTGAGCCAAAGACAAAAACTTAATAGACTGAGCCACCCAGGTAACCCACAGGCAAAGTACTTTTTATACCACTGAAGAAAGGAGAGAGGGAAAGAGAAGGAGAGGGAGGAAGGGAAGGAGACAGAGATTGATATAAAAAGAGCAGAAGGAAAAGGAAGAAGAGAAAATTTCAAGGACTTTTTTAATATCACTGATTCACAATGCCAAATAGGAATTTTTGCACATTAGAAAAGAAAAAAAATAAAACAACTGCTAATGTAAAAATAAGAACAGATGTTATCAAAATTCTGTCCTCATTCAAAAAAAGTAAAACCAAATTTGTTTATCCTTCTTTGGTAATTTAAATATTTCAAATGCATGTTATTCTTTTTTATTTTGAAAATCCTAACTCATTTTTCTTTAACTGTTCCCAGGCTTCCTCCTACAACAATTCTATATTTATTGTTACTCCTACTTGATAAACTATGCTAGTTTCCAAAGTATGTTTCTTTCCCATTTGTGTTTCAGCTTCTCATGCTGTTTGCTAGTCATGAAAATTTGTTTTTCCTTTATACATACCAAAAAAATTCACTTAAGGAAAGTACATTAGCATGCTCTTTAAAATAATTTTGAGTGAGAAAATAGTCAACTATAATTTCTTAATAGCAACTTAAAAATAAAGTGTTGTTCTTTTAGAAAAAAATCAATTCAAGCTTCTGCAGATGGAATGTTTAGTTTAAATAATTTTTTGGTTTGTTTTTAAAGAGTTTTTGTTTTGTTTTGTATTGTTTCACTTTGGCCAGCAAATTGTAAGTGTCCCTCCTATTTTCATTAACAGTAGCTACTTTGCACATGACCATAAGGAAGAGAGAGTAAACACCAGTTACCATTTAGCTGTGGCAATGATATTTTTACCAGTATAAATACATAAGTGAAGGCAGAAATATCTTGAGCATATTTAAAATAATACACCAGGAATATTCACAGCAAACAATCAATGAAAGAAAAGAAAGACTATTGTTACTCTATCTAGAATTGCCCCAATAGTTATGGAATATATTTATTGGTCATCTTGAATTAATATGTGGTAAATGAACTTTAATAAGCTTTTTTTTTTTTTTAATTCTGAGTGGGTCACTAGGCAACAATGAAGCCAACAGCCACCATAAGTTTATATATAGTAGGATGTTCGAAAAAAGACATGATAATTTAAAATCAATGTTGCCTAAAAATAATACCAGTCACTTAATGAAGAATGTTCATAAAGGCCTATTTGCCAAATTAATGTTCATCAAATAATCATGATTCTTAAATATCAAACAGGTTCAGATTTTTAAAGCATGCTTATATTTTTTCATGTATTGTAACATGTAAACCTTCATTTAAATCTACTTTTAAAAAACAAATGAAAAAAAGTTCATCATATTTAGAAAAATTAAAATTAGAAGTATAATAGTATAATTGTAGTTAGTATAAATTAAGAATTTATACTTCTTTTATCCTAAAATATTCTTTGTCTGAACTCAAGGTTCTTGGCTTATAATTCATTGATTTCACTACTTTGAGTATTTTTGCCTCCCTTTGATAATTTCCTTGGTAATATGGCTGGTTGTTTTATATAAATATTCTCCTTATGAAAATTAAAAATAGAACTACCATATGCATAACCCTAGTGATTCCACTTCTGTTATTTATCCAAAGAAAACATAAATAATCAAAGAGGTATGTGTACCCCCACGTTCATTGAAGCATTATTTACAATAGCCACAATATAGAAAAAACCCAAGTATCCATTAACAGGTGAACGGATTTAAAAAAAAAAAAAAAAAAGATGTGGTAAACATATACAATGGAATATTGCTCAGCCATAAAGAAGAATGAAGTCTTGACTTATTTCATTTATAATACCCTCTGGACCTAGAGGGTATTATAAATGAAATAAGCATGAGAAAGACAAATACCATATGATTTCACTCATAAGTAGAATCTAAAAAACAAACAAACAAAACCCAAAACAGGAACAGACTCATAGATATAAGAAACAAACTGTTAGTTACTAGAGATGGAAGGATTTGGAAGATAGGATTAAGGGGCACAAACTTCCAGTTATAAAATAAGTAAGTAATGGGATATAATTTACAGCTTAGGGAATACAGTTTATAATACTTTAATAACTTTGTATGGTGACAAATGGTAACTAGACTTATTGTGGAAATCATTTCATAATATACAAAAATACTGAACAACTATGATGTACACCTGAAACCAAGAGGATATGATGTATCAGTTATACTGAAACAGAACAAGTAAAGCAGAACTTTCCTCAAAGGCATGTGGAACCAGTGACCTATATTTAATAGTTTAATTCTGTGTGTGTTTTTTTAAAGAGACTTTATTATCTTCCCTTCGACTGCTTTCATAATTTCTTCTCACACAATTTCTTCTACATACCTGTAATTCTTATTAGTTATATGATAGACTACCTGTCCTTCCTTTTAATTTTTCCTTTCTCTCATCTGTTTCTTCATTTGCTTACTTCTTTTTTCTGGGGGTTGGGGAGCATCTCCATTTATGAAAGAGAATTGATTGTGTCTTCCAAAGTTATATGGAGTATTTTTGTTTTTTTTCAAACAATCATGTTTTAATTCCTAATAGTGTTTAGTTTTTGTTTTCTAATACCTCACTTCCTTTATGTGTGAATTTATATTACAAAATCTTTCCAAAGGTACAAACTGAAATATTTTAGTTTCATTGAATATTCAATATTCACTGAAATATTTTAGTTATATTAAATATAGAAATATGGTTTATATTCAATAGTCATTGAAATATTTTAGCTATATTAAATATAGAAATAGAGTTTATATGCCTCCACATGTACTTTCTTGATTCTTATTTTCATGTTTTATATTTTCTTCAATATATCTTCAAATTTGATGATCCACTCATAATTTTTAAAATTAACAAAAAGGTTAACAAAATTATATGAACAAGATTTTTGATATGTTGGATGTATTATAGGATGACCAAGAGAGTAATTAAATTTTATTTGGTAAGGGAGGAGATGGGTAAATGCTAGATTTTGCTTGGGTAATTACTCTAACTAGAAAAAAAAAAAAGTACAACCTATTCAGAAAAGAAAGTCAAGGGCAAGGATAACCTGGTATGTGGAAAGATGTACACGTTATGTCATGTACAAAAATTGACACAGTTTTTGCTATCAAGCCTCAAGGTATAAGGCTATGTTATAAAGAATAGCAAATCAGCAAATGAAACACAGGGAGCCAGTGGAAATGAGCACTGGCACAGGCCCTTCAGAAATACCTGTCAATCCTAGTCACAATATTGGTGCCCTTGTTAGATTTCAATGAGTTGGACATAATCAAATTGGCACCAAATGGATGTTTTTTCTCCATGAGGCATTGTATAATTAACTTCAGTGTCTTCTGAGAGTTTGGACCTTTCTCAGTGACAGGAAATAAAGCCTTAAAGAATAAAAATCCCTCAATGTTAAACCCATACATAGCTACCACCTCCACCCCAGTGATTACTTCATTCATAGATACAAGAAGGATCAATGTCAAGGACAGTGGCTGGAAAAGTCACTTGATCATACAGCTCAGTAGTGTTCTACAACGATTTTTTTTTTTTTTTTTGCAGGAAATGCTTTTGACATGAAAAGTATACACTGTATTACTAGTACTGCAGGTCTGCCCATATATATCTTTTCTGGACCACTGAAAATCATCCATCTCCCAATTTCTCTCATGTCTGATTACTGACCAATAAGCCAAACCTTTTGAATATGCATATGATTCCATGCACATCTTTTTTTTTTTTTTTTCCATGCACATCTTTACTTTGAATAATTTTAAACACAAAGTGGATGACCACATACAATGTTTAAAGTAAAACAAAATCTTTTAGGGCTATATATGAGTAGAAATATGGATTTTTTTTTTCTTTACCATTATAATAAAAGTAGTATCTTCTTCCTAAGCAAAGGTGATGTTTTCTAGCAGTACCTTATAACACTGGTGTTTCCTAATCAAGCTTCCTCACTGTGACAAAACACTGAATTTGTAATATGCAACTGGGTCTGCCTCTGCATCACTACTAGGGGATTTTGGAGGGGCAGAGGGGTATTTATGTGTATGAGGCTCAGGCTTCTTTCTGTGCTATAATAAAATCCTTTATCTCTGAACCAAGTGTCTTATGTTTTCTATCAGAATCGATGAAATTATGACAGATTCAATTATTAACTTCAAAATGGTAAAATCTCATGTAAATATCTAATAAAAGTATTTTTGGTTTGTATCCATGTCCCTGGCCTAGAAACAAACCTGATTATGTCATTCCAATAGAGAAAATAATTATTTAATATATGAGTGAAGGAAAGCCTGAACAGTCTTTTGTTAAAATAAATCAGCTAAGATAATCAAAAGGGTAACTCAAAAATCTTTTTTAGTTTTATTGAAGAATTTTTAGGGTTATTCATAAGGACAATCGGTTTAATTTGAGAATTTGTATCTAGCTGTGTAAAACACGTATAGTAAGTGAGGAAAAATGGAAAAAGCCAAAAGTGTTTGAACTATGAGACATTATATGAATTACTGGAAGCAGGTTAGGAACTAACTATATTAAGTCAAATATCTGAAATTACTAAGTGACAAAACAAAAGTTCTCATTCCACTGGTCTCATACAGAAAAGTCTTTTTAGTACATAGAATTGTTACACTTACTCTTTTCACACTAGAAGAAACAGAGCAGTAGAATCAGAGGTACAAAGAAGCTCTGGAGAGTCTTCTTAAAACTGAGTTAACTATAATGGTTTTAATTAAATAATAAATAGTACATAAAGCTGAAAAAGTAGTGGTATTACACTAAGTGAAATAAGTCAGAGAAAGACAAATATATGATTTCACTCACATGTGGAATTTAAGAAACAACACATTGGAACATAGTGGAGGGAAAGAGAAAATAAAATAAGATAAAAACTGAGAGGGAGGCAAACCATAAGAGACTCTTAACTATAAAAAACAAACCGAGGGTTGATGGAGAGGAGGGGAGTGGGGGGATGGGATAATTCAGCTATGGGTATTGAGGAGAACATAAGATGTAATGAGTGATGGGTGTTACATGTAAGTGATGAATCACTAAATTCTACCCCTGAAACCAATAATACAATATATATTAACTAAGTTGAATTTAAGTTAAAAAGAAAAAAAAAAAAAAAGGCAGCCTGCTGGGACACCTGGGTGGCTCAGTGGGTTAACTGGCATATTCTTGGTTTTGGCCCACGTCATATGTCCAGGGTCTGAAGTGCCAGCCCTATGTGGGGCTCTTCACTGTGCAGGGAGTCTGCTTCCCTCTCCCTCTGCCCCTTCCCCCCCTCCTATCCCACTCACGTGGGATCACTAGAGGGTGCATGAGTGTTCTCTGAAATAAATCTTCCAAACAAAAGTAGCCTACTCAGATTTAAAAACCATTATCTTTATTCAAAGAAATAACATGCTGATAACATCAAGAAATTAAATCAAGTTTCTAGAATAGAAACATTTCAAAACAATTTTAACAGATTCCTTAATTCAAAATAGTGATAAATGTCAAAATTATAATTCCATTGATTTGTAAAATAAATAATCCACACTAGATGAGCATCATGTTAGAAAAAATTGATTGTCACATCCTAAGAATGTGTGTGACGTGACAATTCAGCATAGTAGAAAGCACTGGAATTCTGCAACAGACATTATGTATTTGAGTGATGGCCACATATTTTGTTAGCTGTATAACCTCAGTTCATTTTAAAACTCTGAGAAATGGTGCTTAATATATAAATTTGCAATAATAAAATGTGCGCCCTATATTTTATAATACAGATCAACTAAAATGATGAATACAGACTCTTCCATATACATTGTTTATGTCAGCTTTATTATAAATACTTCTTTGTGCCGTAATTGCTTTATATACTTCTGTCTCCTTTACTAACTCATGAAATTCCAATACATAGAGACACAATATTCAATTGTATAACTCTCAAATACCTAGGGTATACACAGTGTAACCTGTGTATAACTGACGTTTTAAAATTAATCTTATTTTTTCAAACCATGTTGAGGATACTCTCACTTAACTTTTATGAGTAGGTATAATCAGTCTGTACAGTGTTATTAACCTATTCCTTAGGTCAGGCCAAAAAAAAAAAAAAAAACCCACGAGAAATGTTTTCAATTAGTGCTATGGATAATGTACCACCATTAGTTTCCAAAAGACCTAGGCTTAAGTTTCAGCTCTGTCCATAATTAGTATTTCAGTCTCTTTCAGTGTTTTCTAATCTGCCAGATAAGGATAAAATAACTATATTATTGTGTTCTGCACATAATTAATTAAAAGCAATGAAATGAAAAGCAATGACAAAATTTCATATGATGAAGAGCATACATTGATTTTAAATAATTAGTGATGGTATTATAGCTGTTTTTATAATAAATGACAAATTTCAAGGAACTGTAGTTAACCACAGTAACCTGAGAACTCATATGTTAATTTTTTTCCTACAATTAAGATTATTTAGATCTATGAAGAAAACACAACATTAAAGAATACTGGCCATTTCTGAAGATAGTTCAAAGATAACTGACTTAACTAAAGTATATTTAAAAAAATTTTCCTAATCCTTTTGTTAGTTAAATATAGATGGAATGTTAAATATTGTCATAGGTTTAGGTGTGTGTTTTTTGATTAATTTTGGTTTTTGATTATAATAATTTTGATTCATCAATAACAAATTTTTTCTATGACAGTAGTTTTAGTAAAACTACTAAATCTTAGTAAAACTACTAAAATCTTAAATCAAATATTAAAAAATGAAGTCCAGGTGAATATTGAAAAAAATCATATCTAATCACAATGTTAGTTAATTCTTGGCAAACGATATCAATTCAGCAGTTAAAAAAATTATTTCTAGAAGACTTTTCTAGTAATATTTTCTTACACTTTCATACCTTTAGTATATTTGGATATTTTAGAAAGAAGCTTTGTTTGATTCAAGCTAACCTAATTGTTCTCCCATACTGAATAAGTCTAATGCTATTTGCATTTTGAAATCAAAGAAGCCAATATATCTTGTTTCCATGGATACTTTTCCAGCAGTACCTGGGTTGGACACTTAAGAAAAAAAGTAGAGACAGTTCCTTTTCAGGGGCTTCAAAGTCTTAGTCATTCATCAGGAAACTATTTAGCAGAGAAACTATGTCTATTCAGCTTATTAGAGGAATAGAATATTTCTTAGAATATATATATTGATATCAACGTATATATAATATCAATATATTGATATATTGATAATATAACATAAAGAGAGACAAAAAGAGATAACCCACTTAAAACATTACTTAAAACATTACCCACTTAAAATTTCCTAAAGCACAATATCAAAGTACAATATCAGCAGATAAAGACAAGTTGAGGCATACTTTTATTTTTTTTTTAAAGATTGTATTTATTTGTTTGACTGGGAAAGAGAGAAAGCAAGCACAAGCAGGGGAGTAGCAGAGGGAGAGGGAAAAGCAGGCTCCCCACCTACCAGGGAGCCTGATGTAGGGCTCTATCTTAGGACCCTGAGATCATGACCCAACCCAAAGGCAGATGCTTAACCTACTGAGTCACCCAGGTGCCCGCAGGGCATACTTTTTATAAAAGACCCTTCAGCACTAAATATTCTTCACAGTGATTCTTTCAGATCTTATCTCCAAATTTATTCCTTCACTCCCTTACTATGCTCTAATTTTCTAACCAAAATCTGCTAAATTGTCATTTCAGTCTTACTGTTTCTACATCTGGTTCCATGATTAATACAAAGCACTTACTCTCCTTCCTTCTGAGTACTTTAGGATTCTCACAACAAAACTGAAACTAAATATTCTGCTCTGTGTATGTATGTGTGTGTGTGTGTTATACATCCATGGTCACATATTTTTCTTTTACATTTATTCCCAGAATTGAGTTTTTCAAACATGTGCTATATGTAACTTTCATGTTTCATTTACCTCTTTTTAAGGGGTAATTATTATTGCATATTCATTAAATAACCTATATTTATTACTCTGTTGTTATATAAGACTTGGTTTATAGTGATCAATATACTATAGTAGTGTACTCAAAGAGGTATAAATTAGAAATCCGTGGCTCTATAGATTATGAGGTTTATTCTTTATATTTTAATGATAATGAAATGAGAGGGAATTTAGAGAATATAAATATGCATAAAATTGTGTGCTATTATTACTGTTTGCTGTGTAGACACTGATCTCAAAATGTAGTTATGAGAAAAATATATGAATGAATTTATAATAACACCAAACTACACAACTAATTTTTGTTTATTTTTTAAAAAGGCCCTAGTTTTCAAATATATATTTTTATTTGTTAGTTTTTTTGATAAATACACAAACAAAGGGTCTGACATATTCTTGGGATGAACATAAATGGATATTTGATATACTCATTTAAAATCTATTTGTGAGATATTTATATTTTTGTTATTGCATTAGGATCAACTCCACTGAATACACAGATTTACCTATATTCTAATTTTTCTTTCTAAAAATACCCACACTGAATAGACAGCTTATTATTAGCAGCATTATCATTATGTGGAACCAGAAAGTGAAAGGATAGAATAATGTGGAGGTTAGAGCCAACTACAAATGTGTTTTAAATACAGTAATTAAACAAATGATAGGCATCAATTAAACCATAGGTGACAAAAGAACAAGATAATAAACTGTAATAATTTTCAGCACTGTTGGTTTATAACACTTTTGTGTATCTATTATAGCAAACAAGAATTTTCCAAGTGTGTAATTCTTAAGTAACAGCTTAGGCACTTCTCCAGGAAGTGAGTTGAACAGATTGTAATGAGTTGTAAAACAGAATCCCTGCTGTAACTAATTTGTACTTAACACTCCTTTCAGGAAAGAAAAATAAGGATTTTTCTTCATTTGGAATATAATTTCACATAAAATTCAAGGATAATTGAATTTCATAAAATTGTCAATGTCAGTAAGTTACCAGAATATTTTTTGTTAACACTGTTTGACATGATTCACTTTCAGCAAATAACAAAAAACAATTTGTCCAGATAGTTTCTTATAGGTACATAATGTCATCTACATGAAAATGTTTTTCCATATTTCATTAAAAGGCAAACAATGACAAAATCATTGGAATCTGGCCATTAACTATTTTGCATATCCCAGCATTAGGAACAATTTAAAAAATATGTCCAACACGAAAACCACATTGATAGCACTATGTTTCTAGAAATAAATAGCAGGAACTCCAAAATTGTATGGATTGACCTAAAATTGCTTTCTTTAATAATGACTCTGTTAAATATTAGTATTATGACAATGTTGGCTTTATAAAACAAAGTTTCTCCTGTGTTTTTTTATGTGCTATTAATTTTTTTGTGATCTTCATTCTGTTTCTTTCTTAAATGTATGTGATAATTCACTGGTAAATTCAATAGGGCCTGGTGTTTCCTTTATGGGAATAATTTCAATTAAAATTTTAATTTATTAAATAGATATGGGACTATGTTTTCTATTTTTATCAATTTTTTCAATGACTTCCATTTCATCTAAAATTTCAAATTTATTATCATAATGTTCATGAAATATTATTATGGAAGCTCATTTTCATAAAGTTGTTATTGAAATACTGGTCTGGGAGTTTGAATGGGGATGTTAAGAATCTGTTTAATCTTGATTTCTCACTTAATTCCACTCTGCTGAGAGAACATATTTTCATTATTCCAGTCTGTCCTTTGGTATTTGTTAGAATTATTCTAGAGGCCAAAGAATCATCAATTTGTGGGCTATTCCATATGAACTTTTGTGAATATGTAATCTTGCTTTTTTGGGTGTAATACTTCAGATCAATTTCATTAATCATGTGTTCCAAATCTATCCACTTCTTTGTTATCTATTCACATGCACTATTACTTATTGAGTGAGATTTGTTACAATCTCACAGTGGTGTGTCTGAACTTGTCTTTCTTTTCCTGTTTCTTTCAATTCTTCCTTATGTAATATAGGCATGTTATTAGGTACATGTTATTAGGTACAATTTTTTAAATTGTATCATTTTGCTGGATTGGAGTTTTGGTCATTACAAAGTACACATTTTGTCTCTTATAATTTTTATTTTAAAATAAATATATTTTTTTCTAATACTATTATAATTATACCAGCTTGCTTTTGATTAGTTACATCGTATATTTATTTTTCTTCCTCTTACTTTCAGCATTTCTCTATCCGTATATTAGTGCTTCAAAGTGGTATTTGTAAGTACCTTTTACTTATAGCACCTCAATAAAAAAATTATCTTTTTTAACCTCATTTCTGTCCATTAGTATTTTTTAAACGATGTTTTGTTTTTGTAGTTGATTTATGTTTTATCTACTATTTTTATTGCTTAAAATTCTCCCATATGGGAAACTAAAATTCTCTCTATTCAGTCCAATCTAATCTATGCCTGTGGCCTACTATTCCATAAATATCCCTTGTCACAAGTGACCTTCAGTTTTCACTCCAAAGGACACATTTTAATCCTCATAAAATCTGATAGTTTACCACTATTTGAAACAATTATCTTTTCTTTATGAAAATCTCTCTTCTTTGGGGTCTTATAACCTTTATCTTATAGTTTCACCTACATTTGGGCCACTATTCAATTTTTTTTATTCTTTTCATTTCACTTTTTCATATTCTACAAATCTTCAGATCAATCAAAACCATCTATACTTGTGATGATTATGTTTACTAAGGTTAAATATATGTGTACACATATGTATTCTTTTTATTATTTGTCACAATATTTTAAAATATTCTTCTTTTAATATTTCCCTTCTTTCACTTTTCCTCTTATTCCCTCATGCTTATATATACACCTCATGTATTTGATATAAATATTAAATGATATTAATTAAGGCTGGCTAGTAAGTTGACCTTTGTTTATACCTAACATTATGGTGCTATTGTGAATTTCCAGACCACTTACATTTATGATTACTTATAAAATACTTGAGAGTAATTCTCAATTATACTAAGTAATAGCAATGAACCATAGAAGAAGTTTATGTTGCCCTAGAAATGACACCATCCCAGTTATCATGGGCCTCCTACTTATTTCAAAGCTTTGAGATCTCAATATTATTAGAAGTTAATAGTTAGACTGAATGCACACATAAATAATGTGTGTTCATTAATAAGACTAAATGCAATTTTAAAAGCTTTCACATAAAATGTATGTGTAGAACAACATAATTGATATTGAAGAAAAATCACTGGGCTTAGACTGTGAAGAAATATGTTGTAGGACCATGTTTACTAAATATATTTACTAATGTATGCACTTATATATAAAATATTGTTTAACACCGAAAGAGGCATTGCTAAGTGTTACATAAACTCTCATTTTCCTCTTCTTAAACTAGTAAAAATAATTATCCCCAGGCATTCCTGTAGTTTAGAAAATCCATATAATTGAGATTGGCCAAAAGAATAAGGGCAGAGAGACTTAAATCACTTACAGGCCTGGGCAGTTAGAGCCTGTGTACCTACCCTGTGTTATGTCTTTCTTCCAGTCTTTGAAATGGAAGCAAAATTATATAACAGCAGGAATGTAGCTCCCTGAGAAACTGCCTGGGAGAACCAAGCAAACTTTTTATTGTGATATGAGTGGGACATAAACTTATACAGAGACAGATTTCCTCTTTACTCTAAAATAGACTTAATAAAGAAAAAGTGAGGTGCTCAAAACACCAGAGAGCATGGGGGAAAAAATCCAACCTGCAGTAATAAAGAAGCAATGTTTATTTAATTATGTGCTGCACTTTGAGGTAGAAAAAGGTGAATTTTTATTTTTTAAATATAGTAATCATGGTTCCTTCTCCACTTTTTAATTTTTAAACTCTGCATCATTTTTATTCCCCTGAGGTATCTCTCAAATACTTTTCTCTGCATTACCACCATCAGTATCTGTTCTCAGAAAAATGGCTTAGGCAAGTAATTTTTATGTAGAAATGAAATGGATTATGTTTCAACTTATTTGATGAAGAGATAAATTAGATATATTCACTGTCAATACAGTATCCAATAACATTATTGAGAAGGATATTTTTGTTTGTTTGTTTCCATAGAGAAGGGTGGGAGATATATTATATACCCTATTATCAGAATACCTGTAAGAGCATTATACAATTATTAGAATTGCTATGGAGTTGTTTACTGCTTTGTACTACTCAAATTTCAGTGCACCCCAAAGGACAAAATCCCATTTAGTTTCATATTCCTGTTGTAATTTTCTAAGTTCAACCATTTAATATGGCAGTTATTACTAGAATATGTTTGTATTTTGTCAGTAGGAAAAGGCCTTATGAATTTCATATAATTTAAAATACATTAGGCAAAAGTAGTGATACCAAGGTAAAATGTGTAAACCCATTATGATAAATAAGCAAAGAGCCTTAGGTTCATCATATGTGCCGTATGTCTTTGCCACAAAATGGAATGAATGGACATCCAATTCTAGTGATCTACTGCAAGGCAAGATTCCCCGGCTGCTACAGCACCTATTATTCCTTGTCAGCCATTTCTCCACGGTATAGCTGAATGAACCTGTATCGCCCATGTTTATAACCTACAAATATTGTTCAGATGTCTAGTTAAAGATGGAAATCCTTATGTGATAAACTCGGCATACTCTGACACCTGCTGATTTTGTAGCCTCATATGATTACTCTCATATCTTCTCTCTCCCTGTAGTAACTACCAGTAGCCTTTCATCTTCATCCACCATTGTCAGGAATCCTTTTTCACTCTACTTTCCTCTTTAAAAAACAAACAAACTACTTTGGGGGTATCTCTGACCTTTCAAATTCATTCTTTGACTGCCATCATGGTAAAATTAATTTCTCAGAAAATCTGGCATTCCCCTTCTCATTTTAAAATATAATATGGTCCTCATTCATTGCTTTGCTCCTTTCTCAAACGCATCGTATTTCCTTTTCTTCTTTTTTAGTCATTCACCATGTTTTTCAATATTTATGTCTCACGCATATGTTAAATACTTGGGCGTGTTCGCACGGGCATGCACACATGCATGTGAGAGAATGAGAGAGAGAACTCAAAGAATTAAGAATCACAAGGTGAGGGGGTGGAGTCAAGATGTCGGAGAAGTAGCAGGCTGAGACTACTTCAGCTAGCCAGAGATCAGCTAGATAGCTCATCTAAGATTGCAAACATCTGAAAATCCATCGGCAGATGGAAGAGAAGAAGAACAGCAATTCTGGAAACAGAAAAACAACCAATTTCTGAAAGGTAGGACCGGTGGAGAAGTGAATCCAAGGTGACGGGAAGATAGACCCCGGGGGGAGGGGCCGGCTCCTGGCAAGCGGCGGAGCAACTGAGCACAAAATCAGGACATTTAAAAGTCTGTTCCACTGAGGGACATCGCTCCAGAGGCTAAACCGGGGCGAAGCCCACACGGGGTCAGCGTGGCCTCAGGTCCCGCAGGGTCACAGAAGGATTGGGGGTGTCTAAGTGTCGCAGAGCTTGCGGGTATTGGAACGGGAAAGCCAGCTACAGAGACAGAGCCGACAGTAAGCTCACAGCTCAGTGTTACCTTGAACCGGTCGCAGGCTTGGTGAGATCGGAGCGTGGCTGGAGGTCAGGCAGACAGGAGTAACTAGGCGCTGTTCTCTGAGGACGCACTGAGGAGTGGGGCCCTGGGCTCTCGGCTCCTCCTGGCCGGAGACCAGGAGGCCGCCATTTGTATTCCCGTCCTCCGGAACTCTACAGAAAGCGCTCAGGGAACAAAAGCTCCTGAAAGCAAACCCGAGCGGATTACTCACCCCGGCCCCTATTAAGGGCGGTGCAATTCCGCCTGGGGCAAAGACACTTGAGAATCACTACAACAGGCCCCTCCCCCAGAAGATCAAAAAGAAATCCAGCCAAGACCAAGTTCACCTGCCAAGGAGTACGGTTTCAATACCAAGGAGAGCAGCAGAATTCCAGAGCAGGAGAAAAGCAAAGCACGGAACTCATGGCTTTTTCACTGTGATTTTTTTTAGTCTTGCAGTTAATTTGATTTTTTTCTTTTTCATTTTTTGTTTTTTTTTCCTCGCCTTCTGGTAAATTTTTTTTTAACTTTTACCTTTTTCTTTTTTAACGTGTTTTAACTAGTTTATCCAATATATATACTTTTTCTTTTTTATATTTTTCTTATTTGTTTTCTTTTTTTTAATTCTTTTCTTTTTTTTTTCATTTCTTCCTTTTTGAACCTCTTTTTATCCCCTTTCTACCCCCTCACAATTTGGGATCTCTTCTAATTTGGTTAAAGCATATTTTCCTGGGGTTGTTGCCACCCTTTTAGTATTTTACTTGCTCCTTCACATACTCTTATCTGGACAAAATGACAAGACGGAAAAATTCACCACAAAAAAAGAACAAGAGGCAGTACCGAAGGCTAGGGACCTAATCAATACAGACATTGGTAATATGTCAGATCTAGAGTTCAGAATGACAATTCACAAGGTTCTAGCCGGGCTCGAAAAAGGCCTGGAAGAAATTAGAGAAACCCTATCGAGAGATATAAAAGCCCTTTCTGGAGAAATAAAAGAACTAAAATCTAACCAAGTTGAAATCAAAAAAGCTATTAATGAGGTGCAATAAAAAATGGAGGTTCTCACTGCTAGGATAAATGAGGCAGAAGAAAGAATTAGTGATATAGAAGACCAAATGACAGAGAATAAAGAAGCTGAGCAAAAGAGGGACAAACAGCTACTGGACCACGAGGGGAGAATTCGAGAGATAAGTGACACCATAAGACAAAACAACATTAGAATAATTGGGATTCCAGAAGAAGAAGAAAGAGAGAGGGGAGCAGAAGGTATACTGGAGAGAATTATTGGGGAGAATTTCCCCAATATGGCAAAGGGAACAAGCATCAAAATTCAGGAGGTTCAGAGAACGCCCCTCAAAATCAATAAGAATAGGCCCACACCCCGTCAACTAATAGTAAAATTTACAAGTCTCAGTGACAAAGAGAAAATCCTGAAAGCAGCCCGGGAAAGGAAGTCTATAACATACAATGGTAAAAATATTAGATTGGCAGCTGACTTATCCACAGAGACCTGGCAGGCCAGAAAGAGCTGGCATGATATTTTCAGAGCACTAAACGAGAAAAACATGCAGCCAAGAATACTATATCCAGCTAGGCTATCATTGAAAATAGAAGGAGAGATTAAAAGCTTCCAGGACAAACAAAAACTGAAAGAATTTGCAAACACCAAACCAGCTCTACAGGAAATCTTAAAAGGGGTCCTCTAAGCAAAGAGAGAGCCTACAAGTGGTAGATCAGAAAGGAACAGAGACCATATACAGTAACAGTCACCTTACAGGCAATACAATGGCACTAAATTCATATCTCTCAATATTTACCCTGAATGTTAATGGACTAAAAGCCCCTGTCAAAAGACACAGGGTCTCAGAATGCATAGAAAAACAAAACCCATCTATATGTTGCCTCCAAAAAACTCATTTTAAGCCCGAAGACACCTCCAGATTTAAAGTGAGGGGGTGGAAAAGAATTTACCATGCTAATGGACATCAGAAGAAAGCAGGAGTGGCAATACTTATATCAGATCAATTAGATTTTAAGCCAAAGACTATAAGAAGAGATGAGGAAGGACACTATATCATACTCAAAGGGTCTGTCCAACAAGAAGATTTAACAATTTTAAATATCTATGCCCCCAATGTGGGAGCAGCCAACTATATAAACCAATTAATAACAATATCAAAGAAACACATCAACAATAATACAATAATAGTAGGGGACTTTAACACTCCCCTCACTGAAATGGACAGGTCATCCAAGCAAAAGATCAGCAAGGAAATAAAGGCCTTAAACGACACACTGGACCAGATGGACATCACAGATATATTCAGAACATTTCATCCCAAAGCAACGGAATACACATTCTTCTCTAGTGCACATGGAACATTCTCCAGAATAGATCACATCCTCGGTCCTAAATCAGGACTCAACCGGTATCAAAAGATTGGGATCATTCCCTGCATATTTTCAGACCACAATGCTCTAAAGCTAGAACTCAACCACAAAAGGAAGTTTGGAAAGAACCCAAATACATGGAGACTAAACAGTATCCTTCTAAAGAATGAATGGGTCAACCGGGAAATTAAAGAAGAATTGAAAAAAATCATGGAAACAAATGATAATGAAAACACAACGGTTCAAAATCTGTGGGACACAACAAAGGCAGTCCTGAGAGGAAAATATATAGCGGTACAAGCCTTTCTCAAGAAACAAGAAAGGTCTCAGGTACACAACCTAACCCTACACCTAAAGGAGCTGGAGAAAGAACAAGAAAGAAACCCTAAGCCCAGCAGGAGAAGAGAAATCATAAAGATCAGAGCAGAAATCAATGAAATAGAAACCAAAAAAACAATAGAACAAATCAACGAAACTAGGAGCTGGTTCTTTGAAAGAATTAATAAAATTGATAAACCCCTGGCCCGACTTATCAAAAAGAAAAGAGAAAGGACCCAAATAAATAAAATCATGAATGAAAGAGGAGAGATCACAACTAACACCAAAGAAATACAAACTATTATAAGAACATACTATGAGCAACTCTACGGCAATAAATTTGACAATCTGGAAGAAATGGATGCATTCCTAGAAACATATAAACTACCACAACTGAACTAGGAAGAAATAGAAAGCCTGAACAGACCCATAACCAGTAAGGAGATTGAAACAGTCATTAAAAATCTCCAAACAAACAAAAGCCCAGGGCCAGACGGCTTCCCGGGGGAATTCTACCAAACATTTAAAGAAGAACTAATTCCTATTCTCCTGAAACTGTTCCAAAAAATAGAAATGGAAGGAAAACTTCCAAACTCATTTTATGAGGCCAGCATCACCTTGATCCCAAAACCAGACAAGGATCCCACCAAAAAAGAGTGCTATAGACCAATATCCTTGATGAACACAGATGCGAAAATACTCAACAAAATACTAGCCAATAGGATTCAACAGTACATTAAAAAGATTATTCGCCACGACCAAGTGGGATTTATTCCAGGGCTGCAAGGTTGGTTCAACATCTGCAAATCAGTCAATGTGATACAACACATCAATAAAAGAAAGAACAAGAACCATATGATACTCTCAATAGATGCTGAAAAAGCATTTGACAAAGTACAGCATTCCTTCCTGATCAAAACTCTTCAAAGTGTAGGGATAGAGGGCACATACCTCAATATCATCAAAGCCATCTATGAAAAACCCACCGCAAATATCATTCTCAATGGCGAAAAACTGAAAGCTTTTCCGCTAAGGTCAAGAACACGGCAGGGATGTCCATTATCACCACTGCTATTCAACATAGTACTAGAGGTCCTAGCCTCAGCAATCATACAACAAAAGGAAATTAAAGGCATCCAAATCGGCAAAGAAGAAGTCAAATTATCACTCTGCACAGATGATATGATACTATATGTGGAAAACCCAAAAGACTCCACTCCAAAACTGCTAGAACTTATACAGGAATTCAGTAAAGTGTCAGGATATAAAATCAATGCACAGAAATCAGTTGCATTTCTCTACACCAACAGCAAGACAGAAGAAAGAGAAATTAAGGAGTCAATCGCATTTACAATTGCACCCAAAACCCTAAGATACTGAGGAATAAACCTAACCAAAGAGGCACAGAATCTATACTCAGAAAACTATAAAGTACTCATGAAAGAAATTGAGGAAGACACAAAGAAATGGAAAAATGTTCCATGCTCCTGGTTGGGAGAATAAATATTGTGAAAATGTCTATGTTACCTAAAGCAATCTACACATTTAATGCAATTCCTATCAAAGTACCATCCATCTTTTTCAAAGAAATGGAACAAATAATTCTAAAATTTATCTGGAACCAGAAAAGACCTCAAATAGCCAAAGGGATATTGAAAAAGAAAGCCAAAGTTGGTGGTATCACAATTCCGGACTTTAAGCTCTATTACAAAGCTGTCATCATCAAGACAGCATGGTACTGGCACAAAAACAGACACATAGATCAATGGAACAGAATAGAGAGCCCAGAAATAGACCTTCAACTCTACAGTCAACTAATCTTCGACAAAGCAGGAAAGAATGTCCAATGGAAAAAAGACAGCCTATTCAATAAATGGTGCTGGGAAAATTGGACAGCCACATGCAGAAAAATGAAATTGGACCATTTCCTTACACCACACACAAAAATAGACTCAAAATGGATGAAGGACCTCAATGTGCGAAAGGAATCCATCAAAATCCTTGAGGAGAACACAGGCAGCAACCTCTTCAACCTCAGCCACAGCAACATCTTCCTAGGAACAACACCAAAGGCCAGGGAAACAAGGGCAAAAATGAACTATTGGGATTTCATCAAGATCAAAAGCTTTTGCACAGCAAAGGAAACAGTGAACAAAATCAAAAGACAACTGACAGAATGGGAGAAGATATTTGCAAACGACATATCAGATAAAGGACTAGTGTCCAGAATCTATAAAGAACTTAGCAAACTCAACACCCAAAGAACAAATAATCCAATCAAGAAATGGGCAGAGAGGGCGCCTGGGTGGCTCAGTGGGTTAAGCCGCTGCCTTCAGCTCAGGTCATGATCTCAGGGTCCTGGGATTGAGTCCCGCGTCGGGCTCTCTGCTCAGCGGGGAGCCTGAGCTTCCTCCTCTCTCTCTCTCTCTGCCTACTTGTGATCTCCCTCTGTCAAATAAATAAATAAAATCTTAAAAAAAAAAAAAAAAAAAAGAAATGGGCAGAGGACGTGAACAGACCTTTCTGCAAAGAAGACATCCAGATGGCCAACAGACACATGAAAAAGTGCTCCATATCACTCGGCATCAGGGAAATACAAATCAAAACCACAATGAGATATCACCTCACACCAGTCAGAATGGCTAAAATCAACAAGTCAGGAAATGACAGATGCTTGCGAGGATGCAGAGAAAGGGGAACCCTCCTACACTGTTGGTGGGAATGCAAGCTGGTGCAGCCACTCTGGAAAACAGCATGGAGGTTCCTCAAAATGTTGAAAAGAGAACTGCCCTATGACCCAGCAATTGCACTATTGGGTATTTACCCTAAAGATACAAATGTAGTGATCCAAAGGGGCACGTGCACCCGAATGTTTATAGCAGCAATGTCCACAATAGCCAAACTATGGAAAGAACCTAGATGTCCATCAACAGATGAATGGATCAAGAAGATGTGGTATATATACACAATGGAATACTATGCAGCCATCAAAAGAAATGAATTCTTGCCATTCGCGACAACATGGATGGAACTAGAGCATATCATGCTTAGCGAAATAAGTCAAGCAGAGAACGACAATTATCATATGATCTCCCTGATATGAGGAAGTGGTGATGCAACATGGGGACTTAAGTGGGTAGGTAAAGAATAAATGAAACAAGATGGGATTGGGAGGGAGACAAACCATAAGTGACTCTTAATCTCACAAAACAAACTGAGGGTTGCTGGGGGGAGGGGGTTTGGGAGAAGGGGGTGGGATTATGGACAATGGGGAGGGTATGTGCTTTGGTGAGTGCTGTGAAGTGTGTAAACCTGGTGATTCACAGACCTGTACCCCTGGGGATAAAAATATGTGCCTATAAAAAATAAAAAATCTAAAAAAAAAAAAAAAAGAATCACAAGGTGAAAGGAGAAACAAACTTGAGACAGATTTATCTCAGTATACAATAACAGAAACAGCTATGTATTTATCCTTCAGACCCAATTTATTACTATTTTATAAATACTGTGAATCAATGCCAATGTATATCTTTGTGTAGGATAATAAAAACTACAAATCAGATTTTTTGCTTAAATTAATAAAAAGATCGAGGAAAGTAAATGTTTTGTCCATTTTTATTAATACTACTATTTCAAAAGATTTTATTACACTATTCTTTATTCAATTTATACAGTCTTCTTATCTAATTTTATTGTTTGAATATTTTAAAGTTATTCTTCATTTTATTCCTGAAATAATATAGAGCATGACATATAGAAAAAGGAGGGAAGGAAAGAAGATAAAACATGATTATTTCTTCTGTTATTCTCCCTGTTCTAAGATTTCAGTGATGAAGTTTCTGAAGTCATTTGAAAATAAAAAATAAGGGATAATTACAGTATATTTAGAAGTTCAGTAAAAATATATGTCTTGATTTTTCTACCTGAAGGAAATAATAGATCTGAAATATATTAGCAATTGATACTGAATATAATTGTCCTTCTATATTCTTATAAATAATATAATCCAATCACAAATAAATCTATTTGAATAATTTCTGATATAAAATATAAGCATTATATGGATTCTACACGCTCTTTGGTTTCTTTGCAATTATTGTCACTGACTAAAAGTCATATACTTCTAATCCATAAGATAGAATATATTCCTGCATTAGAGAAATAACAAATTTGACACTATTTAGGATCCTACTTGCTCAATTAAATTACTCTACCATTTTGCATAAAGTTTAGTCAATATTTGGTTTCCTTGACTGTCTACAGTGGTTTGATGGCATCAACTGTATTTTATATAAATATCTAAAAACACATGAATTTCTTGTTTTTACTGAAATATTAACATACAATGTAAATCGAATGCTCAAATTTCTGACATTTTGCTAAAGGTGACAGAAAATTATTTGTACCTATAAGAAAGATAACATTGGCAATAAAATAGTTTGCTTAAATTCTATATGTAAAACAATAATGTAGGAATGGAAAGACCTACATTCTAACGATTACTTTTTCACTAACAGGCCAAGAAGTCTGGGATAATTTAACTCCTGGATACCTCATTGTTTTCACATTTTTGTGTAAAATTTTGTCAATAAAGCAACTGTTCCTATAGGATGGAATTTACTTAGTTGATTGATTACATGACTATGCTGTCATTAGTAATTATATTTGGCAATTTTAGTAGAAATATATTACAATGATTACAATGAGAAAATAAGTTATATATGCAATCAAGTTCTTTTTAAATCTCATTTGGAAAATGGCTTTGAATTTAAATGAGTACTTAAAATAATTATTGGGTCATCGGGGTGGCTCAGTTGGTTAAGTGTCTGCCTTTGGCTTGAGTTGTGATCCTAGGGTCCTGGGAGTGAGCCCCATATTGGGCTCCCTGCTCAGAGGGAAGCAGTCTTCTCCTCTTCTACTCCCCCTGCTTGTATTCCCTTTCTTGCAAATAAATAAATAAAATCTTTAAGAAATAGTAATTAGTATTAAAAGAAAACAATTATTGCCCACCCTTTTTTTAACCAATAAGACTTTCATTTATTAGACTGTATACTAAGGAAAAATGGTAGATAATGAGGTCAAATTTGAGTACAGTTTTCTGAAAACTATGAAAATCTGAAATTCTGAAAATCTCCAGAAGACTTGTCTTTATCTACATTTGTTATTATTAAAAATCTTTTTAACTTAAAAAAATATAGCCTAAAGAGTGATAGCTTTTTTAAGTCTTAACCATTGTAAAATTAGAAAACCCATGGTAACATAAGAAAAGTGAAAACATAGAGGGAAAGGATGAATTGAGAAATAAAATAATAAGAAGAATTAATTAAGAATGAGCAAAACAGTTGCAAGTAGGATAAAGAATTTATATTCAAAAATTGGCTAGGGGCGCCTGGGTGGCTCAGTGGATTAAAGCCTCTGCCTTCAGCTCAGGTCATGATCTCAGGGTCCTGGGATCGAGTCCCACATCAGGTTCCTGAGCAGGGAGCCTGATTCCCTCCTCTCTCTGCCTGCCTCTTTGCCTACTTGTGATCTCTGTCTGTTAAATAAATAAATAAATAAAATCTTTAAAAAAAAAAAAAAAGAAATTGGTTAAGAGAAGTTTAACTCAAAGAAGGCTGAGGAAATATGGGTCTCACAGGATATGTGAAAAGTTTTTTTTCCTAGGGGAGCACCTGGGTGGCTCAGTCATTAAGCAGCTGCCTTCTACTTAGGACTTGATCCCAGCTTCCTGGGATCAAGCCCCACACGAGTCTCCTTGTTCAGTGGGGAACTTGCTTCTCCCTCTGCCTGCCACTCCCCCTACTGTGCTTATTCTCCTCCCCACCCCAGGTCAAATAAATAAATAAAATCTTTTTTTAAAAAGTCATTTTTTTAAAGATTTTATTTATTTATTGGACAGAGAGAGATCACAAGTAGGCAGAGATCCAGGCAGAAAGAGAGAGAAGGAAGCAGGCTCCCTGTTGAGTAGAGAGCCCAATGCGGGGCTCGATCCCAGCACCCCCACATCACGACCTGAGCCAAAGGCAGTGGCTTAACCCACTGAGCCACCCAGGTGCCCTAAAAACGTCATTTTTTAAGTACAACCAAAAAAAAAGGGGGGGGACAAGTAAGTTTGTCACTACTGACTATATAGCATCATATATTCAAAAGCCACATTAATATTGAGAAATCCATTTCAAAATACACACACAGAAGTTGTTTATTTTAAAGGAAAACACTATGAAATCGCTAATTTATATCTACTAGAAACAAGATTTTTCTGGAAATAATTGACTTACCACAGTATGTACAAAAGAACTGCAGGGTAGGGAAAAATAAGAAAAAAAAATATTTTGTTTGGTTTTAGCTTTACAGTTGACTTTGAAGAGAGAAAGCAATTTTTTCTCAGATAATTGAATGAGAACATCTTCATAGGTTTGTATATATTTTAATGATTCTGAAAGGATCAACATAGAATAATAAATAAAGGTATTCAAATATACTTTGTAAATTATTCAGTGAAAATATAAAATTTCAGACAACCTAAACGTTATATATGTTGCATTTAGTCAGCTGTAAGCCGACCTGACCTCTTATTTGCATAATATATATAATTCATACCAACTTTACACCCAAGGGAGTCATGCAACAATTAAAAAGCAAATTGAAACAAATTCTACTTGTTTATCTATGCTTCTTAGATACAATATGAGAACACTTTCCTTTACTTCCCTCTTCCTTACGGGCTGATACGGCACTTCTTTCCTCAGACTTCCTTAAATGTGCCCTTCCAGTCCTAAACTGTATTCATTCAGTTTGTCTTCTCTACTTTTTTTTGCTTCTCAGTCATAAAAGCTCAGATATACATATTATACCATGCTTGTCTGAAGCAAAGGAGAAAAATCCAAGCAAACACGGCAAATTTACTCAGATAATAGCGAACTTAATCCAGATTTAGAGTATTTCCATACATTTTATACAGTCCAGGAGAGTTGCAACAGTTACATATTTTGAAAAACAAAATACAACAAAGGAGGATGCAATGAGGCGGGCAAGACAGAGAAACCGGATGGAAAACTACATTAGTGGTTCAGGAAAGAGAAGGTTGCCAGCTGTGGAGAAAGGGAGGAGAAGGTGCACGGCCACCCTAGTGCGGATGTACAGCTAAGCAAGGGAGTCCTCATGGCGGCACTCACCACATTTAATCACTGGCTGTGGTGACAGTCACTGAGAGAAGTAGAAGCAGAGGGTGAGTAACTTTGGAGGAAGAAGTTTAGCAATACACAGATGAAACAGGCTGGAAAGGATGTGGGAGAGAAGATGTTTCAGGTGAAAGATACGAGGAAGTTTGTATTTGTATGGAATAAGTTCAGGAGAGAGAGATCAGATAACTACAGGAAGGGGTAACTTAAATATAGATATTATCACAGAGAATGTCATATTTTAAAGATGAGAAGAGAGCTCAATGTAATAAGGATCAGTTTAAGGAATTCTCTCTCTCTCCCTCAGCCCCTCGCCCTCCCCACTGCCCTCCTCTCTTTTTCTATCCCTCTTTCTCTTTTTTGGCTGCTCACGGTTTTCTAGCTATTCTAGCCAGCTTGATTCAGCACTAAGGAAAACAGAAAGGGTCTTGATAGAGAGCCAAGACCTAAACATGGGGGCAGTCAAATCAGAAATGCAATCAAGCGTTTGCATGAACACAAAGCATACTAGATAATGAGGTGCTCAGGGAAAAAAATTAAAAACATAATTAAAGTCTTTACAGTTCAAATGTAAAAGCCCAAACAATTATTCCATTTTGCTGTGGCAATTAAAATTGTTTTTATTTTCCTTTTTACTAGTATCTCATCGTCCTGAGTCACCTTTGGAAGAAAAATACTAACATAGGCTTCTTGTTACTGGTTGGGAACTGAATAGGGTATGAACTGGTTCTGTTAGTAATACTGCAATGATTCTCCTGCTCACAAATATCTGGACTTTGCTCTTCTTTTTTTCTCAGGCCACAGAGGACTTCTACTAAACATTATGTTTCTAGTTTTATGTTTTGTACTTTTTATTTTACATAAATATACCCTGGAGAGCATCGAGGTTCTTATATGTGTTTTGTGTTCATGGCCATGTTTCCACTGGCAAAACAGAATCAGAAACAGAATGTAAAAGCAGAAAGAACTCAAAATATCCTTACCTCTTATGAAATCATATTAAATTTACAACTTATATTCACTTCAGGGCACTTTCGAAAATAAAAAGAGTACTAGTATTAATCATACTAGAACAACTGGTAACACTTGAGAATCTCCTGGACAAAACAGCCACCATTTTAAAAGTAACTAAAGTGCATTATAATACTCTCAAACCTCAGTTTAACACTGTCAAAACAAATCTGATGTAGGGTCTTTAGAGTAGAACTGCCAGATAAAATACAAGAAGCCAAATTAAACTTGAACTTCAAATAAACAATATATATATATTTATATGTGTATGCCCCAAATTTTACTAATTTATACTAATGAAAAAGAAAAAAGTAATGGTTAAATGTCTGAAATTAAAATTTAAAGGGATCTCTGTATTTTTATTTACTAAATCTGGTAACTTTATTCCAAGAAATCTCAAGAAAATACGTTGGGTAGATCTAGTTTGTATTCAGATTAAATTGGAGCAAGAAAGAATCTATGGCATTTGACTGCCTTTTAAAAATGGTTTATATCATGCCTATTTACAGATATGTTACTTAGTAGAAAAGTAAAATTTATGATTCCTAATAAGTCGGAATTTTTCTCTTTGAAAATTTGATTCTCCCATAAGTTTTCAACTAGTTTTATTATGTGTTCCCTGCACATAATAAAATAAAATTACTGTGATTTTATTAATTCAAACCATAACTTAGGCTTTAATTATGATTTTAAAAAACTGAGTAGGATTAGTGAATATTTAATAATTTTATCTGGAATATCCCTTTCCAGAGAAATGCGTCAAGCTTCCTAGATACTGGTCTCCTTTTTTAACCCTGTGAATCAATATGTTCTTAAATATACAGCATAAATTGGGCAAGGTTAATAAAACATTAACTGATTATTTGATCCTAATACCCTGGATTATGCCATGTCTGAGTAATTTTCTTGAAGTTCCCATGTTGTCCCAAGTAATACAACTTCTTTACCTTCTATAGAGAATGTAAGAATCATTTTTAAAAACCTGAAGAATCTAGATATTACAAAGAAGTAAATAAATAAATAAATAAGAACAAAGTCAAGAGTTTTGATGCGATACATTTCATCCTATTCCCCAATTTCCTAATATTTAAGAAACAATGTACATTTGATCAGTTCAAAGGCTTTCCTATCTTGACAGCTGGCTCTATACATTAATGAAAGCATTTTAGCTGCTTCAGTAGCTTTTATCGGAATGTCCCAAGAGCGCCCTGATTCAGCCCTCCCATACATGGAATTGTAAATTGTACAAGTTGCTAAAATAAACATAGGAAAAATTCAGTTCAACCAAATCTACTTTAATCTATTATTAGAGTAAAACTTTGACTCACAAAATCTAGTTTTATCAAAACTAATCATAAAAATAAGTTCACTTTAGCCTTTAAAAATTAAATAGAGTGTGCGGACAACTGTGATTATGACAAGGAAAGATGACAAATCATTTACTTATTCTTTTACCATTTGATAGAATGTATCAAACTACTGCCTTGAACTCTGACTGAAATGTGTTAATCTAGCATATTGATATATATTCTATATATATTTATGTACCTATCAAATAATATGTGTGCTTATCAAGAATAATTTATGTTTTATTCAAAATTTATTTAATACAGTTGTACTTGTTATTTTATTTATAAAACAATATAAACAACTGTATTTCTAGAAAAAAACTGATATATATTTTGGAAAGACATGATACAGAAGGAGCTTGGGAAGATGGTGAAGTGGGAGAACCTTAAGCTTATACCACCCTGTGTTTACAACTAGAGATCATGTCCACATCAAAGTCAATAAACCAGAGAATAATCAAATTCCACAACAGAACAAATTCCACAACTAAATACAAAGAAGAAGCTGCATCTGAAAGGTGAAGAAGGGCTGAAAGGCAGAGAAAGGAGGCTCATAGGAGGGAGGAAGCTGCACATGCAGAGGCCTGAGAGATGGGCCCTGGCACCAGGGAGTTCACTCAGGGAAGACCAATTCCAATCACTTTTGACTTTAAAAATCAGAGAGGCTGAATTCCATGAGTTTGTAAAACCTGAGGAACCTGGAGCTTTATAATCCAGTTGACTCAACAATGGACCAGTCTTGGGGCACCTGGGTGGCTCAGTGGATTAAGCCTCTGGGTCCTGGGATCCAGCCCTGCATCAGGCTCTCTGCTTGCCTGGGAGCCTGCTTCCCCTCCTCTCTCTGCCTGCTTGTGAGCTCTCTCAATGTCAAACAAATAAATAAAATCTTTAAAAAAGGAAAAAAAAAAAAAAAGGCCAGACTGGAGAGCTAGTGATAGCTGGGTCTCTGCGCTTAAAGAGATAGCAGCCTGCATAGAAAGACAACATAAAAATGGCAGTTTACACAACACTGGGGACAAATGGGGGGAAAAATCTGTTCTTACTTATTTTGGACTGTGTTGAGGGACTTCAAAAGTGAGGGAGCTAGTAGGTGCCATTTTCCTCCCCACTATCTGACCTCCCCGCACAAATACAGAACCACCTGCTAGAGACAGCCCTGCAGAGACACTGGTTACTTAATATGCTAGAATTCTCCCTTGCCCATGAATTCTCCTGAGGACTGCTAGCCTTGGCCCTAGGATTTGGAAAATTTTGTTAAAGCCTTACACGGTTCATATCCAGCAGATGGGTACGTAGCTGCCTCACCCCATGACATGCCTCACACCATGTCCAGCCATTGTTCAGTGCTCAGCCACTAAGCAGCACTTAGCTATCACACAGCACCCAGCCACACTTGCTGGGTCTGGCTGCATGTGAAGCCCAGCTTCATGTCCCCGCCTGCCCCAGTGCATGGCCACTGCAGTGAGTTATGGAATCAAACATAGTACCAGTAGCCCAATGCAAATTTTGCTAACACTGCTGCCCTCCCTCCAAATTCCCCAGTGGGCACACCCCCTTAGAACTGGCCTGCCGGATCCCACTAACAGCACTTAGAGCAAGCACAGCCCCCAACAGGTAGAGTCAGTGCCCATAACTGCACCGAAAGGAAATGTGACTCAGACACAAGAGCAGTGTGTAAGAAAAACACATAGGATACTCTCCTGAAGTGCCAGGTTCTGGTGAACAGAGGACACTAAACTGCAGGACACTCTAGCAACTCTTCTTTATAAAGTCAGTACTTTCAAGAGCAGAAGGCATAGCTGAATTTCTTAACACAGAGAAACAGACATAAAGAGGCCGACAAAAGGAGGAAACAGAGAAATTTATCCCAAAAAAGGATAGGACAAGACCACAGCCAGATATCTAAGTGAAGCAGATACAAATAACATGCCTGGGGGTGCCTGAGTGGCTCATTGGGTTAATCCTCTGCCTTCAGCTCAGGTCATGATCTCAGAGTCCTGGAATTGAGCCTCTCTGCTCAGCAGGGAGCCTGCTTCCCCCACTCTCTCTGCCTACTTGTGATCTCCCTCTCTCTGTCTGTCAAAAAAATAATAATAATAATAATAAAATTTTTAAAAAAAGAAAAAACAACAGCAACAAAATAACATGCTTGATAGAGAATTTAAAGCAATGATTATAAGGATACTCACTGGACTTGAGAAAAAGAATGGGAAACATGAATGAGACCCTTAGGACAGAGATAAGGAATAACATAGCAGAGATAAAGGACTCAATAAATGAAAGAGAATATGCAGCATGGAATTAAGAGTAAGAAGGAGGAAGCAGAGGATCAAATTAGTGACCTAGAAGACAGAATAATGGAAAGTATAAAGCTTATCAAAAGTGAGAAAAAAATTATGTGAAACAAGAATAGAGTTAGGAAATGAAGTGGCACCATCAAATACAATAACATTCATCTTATAGGTGTTCCAGAAGAAGAGAAAAGGAGGTAGAAATTTTATGTAAAGAAATACAGGTTGGAAACTTCCTCGATCTGGGGAAGAATTCTAGATCCAGGAGGCACAGAGGACTTCCATCAAAATCAACAAAAGCAGACCCACACCAAGACATATTTTAATTAAATTGGCAAAATGTATTGATAAAGAAAAACAAAAGTTAAAAGCAATAAGATAAGAGAATACAGTAGCAAGGGATATTTTAACAGGAACTGTGCAAGCCAGAAAGGAGTGGCATGATACTCTGATTGTGATGAAGAGGAAAGATCTGTAGCTAAGAATACTCTATTCAGCAAGGCTCTCCTTCAGAACAGAAGGAGAGATAAAGAGTTCCCCAGAAAAACAAAAAGTAAACCAGCTCTTTAAGAAATATTAAAAGGGACTCTATGACTAGAGTCAAAAGGAGAGACTAAAAGTGGCAGTATAAAAATGAATATATATGTAAATATTTAGTCAAGGCACTCATATACAAAAAATATATGAGTGGAGGAGAAAAGAATAGGTCCAAACTTAAACAACAATTAATTTACTAAGATTGTTCCATGCAGAAAAGGCTATACACAAACTTAATGGTAACTTTTAATCAAAAACCACTAATAAATAAGTGTCTGCCTTTGGCTCAGGTCATGATTGCAGAGTCCTGGGATGGAGCCCTGAATTGGGCTCCCTGCTCAGTGGGGCACCTGCTTCTCCCTCTGCTTATCTCTTGCTCTGCCTGCTGCTCCCCCTAGTTGTGCTCTCTCTCTTTCTGTCAAATAAATAAGTAAAAACTTACCAAAAAAAAAAAAAAAAAAAAAAAAGCCCACGACAGATCACTTCACAGCTGAATTCTATCAAACATTTGAAAAAGAGTTAATACGTATTCTTCTTAAACTTCTTAACTATTCCAAAAAATGGAAGAGGAAGGAAAATTTCCAAATTTATTCTTGAGGCTAGAATTATCCTGATACCAAAAACATATAAAGATACCACTAAAAAAAGAAAATGAGA
The DNA here is from genome assembly GCF_011764305.1 of Mustela putorius furo. Taxonomy (NCBI): domain Eukaryota; kingdom Metazoa; phylum Chordata; class Mammalia; order Carnivora; family Mustelidae; genus Mustela; species Mustela putorius. Next base: position 11,804,266 of record NW_025422117.1, read on the forward strand.
AGCTAATATCCCTGATGAATACAGGTGCAAAAATCCTCAATAAAATACTAGCAAAATGAATCCCACAATACATTTAAAAAAGCATACACCACAATCAAGTGGGATTTATTCCTGTGCTGCAAGGGTGGTTTGATATTCACAAATCAATATGATACATCACATTACTTAAAGAAAGAATAAAAACCATATGATCATTTCAATTACTGCAGAAAAAGCATTTGACAAGGTATAACATCCACCTACGATAAAACAAAACAAGACAAAAAATCCTCAACAAAATTGGTGTAGAGGGAACATACCTCAACATAATAAAGGCTATGTATAAAAACCCACAGCTAATATCATCCTCAATGGGGGAAAAATAGAGCTTTCCCCATAAGGTCGGGAACAAGACAAGGATGTCCTCTCTTACCACTTTTATTCAACATAGTACTGGGAGTCCAAGCCACAACAATCAGACTGTAAAAAGGGATAAAAGGCATCTAAATTGGTAAGGAGGAAGTAAAATTTTCACTCTTTGCAGATGACATGATACTAAATATAGAAAGCCCTACAGACCACCAAAAAACTGCCAGAGATAAATGAATTCAGTGTAGCAGGATACAAAACTGATGTACAGAAATCTGTTTCATTTCCATACACTAATAATGAAGCAACAGAAAAAGAAATTAAGAAAACAATCCCATTTACAATCACACCAAAAATAAAGATCGCTAGGAATAAATCTAACCACTGAAGTGAATGATCTATACTCTGAAAACTATGAAACACTGATGAAAGAAATTGAAGATGAGACATAGAAATGGAAAGGCATTCCATGCTCCTGGATTCAAAGGACAAATATTGTTAAAATGTCTATACCTCCAAAAGCAATCTACAGATTTAATACAATCCTATCAAAATACCAACAGCATTTTTCACAGAACTAGAACAATCCTAAAATTTGTTTGTAATCATGAAAGACCCTGAATAGCCACAGCAATCTTGAAAAAGAAAAGCTGGAGGCATCATAATTTCGAGTAATATTATAAACCTGTAGTAATCAAAATAATGTGTTACTGGCACACAAAAAGACACATATCAAAAGAACACAACAGAAACCCAGAAACGAACACACAACTTTATGGTCAATTATATCTTCAAAAAGCAGGAAGGAATATCCAATGGATAAAAGTTTTTTCAACAAATGGTGTTGGGAAACCTGGACAGCAACATGCTAAAGAATGAAACTGGACCACTTTTCTTACACCATACACAAAAATAAATTCAAAATATATTAAAGACCTAAATGTGATAGAAACCATAAAAATGCTAGAAAAAAAAATATAGGCAGTAACTTCTATGACATTGGTCGTAGCAACTTTTTTTTAAAATAGATATGTCTCCTGAGGCAATAGAAACAAAAGCAAAAATAAACTATTGGAACTACATCAAAATAAAAGCTTTTGCACAGTGAAGGAAACAATCAACAAACTAAAAGGAAACCTACAGAATGGAAGAAGATATTTACAGAGGATATATTCGATAGAGAGAAGAGTTAGTATCCAAAATACTTGAAGAACTTAAAAACTCAACACCCCAAAACCAAAGAATCCAATTAATAAATTGGCAGAAGACATAAACAGACATTTCTCCAAAAAAGGCATACAGATGGCCAACAGACACATGAAATGATGTTCATCATCACTGTCAGAGAAAGGCAAATCAAAACTCCAATGAGATATCACCCTCACACCTGGCCCAATGGCTAAAATAAAAAACATAAGAAACAATAGATGTTGTCAAGGATGTGGTAAAAAGGAACCTTGTTGCACTGTTGGTGGGAATCCAAACTTGGTGCAGCCACTGTGGAAAACAGTATAGAGGTTCCTTAAAAAGTTACTGGGTATTTACCCAAAGAATTAAAAAACACTAATTCTATGGATATGTGCATCCTTATGTTTATAGCAGCATTATTTACAATAGCCAAATTGTGGAAGCAGCCCCAGTGTCCATCCACTGATGCATGGATAAAGAGGAGATGGTATATATATATATATATATATATATATATATATATGCAATGGATATTGTTCAGTGACAAAAAAAATAATATCTTGCTACCAGCAATGCTATACAGAGACAGTATAGTGCTGAATGAAATAAGTCAGTCCAAGACTAATACCATATGATTTCACTCAGATCTGGTATTTAAGAAGCAAAAGCAATGAGCAATGGGGAAAAAAAGAGAGAAAGAAAGAGAAACCAGGCTAAGAGACTCTTAATGAGGTGAGGGGGGAAACAACTGATGGTTACCAGAGAGGAGGTGGAGATGTGTTAAATTGGTGGTGGGGATTAGGGAATGCACTTGTCATAATGAGCACCAGGTGATGTATGGAATTGTTGATTCACTATTTTCTATACTTGAAACTAATATAATACTGCATGTTAATTAACTATAATTAAAATTAAAACTTAAAACAATACATGATAAAAGCTGGTTATAAAAATGCACAAAACCACAGGGCACCTGGGTGGCTCAGTGGGTTAAAGCCTCTGCCTTAGACTCAGGTCATAATCCTGGGGTCCTTGGATCGGGCTCTCTGCTCAGTGGAGAGCCTGCTTCCTCCTCTCTCTCTCTGCCTGCCTCTCTGCCTACTTGTGATCTCTCTCTCTGTGTGAAATAAATAAATAAAATCTTTAAAAAAATGTTTTAAAAATGCATAAACACAAAATTTTGTGTATGTGTGAACTTAAAGTAAAATCTCTTAAATTTGTGAAAATATATCGGTTTTTAAATTAAAAAAAAATTTTTTTTTAAAGATTTCTTTATTTATTTATTTGACAGAGAGAAATCACAAGTAGTCGGAGAGGCAGGCAGAGAGAGAGAGAGGGAAGCAGGCTCCCTGCTGAGCAGAGAGCCTGATGCGGGACTCGATCCCAGCACCCTGAGATCATGACCCGAGCCGAAGGCAGCGGCTTAACCCACTGAGCCACCCAGGCGCCCCTAAATTAAAATTTTGATTCTGTACTTTAAACAGTATTTTCAATCAGCACCCACCAAAAATATTAGTTCTAAATGCCTTGAACAAAACATGTTCAGCATAGAAAGGAAAGTTTACTTAATGCCACTCTTTGTTTTCTGTTATAGATTTTTTTCTAGTAAAGCTAATCTTTTTTAGCTCCAAAAAAAATGAGACTGCTAAGAGATTATCATGGCATTAAATAAACGAAATATGAGTTAAAGGAGGCCCATGACCTACTTAGCATGTTATAGCATTGGAAAATCTGCAAGAAAAATACCAAAGAACTCCACAGAAAATGTGTTTTATTTTATTTCTAAGAGTCCTAAGAAAATAAGTGTAAATTATCTTTACATCAGTTTCAGGGTAAAATTATTTTATAAAATTATTTGCTCTTAATCTTATATTAAATCAGCCCATCATATACGTACTATGTAAGTTATTTAATTGATGATTGTATAGTATTCATGACTTGTTTATACCCTTTCTTCCTTCTGTATGACAAAATTATTTCCCAGGTTGCCTCTTCCACAGGGAGAGTGAAAGATTAACATAAAACCTGCCCTTTAAAAGAAAAATGATGTTTTTATTCTATATTTCTGAATATATCTAATATTAAGGAAACAAAAGAATCAGAATATAAGAACTCTAATTTTCAACCATTTGTAGGATTTATAATGTCAGATGTAATGAGATCATTTCCAGTCCAGGTATCAATCTTATTCCTGAATATGCCTCTTGTTTTTAATTGACAGCAAAGTGGCAAATAGAAGTTAAAAAAAAAAAAAAAGAGAGAGAGAGAGAGAGAGAGAGAGAGACAGTGGTAGAAAATCTAAATAAGTAAAGAAATGTTAATTCAATTACAATTTGGAGGACTTTAAAATGGTCATTACTCATAATATTCTATTCAAAAGAAATCTGGATGTTTAAATTTCTATTTATGTGGTTCATATGATCACAAATAAAATCTCTAGATTTATACTGCTACATCACAAAATAGAAAATATCATAGGTGTTACCACTTACTTTTATGAAATGATAGGCATGGTCAAAACAAAGCAAAGCAAGAAAGCCAAACAAATTAAAACTCTTTTATATGTTTTCTCATTTATATTCCATATACATTACCATTTACAATCTTCGCTACCATTATGCTTCTGCATTTAAATATTTAAATTTAAAGTTCAAAATGCATTTTTTCAATTAATGAATAAAATGTACTGTGACAAATTATATTTGCTTCTCCAATGATAATACTAGAGAAAGATAATTAAGAGATTTCCAAAGTAAACATTTTGTTTTCATCCTTTACACGAAATGTTTCATAAAACTTGTCTACTAATTGACACTTCTTTCCCTTAGTTTTTTTAACTAAGCTTTTTTTTTTAAATAAAATTTCTTTGCATTGATAAAATAGTTTTTTTTTTTTGAAGATTTTATTTATTTCTTTGACAGAGAGCAAGAGCACAAGCAGGGGGGGCAGCAGACAGAGTGAGAGGGAGAAGCAGGCTCCCCACTGAGCACGGAGCCCAATGTGGGGTTCAATCCCAGGACCCTGGGATCATGACCTGAGTTGAAGGTAGATGCTTAACTGACTGAGCCACCCAGGCACCCCTGTTAAAATAGTTTATTAACTGAACTGTGGTGCTCTTTGTATAAATCTATGTAATAAAATGTCACATAATTATAAGAAACTTATGAAAAATTGAGTGAAATTCCAGATTTCCTGAGATTTAAAGAGCTCAGAAGTCATCATTCATATCCTTAACAACAACAGATAAAATCTAGAGATCAATGAGTTTTTTCAATATTCATCAAAATTGAGCTCACAGGGCAAACTGCCATCCCCAAAACTAGGGAGACAGGTGTAAAAAAAAGACTCACTAGTAATTTCAGCTTACCTAGGACAGAACAGCTGGAATCCTAAATAGCAGAAACACCTACATAGTAACTTCAGGCATTGCTGGAGGCACAGTGTTGACTAGCATTAGAGTTAGTTGTGGGAGGGGGGGCTGCAAACTTGTGACATACTTGTAACTTTGTTGCTTTTATCCCCAGGAACTGCACCCAGTTCTCACACTGAAGAGTTAAGAAAAGACAGAGACAGGAAGTAAATTAATGGTTTCCAGGGGATAAGCATAAGAGGTTTTAGGGCTAACTTCTAATAGGTCTGAGTTTTCTTTTTGGTGATGATCATTTCCTATCATCACAAAGTGATGGTAATTGCAATACCTTGTAAATATATTAAAATGACTTATACATTTCAAAATGGTGAATGGCATGTTAAGCGCCTTGTAATCTCCAAGAAAATTACAATGAGATATCACTATATGTCTATTAGAATTAAAAATCAATAAAACAGAAAAAATAAAATAAATCCATGAAAAATAAATTATAAAGTATAAAATGATTTGTTTAGTTTTAATGATTACAAAGTATCTTAAAAAGTGGAAGTGCTAAGTCAAATAATTTCACTGACTATTGTTAATGTTTCATTAATCATCAAGGATAAAAACATAAGCCTATGAAAATAATTTAAACAAACTCATCAATATCCAATTAAAGACAAAAGAGACTACTATTCTCTTCAAGCTTACACTGTGTGGCAATTAGCCTAAAAAAGTCTAAGTTTCTTATATTTGGGTAGTAGTTACTCTTTTCAATAAGTAAAAAGAGTTCCTTTGCACTGTTGGGCATATCCTGATGGAAAGACAAGCTGTCATTCTTGTTATTGCAGTTATGTCTTAAAATTTAGCCTTATTGATAGAAGAGTTCCTTAAAGAACATATTACAGAAAAGAAAGTTACAATGGAAAAAAAGAAAAGTTAGCAAATATATCAGCATTCAAACTTTATCAGTTTGCAATTAGAGTGGACAATTTCCAAGGCACCATTTTATAAAACATAAATCACTGATTATTAGCTTGAGAGATTTTTCATAGACTAAATTCTTTAAAATGTTCTTAATGCTAGGGCTAATATACTAAAAATGTAATAGTATTTGACCTCTATTTTGTTCTGTGTCCCCAGCTTGAAATGTAGTCATTTTCTTTCTCTAATTAATTAAAATATGACAAACATTATCAAGTATCCAAAGCATATAACTAAAAATGGATTTTATTTTCATAGCAAATGGAACTACAGGAAATATTTACTTTCTAATTCCATTCCTTAGATGAATTGTTTTAATAATAGTGTTAACCCTGCTTTTTTGATATGTATTTATTTTTTCTTTAGTTATTTTTAAGTCACACATATCAATTTAATGAAAACTCATATGCAAATTTAAGAGGGCCATGAAATTAATTTTAAGATTTATTGATACTTTTAAATATTAAAATATAATAAAGAAGGTTTCAATTCAATAGATGCTAAACTTGTGGAAGTCCAAATCTTCATGCTCAATAGTCATAGCTTCATATAATTAAATTATAAACAAAAATTGTTGAGGATGGATGTTTGTAATAATATGGCTCTGCCTCTACAGAGAATAATTCATTTTATCTTGTGCTCAGTTGTCACCAAAAATTTAGGACGAAAAAATGCATCTTAATTTTTGTGTAAGGCATTTGTTTTATAAGTATTTCAGGAAGAATTTTTTTAAAAATAAACTTCCAATAAACAAAATACTGGATTTCTGAATCTGCAAGGCTAATAATTGAAAGAATAATAATTAATATTTCTCAGTATAGAAATTACTTCGTATTTTTTAATTTAGCTTGTCATGACCTGCCATAGTATTCTTGATTGACACTTAATAAGACAGCATTATTTATTATTGGTTTGTGATGATGCCATTTTCATTACACTGTTGTTTTAATAAGTGTGTATCACAAGACCAGTGTGTAGTAAATGGTAATAAATAACAGTTAAAAAGCAAAGTTGCAATTGATCTTTTTAATTAGAGTATATTTAATAGTTTTACTAGGGAAAAACATACGGAATAAATTCTTCGCAGTAACCGAACATTTTTTTTTAAATTAGAAGATCAAGAAATGATAGAAATCCCTACACTTTCCTAATTAACAAAAATAGTTAAAGTATATTTTCAGAGAAGTAAGATAAGGCAAGATAATTTGACATACTTATTTCTTGGAATGTCTTAATTTTAAGAGTGAGGTGATGAAAATTTACCTTTCTGATGTTGACAAGGAAAATTCTGATTAATTTTTTAAATTAATTTTTTCAGCTTTATTGAGATATGACTGGCATATATAATTGTTTAAGTTTAAAATGCATGCATTGATTAGATGAACATATTCACTGCACATCGTTGGGGCATTTAATTTCATAGACTTTTCAATATGACACGTTATTCATTTATTATGTTTACTTTTATGATTGGCAATAAATTGTCTTAACTTTGTTTCAAGACATGTTTGATTTTTGCATTACAAAACCTAATTCTATTTTTTTTTGTTTATAGTTCTTGTAAACTAATACTTGTTCTTGTAATAATACAAAATTTAGAATATTATACATAAATTAAATAGTGAAATAGGTAATCTTTACTTTAAAGTGTATACTTATAGTATGAATGGTGAATAATTTTTAATATGTGCATAGAACAGGCACATAGAACAGAATAATTTATTGTTTATAACATCTATTCATTCCTTATCCTATAATATGTAATCTTAATTTTGCTTGTTTGTACAAGCAATATGACTAGTTATAAAAATGTGCTTCTAGTCTCTCTTACAAATAAATTGTGCATTGTACAAATAATGTTGTCCAACAGTGTCAACAAAAAGTGCATCAATACAATACAAATGTAACTCTTCTAATGATTTATATGAAAGTTTACTTTTCTGTACTAGATATCAAAGCTTTTATTTTTTTTTTTTAAGATTTTTTTATTTGTTCATTTGAGAGAGAGACAGTGAGAGAGGGAGCATGAGCGAGGAGAAGGTCAGAGGAAGAAGCAGACTCCCCATGGAGCTGGGAGCCTGATGCGGGACTCGATCCCGGGACTCCGGGATCATGATCTGAGCTGAAGGCAGTCTTCCAACCAACTGAGCCACCCAGGCGTCCCTCAAAGCTTTTATATGTGTAGTTTCCACCCATGTTTTTCTTTTCTGAAACATGTCAATAAAATGGTTGGAGCAGCAGTATTCATCTTAGTTCTGTGAGAGAAAGACTGGGAGAATTACAGGGCCTATTTCCTTGATAACCAAACTACTGAAATGACATTGATACTGTCTATGTTCACTTGATTTGTTGTTGGACAAAAAGTACAAACAAACAAAAAAATCCATTGGATTAATTTATTATGAAGAATTAAAGCTGATAACACCTACAATTAAAATATATTTTAAAAGCAGCTATTAAAGAAATGCCTGCTCTTTGTACTTCCATTTCTAAATTTTATATAAAAAGACAACTTTTTCACCAGATAATCATATGAAATTTATATGCCTATAGGCAGGTTAGATGATGTTGAATATTATAACTATACACATATGATTATATATAATGTGCTTCTTTCATAAGAGTAGATTTTTAAAATGTCAAGCTTGAGAATTAGAAATATTTTTGTACTTGGAGAAGACTGAACTCAGTAATAGACATAATATGAAACATAAGATGATATATATTATACTAAAAATATTTAAGATGATACATATATAGCAAATTGGAGAACAAAAATATTTAAATATCAGAAAAATGTGACAAGATAACAGAAAGGAAACAAATCTTTGTTTTTTTAGTTTTTTTTCTTTGCTTTAGAAAAGCTAGAGTATGGCACTTTCTTTTGTCATATGCTCCATTTATTTATTAAATGCTTAATGTCAATGCCATAATTAGTTACCATGCCACACCATCATGCCACACATACACATAGGCATCAAGAGACAAAAATCTTCTGGACAAAGATATCCAGACTTTTACTTTACTAAGGACTTCCCTTGGAAGAATGATTTTATTTAATTAAGTAAATAGTTTTGAGCAAATACTCAGTTTTTGCCATGAAGTTTGTTTTTTGAAATAGAGAAAATGACTACAACAAACTCTGACATTAAAGAGAATGTAACTTTCTAAGGAAATTTCAGTCTCTTGAATTTTAATGGGGTTTTCCCAGTAAATAGATTATGTAGAGACTGATGATTTAATGGACTGTAATATATATTTTCAATGACTCTAGGAAATTTTTAGTTGACACAGTTATCTTTCCTGAACTAAACACCTTTGTCAGAAACTAATTGGGACTCCTGATTTTTAATTTGCAGATTGGAGAGCAGGAAGGAATTCAGTTATCAAAACAAACATGAAGTGGAATGATGAAAGTAGACAACTCTAGAAATCAGTATATTGATTTTGAAGAAATGGAAAATACTTAGACTTGCTGATGTAATCAAATCTATCTTTCGGGCTACTTGGATTTTCTTTCTATTCAAAATTGAACTAACATTAAATATAAATGAGAAAAAGAAAATGAAAGTAAATAAAAGAAGCCAAAAACACAATATCTATTTAAACCAATTCATTAAATAAAAATATTATTCCAAAAATTAGGAGCATATATTTTATAATCAATGATTTTAACAAAGTATGGAAATACTCAGATAAATGGACCTCTACATATTCAAAAACTGTATTGACTAATTTAACTGCATATATAAATTTTGAATTAAAAACATATATCAGGAGTAACTAACTTAACAAAGTTTGAGGCTTCCTAAAGAAAAAGATTCTAACCAAGATGGCAACCCTGGCTAAACCTGCTATCTTAGAGAATTTTTACTCCAAACTGCAACATCAACTTTTACTCAAAAATCAGCCTGCTGACCGACCAATAAATTTTGGACTTGTCAGCCTCATAAGATATCACATGAGCCAAATTTTTAAAATAAACAAACTAATAAATAAATAAATCCAGAGAGAGATTAAAAAAAAAAAAAAAAAAATGGAAGGAAGAAGGATTTCTCTCAATTTCTTTATATTGTTTGATCTGCTTTACTTCACAATTTGCTGCTTAGTTATTTCTTTCTAGTTTTTAAAGAAATGTAAGTAATTTTCAATAAATGTAAATGCTTACTTATTTAATGCTATTTAATTCAACTTCTTTGTATGAGTGGATATATTTTCATTCTGGTTTCCTATTTTTTTTTAATATTATTTCCTTTTTTTTTTTTTTAAGATTTTATTTATTTATTTGACAGACAGAGATCACAAGCAGGCAGAGAGGCAGGCAGAGAGAGCGAGGAGGAAGCAGGCTCCCCACCGAGCAGAGAGCCCAATGCAGGGCTAGATCCCCAAACCCTGGGATCATGACCTGAGCCGAAGGCAGAGGCTTTAACCCACTGAGCCACCCAGGCGCCCCAGGTTTCCTATTTTTCAAATGGGGTTCCTGTTAAGGTTCTCAAGTTGCGTACATTATCACTAGACTTTGGGTCCCAGTCTAGCAATCACAATCAATTCTCTTTGGAGCCTTCAAATTTTCTTAAAACCATGAATAATCACTGCAATGAGGGAGGCCACATATCAGGGGAACCATGGCATATCTCCCCCAAAAAAGGAAAAATAGAGATCTTACAGGTTTTGAAGGGAGAGTTTTTAGTTGACATTGGAATGAAACAGTGATTTGATAGGCCCAAGCAGAGGAAGGCAGTGAGTAAAGGGGTTACCGTTAGATCTGGACTGCAAATTGGCCCTGAATCCTGTTTCATTACAGACTTTAAAGTTTTGATTGATGAAAAGTGTTATGGCCAGAAAGCAGGGAATTTCATGGGTCATAATTCAAAACTGGTTAACTGTGCCAACTTGAGTTCGAATCTTCAGGCAGGAGTTAGTTCATTCTTACTGATATAATTTCAAATGGCAAAGTTTCTGACAGTCTAGGATTTTAGAGAATCGCGTTCCTCAGTGAATTAGAAGGCAGTCATCTTTCTCAGAGAAAGAGATTGTTATGTTACTTTGTATTTGAAGTGTGTCCTTGGGGGAAATATTGTTCCCTACCAACTTTGCAGCTGGTTTTTCTGATGTCTTTTCTAATTTGGGTAATTTTTTATTTTCTCAGGAAGTAACAATGTCCTCCCAGAATCATTTGCAGAACTAAAGAGAAAAGAATTTCTGAAGGAAGATATAATAATATTCTCTAATATATTTGTTATTTGGCTGAAGCCAAGAAAGTCTGAAAAACTCATACCTACAGCAAAAATGTAAACCATATTATTAAAGAAGTTTAAAGAAATACACACACACGAGGCCCCTGGGTGGCTCAGTGGGTTAAAGTCTTTGCCTTCAGCTCAGGTCATGATCCCAGGATCCTGGGATCCAGCCGCATAAGGCTCTCTGCTCAGCAGGGAGCCGCTTCCCCCTCTCTCTCTGCCTGATTTTTGCCTACTTGTGATCTCTGTCTGTCAAATAAATAAATTAAAAAAAAAAAAAAGAAATACATACACACACACACATATTTATATATAAAACTTTTTTTTTTTTTAAAGGGATTCTTTTTTTTTCCTTAGGATTTTATTTATTTATTTGACAGAGAGAGATCACAAGTAGGCAGAGAGGCAGGCAGAGAGAGAGAGGAGGAAGCAGGCTCCCTGCTGATCAGAGAGCCGGATGCGGGACTCGATCCCAGCACCCTGAGATCATGACCTGAGCCGAAGGCAGCGGCTTAACCCACTGAGCCACCCAGGCGCTCCTATATATAAAACTTTTATACCCAAAGCTGATACTAAAGAGAAATACTTAAATTTAACATTAATTTGTCACTATATTATAGTAATGGGCAATGACAACTGAGTATACGAGAAGGCAGAATTCAGGAAGCATTGGAATGATATTAAACAAATAATTCTCATCATAATTTTGTTCACTTACACCAGACAAAAATTGTGACAAATATCAAAATCACGTTGCTATGGTACCTACTTATTGCTTCCAATTTATTGAACATATGTCTAAAAACTATTGTAAATTATGTTTAGGTTAGTGCCCAAACAAGATGGGAATGAGAAACCAATTTATTTACATTGAGACTTCAAAAATAAAAATTTGACAATTTCAAGTGTAGTGATGTGGAGTATTATGTACATTTCTGGCTAGAATGTAAAATGATGATATCACTTTGAAAATTTGTTTTAGATTATCATTTAAATTTGAATATTCACATATCTTGTAGCTTAAGAATTCTACTCTTAAGAATATGTTTAAAAGAAATTTGGGGGCGCCTGGGTGGCTCAGTAGTTAACTGTCTGCTTTGGCTCAGGTATCTCAGGGATCTGCCCTGCATCAGGCTCCCAGCTCCATGGGAAGCCTGCTTCACCCTTCCCACTCCCCCTGCTTGTATTCCCTCTCTCACTGTGTCTCTCTCTGTCAAATAAATAAAATCATAAAAAAATAAAAATAAAAAAAGAAATAAAAGAAATTTGCACTGTTAAAACAGAAAATATGTGAAAGAATATTTATAGCAGTCATATTCATAGTGTTTAAAAAAGAAGAAAACAAGTACCAATAATAGATGAGTGGACAAAAATATTACTTAAGAAGTATTTAACATTCAATAGTTGGATAGATGGGAAAATTAGGTTATCCTGAAAATAATTAAATACATATATTTCAGATTATATACTAAAAGAATACTGATCAATAAAGAATTAATTAGTAAATATGTAAATACAAAGATTTTATTTAAAATGTGAAGATAAGACATAGTCATTCTCTGGGCACTGAAATACCAGGTAAGATTATAGGTGTTTGATTAATAGTTTTATTTTTCTTGCTCTTTGAGTCATTTATCTTTCACAGGGTAACCTCTGTTTTCAGATCTGTTTGGTATTATAGTTTCGTTAGAAAGGAGTTGTTCTCAATTTGTTCTTTCCTGCCCAGGAATGACCCTTCCTGATATAGATTAGAAACCTAATTCCTGTACAGGAATGGATGAGTCAAGGGTCAAACAGGGTAAGCATGCCAATAGTCCTTGTGTTACAGTTACAATTCACATCAAGGAGAGAGAGCAAAGGTCAGGGCAGTATGTGGACTGAGGAATTTTAATAGAAAAGCTATATTTAGCCACTCGAATTGGTAGCACTATAAGGAGTAGGTCAAATTTTTTTCAGGTAAACAAAAGTAGAAATGATATATGTGGTATCCAGCATCTGAAGTCAATCTTAACACACTTAATTTGATGTATTTCTAAAAATCCAGAAAGGAGATGTTCTCATATGGATAAATAGGTTTTGTTAACATAAAACTAAATGTACCCATTTTTGGGGTTGTGTTTTTACTTTTTTGATGGTGTCTTTGAAGCACAAGGGTTATATTAACTTTGGTGTTGTTCAAGCTATCATTTTTTTCTTTTGATGATTTTTTTTTTAAATTCAAACTGCGATTTTATTATCTAGCTTGGGGTTTTGAACAGTGAACATAACGGATTTGTCCCCACTTCCATCCTTTTCTTTCAAAATGAGTTTGAAAAGCTCTTTCTCTCTTTTACAAGCTGGAAAGTGTCCTTGGTACAATGAAGACTCAAATTGTATCTTATCGTCATGTCCTGGAACACTTCTTTGAAAGAATATGATGTCATTCCCTTCGTCGCTGATACTGTCTGGGGGTCTCATTTCCTTAAAGGAAATAGTTTTGTTCTTACAGGACAGAGTAGACATTCTATTACACATCACAGAGATGGTTACCGCCAGACCTCTGGTGAGGCTATCTTTATACGTATTTATGATAAATATGGTATGGGATGCGCTTTCTGTACAGTCAGAATCAGGCATATCTTCAAACACTGGTTGATTGCCCTCATTAATGAAGAGAACTTGGTCGTTCAAATTTCGTATGATAGAGAGTCTAGGTTCAAGCTGCCAAAGTAATCTGATTCCAGGTTGTCATCATTTTCAGCTACAAAGTAAAGTATATTGTCAATAAATTTCATTCCCACAAAGTTGATGCAGTTGTCTTCTACTGGGTTAGTAGCCATCTTTATTCCTGTGCTTGACAGTTTCCTACGAGAGGAAGGGATCTGGAAAGTTTGAGGTCTCTCTTTTCTTGAGGCCGTGGAGATGGGAAAAGGTGGCAGTCCCTTCAGCCGCTGAAGCCGGCAGCTGAGAATGCAGAAATCTGCTTTGGAAAGCAGAGCGAGCTGGTTGTCAGTTCTAATTGCCATCTAGGAGGAGACCAAGCTTCTGGGGGAGGATCTTTTGATGATTTTGATGTTGTTTTTGTATTAAAGAAGATTCTGCCCAAACTAAAATAACAAAAATACAATTCTAAGAGTTCTGTACACTTAGTTCTTATATTTAGGCTGATGATCCATTTGAATTAATTTGTATCACTTCATAAGAAAGGAATTTAAATTATTTATTTTGAATATGGATATTTAGCTGTCTCAGCATCATTAATTTTTATTTATTCGTTTACTTTTATTATGATAAGAACACTTAAAACAGGCGAGTAGAACTACATCAAACTAAAAAACCTCTCCACAGCACAGAAAATGATCAACAAAATGAAAAGGAAACTTAGAAAATGGGAGGAAATATTAGCAAACTCTGTAATTTGATAAGGAATTAATATAAGGAACTCATTTGGCAATAGTAAAATTAAATTAAATGTAAATAAAATATGATTTTAAAAATGGGGGAAGGACTAAAATAGGTCTTCTCCAGGGAAGACATACACATGGCCACAGGACCATTTACTGAAAAAAAAAAAATTTGTTATTTTGACACTCCTGTTGAGAAATAATCGGCTATTGATAATTTTAAGCCTTACTTGGGATGCCTTTTAATTTATTCAGATAGTCCTCCTTTCTTTCAACAATGTTTTGTAGTTTTCCACCTACACAACTTTAATTTCTTTTTGTAAGCTTTTTCCAATATTTTGTTCATATTGACATAGTATATGTAATACAATTAATACAGTAGTGTATATAATACATTCAATTTTCATATTGATCTTGTACACTGATATTTGTGTGAACTTGTTTATTAGCTCAAATACATTTGTTAATTTTTTGGATTTTATATATACAAAACCATGTCATATATAAATAGAGATTGCTTTACTTCTTCCTATTCCTTTCATTTCTTTTTCACATTAGCTGTTCCAGCTAGCACCTCCTGTAAAATGTTCAGTTGTGATGAGAGTGGGCATCCTTGTCTTGTTCTTGATTTTAGGGGAAAATTTTCTTTCCTTTACCATTTAGAATTTTGGGAGACATACTTTATCAGATTCAGGAAGTTTTCTTCTAGTCTTAGTTTGTTGAATGTTTTTCTTCAGGAAAGTGTATTAAATCTTGTCCAATGTTTTTATTATATCTATACAGATGATATGTGGGTTGTATATTTTATTTTATGAATATTGTTTATCAGATTGATTGTTTTGCATGTGTTGAATCAATTTTACATTCCTGGGATATGTATATGCCATGACACCTGGTCATGCCATATAATCTTTTATGGTAATTCATACTATCTTGTTGAGGATTTTTACATGGATATTAATAAAGGACATTCATCTGTAATTGATTCTCTTGTAATGTCTTTGTTTTTTTTTTTTTAATATTGACCTTATAGATGTATTCTTTTCTTTTTTTTAGGTGCAATTGTAAAAGATTTGCTGTTAATTCTATTTAAAACAATCGGTAAGAATTAGTCAGTGAAGCTATCTGGCCTTGTCTATTCTTCACCAAAGGTTTTGTGACTAATAGTTGATTATCATCTTATTGTTATAAGTCTATTAAAATTTAATCTTAAGTCAGTTTTAAAGGTTTTTTTTGTAATTTATCCATTTCATTAGGTTATCTAGTGTATTGGGAGTCATATGTTTAAAGTATTACTAATTAGGGATGCCTGGGTGGCTCAGTTGATAAAGCGGCTACCATTGACTCAGGTCTTGCAGGGATCAAGCCAGGCAGGCTCCTCAACAGGGAGCCTGCTTTTCCCTCTCCCTCTGTCTGCTGCTCCATCTGCTTGTGCTCTCTCTCTCTCTCTCTCAATCTCTGTCAAATAAATAAAATCTTTAAAAAATATTACTCATTCCACCACAGGAATCAGAAAATATAAAAAAATAAAAGACATCCAAATTGTTTAGGAAGAAGTAAAACTCTCATTATTGCAAATGACATTATACTATAAATAGAAAAGACTCCACAAAAAAATTACTAGAAATGATAAATGAATTCAGTAAAGTTGCAGGGAAATTAAAAATCAATGAACAGAAATCTGTTGTATTCCTGTACACTAATAATGAAGCAGCACAAAGTGAAATTAGGAAAACAAATCCAATTTATTATTGCACCAAGCAATAAAATATGTAGGAATAAACTTAATCAAAGTGGTGAAAGACCTGTACTCTGAAAACTATGACACATTGACAAAAGAAATTTAAGATAACACAAAGAAATGGAAAGACATTCCATGCTCATATTTGGTAGAACAAATATTGTTAAAATGTCTATACTACCTAAGGGAACCCACAGATTTAATGTAATCTCTATCAAAATACCAATTGTATTTTCCACAGAACAATCCTAAAATTTGTGCAGAACCATAAAAGACTTCAAATAGCCAAAGCAATATTGAAAAAGAAAAACATAACTGGAGGTATCACAATTCCAGATCTCAAGTTACATTACAAAATAAGAGTAATTAAACTAGTATGTTACTGGCATAAAAATTTACACACAGATCAATAAAAAAGAACAGAAAACCCAGAAATAAACCCATGATTGTATGGTCAATAAATCTTTGACAAAGGAGGAATGACTATACAATGGGGGAAAAACAGTCTCTTCAACAAATAGGAAAACTGGACAACTATATGAGAAAGAATGAAACTTCACTACTTTCTTTCACCATACACAAAATAAACTCAAAATGGATTAAAGACCTAAATATGAGACAGGAAATCATAAAAGTCCTAGAAGTGAGCACAGGCAGTAATTTCTCTGACACTGGACATAGCAACATTTTTTTTCTAGTTGGTATCCTGAGGTAACAAATAAAAACAAAAATAAACTATTAGAACTACATCAAAATAAAAAGTTTCTGCCCACCAAAAGAAAGAATCAACAAAACTAAAGGCAACCTACAGATTGGGAGAAGATATTTGCAAAGAACATATCTGATACAGCGTTAGTATCCAAAGTGTATAAGGAACTGATAAAACTTAGCACCTAAAACCCAAATAATCCAATTTTAAAAAGCTCAGAAGACAAGAACAGACATTTCTAAAAAGAAGACATACATATGGCAACAGACACAGGAAAAGATGCTCAGCATCACTCACTATCAGGGAAATACAAATCAAAAACCTCAATGAGATATCATGGCACACCTGTCCCAAGGTCTAAAATCAACAACACAAGTAACTAACAAGTGTTGGCAAGTATATAGAGAAAAAAGAACCCTCTTGCACTGCTGGTGGACATGAACTTGTGGGGCCATTGTGGAAAATAGTATGGCAACTTACCAAAAAATTTTAAAATGTAACTATCCTATAATTTGTTAGGCAGTCAATTAGGCATGAGGGAGGAGGGTTAAAGCAGATGTTGGCCATGCCACACCCGAGGGTTAACAGCCACACATTTAGAGCCACCTCTGAGGGTTACAGAATAAGAAGGCTCAGTCACAGGGCGCCTGGGTGGCTCAGTGGGTTAAGCCGCTGCCTTCGGCTCAGGTCATGATCTCAGGGTCCTGGGATCGAGTCCGCATCGGGCTCTCTGCTCAGCAGGGAGTCTGCTTCCTCCTCTCTCTGCCTGTTTCTCTGCCTACTTGTGATCTGTCTCTGTCAAAGAAATAAATAAAATTTAAAAAAAAATTTTAATAAAAAAAAAAAAAAGAAGGCTCAGTCACAGAGGTTACTGAAAAGCGACAATGGGTACTTCCAAGAGCTGAGCCTGTGCACAAAAGGTGCAACTTGCCCTTAGGGTCACAGCAAAAGGTCATTATAAACTCATAAATATACAATACATAAATAAATACAATTATAACAGAATGCATCATGGGTAGGGACATGCACAGAAACCAAAATGTTGTATAACCACCAGCTCTCAATCAAAACTGTCAACCAGGGTTCCTGGGTGGTTCATTTGGTTAAGCAACTGCCTTAGGCTCAGGTCATGATCTCAGAATCCTGGGATCAAGTCCTGGTGCTCCCAGCTCCACAGGGAGTCTGTTTCTCTCTCTGACCTTCTACCCTCTCGGGTCCTCTCTCCCTCTTTCTCTATCTCAAATAAATAAAATATTTTTTTAAATGTCAACCAAAGCCAAATTTACATTTTCACAAAACAGTCGTAAAAGGATGCAGCTAGAGCTTTTCAGTGCTATTGCCACTCTTGCTCCAGCAGTGACCCACTTTTATTCTTGAAAGTGTACTATACTTATCTACTCAGTATACTACCTCCCCATTCCAGTCTTGGTTCTCCAATTCTTTTGGTACATGTGGGACAAGAACAAGAACTGAGTGACCTGGTAGCAGACTCAGTAATCACACTATTGGGTATTTACCCACTTCTAGTGGAAGTAGTATCAGGTCTCATTTAACAAGCAGAACAGAGCACACCTACGTAAAACTGACCACTCTCTGGCCAAGGATGAAACACTGCTTGTAGACAAGGAAAGCATCTGCAGACAATTGACCTGGAGGACAGAGCAGCCAAAACATAGCAGCAGAGTGCACGCAGCACACACCAGCAACACTCTTGGAAGTTTCAGGCCCTGGACACTTCCTGACATCTTCATAAAGTCATTCCTCTCAGAAAACAGGAAACATAACAGCCTTTTCTAACACAGAAGTAGACAGACACTTAGACAAAATGCTAGAACAGAAGAATTCATTCCAAATAAGATAAGATAAGGTCATAGCTAGTGATCTAAGAGAAATATATATAATTAATATGCCTGATGGAGAATTTAAAGCAACAATCAAAGATACTTGGTGGGCTTGAGAAAAGAAAGGAAAACTTCAGGAAGAAGTCTATACTATCCTAAGTAATTTATAGATTAAATGCTATCCTTATCAAAATACCAACTGCATTTTACACAGAACTAGAACAAACAAAAATTTGTATGGAACCACAGAAGGCCCCAAACAGCCAGAGCAACATTGAAAAAGAAAAACACAGCTGGAAGTATCAAAGTCCTAATTTCACATTATACTACAAAGATACAGTAATCAAAACACTATGGTACTTGCACTAAAAAAGACAAAAGATCAATGGAACAGAATAGAAAGCCCAGAAATACTCCCACAATTATGTCAATTATTCTTTGACAGAGGAAGCAAGAATATGCACCAGGAAAAAAGGCAGCCTCTTCAATAAACGGTGTTGGAAAAACTAGACAGCTACATATAAAAGAATAAAACTGCACTGCTTTCTTTTACTGTGCAGAAAATTAATTCAAAATGGATTAAAGAGCTAAATGCGAGACCTGAAATCATAAAAATCCAAGAAGACAGCACATATAGTAATTTCCTGACATTGGCTGTAACATTTTTCTAGGTAAGTATTTTTTTTTTTTTAAGATTTTATTTATTTATTTGACAGAGAGATAGAGTACAAGCAGGCAGAGAAGCAGGCAGAGAGAGAGGAGGGGAAGCAGGCTCCCCGATGAGCAGAGAGTCTGATGTGGGGCTCGATCCCAGGATCCTGGGATCATGACCTGAGCCGAAGGCAGAGGCTTTAACCCACTGAGCCACCCAGGTGCCCCTCTAGGTAATCTTTTGAGGCAAGGGAATCAAAAGCAAAAATAAACTATCGGGACTTCATCAAAATAAAAAGCTTCTCCCCGGGGGGCGGGGGGGGATCAACAAAACTAAAGGGCACCTACAGAATAGGAGAAGATATTTGCAAAAGATATATCTGACAAAGGGTTAATATCCAAAATATATAAAGAACTTATGCATCTCAACACCCAAAAAACAAACAATTCAATTATTAAATGGGCAAACAGGCATTTTTCTATAAAGAAGACATACAGATGGCCAAAAGACACATGAAAAGATGCTCAATATCACACATCATCAGGAAAATACAAATCAAAACTCCAATGAGAGAACACCTCACAACAGTCCCAGTGGCTAAAATAAAAAACACAAGAAACAAGAGTTGATGATAGGAAGAAAAGGAAATCTCTTGCACTGCTGGTGGGAATGCAAACTGGTGCAGCCACTGTGGAAGATTGTATGGAGGTTCCTCAAAAAGTTAAAATAGAATTACCCTATGATCCAGTGATCACATCACTGGGTATTTACCCAAATAATATAAAAACACTTATTCAAAAGGCTATATGCAACCATATGTTTATTACAGCATAATTTATAATAGCTAAATTATGAAAGCAGCCAAGTGTCCATCAGTAGAGGAATGGATAAAGAGGTGGTGTGTGTGTGTGTGTGTGTGTGTGTGTATGATGGAATATAATTCATTGAAAAAAATAAAAAAAATAAAATCTTGCCATTTCCAATGACATGGCTGGAACAGAGAGTATAAGGGCAAGTGAAACAAGTCAGAGAAAGACAAATACCATATGGTTTCACTCATATGGAATTTAAGGAACAAAATAAATGAACAAAGTTTTTTAAAAAAGGCAAATGATAAAACAGACTCTTAACTACAGAGAACAACAGATAGTTATCAGAGGGGAGATGAAAAGGATTAAGAGTAACACTTATCTTCATGAGCACGGAGTAAGAATTGTATTGAATTGTTTAACCATTCTATTGTACTCCTGAAACTAACATAACATTGTATGTTAACTATACTGGTATTAAAATAAAATGAAAATAGTAAAAAATTTTAAAAATTTAAAAATTATTAATAGATTGGGATATTTAAATACAGTATTATTCTTTGAATTAATGTGAAACACTGATTTAACATTGGTAATTGACCTTTATATTTGTATAAAAATATACATATGTATTTTAATTCTAATATTTAAGAATTGGTTACTCTTAAAATTGTTAGGATGTAATATTAAACATCAACTTAAACATATGAATATAATATACACCTTACTACTTAAAAACTGCATAATCCTTGGAAAGCAAGTCTGTGCTGTGCTTTCTTATTTGAAAATGGGTATGAGGAAGGATTCTGTTTTCTAGGAATGTCATAAGGATTCACAGAAACAATTTAGGATCAGAGGATTAGAAAAATATTATCTATTGGGGCGCCTGGGTGGCTCAGTGGGTTAGGCCTCTGCTTTTGGCTCAGGTCTGCTTTTGGCTGGTCTCAGGGTCCTGGGATCAAGCCCTGCATCAGGCTCTCTGTTCAACAGGGAGCCTGCTTCCCTCCCTTCTCTGCCTACTTGCAATCTCTGTCTGTCAAGTAAATAAATAAATCTTAAAAAAAAAAAATGTTATCTATTAATGCTATGTTAGTGATTATCTTAGTAAATGTCCGTATCTTGTTCAAAGTTCGGCTTTTTATGCCATCTCTGTGGGAGGTCCTATAGAAGCAAGGGCTATGCTTTTTCACTTTCTATTCCCCAGAGTTGTCAGCTTTTCCAGGACTCCCCTACATGCATACTTTCAAACATGCCAATAACCATTAGGCTACAGATTAACCAGGTTATTTTTGTCAATTCAACCCCAAGTCAAGTTAGTGCTATAAATACATAACTGACTCCAGAGGAAGGCATAAAAATCCCTTGGGAGCCACCTGGGTTTAGGAAAGAATACTTTCCTCTCTCTACCTTTAACCTTTCATGTGCAATACTTGAGTTTTTAATCTTACCATTTGTCTTCTCAAACTCACACTTTCTAACATGGAGTGCCTGCCCTGCTCTCTATTTGAGCCCCACAGATCAATGATACAGACACAAAGACAGCAAGGAATGGCAGAACACTCTACTTAACAACAATGGTATTATTCAAACAAACATGTCTTCATACAAACAAAACATGTCTTCAATAGAAATATTTTTCTTCTCTTCCATTTATCACAAAATAGCATTCTTCTGATTCATTCCTTGTAATTTTCTTGAATATGAGACTTAGAACGCTGAAATTAAATTTTACTAATGAGGGACGCCTGGGTGGCTCAGTTGGTTAGACGACTGCCTTCGGCTCAGGTCATGATCCTGGAGTCCCGGGATCGAGTCCCACATAGGGCTCCCAGCTCCACCGGGAGTCTGCTTCTCTCTCTGACCTTCTCCTCACTCATGATCTCTCTCACTGTCTCTCTCTCAAATAAATAAATAAAAAATCTTTAAAAAATTAAAAAAAAAATTTTACTAATGAAATATTACATGCAAAATTTACAAATGGTAAGCAACTTTCAACGAGAAAATATTCATAGAAAACAGTAATTTTGAGTCTCTTGCAATGTCATTTAAAAACAATATCTTTTTTCTTTAACACTGGAAATCTTTATACCTGAATAGTTATTATATTCACTGAAACACATGGCAGAAGCAGTATTTGAACCTGTGCAATTTGACTCTACCGTCTTGCTTCACATTGTACTCTTTCCACTGAATTGCATTTCCTGATTTTCTCTGAACAAGACTGAAACAATTTCCAAAAATAGTGTAGACAACTAAAAGCCAGAAAGAAGGGGCACCTGGTTGGCTCAGTGGGTTAAAGTCTCTGCTTTCGGCTCAGGTCATGATCCCAGGGTTCTGGGATCGAGCCCCGCATCGGGCTCTCTGCTCAGCAGGGAGCCTGCTTCCTCCTCTCTCTCTTTGCCTCTCTGCCTACTTGGGATCTCTGTCTGTCAAGTAAATAAATAAAATCTTTAAAAAAAAAAAAAAAGCCAGAAAGAATAAAATAATAAAAATTGAAATGTTTAAAAAATATTAAAAGCTTGATTTTATTAAATACTAAGATTAATATAAATCAGTAAAATATGTGCTTAGTTCCTTTTTTATTTTGTCCTGATAAAATCGTACTGCATTTCCTAGTAGTTTAAAATTCATAAAATGACTATTAAATTTGTATGCATGCAACTAAAGATGATTCTCTTTCTTCACAAAACAAACTTCAAATTAATTTTTTTAATCCTAAAAATTAAATTTTTATTACCAATTATACTTTAGGTACAAAGGAAAAGCAGGGAGAGTTTACTATAAAATAAAAATATCCTCAGTACTTTCCAGATTAATGTGGAATTCTAAGGAACAATTAACTATATGTAGTTGTGAAACAAAAAATACAGCAAATACCAAATGACAAATTACTATGTAATTTATTGCCATGTCAGAACAAATATAAGTGCCCAATATTCCTAGTACAGACACTCAATATTAATCAATTAATGAGAGACATTTAAGTAGGAAGAATATATATGTGAACCAGAACAGTTATTAAAAACTGTGAAGAATGTTGTGTGTGAAAAGAATATTGAAAGAAAAAAATATTTGCAGTAGAGGCCTGAAAGTCACATAGATTGTAGAAAAACAGGAATATAAGAAGAGGTGACCCTAGACTGAAGTGTAGTAGTGAAAAGACAAGTCAGGCTCAGTTGGAGGAATCCTTTTGGAAGCAGCAAAACAAATTCTGGCAGGTTCAGAAATAAAACATCATCAGCCTGTCTTCCTGTTCTATTTCCCTGACATTTTTCTATCCCTCCACAAACATACAGAGGGACATTAATATCTAAAAATCAATAGGGCAGTTAGTGAGAGAGTGAAAATGCACCAAGTGTCTGTGTATTCTGTGCATGTGTTTACATTTTAATATGTGTTAAAAGTGAACCAACAATATAGTATGAAAGGCACAGGAACCCAGAAACAGAACTAACATTAAATATATAATCTTATTTAAATTTAGACATCTAGCTGGACAACTTTAGTTTTCCACAGGATGTTGATTTGGTGAAAATTATTGGAACTTAATCAGTTCTTGAACTGAAGATCAATCTGCAGTTCACATTTATGATTCTGGTTATATGTATGACAGTATATATTTGTATCACTTTATTGGCACTTACATTATTTTTTTCTATAAAAAATGCAATAATTAAACTATAAATTTGATTTTACATGCATTTTGATGCCATATATTTATTGTAAAATAATTTAAGGTAACAAACTTTCAACTATTGGGCCTCTTATAAAGTACTCATTAATACTTTAAGGTATTCTGTTGATTATTTCAAATAACCTGCAGAATAATGGTAAGGGTTTCAAAAGGTATTTTTTAACACTAGGTGAGAAATAAAATGCTAAGGGAGACTTTTGGTTGTCTTAGTTAGTATGCAAAGTAAGGGTAAGGATAATATTAGTGTAAACCTCTGAATCCAAAGTTCCTTTGATTATATCACCTACATTATTATAAAGAAAGTTAACAAAAATGAAATAATGCACATTTCACATAAGATTAACATTTTATGTAATAGGTGTCATTAATCAAAAAGGTAATTTTTATTGTATTGTTAGAACACATATCCTTCAGAAAGGTACTGGAGGAGACAACTAAAAAAAAGAAAAACTATAATCTTACTTTTAAAAATTACACCACTCATATTGGTAAAATGGCTTAATGCCAAAGCAATAAATACAATAGGAATTCTGCTTATGATGATAATGGGATGGGCGATTTGGCAGTTGTTAAAAAGAACTGAAGAGAGAATTATGGAGGTGAGTGTCAGAAGGAAACATTTTGACTTAAGCAAGAAAAAGCAAAAGTAAGAAATATACAAAAGAGATTGAAGGACACAACATGAAGAACTAATATATGAGGTATTATTGAAATAGTACTAAGAAATTCCCCAAACTGATTAAAGTATTCAGGTGACAGAGTAAAGAATTCTCACTAACACACACACACACACACACACACACACACACACACACACACTGCTTAAAACAGAAAACAAAGAAAAAACTTCAAAGAGAGAGAGAAGAACCTGAGAGAAAACTTCATGATGAAACCTTGGATTCTAGAAGATAAGAAAATAAAGCCTGCAAACCAATGAGAGCGAAAAACTCCCAACCCAGAATTATTTACCAAAAGAAAGCATCATTTTGAAATGAAGAAGTTAAGGTATTTTGAGACAAAAACCATTTAATATATCACAACCAATTCTGCACTGTAAGAATACAAACTGGTATCTTCAAACAAAAAGAACATGATCTGAGACTTAAGCTCAGGGTTGAATTACAAAAGTAAGAAAAATTTATGAGATAAAATATAATTCAGTAAAGGAAATATAGAGGCTAATTTTACACCTGAATATAGACACAAAAATCCTAAAGAAAGAATTGGAAGATAATTCAGATACAGAATAGCAGAGTATATATAAAATAATGTTTATTTACCATAACGAATTTATTTTAATAATAAAAGGTTGATTTACCATAAGAAAATTAATGAGAATAATTTGAACATTGGCAAATGAAAGAGAAAATCATATAAACATTTTAATAAATAAAGATGACTTTATCTTTCTATATACATTCTTGATAAAGAGCTCTTATCTAGGACAGGGTTAGCCTAAAAAACTAAACATGATTTCTTAAGTATGGTGATATAATGAATAATGTTACAATGATATACTTTTTTTTTTGAGTTGATTAAAATTTTTTTTCTTTTTCTTTTTATTTATTTATTTTTTTTAATTCTTTATTTTTTATAAACATATATTTTTATCCCCAGGGGTACAGGTCTGTGAATCACCAGCTTTACACACTTCACAGCATTCACCAAAGCACATACCCTCCCCAATGTCCATAATCCAACCCCCTTCTCGCAAACCCCCTCCCCCCAGCAACCCTCAGTTTGTTTTGTGAGATTAAGAGTCACTTATGGTTTGTCTCCCTCCCAATCTCATCTTGTTTCATTGATTCTTCTCCTACCCACTTAAGCCCCCATGTTGCATCACCACTTCCTCATATCAGGGAGATCATATGATAGTTGTCTTTCTCTGCTTGACTTATTTCGCTAAGCATGATATGCTCTAGTTCCATCCATGTTGTCGAAAATGGCAAGATTTCATTTCTTTTGATGGCTGCATAGTATTCCATTGTGTATATATACCACATCTTCTTGATCCATTCATCTGTTGATGGACATCTAGGTTCTTTCCATAGTTTGGCTATTGTGGACATTGCTACTGTAAACATTCGGGTGCATGTGCCCCTTTGGATCACTACGTTTGTATCTTTAGGGTAAATACCCAATAGTGCAATTGCTGGGTCATAGGGCAGTTCTATTTTCAACATTTTGAGGAACCTCCAGGCTGTTTTCCAGAGTGGCTGCACCAGCTTGCATTCCTACCAACAGTGTAGGAGGGTTCCCCTTTCTCCGCATCCTCGCCAGCATCTGTCATTTCCTGACTTGTTGATTTTACTTTTAAGATTAGAATATATACAAGTATTTCTACTGCCATCTGTTAGAGTATAATTCTACTAAAAGTCTTAATCCATGATATAAATCAATGAAATAAAATCTGTAAGAATTATAAAGGAAAAATATAACTTTATTCATAGATGATAAGTTTGTGTTCACAGAAAATAAGAGTATAGTCTATAAGCTACTCTCTGGCACTAACAAATAACATTAAAGAAAAAGTTATTCTCAATTCCTTAAGAATAAGTTTAACAAGTGGAGGCCAATAGTTTTATAAGTAAAAATATGAAATATTACTATTTAAAATTTCAAGAAACCTCAGTCAGTGAAGTTATACATGATGCCCATAGATTAAACAACTCAGTATTTTAATGATGTTAATTCTCCACAAACTAACCACATTTTCTCTAGATACCTATTCACCTTGGAAATGATAACCATATTATTTTGTCCACATCATCAGGTTTTTCCCCATTATAACTTGACATGCTAATCTTTAAACACGCAAAGTTCTAAGATCACCTAAAATCAATCTTAGAGAAAAAAAAATGAAGAACATTGTTAATTAGATATGAAGTATTTTTATCAAACCTCTTTTAATTAAGAGATCTTAGTATTTGTGCAAGACTAGAAAAATAGGCCAAAAAAAGGAAACTGGGATCCAAACACCAAAACTCACCAATACTGGTATAAGATGAAATATTAAGACATCCTGAAGAAAAAGGTGTTCTTTTCAAAATGTTTGTAAAGTCAATTTGATAGTCATACCAGGAAAGAAATGTGGCCCCATATATCACAAGATACACAAAAATCATTCAGAATTAACAGACCTCAATGTGAAAAGTGAACAATAAAATTCCTAGAATATATATATGTATGGGTGTGTATATGTGTGTATATGTGTGTATATATATATATGTATATATATCTTCATACAATGTATCTTCAATAAAATTCCTAGAAAAAATATACATATAACTTCATAACCTTGGGTATGAGAAGACTTATTTAGCAGGGCATAAAACATAAACTGTAAAAGAAAAAATAATAAATTTTATTACATTAAAATTAAGATACCATTAACAGAATGAAAATCAAGTCATAATGTTGAAGATTATGCTTGCCAAATATAAAACTGACAAAAAGCTTATTACCAAAATATAAATAACCTCTACAAATCAATAAGGAAGGAAATGATAAAAAACACAGAAGTAGAAATGTGAGCAAGAAAGGTGAACAGGCTCTTCGCAACACATATATAAAAAATTATTGAAAACAGGGAACTCAATTTTATTATTAATCAACTAAATACAAATTAAAAGCACAATGTAACACTGCTATACATTCATTAGAATGACTAAAATTAAAAAGATTGATATATATGTTGACAAGGGTAAGAAGCAAAGCAACAGGAACCATAATACCTTTTAGGGTGAGTGTCAGTTGGAACTATCATTTTGAGAAATGGTCTGATATTATCTATTAATAGTGAAGATATCCATATAGTCTATTGAAGCAATACTACTTATACATGAATATCCTACAGATAGGCATATGTGGACATGTGCACCAATAGATACATATGGCTATGTTCACAGAAGAACATTTATTATTTCCTGAAAGTGGAAATCACCCAAATTATCACTAACTTATAAAGAGTATATAAAGTATGACAAACTGATTATTGAGCAATAATAATGATTCAAGTACAGCTACTAAGAAGAGGGAAATAATCTGATGACATACATTTCTTTAGAAATATAAATGATTGGGGCGCCTGGGTGGCTCAGTGGGTTAAAGCCTCTGCCTTCGGCTCAGGTCATGATCCCAGGGTCCTAGGATCAAGCCCCACATCAGGCTCTCTGCTCAGTGCAGAGCCTGCTTCTCTCTCTCTCTCTCTCTCTCTCTGTCTGCCTCTCTGCCTACTTGTGTTCTCTGTCAAATAAATAAATAAAATCTTAAAAAAATAAAAAGAGTTGTCCTGGTTTTTAAAAAAATATATAAATGATCAATTAAATTCAAAGTTTAACAAAATGTAAAAATTACAGTAACAGATGATGCGTTTTAGGTGGCAAAATCTTAAAAGTTACACATGTAATACTCTAAAGTAGTTAAGATTTTGGTTATTCTGTACATGAGGAAGGAGAAATGATAGATGTTTGAAGTGTTTATACTTCTCAGTGTCTTAATCTGGGCTACAACAATATTTGGGCTGAAATAAATCACTGACTACTACCTAATGTTCTTTTGCTATTCATTGTATATGCCATAATAAAATAACAATGCTAAAATAATTAAAAGAATAAAATAAAAAAGAACCATTGAGACATATGAGTTTCATTTGTTTTATGAGAAAAAACAGCATTAAATTAATTCATTTATTTTTAAAGATTTTATTTATTTATTTGACAGACAGAGATCACAAGTAGGCAGAGAGGGAGGCAGAGAGAGAGAGGAGAAAGCAGGCTCCCTGAGCAGAGAGCCTGATGTGGGGCTCGATCCCAGAACCCTGGGATTATGACCTGAGCCGAAGGCCGAGGCTTTAACCCACTGAGCCACCCAGGTGCCCCAAATTAATTCATTTTTATCTCTAATTTAAAAATGGGTTTGTCCATACATTATAACTTTTAAAAAAGCTTTCTTTCCTGTCTCTGCATAAAAGATTTCAGTTTTCTTAACATCACTGTATAAATAATACAATTATAATAAATAAAATCCTTGGGATATAACTAATTTTTGTCTAAGAGTGCTTCCTTTAGTCAAGAAATGACATAAGATTATAAACTGAATTTAGAAGCACTGCTTAATGTTATCACAACAGATTACAGTACTAGTTAATGTAGAAATGGGAACATCAAATATCCTATTAGAAACATTAATACTATAGAAAATTAGTTATTCAATAGCCATTATTACACTACAATCCTTTCTTCCATGATACAACTCACTCATATGCTAACATTCATGAACACAATTTTGTCAACTGTAATGATATTTACATCTAATTTGTTCCTCATTTTTCCATGCTGGAATGGAAAATTTCTTTATTCACTCACTCCATTTAATTAAGATTCTAGGTGACTAGGTCACAGAGCTCCTTTATTCTTGGAGATCAATGTAAAATTATTATTAAATTGCTAAAACTTTTTTTTTTAATTGCTAAAACTTTTCAGGAAAATAAGCCCATCAAAATTTGGATCTGAATATTAAATTTGAGACCCCATAATTGCGAGAGATCATAATTTGGGGGGACCAAGAATCGAATACTTCATTTGAAGCTAATGGTCTTAAGCTAAAACTAACTTTCACAGCAAGAGCCACATTTTAAGTACTCCAACTACAGATGGCTGGTGGATATCCCATTGGTAGTGTAGAATTATAGAATATTTCCATTCTTGCAGTTCTATTGGATAGCATTGGTAAGCACTTCAGTCTATACACATGAATTTGTGAAAGAAATCTCTTTCTATTTACTGGTGGGTTAGGCAGAGAAGAAACTGCTTGCCTGTTTAAGAAAAGCTACAGAATATCCACTGTGGAAATTAGTCCTGTACCTTAATTGACAAGAAGACTAGAAATATACTTTCCATCCAGAAAGAGGTGTTAATATAAAATCATACAAAGGCTTACAAATTCAGATATCATTGAACAAAGCAATCTTGAGTCATCTGCAGCAGACAATGAGGGAGATCTAACTGAAATATACTATTCTCATCTTCTTTCTTGTCAGATTTCCAATTAGCATTAATATTACAAATTTAGGGGAATGAATAAGGTTCAGCATCAGTCACTTGTGGCAGTCCAACTTATTTTTCCTAAGGTTTTAACTTTAATTTTCAGATTAAGAAAATACCAAATGTGGTCATTTGAAATCAAGAGAGTACAACTTTAATTTTCATGAATTATCACATTCATTTTATGTTAACCTAGTAAGTATAACCTATACTTACTGTCAATGAAATATAATTCTTAGATGCAAATAAATAAATAAAGATGAAAAGAGTCAAATTGTAATTTTTTCAAGTAATACATTTGATAACATAGAAAATATTAGTAATTTGGGGAGTATTTTTTGAAAAACAATCATGTCACTATTTTGCTAGATAATTTATTAAATCAATACGGGGCACTTCGGTGGCTGAGTCAGGTAAGCTTCTGCCTTTGGCTCAGGTCAGGATCTCAGAGTCTTGGGATCAAGCCCCACTGTCATATCGGGCTCCCTGCTCAGCAGGGAGTCTGCTTCTCTCACTTCTTCAGCCCCTCTCCCACATGAGTGCTCTCTCTCTCTCTCAAATAAATAAAATCTTCTAAAAAATTACTAAATTAATATCACTGCTGAAACAGAGAAAGCATCTAATAAAATTCATCCAGATTTGTTTGTTGCCTGTCTGTTTGGTTGTTGTTAACTTGTTTTTTGGGTTTTTTTTTTGGGGGGGGGGAATGGGGAGGAAACCAAGTTAAAAATTTTATTGAAAAAATACATAGAAGTAAAATAAAAGTATATAATGTATATTGATATTGGAAAATAAGAAAATGTGGAAGACCTGTGCTATAATGCTAAAACATTATACAAAGGAATAAAAGAAGATCTAAATAAATTGTGATGACTCTTAAATACAAACAAGAAAATTTGAATACTTGACTTTTCTTTTTTCCTTTTCTTTCTTTCTTTCTTTTTTTCTTTCCTTCATTGTTTTTTAAAGATTTTCTTTATTTATTTGACAGAGATAGAACAAGAGAGCACAAGTGGGGGGAGGGAGAGGGAGAGTGTGAAGCAGTCTCCCTGAAGAGCAGGGAACCCAATGCAGGGCTCAATCCCAGGCCCCCAGGTTCATGTCCTGAGCTAAAGACAGCTACTTCATGGACTGAACCACTCAGGTACCCCTGAATACTTTCCAAATTACTTTATATATTAAATCTAATTCCCACCCAATCCCCAAGAGGATTACTTATGAAAATAGTCAAAATTTCACATGAAAATTCAAAGTATAAGAATAGAGCAAAGCAGCTACAAAAAAAAGAACTAGAAGCAGAAATTCCACCTAGTTTTACAAAATGCCAAGATGTATTACAAGTAATAATTAAGACACAGAAACACTGTTGTAGGAATAACCCAACAAAATACAGAAATAGATTGAGTAGATCATGAATATAGCTCTGAATATATAGAAAATTAGTATATAAGACAGTTGGCATTTCATATTAATGGAGAAATGCAGAAATACACAAGAAATGTGGATCACAGAAGCAAATGTGGCAAAAATATAAAATTGTTTTCTATTTCAAACCATATGAGAAAATAAATTAGAAATAAATCAACAAAATCAATAAGCTAGATATGAGAAGTAAAACGTAACAGTGTCAAAACATAGGAAAATTCTTTGGCCTTAAGACAAAACAAAAACAAAAACAAACCTAAGAATTTGTAGCTCAACCAGAAAAGTGTGTGTAGGGTGAAAATTGATACCAATATAGTGAATTTAAGACTTTCTGAAGTACAAAACTCTCTACATAAAATAATACCCAAACATATAGTGAAAGATGCTTTTTCTAAGACATAGAAATTAAATTTCAATGTCAAGAAAAAATGAAGAACTCCTACACACCAATATGAGACAGATAATCTAGAAGAAAAATAGGCATTGCCTATGCACAAACATTTTACAGAATAAATAATATGAAGTCCATTAAATACATTTTTTTTTAAAGATTTTATTTATTTATTTATTTATTTGTCAGAGAGAGAGAGGAGTGAGAGTGAACACAAGCAGACAGAGTGGTAGGCAGAGGCAGAGGGAGAAGCAGGCTCCCAGCTGAGCAAGGAGCCTGATGCGGGACTGGAGCCCAGGACACTGGGATCATGACCGGAGCCGAAGGCAGCCGCTTAACCAGCTGAGCCACCCAGGCGTCCCCATTAAATACATTTTGAAAAATATTTAAGATCATCAGTATTCAAGTAAGTAAAGTAAAAATCAATATCTTATCACTTTCATTACTCAGTTATAAAGTCACCCTGGGGTGTAACAGGCTGGGATTAATTTTTTTGGAGTGTGATATTATATATTACTCTCATACACTCTTAGTGGGAATTGTAATTGGCATGGCCATTTAAAAGAGCAATATTAGAGTAAATTCAACCATGATGCTTCTTGAGCTGAACAGAGGTATAGTAAACCAAGGCTTGGGAAAATTACCCTGATATGTACAAAATTAAGATATGATAGTTGGAATTTTATATAGGTAATTAATTAGGACCACATATTATCAAGCTGTTGGGATTTAACTGCTTGATTTACAGGACTATAAATGAATATACATACATATACACTTATCAGATATTTCTTTGATTTTTGTCTTATAAAATTATATTTGTAATCATCTTTAAATACTTAAAAGTTATAGAATCATTTTACTTTTAAAGTAGTTCCAAAAATAGTACACTTAACTGTCACTTTTTAATTCTAGATGCAATAGGAAGTATTCTTGCAACTCTGATGTGGCTTTAAAGTGTTTAAATTGCTAAATATTATCTTTTGTTGTTGTTGCTATTGTTAGTGTGCTAGATGACTAGAACATGATTAGTCTAAGTTCGTGAGTTTACAGCCCTTACTGTAGGCTAAAGTCTGCTCTAGGCTGTACTTGTAGATGAATGTACAGGTATATCACTGGCTTACAGAAAGGGCAGGAATGCCAAAAACAACAAAGTTCTCCTTCCACTTGTGATGAAAGGAATCCTTAGCTCTTAGAGATCTTTTGGACATCTGTATGTCTTGAACTATCTTTTCAAAGAATGGGGCCCTTCAGTTTAAGAACATGTTGGGGGGACAAAAAGGAAGTGGGGGGGATAAAGAACAATTGAAAGGAGGAAAGGAAGGGAAGACAAAGGGAGGGAGAGAGGAAAGGAGGAATAGAAGAAAGAAGAAAAAAGAAGGAAGAGACGAAAGAGAAGCAAAAGGGAAAGAAAAAAAAGATAATGTTCTTGCTTGATAAAAGTTCCATGCCATTCTTTCACAAGCTCTAGAAAAAGGAACATACAAACACAAAGATTTCACTTGACTCTTCTGGTTATAAGTGAAGGAAATCTCCTAATGCAACAAACTGAGTTTACTTTGATAGGATTTTTAAAAGCAGCAGCAGCATTGCTGCCTGGCAAAGAGCAGTCATTAGTTAACAGCAAATCACAACACAAGGGCAAGAAGATGTGTAGTGTTAAGATCTCACATTTCACATCATCAGCTGCTAGCACACAAATGAGAATTTCCTCTGGCTTAAGTCATGTCTCACAAAGAGATCTTCAGAAGGGTTCATTTTGGCAGAGTTCCCTAAAAAATTGCACAGCCTTTTGGTTCTTTAAACAAAATTGACTATGTCATATTGATGAGGGAGCAGGAGGCTGGCTGAGGACAAAGCAAAAGTTGGCACCTTGCACCCCTTCTCCACCGGCTCCCCTCGGTAATATGTGTAGCATTCCTCAGGTATCCCTGACCGCCATAAAGAAACAAATAATTAACTTGCAGAAATCACAATCCTACAGGACAGAAGTCTCCCTTGGTTTACAAATGTCCTAGAGATCTACAGACAAAGAAGTTACCTTATCAATAGCACAATTTCCAGAAGCAAATAACTCAGTTCCTCAAGCCCTAATGTCACCCTCCCCTCCATAAACAAAACTGAAGGAGACAGAGATAGAAGGAAATGTAAGTATAGTTAAATCTCTTCTGAACCTAAATCTCACTAACAAAGACGATTGATAGCAGGATTCTGACATCCCACCAGGAATCTCCCAACTATCATGATGTTAATGGCTGGCCAAAAGACACCTTGTAGGCCCTCTTTAGCATATGAAAGCTCCATTGAAAACTCCTTTTTCCTCACCTTCCCCCAACCTCAAGGTACATAACCTGCCATCCCTCACAACCCCAGGAAGCAGCTCTTCCTGTCCATGGGTCTTGTCCCCGTGCTTTAATAAACCATCATTTTGCACCAAAGATGTCTCAAGAATTCTTTCTTAGTCATCGGCTCCGGACCTCAGCCCACTGAACCTTACCTAGGTTCTAGAACTTCATCAATACATTCTTTTGGGCTTTTTCACAATGTTCTTTGGTGTCTTATATCCAAATTGTGAGATGCCAGAGGAAAAGGAAGGAAAGAAGGGAGGGAGAGAGGGAGGGAGGAAGGGAGAGAGACAAAGGGAGAAAATAAGGAGGGAGGGAGGGAGGAAGGAAGGAAGGAAGGGAGGGAGGGAACAGGGAGGAAGGAAGGAAGGAAGGAAGGGAACAGGGAGGAGGGAGGAAGGAAGGAAGGGGGATGGACAAAGGAACTGAAGAGATGAAAACACTGAAAAGAATGCAATTGATAGCAAAGCCATACAATAGCTTGAAGCAGTTGAAGGTGAAAGTTTAGATTATGCAACTTTTTGATAATCAAATAAAGTCAGCATATACTCCACCTAGAAAAGCGCTCGAAAGTAAGCATATTTTTAAAATATCCATATGTATTTTACTGCTTTATGACTATTTTTGACAGAATATGAGCATACTACTAAGAATTAATTAGTGTAACATCTTGAATATCTGGTAAATCAGAAATAGCTTAAATCGAATGGGCACTGGCCATATACAAGATATATTTCTAGATACTGGAAAATAATAGTAAGGGAAACAGAAAAAAGATTGTTCTCTTGGATTTATCATTCTATGGGGAGGGTAATGGACAGGCATAATAAATAATAAATGTGAAAATTATGTTGTTTTTAAGAAATAATATAAACTTGGACTTAGTTAAGAGATTAGAAATTCTGGGGCGCCTGGGTGGCTCAGTGGGTTAAGCCGCTGCCTTCGGCTCAGGTCATGATCTCAGGGTCCTGGGATCGAGTCTGGCATCAGGCTCTCTGCTCAGCAGAGAGTCTGCTTCCTCCTCCTCTCTCTCTCTCTCTCTCTCTCTGCCTGCCTCTCTGCCTACTTCTGATCTCTCTCTGTCAAATAAATAAATAAAATCTTTTAAAAAAAAAGAGAGAGATTAGAAATTCTGTAGGAGGTGTTGAAATTCTAAATAGATTGGTCCTGGTAGTGTGGAGAAACCTGATGGGGTGGGGATGGCGGGGGGGGGGGGGGGGGGTAGAGGCTGGCAGTGGGGGAGGGGGAGTGAAAGAATTCACCTGAGGCAGAAGGAAGGAGATAAAGGTTTACTGAATAAGCTGCAAGGGAGCAGTGGGCAGGACAGGAAAGGAGAGGCTGTGTGCCAGAAGGCAGTAGTGGGGGCCTCTAGTTAGGGGAGGGAAGCTGAGGAAGTATGGGAACATATGGAAATTTCCTTTTTTGGTACATGTGCCTGGTTGTAAGTAGCCCATTGGTTAGCTACAGTTTATGGATTATTTTAAAAAGATTTTATTTATTTATTTATTTATTTGACAGAAAAGATCTTATTTATTTATTTATTTGCTTGTTTATTTATTTATTTATTTATTTGGCAGAGAGAGCCAGAGAGCACAGGCTGGGTAGCAGCAGGAGAGATTAAGGGAGAAGTAGGTTTCCTGCTCCAGCACTATCCCAGGGCTCTGGGATCATATCCTGAGCCAAAGGCAGATGCTTAATTAATTGAGCCACCTAGCGGCCTTAGGCTTTTGGATATTTTGAGGTGCATCACCTAATGGGCCTTTTGCATTCAGCCCAGCCTCTACAAGTAGTGCTTGCTTAAAAGAAAGAAGTTAAGAGAATTAGCTCTGCTGTTATCCCTATGAATGATGAGGGTAGGAAAGAGAACTGCAGTACAAAGGTCCTAATTTGAACATGACTACCAAAGACATACAAAGGGTGGGAACATCAAGAAGGAGATAAAGTTCTTTTATCTACTTCTGATAAAAGGCATCCTTATCTCACAGAGACCTTTTGGGCACTGAAATGTATTGGACAGAACTTTTCAAGAAATTGGGCCCTCCATTTTACTTGGTGTGTTTGGTGACCAAGAATAGCATTATAGACAGCAGTAAGAGATATGCAGAAGCAGTCAGAACCCTGGGCAAGGAAGAAACATTTTTGTTTTAGTGAAAAAAAAAATGAACACTCAGTAGTGAAAGTAATTTGCCCAAGATTACTCAGCTAGTCAATGGACTGAATTCTCAGTTTTCCTTCATCTTATTCTAGGTGCTTTTTAGTCATTGGAGATTTACATGTAAACAGCACACTCATTTTATTTTTGTCTCTGCTCTTAGCAATAGTGGTTTGAAATCTTAGAGACCACAAATTTAGATATACATTTAGTATTCTGGGAGGAAAAGAAAAACTTTGAATATGTTTAAGTAGAAAAAGAAGTGAGAAGAACAAAATGAGGAAGAGATCAAAAGTACAAGCAATCTTTAACATTTAAGAGTCTAGGAGATGAATTTTATTGAAGAGGATCCACAATCCTCAGTAGTGATAGATTTAACTTTTATGTCAAGTATAAATGCATGCACAGGTAATGAACAAGAATAAATGTCAGAGGGATTGAGCCATTTCTGTAATATGAATAGTCAGGCAGCTAAATTTATGTTCCTACTGAAAACAACTCAAACTACTGGCTTAAAAATTTTTTAAAGCACATGAAACAAACAGCTGCAAAAATAGTAATCCTTTTGCATTAAAGAGCTGGCATGTTAATGTAGATTAATCAGCATTTAAAAATCTAAATAATACAAAATGTAAATGGAATCCTAAAGCTGATTTTGAAAAGGGAGAATTTGCCAAACTGATTTGAGTTTTGCATAGGAAACAAAGGGCCCAGCATTTGACCACTGACAGCTGAAGATTAAGCAGGAAATGCCCAATCAGTAAAACTGGGACTAAGGGGTTAAATCCTTAGTTTGAGGGTAAACCAGAAGTAAACATTTCCCCACTCTCACAGGCTCATTAAACTACAAGAGGAATTGCATTATTTAACACTAAGCACAGGAGAAGCAAAAACCAAAATAAAGCCTGAGAAGTAATGACTAGCTTGGCCTCAGAATTGTGGTCCAAATTCAAAGTAACTAGGTAAATTTTAAAAGGCCTTAGTGAATAATTAATCTAAAATTTTCACAATATATTAGTGGCTAAGGGGCTTAACAAGAGAGAAAACAAATCATTTTTGGAAGTATGTATGGTCAACATAATCCTCAGTGATATCTTTATGCCACCGTTAGTTACAACAGTGTCTCTGTGAGGGAGCAAGGTCTGGCGGGGCTTCCTACTCTGTCATCTTGCTGATGTCACTCCGAGATATTCGGTTTTTATTGGTGAGTTATAACGTTCATTAATTATTCTGTACAATATTTTGTTCTATCAATATTCCCCAAAGCATGGCTCATTTTGCCTGAACTTTTTGTGAAAATAATATGGTGTATGCTGAACACCTGTTCTTCTTATGAGAGACCAGAATTTTGGTATATGCTAAGCAGAGAGTGATGATATGATCAGTCTCCAATAAAAACCCTTAGCATTTTGTCTTCAATAAATTTTACTGAACAATATTTCCACTTTTCTTCCAGATCGTTTGAATTTTCCATATTAATTTTTATGTAATTTATTCATTCTTCATACATTCATTCATTTTCTCCATATTCAGGTAAGACATATGACAAAGGCAAAGGGTTTTGATTTCTAAGACCTTATGTATACCCACAGGAGATAAGTGGTTTCCCTTAATAGTCCCAATTTGGTGG
Organism: Mustela putorius furo; assembly: GCF_011764305.1. Classification (NCBI taxonomy): domain Eukaryota; kingdom Metazoa; phylum Chordata; class Mammalia; order Carnivora; family Mustelidae; genus Mustela; species Mustela putorius. The sequence goes on from NW_025422117.1 coordinate 11,842,194, forward strand.
GAGAGTAGGGGAATCTTAATTAAAAAAGTGTTCTTTGCTTAGCACTGAAATCTTCATCCAAGAATCACAATGATTTCCATTGGTATGAAGGGTTTGTATAATAAGAATAGGAGGTGGAAATAGACCTGTATAACCATATACCATGAGAAGGTTACTATGAGAATGTTACCATGAGAAGATAACACCTTTTGGATAACAAGAGCTCCATTAGATGCAATTTTATTAAACTTAGGCAACTATTTCTGGACTGTCTGTTCTCCAAAGTAACACATTAATTATTATTATTTTTTTAATTTAAGAAATGCTTTATTGTTAAATTATCTGCCTTTACTACCAAGTATATTAATCCTTGTGGAGGAAAGGAAAGTGCTTGTTTCCACTCTGCTCAAAAGCCACAATGGTAAAGACTAAGGGAAACAAGGAGCGGTTTGGGTATACAAATAAGAACATGACAGTCTTCAGGCAAGATCCTATGTCAGGCTGTTTAGAATCTGCTCTACTTTTCTTCCACAACAACTTTACATAATTTTTCCCCATTAGATGATTAAATCTATATTATTAACAAGAATGCATATTATCTGGATCAAGATCACCTTATAAATTTCTCTTTTTTTGAAAGTTTATATTTTAGGGGTACCTGGGTGGCTCAGTCAGTTAAGCATCTGCCTTCAGCTCAAGTCATGATCCCAGGGTCTTGAAATGAGCCCCACAGTAGCCTCCCTCTCCCTCTGCCTGCCACCCCCACTGCTTCTGCTCTCTCTCTCTCTGTCAAATGAATAAAATCTTTTTAAAAAATTTTATTTTTCACAGATCAATTTTACCATAGCATTCTTAGTTCTTTAGTTCTTATAATTACTCAACCTGAGTTATAAAATTAAAATAGAAAAAAGAATGAGGCACACGTTTAAAAAAGAATGCTGCTTCTTTGTATTAAATTGCTCCAATAAAGAATGAATTGGCACTTTATAGTCACTTAATTAGGAAAAGGGTATTTTATTTTTATCTCTTATATCACAACTTACAAAATAGTGACTTTAATGGTTCTGCTCACTTAATTATGTCAACAATTAAGAGACTGTTAAACACTAAGCTATAACTTGTCTTGTTGAATTTGATTCATTTTACCGGCCTACTTATATTTCAACTGATTCCTTTAAGTATTTGGATAAAAAGAATGTTATAATGAGAGAAAATGATATGGATCCTGTTATTTTGATTAGGCACACTGTAATTTAATTTAATAATACAAATAAAAAGTAAAATGTAAAATATAATTTAAATGCACATAATTAATTCTATTTGTGTATCATTCGATGATTCAAAAAGTATTACAGTGAACTTGGTCTTTGTTTTCAGTTATCATTTTAGTTCTGTTTCTGGCATTTATGAACGCAATGCCCTCAGGAATTTTCTTAATCTCTTTATACCACAGTGTCAAAACTATTAAAGGGAGGATCCATCAAATAATAGGAGCTACTGCTTAAAAGTGTGTCTCAGATTAATGAGATTAAAACACATTAATGAGATAAAACCCCAGAATGCATATCTTTGACAAATTAATTATGCCATAAAAGTTAACCCTAATTATAATATTATAATTTTTCCTTTTTTATCATTATTTATCAGTCTCCTTGCATCCTTGCATACACTATCTTCCCATCAGTCACTAAATAATGGATTTCTCAAAGCTTGCCTTTTTTTTTTTTTTTTTTTTTTGGTTCTCATTGTGTATCTTTTCCCTTGACAATCTTATCCACATATGTGTACATTTAATGTCCCCATTTTTATGATGGATCTGAATACAAATTTCATTGCATATTATTCCCCCAAACTATATCAATATTCCCAAATGATTATACAATATAATTATATAGATATTTCAGTATAACTCAGTAAATAAATGAGAATATTTCTCTAAAACCTTGATTTATACTAGCATTCCTCAGTCAAGGTCTACTGCATAGAGCATTTATAGAACTGTCAGTATTGACCCTTTCTACTCTTCATCTTTCTACACCCAAGCATTCATCAAACTTTTAGATTTAAACACATAAATGCTTATTAAAATATACTCATTTTCCCTAATCTCTGATACACTTTCATATTTCAACTTCTCATCCTGCTGCTATCACCTTCCAACTAATATCTCCACATGCATTCAACCTCTGTATTCTACTTCAACTGTTCTTTGTATTAGAGCTGAAGTGACCTTAATAAAATATGAATGCAATCATTCCAACCCTCTGCTTAAATACCTGTAATCTGTTTTGACTGGGAGAGAACTGTTGGAGTATGAATTTGGTGGTATGGACATATGTCTATTAAGAATATTTGACAGCTGGGGCACCTGTGGTCATTGGGTTAAAGTCTCTGCCTTTGGCTCAGGTCACCATCCCAGGGTCCTGGGATCAAGCCCCGCATCATCTGGCTCTCTGTTCAGCGGAGAGCCTGCTTCCTCCTCTCTCTCTGCCTGCCTGTCTGCCTACCTGTGATCTCTGTCAAAAAAAAAAAAAAAAAAAAAAGAATATTTGACAGCTGATAAAAACAATAATGTTATTTGCCAGCATTTTTGAGTATTTGCTGAGATAGACACTGAACTAAGTATACAACAGGCATTATATCTTGTTCAACACTCCCAAAAGTCTGAGATTATAGATAACCTTAATTACTACCACATAAAGAAACTAAAATGTTAAGCAAGATGATATAGAGAGAATCCTAAAAATTCCATTAAAAACCTCTTAGAACTAATAAGCATATTCAGTAAAGTTGCAGGATACAAAATCAGCATACAAAAGTCAGTTGTGCAGAAGAGTGGATAAAGATGTGATACACACACACACACACACACACACACACACACACACACACACACACACACACAGTGGAATACTATACAGCCATCAAAAATGAAATCTTGCCATTTGCAATGACGTCAATGGAACAGAGGGTATTATGCTTAGCAAAATAATTCAATCAGAGAAAGAAAATTATCATATGACCTCACTGATATGAGGAATTTGAGAAACAAGACAGAGGATCATAGGGGAAGGAAGAGAAAAATGAAACAAGATGAAACCCAAGAGGGAGAGAAACCATAAAAGACCCTTAATCTCAGAAAATAAACTGAGGGTTGCTGGAGGAGGACGTGGGAAGGATGGGGTGTCTGGATGATGGACATTGTGGGGGGGAGGGTGTTCTATGGTGAGAAAAAAGAAATTTTAAAAAAGTCAGTTGCATTTCTATATACTAACAACTTTCTGAAAAAGAAATTAAGAAAGCAACCTCATGTACAACATCACCAAAAAGAATAAAAATAAGAATAAAGTTAACAGTGGAAGTAAAAGACTTGTATATGGAGAACTATAAAACACTGATAGAAGAAATTAAACAAGAAAAACAAATCCAACTACATATGACACCATGGTTCAATCTGGAGGACATGATGCTAAGTGAATTAAGGAAGTCACACACACACACAAAAACAGTGCATGATTCCATTTATATGATGTAGCTAAAATGGTCATATCCATAGCATTATAGAATGGGATAGTGGTTATAAGGGCTGCAGGGAGTGTGAAATGGAAAGATACTATGAATGGGCATAGTACTTCAGGTAAGCAGGTTGAATAAGCTCTAGAGATATGCTGAACAATGGTGGACCTATAGTCAACAATAGTTTTTATACACTGAAAATTTTAAGAGGGTAGATTCTAAGTTAAATTTCCTTATGACAATTTAAAAAAAAATAAGAAACTTGAAAAATTGGTCAAAGTCCCTTTATTAAGGTATGCAGCATGGATGCCTGACTAGTGTATTTGTATTTAATTTTGTATTTAATCTCTCTGCTTTTAAAGAATACTTACAGCAGGCAGATCTTTATTTATAAATGAGAATAGATTGATTAAACAAAATAAAATTGGGAATATATAGAAAATAGTTGCTATAATTTGACCACGGCAGGGCATGGGGAAATTAGACAACTGTTCAGTATGGTAACAGAGTTAATAAGGAACATATATTTTCTCATTCCACACACAAAATGCACTGAATTAAATACAACACACATACTTATCTGAGATAAACACAAATAAGAAACATTTCAGAAATTAAAGGTGGAGTAGCAAGGCAAGCTACACTGAGATAGCTCATCAGTGGATAGAAACTGAATGTAGGATTTAGCGTCTGGAGTCAAAATCACAAATAAAAATGGATGATAACTCTTTATTCTCTTTAATGACGGAGAGCTAGAACTAAGCATGAAAGTGTAAGTATTTATCTGTGAATGAGTACAAGATAAAGAAAAGGAAAACATCATCCTGTCCCCTCACCCCATCCCACTCCCTGCCACTGATCTTGACACAATACTCTAACTTTTAAATTTTGTGTTTTGAACTGAGGCCAAAGGGAAACAGTTGTTACGAATTTTTAACTACCAAGTGTCTTAAAGGTTCTCCTTGAAAAGAGCTTCAGCTAAAAATGTGTTTATAGTAAAAAATTATAAACCAGATGAGGAAATGAATTGCCATCAGAGTGGAAATCTACATTCCAAAAATTGCTGGTCAACCTTTAAAAAATGACTACTATTAGTGCACTGAGAATTGAGTAGTTAGCAATTAGAATATAGAGCCTAGAAGAGTGCTAACAAGGTGAAAGAACAGTTAGTAATAATTTCCATTTTCTGGTCTGGTTAACTGGGTGGTTGATGGTGCCATCCACCAAGTTAAAAAATGCAAAAGAAAATGTTGGGAAAAAATTGTATGTTCAATTTGGGACTTCTGGATTTGGAGATGCCTGCGGCACACTGTCTTAGTCAATGTGGGTTACCATAACAAAATACCATAGGGTGAAAATAAATAAAAATTTATTTTCTCACAGTTTTGGAGGTTGGGAATTTTAAGACTAAGGTGTCAGCCAATTTGATTCCTTATGAGAGATCTCTTTCAGGCTTGCAGATAGGCGCCTTCTTGCTCTTGCATGGTCTTTCCTTGGTGTGGTGTGTGTGCGTGTGTGTGTGTGCATATGTGTGTATAGACAAAGAGAGAAGGAGAAAGAAAGAGCCCCAGTTTCTCTTCTTATGTGGGAATTAATCCCTTCATGAAGACTCCACCCTAAAGACCTTATCCTCATCTAATCATAGTTACTTTCCAAAAGTCCCATCTCCAAATACCATCACAGGGATCAGGGTTTCAAAATACAAATTTTGGGGAAATACAGACATTCATTCTATAACAGTGATAAATGTTTTTTTTATCAGAAATATGTTCATTGAAGATGAATTTTTGTCATTAATCAAGAATTGTTGATACCATTAATTAATAATAGACAATTTGGATTCCACAGAAATCCCAAAAATTTATCTTGAATTAATTCATTCAATTAACAGGACTTTGAGTGCCTATTCGGTATCAGCCACTGTCAAAAGCATTTGAAATACATCAGTGAATAAAATAAAGAACGTTGGCCTGAGGTGGCTTTCCTTATAAGAAGAGAGATGATAAACAATAAATATAATAGATAAATAAATTAAATGATATGTCAAGAGGTAGTAGAATATGGAAAATTCCTCTTTGAGTGTGCAGTGTTAATGGAGCAAAATGATTGCATCTTTCTTTTTCTTATCTTTTACAATAGTATCTTGAAGGCTTGCCCCTCATAAAAGGATATTGTTTTTCTCTACACTTTGAATCTTACCTTGCCTTGAGACTTGGTTTAAGTAGTAGAATGCAGTCGCACTAAAGTGCATCAATTCTAATCTAGACCTCAAGCACTGGATACTTTCACTTTCCAAATCTCTCCTTCCACCATGTGAATCAGCTTGGGCTATTCTGTGAAGGATGAGAGACCACATTACCAAAACTTAGACATCCCAATTGGCCTAGCTAAAATGTACAACATGCAGAAGAGTCTATCCAAGTCAACTTCCTTACTCACATCTGACCACACGTCACAGAAGACCAGCTGAGACAGTATGCATATATACACATAGCATATATACATATAGATGTATAGGGAAACACATACACTCATATATACCTGTGTACGTATAGTGAAAACTTGTGAAATAATATGCAAGTGTAGAAAGTTATCCTTCAAATAGCTTCTACACATTAAAGTAGCTACTTAACAAAAATTCTGTTTTAGACCATTTTCCAGACTTATAGCATATCTTTCCATCTACTGTCTTTGAGGTCTATACCTTTTTCATTCTCTTATAGAATAATGCACTTTACTCCCAAAATTGGACTTTATTCCCAAATTTTGGACTTTATTAAGAACTATCTGCTGGAAATCAGGAGCAGAATACTGCAACAACCGGAAATATGGATTGCATGTTTATGGGTTCTCTTCCATGTTTTTACAGTACTTATTTAAATCATTCCATCCTCACTGTCATTCTATGGCATGTGTAAAATTATTGTATCCATTTACAAACAAAAGAAAAGAAGCACACAGAAGTTAACTGTCCCTGGGCCACACAATTGAGACAGAATTTGAATTCAGGTAATTTGATTCCCAAATCCCACTCATAACTATGCTAAAGTGCCTATCATAAACTAGTCCTGCATTATATGTGTCCCCTTTAAATATTATACCTATATATTTTAAACATGACTGGCTATAAGGAAACTTTTTTTCCTAAAACTGTCATTCAGAAAAGAAAGAGAGAGGCATTTTACATTTGTGTTCCTTCACAGTACTTTTTAAAGTGTTCTCTCAATGGTTTTACTTAAAAATTAAAATGTTAATTTTACATACAACTACATAATGGTCACTTTAGACAGTTCATAAACAAATCTGTTATAATCAGCTTAGAAAACAAACAAACAAAAAAAACCCTGCTTAATTCAATTAAGCACTTAGTTTGTGAATACTGAAGATAGGTAACTATAGGAAGAATAAAGACACAATTATTTTAATTTTAAGTGAATAAATATCTGAAGCTTCAGCTAAAAATTTTCATTAAAGATAATATACATTTTTAAAACCTTCTGTACTACAAATAACTTGAGCAAAAGTGAAGGTGAACTTCTGAGGATAAGTATGCCATATAACTCAAAAATTTTAGTGTTTATTATAAAGATTGAAGAGAAAGATAAAAAGTCTATATATTTTTTTCAATAAAAAAGGAATAGAAAATATATAATAGATTTAGTACATTTCCTTAAAGTTTGTAGTTTAGTATTGCATTGACTAAATGATAAATGTGCAAACTAGATTAATAGGCATATTATTTTAAGCAAACGTTTGACAACTGCATCTGTAGTACTGTAAGTAATCAGCCACAGGCACCATATTGGCACAAACAGTATTAATAGTATCAACTTTGATTATTTGTTGTGCATGCAATACCCTTCGCTTTTTTTACTTTCTGACTTCTGTTTGCTTGTTTTCTTCCTTGCTTATTTAGGTTTGGATTTTCTCTTTAGAAAATAGAAAATAGAAAAATAAAAAAAGATAACCTTTCCTTAAATGTGTCTTATATACAGATACCTCTGAATTGGCAAAATGAATAAATAAAAGTGCACATATAATTTTTAAAAAATTTTGTCTTTTAAAATACACATTTACATGTCAATAAAGATGTGCAAGATCATTTAAATTTCATAACAATATGCTATGAATATATATATATAAAGCATGGATTCTTGTTTCATCTCTTACACATTTATTCCTTTTTCTTCCATTGTGTTGAACATTGTAGTTCATCTTACTGGTATGGACTTATATTATATACTTATATTCAAGTTAGTTATGCATTTTATTATTTTAATAAACCAGTGAAGATTCATGACTATTTAAATTAGGAGAGGATGATATGACATGCCTGAAAGCTAAATAGCTAACCGAATTTACCTGAGGGACATATCATAATTTCCTATGTAACCTCTTCAACCATCAGTCATTATCAATACCTGACTTCAGTTCATACAATGGAGAAAAGAATATGTACTTCCTATAATAGCAAATATCTCAAGTAGGATAAACTGCAAATTACAAAAATAATACAGAACTGCCCCTTTAACAATATCACATGTCACTCTCGGTATTAAACTGAGGTCTTCAAAAAATTAAAGCAAAGTACAAAGACATATTTAAATAGTTAACATCAAATTTAGCATGGGACTTTAAAATATTTCATTTGAAGCATATTGTTTCTATTTCTTCTTTCCATATGCACATTGGATATATAGAGTATGTGAACATTGATTTAATTAAGCAAATTATTTTGAGCAGCTGAGTCATAAACTGAGATATTTGGGAAGAAAAATGAGCAGTAGACAGTTTGGTATGTCAGGCTATTTAAATCAACTTCAAAATTTTTCCCTTTGAAATTTCTCCCAATTTCTGGTCCAAATCTATAAGGTAAATTGATGTAATTAATGTTCAGGAAGATGCATCACTCCTTATTCATACCAACTAAATAAATTATATTCTTTATAAAGAACTTGCTTCCAAGCAAGGCAAACTAAGATGTTGAAAGAACTATAAAATTTGAAAAACTAATATCTTTAGACGATGAAAAATCAAAGGAAAACTGTAGCTGTAAAAATGTTTGTATTACTGAAAAACTATGTGTAAGAGGAAATTGAAGAATCCACAATTCTTTTGGTTGAACCAATGCTAAATTTCATTTCAGAGGAAGAAACATAGATAAGAGAAAATAGAAGTCTGACAATAATTTGACTTTTATTAAATTATTCTTGTTCCACTTATACTAAGCATTGGTGTGGGGGGGAGAAGGAACAGCTAAATTGGGATATTATGTAAGAATTTATTCTTTGTAAAATAATATATTAAAATATATTTTGACTTACTTTAAACTAATTTACTGATGCATTTTTATTTGTATCTGCTTTATAGAGATTCACTCAAATTGTTTCATATTGAAGATTTGCTTTTTTGGTTTTAATTATTTATGGAGTAGTGTCATTATTTACAGAACCACAACCCAGGTATATTTTAGGACACATCTTGTATGAAACTTCATTTACCAAAACATTTATCAGGTTTGTCTGTTTATTATCTTTGGCACAAATGATCAGTGTTTTTAAGATTAGGTAAAAATTACTAAATGTTCAAAATGATATAATATTTTATAAAACATTACTTCCACTTTATCCTGTTCATTGCTATAACTCATAAGTTGGTATATAATGTCTACTTAAAGTCTGTGTTAAATGTAAGTATAAGGCATACCACTTTCATTTGCTGTATAAAGCTAGATTCTGTTAAATAGGACAAAAGAAAATTAGCTACTGTTCACCAAGGTAGTTTCTTCTGCACATTTTATTTACATTAATGTCTATATAACTGAACGTATGCACTCACACATGCACATACACAATCGTGTACAAAAAGGAAATGATAAATTTTATAATCTTTTAATAAACCATAAAATCAATTAATTTGAAAACACCTTGTATGATGTATCTAAAAATATGACATCTTTAGGTACATAAAAATGATGAGAAAAATAGAACAGTTCATGTAAATTTAAAAAAGCAAAGCCTTTTGATATAACATTACTATAATTATAGGATCAAATAAAAAAGTACCTGAAACAAAAATAACATAATTTTTTTATTTTTAGAGAAATGAAAAAAACTTCACAAAACAGATGACATAAAAATATGTTTCCAGAAGAAACAAAATAAAAACTACATACAGAAGTTATCTAAAAATGAGGACTCTTCTATGAGAAAACAACTAATGTCTATATGCATTTAAGTGGAGAACTTTTAGATGTAATAAAAATAAGGTAGGTAGAAGCAGGACTCTCTTAATAGAGCAAAAGGAGTGTACAGGATATAGGAAAAATTTCTAATTCTATTAATTATGGCATAGGCCTAAAATGTATGATTTCAGTTATGATAGTAAAAAGAAGTATTAATTTAAACATGTAAAAAATAAGATCATATCAGTCATATCAAGCCATCATGAAGATTATAAAAAAAATAAACTGAACGGTTTTGAAATGTTAAATATCTATCCTTGTTACTTACTGAAACTTAGAGAAATTTTTAGAAAAATAATCCTCCAAAATAAATGTGTGAATAATAAAAATATTTTGACAAGAACAATTTTTTTAATTTTTTAATTTTTTTAAGATTATTTATTTGAGAGCGAGAGAGAGAGAGCATGAGGTTGTGCTCACAAGTTGAGGGAGGGGCAGAGGGAAAGAATCCTCAAGCCAACTTCTCACTGAGTGTAGGCCAGGTCAGAGGACCCATGAGTCCATGACCTGGGCCAAAACCAAGAATCAGATGCCCTACTGACTGAGCCACTCAGGCGCCCCTGGAACACTTTGAATTGTCGTTTTTCTGCACATAATTTTATAGATCAATGTTTTAAAGAGTACTATGTTTATTTCATATAAGAATGATCCTTAAAAGAAGGTACAAAATACATTTATAATTAAAAAGTAGAATAAAGTTGGAAGGTAACAAGGAAATTAACAAGTCACCTTGTCATAGTAATATAGATGTGGTAATAACTCTCTGATGTTACACCTTTAGAACAGAAGTCATTTAAATTCCTCTATGAAGAAACATAAGATTTTGTATATAACAATGGAGCTTTATTTCATAACAAAAAGATATAATATAGTTACCACATGATATATGCATGGTGGTAGGTCTTTCCTCCATCATTAAATATGTGTTGAACACAAGATTGAAAAATAATAGACAATGCACTCACAATGTCAAATCTAAGTTGGAAGAAAAGTAAGTCTATATAGTACATAGGTCTCTTGATTCAAAGTAAATATGGGTATGAATCTTTATCACCTACTAGTTTTGAAAAATAATAATAGTCTTTTGGGGTTCCTGGAAATAATAAATGAGATATTAGATATAAAAAGACTTGGAATAGTTCTTGTTTTATCTATTTACTTAATAACTATGAGCTCTTATTCAGAAATTCCATTAAGAATAGAAAGGCTAAGAACTTACACATTTTTGTGCATCATTTACAGGAAAATAACATGAAATTTGGTACAAAATATTTATTTAGGAGAATGAATGACAAGAAATTATATATTTTTAAAGTACACAATACTTCAAACGTCACAAAATCAGGGAAATAGCCTAATACTTCTAATATAAACTACCTCATATATCATATAATGTATTTTTTCCTAAATTTGTTTCTTTATAATTTTTGATTATCTGTTTTTACACCAATTGTTATATATTATCATTATCTATACAAAGAATAGACAAACAATTCAATATTTTTGTCTAATTAATCAATTTTAAATTTAATCTTTGTTTTTTATATTAATAATTTTTGGTATCAATATTTTTTAGTTTCAATAATAATCTGCTTTTCATCTCCCATCTTATATTTACTAATAATTTCTCCACTTTATCTCTGGTTAGGTTACCTACTGTTTGGTCTATCTTGTTTCTTTTGGTTGAAGAAACAAGATTGATTTATATATTACCTCTAGTCTTTTATGGCTCTCCATCTCATTGATATTTCTTTTTCTCTTACTTGTATTTCCAACAATCTACTTTCTTTTCGATTTCTTTTTTTGGTCTTATTCTTTTGGGTGTGTGCTGAGAATTAACCAAAAGGATCATCAGAAAGTATGTTGCAGGGGCGCCTGGGTGGCTCAGTGGGTTAAAGCCTCTGCCTTTGGCTCAGGTCATGATCCCAGCGTCCTGGGATCGAGCCCCACATCGGGCTCTCTGCTCAGCAGGGAGCCTGCTTCCTCCTCTCTCTCTGTTTACTTGTAATCTCTGTCTGTCAAATAAATAAATAAAATCTTTAAAAAAAAAAAAAGAAAAAAAAAAGAAAGTATGTTGCAGGACATTCTTCCATTCTAACCATTAGTTATGTTCTTCGGTAAAATATTGTATTGTAGATAGGTTTTAAAAAATCAATTTCAAAAAGCAAATTTATATGTTAAATCACTAACTTGAATCTATGATGCTTTATAGAAATGCACATTTACAAAAAATCTGTTATTAACGGTACTACTATATTTGAGGAATAATTTCAAAAACAAAAGTTTGCAGAAAAGATGATTACATGAAGACACATTTACTTTTGGCTTTTTTGAAATTTTACTCAAATACTAATGCAATGATATACTATGAGTATAAATACACAAAGAAAAGAGAAAAGAGTGGCAAGAAAATTTTTTATCCTAAAAATCAATTAGATGGATGTTAAATGATTTAGCAGACTTGGAAAATTAAATCCTAATTTGGCCATTGGTTAAAGTAAAACTCAATTTAAATTATGAAGTAAAAAATCCCCCAAAGCTCCAGAATTGGTGATACCAATGACATTTGGATCCTGAAATGAATTTAAGGGCATGTAAAAGTTAAATAAAGAAACCTGGTGGAATATTTATTTATTTATTTATTTGACTTTTTAATTTTTTTTTAAAAGATTTTATTTATTTATTTGACGGAGAGAAATCACAAGTAGATGGAGAGGCAGGCAGAGAGAGAGAGAGAGAGGGAAGCAGGCTCCCCGCCGAGCAGAGAGCCCGATGCGGGACTCGATCCTAGGACCCTGAGATCATGACCTGAGCCGAAGGCAGCGGCTTAACCCACTGAGCCACCCAGGCGCCCCTATTTGACTTTTTTAAAAAAAGATTTTTATTTATTTATTTGACAGCGATCACAAGTAGGCAGAGAGACAGGCAGACAGAGGGGGGAAGCAGGCTCTCTGCTGAGCAAAGAACCTAATGCTGGGCTCAATCCTAGGTTGTCATGACCTGAGCCAAAGGCAGAGGCTTTAACCCCCTGAGCCACCCAGGCGCCCCAAATTTATTTTCGAAATAATTATTGGAGTTATAATAATAATACTTAAACCTTTAAAAAGTTTTATTTATTTATTTGTCAAAGAGAGAGAGCGAGAGCACAAGCAGTGGGAGCAGCAGGCAGAGGGAGAAACAGGCTCTCTGCTGAGCAAGAAGCCCTTTTTGTGGAACTCAATCCCAAGATCTTGGAATCATGACCTGAGCAGAGGGCAGCTGTTAAACCAAGTGAACCACCCAGGAATCCCAGCACTAAAACTTTAATAATGAAAACCCTGATGATAAAGTAGTAAAATGGCCATAAAATAAAAACAAACAACATCTCCACACCAGCATATTGGCTGGCATATTTCACCTTTTCTATATCTCTTAAAAATTCACACTTATCTTTTTAATATATGACTTCTCAGACTACTTTGTTATTGTTTCTGGTTCCATAAAACTCTGAAATATCTCTGTCTTGGTCTATAGAACATTTCCATAGAAAATCATGGATATTTTCATTTTTGTTTTACTTGACTACCCTTGGAAAGTTCGTATTTATCCACAGATATAAAAACCATCTCAGCAGAAAAACTATGCATTTTTACTGATAGAGGTTAATTCGAAATTAATACCTTCAAATAATTTTTACAATTGTTGTTAACACCAATTATTCATTATATCAAGTTAACAAATATCTTCCTATAATCCAGTCTTTTTAAAAATCATTTCTTAGTAAATGATTTATTATCTATTATATTTTGTAAGTTATCCATGAATAACTCATGTTACTACTTTCTACCTAATTCTTTTTTGCTAATTTGTCATGAAATCCATCAATTCTACCTCCACAATAGCTTTCACAGTCAGTTACTATAATTTATCTCTATTACTGAGATCATGACCTGAGCCGAAGGCAGTGGCTTAACCCACTGAGCCACCCAGGTGCCCCAGGAGATCTTAAACTCTACCTGGAACAACCTAGAAAGAAAAAATCCAGCATGAAGGCCAAAGTGGCATTCTGATAATCTACAACACTGGTTCCAGGGAAAGGACTTGAAAGTGAGTGGGACCAGATCTAGAAGCCACAGAGCAGCATTCTATCTGGAGAAAAATCAGTTACACAGAGAGAGGTTATTCTCTCAATCCAAGTGAAGGATTGCTAAATTTCCTATTAAAAATAAACACAGGAGTCCCTGGGTGGCTTAGTCAGTTGAGCAACAGACTATTGATCCTGTTTCAGGTCATAATCTCAGGGTTATAAGACTGAACTCCAAGCAGGCTCCATGCTCATCAGGGAGCCTGTGGGAGATTTTCTCGCTCTCTCTCTCACTCTTACTCTACCCCTCCCCTCCCCTCTAAAATAAATAATCTTAAACACACACACACAAGTTGGGAAAATATTAAAAAAAAGAGCTATAAATTGTTAGTGGGCATAGTTAGCCTTAACAGATTTTAAATCCATGAAGCTTTTAGAACACATATTGGGCTGCAGGCACATGAAGAGGACAAAAAACTGAAAAAATATGATAAAAACTATAGAATTAGATCTATCTTAATACAAAGAAACTAGTAAATGATAAGATCTTATCTCAAATCCTTATGACAAAGATGAACAGTTTATTTTTTATTTATTTATTTAATTAATTATAAGATGTCATTTTAAAAGATTTTTGATAGTTGGATAGCCATGCAGAAAACAGGTAAAATTTGATCAATTCCTCACCATCATCAGGAATGAAAATCCAAATATCAGAAATTTACTTGAAAAAAATTAAAATATGCAAGTAGTAGGAAAAAGCATTAAGTAATTTATCAGTGTCATAGATATATAGAAATATAGAAATATACAATTTTAAATGAGATCACATTTCAGTTATAAAATAATAATAATAATAATAGTAAATGTGGTTACATAAAATGACAGAACAATTATAGCCTTGAGGCAGAGGGCTTCATCACTAAATAGATAAATGAGAGATTAAGAAAGTATTTGTAACATACAGATAAAGAGCTAATATCTGTAGTGTAATAGAGACATTAAATATTAAAGAAAAAAAGCAAAAATCCTGTAAGAAAATGGGCAGAGAACATTAAATACAAAAATGCCAAAACAGATATAAAAATCTTGTGAAATTTATATTTCCTAAAAATACAAAAACTTTCAACTTTACTCAAAATAAATACATTGATAATTTATTTTGTAACATTAAAAAGTTCCAAAAGAAGTTAATATGAAAAGCAAAATATTCCGGTAATACAGCAATTAGCAAGGATACAGAAGATCTGAAAAACACACTATCAAGTAACTCAACCTAACACATATAAAACATTCCACCAAATGGCATCAGAATATACATACTTATAATTAGCTTATGTGTGGACAATGTATTGTCTCTGAAACCTTTTATGAGTTTTAATATACTGCAAATTTTAGGATAAAAGAATGATCTGAAAAAACGTCAATGTGTCCAAAACACTGTGGCACAGAGTGACTTCTGGACACCAATTTGTTTACAGTTCTATTTTGGTATGTATTGCATGGTCCTCATGGTTTGAGAAATCAAAACAAAACCAGAAATTACTGGTAATTTCCACCCCCTGAGGTATTAACCTTTTAAAAGACATACAAAGCCAAAATTTCAATGTAAAATATTTTTAATCGTGGGTAATATTTTTGTATTTCATGGAAATGGTGGTTTTCGTTTTTGGTCACCTGTGTAACCTAAATAGATACAATATTTAAAAAAAAAAAAGAAAAAGAAAAGCCATTATGATGCACTTGCTCTTTAGAAAGGGTTGGCTGAAGTCTAAAGATTTTCAATATCTTATACTTCTAACATTACACCAAATGTTATACTTCTACAATAGATGTATGCTAGGAAATCAAATAAGTTCTGATGGAGTTAAAAAGGATTGTTATAATCAAAGTGTTTTCTAAATACAATAAAATTAAATTTGGTATCAACAACAGAAGGAAATTTAGGAAATCTTCAAATATTTATAGGAAATTAGAAGCCAAACTTCTAAACAACTTGTTGGCCAAAGAAGTCATGGTGGAAACTTGAAAATATTTAGAACTTGGGGCGCCTGAGAGGCTCGGTGGGTTAAAGCCTCTGCCTTCGTCTCAGGTCATGATCCCAGAGTCCTGGGATTGAGCCCCCCATTGGGCTCTCTGCTTAGCAGGGAGCCTGCTTCCTCCTCTCTCTCTCTCTGCTTGCCTCTCTGCCTACTTATGATCTCGCTCTGTCAAATAAATAAATAAAATTTAAAAAAATCTTTAAAAAATATTCAGAACAGAATGAAAACAAAATTGCACAGCACATCAAAATGTATGGGATGGAGCTATAACAGTACTAAAAGGAAAATATATAGGTCTAAAAATCAGTATGAGAATAAAGGGGCTTCTATGTAGTAACTTAAGTTTCTATAAATACAATAGAAAAAGCAAAGCACATATAAATACATAATACACTATGTGATACGAAATGTTTTGGAAGAAAAAAAACATAAAAAGCATGTTATATTTGATAATTTAAAAAAATTCATTGACTTTGTAAAGATAGTTTTAGCAGCCATGAAATGAATGAAGGACATGGGATATAACCCCACTCTTTTTTAAAAAGTATGGTTAGTTTACTTACTGGAATTACATACACTCTCTACACACAAAAAAGTTTATATTATTTAAAAATTAAAAACCACTAGATGTCAAACATCTGAATTTTCTTTAGTATTAATTTGTTATTCAAATATTACTTACTAAGCAATTCCTGTGAGATAAGCCCTTTCAAGTCATGCGATTTACTGATAAACTAAACACATCATAGAACTTGATGGGTTATTATATGGGCAAGCTATAGAAATCATGTTATTGAAAAAAATCTTAATTGTATGAGAAAAAAGGTCATGATATAATTTCATAATATTATTTACATTAAGAAAGTTGGTATTCTCAAGTTTGTGTGTGCCCACCTACTCACACCAGAAAACTACACACAAACTTCAAATTGTGGTAGATTTGTGGATAATTCACATGATTTTGTATATTTTTCTGCCTTTTTTTTTTTTTTACTAATTTTGTTATAAATACACTTTTATAATCATCTCAAGAGTTCAATGTAATAGTATCACTATGTATAAGTTTGTAGTAATAAAATGTAAATATATGTAATTAGAAATTAGTTTCTCTGAAACATTCACACTGAATCACAATTTATAGCTGAACCATAGCACATGAATTTATGCATATAATGTCACTTTCTATTTGTGTGATGAAATATTTATTTTCATGCATAAAATTGATAAATATGTATAACAAAATTAGCCTCTGTACTGTCAGTTTTGAAAACTTGGTTTTATAACTTTTATATTTTCTAGGAATATTGAATTATTCTCCCTCCACAAACATGAGTGTATCTATATCACTGAGAACATATAAGCAAATTCAATATCAATATATCTATAGATCTATTTATAGCATATTTTCAAGAAAAGGGTAGCAATACCTGACTATATGAATTTCTGTAATTCATCTTTATGTTCTGGCATAATTGCTTCAGAGTTTTGTTTTTAGAATCAAAGTAGAAGAAAATTAAAAGGAAAGAAAAAAATTATATATTAATACCAATAGCAGGGTATTATCTTAAATGATCATATATTCCATTATATCACTGAAGAATATTATACTCAACTTCATATTGGTTAATTCAACTACAAATAAATTTATAAAGAACTGAAGATTTATGTTAACAAAACATATTTAGATTATTCTTTTTTTGAATTGGATCTTCTTGTAATATCAAACAATAGAAGCAAATAGATGGTAACTGTGTAAAGAAATGCAGAAGAGGAAAATGTTTAGGCTGGATAGCAAAATACTCAGTTACCTTCTACTTTCTTTCTGAAGTTTTTTTTATATTCTTCTAAAGGTTTTTTAACTTAAATTATAGTTAGTTAACATACAGTGTAATATTAGTTTCAGGTGTACAATATATTGATGCAATAATCCATGTTGAGCAACCAACCTAGTGCGCAGCAGAACAAGTGCACTCCCTCGTCCCCATCACCCATTTAATCCATTCCCCTGTCCACCTCTCCTCTGGTAACCATCAGTTTGTTCTCTATACTTAACAGTCTGTTAGCCCCTCTCTTATTTTTCCCCTTTGCTCATTTGTTTTGTTTCTTATATCTCACATGATTGAAATTTCTTTGATTAACTTACTTCGCCTAGTATAATACTCTCTAGCTCCATCCATGTCATTGCAAACGGTAAGATTTCATTCTTTTTTATGGCTATTGGTCAAAAATTTGAGGACAGAGAACCATGTTTAAAACTCCCTTGGGCAGAGACAGCTAACAAAAAAAAAAAAAAGTGCAGAAAAGAAGAGCTGGTAATGTAAATATGTTGGCTATCAAGGTAAATTTCAGAAGTTTTTGTAAGTGGGTAATGGTAAAAGTAGGAGTCAGGGATAGGAGTCATCAGTGATAACTTTCATAGCAATAAAGCAACAAAACAAGACAGGTTACACAAACTGGATTGGTTATAGGATCAAAGAAGTTAAAGGCACAACTGTAAATTTTTGCCTGGGCCCCTTTGAAACCACAATTCCTCTAAATATCTTTTTGTCATCAAGATGAAACAGATCCTTTGTGACTAAGAAAGGAGGGTGAAGACTTGCATATGGAATTCTTAGACCTTCATTGCTAGCCTGATCTTACTTTCTGCTGCTGCACAAAAAGCTTTATATCAGTATACCTTAGAGGCTTTTGAATTTTTTCAATTATCTCATCCAGTGTAATTGGTGCACCTTTCAAAGTTTCCCTTTTCCGGGTAGTGTTCTGTACCCTAGCCATTCAAAGCATGTTACAGATGTTGGTACATCTTTTGGGTTTCTACATGGAGATGGGGGTTTCCCACAGTCAAACAGCAATTCTTGGACATCAGCTAGATATTCTATAATTCAATTCAATTCTGACACTTACCTGCCCCTGGAGATAGCACAAAATCCCACAATACTGCCCCCACACCCACTTCAGATGCCAGTCCAAAGCCCAGGTTATCACCTGCGCTTCTGACCTATCAGTTGGAAATTCCAAGGACCTCTTCTTCTGGTTTCAAACACCAGTCATGAAGTCCGGGCTGTTGCCTATACTTCTTTTTGACCGGCTATTCATCAGTGGTCCCCATGAACCCTCTCCACTGGTTTGATTAATTTGCTAGCACGGCTCACAGAACTCAGAGAAACATTTTACTTACTGAATGATTGGTTTATTATAAAAGGATATAACTCAGGAACAGCAAATTGAAGTGACATATATGGCACGGTATGAGGAAAAGGTGCAAAGCTTTCTTACTCTCTTTGAGTGGACCATTTTCCTTAAATCTCTGTATGATCCGTAAACTGGAAGCTGACCAAACTTTGTCCTCTTGGGTTTTTATGGCGTCTTTGTTACATAGGCATGGTTGACTAAGTCATCCAGTCCCTTTCCTCACTATGGAAATCAGAGGGGTGGAACTGAATATTCGAAACTTTTATTTCCAAGGCTGGCTCCATGGACAACAGTCCCCAGCCCTAAAAGGGGTCCCAAAGTTACCTCATTAAAATAAGACACCTATGTTGCTCTCCTCACTTAGAAAATTACAAGAGTTTTAAAAGCTCTTGCCAGAAATGGGAAGACGAAATATATATCTCTTATAATCACAGTATCACAGCACATAATTCTGTTTCTCAAACTTGCTTAATTCTCTGACTGCTATCTTTGAGAGTATAATATACTATCTGGTACCACTCTGGTTTCTACTCATGGAACAACCAAGACAAGTTGAAAAATCTGGTGTAGGTAGGCTTCCAGATGTCTTAAAATCAGCGTCAGCTGGAAGCTGTTCCAATAATAAAGGCCAAGTTTGTTTTCATAAAAATTCCATGGTTTATTACACTAAAAACAATTAGCTATAAGATGCCAATATTTTGAGGTAGACTGGCAATCCTTCCTTTTTATAGTAGAGTTCATTTTGTTTTAGAGCTATTTGGTATTTTTTAAAAACTTAATCATTTTGTTGCTAAAGTTAATAACTATAGGGACATTTTAAAAATATTATTTATTATACAATTATATCTACATGAATTCTCTTAAAATGTTTGGTTAGCTATTTTATTTATTAGTTTTTTAATCTGAAAATATTATACTATGGTAATAAACATTACTTTAATGTATAAACGGAATCAATATTTCATACACTTTCCCTAAAGTGCTTTCCTAAAAGTTATTTAAGATAACCCTGGTTTTTTTTTTAAGCCTAAAGTTTAGCTTTTAAAATTAATTTTACTACTTGTCATCCATGATGGTAGATTTGTTTAAAGAAATTTGAGGCCAGTATTCTATTTTTTTTTCTTTGAAGATTCTATTTATTTATCTGACACTCAGAGAGAGATCAGGCAGAGAGAGTAGGCAGAGAGGCAGGCAGAGAGAAGGAGGAAACAGGCTCCCTGCTGAGCACCTGAGCAGGAACCCTGCTCAGGTGCCCCTGAGGCCACTATTCTAGTTATAAGTTGAAGCTATTTTATTTTTATTTATTTTATTTTTTTTTAAAGATTTTATTTATTTCTTTGACAGAGACAGATCAGAAGTAGGCAGAGAGGAAGGCAGAGAGAGGAGGAAGCAGGCCCCCTGCCAAGCAGAGAGCCCGATGCGGGACTTGATCCCAGGACCCTGAGATCATGACCTGAGCTGAAGGCAGAGGCTTAACCCACTGAGCCACCCAGGCGCCCTGAAGCTATTTTAAATATAAATAATTTTTGAAACACATGAAAGTGTAATGGGTTGGAATGTAGTTTTTATCACATCAATCATATGGGTCTCTATTGGTTAACATTTTTTTTTTTTAGTTTTATACTCAATAATTAAATTGACTGCAAATAAGGGACACTGTCTTAAATATCACATTTAGGTCCAGTACTGTTGCAAATTTTACTATTTTCTATCTTAAAAATAACTGAAAAATATAAATATCTTAAATTATTTGTGAAACAAAGAGAAATTGATTTTTTTTATTTTAAAATTTCATTGGATTCTGAAAGGGAATGGTTATAATACATTTAATTCAAATAGCACATTTACATTAAGAAGAAAATAGTTTGAAAAATGAATAATTATACCAAATGTCTTTTGCTCTTTGCAGAGGTGTAATGGGACCCATGGGAAGAGTTTGATATAGGTTGGTTTTCTATTATTTGAGATTCATTTTGCCTTCCTATTGTTTGTTTGTTTATTTATTTTTTTTATTTAAGAGTGAGCGAGTGGGCGAGGGGCAGAGGGAGACTGAGAGGGAATCTGAGGCAGACTCTGCACTGAGTGCCGAGCCCAATGCAGGGCTTAATCTTAAGACCCTAAGATCATGACCTGAGCAAAATCAAATGTCAGACACTTAACCCACTGAACCACCCAAGCACTCCTCTATTTTTAATTAAATTGTTATTGTTACTATTGTTTTTAGGATGAGTAGGATTACTCAGATTGCTGCTGCTTTACTGTAGTGAGAAGGAAGTTAAGCAACCTGGGGCTAAAACAGCAGTGATGATGGCAGAGGAAGAAGGGACATCACCAACCTGCTGGCTTCAGAGAATTCAAATCTGGGAAAAAACTGCAAATAAACTGAGAAGTAATCACATGGGGTAATTGTCTGGTATCTGACATTCATGGGTGTGAATTTTTCTTTTTCTTTTTTTTTTTCACTTTTACCTAGATCCATAAGGAGTTCCCCCATTTTCCTCTGAATTGTACTTAGCCACCCAATTGGCTTCCTTTTTTTTTTTTTTTTTTGCCTAGAAGTATAGATCTATACATGGGCTGAGAAGCAAAACATTCTATAAAATCTTCAGTACTATGGTAAAAACTCTACTGTGGAGCTACTTGCTGGTAGAAATGCTTCTTTATATTAGAGGAAAAGCTGAAGTATACTTCAAGACCATAATCTATTTTCCTTGAAGCAGACGTTTACAGAGGACAGCAAATTCATAATATTTTTCTCACCTACTTTATGCAACCTCTGAGTGCAGTGTCCCAGACTTAACCAACATAGAATAATTTCAAGCAAACTGGATTGGCCAAAAGTGAGATAAGCAGCTCAAACCAAAATACAGTACAAATGAAGGTCACATTTACATTATTCATTATGATTAATGGGCCTTACAATATCCATGCAACAGTTTCCACCATGTTTTCTGTTTACTAGTATAATATACTTAGCTCTTTATATTCACCTTTGCTTTGCACTTAGTTATTAGAAAATTCAGATTGGCTAATTGCAAGTTTTTGTGCATGGTGCAGCAGTTTCACTTAATAATATCCTTGATGAAGCAGTAAAAATTATTAATTTCATTAAATCTAGATCCTGAGTAAACATTCTTTTAATACTCAGTATGTTGAAATGTATAGTATGCAAAAACAACTTCCGCCGCTTAATACAGAATAATAGTTACCTCAAGGTAAAGCATAAGATAACTTTTATCATAGAATACCACATTTTTCCTTGCGAGAATCACTGACAGTCCAACAATGATTATCCAGATGTGAGCATATGCATACATTAAAAATGAAGTTAATTTATAATGTTAATGAAAAAACACTTTGTGCTGTTAACAAAATTTTAATTTTCAATTAAAAATTAGAATTTTGAAAACTTGTATCTGTCATTGTGAGCTTGAGAGCTTCCCAGTATTTACTTCTCCTGATGAGATTAGTGTTATTAACAAATGTGAATTTTTAATATTGTGTTATAAAATATATCAAAACTTAGAAGAACTGCAATATTAAATGAACCAAAATTTCCAAAAGAATCAAAGCATAATTTTACAAAATCATGACTTGATGAAAGATCCATTAAAGTATAAGATGAACTGATGAAATACAATCTAATGAAATTTGGTATATTTTGAAGATGTCACTTTGCAAATATCCTTTAGGAGACAACTATTTTTTGAATGTTGGTAGAATACCAGCATTTATGATCGTCTGAAAAGATTGTTGAAATACTTTTTTATTTTTCAATAATATATTTGTACAAAGCCAATTTTCTTCATATATTTGAAACAAAATAGCATATAGCAAAAAACTGCAGAAACAGATATGAGAATCCAACTTTATTAGAGACATTAGAAATTAATGCTATTATAAACAATGCCATTTTCTCACTGATGCTCTTAATTTCTTTCATAAGTTATTATATTTTCTGTTATCCTCTGTATGTTGATCACAGTTATTTTAAATGCCTAAAAAATAAATATAATTAAAATTTCTCAGTTTTAACTTACGCAGTGGCAAATATTGCTAATATTATCAATATAAAAATCATATTTTGGGACTCCCAATTATTTTTAAAAACATAAAGTTATTATGAGACCAAAGTTTTGAGAACAAATGTGAAAGTGCCCCTTTGTAAAACTAAGGCAGGCTGTGTCCTCAGTATAAGTGGCTCATGAAGGAAAATTAAACTTTTTTTAAAAGATTTTATTTATTTATTTGACAGAGAGACAGAGGTCACAAGTAGGCAAAGAAGCAAGCAGAGAGAGAGAGAGGGGGATGTAGTCTCCCCGCTGAGCAGAGAGCTGGTTGCGGGCATCGATGCCAGACCCTGAAATCATAGCATGTGCCAAAGGCAGAGCTTAACCCACTGAGCCACCCAGGCGCCCGAAAATTGAACAATTTTTATGTTTTTTTAATGCAGTAGGAATTGAATTCTTATTTCTAGACACTTTCCTTTAAAATTATATACTAGGGACTATTGCTGTTGTTACTGTTAACAGTAACTTTTATAATTGTTCAGGTTAATATTTTCTTTAGCTAGATCTAAGGCAGTGATTTGTAGTCTGGGAAGATGGCACAATCTGCTTACTTAAAGCTGTCTGGCTTCAGACCAATTTTAACATTGTATGAGGAGTTCAATTAAGATTCATTCTATATTCCATTTCTCTACCATGGGGGTAGAATCCTCAGAGAATTAAATCAAACTGTTTCCATGTCCTAGCAAGGGAGCATTTGTTGAAGTATTGGTTTCTCCCTCATGAAAAGCTTAACAATTTGTACAAACATTGATCCTTTCCCCCAAGTGGGAATTTGACAAGCTTCACATTACTGTCCTTCCTACTTTCACTTCAATTTAGGAAATCCTTTGAGGCTTTGTAATAGCAGACTTCCAAGAGATTGTATTGTCCAGGGACTTTCTGCACTGTGTTAGCTATGGCTTTTCTTTCAGCAAACTAAAGTTATTTTAAATGGTAGTAAGAGCAAATCTAGAATTAAAGCTGATGTCAGTTACCTAGACTGTAAGACTAACTAACCAAAACATAGTTTTCCCTGTTAGTAAAATTTCATTTCAGTATAAAAGTGAAGATCTTTTTCTAACTGATTTTGTAAAAATAAAGGCTTTTTAAAAGAGTGTTAGATTCACAAATTAAGAGGAAGGTACAGACTTCCCATATACCCAATGTCCCCACACACAGAACCTACCTCTCCCATTATCTATCCATAGCCCCCATCAGAGCGGTACATTTATCACAATTGATAAGCCTCCACTGACGATCATTATCACCAGGAGTCCACAGTTTATAACAGGGTTTTCTCTTGGTACTGTATGCTCTATAGATTCTTACATTGTATAATGACATATATCTATCATTAGGATATCATACAAAGTATTTTCACTGTCCTAAAATTTCCTGGGCTTTGCCTTTTCATCCCTCCCTCCCTTCACTGATGTTTTTAGAGTCTCCATAGTTCTGCCTTTCCCAGAATAAGAATTCCCCATAGCTGGAATTATGTAGTATGTAGACTTTTCAGATTGGTTTCTTTCACTTAGCAATATGCATTTAAGATCCTTTCATGTTTTTTCAGGGCTTGATAATTCATTTCTTTTAAGCACTGAATAATATTCCATTGCCTGAATGTGCCAATGTTCGTTTATTTATTTATTTATTTATTTAAGATTTATTTATTGATTGGGTGCCTGGGTGGCTCAGTGGGTTGAGCCACTGCTTCGGCCCAGGTTATGATCTAAGGGTCCTGGGACCTAGCCCCGCATTGGGCTCTCTGCTCAGCAGGGAGCCTGCTCCCCACTGTTTCTCTCTGCCTGGGTTTCTGCCTACTTGTGATCTCTGCCTGTTAAATAAATAAATAAAATCTTAAAAAAAAAAAAAAGATTTATTTATTATTTGAAAGAGAGAAAGAGATGGAGAAGGGCAGGGGTTGGGCAGGGAGAGAGAATCCTCAGCAGACTCTCTGCTCAGCAGTGCCTGATGTGGGGCTCCACACTGGCTTCATCTCACCACCTGAAATCATGACCTGAACTGAAATCAAGAGTCAGACACCTAACCAGCTGAGCCACCTGTACCACCAGGGGTCGCTGTACCAAAGTTTACTTATACATTCACCTGAAAAAAGGACATCTTGGTTGCTTCAAAGTTTTGGCAGTTGTCCATAAGGCTGTTATAAACATCTGTGTACAAGCTTTTGTGTGGCCACGAGTATTTAGTCTTTTGGGTAAATACCAAGGAGTGTGATTGTTGGGCTCTATGGTGAAAGTACGTTTAGTTTGGTAAGAACTTGCAAACTGCCTTCCAAAGTGGTTCCACCATATGTATTCCCACCAGAATGAGAGTTCCTGTGTTTCTACATATTTGCCAACATTTACTGTCAGTGTCTGAATTTTGACCATAGGTGTGTAGTGTTATTTCATTGTTGTTTTAATTTGCATTTCCCTGATGGAATGTGATGCCAATTATCTTTTCACATGTTTATTTGCCATCTTTATATCTTCTTTGATTAGGTGTCTTGTAAGGTCTTCGGCCCATTTTTTAATCATGTTATTCACTATCTCACTTGAGTTTCAAAAGTTCTTTGTCTATTTTGGAGAATGGTCCTTTATCAAATATGCCTTGTGCATATATTTTCTTCCAGCATGTGGCTTATCTTCTCATTTTATTGTCATCATATTTCACAGAGCAGGAGTTTCTAATTTTAAGGATGTCTAGCTTATCAATTTTTTTTTCATGAATCATACCTTTGGTATTATATATAAATATTTATGGTTATACCGAGATCATCTAGGTTTTCTCCTATCTTATCTTCTAGGAGTCCTCCATGGCTTTTAAGATCAGATTAAGTCTAATGTTTTCTTATAAGCATAAACCTACAGATTTCTCTCTTTTGGTGGGGGCTATAGAAGGAGTGACTTTTTAAGGCTCCTACTTCAGCTGATGAAGAGGGACAGTGCCAATGTTCTACTGCTTTCCATATTTCTTTGATGAATGTAAGGTGTGTTGGGTGAGAGGACATTTTTAGTTACCATAATTTATTGTCTATTTCCAATTTACTCAAAAGTTTCCAACTCTTCAGAAAGATTTTTTCAATCCTTCTTTCCCCTTTGGTAGCTAAAAATTTAAAGCAGTTAATAGGAAAGAGCCTCTGATATATATATATAAGAATAATTCTGATATATATATATGTATATATATATATATATATATATGAATAATTCTGAAACTCTGAATAATTAGGTAAATGTCCTCTTACACACTCATTCTCTGATGATATAAAACTTTGGTGTTGTGGTATATTTGTGCTTATTTTCCTTCAATAAGCTGTCCATTTTCATGCATTTGTTTCTAATGTTTTATATGTGAAATACCTTAATAATATTATATGCACTTACTTTGTCTTATAAATTAGTTTATCTTCATGTTTGAATGTGTGTGTGTATAAGTGTGTGTGTCTATTGTAACAATTAGCAACTTTTTCAGGTTAAATTCCATATTATTTCTTTTATTTTTGTTTATATTGAAGGGGAAAATAATAGCTGAAACTTATTCTTAAACTTATTATTTAAATTTATTTTTGTTTTAATTTTGTTTAGATTTTATTTATTTGAGAGAGAGAGAGAGCATGAGTGTGGGGGAGGCAGAGGGAGAGGGAGAAATGGACTCTGGTGAGCAGGGAGCCCAACGTGGGGCTTGATCCTAGGATTCCGAGACCATGACCTGAGCTGAAGGCAGACACTTAAACAAATGAGCCATCCAGGTGCCCCTAAACTTATTTTTAAATGATAAGGACATGATAACATTTGCCATACTCAAGTGTCAAATATTACAATTAAAATTTTTTGACAATCAAGGAAGTCATTTTAAAGGATTTGAAATATAATTTATCATAGCTCTCCATGATTTCTACCTTTACAAGTTGAATAACAAATAGGTGTGTACGGTATACTAGTAAAGAATATGAAGAGAAAGCACATATTTACATGAAAGAAAACAAATTATTCTAAACCTAAATTACGCAGAGGATCTTCAAATTGAAACGTCAAGTATGCAATTGTGTGGGTGCTGAGTATGGTTCAGCTGGGATATGATTTGCTTAATTCCAGACAACACAGCAGAGAGTCATAGGAGAATTGTGATTGAATCATCAGAGCTTTCATAATTTGATATGGATATTGGGCAAATAACTAATTTTTCTGTGCCACATAATTCTAAATTCATAAAATGTTTGTTAAGTATTCTAAGGGGTAATGTATAGAAAGCACTTATCTTTGTAAACCCTTGAAAACAATAGCATGAATATAGAAAAGGAGAAATACGTTTTGATCAGGTCTATTGAAATTATAGAAATTGACTTGTTGAAACAGGAAGTTCTACCACTTGATCAAGTGAGAAGTAGAAGCAAAAGAATTACTAAAATGTTTAATTCTCCATCACACTTCACAGCACAAAGAACAGAAGTGTAACAAAGAGGAGAAGTAACATGAAGAGAGCTTAAGTTTGTCAGATTGTTTTTCATTTATGTTTTTTTGGGCTTTAGATTTATTAAAATGTTAAGAGAATGAAAGTCTTCTAAAGCATATTTAAGAAGAAGGAATTATTTTTGAATGTCATCTTATTGGTTTAACTCACTCCTACTTATTTCTGAGGTACTAATGTATTTTTCTCATGGAATTATTCAGAACATGTTTTGAGACAAGATAAGTTGAGAGAATATAAATAATAAAAAGTAGAGACCAAAAGGAACATAAGTGGTTCACTTAATAACATATATGTATCATCTCAACCAATTCTTACAACAACAATTTATATGGAAATACTGAATACCTCATTTATAGATAAAGAAACAGTTAAGTCTACTGGCTAAAGATTGGTATGAACACATCTGTAGTCACACAAAGTTAGGTTTATTAATTTGTTGTAACCAAAGAGAATAAACCACCTAAGAACTATGGGACATCTTAAAAGGGGGAATTAGAGAACGGACTTACAGCATTTTGAAAACTAGATTTTGTCAAAGGATGATGTTGGCAAGTATTGGTCAGAAGTGTTGGGTTGCCTGGGTGACTCAGATGGCTAAGCCTCTGCCTTAGGCTCAGGTCATATCTTAGGCTCAGGATCAGCAGGGAGTCTGCTTCTCCCTCTGTTCTCCTGCCCTAGCTCATGCATGTATGTGCTCTCTCTCAAATAAGTAAGTAAAACCTAGAAAAAAAGAAAGAAAGAAAGAATTGTAAACTAGGTGAATTACTGGAATAGTCAGTAGCCTTACTTTAGAACACATGAGTCTATGCAGAGTTAGTCACTTAAATATGTATATGGTCTTATCTTAGAGAGTATGGATCCATACAAACTGACACTACAGAATTTTGGCTTAGTCTGTGATCACAGTTTGGCTTGGCATAGGTTTTCCATTTTGTAAAAATGGTGCAGTTCATTTTGCAAGTTGTGGTTTAAATTCTCAGTCTTAGATTCCAAAAATATTTTTTTGTTCTTTTATCAGGCAAATTTAATTATATTCCATATTTTAAATTAAAAAATAAAAAGGTAGAGGTAAGTTATGTAACCTAAGTGAGATTAAATCATACTGAGGTTTGAGACGGGTTTGAAAGAAGTTGTGGCTTCAGTATCTATGCCAGGAACCACCATGCTCTACAGGCTCTTACAAATACGTAGAGGCATTGATGAGGGAGCAGAAGGTTAGCTAAGGACAAAGCAGAAGCTGGCACCCTACACTCCCCTCACCTGCAACTTGCGACATGTGTGATGTTCCTCTGGCACTCCTGGCTGCCCTAAAGGAAGAACAAATGGCTAACTAATAGAGATCACAGTCTTGCAGACAGGAGTCTACCTTAGTTTACAATGTGATTTACAGTAACCTAACTTCCAGAAGACTCTCATCTGTCTTAATGTTAGTACCTCAGTAGAGGGAAAAAAAAAAAAAAAAAAAAAAAAAAACCACAACTTGGCTTGACAATAACCAGGTCTCTAGAATGCTGAGAGTCTTCTTTACTATAGGACAGCCCTTCTGAACACCCTCTTTGTCCTCACCTCCCCAACTACAGAGTATATAATCAGCCACTCCTCAGGACTGCCTGGGCAGCAACTCTTACTGCCCACAGGTCCTTTCCCTGTGTTTTAATAAACCACTGTCTTGCATCAAAGATACCTCAAGAATTCTTTCTTGGTCATTGCCTCCTGACTTCACCCCACTGAACCTTACTTATTTTCTAAAACCTCATCAGCATGGTATAAAATAAAGAGCTGTGCTCCGAAGAAAGATATATCCATATATATCTTTATATATATACACAACACATATAATGCTTCCCTTGAATTAGCCAAGGTTAACTGGTATAAAGGAAAGAAATTATAATACTCCTAATTCAAAAACCCACTTGCTTTTAGTCCTTTATCTTACTTAGTGAATTTGCTGCATAATCTTTTTGAACATTTATTGAGTTGCCACAAGTATATTAATATTTATTGTGCTGAGATTACTTTCTCTAAAGTTCACCATGAGTTTTTATTGAAAGTTTTGACTATAACAAACAATTACAGAAAATAATTCAAATTATTGAATTGTATGGTAGAGCATTGTATTTTAACCCATTTAAAAAGTAATTGGACAGCAACTGAGATAATGTTAAATGTACTTCAAATTGTAATGAATAACTTTAGTTAAGAAACAGATGTAAAGGAGCAGTTTTGCTCTCTTGTACAGTATTCCTTTTGGAATTCGCTTTTAAATTACAAAAACCCTAAACATAAGGTAGCTTATACATACCATAAATATAGCTTACATGTGTAAAGTGTTGTCTTTTAAAAAGCTTCCAACGCTATCATCTGAGTTCTTCTAAATCAGCGTTTTCATTACAATATTTAGCTAAGCTCTTTATCATTTACAAACACTATCTCAGAAAGTCTGACAATCATATAACAACAACTAATCCAACATCTCTATCTATATCAACATGTCTATTTATCTCCCTATTTATCTATTTTGTCCTATCAAGTATTTTAATTTATTTATTTGGTTTTAATTTTGAAAATTAATTGGCAACTTTCACATGAATAAAATTATTTAATTATTCAGGTAATCATTAAATATGAAGCTGATTCAACACTACATTTTCCTGTGTTACACATGGTAGAATAATATATAACATTTATTCCATATTCTACTTGTGTAGTTTTTTTTTTAATTTTCTACTACAACCTATAAAGATAATACATTTTACACAGCAATTCAAGACACACAGAGACACATACAAAACCCAAGAGGAAACTTCCTCGTACTTCATGTAATAAGCTTTAATGTTTTCTACCCTATATGATACTGTTCAGTTCTTCATAGTTAATTTTGGGTATGTACTGTGATCATTAATTTTTTAGATGCAATGGCTGAAGAACCCACCTTTATTGTGCTTTCTTCTATTTCTGAGACTAAAAAGTAAAAAGAGAAAAAATATATATGTATGTTTACTCTTGCACACACATACATTCCATTGATTCCTTTGGAATTATGGTTGCAGATATGATATACATTGGACAGCCATTTTGAAAGATAGAAGGAAGCATATATTGGTACAGTGTGCTACTTTTTGTTCTGCTTCCAATCAGAACCTACTACAAAAGGTGTGGGACATCTATTTTAATCATGCAGAGCAAAGAAGACATGGTATATTTCTAAAGCCATGAGTAACTTGGTTTTTGGAGGGTTTTTTTGGTGGCAATTTTATTTTCATTCAGCTTCTTAATAAAATAGAGGTATTGAAGTTCTGAAGCCAGAGGCTTCCTAATAGTGTAAAAGGAAATAGCATCAAAAATAATATAATTCTTAGAAAAAATACATAAAAATAATAAAAAAACTTATAATTTATAAACAAATTGTTCATTTTTAAAAGTTAAAAATAATGGAAAAGTTATCACATATTCATGGATCAGAAGACTTTTTTAATTTATCTATTTATTTATTTATTTAAAGAGTGAGCAAGAGTGGGGAGTAGAGGGAGAGAGAATCTCAAGCAGACTTTGTGCTGAGCTTGGAGCTTGACATAGGGCTGGATCTCAGGACCCTGAAATCATGACCTAAGCTGAAATCAGTTTTGGATGCCTAACTGACTTAACCATCCAGCTGCCCTAGAAGACATAGTATTTGTAATATTTTCACATTATCATTTAAGTTGTTCTATTGATTTATTTAATCTCTCATTAAAGAAGGTAGTAAAATGCATGTCAAAATATAAATTACCATTACTGGTATTATGATACATAGTCATAAACTGGCCTCTCATCATGATACAGTGCAATGATTAAATGATTGTAATTAGATAGTCTTTCAGATCTGTAGAATTGGAACAAAAGTTCTTATTCATTTAGTTTGTTAAGACAAAATGATATAATCTATATAAAGGACTTAGTATCAGCTTTTTGCATATATTAGAAAATAAATTATCTTTGTTTCATATAGGAATTTTTTCCCTTTAAATTTTATTTATTAACAATAAAACTGAACCCTCCGATTAAATAATCTACTATGCAAATTTTCCTTATGAAATTCACTATTTGTGGAAAGACTCAGTGGAAGTAGTACTATCTGAGGATATAGCCATGCAATCAAAAATAAAACCATTTCCATCCCCATCCAATTAAACATCCACTAATAAACTTGAAAAAAATTATATAAGAGAATTTCATCAAGTATTCCTCTAAGTTAATAAACAGTATTGTGCTGCTTATCTGTAATCTAATTCTATAAACTATAAATAAAATTTGAGTGTTATTTTAATACTGATGCAATCAGTTTGTATTTAGGCAATTTTGTTTTTAATCTTTTAAAGAAAATGTATTATAAGTCATTAGCAATTTGGAATCTGCTGCAGGTACTCTGATTAATATTTTGAATTTTATACTAGAAAATTTAAATGGTAAATTAGAATGAAATCATCTAAGAGATAAACTAGAATATGAATATTTCCATATGTTTTATAAAGAAGTTGACTACTATAGCTATTTATGTATAGTAAGAGGTCTTTGTTTTCTTACAAATTTTATCTCATCTCATTTATTTTTATCTCATTTAAATTGTTTTTGGGTGGATTTAGCACAGTTAAACACTATTAAACTAAAATCTGAGAACATTAACAATATGATCATAATAAATCACTTAGTTTATTTTCTAATAAATGGGTTTGTAAGGGACATTGTCTCTTAAAACCAATGAATTTCTTATATAAGTAAGCTTATAGGCTCTCATTTGTATATTGTGTATTCATTTATGTAGTAATTCATTAAATCACTTTAATACTGATCTTTTACTATGTATCATAAACTTATCTCCTTTCATGAGTATTAAAAATTTTATGAAAAATTAGTACGTATGTGAAAAAAAACAATTATCTATTAATATGCTATTATAGAAATTAAAATTTCCAAATTAGGAACTAAGAAATTCTACATGGATATCATAACATATTTCTAAATGACACATTTTTTTCCTCAAGTGATGCCTTGTGTAAATTTTTTATTTCATGTTTTTGACTATTCTTTCTCTTTCTCCAAGTAGATTCTTTTTCCTCCCTATATTCCTCTACATAGTGTTGGTATCTGTTAAAGTTCTGCCTTTAATCCTGTTCAATCCTCCCATATAAATTCATGGTTCCCATTGTCCAATAATATACAATTTCCTTCAGAATTTTAGGCTCATATTTACCTGTGGTATATTCACCGTAGGAGTTTAAATATAAAATGTCTAAAAACTGGGGTGTCTGGGTGGCTCAGCGGGTTAAGCCTCTGCCTTTGGCTTGGATCATGATCTCAGGTTCCTGGGATCGAGTCCGACATCGGGCTCTCTGCGCAGCGGGAAGCCTGCTTCCCCGCTCCCCTGCCTGTCTTTCTGCCTACTTGTGATCTCTCTCTCTCTCTGTCAAATAAATATATAAAGTCTTAAAACAAAAACAAAAACAAAAACTGACAAGAAGTTTCTCTTCTTTTTATTATCACCAGGAACGTATAACACTAAATAAAAACAATGATAAAAATACATTGCCCCACAAATATTTTATCTTAAATTTTGAACAAGAGTTGTGCTGTTTATATATATTATATTTCAAACGAGCACATTTTAATTATTTGCCTTTGTAAATAATGACTTGCTCTTAGAAGCTGATTAAGAGATTAGAAATTTTACAATATGTGAAGGACAGAAGTGAACTCAGCTATGCATGTTCCTTTTGAGAATAATTTCATAAGATTTGAAATTTTGTAAATTCATTTTGTGTATAGTCCACATTTTGAAGCTTTCTGGGACTATTTCGTGGGAAAACAACACTCCATAAATATTTTCACATTTCTGCAAAATCTGAGCTTTCTGAGCAGAGTACTTGCCACCTAGATTAATGGATGATTGAATGGTAAAGATGCTTGGAAGTTAGAGACAGTGAATTGCTCTGAAGAGATTTAAAGACTTATTCCTCAGCACAATGTGCTTATATTCAGTGACAGTGAGGTAAAGATCTTTTCCTTTCCTTCTCAGAAAAAATTCATATTTTACATTCTAACTTAAAACTTCCCATCTCTCCCTCTCTCCCCTCTACCCCTCTGTCCTGCACTTTCCTTGAGAGGAGGAGCAGATTATGCCAGCTGCCCTATATAAGCATCAATTCTCATAATTTTGTTGTTCCTATGGTGCAAACCCAGTTGCTCATGCAAGTACATCAATCATGCATCATCCTGTCACATGGGAAATTGGGGCATGGGGGAACCAGCACTACCAAGTTGCTCTGTGGGTCAATAAAATGTCTGTTCTTTAATAAAGAGGTTTAATGATTCTGGTAGTATATATAACAAACATATGGAATGCTAACATTTTTACTAGGCAATATATCAGATCATTCATAGTTTTTGATTTAAGAATTAGAAATTCTTTTATTTCCCACTTCTTTTTACTTTCCAAAAAGTAAAAAAAGAAAAAAAATACATATATATATTTGGTTCCTGTTTTAAGCTTTCTGTAAGATGTCATTACAACTTCGAATAGAATATCTGCCAACATCTTTCTTGAGATAATAATGTAGACAACAAATTTTCTCTCTAAACATAAAATGGTATGTTATCTTCCTACTATTATCTTTGTGAAACTTTATACTTAAACCTTATTCATTTAATTATGTATTTTGTATTGTTGAGATTGGTTTTTTTGATAGAAGAGAAAACAATTAAATTTATATTTTTCATAACAGTAGCTTTATTGTTATTTTGACAAGATTTTAAAAGTATTTTTTTGTTTTTGTTATCAGCTTATAGTTAATTCTAAATTTGAAAAATTAATATAGATCTAAATTATATGTTCTGTCTGTGATGACAGAAATATTCTGTAACCGCTGGGTAATATGGTAATGTGAGGATTTTTCAAGTTGAAGTGTTTGAAAGAATTCCTCAGAGCATAAGATTTGTATTTAAAGACAAAGCATATGGTGCATACAGCAAGAAAAACAGACTGCAGGAAGCATCAGAGGTCTGAAAGCTATCTCATGTGCCAGCTCCCCAGGCATTTATTTGTACATGTGCTGTACAGGGTTTTTATTGGTACATGGCATATCTGTCCTCTTTCTCTCAAGGAAAGAGAGAGAAAGCAAGAGAGAAAGAGAGAAAGAGAAAAAACAAGGAAAGGAGGGAGGGAGGGAGGGAGATACTGACAGAGAGAGAGAGGGAAGGAAAGAAGGAAAGAAAAGAGAAGAAAAAAGAAGAGAAAAGGAAAAGGAAAAGAGAAAAAAGAAAACAAAAAAGAAAGGAAGGAAGGAAAAGAAAGAGGAAAAGAAGGAAAGAGAAGAAGGAAGAAGGAGGGAGTGAGTGAGGGAAGAAGGGAGGGAAGGCAGCCGGGTGGGGAGAAAGGAAGATCAGTGGATTGAATCACGGGCACCATGAGGCATTTTGGCTTTCTTTGAGTTTAGACCGTTCAAGGAGGGTTTTTATACTTCTTCCCTGACAATCAGGTCAGGGTGATTAAACAGGTTAGGACAGTTAAAACTTTTAGTTAAACAAAAACAAAAACAAAACCAAAACCTCTCTGGAGGTTGCCAGGGGAGTTTCAGTCTTTCAACAGCACATAAAAAATCCTACTTGGCCAAGAGTCAACAAACAGCTATCTAAATACCCCCAGAGACAAATAACAGAGTTTTTCAGTCTACCTATAAATCAACTCTATCTACTACACGTAACCACTAGCCACAGTGGCTGTTGAACACTTGATGTGTGGCTTATGGGAATGTGTAATTAAATATCATTCACCTTATATTTAGTTTTAATTAATAGAAAATTAAATGATAATTAATAAATCACTATCTATGGCAGCCTAGAGCCTTACAAAATGTACTTTTTAAATTACAAGATTTGAAAGTTGAAATTACTCCTTGAAACTTGGCCTGAAGAATGGATATTGTGTTAGCAGGCATGAAAAAAAAGACATTAATCTCAATGAGCATCCCCATTAGAGCTCTTAGGTGACCCGGAATATTGTCAATGAACAGTAATATTTTGAAAGGA
The DNA here is from genome assembly GCF_011764305.1 of Mustela putorius furo. Lineage (NCBI taxonomy): Eukaryota > Metazoa > Chordata > Mammalia > Carnivora > Mustelidae > Mustela > Mustela putorius. The sequence goes on from NW_025422117.1 coordinate 11,877,813, forward strand.
ATCTTTTCTTTTTCTGAGCAGGAGGTCTCAATGGTGGCTTTAAAACAATGAGTAAAACAATGTTATAAATAGATAGGTTGTCATCAGGCTTTGTTGCTCCATTTACAGAGCACGAGCTGAGTAGATTCAGCATTATTCTTAAGGGTCTCAGGATTTTCAGGCTAATAAACATACACTGGCTTCAGTGAAAGTTAACAACATTAGCCCCTAACAAAACAGTCTGTCCTTTGTAGCTTTGAAGACAGGCATTGACCTCTTCTCTTTAACTATGAAAGTCCTAGATAGTTTCTTATTCCAGTAGGAGGCTGGTTGTCTTGTCTACATTGAAAATCTGTTTAGTATAATCACTTTCATTAATTATCTTAGCTAGATCTTCTGGATAATTTACTGCAGCTTCCATTTGTCTTTGCTCTTTCAACTTGCACTTTTATGTTATGAACTTCTTTTCTCTAAATTTATGAACCAACTTCTACTAGCTTCAGACTTTTTTTCTGCAGCTTCCTCACCTCTCTCTGTCTTCATAGAGTTGAAGAGTTAGGACCTTATTCTGGATTAAGCCTTGGTTTCAAACAATTGATCTTCCTAATTTTCTAACTAGACCACTAAAACTTTCTCTTTATCAGCAATAACCCTGGTTTGCTTTCTTTCTCTCTCTTTTTTTTTTAAAGATTTTATTTATTTATTTGATAGAGATCACAAATAGGCAGAGAGGCAGGCAAAGAGAGAGGGGGAAGCAGGCTCCCTGCTGAGCAGAGAGCCCGATGCGGGGCTCAATCCCAGGACCCTGAGACCATGACCTGAGCTAGAAGGCAGAGGTTTAACCCACTGAGCCACTCAAGCACCCCCTGCTTTGTTTTCTTAATCATCTATATGATCAATGGAGTATCACTTTTAATTTTCTTCAAGAACGTTTCCTTTGTATTCACAAGATTTTTTGGAGCAAGAAACCTAGCTTTTGGCCTGTCTCAGCTTTCAATATGTGTTCCTCAGTATGTTTTAATTGCTTGTACTTTAGATTTAGCGAGAGATATGCAATTATTCCCTTCACTTGAACATTTAGAGATGTTGTAGGGTTATTGTTGTGTCTTAGGGAAAAAAGAGGCCCAAGAAGAGGAAGAGAGATGGAGGGATGGGCTGGTCAGTGGAGCAGTCATAACATAAACAACATTTATTGATTAAGTTTACTATTTTAGTTGGGTGTGGTTCATGATATTCCAAAGCAATTTTAATAGTAGCATCAAAAATTGCTGATCACAAATCATATTAAATGTAATAATAATGAAAATGTTTGCAATAGTGTGAGAATTCCCAAAATATGATACAGAGACCATAAGTGAGCAAATTGTGTTGGAAAAAATGGTGCCAATAGACTTGGCTCCATGTAGGTTTATCACAAAACTTTAATTTGTAAAAAACACACTATCTACAAAGCCCAATAAAGTGAAGTTCAATAAAATGAGGTATTCTTGTACATAGGAAAACAAATGAATTTTGTATACTAACCTTGTATCCTGCATTACACTAACCTTGCTATAAATGCTTATTAGTTTCAGAAGGTTTTTTTCATTACTATTAATTATTATTGTTAGTTTTTGGTCGATTTTTTAAAAATTTCCTAAATAGACATTCATGTTGTCTGTGAACAAACACATATAACTTCCTTTCTAATCTGTGTTTTTTATTTCCTTTTTTGGTCGGGGGGAGGGTGCTCATTGCATTAGCAAGAACTTCTAATAGAACATTAAGAAAGAGTAGTTGGTGGAGACAACCCTGCCTTGTACCTGATCTTAGAAGGAAAGCTTCTCAAATTTCTTAGCATTAAGTATGATGTTAACTGTAGGTTTTTTTGTAGGTATTCCTAACAAAGTTGAGAGACTTCTGCTGTATTTTCCGTTTATTGGAAGTTTTTATCATGAATGGGTGCAGGATTTTTTCAAATTATTTTTCTGTATCTATTGATAGATCATATGGCTTTTCTTTTTTTAGTCTGTTGATGTGATCAAGTCTATCAGCTGATGTTGTAGTGTTTGACCAGCATCGCACATTGGGTAAATCTCAGTTGTGGTGTATAATTCTTTCTGTATTCTTTTGGATTAAACTTGCTAAAATTCTTTTGAGGATTTTTACATCTATATCCATGATAGATTTGGTTTGCTAGTTTCGTGAACAATCCTATGATTTTTTAAAGTCATATTTCTAAATATAATTGGACTCATAATTTTCAATTGTTATAGCTTCATTTTCCAAATGCATCTCTTCTCAAATTACTAAGGATAAGAATCATAGAAGTTATAATTACACAATAATTATGTATAATTATTTGTTTCTTTGAAGAACCCTCACTGATTAAATCATTCAGTTGCTACCAATGAATGTGTCATTGTTTCCAACTGACTTTAAAATACAATATCTCATTGCACAGTACTGAATTCTAATACTACTTCTAGTACCAGTTTTCCCCAAACCAGACACTGAAGCAAAGACTTCAATACAAATAATTTTACGTGGAAGATGGCCTCTAAAAACACTAATTAAGGTCTATCGAAATTGAGGCAAGGTTATAATAAAGTTTAAGGCAATAAATGTGTTAGTGAATTGGCTATTTCTGGGGACAACTGTAGTTCCATTCTATTGGTGGTCTTCTAAGGAAGCATGTGGAAAATATATAAGAATTATCCATCAGATGGGGAAGCTGAATATTTATCTACCAATTTCCATCCATCACTGTTTCAGATTTGCTTCCCTCAATATTTAATTCTTGGAACACTAGCTTCTCCTGCTTGTACTGAAAATTTCCCATATAGTTCCAGATAACTTATTGTCCTGGGACAATAAATTAAATATACAGGTACTTGTGATAAAAATCTATAGATGTAAGTAGAATATCATCACTTTCAGTGAACCCAGAGGTGGGCCAAAACATGAGGTTAGCATCAAAAGTGTCTGTTACCCCATGAAGGAAAAATTTTAAAGTTACACTAAAAAATAAACTAGAAACAAACAAAAATTTCATCCATTGTGGGATGTGTTGTATTTATACAATGAAACATTCTTCCATGAAGCTGAACAAATGAAATTTGAACAAATTATTATCAATAAAATCATATGAGTGAATCTTTAAAGAATAATATTGAGTGAAAGAATCTAGATACAAAAGAATGATAACAGCACAACTCCACTTTCAATCAGACACTATATTAACATTTCACCCATAAACATAATAATTATTAATATTTATTATAGAATAGTGAACCAATGTTACTATCTATATTTCTCATTTTGTTACTTCAGAGGTAATCACAATTCATCTTGGACAATATATCGATACACATTTATATAATAACACATTTGTCTATTTCTCGTAAGTATTCAAAGCCAAGAAAATTATTTCCCTACACAAAACCCCATGCCATCATTTGACAAGAGAAAGTAAAATCTAAATCTATGGCTAAAATAAACTGCTTAAATTCTAAGGAAAATGCAGAGTGATGAAGATGACATAAAAAATAAGTAAAGGGGGTGCCTGGGTGGCTCAGTTGGCTAAGCTTCAGCCTTGGCATCAGGTCATGATCTCGGGGTCTTGGAATTGAGTCCCATATCAGGAAACCTGCTTCTCCCTCTTCCTGCCACTCCCCCTGCTTATGCTCCTTCTCTCTCTCTGACAAATAAATAAATAAAATCTTTTTTTTTTTTTTAAAGGACCAACTAGCACATAAAATTGTTTTTCTTTTAAGTGTCATAAATAAGAACATGTCATGAGCAGACACTCTGCATTCTATTTTGATTTAATGAAACCTTAGATTGTACATTAAATTATCTGTCCCATTTTGGGAAATAATATAATTAATGATGTCAACTTATTAAGTATTTTCTTTGCAATAAATATTATATAAGTTCTTAAATTTTTCAACAAAATTTATCTTTATAAAATCTAAATATATTTTTGTGAATATTATATTCACAGAACAGGATCATTGAGAAACTCAGCTGACCCAGTTATAAGGTTTATACTTCAGATTCAGAATTTGCAATCCAAAGTTATGCTATGGTCAATGAAAGCAAATTAATTATGACCTGATGTGAGTGTGTTTATGTGTGCTGGATATGAGATACTTCATGCAAGTAGATCTCCAATTATACAGATTATTAACTTTAATATTATGGATCCTATTTCTCATGACTGAACGTAAATGGAAAGTTATTTCCAAGGACTCCCAACACTAGTATTTTCCAATAATGATCTCCCAAATATACCATTATGACAGGTTTTTGCAACTGTATTTTCTCTTTAAAAAAAAAAAAAAGCAATGAAAAAAAAACTTTAGAAGGAGTGCTTGGCATGATGATTTACACAAAACAGCACTCAAAAATGATGGAAAATGTGTGTCTTCAGAGAACATCTCTCAATGCTGCTTTTTAAGTATATATAAAAGATGAATTTCAAAGTTTCATCCTTTGAGACACACCTCTGAGCCACACCATTCATGGTATCATAAATTCCTCTATTGCTTTTTGGCTTATTCTAGTATCTCCTTCAACCTAACCTTGCAACAAGCATACAGAATCCAATAATGGTGGACATAGTTTTTGCAGAAGATAGAATCATAAAAAAATGCTGTATGTGACACACAAATAATAGCTTGACAAATTAAATGTAATTCATAGGGAAAATAAATATAGATATTAGGAAAGAGTAGTATGGTTTATTACATCTTAACAAAAAATAGACGTCCTGTACTATGCAAAAAGTGAATTTTATTACCTCCTGAGACACCTGCTTCTCTACTTTTCACACACACACACACACACACACACCCTGCTTTTGCATTCAAATTGTTTTCCAGAACCAAATGAATTTTTGGTAGGTCATCATTTATAAGCAGCTAAGTATTGATGATAGGGTTGATAATTTTTGCATTCTGTAGCAGTGACTAAATGCAGCCCTGGATTTCAAAATTTTTAATAATGCTTTTATCACTGTTATTTACATGGCTAAGTGCTTTTGAAGTTGTTTTGCATTTATCAGGTGTCAGAACACACTGTAAGAATAATGAGAAACAAGTTAGAAAAGTGCATTAAACCCCGCTGACTACTGTCATCATCTTATCAATGCTAAATAACAAAAAAACTATTGCTAACCATGTAAGTTATAAAAGTCAAAGAAAATTGTTTTAAAAGCTAAAATAATGAGGTTTAAAATGATAGCAAAATGAGAAGAAATGACAGTAAACAAGTAGCAGATAAACACAAATGAAAATAAAAATAAAAGTAAAATGTAGCAGAGACATACTTGGCTTATTCAGCCAATTCAGAAAAAAAATTCATTATGAATGTTTTGCAATATTTAAATCAATAAGTTTCATTAAATATACTATAACATAATTATGTTAATTAATAAATCAAGTTATTAAAGATGGGGCCTTTTTTGATATTAAAGTTTGAAATTTATCTCAAAATTATTTTCTCCATAAAATCAGGAATTTTGAATTTTTTTTTTAAATTGGAAACATTAACTTACATATGATAATTTGCTTCCTAATTATGACTGTGATTTTAATGCTAGTTATCATTACCTAAATAACTAGAATGACTAACAGGCTTAATAAAGAACAAACATAATGATTGTGATGGTTACTTTATGTGTCAACTTGGCTAGGCTATGGTATCCAGATATTTGATCAATCTTATTCTAGATGTTTCTCTGAAAGTATTTTTTAGATTAGAGCACCATTTAAATCAGTAAACTTTGAGAAGAGCAATGACCTTCCATATTGTTGGTAGGCCTCCTCAAAACATTTGAAAGCTTTAATAAGAAAATACTGGCTTCCCTGGAAAAAGAAAGGATTCTTCTAGCAGACCATCTTTGGAATCAAACTGCCGCTCTTTCATGGGTCTCTAGCCTTGGAAAATATGTATGTATGTGTATGTACATACGCATATATATATATGTCATATATATACAACATATATATATACAACATATATATACATACATATATATACACAACATATATATGTATTTATATATACATATATGATATAAACTTTTGATTTTGTTTGAATCAAACAAAATCAAATATGATTCAAACTTACGTCTGACCTGTGACCTTTTCTTCTTACCGACTTTTCCCTTCTGGGATGGGAATATCTACCCTATGCCTGTCTTACCATTTTATTTTGGGAGTATATAACTTTTCCAGTTCCACATAACATGTATGTTGTATATATATGGTGTAAAAGTGGCTTTGGAACTGGATAGTTGATGGAGGCTAGAAGAGTTCTGAGGTGCCTCTTAGAAAAAACTTAGATTTCCTTGAGGAGACTGTTAGTAGAAATATGGATGTTCAAAGGTGCTTTTGGAGGAAAGGTGATCTTATTCTAAAGTGGCAAAAAACCTGTATTCCTCTTCTTTTTTTTTTTTTTAAGATTTGATTTTTATTTATTTGACAGAGAGACACACAGTGAGAGAGGGAACTTCCACAAGCTGGGGGAGTGGGAGAGTGAGAAACAGGCTCCCCACTGAGCAAGGAGCTTGATGTGGGGCTTCATCCCAGGACCCCAAGATCAATACCTGAGCCAAACGCAGAGACTTAACAAACTGAGCCATCCAGGTACCCCAAGAATACAAGTTTAGATTAGAGCACAAGAATACAAGTTCTTGGGGTGCCTGGGTGGTTCAGTCATTAGGCATCTGCCTTTGGCTCAGGTCATGATCTTGGGGTCCTGAGATGGAGCCCCACATCAGGCTCTCTGTTCAGCAGGGAGCATGCTTCCATACACCGCCCCCCACCTGCCTCTCTGCCTACTTGTGATCTCTGTCTGTCAAATAAATAAATACAATATTAAAAAAAAAAAAAGAACCTGTATTCTTGTGTTTTGTGGATGAAAGTTCCACATCTATTAACTTGGATATTTAGTTGAGGAAAAAAAATGTGAAATGCTGAAGGCACTGCCTACATTTTTCCTTGATGCTTGTAGTAAAATATGAGAGGAGAAAGATGAATTAAGTAAGGAATTATTGAATCATTATACTGTATACCTGAAACTAATATAACAGTATATATTAATTATACTTGAATTTTTAAAAATCTAAAAAAAATTAAATAATACAAATTAAGAATGAAAGACTGTAAACCTAAATAAATAAATAAAAATAGAAATTATTAAGTAAAAAGGAGCCAAACTTGAAGATTTGGAAAATTTCTAGCCTATCCATATTTCAAAAAAGTAGAAAACATGTTCTGCAAAGAACATCAAGGCTGTGGCTAGACAAATATTTACTATAAAAGAGATAGGTATAATGCCTCTATCTAATTAATCATTTCAGTAGCAATGTTGCCTACTTCGATTGAATGGAACAGGGACAGAACAAAATAAAGGAAGGCTGCTGAATCTGTGATTTTCTATAGGACAGGCAAATCAAGCTGTTTTTAAACATTTTATCCTCCAAGAACAAGGAAAAATGACCCCTAAGGCCGTTTAGAGGTCTGTAGGGCCACCACTGCAACATGGATCCGGAAGGAACAGGCCCAGGGGACGTGGCAGTCTCTTCCTTTGTTCCACTGGACAGAACTTCCACTCACGGCTCTGGGGGCAGGGCTGTAGGGACAACATTTCTGTCCTTGCTACTGGGATAATGTTACATCAGGAGCCAAGAGATCAGGACCACTATCCGTTAGTGCAGAAGGTAATGCTGCCATCATCATGGGCCTGGAGCATAGAGCACTGACCAAAGAGGATTATTTTTAAGCCTTCAAATCTAAATGGAACTTGCCCTATATGATTCAAACTTATGTCTAACCTGTGACCTTTTCTTCTTACCGACTTTTCCCTTCTGGGATGGGAATATCTACCCTATGCCTGTCTTACCATTTTATTTTGGGACTATATAACTTTTCCAGTTCCACAGACTGACACTTGGAAAGGAATTGTCCCAGAATGAATCATACCCCAAGTCTCAGTTATGCCTGAATTAGATGATATTTGGATGAGATCTTGCACTTAATGTTGATGACAGAATGGGTGACTTTGGGGCTGTTCAGATGGGGTGAATCTGTATTGCATATAAGAAGTATGAATTTTAAAGGGCAGACTGTATTGGGTTTAACTGACTCCCTCCAAAATTCACATGTTGAAATCCTAACCCCCATTATCTCTGAGTGCAACAATCTTTGAAGACAGAAACTTAAAGAAAAAAAAAAAGGTAATTAAGGTAAAATGAGGTCATTTGGATGGGCCCTAATGGAACGTGACTGGTATTTTTATGAGGATGAGAGGGACACTAGACAGGGGCACACAAAAGAAAAGGCCATGTGAGAATACAGCAAGTAGATAAACCAAAGACAGAGGTCTCAGGAGAAACCATCCGTAAGTTAGAAGTTAAGAAAAATAAATTTCTATTATTTTAGTCATGTCTGTGGTACTTTTGTCTGGCAGCTCTAACAAATTAATATAGTAGCTAAACTGAAACTATTTAAGTAGTGGAACATGGGTAAAGCCACTAAGTATGTATCAATTTATTTCATGTTTTGTCTAAATTCAAGATAGAGGTTCTCAGCAAATTAATAAACTGACCCTTCCCTCTAAGTATGAGACAAAAATGCAAATTTGCTTTCTTCTATGCTCAACTCTAAGTCATACCAACAAAAATTTAAAGTGTGAATTATAAATAATATATAAATTAACTAGATATATAAAAGTCTACAATGTGCTTATCAACTAAAGATATTGTTGAGATTTTTTCTTATGTGAAAAATGTATCCTATCTTTATTTACTTGTAAGTGATTACTTGAAGTGATTATTCAGTAAAATATTTCTTCATGTTTACATAAGATTATATTTGCTTAATTAAGAAACAAAATAAATGCAGGATTTTAAAAAAAGTAAGCTTATATATCTGTGTGCATTTTTAAATATATTTCAAAGCAAAAATATATTGTCCACATTTAATTTATAGATACAGATAATGGACGTTCTCATTAATGGGCTTTGCCTTTGAGAGAATTTTTATTTAGAATGACTTAGGATGCAGATAGGCTTGGCTTAAACTCTCAGGGCTGTCATATATGAATGGAATGTTTCTGATCTTTATGCCAGTAAAGGGATTTCAGGATGACACACTGAATATTATTGGGAGGACGAATATATATAAATACATATATGAATATATATATATATATATAGAGAGAGAGAGAGAGACAGGAAGAGAGTTATATATAATTATAACCAATACATAATCCTGAAAGCATGATTCTCAAAGCTCTGCAGAGCCCATATCACCCTCATATTAATAAGCAATGTTTTTTATTAAAAATTTCTTACTTTAGCATGTCAAACACTTCATTCTGGTCAATTCCTCATTGTTAGTTGATCTTTCATTATTCCCTAGTCAAATAGTACTCTATTACTAAACTCTACATGTGAAATTTTGTTTCATCATGCATCCCCCCTAAATTGGTGCCTAATATCCCCCTTATTCTTTGCTTATGAAGCAAAGAATGTGCTTCATGAAGGTGGCAGAATATGCCATTCCAAAATGTGCCTCTTTGGCATAAGGCTTATTTTGAGCTGATTATTTTGAAAAGCTGCAGACACACGGGAGAAACTCTAAAAAAGAGCTACTATCAGATATCACCTACTCACCTGAGAAACTTGTCCGCACTGCAGAACAACTTTTCTCAAACATTTCCTTTTTTCACCTTCCTGTGAATTGTCCTCCCCTAGTTTGAATCTCCAGACCTTTATCCCTTTTCTTAGCTCAGAATGATATATAAGACTCATTGTCAGCCATTTTGAGGCCTCAGACCCTTATTCCTTTTTTAGGTAAGCTACAACTATCTGACCATGTTTTAAGTCTAATATCTTTTTAGGACTCCTGTGCATATGATTGTATGTACATAATTACATTTTTCTCCTCTTTATCTGTCCTTGGGTCTCAGCCAAGAACCTAGAAGAATAGAAGGAAAATTATTTTTCTTACCCTATAATTAAATCATAATTCTTTCACAAATAACTTTCAGTGTCCTCTTTGATAGACATTCCTTTTGATTTCTGTGTTACTGCATTTATCACTGATATATAATGCATAATATATCTTTGTGTCTGTGTTACACATTTTCCTAAACCTCTCTCCCTCCCTTCCTCTCCTACAATAATAAATTAGTCTACCTTGTATAAGGATTATAAATCTTATTAATCTTGAGTCTACCTATATCCTTATAGATCTAGTGTCAATCTGCTGGAATTTATCTTTTATATCCTTTTGTTTCATAAAACTGCATTCAATTAACTCCTCAGCATTCAATTAAGATAATAACAAATTCTTTATCCTTTAAAGCCTTATAAAGTTGACCTATAAGCAATTAACTTCAAAAAATTTCTCAAATTCTAATCCACAAACAGAAGCATGAGGAGATAGTCCTTCAGAGATGACAACTCATTTGATCTAAGTCTTGAAGGATGAATAGTTGAGGAAGAAAAAGGATTCAACCAAAGTGATATTAGGTATGGGTGAAAATGATTATGTCATGTTCATACAACTTGCCATACTTTACTATGAATGAAACAGAGTAGGCATGAGTTTGGTGATGGTGAGTATGCCAAATGATGAAGAGGAAAGGTAGGCAAGTGAGATATCAATAGGCTTTTACATTTTGCTAATATGTTTAAACTTTGGTCCTAAGAAAATGAAAAACAACAACAACAACAATATATTTTAAGAAAAGGACTGATATTATACAATTTGCATAATGACTTGATCTCAGTAAGCTCTCAATACACAAAGAAGATAAGAAGAGAATTAGTTAATTTTCTGTTTGAATTTGAAATAACTTTCTCTTTAAAAATGTATATCTATTTTCAGAGAAAGGAAACTTTATGAAAAGACCTTGAATAATTTCTTTCAGACAAACACAGAAATATTAGCCGAAGAGATTTGGTGAAGATAATTTGATATTGATTTAATATGAATAGCTTGCTTTGTTCTCACTCTTGAAAGATTGTGTGATAACAACGCCTCTCATTTATTGATACATTTCCCTTCATAGATATTTGGTGTAACAAATCCTAGTTGAAATATCAGAAAAGTTAAACATTTCTCTCATAGAATAAACTTTTATAAGTAAAGTAAGTTTATAGACCTAGGATATTTAGTTAGATATGTATATAAGCATGTGTTTGTTCACTATTAAGATTTCTTGTGAAATTCCTAGCAGATGCTCCAAGAAGCCAACAATTTATTGTGATATAAGATTATAGTACCTGAGAATATTGTGATAAAAATTACTCTTCAGAGCAATTTTATTATAACTAGAACATACTGGTGCTGAAATAACTTTCTAGGCCTAAGATGGACTTGTTCCTGCCTGGGGTGCCAAGTCAGAAGACCAAAAGATAACTTTCATGTCTCTTGACAAGAAACACAGTATATCCAGTCAGCCAATCCCCAAACACCAACTTTGGACATCCTCACTCCAAACAAGGTTGATTATAATGCCCCAGAGGATCAGATATTTTCTATTTATATCTTCCTTGTTATTTTTCTTTATCCCGCCTTCTGTCCCTTTTTTGCAGTTCTCTGAAAGGTGCTGTCCACTTCATGAAGGATTAAATAAGATTTGTATCACCGAAGTTGTCTTTAAACATTTTTTAAATAGTTGATTATATTCTGATTATTATATGGGTTGAGTTTTCTTCATTCAACCAACAATTTTGAGCACTTCCCATTTCCAGGGCACTGTTTTGGGCTTTAGAGCAGGGAATGAACATTGAAGTCCTCAGAGTCTGTATGTAGTCTTGGAAACATATTATAAACAAATAGACAAATTAATAAAATATTTCAGATGGCCACATGTGAATAAAATATAGCAAAGTAATAAGATACAATTTGGTGGATGGAGTTAAGGTTAGGGAGGTTTCTGCGAAAGAACCAAACATTTGAATCAAAAAAGGACAAGAATTCAGGCAGAGAGAAAAGTAATGCAAAGGCCTGACCCAAAATGATACTGACATAGTCAAGAAAAAGTAAGAAAGCAGTGACGTAGCCCTTATTTAAATCAAGTGTTGTTGAAGTATAATTGTAGCCTTACGGTTTCTTTTCTAAAAAGGCTTACAATAACAATAGGACATGATATTGGATATTAGAGCAAAATCACATACATCTGCACTTGGGAGACTAGGATGTGCTTATTGGAGTCTGAGAAGATAAGTTTTCTTCACAGCCTTGTTTCTGAGTCAAATAAGTCAAAACTGAAATACAAGCTAGCACAAAACCAAACTTGATCTCATCAAGACAGGAATCCTTGCAGGAAAACATCTAAAAAAATACAAATATACTTTATGTATATTCCAGTAATTTTACTCATTTGTTCTTGTCTGCCCTCTATATCTACATGACTGCTTTTGTATATGAGTGGAATTTCTCTTCTGTCATTGCTTACACTGTAAATATCTCTATCCAATAAGAAATATATAATTATTCTTCATAGTTCATAATTTAGTAGCTTATGAATATATGAAAATTCTTGTTGAAATCTTTTAAACATATGCTGGTATTTAACTGCATTGGGAGCTGAAGAGAATACATGTATAGACTGAACTAAACAGAGAATCAAGAGATTAACTTCTCTATTCTTGAAATTATAATTCAACTAATATAGTAGCTTAAAATGTAACCAGATTTTATCTTTTAAGATGTGGCAAATCATCTAAGTTTTTAGTAAATTAAGAGTAGATGTAAGAAAACTACTTTGTCATATAGTGTATCATTTAAAATCATAAAACAAATGATAAAATTATTATAGCAAATATATTTAGACATCTCTCTCTCAACTCTGTAACATGACTCTTTAGCCCCACTTCCCAAATGTATTTCATAGACATCTATACAGGAGATTCTCATCTTTTCCAACTGACTATGAAAGAGCAGTTAGTTAGATATGAATAGGGAATGAAAATGGCCAACCATTGAAAAAAAAAAAGAAACAACAACCTCTGCAACTCAAATAGCCAAGGAAAATCCTGGGGAACATCTTGTGCTTTTCCCTGTAGCCATTGCCCTAAAGTAACCTGTAGCTTTATTATAGTATATGTAGTTTGAACTGCCATGGATCATATAGGGCCAAAAAGTTCCCCCTCCCAACTGGTAGGCAGAGTCCTTTAGATGACTGGAGCCAAGCTGAGAGAGCCCCCCAACATGACCCAACCCACACAAATATAAAAAATAAGACAACCCTTACCCCTAATAGAGTTGCCAACTCTGGGCCTTTCCACTGTCCACCCTTGAGAGTGTACTTTCACTTTGACCACTATTAAATGCTTGCTTGCTTAAGAGTTTTGTTCTGAATTCATTGTTGGCTGAATTCAAGAACTGAGGCCGGGGCATGGTCTCACCATCAACAACCAGAAGCTCAGTATTTCTTACACCCTATAAGTAACAGCTCAGTCCATGGCACAAATAGTCCAATATATCAAGTAGCCAGCAACAAGAGAAACAATCAGAAAAACAGAAGCCCCTACCAATTCTTGAGTGTAATTTTATGTTACTGGAGAACATACTAAACAGAATCCTTGTAAGGAAGATGTTAGATATGTTTTGTCTACCAAAAAGAAAGATGGGTTTTCTCTGATTATTTTTACTTTTAACAAGAGTGACAACCCTGTTCACTGCCCATGCAAATCACTCCACTAAATCAAACCAAGGAGAAAGCTTTAAAGGAAAAGTGGAGGTCTATCAAACCCACATCAATAAATAATTATTAAATATTATTATTAAGATTTATATAATTTAACACAAAAAATTTTTACAACTCCACATTAAGTTTTTAACTTTCATGTTGAAATATGTAGAAGAAGAGTGCCCACTTTGGGTCTTATATATTACAACACTATCATGCAAAATCTTGACTATCGGGGCGCCTGGGTGGCTCAGTGGGTTAAGCCGCTGCCTTCGGCTCTGGTCATGATCTCAGGGTCCTGGGATCGAGTCCCGCATCGGGCTCTCTGCTCGGCGGGGAGCCTGCTTCCCTCTCTCTCTCTCTCTGCCTGCCTCTCCATCTACTTGTGATTTTTCTCTGTCAAATAAATAAATAAATAAATCTTTAAAAAAAAAAAAAATCTTGACTATCACCAGAGGCGATAACAGGAACCAGGCTAAACATACGGGATGGTGGGCCTACACGCAGGTATCTAATGTTCCCCTGACATCCTGTGGAAAAATATATTTTTCCATGGGATAGCTAAAGCGCTCTGGGTTGTGCCATCAGTGGAGGAAACACACACATATGACATGCCCAATGATTATGTCCTCTCCATAAGAAGTATTATTAAAGTTAAGAAATTATAACTTCTAGCACTTAATACAGACCTGTCCCTTGAATTGACAAGTTTAAAATGGCCATGAATCAATATCTGGAAAATAAATGCAGCTGGATTTTAATTTTGAAATACTCTTATTTTTCCAGCTCTAAAAAATGACTGTATCTTTCTAGTTCAAATTAGAGGGAAAAAAAAACAAAAAACAGTTATTTTATTATGTGTCAAATAGCCATTGCTACCTGGTGTTTCATTACGTAGAAGAAGAGATAGTTTCTATCAAAGTTTTCTAAAAAACCAATTACTGCCACAAATCCAAACATTTATGAATTATATTGGGATAATTTCTAGTGACATTATTTTACTCTTTAAAGTTAAAATATTCAGTTAAATCTATTTTCCATAAAATGTAAAAATATTCCTGATTTGCAATTTCATTGATTTAATGAATAATTTGAAACTTCACAGACTGAAAATTAGTTTTAAAAAGTTTATCTAATAAAGTACAAGGCTTATATTCTATTATGAGAAACCACTTTATCAGAAGAAATTTCAAACTCAAATAACTTCTCAATTCATTAAAATACATTCTATATTTTGACAATAAATTGAGTTTTTCATAATACAAGGCAAGTGTGGTTATTAATTCAGTTGGATTTTGCTAAGTAGTTGGCAATTCATAATGTCTCTTATAAATTACAATAAATATGAAAACTCTTGTCTGTCCACTTAACAAGTTTTGCTCTTGGTGAGTCAACATTGCATAATTAACAACAACAACAACAGAAACTAAACTTACAGAGATAAATTTATAATAGAAACACTTTTGCCACCTTTAGTATTCCACACTTTTACCGATTTTGTAATATTGGGGCAGTTCTGAGAAATTTAACTACCATACCTTGTAAAGGCTCACCAATCCAAGCTCACTTGCTAAGTAGGATGCTATTTTCTGATTAATCTACTCAAAGAAGATGCTGGTTTTGTTTGTTTTTTCCTATTTTATACATCCAGAAGTTGTTACTTTTGCTAATCTACCCAGAGGAATTCTATACACTAATAAAACATATATACATGTAATATATATCCAATATTTTATAGTATAACACATTTTTAAGTCTGTATAACATACTATATATACTACACTATTGGCAAGATTCACATATTGCTTATCTTTTTCAGCATTTTCTTTTGAGTGTTGCACACATATTGACTGCTCCTGATATTCATTGCCCAATATATCACAACAGTGTTTTATGCACTGGGAAGGCTTGGGAAATAAGAGTGACAAAAGAAGCAAGACATCACGGTGGGGAATATAATTTGTATTAACATATTTCAAGCCTGATTTGTCCAGAGTCATATCAATATGTCAAGAATGGAACACCAATTGCTTCTGGATCCCATATAAATGGCTCCTAAATTTAGATGAGGCATGGCAACACAGAGTGATGAAATTTTATGGTCACATTCAATAATGCTGTTAACATATTAACAGCATTCCATTACTACTGAATGCCTTGTAGAACTTTGTTGAGCATTCATTTTTTTAAAAAAGTTCTGTTCAGAATTAACACAGGTTAAGCATACTTAGAGAAGATTCGTGCCTTCTGTGACGGAGTTAAAGATTTCCTTCCTATTGCTTCCTAGATCTTTCATTATTGACAAAGAGCAGAGACCAAGATAAAGACAATTCATCTAAATTTCTGGCTGGTGATTTAAGGTCTATCAAGGCAATTGTTATCCTTTCTTTGAGGTCTCATTAATTTTGGGGACGTTCTTAGCTCTTTTTAATGTTAATATTACAGGAAGTTTACATTGTGGAATTGGAAAAAGAGTACAAAACAGTCATATAGCTATTTTGTCTTATAAGCAATATACTAGAGGTGTTAAAGAAATCTTGAGTCTCACCTGTAACAGCATATATCTGTTAGAACTGGTAAGTATCCAGTAGAAGAGTTTTGGCCTAAAGTTTTACAACCTCAATCAATGTGCCTCAGTCTGCAATTTCTTTGCTCTGTATAACTTCCTTAGATATATCCCAGTTTGGGTTGCAGCTTCTCAACAAATTCAGGATTCAATAACTGGAAAATATCTCTATAATACAAAATAAAATTCAAAACACACACACACACACACACACACACACACAATCTTTATCTCAAACACAATGTTTGAGATAAGCACAATGTTTATCTCAAAACAGGATAAGGTTTTACACATAATTGTTGAGTACCTGCTATTTAATACCCACAACACTCAGACTCTTCTTGACATGACTAACAACATATAAAGCATTTCTGAATCCAGCTTATAAAAATTATTCCATATACCCACTAAGCAGTACATGGCACAACTAGCTATGGTTTCCTTCTGAACCATTCTTTTCTTGAGAGTCCTTCATACCATATTCTTCTAGTATAATCTACCCCCAACTTGCTGGTCCATAGCATAATTTATCAACTGCCCCTGCTTTTGGTGCTTCTCCAATGTTTCCACTTAAGAATGAATTTCAAGATCAGGCATCACATTCCACCAGCCCTAAAGAGAGAAAAACTTTCTCCCATGCAGACAATATACAGGTCTGCCTTGCTGACTTTACCTTTTAGAATAATCTAGGCCAGGCTACCATCATGTCATACCTGGGCAAATGCAATAATTCCGTAACTAATTTTCCTGCATCTATACTTTATTTAATTCAGCAAGTATTAAAACTGGAGATGGCAAATTAATTTAAAGAACAAATTTGATCATGTTGATCCTCCTTATCACTCCTAAATAAACAAAAACACAGCAAAACCTGACATTTGCAAAACATTGCATTCTTGTTTGTCATCATTCCATATGTTTTAGACACACAGAATTTTTTTAATACCTCTAGTAATCCAGGCTCCTTGATCCTGAGCAACTCTGCCCACAATGTCAGCACCAGATCTCAGTCTCATTTTCATACATGACTTTCACTCTTCCTTTATCACCTGAAGATTTACCTACTCTGTCATGTTGTCTAGAGAATTTCAGTCTTAGAATGCAAGTAGCACCCATTATCAGTGGACTTAATATGCTGAATAAATTTTAATAAATGATCAGAAAGCTTTGTGAGAAGAAGAATGAGGAAGAGATGTAAGAGAAGCAAAAGATTATAGGGCTAAAAGGAGAAATAAACAAATCTATAATAATAAATTGATTAACATGTACCTCTCAATAACTGCTAGAACAATTAATTATAATCAGTTCATTACATAATACAATTAATAAGGACATAAAAGAACTCAACAAAAGTTATCAACCAATAGGATCTAATTAACAGGTATAGAATACTCTATCCAACAACAAAATAAACACTTTTTCCAGTTACCCCATTACATGTACCAAGATAGTCGATGCCCTAAACCATAAAACAAACCTGAGCAAATGTAAAGGAACCAAGAACATAAAATGTGTTCTCCAAGCATAACTGAATCAAACTAGAAATCAATAACAGATGGTATGATCATCTCCACATACTTGAAAACTACATAGCATAATTATAAATAATCCATGGAACAGAAAGGAAGTCTCAAGGTAAATTAAAACCCATTAGAGTAAATGAAAAATAAGAACACAAGATACTAAAATTTGGGTAACATACTACATAATTAATAGCAATGATATGGACATTTATAGCATTTAATACATAATTAAAACAAAGTAACAAAAAAACTCAAAGACAGCTGTCAAAGTCAAAGTCAAAAGTCAAAGACAACTGCATGCAATTGTTTCCTAACTCTGAATTCTATAAATAATTCTTTAGGTAGATTCACTATACTATGTCAGAGATTAAAACCACATAGTAACAAATAAAGAGTCATGTTTCAATAGACTATTTTGTTTACTGTGATGTAAACATTTAAATGTTTGGATGTCTGAATACCAGATTACTTTATTTAGAGGTAGCAATTAATTGATATCACTAATCATTACGATACAGAAATTTATCTTGAAAAATAGTTTTTCCACAGGGTCTTTTATTCCCAATATTCATGACTTGGACAGATTACAAAATCTATTTAAAAAAATGGCAGTTTATACTATTTCTTTTGGCTAGCTTTTTGTATAAGTTTTTAGGTTTACTTTATAAAAAAAAATATGATGGGATGTCTGGGTGGCTCAGTCAGTTGGGCGTCTACCTTTGGCTCAGGTCATGATCCCAGGGTCCTGGGATCAAGTCCCACAGCAGGCTCCCTGCTTGGGAGGGAGCCTGTTTCTCCTTCTGCCTCTGTCCACTGCTCCCCCTACTTGTGCTCACTCACTCACTCACTCACTCACTCTCTCTGACAAATAAATAAATTAAAAATATTTAAAAAAAAATTTAATGTGCTATATTTTAAATAATTCTTTTTTAGCTTTGGAATTTTTTGGCTTGAAGTTTAGATTTTAATTTTTAAGGACAAAATGTCTTTTGGGCATGTTAATTTTCCCAATATTTTCTTGTTTCTTCACAGTATAAAATAATAATTTAGGTTAAAGGTGTCATAATGGATGCTGTAACATATGGTTTTAGTTTTTCTCCTTATGAAACTTCATGACAAATTTGAAATTTTCATTTTAAATCATCCTCAGAGACTATAAGAATTCCAAAACATCCTGTCTTCTTTAAACATGCATGTGCTATCTGTGGTCAAATAACTAATACCCAATGAGATTAAGCCAAGCTGATATAGTGATAGTTTATACTCAAATATACTTATATACAAATGTTTTTATAACTAAGAAATAAAATACAGGACCAAGATGCCAAATTATATGTTTTAATAGTCATTTCCAGATGGCTTTCTAAAAGCTTGTTACTATTCTTATACCTAGTGGGAGTCTATGAGAATACATTTCCTACTTCATCTCCATATTCATTAGCATCAGAAACTGAAAATTGGGTGGATGGAGAAACAAAGGGATAAGAGAAAAAGAGAGAGGGAGAGATTTTTTTTTTTAATTGCCAATTATCATATGATCTCACTGATATGTGGAATTTAAGAAACAAAATAGAGGAATATAGGAGAAGAGAGGAAAAAAATAAAACAAGATGGAACCAGAGAGGGAGACAAACCATAAGAAACTCTTAATCATAGGAAATAAACAGTGTTGCTGGAGGGGAAGGGGTGGAGGGATGGGGTAACAGCGTGATGGACATTAAGGAGGGTATGTGATATAATCAGCACTGGGTATTATAGAAAAGTGATGAATGACAGATCTGTACCTCTGAAACCAATAATACGTTATGTGTTAATTAATTGAATTAAATTTTAAAAATGCTGAAGGGGGTCAAAAGTGATAAAGTTCCACTTATAAAATAAATAAGTCCTAGGGATGAAAAAAAAATGCCAATATTTTATGTAAAATGTGTTATCTTCACTACTAACTAGAACAACATTTCATATGTGTATTGATCATTTATTTTTGCATATCACTCATTTTCCTATTAGTTTGTTTTTTCTTAATGATTATTATAGTTTTTTTTAATGTTATAGGCGGCATATTACAGAGAATTTAGTTAACACAGATATAATCTGCACAGATATAATCTGTAAGCTTATTTGTTTATAGTATGACTTTCTAATACATTTTAAATAATTATATGTCACATTAATAATAGTAACTATATATGTTAGTGTTTTCTTATAAATATGTGTTTTATTAATGTCTAGTTTTGAGCATGTTTTATCAATCATAAAATGTATAATACTAGAAGCAATCTATTAAAAACTGAGGATTTTTAAAACTATTGAAGGTGTTAAGCAACCATGCAGAAACTACTCAATTTTTTTAAGGTATATTTTAAGCATATTTAATGTCTTTCTCACTTTGTTTTCTATTTTGTATTAAAATACATCAATTAACTTTACCCTGTTTGGCTTTTCCTAGAAATACTTTCTTGGGGTATGTATGTAACTCAGCTATTCTTTAAAATTACCAAGCAACTCTACTAACCATATCATGCACTGTGGAAAACTGTTCAACTTTTATTTTCTTTAAAATGGCCCTCTTCATTCAAATTAAGAAAATAAGTTGAAATGTGTGTGATTTGGGAAGAGGGTATCTCTCTGTTATTATTTCTCCAAGTTATGAAAGTCATGCTTTCATATGTCATATTATAAAGTCAAAGTGCATACCATATTATTTAGTTAATAATGGACTATAACACAAGCCATTAAAAGACATCAATCATCTGTATTGGTCAATTTTAGTTTTTCATTGAATTTCATTAAACACATTTTTAGAATCAGTTTTTCTTAAATCTATTAATTTTTGGTATATAACCGTATATATTATAAAACTTTTCAAAGTGACCAATGTTTTTCAAAAGCTCAATTTTATTCCGTTCATTATAGATATCAGATAGTGCATTCTACCAAGAAAAGAAAATACTTCTTTCATAAAACTTCCTCAAAATTTTTATCAGCAAAGATAGCAGAAGTAATGGGTCATCTTTTTAAAACTTTGACCACAGTTAGTTTTTACTATCTTATTAATATTGATAGAAAGAATAGTGCTTCAAATGAGAACCAAGAATAACCAGTTATTGACTGTTCCCATCATTTCAAGCTCCAGATTTTGAGAATATTCACATGAAAACCTTGACCAATCTGCAATGTGAACTTCTGAGTTGCAGGATTAAGGAAGTTAAATTTGAAGTCCAAATCCTAGGTCCTAGTGAAAGAGTTAAAAGCCACTGAATTGTAGTGAACTTCTACATTCTGGCTTGTTTATTCTGCTTAATTAAAAACTATTTGCTTTGTTTTATTTGATCTTTATTTTTCCTATATAAATAGAGCCTTGGCTGATGTAATTTTATTACTAGTCTTCCTTATGTAAACAGCATTTTCACTGAATATATTTTCTAAAATATGTAATAGATATATTACATCTTCTATCTCCAAATACCAATTTTTTTTTTTTTAAGATTTTATTTATTTATTTTAGAGAAAGCTAGAGAGCATGGGCTGGAGAGGGACAGAAGAAGAGGGAGAGAGAGAATCCCAAGCCGATTCCACACTGAGTGCAGAGCCTGACAAGGGGCTTGATCCCAGGACTCTGAAATCATGTCTTGAGCCAAAATTAAGAGTCAGACACTTAACCAACTCAGCCACCCATGTGCCCCTCCAAATCCCAATTCTTTAGAGAATTTGGGGTAAGATAATTCTCATTTTAATTTTATTAAATATAAATTTTAACTTATTAGTATTTTGTGTAATTCACAGCTGATGCTAAGCAAAACCTAAAATATTTATAATAAAAAAAATCTCTTATATTAACACACGTAAAATTGTTCTTACCTGTAACAATAAACAACCATTTTGGCAAGGATATTTACTTCTAGTTATGTTATATGTTCTTGGTGTATTTACAAGCCACTCTTTAAAATTCTTTTTAAAACCACTATGAACATCTTTCAACATATTATCTTTTCTATTTATGTGTTTATTTTTAGATAAGAAATTGTGCAAATTATGAAACCAGAGTCATTATTTTAATATATCTTCATAAAAATAGAATTCATCACTCACGATTTGTAGCTAGTAGCTTTCAATCTTTCCTCTGGTAGTTTAGAATGTATGGATGATTCTTTTCCCAGTGATACTACAAATTAATAAAAGATCATGTGTTATTCAGACATGTACAACAAAGATATTTATTTAAGCAGAATGATTAATTATTGGAATAATTCTAACTATAATGAAAAATTTTATTAGGGAAATTATAGCATAAAAACAAAAGTATGTTTAAAGTATATCTGATAGTATCATAAGTCGAGGGAAGTCTATAAATAACTGCACTGATACTGTAGAAGTATTAACTAAGTATACTTTAAAGAAAAGTATTACTGAGATATGATAAATCTATATAAAATCTAAAAAAAAAATCATCCATAAAAAAGATCACATTTTCCTGAAATAATCATTTGTTCATAACTTTTAAAAAATTAACATTATCATAAGTAACATATTTTAATAATGGAACTTATCTAATTTAGTTCTAGTAGTGTCTCCAGACTATATTACTGTGTATTGCCAATACTAACTTCAGATAAACTTTCTCATGAGACTTTTAGCAATGCAGAGACTCTTCTCTGTCTTATTTGTTAAGTTTTCTAACTTGAGTGAAGATGGAAGAATTAAAAACTTGGAATGTCATTTTTTGGGGTTTTTTGTTTGTTTCTTTTCTTTTCTTTACTTGTTAGACATTGTGCTGAAAAATCAGTTTGTGTTACATTATTTATTAGCTTGTCCATTACAATGTGGAAAATGAGATATTTATGAAGATAGCTTAGTGATTATTTCCATGGTCTTCAATAGAAATATAAACTAGTTTGCACATGCTGCAAGCCATCTACCTCAGCCTCACCCAAGGGCATTAGCCCTTGAATGGTCTCTGGAATGTCCTCATCTGTCAGCTACAGCTGTCAAATGAGAACACCAATATGCGTCATACTGAAGGCATAATGAATTCATAGATATAACTGACCAGGATATGGGAATGGAAAACATAATGAGGAAAAAATTTATGGTCAACATCTTTTGCTTAGGGAACTGTAAATTTTGAATGCTATGAGTGAAGATTTCATTCTCAATCTCCACTAAGGACAAAAAAAAAAAAAAAAAAAGGTAGAAGAAGAATTAAATAATTAAATTCCACAAGGCAAAAATAGTTTATGTCAGCAATCCTTCCACTACATTCAGCATTAACCATTAGTCAAGCTTTTATAAAATATGGCTACTGGCAGCATATTTGTTCTTCCTATCTCAAATTTGTTCAAATTGAAAGCATTGCTCATGCATGATGACAGGATGACAGGCTTCTTAGATAAGAGGAAAGAAAAAAACTAACAAATCTGTATTTTACTAACACCTTTTGGCACCATCTCACATGGCAGTCTCATCAACATGCTTGATAAATAGTAGAATGTGTAGAGGAGGGTCACACCCAAATAGTAGTAATCAATGACCCTGTCAATCTCCAGCAATATATTTAAAGGTATCGAAGTAGACTGAAAAATGTTTTTTATATATTTTACCAGAAGTCTGATGGAAAAACAATAATAATAGCTTCTTCATGAATTAATTAGCAAATTATATTAAGCCAGGTGAAGTGGCTACTACCTAAGAAATCAACAGATTTTTCTGATGTTTCTAATAACTTGGATCAATTCTATTATAACTCCATGGAAATATGCATTAATACTCAGTATATAGCACAGTCATACAACTGAACTCACTATGGTGGAAAGTGTTCAGTTTAAATACTCAAATAAATAGAAGACATTTAGTAGCTTATTCATGCATTTCTTCCTTGCTTGGTTTCTAGTATACACTAGGCCTATCTAAAACAGAATTTGGCTAGCCATCACTAATGTAAACTCTACTTACTTCTCTACAAAATACCAATGAACATACATAAAATATATGAAATTAAGTGATTTTGCAACTGTGAGTCTTCACAACATCAAAATATTTGATGGACTTCTTTATCTTTTATTTGCTACACTTAGGGAATGATAATTAATTGCATAGGTCTTCTTGATTAACTAAAAAAAGAATAATTTGTTTTATATAAATAATAGTTAAACAAATACTGCTTCTCTTTCACTGACTCCTGATACAAAGAGTATCTATATAATTTGGAATTTCTTTTTGTTAAAGCAGCTTCCAAAATAGCTCCCAGTGATTTCTACATACTGGTATTCACAACTTCATTTAATCCTGTTGCCTTGAATACTGACTGGACTTAGTGACTTGCTTCTAATGAATATAATATGACAGAAGTAATGGGGTGTTACTACCAAGATTAGGTTATAAAAGGCTGCAGTTTTATTTTGATTGTGCTCACTCTCTCAGTCTCTCTTCAGTTACTCACTCTGAGGGATACTTGTTGTGAACTAGCACTTTAGAGAGAACCATGTGGCAAAGGAACAAGGCCTGTCAATGACTGTAAATGAGCTTGTTGATCCATGAGCAATCAAACTTTTAAATAAACCTGCAATTGACAGCTTGACTTCTACTTCCTGGTAGCTCTTGAGTCAGAAACACCCAACTAAGTCACTCCTGTATCCTTGACCCAACAAAAATGTGAGATAATAAATACTTGTTAAAAGCCACTGTGCATCCATACAAGAATGCAGATAATAGATGCAGATTTTATTACCATGAAATCGGTTGCTGCCTAAAATGTGAGTGGCTTTGGGACAAGGCAGTGAGTGGAGACTGGAAGAACTTTAAGAGGGGGGCAGTAGTAAAGTCACCAAAACAGTCAGATGCTTAACTCACTAAACTACCTTCGTGCCGCAAGAGGTTGTTTTTATAAATAAGACTGAATTTACTACCAAAAGTATACTCTTCATCTTCTGTATGTCAAGTCAAAACAAATGGATTTAGTTATGATACTGATAATTATGAGAATATAAGAAATGTAAAATATAAGAATAAATCAATAATAACTAAAAATAAACTATGATTTTCAAAATCATTGCAAAGGGTATAGGAAACCACTCAGCAATGCAAACTATAGTTCATAAATATTTCATAAAGTAAAACAAAAAAAAATAGAAGGGAAAGAAAAAATAAAATAAATGATAGTCATAAACATAAATTACAGCAACAAAATCACCACTGCTTTTCAAAAAAGTAGGTTGCCTAATTTACCAACTCTACTACTTCCTACTTGGGTAACTTCAGCAAAGAAATTCTAATCTCCATGTATTTGTACAAAAAATATAGGAAAAAGAGGGGAGGAGTCAAGATGGCGGAGAAGTAGCAGGCTGAGACTACTTCAGCTAGCTGGAGATCAGCTAGATAGCTTATCTAAAGATTGCAAACACCTGAAAATCCATCGGCAGATCGAAGAGAAGAAGAACAGCAATTCTGGAAACAGAAAAACAACCACTTTCTGAAAGGTAGGACCGGCGGAGAAGTGAATCCAAAGCGACGGGAAGATAGACCACGGGGAGAGGGGCCGGCTCCCGGCAAGCGGCGGAGCAACCACGCACAAAATCAGGACTTTTTAAAGTCTGTTCCGCTGAGGGACATCATTCCAGAGGCTATCCGGGGCAAAGCCCACACGGGGTCAGCGTGGCCTCAGGTCCCGCAGGGTCACAAAGGATCGGGGGTGTCTGAGTGTTGCAGAGCTTGCGGGTATTGGAACGGGAAAGCCGGCTACAGAGACAGAGCCGACAGTAAACTCGCAGCTCAGGGTGACCTTGAACGGGTCGCAGGCTCGGTGAGCTCGGAGTGCGGCCAGAGGTCAGGCAGATGGGAGTAACTGGGTGCTGTTCTCTGAGGGCGCACTGAGGAGTGGGGCCCTGGGCTCTCGGCTCCTCTGGGCCGGAGACCAGGAAGCCGCCATTTGTATTCCCGCCCTCCGGAACTCTACGGAAAGCGCTCAGGGAACAAAAGCTCCTGAAAGCAAACCCGAGCGGATTACTCACCCCGGGTAAGGGCGGTGTAATTCCGCCTGAGGCAAAGACACTTGAGAATCACTACAACAGGCCCCTCCCCCAGAAGATCAACAAGAAATCCAGCCGAAACCAAGTTCACCACCAAGGAGTGCGGTTTCAATACCAAGGAGAGCAGCAGAATTCCAGAGGAGGAAAAAGCCAAGCACGGAACTCATGGCTTTTTCCCTGTGATTTTTTTTAGTCGTGCAGTTAATATAATTTTTTTCTTTTTCATTTTTTGTTTTTTTTTTCTCGCCTTCAGGTAAATTTTTTTTTAACTGTTACCTTTTTCTTTTTTAACGATTTTTTACTAGTTTATCTAATATATATATTTTTTCTTTTTTATATTTTTCTTAGGTGTTTTCTATTTTTTAAATTCTTTTTTTTTTCTTTTTTCTTTTTTTTTTTCTTTTTTTCTTTCTTCCTTTTTGAACCTCTTTTTATCCCCTTTATCCCCCTCATGATTTGGGATCTCTTCTAATTTGATTAAAGCATATTTTCCCCTGGGGCTGTTGCCACCCTTTTAGTATTTTACTTGCCCCTTCATATACTCTTATCTGGACAAAATGACAAGACGGAAAAATTCAACACAAAAAAAAGAACAAGAGGCAATACCGAAGGCTAAGGACCTAATCAATACAGACATTGGTAATATGTCAGATCTAGAGTTCAGAATGACAATTCTCAAGGTTCTAGCCGGGCTCGAAAAAGGCATGGAAGATATTAGAGAAACCCTCTCGAGAGATATAAAAGCCCTTTCTGGAGAAATAAAAGAACTAAAATCTAACCAAGTTGAAATCAAAAAAGCTATTAATGAGGTGCAATAAAAAATGGAGGCTCTCACTGCTAGGATAAATGAGGCAGAAGAAAGAATTAGTGATATAGAAGACCAAATGACAAGGAATAAGAAGCTGAGCAAAAGAGGGACAAACAGCTACTGGACCACGAGGGGAGAATTCGAGAGATAAGTGACACCATAAAACGAAACAACATTAGAATAATTGGGATTCCAGAAGAAGAAGAAAGAGAGAGGGGAGCTAAAGGTATACTGGAGAGAATTATTGGGGAGAATTTCCCCAATATGGCAAAGGGAATGAGCATCAAAATTCAGGAGGTTCAGAGAATGCCCCTCAAAATCAATAAGAATAGGCCCACACCCCGTAACCTAATAGTAAAATTTACAAGTCTCAGTGACAAAGAGAAAATCCTGAAAGCAGCCCGGGAAAAGAAGTCTGTAACATACAATGGTAAAAATATTAGATTGGCAGCTGACTTATCCACAGAGACCTGGCAGGCCAGAAAGAGCTGGCATGATATTTTCAGAGCACTAAACGAGAAAAACATGCAGCCAAGAATACTATATCCAGCTAGGCTATCATTGAAAATAGGAGAGATTAAAAGCTTCCAGGACAAACAACAACTGAAAGAATTTGCAAACACCAAACCAGCTCTACAGGAAATCTTTAAAGGGGTCCTCTAAGCAAAGAGAGAGCCTACAAGTGGTAGATCAGAAAGGAACAGAGACCATATACAGTAACAGTCACCTTACAGGCAATACAATGGCCCTAAAATCATATCTCTCAATAGTTACCCTGAATGTTAATGGGCTAAATGCCCCTGTCAAAAGACACAGGGTCTCAGAATGCATACAAAAACAAAACCCATCTATATGTTGCCTCCAAGAAACTCATTTTAAGCCCGAAGACACCTCCAGATTTAAAGTGAGGGGGTGGAAAAGAATTTACCATACTAATGGACATCAGAAGAAAGCAGGAGTGGCAATCCTTATATCAGATCAATTAGATGTTAAGCCAAAGCCTATAAGAAGAGATGAGGAAGGACACTATATCATACTCAAAGGGTCTGTCCAACAAGAAGATTTAACAATTTTAAATATCTATGCCCCAAACGTGGGAGCAGCCAACTATATAAACCAATTAATAACAAAATCAAAGAAACACATCAACAATAATACAATAATAGTAGGGGACTTTAACACTCCCCTCACTGAAATGGACAGATCATCCAAGCAAAAGATCAGCAAGGAAATAAAGGCCTTAAACGACACACTGGACCAGATGGACATCACAGATATATTCGGAACATTTCATCCCAAAGCAACAGAATACACATTCTTCTCTAGTGCACATGGAACATTCTCCAGAATAGATCACATCCTTGGTCCTAAATCAGGACTCAACCGGTATCAAAAGATTGGGATCATTCCCTGCATATTTTCAGACCACATGCTCTCAAGCTAGACCTCATCCACAAAGGAAGTTTGAAAAGAACCCTAATACATGGAGACTAAACAGCATCCTTCTAAAGAATGAATGGGTCAACTGGGAAATTAAAGAAGAATTGAAAAAAATCATGGAAACAAATGATAATGAAAATACAACGGTTCAAAATCTGTGGGACACAACAAAGGCAGTCCTGAGAGGAAAATATATAGCGGTACAAGCCTTTCTCAAGAAACAAGAAAGGTCTCAGGTACACAACCTAACCCTACACCTAAAGGAGCTGGAGAAAGAACAAGAAAGAAACCCTAAGCCCAGCAGGAGAAGAGAAATCATAAAGATCAGAGCAGAAATCAATGAAATAGAAACCAAAAAAACAATAGAACAAATCAACGAAACTAGGAGCTGGTTCTTTGAAAGAATTAATAAAATTGATAAACCCCTGGCCCGACTTATCAAAAAGAAAAGAGAAAGGACCCAAATAAATAAAATCATGAATGAAAGAGGAGAGATCACAACTAACACCAAAGAAATACAAAGTATTATAAGAACATACTATGAACAATTCTACGGCAATAAATTTGACAATCTGGAAGAAATGGATGCATTCCTAGAAACATATAAACTACCACAACTGAACCAGGAAGAAATAGAAAGCCTGAACAGACCCATAACCAGTAAGGAGATTGAAACAGTCATTAAAAATCTCCAAACAAACAAAAGCCCAGGGCCAGACGGCTTCCTGGGGGAATTCTACCAAAGATTTAAAGAAGAACTAATTCCTATTCTCCTGAAACTGTTCCAAAAAATAGAAATGGAAGGAAAACTTCCAAACTCATTTTATGAGGCCAGCATCACCTTGATCCCAAAACCAGACAAGGATCCCACCAAAAAAGAGTGCTATAGACCAATATCCTTGATGAACACAGATGCGAAAATATCAACAAAATACTAGCCAATAGGATTCAACAGTACATTAAAAAGATTATTCACCACGACCAATTGGGATTTATTCCAGGGCTGCAAGGTTGGTTCAACATCCGCAAATCAGTCAATGTGATACAACACATCAATAAAAGAAAGAACAAGAACCATATGATACTCTCAATAGATGCTGAAAAAGCATTTGACAAAGTACAGCATCCCTTCCTGATCAAAACTCTTCAAAGTGTAGGGATAGAGGGCACATACCTCAATATCATCAAAGCCATCTATGAAAAACCCACCGCAAATATCATTCTCAATGGAGAAAAACTGAATTCTTTTCCGCTAAGGTCAGGAACATGGCAGGGATGTCCATTATCACCACTGCTATTCAACATAGTACTAGAGGTCCTAGCCTCAGCACTCAGACAACAAAAGGAAATTAAAGGCATTCAAATCGGCAAAGAAGAAGTCAAATTATCACTCTTCACAGATGATATGATACTATATGTTGAAAACCCCAAAGACTCCACTCCAAAACTGCTAGAACTTATACAGGAATTCAGTAAAGTGTCAGGATATAAAATCAATGCACAGAAATCAGTTGCATTTCT
The DNA here is from genome assembly GCF_011764305.1 of Mustela putorius furo. Classification (NCBI taxonomy): domain Eukaryota; kingdom Metazoa; phylum Chordata; class Mammalia; order Carnivora; family Mustelidae; genus Mustela; species Mustela putorius. The sequence continues at coordinate 11,907,369 of NW_025422117.1, forward strand.
CTACACCAACAGCAAGACAGAAGAAAGAGAAATTAAAGAGTCAATCCCATTTACAATTGCACCCAAAACCCTAAGATACCTAGGAAAAAACCTAACCAAAGAGGCACAGAATCTATACTCAGAAAACTATAAAGTACTCATGAAAGAAATTGAGGAAGACACAAAGAAATGGAAAAATGTTCCATGCTCCTGGATTGGAAGAATAAATATTGTGAAAATGTCTATGCTACCTAAAGCAATCTACACATTTAATGCAATTCCTATCAAAGTACCATCCATCTTTTTCAAAGAAATGGAACAAATAATGCTAAAATTTATATGGAACCAGAAAAGACCTCGAGTAGCCAAAGGGATATAGAAAAAGAAAGCCAACGTTGGTGGCATCACAATTCCGGACTTCAAACTCTATTACAAAGCTGTCATCATCAAGACAGCATGGTACTGGCACAAAAACAGACACATAGATCAATGGAACAGAATAGAGAGCCCAGAAATAGACCCTCAACTCTATTGTCAACTAATCTTCGGCAAAGCAGGAAAGAATGTCCAATGGAAAAAAGACAGCCTCTTCAATAAATGGTGCTGGGAAAATTGGACAGCCATATGCAGAAAAATGAAATTGGACCATTTCCTTACACCACACACAAAAATAGACTCAAAATGGATGAAGGACCTCAATGTGCGAAAGGAATCCATCAGAATCCTTGAGGAGAACACAGGCAGCAACCTCTTCGACCTCAGCCGCAGCAACATCTTCCTAGGAACAACGCCAAAGGCAAGGGAAGCAAGGGAAAAAATGAACTATTGGGATTTCATCAAGATCAAAAGCTTTTGCACAGCAAAGGAAACAGTTAACAAAATGAAGACAACTGACAAAATGGGAGAAGATATTTGCAAACGACATATCAGATAAAGGACTAGTGTCCAGAATCTATAAAGAACTTAGCAAACTCAACATCCAAAGAACAAATAATCCAATCAAGAAATGGGCAGAGGACATGAACAGACATTTCTGCAAAGAAAACATCCAGATGGCCAACAGACACATGAAAAAGTGCTCCATATCACTCGGCATCAGGGAAATACAAATCAAAACCACAATGAGATATCACCTCACACCAGTCAGAATGGCTAAAATCAAGTCAGGAAAGGACAGATGCTGGTGAGGATGCGGAGAAAGGGGAACCCTCCTACACTGTTGGTGGGAATGCAAGCTGGTGTAGCCACTCTGGAAAACAGCATGGAGGTTCCTCAAAATGTTGAAAATAGAACTGCCCTATTACCCAGCAATTGCACTATTGGGTATTTACCCTAAAGATACAAACAAAGTGATCCAAAGGGGCACGTGCACCCGAATGTTTATAGCAGCAATGTCCACAATAGCCAAACTATGGAAAGAACCTAGATGTCCATCAACAGATGAATGGATCAAGAAGAAGTGGTATATATACACAATGGAATACTATGCAGCCATCAAAAGAAATGAAATCTTGCCATTTGCGACAACATGGATGGAACTAGAGCGTATCATGCTTAGCGAAATAAGTCAAGCAGAGAGGGACAACTATCATATGATCTCCCTGATATGAGGAAGTGGTGATGCAACATGGGGGCTTAAGTGGGTAGGAGAAGAATAAATGAAACAAGATGGGATTGGGAGGGAGACAAACCATAAGTGACTCTTCATCTCACAAAACAAACTGAGGGTTACTGGGGGGAGGGGGTTTGGGAGAAGGGGGTTGGTTTGTGGACATTGGGGAGGGTATGTGCTTTGGTGAGTGCTGTGAAGTGTGTCAACCTGGTGATTCACAGACCTGTACCCATGGGGATAAAAATATATGTTTATAAAAAATAAAAAAATAAAAAAATTTTAAAAAATTAAAAAAAATATAGGAAAATATGCAATAATGAAAAAATCAGTCAATAGATTTTTTATGCCTGTGTTTACATACATACACATATATAAACATACATAAATTTATGTGTACTGAGGAATGCATGCATTTGGGTGTACCTATATATAGTATGTAAATTTTACACATATATGTGATATAAATATAAATGTATTTGTACACAGAAATATAATATAAATATACATATACATATATTCATATTCATTAGGATTTAATACAGTTGATTTCAGAGAATAATAAAATAATGGAATTTCTCCCCTTCTTTTTACTTCATTTTGCTTATTCCTTTTTTAAATTTTTGTTTTTAAGGATTTTATTTATTTATTTGACAGAGATCACAAGTAGGCAGAGAGGCAGGCAGAGAGAGAGGAGAAAGCAGGCTCCCCGCTGTGCAGAGAGTCCGATGTGGGGCTTGATCCCAGGACCCTGAGATCATGACCTGAGCCAAAGGCAGAGGCTTTAACCCACTGAGCCACCCAGGTATCCCTTGCTTATTCCTTTGTCTCTAAAACTACTTTCTATAAGGTAACTCATGCTATGAAATTCAAGTTATATATTTAATTCTTACTTTTTTGACATTTTCAGCAAAACATGCATTTGTTGGCCATTTCCACTTTTCTAAAATACTTTCTGTTCTCAACCTCTAGACCACCAAATTATAACCTAATATTTATTATCTTCTTATTGGATATCTTTGGGTATCCAATTGGATACTGATTGGATAGTCTTTATACTTGGATTCTTTTTTTTTTTTTTTAAGATTTTATTTATTTGACAGAGAGAGAGACTGCAAGAGGGGGAACACAAGCACAGGGAATAGCAGAGGGAGAAGCAGTTTTCCTGCAGAGTAGGGAGCCTGGCGTGGGGCTCGATCCCAGGATCTTGGGATCATGACCTCCGCTGAAGATAGATGTTTAATGACTGAGCCACTCAGGTGCCCCTATATATGGATTCTTAAATATGTAAAGATCCTAACTCTTGCCTTTCTAAACTTTAATTAGGTAACATCCACTATTCTCATGCTATGAAATATCTTCCACATGCAAATGATTCTCTATAATTTGTTTCCAACTCCTGCCTCCGTTCTAACCTTTGCATTCAGTTATCAAACTGCAAGAGAGAGAATTCCATAACTCAAAGTTAAAATGTTCAAATAAAAACTATGTGTTTTCCCTTTGACAAGTCAGCATAGATTAGGTTATGCTATTATAGGGGGAAACATCATTAATCTCAGTAGCTTAAAATGACAAACTCTGATTTCTTTCTCACAGTACTTATACACTGAGGGTCAAGAGACAGTACAGTAAATCATAGTTACTCTGGAATCTAGGTTCAGAGAGCAGCCACAAACTTAAACTTGACTAATAGCAGTGCCAGTGAAAAGAGAGCTCTAGAGTGCTTCCCACTGGTAATTAAATACCTGGTCTGTTGGTGGGAATGGAAGTTGGTACAGCCACTTTGGAAAACAGTGTGGAGATTCCTTAAGAAATTAAAAATAGAACTACCCTATGACTTTGCAATTGCACTACTGGGTATTTACCCCAAAGATACAGATGTAGCGAAAAGAAGGGCCATCTGTACCCCAACGTTCATAGCAGCAATGGCCACAATTGCAAAACTGTGGAAAGAGCCAAGATGCCCTTCAACAGACGAATGGATAAAGAAGATATGGTCCATAAATACAATGTAATATTACGCCTCCATTAGAAAGGATGAATACCCAACTTTTGTATCAACATGGACAAGACTGGAGGAGATTATGCTGAGTAAAATAAGTCAAGCAGAGAGAGACAATTATCATATGGTTTCGCTTATTTGTGGAGCATAAGTAATAACACGGAGGACATTGGGAGAGGGAGAGAAGTGAGTTGGGGGAAATAGGAAGGAGAAACAAACCATTAGAGACTGTGGACTCTAAGAAACAAACTGAGAGTTTTGGAGGAGATGGGGTTGGGGGTTGGGTGAGCCTGGTAGTGGGTATTAAGGAAGGCACATATTTTCATGGAGCACTGGGTATGGTACATAAACAAAGAATCTTGGAACACTGAAAAAAAATCAACTCTGTTCATAATACCTACATACATACATACATACATACCTGGTCTGGAAATATCACCTGCGTTAGCTTCAACCAAGGATTAGAGAAATACAATTTTATCTTCTGTGTAGAGCTATCAACCTAAAAATATTTGGTAAAAGAACTGTATTCTAAGACTAATTCTTTAGTCTTAAGTACCTTTGCAAATACTACCAATTTAGACACAGAAAATCATGAGAACTCTTTATCATCCCATTCTCCTTCATTCTCCATAGACAATCTACCAGAAAGATTTCTTTAAATAGTATTTCCAAAATATATCATATATCTTTTTAATATGTATTTATTATTCCAAATATATTCTTTTCACTATTATTCCTTCCAAACCACCAACATTTCTCAATCTGACCATTGCAACTGTTTTATATGTAAGATTTTGATGTCTATAATTGACTCACTTAAATACCTTCACAGGCTGCACCTAGAGACATGTTTGAAAAACACAAACATCAGCATGACAGTAGGTTGATAAAAGATTGTTGGCAATCTCATTGTTATTTTTATGATAAATTCATGAATTTCTTCAATGAGTAAAAAATCTAACTTCTGGTTTTAACCTGGAAAACTGGTAAGCTGGAAAGAAGTTTCTTTGATCTTAACAACAAAAAGACAAAAAAATAGGTTAGTTAAAAAAGGAATGATTTTCTTCAGTCCTTTAAAAAAAAGATTATGTCATAGAAACTACTGCTACCCTAGAATTTAGACACAGATACCTGCAGGCAAAAACAGGGTCCAAGCATTCACTCAGAGGCATACCCAACCAGAAGCTATGGAAGGCAGCAGGGAGATTAAGCTAGATTTTTTTTTTTTTTTTAATGAATTGCTTATTGGTGATTATAAGTGTTAGGTATTGTGGATGTGTGAAGCTCTGGGAGACCAGAGTCATAGGGCAGTTCTTGTCATCTTGCAAACTTTCCCCCTATAAACTCCAACAGATTGTCAAGGGGAGGATAAAAAAGAATCCAGTGAAAGCCACCCCTATGGTGATGGCTGGGAGAGGGGAAAAGAAACCACATGTAAAATGCATTCACACCAATTTCTTTCTCTTTCATTAAAGAAAAGATTTAATATATAGGGGATATTCATCAAAGCCTATATGGAGGAAACTGGTTGAATCTCATCACAGCTGAAGGAAGGGAAGAGAGACTGAATTTCTGCCTATACCTTGGACCTTTGTCTCCTATGTAACAAAGCCTTAATTATCTGGGTAAAAGGGGAAGGGTGACAAAACCTTAGCCTGAGGACACTGGTGAACACACACAGCAGCAAGGAGAAAAATCAGGAAGGGGACAAAAGAAGTCTACTACTGGAGTTGGGGAATTCTTATGAAAGCTACAATGCTGTGAAAAGTTATAGGAAAAAATCAGAGAACTTTCCCCTCTGCTACTCCATTTTAATGATACTAACAAGCCTTGCATAAAAATAGCAGGGGATAGAGTAGGAAGTGCTGAAGAGACTGATTCTCACTGAGAAGAAGCACAAGGAGAAGACACAGAATCAAGTGGGAGATGCAAACAAGGTTTTACCAGAGAATTTAAATCCTTTGGTGTCCATTTTATCAATAAACTTCACCTCTGGTAACCACAGCAATGATATTTAAACACATCTAATCTCCTAAATAGATTAACAAAATCCCAACACTAAAAGCAAACAACCCCCACGAAGAAAACTCATGTTCTTCTCCTAGCAGTCCATATGTTGACCTCGGTATCTCCTAAGTCAAAAACAATCACGGCTCTCCAAAAATAGTAATAATAAAGTAAAATATTAGGCTTATCAGAAGGCAAGAAAAAAATGGGAATATAAAGTCAAGAAATAATAATTAGAACCAGAATAATAAATGACTTATATGTTGGAATTATCAGAAAAGAAACTGAAAATAATGATGGATAATATGTTAAATGCTTTAATAGAAAATAAATTATATACAAGATCAGATGGATATCAGGTGAAAATAGAAACTTTAAGAAAGAATCACATAGGATGTTACAAATCAAAATCAGAGTAAGATAAATGAAAATGTGATTCATGGGTATATTAGTAGACCAGACACAGTCAAGAAAATAATCAGTTAACCTGATGATACATCAAGAGAAATTAATTTTCTAAAACAGAAAACAAAGTAAACACACACACACACACACTCACACACACACCATAAAAACAGAATGGAGCAGCCAAAAGTTATGAGAAAATATCAAACACTACAGCATACATACAACTGAAATTCAAGACAAAATAGAATGGAGCAGAAGACTTGTGAAGTAGTAACAGATGATAACATCCAATATTCATGTCAAAGACCAAGCCACAAATCCAAGAAAGCTCAAAAACACAAAGGATAGGGTCCAACACACACAGACACACACACACACACACACATACACACGTGTGTGTTCCCACATGTAGGAATATCATATTCAAAATGTTAAAATCATGGTTAAAGAGAAAAATCTCAAAGACAACAAAAGGGGAAAAAATTCTACCTATGGAGAAACAAAGGGTAGAATTATAGTCAATTTCTTATGAGAAATCATATGAACAAAAACAGAGGAAAGTGGCATCTTTAAAATGTTAAAAGGAGAAACTATGCCAACTTGGAATTCCATTGCCAGTAAAAATATTCTTCACAAGTAAACGAAAAATAAAGACTTTCTTAGATGAACAAGATGGGGGGAATTAAACGCCTGGATACTTGCTCCGCAAATGCTAAAAGTTCTCCAGACAACAGGATTATTTTAAGGTCAGAAACTGAAATCTCAAGAAAGAAATGCATGGAGCTCAGAAACTGAAACCTTAAGAAAGAAATGCATGGAGCTAAAACAGACAATCCTAAAATTTGTATGGAACCACAAAAGGCCCTAATAGCCAAAGCAACCTTGAAAAAGAAAAGCAAAGCTAGAGAATCACAATTTCAGACTTCGAGTTATATTATAACGCTGTAGTAGACCAAAACAGTATGGTACTGGATAAAAAGAGACACATAGGTCAACAGAACAGAACTGAAAATCCAAAAATGAACTCACAACCAAATGGCAAATCAATCTTTGACAAAGCAGGAAAGAATATTCAATGGGAAGAATAAACTTTCTTTAACAAATGGTGTTGGAAAAACTGGACAACAACACGCAGAAAAATGACACTGGATCACTTATTACACCATACACAAAATAAATTCAAAATGAATGAAAGACCAAAATGTGAAAGAGGAAAATCCTAGATGACAACACAGGCAGCAACCTCTTTGACATTGGCCATGAGCAAGTTCCTTTTACCTATGTCTCCTGAGGCAATGGAAATGAGCAAAAATAAACTACTGGGATTCCACCAAAATAAAAAGCTTCTATGCAGCAAAGGAAACAATCAACAAAACTGGAAAGCAACCTACAGAATGGTAGAAGATTATGATAAAAGGTTAGTATCTAAAATCTATAAACTTATACAACTTAATACCCCAAAATTGAATAATCCAATTAAAAAGTGGGAAGAAGATATGAAGAGACATTTCTCCAAAGATATCCAGATAGCCCACAGACACATGAAAAAATGGTTAGCATCATTCATGATCAGAGAAATTCAAATCAAAACTACAATGTGATATCACCTCACAACAGTCAAAAAGGCTAAAATCAATAGCAGGTCATTGGCTAAAGAAATAACAGGAGTTGACAAGGACATGGATAAAGGGGAACCCTTTTGCACTGTTGGTGGGAACGCAAACTGGTTTAGCTACTGTAGAAAACAGTATGCGGTTTCCTCAAAAAGTTAGAAATAGAACTATCCTACAATCCAGCAATTGTACTATTTGGTATTTACTCAAAGAATACAAAAATAATAATTCAAAGGGACAGATGCCCCCCAATGTTTATAGCAGCATTTTTTACAATAGCCAGACTATAAAAAACAGCCCAAGAGTCCACTGATTGAAGAACAGATAAAGAAGTGTTATCGACATGGATGGAGCTAGAGAACATTACATTACATGAAGTAAATCAGAGAATGACAAATAACATATGATTTCATTCATAGGTGGAATTTAAGAAACAAAACAGACAAGGAATGCGGAAAAACAAGAGAGGGGCAAACCAAGAAACAGACTTTTAACTGTAGAGAACAAACTGTTGATTACCACAGGGGAGGTGGGTAGGGGACTGGGTTAAATAGGTGGTGGGAATTAAGGAAAGCACCAGCTGTGATAAGCCCCAGCTGTTGTATGGAAGTGTTGAATCACTATATTGTACACCTGGAAGCTAATATTACACTATATGTTAACTAAGTGGAATTTAAGTAAAAACATAAAAAAAGATAATGGAATAAATAATATCAGAAATGGCATAAAAGAAGGGCATATTCTTCTTACTTTTCTTGCTCTAATATCTAAAATGTAACTGGATACTTAAAGCAATAATAGTAGAAATGTATTGGGTGTTTGTAATGTATATAAAAGCAAAAATGACATGAGATTGTAGGGAAAAATAAGAATATACAAGACCTTACACACGAAGCAGAAATAAATGAATTTATACTCATTATTTTACACTCAGTATTGTAAAATATAGTTTAAGCAAGCTTTAAAAGGTAATAATGATAAAGATATAAGAAAATGTAGAATCCTAAGAAAGTTTCAATTAAAAAGAGGAATGGCAGAATAAGAAGAAAATGTAATAAAACATAAAAGGAAAAAAAACTGATGAGATGTGAGATTATAATCTAATTATTCTTATAATCATTTTAAATGTAAGCAATTTAAAAACACCATTTAAAAGACAATAATTGTCTCATTAGATAAAAATGTAGGATCTTCTTTAAAGAAATCCATTTAAGTGGTAGGGCAAAAAATGAGTTTAAAATAAAGATATGAATGGGATATAGCATGCAAACTCTATAAGCTAGGATGCCTATACTAATTTGAGACAAAATAGACCTCAGAACAAGGAAGATTATCAAGACTAACCAGGGACATCACATTATGAGAAAGCAGTCAATTCTATAAGACAAAGTAATCCCAAAGGAATACAAATTTTGTAATATACTTTCAAAACACACGGGATAGAAAATGATATCTGAAAGGAAACTTAAACACAATTGTAGTTGGAAATTCTAATACTCCCTCTCAATTACTTTTCAATAATGTTACAAGACAATTAGTGAGGCTTGCCAGCACTATCAGCCAACCTGCCCTAACTGACCACTATGGAACTGCTGTATCTAATGACATCAAAGAAGTATTCCTTCCAGGTGTACATGGGACATTCAACGAGATACACCGCATTCCTGGACAAACACCTGAGTAACTAAACAAATTTAAAAGAATACAAATCATACAAAGTATGTCTCAGATATAATGGAATGAAACTAGACATCAATTACAGAATGTCTCAAAAATACCCAAATATTTAGATTCAACAATACACTAGTAAGTAATTCATGTGTCAAACAGTAAGTTGCAAGAAAATTTGAAAAATGTGATTTACTTAAAAAAAGAAACATAAAACATCAAAATTTGTGCATTGTTACTGAAGTGTTACTGAGAAGGAAATTTAGATCATTAAACACATATTCTTGCAGAAAAACTTACCATCAACAGCCTAAACATCAAATTCTTCAAATAATTGGAATGGATAGATTTCAAGCAAGAAGATTAAAACAAAATATAATAATAGAGTAGATATAAATTAAATTGAAAATAGGAAAACAATATATGCTTACATTTATATGTTTATTTTTAAACTTTAAAAATTTTTAGATTTCAAGTTCTTAATTTTTTAACAAATAGGGTAATATTGGTTTCTGGTATAGAATTTAGTGATTCAACACAACATACTACACTAAGTGCTCATCACAAGTGCCCAATAAGGGAAAGAAACAGACTGCCTGCTGAGCATGGAGCCTCACAACCCAGCTGTGTCAAGACCCTGAGATCATGACCTGAGTCAAAATCAAGTCGAACACTTAGTTAAGTATCATCCAGATACCCCAAATTTGACTAATTTCTAAGATTATATTACAGGCATTATTTCTAAGATTACATCACCTCATTTAATTGCACTGTGCTTTATTAAACTTCATAGATACTCCATTTTTTGCAAATTGTAGTTTTGTGGCAATCTAGCACCAAGCAAGTCTATTAGCACCATTTTTCCAATAGCATTTGCTCAGTTTGGGTCTCTATGTCACATTTTAGTAGTTCTTGCAATATTTCAAGCTTTTTCATTTTTTTAAAGATTTTATTTATTTATTTATTTGTCAGAAAGAGAGGGAGAGAGTGAGTGCACAAGCAGAGGAAGAGGCAGAGGGCAAGGGAGAACCATACTTCCCCTCTGAGCCTCTGATCAGGAAGCCAGATAAGAGGCTCTATCCCAGAACCCCCCTGGGATCATGACCTGAGCCAAAGACAGATGCCACCTAGGCGTCCTCAAACTTTTTCATCGTTATTTTTTTTTATGGTAATCTGTGATCAGAGATGATGAGTCACTGAAAGCTTAGATGATGGTTTTTATTTTTTAGCAATAAAGTATTTTAAGGTATGTATATTGATTTTTGACAGAGTGCTATTGTATACTTAACAGACTACAGTATTGTGTAAGCATAAACTTTTATATGCACTGGGAAACCATAATATTTATATTACTCCTGTTCTTGCAATATTTGCTTTATTGTGGTTGTCTGGAACCAAACACACAAAATCTCCAAGGTATGCTATGCTTTGGGGGAAATAATCAAAAATGGGAAAGGATTCTGGAAAATGATTTCATTTGTTTAGAGAAAAGACCATCTATACATGTTGACACAGTAATATTCTAGCTGAAATATTCAAGATAGTACTGTTTGAGTATCTTGATATTTTCTTCATAATTCTATTCAGACTTTGAAAAAAAAATCCTCAAATGCTCTCCATAACACTCTGTGTATTTATTTCCTTAGAGAGAAAATTATTTTTATTGCATTAAATTTGTGAGTTGCTTATTTTTGAATGGCAAACTGGTTTTTTTTGTTGTTTTGTTTTGTTTTGTTTTGTTTTTTTTGTTTTTGTATCTTAGTGCTTCTGAATTGAATTTCATATGTCATTCCTTCAGTGTTCAGATGGTCCTGGGAGATTTAACCTCCCTTCTCTTGCACTAGTGTCCAGCAGTGCCCAGGTTGCTTCTCTGGTACTAAAAGAATCTTACTCTCCACCTAATAATACTAATAGCTGGACCAGTTTAAGATGTGTAGATACTGAGTACCAAGAAACACACTTGCTTTTAAATTTATAACTTTCTGAGGCTATTTTTTCATTGCTAATAGGATAGATCTTCTTATCTCCAGAGTTAGTCATCTTATATGAGCAGTGCTTTCAAGGTGAATTGATTTCAGCCTGTGAAAACAAATACATTGCTCCATGACATGCTTTATTAAAGCTGCCTAGCATGCTGCCAGTCTTAAGAGCCTGGTTATAAATAAAATGACACATGATGAGTGAAAACACTTCTGTGCCATTAAATTGGCCCAATCAGAAGACACAATATGTACATGGAATTTTAAGACTAAAAACCTTACAAAATTTTTTTAAATGGTTGAGATTGAAATTTAATTGTATAACTTAATAATATATTTTTAAGCTAAAACATATAACAAAAGTGATTTATATACACAGTTTTGAACAGTCTTGAGAAAGCCAGATAACAGATTCTAAAGCAATTAAAATCAGTAATGAAATAACACAAGCTCAGTTATTATCAGGTGATATATATAAATACATGCATTCAAATTAATTAAAAGCAGTGTCTTAATAACATTTGAAATCAAATGTATTAATTTTGAGGAACAAAAATGTATTTATCAATTCATTATTTAGTAACAAAATATTTAAAGGATAGAATTTTGGAAAACAGATACTTTGAGTTAATTCTCAATTCTTAGGAGAACATAAACTGATATTTCACAAACACTATCTACACAAATATTTCCTAAGTTAAATTACTGGCATATCACACAATGCATATGATTTATCCCCATTCAGACATTTTTCTTATGGATAAATATCAAATACTAGGATGAAAAATGAAAAAGGGCAACTGCTTGGTCAAAGTGACTTATGAGAGATATTACAAGAAGCCTAAGCAAGTAAATTTAAAATTTAGATAAATGGACATATTCTTAGGGAAAAAAAAAAAAGCAATAATAATGTAAACAAAACAAGACTAACAAGATTATACATATATCCTTGTTTTTTTCATTTAGTGAAGGTACATTTCACATTTTGTAATGACTTTTTTTTCTATTTTGAAAATTTTAGTCATTAACCCCAGTTTCTCAGCTTTATTTTTCTGCCATCAGTCAAAATGCCAGTCCTTCCTTTTCCTCAAATCCAAGACATCTGTGCATTTTTTTCATAAATTATAGTTCTGTTCACAGTTGTAATGAATTAGTTAAAATAAGTGCTTTATAGTACTCTGACAATTATTTCCAAAGAAATTCTCTAGTAACTTCTTCAAACTCAACACTATAATTCCCTTCATGTGGATTTTAAACTAAAATTCAAGTGGTAGAGACACATACTAATCATATATCATGCATCCATTCCTTTGCATTTCTCCTTATCTTGCAATTAGTTGCCTATACAACTAATTGTGCCCATAGAATTCTTGTAAGTGGAGTGTATGATTTCCTGCAGATGCATTTCAAAACTTGTTCCAGAAACAATAGCTAATTTGCTCAATTGTCATAGTGACTATAGAGGAATTATTTTCTACATGATATAGCTACGTAATTTTAGAGGCCCTGTCGGCAAGGATACTTCAGCAGCTCTGTAGACAAAAGGTTGCTGAACTATGTAGGACGTAACAAATGAGTTAAAAAATAAATCTTTGCTGTGGTGAATCATTAAGAGTTTAGTTCCCCAATTCTCTACTATATCCTAAATAATGCAGACAGGTATCACTGGTGAGTACTTTTACAAGAAATACTTAAAATATTGGTCTCACAGGAGATAGGGGAAAAAAATTAATACTTTTTTTTTTTATGAGTACTTTAAGCTGGAATGGAAGTATTTAATTTTCTGCTCTGGCTAAACTCTTGGTACACAATCAATGTATTGATTTTGGATACAGATCACACATACTGAGCAATTTTAGGAGAAAGGGCTTACAGTGGCTATTGGTTTGTACTGCTTGTGTTTAGCAAAGTACTAAAAAGAATGAAGTTAAAAAAATCATGTTTGCATGCAAATATGAAAAAGAAGAGTTTGGAAATTAGGTAACTTGGAAAATTGCAAAAGCTGATTCCTGATAGAATCCAAATACCAAGTATCCAAGATAATGCACATCCAATTATCTCATTCTCTTATCAGATTCCTAACATATTTGTTTGCATCATCTAAAATCCCATATAGGAGAAGGGTCCCTGGGTGGCTCAGTGGGTGAAAGCCTCTGCCTTCGGCTTGGGTCATGATCTCAGGGTCCTGGGATCGAGCCCCGCATCAGGGTCTCTGCTCAGCGGGGAGCCTGCTTCCCTCTCTCTCTGCCTACTTGTGATCTCTCTGTCAAATAAATAAATAAATAATATCTTTAATAAATAAATAAACAGAATAATATAAAATCACATATAGGAGAAACAATACTGTTAAAGTGACCAAATCTTCCCTAGCAATAGAAAAAGCTAGTGAATGTACCCTATAGTTTCATGACCAATGAGAGAGAAGGTAAAATGGCAGTGAACAGGAATAACAGGTATTTTATTTAGTATTTATTAAAAACTTCATGTTCCCAAGGCCATCATAAGATAGTAAGTAAAAAAAATGCATAAATCATATCATCCTGCATGAGACTATATATGTGTGTTTCTATGTGTGTGTTTCATTTCATATGAATAGCATTCACTGATGTTCCATTTCTAGGCATTTTTTTCAAAAGTATTTACAACTTTAAGTAATGCATTCACACTTATATGGAAACTATACAACCAATGTGAATTGTGATTTTCACCTTTAATTGATTTTATTTATAAGTTAAAATTCTAGAAACTTTCTAGAAACATCATTATCAGATATTTTAAAGCAACTTATAATTCCTTCTGAAACTGTCACATTAAATGCATAAAAAATTTAAATCTTAATGAGAAAGCAAAACTAGCCATTTTTTTAAAAAGATTTATTTATTTATTTGAGAGATAGAGAGAGAGAATTCTCAAGTGACTCCTTGCAGAGAGAAGAGACCAGTGAGGGGCTTGGTCCCAGGACCCTGAGATTACCATCTGAGCTGAAATCAAGTCAGAGGCTTAACCAACTGAGTCACCCAGGCACCCTTAATTTTCTTTATAAATGACCCGGAATAAAAACTTCATGTATTATGAGCTCTCTTGCATTTAATGAATGCAGTATTTAGTGATTTAATTAACTTTTTAATTAATTAACAGATTTAAACCAAGTCTTTAACATGAAGTAAAATTATATGGATGTTTGTTGGTACTCTTATGAAAAAAAAGTAAAATACTACTTGTCCTGCACAGTTGTTTCAACAAAAGAGAGGTTAAACAGCAATTCTTTTGAAGTATACTGAAGTTGGGTAGAGAAAACATTTTTCTTTGCATTTTTATTTTTATATTGTACACCATTATGCTAATTTGCTGATTTGGATTTTTAGTTTTAATATTCATTAAATTTTTGATCTTTTAACCTAGAGTGTCATAAACTTGGTAGTTTACTATCAATGTAATACTGATAAAAAGATTAATTGTTAATCAATAATATTTGTGACTTTAGGAAAATATTTAATTTTCACTTGTCATTGCATATTTAAATATTTTGAAATATAATTTAAAATAGTCATATTATGCAAATGAAAGTTTTAAGTAAAATTTTCTATAAATTATATAATATAATATATAATTTTAATATATAATTTGAAATTTTTCAATTTAAAAATTGGCAATTTAACACTCAAATAGGTATGTGAAAGACTCACTTTTTTTAGATACACTTTTTTTTAGATAAATTAGATACAATTTTTTTAGGATTAGATACGCTTTTTTCAGAAAAATATTCTTTAGAATTTCTGAAAGCATTGTTCACCTGTTTATGGTGGCAATGAGTTTTTGTATATATAAGTATTTAAGAAAGGGAATCTTGGGGAGCCTGGGTGGCTCAGTCGTTAAGGGACTGCCTTCAGGTCATGATCCCAGAGTCCTGGGAACCAGCCTGCATTGGGTGCCTGCATTAGCGGGAAGCCTTCTTCTCCCTCTCCCACTCTCCCTGCTTGTGTTTCAACTCTCGCTGTCTCTCTCTCTCTCTTTGTCAGATGAATTTAAATAAATGAATAAACAAACAAACAGACAAATAAATAAATAAAACAAGTTTTAAAAGGGGGGAATCTTATTAATAACATTTGAGTATTGCAAAAGTTAAAAATAAAATACAGGTATTCTTTGGTGGCTCAGTCAGTTAAGCATCTGACTCTTGATTTTGGCTCAGGTCCTAATCTCAGGATTTTGAAGATAGAGCCCCATGAGGATCTGCACTCAGCTGCGAGTCTGCTTGGGATTCTTTCCCTCCTTCTCCCTCTGAACCCCAATTGCTCTCTCTTGCTCTCTAAAATATATAAATTTAAAAAATTTAAATGTGATTTTTCCTTCCTCCCCACTCCTGTTCTACTCTTCAAAGACATATTTTTTTTTGAAATTCTTAATGTAATCTTCTAGAAAATATTACAAGTGTTCTTCTACCTTCTATTCTGTACCTTGGTTGTAGCTTAACAATTGAGACCATAGATTTTCTGTATCTTACACATAAATCTACCTGTGTCTTTTTCACATTATTTTATTTATGACACACTCTGTATTTGTTCCATTCCTTCTTAAAAACTACTTTAGGACACATCCAACCAATATAGGAATATATTAAATTATTTGTGCATTTTTATTTTAAAAATTTTCAAGAAGAGTTTATACCAAATAGGTACTACTTATTCATTTACCAATACTATATTTGTGTTCTTAACTTCATATTTCACCCAAGTCATATATACAAACATTTTATTTAATTTATTTTTATTATAGTCCGTTAAGTATAAGTGATATTGAAGCAACTTTCACTTACTTAAATGCCAAGGGTGTCTTTTTGTTTTCTTAATAACACCTTGTTTCAATATTATAAATAATATTTTATTGGGTTGTCATCGCTTTCTGTGTTATATTTTTGTAATCATATACACGTTTTTCTCTTTTGACTTTGGATTTTGTTTAATTTTCTTCACGATGGTAACATGCTTTGCTGACAAAGTTTTACTTATTCTTTTGTAATCTGTTTAACTTGGTTTCTTTTCTTGTCTTATTGCACTACAAAGAGCTTCTACTACAATGCTAATTTTTTTTTTCCTGATCATTCACAGAAAGAAAAGTTTCTCAGCATTACATCTAAAGTTAATTGTAGGTTTTGTAGATGCTTTTTATAAAGTTGAATCAGTTCCTCCTATATTCCTAGTTTGCTGCGAGTCATAGGTTTATATGCAAAAGCAACAGAAAAATCCAGAATAACAAGAATAACCCATTTACTATGAAGAAATAGAATATCCCATTTACTATGGAAGGAGAAGAAAATTCTAAGATTGATTATCTGACTTCAAGCTTAAAGAACTAAATAGAAATGAGTTATCAAGCTATGAAAAACATGGAAGAAACTCGTTGGTGTATTAATTAATACTAAAAGTCTCCAACTAGAGTAACATATGTTTTTCTGTTAATTGTTGCAGAACTATCAGGTTGAGCTCAAGTATATTAATGATTTGTTGTTAGGCCTATACATGTTAATGACCATTATGCCTTCCTACTGAACGGACTCCTTTATTGTTAGCAATGACCTTTTATATTGCTGATCATGTTTCTTGTTTCAAAGTCTGTTTTGTCTGAAATTAATACAGCCATTCCAGCTTTCTCCTAATTAGTATAAACTTTTTACATACATCCTATTATTTTTAATCTATCGTGACTTGACATTTCAAGTGGATTTGCTATAGATAATATAGTAGTAGGACCTTTTCTTTTTTTCCCCACACTGCCAATCCCTCTCTTTTATTTCATGTAGTTATACCATTCATGCCCAATATGACTACAAATATGGTTAGATTAGTATTTACTATGCTTAGTAATATAGTAATTTAGCTTTCTATTCTTTGTGTTTTTTTCTTTGCTTATACTCCTTTTGTTCAACTATTTCAATTTACTTTAGCTGTTTAATTTCTATGATTACATTATTTCTACTTTCTTAATGTACCAGCTATAGTTATTCCACAAATTTTTAGTGGTTGCCAGAGATTTTGCAATATACAATTATGGTTAATCTATATCCATTTTCAAGTCTATACCAATTCACCGGCAATATAGGTATTTTTTAAAATTTAAATTCAATTAACTAACACACAATACATCATTCGTTTCAGATGTAGAGTTCAATTAATCATCAGTTGTACATAACACCCAGTGCTTATCACATCACATGCCCTCCTTAATGTTCATCACCCAGTTATCTCATCCCCCCACCCATTATCCCTCCAACAAATCTCTCATGGTTTATCTCCCTCTCTGATTTCTTCCCATTCAGTTTTCCTTCTCTTCCCCTATGATGCTCTGTACTGTTTCTTATATTCCATATATGAGTGAAACTATATGATAATTCTTTCTCTCACTGACTTATTTCACTCACTCAGCACAATACCTTCCAGTTCCATCCATGATGATATAAATGGTAAGTATTCATCCTTTCTGATGACTAATATTCCTGTGTTTGTGTGTGTGTGTGTAGATAGATATACAGATATACAGATAGATAATGCATCTTCTTTATCCATTCATCTGTCAGTGGACATCTTGGCTCTTTCCATAGTTTGGTTATTGCGGATATCGATGCTATGAACATTGGGGTATAGCTGTCCCTCTGGATCACTACATTTGTACCTTTGGGGTAAATATCTAGTAGTGCAATTACTGGGCCATAAGGTAGCTTATTTTTAACTTCTTGAGGAACCTCCATAGCTTTTTCCAGAGTAGTTGTAGCAGATTGCATTCTATGCAACGTACCACATTGTACCAACAGTGTAAGAGTGTTACCTTTTCTCTGCATCCTTGCCAACATTTGTTGTTTCATATCTTGTTAATTTTAGCAAGTCAATTAGTTAACTTTAGTTAATTTCTATCTAGTTAATTCTGACTGGTATGATGAGGTGGTATCTCATTATGGTCTTGATTTGTATTTCCCTGATGACCAGTGATATGGAGCATTTTTTTCATGTGTCTGTTAGCCATTTGTATGTCTTCTCTGAAGAAATGTTTGTTCATGTGTTCTGCCCATTTCTTGACTGGATTATTTGTTCTTTGGGTGTTGAAGTAGTAAGTTCCTTATAGATCTTGGATACTAGCCCTTTATATGATATGTCACATGCAAATGTCTTCACCCATTCCATAGGGTGCCTTTTAGTTTTGTTGACTGTTTCCCGTGCTGTGCAGAAACTTTTTATCTTGATGAAGCTCCAACAGTTCATTTTTGCTTTTGTTTCCTTGCTTTTGGAGATGTGTCTAGCAAAAATTTGTGGTGGCTGAGGTCGAAGAGGTTGCTGCCTGTGTTCTCCTCTAGGATTTTGATGGATCCCTGTCTCACATTTAGGACTTTTATTCACTTGAGTTTATCTTTGTGTATGGTGTAAGAAAATGGTCTAGCTACATTCTTCTACATGTGGCTGTCCAATTCACAGATAAATTTAGAGCATTCCACCCTAAAGCAACAGAATATACATTCTTCTCTAGAACATAGAATATTCTCCAGAATAGATCACATACTGGGTCACAAATCAGGTCTAACAAGTACCAGAAGACTGGGATTATACCCCGCATATTTTTAGACCACAGTGCTTTGAAACTTGAACTCAATCACAAGAAAAAAACTGGAAGGAACTCAAATACTTGGAGGTTAAAAAGCATCCTACTGAAGAATGAATGGATCAACCAGGAAATTAAAAAACAATTTAAAAAATTTATGGAAGTTGGGCGCCTGGGTGGCTCAGTGGGTTAAGCCGCTGTCTTTGGCTTGGGTCATGATCTCAGGATCCTAGGATCGAGTCCCGCATCGGGCTCTCTACTCAGCAGGGAGTCTGCTTCCTCCTCTCTCTCTCTCTCTCTCTGCCTGCCTCTCTGCCTACTTCTGATCTCTCTCTGTCAAATAAATAAATAAAATCTTTAAAAAAAATTATGGAAGCAAATGAAAATCAAAACACAATAGTTCAGGATCTTTGGGATGCAGCAAAGGCAATCCTAAGAGGGTAGTATATAGCAATACAAGCCTTTCACAAGAAACAAGAAAAGTCTCAAATATATAAGCTAATTTTACACCTAAAGGAGAATTACAGAACAGTATCCCTGATGAACATGGATGCCAAAATTCTCACCAAGATAATAGCCAATAGGATCCAATAAAACATTAAAAGGATTATTCACTACAACGAAGTGGGATTTATTCCTGGGCTTCAAGAGTGGTTAAACATCTGCAAATCAATCTACCTGATACATTGCATTAATAAAATAAAGGACAAGAACCATATCCTCTCAACAGATGTAGAAAAAAGCTTTTGACAAAATACAGCATACTTTCTTGATAAAAATTCTTCACAGTGTAGGAATAGAGGGAACGTACCTCAACATCATAAAAGCCATATATAAAGAGCTCACAGTGAATATCATTCTCAATGGGGAAAATTGAGAGCGTTTTCCCTAACATCAGGAACACAACAAGGACGTCCACTCTTACCACTATTGTTCAACATAGTACTAGAAGCTTAGTCTCAGACAATGAAAAGAAATAAAAAGCATTCAAACTGGCAAAGAAGTCAAACTCTCACTATGACATGGCAATTTATGTGGAAAACCCAAAATACTACACCCCAAAACTGCTAGAACTCATATAGGAATTCAGTAATGTGGCAGGATATAAAAATCAATGTGCAGAAATTAGTTCCATTTCTATACTCTAACAATGAGATAAAAGAAAAAGAAATTAAGGAATTAATCCTATTTACAATTGCACCAAAAATCAAAGATACCTAGGAATAAACATAACCAAAGAGATAAGGGATCTGGACTCTGAAAGCTAAAGAACACTTATGAAAGAAACTGAGGTAGATGGAAGGAATGGAAAAACACGCTCATTGGTTGGAGGAAAAAATATTGTGAAAATGTCTATGCTACCCAGAGCAATCTACACATTCAATGTAAAACAACATTGGCACTTTTCACAGAGCTGGAACAAATAACCTTAAAATTTGTACAGAACCAGAAAAGACCCTCAATAGCCAGAGGAATATTGAAAAAAAATTAATGCTTGTGGACTCACAATTCCAGACTTCAAGTCATGTTACAAATCTGTAATTGTCAAGACAGTATAGTATTGGTAAAAAACAGACACAGAGATCAGTAGAACAGAATAGAAAACCCAGAAACAGACCCTCAACTCTATGGTCAACTAATCTTTGACAAAACAGCAAAGAATATCCATTGGAGAAAAGACAATCTCTTCAACAAATGGTGTTGGGAAAATTGGAAAGTTACATGTAGAAGAATATAGGTAGTTTATGAAAGAGTATTCTCACTTCTCCCTTATCATACTTGTAGCATTTTAGTATTCATTTCATTTACCCATAAACTACAGTTACCAAATGTTACTATTTTTACTTTGAACAATTACCTATAGATCAATTAAGAATAAGAAAATAAATTATTTATCTTGCTTTCATTTATTCATTTGTTAAAACTTTCTTGTTCTATGTGGATCCAAGTGTCTGACCTATAGTGTTTTCCTACTTGCAGAAGATATTTTAACATTTCCTGAGTAGAGGTGCTAGAAATAAATTTACTCAGTTTTTGTTTGACTGAGAGAGTCTTTATATTTCCTTTACTATACACAAAGATAAACTCAAAATGGATAAAAGATTTCGATATGAGGCAAGAATCTATGAAAATCCTAGAGGAGAACATAGGCAGTAAACTCCTCAACATCAGCCACAGCAACTTCTTTCAAGACGTGTCTCCAAAGGCAAAAGAAACAAAAGTGAAAATGAACTTCTGGGACTTCATCAAGATCAAAAGCTTCTGCACAGCAAAGGAAACAGTCAACAAAACAAAGAGGCAACCCACAGAATGGGAGAAGGTATTTGAAAATGACACTACACACAAAGGGCTGATTTCCAAGATCTATAAAGAACTCCTCAAACTCAACACTCAAAAAACAGATAATCACATCAAAAAATGGGCAGAAGACATGAACAGACACTTCTCCAAAGAAAACATGCAAATGGCTAGCAGACACATGAAAAAATGTTCATCGTCATTAGCCATCAGGGAGATTCAAATCAAAACTACATTGAGAGGGCTCCTGGGTGGCTCAGTGGGTTAAGCTGCTGCCTTCGGCTCAGGTCATGATCTCAGGGTCCTGGGATCGAGTCCCACATCGGGCTCTCTGCTCAGCAGGAAGTCTGTTTCCTCCTCTCTCTCTCTGCCTGCCTCTCTGCCTACTTGTGATTTCTCTCTGTCAAATAAATAAATAAAATCTTAAAAAAAAAAACTACATTGAGATACCACCTTACACCAGTTAGAATGGCCAAAATTAACAAGACAGTAAATAATGTGTGTTGGAGAGGATGTGAAGAAAGGGAACCCTCTTACACTGTTGGTGGGAATGCAGGTTGGTGCAGCCACTTTGGAAAACAGTGTGGAGATTCCTTAAGAAATTAAAAATAGAGTTACCCTATGACCCTGCAACTGCACTACTTTAGGGTATTTACCCCAAAGATACCGATGTAGTGGAAAGAAGGACCATCTGTACCCCAACGTTCACAGCAGCAATGGCCACAGTCACCAAACTGTGGAAAGAACTAAGATGCCCTTCAATGGACGAATGGATAAAGAAGATATAGTCCATACATACAATGGATATTATGCCTCCACCAGAAAGGATGAATATCCAACTTTTATATCAACATGGACAGGACTGGAGGAGATAACTCTGAGTGAAATAAGTCAAGTAGAGAGAGTCAATTATCATGTGGTTTCACTTACTTGGGGAGCATAAGGAATAACACGGAGGATATTAGAAGAAGGAAAGGAAAAGTGAATTGGGAGAAATCAGAGGGGGAGACAAATCATGAGAGACTGTGGACTCTGAGAAACAGAGTTTTGGAGGGGATGGGGGTTGAGGGCGTTGCCTGGTGGTGGATATTAAAAAAAAGATACAAAAATAATTTAAGTGGATATAAAATTCTAGATTGTTTGCTTTTCCCTTTATGCCTTGAAATATTTTATTCCACTTCTTGATTGCATGGTTTCTCATAAGAATTCTGATGTAACTATCATTATTTTTATTTTATGCTAATTTTCCCTCTCTGGATTTTTTTCAAGATTTTCTATATTCATTCATGATTAAAACTTTTTAGAAAATACATATATGAAGAAATTTTTGCAACATAATAAGGCCATTTATAAGCATTCTGTCCACTTTTATTCAATATAGTAGTAGAAATCCTAGTCAGAGCAATAAGGCAAGTAAAAGAAATAAAAGTTATCCAAATTGGAAAGGAAAATGTGAAATTATGTCTATTTGCAGAAGACATGGTAATATAAATGTATAAAACCCTCAAGATTTGACAACAGGAAATTACTAGAATAAAATAATTCAGTACAGTTTCAAGTACAAAACAAACATATAAAAAATCAATGATCTTTCTATACACTAACAATTAACTATACAGAAGGAAATTAGAAAGACAAGCCCATTATGATAGCATCATGAATAGTAAAACAGGGATAAACTTAACCAAAGTGAAAATCTTATATGCTAAAAATAATAAAATATCGATAAAAGAAATTTAAAAAGACACAGGTTAATGGAAAGATATCCTATGTTCATGAAATGGAAGAATTAATATTGTTAAAATGTCCATTCTACTTAATAAAATTTGCAGATTCAATGAAATCCCCACCAAAATCTCAGTAGCATTATTTACAGAAATTTAAAAGAAGTCCTAAAATTCATATGGAACAAAGGACCACAAAAAGCCAAACCAATCTTGTCAAGAATAAAGCTGGAGGCATCACACTTCATTATGGGGATTCACAACGCCTGGGTAGATAAAATATGACTTGCATATGCCACTCTGGATAAGACTAATTGAAAAACAAAGGAGGGCCTGGAATACTGGCTCCTACGAGGTTTCTTGGCTGAAAAGTAGCCAGATTCTTACTGAGGTTCAAGGTTCTCATCTAGGGAGTAAATGTTTAAATTCTGAAGAAAAACAGGCACCTATAGTGGTCACATACTTCATGATCTCCTTACCTTTCAGGCACGTCACAAGCACTGCTTGCCCCCATCACACTCTGCCCCATATATTACTGTCTTGATCATTAAAGCTACATGTTCCTTCTTGTTCTGCTCTTGTGCTTGGTGTACTGATTAAAACTCACAATAAAGATGGAGGCAAAGCGTGGCTCAGAGCCTTTGCCACTAGAGCATCTAGTCTCCAGGCCTCCTTTCTCCTACTAAGTTGTCTGAAGTAATCTTTTCATTTGCCATCTCAGGGTTTCCTTGCCAAACCTGACACTTCATGATTTCAAAATACATTATGAAACTATAGTAATTAAAACAGTGTAGTGCTAGCAGGAGGATAGACACATAGGCCAAAAAAAACTGAATAGAGCCCAAAAGTAAACCCATGAATATAAAGTCATTTATCTTTGACAGGGTGTCAAGAGTGCACAATAAAGAAAAGGTTGTCTCTTTAAAAAATGGCATAGGGAATGTTGGATATACACATGCAAAACAATGAAACTGAACCCTTATCATAAACCCGAAAGGAAAAAAAAAAACAAACTAAAAATGGGGTGCAGACTTAAACATAAGAACTGAAACCATAAAATTACTGACAGAGAACATAAGAAAAATCTTGACATTGCTTTGGCTATGATAAGAAAAACACACGGAATAAAAATGTAAATATATAATCGGGACTATATCAATCTAAAAAGCTTCTGCAGAGCAAAGGAAACAATTAAGGAAGTGATAAGACAACCTAGAAAACATTTGTAAACCATGTTTGATAAGGGGCTAATATCCAAAATATATAAGGAATCCATATAACTCAATTATCAAAAAACAAGTAACTTGATTTAAAAATGAGCAGAGGACCTGAATAGACTTTTCTTCAAAGAATGTATACACTATACCTGTATTTGAAAAAGGTACTTAATAGCAGTAATCAACAGGAAACTGCAAATCATAATAATAATATTACTTCATACTTCTTAGGACTGCTATCATCAAAAAGAAAAAGAGATAAGTTTTTCAGAGGATATGAAGAAAAGGGAACCTTCGTGAACTGTTGATGGGAATGCAAATTGGTGCAAACACTTGGAAAACAGTACAAAGGTTCTTCAAAAATTAGAACTAGAACTTCCATATGATCCATCAATCCCACTTTTGGGTATTTATCCAAAAAAAATGAAATCAGGATGATTTTAAGAAGATTTTATTTATTTATTTGAGAGAATGCACAAGCGGGGGGAGGGACAGGGTAGAGGGAGAGGGAGAAGCAGACTTCTCACTAAGCAGGGAGCCCAACAAGGCTCTAAAATCAGATCTTGAAGGCATATCTGGATTTCCATTTTTACTGCAGCATTATTAACTTTACCCATGATATGGTAAAAATTTAAATGTTCATCACCAGAAAAATGTATAAAGAAAATATGGTGTTTGTGTGTAATATTATTTAGCCATAAAAATGGGGAAAAAAATCCTATTATTTGCTACAATGTAGATGAACTTAGAGGACATTATCCTGAGTGAAATAAGCCAGACATAAAAAGAAAAATATTGCATGATCTCACTTCACGTGTAATCTAAAATAGTCTAACTCAGAGAATCTGAGAATAAAATGCTATTTGCCAGGGACTGTAAGATGGAAAAACAGTAAATATTGGTCAAAGTGTACAGAGTTTGGGTTATACATGATGAATAAATTCAAGATCTAACGTACTGTGTTTAAATTTGCTAAGAGGATAGACTTTGAGCATTTTCACCAAGAAAGAAGTGAGGATGAGGAAAGGCAAGGGGAAAGGGAGGAGGGGGACAACGGCAGGAAGGAGGAGGGGTGGGGGGAAGCAAAGACAAGGACAATAAAGGACAGGAAAGTTCAGGAAGGGACAGGACAGGAAAGGAAAAGAAAAAAAAAAGAAGAATGAAAAGAAAGTGGGAGGGAGGAAAGGAGGAAAGAAGGGAGAGAACAAAGGAGAAAGAGAAAGAAAGAAAGGTAACTTTGTGAAGTAATGGATATATTAATTAACTTGATTTTGGTGGTCATTTCATAATCTATACATATATGAAAACATCAAGTCATACGCTTTAAATACATACAATTTTTTGGTCAATTTTACTTCAATAAAGCTGAAAACAAAGTGAGGCTTCCTCATTTGGAATGAAATTATAAACTCACCCCACCTCTTAATTCTAAATATGAAAAAGGCATAGAAAATTATGGAGTACCTCTATGGCTGTAAAGTTGAAAATGTGCTTATAAATATTATATGACACATCTCCTATAAAAGAAAAGACTGATAAACTGGATCTGTGGAAATTTAAAATGTCTTTACTTTTAAGAAAATGAGATAAAAAATTGCATCTTAATATTGTTTCACATAGTATTAAGTTAATTTGAGATTTTCCTGAAGAAGAAAGCAAGCTCAGGCATTAACTAATACATCTGTTTATGGATTGTGACAGTGGAAAAAAATAGCTGTGTAAAAATAACTACAGGGATGTTTTTGACATTTATTTATTTATTTATTACCTATCCATTTATTCACTTATTTTTTAATTGTCTAAACTAGTTGATTTGATCGAGTGTCATCAGTCATGGTAATAATACCAGGTAGTTTTCAAATCTCTTGTCTGTGAAATTTGTTCCTGTATGCTAATCTGAATTTCTAAAACTATGGTATTCTGAAGGAATTTCCATATAAACCATTCTAGATAAATAATCTTTACCCAAATCCATAAGCCAAATTCAAATCTGTACTTAGATTTTGAGCTAACCTATATTCCTACTCACAAAAAAATGATCATATTTGGTCTAACTTTTCCTTTCAGACTACCTCTAAAAAATCCTTTAGATTTTCTAAGGAAAAACAGACTACATCTTAAGATAGAGAAAATCAGCTTTTTGCTTAGTATATCTATATTTTCTAGGCATTTTTTGCATACTATGCGACTGTTATTTTATGATTCATCTGTGCTTTCAGACTCATAAAAATCATTATATACCTATATGTATACCAAACAATATTAAATATGTGGGTTTCTACAGTACTTTGACCTAAATTGTTTCCTTGTATTTTTTTTTTTTTAATCGCCGTGCCTTTCCCTTTGACTCTCTTGTTGATCTCACCTTCCAGACCCTTTTTATGTTTGAGCTCTTCTTACTCAGGACAGTGCACTATCTTTGTGAGGAGGAACTCTTGTTGAATTTTTATAGCTTATTCCCAATGCTGTGAAACCCCTGCAATCTCTGTTCATCCATTTAACTTTTGCAGAACTCTGAGTTTAGAATGGAGTAAATGCAAATTGCGATTTTTAGTGTGTCAATTATCTTAAATAAAAAAAATAAAATTGAGATTTTTAGGTTTCTCTGACATCTATTTATGTTTTTATTTGTCCCCATATCTCTTTACCTTGTTAGGAAGAGAAGAGAAGCAATTTGGATATAGGAAGCCATTATGCTCTAGAATTGATTTCACACATGAATTCTAGAATGGATCCATTCCTGGACAAGTCAAATGGTATAAGGGAGGTTTTGACAAGCTGTGCTGGCATGCTGATGATGACAAATGGAAGACTCTACTGAAAATAAGTTTTGCTAGCCTATCACTCACCATTGTGAGTTGAAGGAATGTAAATGGTGAAAAGTGGGAAGCAGGCATTAAGAGCCTCTTATTGAGTTACTTCTTGCTCATCAAGTATCTATGTGCCTTACACTGCCTGCTCCCTGTGAAGGTGGAGACCTGTGACTAACTCTAAGTGAACAGAAGTGAACATACAGAACATTTTAGGAAACAATGACAAATAGAAGTGAATATTTAAGAGGAAATGGTAATTAAATAACAAAAAGAACATTTTTTTTAAAAGATTTTATTTATTTATTTGACAGACAAAGATAACAAGCAGGCAGAGAAGCAGGCAGAGAGAGAGGAGGAAGCAGGCTCCCTGCTGAGCAGAGAGCCCAATGCGGGGCTCAATCCCAGGACCCTGGGATCATGACCTGAGCCAAAGGCAAAGGCTTTAACCCACTGAGCCACCCAGGCGCCCCTAAAAAGAACATTTCAAAAGATATTTTACATATATACTCATAGTTCAATTCTTAATTACTATAATACAGGTCTTCATAAATGGTGGAATATTTTTTCCGTATCAGTAGGATTTATCCCCCAAATGCAAGCATAGGTTAATATTCGAAATTATATTTATTATATAGCTGACCTTTGAACAACATGGGGTTGGGCTGCATGTTCCATTTTTCTTTTTCTTTTCAATAATTGTAGCACAGGGCCATAAAGGCATTTTCTCTTCCTTATGATTTTATTAATACTGTTTTGTTTTCTCTAGTTTATTTTAAGACTATAGTATATAACATATATTACATATAATATATGTGTTGACTATGTTATCAGTAAAGCTTCCCATTAACAGTAGGTTATCAGTAGTTAAGTTTTGAGGGTGTCAAAAGTTATATGTGGATATTTGAATACACAGGATTGAGTGACCCTAATCCCTGTGTTGTTTAGGGTCAACTGTACTAATGGAGCCAAAGAAGAAAAGGCATATTCCTATTAATAAATCCTGAATGAGCCTTTCATCACATTCAAATCCATTTCAGAGGAAACTTCTCAATGAATTAAAACTGGAAGATTATTTAATATTCCTCAAGCAAAATCTCACTAAATGGGTTGATATTTTCTTCACTGTCTTTAAAAATCACAAACAAAAAAAAAAAACAACAAAAAATCCCATAAATTATGGTTCCTATTATCAAACATTATATTAGAAGTATTAGCCAATGCAATGAGATAAAATCAGCAGTTGAAGGTGTATGTATTAAAGAAGGAAGCAAAACTATCTGTATTTATAGATGACAAAATAGTCTAAAGAATCACTTGAAGAGTAAATATGAAGCCAATAAAATTTTATCCCCTTGAGTAGGACTTAGGAAGTGGGGTAGAGGAGACAGGGCTACTAGAAAAATCTTCTAACTATAGTTTCTTATATGAACTTTAAGGTGGATTATGGAAATTGCTTTCCTATATTCATTTTAAAAATGTCAAATACAAAAGAAGTGATCATGGAAATTTCAAGTAAACTGAAACAAATGACAATAAATGTGCCTTATCTTGATTCCATAGCCATAATGAAGAAAGAACCATTTCAAATGGCTTAAATACACTAAATTCTGATCACATGTCAAAATGGGAAACATAAAAATGTGGAGTGATGCAGACTTCTGATACTGCAGCTTGGTCTTGTTGGTCATACCCTTCCGGAAGCTGTGTGGACCACCAGAACTATCACTTTCATGGACAGCTGGTGTGGTAGAGTTCTCCTTATCACAGCTTTCTGGAGCCATGTAGTCATTTCTGTGTAGGTGAACTAAGATTCGAGTGACTCTCTTATAACCAGCTGAATAATTCTCAATATCTCTCTCTCTCTCTCTCACACACACACACACACACACTCACTCACTCACACATTTTTTTTTTCTTTCTGAGTTGAAAAGAAAAAATGGGAAACATTTGAAACCCTCGAACCTCCCTGGAGAAATGACTGAATCTCGACTTGGGGCAGAAAATAAATAATGTGAGTTTGGGACAACCTATGCCAGGAAGCCAAACTAATGAGGACTTGTCAACAGGTAAAAAAGGAGCAAGTTTAAAGGTCTCACACAGTTTAATTAGTGGAAATTTTATAATAAAAATTAATGTTAAGTGTATGAAATACACTGAATATTAAAAAAAAGCCCATGAGTCAGGATGCCTGAGTGGCTCAGTGGGTTAAGCATCTGCCTTCAGCTCAGGTCATGATCCTGGGGTCTTGGGATCGACCCCATTGGGCTCCCTGCTCAGTGGGGAACCTGCTTCTCCTTCTCCCTTTGCTGCTCCCCCTGCTTGTGCTTGCTCTCTGTCAAATAAATAAATAAAATCTTTTCTAAAAAGTCCATGAGTGTATAATAATACTGCAAAAGGAGAAAGAAAGTTGATTATTTTCCAATACTGAAGTAGTGTTTACATCAACTTGTTAGTTGGGAAAGTTGGGAAATAATAAGAATATAGTAAGTCTTCAGCTTGCCTTTACAAAGAGTTTTATTAGATGGCAATCAAATAGTCTCAGATAATGAATGAAAAGTATTTTTCACAGAGGAATGACATCTACAGATGTAGAAAAGAAGTGTAAGATTTAAGCATAGTTTCACCATAATTTCATGAAAGGGAAAGCAGACTTAAAAACAAATAAGAAAATAAAAAACTATGTTGATGTATTATTTGTAAAAGTACCAATTACATTTCCAATTTCTTCTCATCTACCTCAAATTTGTAAAACAGATATGAGTTGCTAAATATGTTCAGTGTTGATTTTTTAATCATTCATCTGTGGCTCTCAGATGGATTTAATCTGGGATAAGGATGTAAGCCAAAACAAGCAAAGCACCACTTGACTCACAGAGATAAACAAATGAATCTGCAGTTATCAGAATATGCATTGTTTTAATAAATCAGAATATGCATGTTTTAATAAACTCACAGAGAATGAAAGTTTAAAATTTTAATGTGATTATATACATTATAATAACAAAGCTGAACATAGTGTGAATATTTTCCAGCTTGCTACATTAAAATAGAAATAATATATATTAAGTAATACTCATTCCTATTTAACTGAAATTATTCTGCCTAAAAAGTATACCTCATGTTAAAATAAGCGACAGTGTTAATTCAATAGTTCATTTAATTCTCACCTAATTAAGATTTGAAACAGAAACATTTAAATTAAAACATAAATATCAAGGAAAGTCAAATTCATATTTTGTCATACTTTGGAAAAGATTCTTGGTAGTTTAAGAAGGCAATAAAAGTGAAAGAGTTATCAGAAGTTATCAGAGTAGAATGGATGCCATGAAAGATAAATGGGGTTGTATGACTTTTTAGAAGAGACACTATGGCTAAGCATATTGGTTTAAACTCTAAATGTGCTTAGGCATGTTTTCCTTGTTAGAAAGTATAGCCAACATGACCATATAGTAAATATCTTCTTGCATTTAATAGGCTTTATGTCAACTTTTACATTACTATTACTTAATTATATTTACAAATCACAATAAAATGTCCTTTTATTTGTATTTTTTTATAAAATATTTTATTTATTTGACAGACAGAGATCATAAGTAGGCAGAGAGGCAGGCAGAGAGAGAGGAGGAAGCAGGCTCCCTGCTAAGCAGACAGCCCAATGTGGGGCTCGATCCCAGGACCCTGAGATCATGACCTGAGCTGAAGGCAGCGGCTTAACCCACTGAGCCACCCAGGTGCCCCGTGTCCTTTCATTTGTATTAAATCCAGTTGTAACATCAATGTTATTATCTTTTTAAAAGTTACTACTGATTTTTAAAATCTCACTAAATATGTAGAGAACAAAAAAGTTGATGACATTTCCGATGAACTATCATGAGGGATTCTATGTCAATAATTAAGCAATGCCTGCAAGGTACTGTGCTGCCAAGAAAAGATGGTTGTAGAATCAGCGTAAAAGATGTAGATAAATAAAATAGACTTTTAAATATGATTGAAAGATATTTAATCTTAAGCACCTTTATCTAGTTAAGATCATTATACATGACACAAAATAAATGTAACTAAAAGTTGTTTGCTTTTGAATAATTAAGAAGAAAGAAATGACACAAAACAAAAACAACTTTATTTACCAGTCAGTACAAAAAACAACAAAGCTTCACATGAAATTTCATAATAAACTAAGTTGCCAAAGGCATCTGGTACAAAATTTCTCCCACAACTTCACCAGCTGCCTAAAAGTTGAAATATAATTATTTTAGGGCATTCTAGATATCTGCCATTTCATGTTACTGCAACTGAAGGCAGCAATGCATAGCTCAAGTAGATGCATTTCATAGTAATAGCAAAGGGGAGTAACTGTGTATATAAGATATGCCAAATAGGTTTTTGTTAAGTTAGAGGCGAATGATGTGGTCTTAAAGTAAAATGACTGGCTGATCTAAAATGACAAAGATTAATAGGGAGGAGAAAATCTAAATAGATAAGAAATGCTATAGAAGGTTTGTAAAATAAGATTTTTTTTCTTTTAGTCAAAACTAGTAGTTTGGGGGTAAAATTCTTATTCATTTAATTGTGTGATTTTTAGAAGAAGCTTTAGAAATAACAGCATACTGATATAAAAGTATAAGATGATTTTCTCTATGTTAAAATGGCAGATATTTTTCTTGGATTATTGGTCTTCTCTTAATACATGGTTGTAAATGGCTTTTCTTTACCTTCTGAGTCAGTTTCCTTAAAGTCAAAGATTATATATCATAGGAAAAAAATTTTCTGTTTTCTGTTGCCTTTTTCACCCTCCTGATTATTTAAGAGAATGAAGTCTCACTTTTAAAAGAGCTAAGATTTTTATAATATTTCTCCTTCTATCTAGTTTTTAAAATACTGTCATTTAAAAAAAAATAGTCTAGCATTGTATCTCAACCATGCATAATTCAATTTAGCCAAGTGTTCAAATCAGCTGACAACTTTTGACATTTTGCCTTCCCCAAGAAAACTGGCCTAACCCAAAGGATAAGTAAATTCTTTTTAAAAAACATATAGTAGTTCAGATGTATAATACAGTGATTCAACAATTCAATACATTACTCAGTGCTCATGCTAAGTGTACTTTTTAATCCCTATCGCCTATTTCCGCTCCACTGCCCCCATTACCATCAGTTTCTTCTGTATAATTAAGAGTCTGTTTCTTGGTTTGTCTCTCTTTTTTTTCTTTCCTTTGGTTGTTTGGTTTCTTAAATTCCACATACGAGTAAAATAATATGGTATCTGCCTTACCTGACTGACCTTTTTTTGCTTAGTTATACTCTCTAGCTCCATCTATATCCTTGCAAATTACTTATGTCATTCTTTTTACAGCTGAATAATATTCTACTGCATATATAAACTTCTTTATCCATTCATCTAAAAATGGGCACTTGGGCTGTTGCCATAATTTGGCTATTGCAAATAATGCTGCTATAAACATAAAAGGGCATGTATCCCATAGCCCTTTGAATTAGGGCTTTAATGTGTTTTGGTAAATACCCAGTAATATGATTACTACATCATAGGATAGTTCTATTTTAACTTTTTTGGGGAATCCCTATACTGTTTTCCAGAGTGGCTGCACTGGTTTGAATTTCCACCAACAGTGAAAGAGGGATTGTTTTACTCAATATCCTTGTCAGGACTTACTATTTCTTTTGTTTTTTTATTTTAGCCATTCTGACAGGTGTGAGGTTATAACTCCTTGTAGTTTTGATCTGCATTTCCCTGATGAGGAGGGATACTGGTCATCTTTCTATGTGTGTGTTAGCTATCTTTATGTCTTCTTTGTAGAAATGTTTGTTCATGTCTTCGGCCCATATTTTATTTGGATTATTTGATCTTTGGGTGTTGAGTTTTATAAGTTGTTTATATATTTTGGATGCTAATCTTTTTAAAAAAGATTTTATTAATTTATTTAACAGAGAGAAAGCAAGAGAGCACAGGTAGGAGGAGAGGCAGAAGAAGAGGGAGAAGCAGACTCCCACCTGAGCAGGGAGCCTGATGTGGGGTTCGATCCCAGGGTCTTGAGATTATGACCTGAGCTGAAGGCAGATGCTTAACTGACTGGGCCACCTAGGTGCCCTTGGATACTAATCCTTTATCAGGTATTTCCTTTGCAAATATCTTCTCCAATTCAGTGGCTGCCTTTCAGTGTTGATTGTTTCCTTTGCTGTGGAGAAGTTTTATATATATAAATAAAACTTCTTTATATATATATATATATATATATACAACATTTTTTTGTAGATATGTTATCTGAAGTAAGGGAAATAAAAGCAAAAATAAACTATTGGAATTATATATATGTATAAAGTGTCTTTATATCTATATATTCTTTATATATTATATAATTCTATCTATATATTCTTTATATAATAAAGAATAAAATATAATTCTTTATATAATAGATATAAAGAATATATATATTATAAAGAATATATATATTACAAAAATATATATATAAAGAATATATTCTTTATATCTATATCTTTATAGATATTCTATTCTTTATATTCTATATAGATATTCTATATATTCTTATACATATTCTATTCTTTATATCTCTATATATTCTTTATATCTATAATATATAGATATAAAGAAGTTTTATATATATATATATATATATATATATATATCTCCAATAGTTTATTTTTGCTTTTATTTCCCTTACTTCAGATAACATATCTACAAAAACATATTGTTACAGCCCATGTCAGAGAAATTACTGCCTGTGTTCTCTTCGAGGATTTTTATGGTTTCAGTTCTCACATTTAGGTCTTTAATTCATCTTGAGCTTATTTTTGTGTATGGTGAAAAAAAGTAGTTCAGGATCATTTATTTTTGTAATTGCTATCCAGTTTTCCCAAAATCATTGTTGAAGAGACTATCTTTTTCTCATTGGATATTCTTTCCTGCTTTGTCAAAGATTAATTGACCAAAATTTTTATCATCAGTTTGTTTCTGGGTCTTCTATTCTGTTCTATTGATCTATGTGTCTCTTTTTATGGCAGTACCATACTATTTAGAATACTACAGCTCTGTAATATAACTTGAAGTCTGGAATTGGGGTATGTCCAGTTTTGTTTTTCTTTTTAATGGTTGCTTTGGTTATTCATTGTCTTTTGTGGTTCCATGCTAATTTTAGGATTGTTTGTTCTAGTTCTGTGAAGAATGTTGTTGGTATTTTGATAGGATTTGCATTAAATGTGTAGATTGCTTTGGACAGTATAGACATTTTAACAATATTTGTTCTTCCAACTCTGGAATGTCTTTGCATCATCTTCAATTTCTTTTACCAATGTTTTATCGTTTTCAGAGAATAGGTATTTTACCTCTTTAATTAAATTTATTCCTATTTTATTGAAAAGTAAAGTTTCTTGAATCTTCACAATAGGAGGTAAATTTACAATTTGGAGCAAGGTTTCTACCTAAATTAGATTCTCATCCACCCACAGAGATGAGATTGAGACTGTGTCTTCCTTGATGATTTAATTTGAAAGAATGGCTCCCAGCTTCTTAAGAAAGACAGTGCAGGTTCTCATAAACTCTTAGAACAAGAGGCTAAATAAGCAGTTGGGAAGAAAACTCAAAGATTTGATTGCTTCAGCAGATTACATAGGGTAAGTTCAATGCTTGGAGCTGCTGTTATATCGGCCAATCAAGCAGTTTTTCAAAACTTTTGCATGCTCCATATTCTGCTTCCCAAATAATCAGGACTATGGACAGTCTTAACCAATACCACCAATATCACTGTCAGAGAAGTATAGGAACTGAAGCAACAAGTTCTCTAAAATCATCTGGCATTAGTCATGATTATTGCTTCTCAAAAAGTTACTTGTGCAGTCAGTGTATGTAAGCAACTGCTATACATATGTTCCACAAAATCCTCCTAGTGTCTATGCCATCACCAAAAATATTTAGACTACACCCTGAAAAATTCATCAGATTGCCACTGTCATCCTCACTCTTCTATTCAGAGACATTTTGAGCACAAATATCTTGGAATCGTCTCAACTGGCTCCCTCCACAAACCACAATTCTTGGTTTCATTGCCTTAGTGAAACCTTGTAACTATTCTCTTTTTATATTCCTAGATATACCCCCCATTAAATAACTGATCTATAAGGCCTTCCAACAGCTGTCAGTTCAACAGCATCCTCAATAGATAATATAACTCATCTTTCAGAACCAACAAGAATGTGAAGGGCAGCCCATCACTGAAAAAGACTGTACCAATCAATCCTGAAGTGACTTATGCCATCTCCATAATGTTTAAGGAGAGTATTTGAGAAACATTTTGGAGATTTTTCAAAAAGATTAGAAACAGAACTACCATACGACCCAGCAATCCCACTCCTGGTAATTGAAACTAATTGAAATTTTGAAAAGAAATTTTTGAAAATATATCTGCATCCCTACATTAATTGTAGCATTATTCATGATTAACAGAATATGGAAACAACCTAAGTTTCCATCTATAGATAAATGACTTAAGAAAATGTGATATATACATACAGTGGCATATTTAGTCTTAAAAAAGGGTAGGAAATCCTATATGTGGATGACCCTGAAGAAGAGTATGATAAATGAAATCCTGTCACAAAAGCACAAATACTACATGAGTCCATTGATATGTTGTATCTAAAACAGTCAAACTCATAGAAGCAAAAAATACAATAGTGGTTGCCAATATGTTTTTATTTGATGAAAGTAATAGACTGCTTTTGTTTTTCAGCATGGGAAATTAATAAAGGATATACAAAGGATTTGAAAAAATCTACCCTCTTCTCATATTTATTTCCCTGAAACAGCCTTTATAAAAATAGAATTGACAAGCTGTTTAAAATACAAACAAAACTTAGAGGGACTTTTTTAAAAGATATTTTTATTTATTTATTTGATAGAGAAAGATCACAAGTAGGCAGAGAGGCAGGCAGAGAGAGAGGGGG
The DNA here is from genome assembly GCF_011764305.1 of Mustela putorius furo. Classification (NCBI taxonomy): domain Eukaryota; kingdom Metazoa; phylum Chordata; class Mammalia; order Carnivora; family Mustelidae; genus Mustela; species Mustela putorius. The sequence goes on from NW_025422117.1 coordinate 11,943,251, forward strand.
AAGCAGGCTCCCTGCTGAGCAGAGAGCCCGATGTGGGGCTCGATCCCAGGACCCTGAGATCATGACCTGAGCTGAAGGCAGAGGCTTAAACCACTGAGCCACCCAGGTGCCCCTAGAGGGACTTTTAGTGACCGACCATCAGACATAACTCTTTCTTCAACAATTTAAAAATACTGTGCAAATGTAAATTTTCCTCATTATGTGTCCTAATACCCCCATTAAAATCTAGATCTCATTTTACTTCAGTGCTAAGGCACAGAGATGTGACTAAGCTCCTACAAGTAATATCACTCAAAAGATAATTAAATCATGAGGACATGAGAATAAGAGGTAGTTGCTTAGGGGATTCTTTCTTAACAAGTGTCATTTCTTTTTGTAGGCATCAGTGGGGTAGGGTCTTAGGAATCACCTGAGTTAGCAGACTCTTCACGTTATAGTGTTGGTTCTGGGTAGTGGTGACAGAGACACTTCTTTGGAGGACTCCTTCCTTAGTTTGATCAGAGTATTCTGAGCTTTTAAGCCTGGAGCTATTTTTCCTGGAAATTTTGTAAACTAGTATCTTTTAATAAATTTAATTTTTGTTAGGGCGCCTGGGTGGCTCAGTGGGTTAAGCCGCTGCCTTCGGCTCAGGTCATGATCTCAGGGTCCTGGGATCGAGGCCCGCATCGGGCTCTCTGCTCAGCAGGGAGCCTGCTTCCTCCCCTCTCTCTCCCTGCTTGTAATCTCTCTCTGTCAAATAAATAAATAAAATCTTTAAAAAAAAAAAAAATTTAATTTTTGTTAAAACCAGGCAAAAGATCTTCTGCTAATTGCAACTAGAACTACAGAAAGGGTTACACTTCTATATCACATGGGTAGGAAAAATAAAGGAAATAATCTTCAAAAGCGTAGCTAAACAAACTTCTTAAGGAAGTAGAATGTAATGGCTTGGACACAATACAAGTTTAAATAGTTTCTCTATTCTTAATAGTTTCTCTATGCTCTAATAGAGAATACAAGTTTCTCTATTTTTAAATAGAGAAAATGGAAAACTCTAAAATGGAAAGGGAAGTCCAAAGATACATTTCCATACCAATGGGTAAAGGAGGTAGACATTGATTAGCAAAATGAGCATAAGTACAGAGAAAATATTCCTTGTTAAAAAGAGGCACATAAAGTAAGAATGGGGGTGAACTGAAAGGTTCATTTTGGTACTATGTCAGATTAGCCATTAAGTTGCTGCCTCTGATACCATTTAAATCTATCATTTTAATAATGTTATGTGAATAAATAAAAAGGTTTAGAATGGGTATGATCATTTTTCTTTTAAAAATAAGCAGTTGGTCCAAAATTACATATGCATACATACATGAATGTAAATTTATTAAAATGTATTAGTTTTGTTATGTGGAGTTAGGACAGGATATATACCCCCACAAAAAAATTTTTATGTTTTAATTTTTAAATAAATAAAAACGTAGGAAAAGCATTCTGAATTGTTATGTATTAGCTTAATGGTATTATTTTACTTCTTTTCTTTTTTACACTTTCCTTTTTTGACTTATTTTATGTACAAATACTCCCTTGGGCTATTTATGCTAATCTTAAGAGCACTAATTATTCAGAATTCTTATCTGACAAATGCACACTCACATACCATTTGTCTCCAGGCTTAGTAACATTTTAATGGTGATAAACAAAAATACTTCCAAGAGTAACTGACTGCTATTTTCTAATTATGTTTTATTCTATTTCTTTGCCGAAAAGATTTTTACTGATGCATGAAAAATATTCCAAAAGCGGGAGGCATGTTTTTAATTATTTTATTGTTTTCTGCCAGAGGTTTGGTTTTTCCTTTAAATCTAGACACTTGGATATTTTGGTATTTGAGCACACATAGCTTTTTTTCTCTAAGTAGTTGTAAAGTTGATTAACACATATTTTAAAAATATTTATAGAGAATGATTGTGACAGTGAAGTTTATCTAAGATGACTATTTTAAAACCCTACTTTATTATGTACACAGATGTTTTATGATGTTCATTTTCATGGCAAGAATAAAGAATCTAAGAAAGCATCTAAGTAATGCAAAATAAATTCCAAGTGTTTGAAAACAAGCGTTTTTTTTTAAGTGTATAACCAAAATAAATTGAAAGATGAAATATTTAATGCTATAATGGTGTTCTGGACTGCTTCAATTAAAATGGAGTGTTTGAGTATTTGTTTTCTGATGAGAATAAAATTAAACTTAGTTGGGGAAACTTTCTTTACTGATATACACTTTAAATTTGAAACAAATTTAACATAAGTGAATGGATCATATGGATATTTATTTACCTAAATTTAGTCTATACAAAATAATTTCTCTCTTCAAATACATATTCCATTATAAAGAAGGAATTATTATTAAATTTTCTAATAACCTGTGACATAAATATGCATCATACCAATATAACAAATAACCCTGATCTTATTTAACAATTTATAATTAATATCAACCTATTAGAAATTACAGACATTTATAATACTGAATTCTTACTTTAATGTTAAGCTTGGTCTTTCTTTTGTGAGTTCTTTATTTTTTTCATTATTTAAAACATACCATATTATAGAAAATATTGCATGCTGATTTACAGAAGAATTTTGAAAACTACTATCAAATGTCCAAATAACTGAGGTGTGTTAGTATTTCTTCAGGCAGTGCAAAAGAATTGTCTGACTTCTACTCTGTGCCTTTCAGCTAAAACACAATGTATTAAACTTCAGGAGAAGCTGAGGAGAGGAAGAAAACATGATTGCTTCTCTCTTGAGTTCTTTCAACAAAAATGCTTATTTAGTATCAGTTGTGTTTCATAAAATGAGAATATTATGGAGAGCAGGAGAGACAAGTAAGGCCTTTCAGTTTATTTTAACATGGTCAGAGACAGACAGACATGTAAAAAAAATAAATAAGAACAGAAAAAAAATTATTTCAGTTAGTGATAAATTTTATGAGGAAAATAAAAGAGTGATGAGGTCACAGTAAGAAATGAATACTATTGCCTCAGTGATCTAGTAACTTATTCTAAAGAGGTAGCATTGGAGCTGAGAGTGAAAGAAGATGTATTTACAATTAGAAAAAGAGGGTACCAAGTGGAGGAAATAATCAGATGCAAATAACCTTCAAGAAAATACAGAGATTCTGGACAAAAGGTAAACACAATACAGTGACTCAGCATTAATAATTATTCTTTTTCTTTTGCATAATTAGGAGACATAAAGCTCAGATGTCAAGTAGAAAATAAGATGCTAGAGCTTGTGGCAGTCTCACTGGCTATGGGAGATAGACTTTGGATTTCAAAGTTAACAAAGTACCCATGACTTAAGAGTATAATATCCTAGAGAAAAAGGGAACTATCAAGAAATGAGTCCAATATTATATCCCCAGGTCATCTTTAAGGCATATTCTACTTCCTAAACCATGGTTATGTGCATAAACCAAGCAGAAATAAGCTTCTAGGAAGCTTCTTATATCTTCAGATATAAAGAAGTTGGCATCACCTCTGGAGATGTTTCCTTCATGACATCAGCTAGGTGCTCACAGAAAGAACAAGGGAGAAACCCAAGTAATCCTTCCTAGTGCTGACTGAGCAAAGGAAACATTGCCACTGTTAGACTCACATCTAACTCTGTGATGGAATAAATACCTTAATCTACAAACAGAAGAGGGAGGGGGAATAAAAAAGACAAAGCAATAAAAAAAAATTAAAAAAACAAAAACAAAAACAACTGCTTATGGTACTGGTAGAAATCCATTTCAACTAGGGGAAGAAAAAGATAAAAGCAGTTCTACTGTGGGAGAGGAGAAGGAATATGCTAGCATTAGCATTATTGCAAGTTAGGAGGCAAGAACACTTGAAAAATCACATAATACAATACCCAGGTTCCCTGTGCCTAATATAGACAGAGGCTTAACCAGCAAAACAGAATAGTTCCTTTCCTCATTTCCCATCAAATGGAGTTAAAATGACAGTACAATCTTGCTGGGAAAGTAGAAAGAGACAAATTCTCTCAGTGAGCAGATATTGGTGGGCGGGAGGGGGGGCGGGGGACAACCAACAAACTAGCCACAAACTGAAACTGAACACTAGGTATCCCTAGAAGTATTTAAATTCTGTGGCACACTTAGGATAAACCTGACAACAAACTTCAAACCTAGCCCAAATTCTGACTAGATTAACACAAATCTACTCAGTGCTCAGCAGAAGGAAAAGAATGATCTTCAAGCATTCAAAATACTTGCATCATTATCTATTCCCTATTAACACATCTAGCTTTCAACAAAATATTATAAGCTGCACAAAAAGATGACCTAAGACTCAATCTAGAAGACGGGAAAGATTGAACCAGATTTCAATAAGACATAGCTTTGGAACTAATGAAATTTGAAATAACTATGATTAATATGTTACAGACTCCAATGGAACAAACAATGTGCAAGATCTGATAGGTAATTCAACAGAAGATGAAAACAGTAAGATTTAAATGGAGTACTAATCTCAAAAAAAAAAAAAATTATGGAGATGAAGAGTAGCTTTAATAGGCTCATCAGTATACTTGACATAGCTGATGGAAAAAAAATGAGTGACTTTGAAGATGGATTACTAAAAATTTCTATTTTTACATTACTTCAAATGCAGAAATAGAAAAAGAATGGGGAAAAACAAAACAGAATGGACTATTCAAAAGTTGTGGGAAAATATAAAACAAACTACAGAGTAGACTATTTCAATGATAATCGATGCCAGATATTAAGATAAAATATAGAGATATATACTTAAAAAAATTAGGAAACATTCATATCAAAATCCCATAAAATTAAGAATAGTACCAAAAATAATTTTTAAAAACTTACAAAGAGTTCAATTTTGAATGCATAACTACTAAATTCATTACCATATTAACACTTCCTCACAATGGAAATCATTTTAAGGATAGCTTTCAGAATAGTAATAAAATATCACTATATTAATATGTAGAAGTAACAGGCTATACTATCTTCTTTCATAGATCATAAAAGGAATTGAATGATTTTCAATACTGATTCTTGTTAAAATAATAACCTTATAGTACAATATGAATGGATTATTGCTTCCTTACTATGGTTGCATCAGTTGGCATTATTTGGTTCAGAAAACAGAATCTGCCATCTAAGTTAAATAAAAAATAAATATGCTGAAGGTAAACCACAGTTGGTAAAAGTAGAGAATGAAGATGAAGACTTGGAAACAAAGTAAGAACCACTGGAACAGTGAAGGCAATTTAGGACAAGGTAGGCTGTAATAACAATTTACACTCCATTTCCTTTTCTATCACTCCGGCTGATATTCAGTACCTTATAAGAGATGGAGTGATTATCTTAGTTTCAGTCAGGGGCATCTCATTTGGAGAGAGAAAAGCAGAGCATCTTGATTATACTTTAACAAATCAAGACTACACTCTGGTAAGAAGGTAGTTTCTCAAATGGAAATTTGTATGGCCTTAGAAAGATTAAAAAAAACAAAAAAACAAAAAACAAAACCCAAACCAAACCAAACAAAAAAACACTGCAAATGTCCTCTGTAGTCCAGACATATTTTTTTCCTTTCAACACATACAAACACACACACACACACACATATATCTTTCTATCCAATTGTGTTATATCTTTAAATGATGCCTCTCAACCTAAGTAGGCTGTCCCATAAAAAAGTCCCAAAATATTATCCAACCCCAAAGAGAAGTTGCTGCAACACCAGCTCCAGCATCAGGTAAGCCATCATCTAGTGTCACATTTTAGATAACTGGCTTTAATGTCCATTCCTTCTCTCTTTTGTATTTTCCATAAATATATTTTATAACCCTAGAAATGAGCTTAATTAGCCCATTATAACATTTTATGCCCAAAAGCAGGGGATGGAAGAATCAAGGGAAAAAAAATAAGTTATTTGAGATATGTAAATTTATATGGCAAAACTGAGAATGGACTATGGCCCAATACCTCAATATTTTTATTTCTGAAAGTAATCATAAGGGCATTATTGACATTTAGGATTGATCTTTCCCATCCATTCTGTGTACTCCTTGTTTTAAATGAGTTACCTCAAAAGTGTGACTTAAAGCTTAGTCCCTAAAGGAACAGAGAAGTGTTTTGTTTGTTGTGATGCCTGTGCAGAGTTCTAATAAAGTTCTATTTTTTTTAAACCTTGTGAACAAATACAAGAAGTGTTACAGAAAACCCTCAGTTTCCATATTTACTTTTGGTTTCCATATACCTTTGTCCCACAGTGACCTTATTTTCCCTCAATAGTCAAGATTAACAGCCCTACTAACATAGCAACTTATCTTTCAAAACATGAGTTTGCTCAGTTGTACAGGGATCCCCAGATAACACTAATCAGTCTAGCTTGTAAACTAGTAGTGGTACCTAAACCCTTCAATTTAGCAGAACCCAGAACCACAGGAAAGAAACATTCTCTCCTTCAAGTTTTCATTCAGTTTATTATAAGTAATATCTTAAATTCTACCCCTTTATTTTCTAGTTAGCTGCTCTAAGAGATTCATGGACAATTCTGCTGAAAAATCCTATGGCTTATCAATGCCATTAGCTTATAATGCCTTTGAACATAAGAGAACACAGATATTTATGTTGTTTCATAACCTCAAGATAATGTAGGTAAGTTATAACAACTTACCTGTCAGGGTAAGTGTTATTATTTATTCTGCTTACTTTAATAAGTGGTTCCTTCTTTAACGTACACATAATTGTATGAGGAAATAGAAGTAGGCTATCTCTCATACCTCAAAGAAGAGAAAATATATATATAATGGATCTTTTCTCTGTAATAGGTTTGAGTATAGAAGATGGAGACAGTATTTATATTTCTGTAAAACCACAGAGGAAGTCTCTCCCTAATGCCTCAATAAGATAGGAAAAATATAACTTGATGGTGTCACTTTAATTATTTTGATTATTTAAGATGGCAGAGGTTCAATTGTATGAGGAGTGAGGACCAGATAACCACCATTTATATATTTTTCTTTAAAGACAGAAGGATTCAAATTACAAGAGGAATTTTATAGTTTGTGGAGAGTAAGGCTTCACCAGGAAAGGAAATAATTTCATAACAGTAACATCTGTTCAAAAACATGAGTAATACTGCCTTAATAATATTAGTTTTAAAGAGATGCCAGATAAAAAAAGCCTTTTAACAAATTTTGTCTTCAATATTCTAACTTACTCCCTTTGTAACTTAAAGAAAGAATCCATTGTTTTAGGTCTTCATAAAGTAGAGGGCGCCTACCTGAATCTGAACAAAAATATATATACTAGTTGTAGATTATACTATTGGACAGATTTTACATGCTTGGTCATTGTATAGAAAACATGAAATTAGACAGGAAAACACCCCAAATTTGTAAGATGATGTGTGATACTTTCATCATAAATTAACCTTCAAAAGCGCATTCAACCAACTTTAAGACTAACTGCTTTTCATGTTGCTGTTTATAGGAAGATGTGAAATTCTTAGAAAGCATTCCACTACTTTACTATCTACTCTGTAAAGTAAGGAGTTTTGGTTTCTTTCTTTGTTTGCTTGCTTTTTGTAAAGTAAGTTATTAAAAAGCAGTGATGATACCATAATGTTCTATAAAATACTCAGTAAGTCTATAGGAGGAGCTGGCATTGGAACTATTACAAACAGCAGAAGAAAATGAAAAACTTCCTATTTCAGTGAGGACAATGATTGCTTCCAATCATCCTGGAATCAATAAAATCAATTTGTCTTTAGTTAACTAGTGTGTCCATTTGAGACATTATGTCTTACTGGGGGAATCTGAGCAAATTGGTTTCAATTAATTTGGCATCAGTAGTTTATACGGCCAGCTGTACTTCAGTGAGGTCAAATTATCACTGACCCAATGTAAAGCCTCCATTCAAAAACCAGGGCCATATTTTTAAAAGAGCATGTTAAAGAGAATTAGCAAAGAGAATGACTGATCTCTACTAGGTTGATAGCAATCCTTTGTGATTATGAAGTAGAAATACCTATTTTCTGATATGGTCATTTTAATAAGCATTCATAGAATATGTGTTCAGTAGTACACATATATTGTATCTTTTTCTGGGGCTGCCAGTTAAATGTCCAGGTTTTTGTTACCTGAAAATATATTTGTTGCATCCCTAATGTGATAGTATTTAGAGGTGGGATCTTATGGAGTTGATTAAATCATGAAGGTGGAGCCTTCGTGAATGAGATTAGTGCACTTAAAAATGAGACCCAAAGAGAAGAAACAGCAAGAATACCACCTGCTAACCAGGAATCAAGACCTCAATTGATACTGAATCTGCCAAGTGCCTTGTTCTTGGACTTCCTAGCTTCCAGAACTTCCTAGGACTTTAGGATTTCCTAACTTCCAGGAAATAAATGCTTGCTTTTCAAGCCACTCAGTCTATAGTATTTTGTTATAGCAGCCTGAACTAAGACACTAAGAAAATCTGAATTTCAGTTAAGCAGTAGCATTTGGTGGGAACAAATTTACTAAAAAACTATTTGTTGTTCTTCTATAATTCAAATTTAATTGTGTGTATACATTTGTATTTGCTAAAACATCCCTACCATAGACCCAACCACATGTCATTTGTCAACCATTTATCTCTTATTGCCTGTTCCATTTCCTCAGATGTGTAGAAAGATTCTGACCCCATATTTCATTTTTGACTTTAACATTTTTATATTTTATTTTCCACTGATTTTCTGTTATATTTTATTCATTAATTTACAGGCAATCTTTCAGTATTATTTTATTTTTAGTGACAGTTACAAAATAAATCATTGAATATCTTTACTTATCAAACAAGATTGAGTTTGCTTTGTGACTTTACCTCCTTGACATGACTAATTATTCACTTACTGTATTAGACAGGATGCCCACATGAACGAGGTGGACCCTCGGTTGAAGACTAGAGGAAAATTTAATAATTAAATAGCACTGATTTCAAAGATATGGTCAGATGTGAGGAAAGGGCAAGCGATAGTGTATTACCCCAGAACAAGTAATAAATGCTCCACTACAATAGGCTTAACTGAAGGAAATAGTTGTGGGGAGGGGGCCTTCTGACAGGAAAGAAACTACCTGACAATTGCAATACTACAGGTACTTATCCAGGGCAAGGAGTCTGCTTCTCCTTCTGACTCTACCCCCTCATGCTCTCTGTCTCTCATTTTCTCTTTCTCAAACAAATATATTTAAAAAAAAAAGAAATATTCTAAAAACATTTTTACACTTTATTTTTTAATGATCAATTGCTCATACTCCCCCTTCCAGTAAAATAAGTAATGATGAAGAGGAGATGAATTAATATTCATCTAGTTTTTTTAGTTTTTTAAATTATATATTTACATAATTTTACAAAAATTGTTTATGTAAAACATCTGATAATAGAATTCCCTTGAGAGAACATACTTAAAAAAATAATAATAAGTGGTTTGGTCTGACTGAAACTGAAGTGATGAAAACAAGGGTTACCAAAGATTAAATAAATAAATAGTTGAAATACTTTGGCGGCAGGTAGGGTAAAAATTGGTGGTGAAGTTTAGAATAGAGAACAATATAGAGAAACATAAATGGCAGTTTCATAACCATAAGAAAGTTTATAAATAGACATATATATATATTTTTTACATTTAACTTTTGTTGAGACTCCTTTTCCATCTCCCTAGCTCATTCACCAATGTTCTGGATGACATTAAGCAGTATCAATTCAATGATGACTCAACTCAAGCAAAAGGACTTCAACACAAAAATTCATTTAACTTCATAATTTCAATTTTCTTTGATTCAATTATTTATTAATTTGATATTTGTAATATAATCCCTGGAAGTCAGGCATGGGTACAGGTATTATATAAATTTTAAAGAAAAATAAAGTTACTCTAGGGGACTGTCTGCTTCAACTATTATAACAAAATGGCAGACAAAGTGGCTTAAACAACAGAAATTTATTTTTCCCACTTCAGGAGCCTGGAAGTTAAGATCAGTGTACGAGCTTGTTCATGTTTCTTCCTCACTTGCGAAAGGCTGATTCTCTTTGTGAACTCACATGGCAGAAAGTGAAAGAGTTTTGGTCTTTCTTTTTCTTATAAGAGCATTAATCCCATTGTGGGGATTCTACTATCAAGATTTCATCTAAACTTCATTATCTTCCAAAGGTTCTACATCAAGAACCATCACTTTAGGGTGTTAAAAATAAGACAGTATAGCCCAAATGGAGCCAGTTATGTTAAGCTCCAAACTAAATCACCAAACCAAGACTAAATTATAGTTTTGTATGCCCAGAAATAGAATGTTAAATTAGTCAATCAGGAATTTGCCTGATAAGCACTGCTTTATGGACACCTGCCTTCACCTAAAGGAAAGTGACCTTGTAATAGTCAATTCCCCACTTTTTTTTTTTTTTTTTTAGTGTAATTTCCTTATTCCTACACCCCACTGGCTATAAATGTTTTTTTGGTACAGCTCTTTTCTATCTGCTAATTTGGATGCTGCCCAATTCAGATGAATTTTTCTCAAATTAACTTCTAAAAACTTTTAAATGTCTCTGTTTATCTTTAACCAAAAGATGAGAACTTCAGCATATGAATTGGGAGGATGCACCAAAAAATCCATCCATGATAGAGATATCAAGTAAAGACATTATTCACTTATTAGAGTTTTGTTTGTTGGGTTGAAGAAAATCTAGTTTCATATTCCTTAGAAACAGTTATATCATACATTGATCTTCCATAAAGTATCCATGATATCAATTATAATACCTGAGAAATTAAGTCTGTTAAATGGATTTCACTCTCAGTATTTATTTCTACCCATTCTCTGGAGAATAGCTTATATAAAAAATGAGGATTCTTTGGAGGAGGAGTCAAGATGGCATAGATGACATCAGGTAGCAGGAGATCAGCTAGATAGTTTATCAAACTATTCTGAACACCCAGAAATCCAACAAGAGATCCAGCTCACTAATCAAGGAGAATAGCAGAATTCCAGAGGAGGGGAAAGCAAAGCATGAAATTCATGGCTTTCTCCCCATGATTTTTAGTCTTGCAAAGTTAATTAAATTTTTTTAATTTTTTTTTTCTTATACTAATTTTCTTAAAAAAACTTTTACTCTTTCCTCTTTTAACATTTTTTTTAAAGATTTTATTTATTTATTTGACAGAGCAACATCACAAGTAGACAGAGAGGCAGGCAGAGAGAGAGAGAGAGAGGAAAGCAGGCTCCCTGCTCAGCAGAGAGCCCGATGTGGGACTTGATCCCAGGACCCTGAGATCATGACCTGAGCTGAAGGCAGTGGCTTAACCCACTGAGCCACCCAGGTGTCGCAGCCTCTTTTAACAATTTATCTTAACAATACCTACTTAAAAAATCTTTTGAACCTTCATTATTATAAACATATTTTATCCTTCATTGAATCTAACTTTATTTTTTGTATACACATAGGGTTTTTTCTTCTTAAAAATTGTGGGATACAACTTTTTCTAGCAGATCAAAATATACCCTAAATCTAGCACAGGGCTTTGTTCTACTCTCAAGCCTGAGAAAATTCTCTCCACTTTCTTTTATTTTCTATTCCTAACCAAGTTATCAATTCCATTTTTAGAATTTTTTAAAAACTTTCATCTTAATAGTCATATTCCATCCCGTCATCATGGTTACCCTTATTTCTCTGTGTGTGTGTGTGTATGTATGTGTGTGTGTATATATATATATATATATTTTTTTTCTTTCTTTAAAGTTTTGGGAGATAGTTTTTTAAGAGACCAAAAGACTGCCAAAATTAAGGGGGTGGCTCTGTTCTATTCACAAGTCTAATATATATATATATTTTTTTTAATTAATTTTTTAAAAATTATTTTTACCACCTTTCTTTTCCCCATGATTTGGGGTCTCTTATGATTTGGTTAATGAACATTTTTCTGGGGTCTTTGTCACCTTTTAGTATTTTATCCTCTCATTCATATATTCTTACCTGGATAAAATGACAAGGCAGAAAAACTCACCACAAAAAAAGAACAAGAGGCAATAAGTACCAAAGGCTAGGGATCTAATCAATATGGACATGGGTAATATGTCAGATCCAGAGTTCAGAATGATGATTTTCAAGGTGCTAGCTGGACTCAAAAAAGGCATGGAAGATATTAGAGAAATGCTGTTCAGAGAAATAAAAGCCCTTTCTGGAGAAATAAAAGAACAAAATCTAACCAAGCTAAAATGAAAAGAAGCTATTAATGAGGTGCAATAAAAAAATGGAGGCTCTTACTGCTAGGATAAATGAAGCAGAAGAGAGAATTAGTGACATAGAAGACCAAATGACAGAGAATAAAGAAGCTGAGCAAAAGAAAGACAAACGCTACTGGACCACAAGGGGAGAATTCGAGAGATAAGTGATATCATAAGACGAAGCAACATTTGATAACTGGGATCCGAGAAGAAGAAGAAAGAAAGAGGGGGGCAGAAGTTATACTGGAGCAAATTTTTGTAAAGAATTCCCCTAATATGGCAAAGGGAACAAGCATCAAAATTCAGGAAACACAGAGAACCCCCTTCAAAATCAGTAAGAATAGGTCCATACCCCATCATCTAATAGTAAAACTTACAAGTCTTAGTGACAAAGAGAAAATCCTGTAAGCAGCCCGGGACAAGAAGTCTATAACAGACAATGGTCAAAATATTAGATTGGCAGCTGACTTATCCACAGAGACCTGGCACCCAGAAAGTACTGCCATGATATATTCAGAGCACCAAACGAGAAAAACATGCAGCCAAGAATACTATATCCAGCTAGGCTATCATTGAAAATAGAAGGAGAGACAAAAAGCTTCCAGGACAAACAAAAACTAAAAGAATTTGTAAACACCAAACCAGCTTCATAGGAAACATTGAAAGGGGTCCTCTAAGCAAAGAGAGAGCCTAAAAGTAGTAGACCAGAAAGGAACAGAGACAATATACAGTAATGTCACCTTACAGGCAATACAATGGCACTGAAATCATATGTCTCAATAATTACCCTGAATATAAGTGGGCTAAATGCCTCAATCAAAAGACACAGGGTATCAGAATGGATAAAAATCCAAAACCCATCAATATGTTGTCTACAAGAAACTCATTTTAGACCCAAAGACCCCTCCAGATTTAAAGTGAGGGGGTGGAAAACAATTTACCATGGTAATGGACATCAAAAGCAAGCTGGGGTGGCAATCCTTATGTCAGAACATTACATTTTAAGCCAAAGACTATAATAAGAGAAGAGGAAGGACACTATATCATAATTAAAGGGTCTGTCCAACAAGAAGACATAACCATTTAAAATATCTATGCCCCTAACATGGGAGCAGCCAACTATATAAACCAATCAATAACAAAATCAAAGAAACACATCGACAATAATCCAACAATAGTAGGGGACTTTAACACTCCCCTCACTGAAATGGACAGATCATCCAAGCTAAAGATCTACAAGGAAAGAAAGGCCTTAAATGACACATTGGACCAGATGGACATCACAGATATATTCAGAATATTCCATCCCAAAGCAGCAGAAAACACATTCTTCTCTAGTGTACATGGAACAGTCTCCATAACAGATCACATGCTAGGTACAAAGCAGGTCTCAATGGTACTAAAAGATTGGGATCATTCCCTGCATATTTTCAGACCACAATGCTCTGAAACTAGAACTCAACCACAAGAGGAAAGTCAGAAAGAATTCAAGTACATGAGGCTAAAGAGCATCCTACTAAAGAATAAATGGGTCAACCAGGAAATTAAGGAAGAATTTTAAAAATTCATGGAAACAAACGAAAATGAAAGCACAACTCTTCAAAATCTGTGGGACACAGCAAAGGAGTTGCTGAGAGGAATGTATTTAGCAATACAAGCCTTTCTCAAGAAACAAAAAAGGTCTCAAGTACACAACCTAACCCTACACGTAAGGGAGCTGGAGAAAGAACAGCAAAGAAAGCCTAAACCCAGCAGTAGAAGAGAAATAATTAAGATCAGAGCAGAAATCAATGAAATAGAAACAACAACAACAACAAAAACACAATAGTACAAATCAATGAAACTAGGAGCTGGTTCTTTGAAAGAATTAATAAGATTGATAAACTCCCGGCCAGACATATCAACAAGAAAAGAGAAAGGACCCAAATAAGTAAAATCATGAGTGAAAAAGAAGAGATCACAACCAACACCAAAGAAATACAAACAATTTTAAGAACATATTATGAGCAACTATACTCCAGCAAATTTGACAATCTGGAAGAAATGGATTCATTCCTAGAGACATATAAACTACCAAAACGGAACCAGGAAGAAACAGAAAACCTGAACAGAGCAATAACCAGCAAGGAGATTAAAGCAGTCATCAAAAATCTCCAAATAAACAAAGGCCCAGGGCCATATGGTTTCCTGGGAATTCCATCAAGCATTTAAAGAAGAATTAACTCCTATTCTCCTGAAACTGTTCCAAAAAATAAAAATGGAAGAAAAACTTTCAAACTCATTTTATGAGGCCAGCATCACCTTGATCCCAAAACCCGACAAGGATCACATCAAAAAAGAGAATTACAGACCAATATCCTTGATGAAAGTCGATGCGAAAATTCTCACCAAAATACTAGCCAATAGGATCCAACAGTACATTAAAAGGATTATTCACCAAGACAAAATGGGATTTATTTCAGGGTTGCAAAGTTGGCTCAACATCCACAAATCAATGTGATATGATACATTAATAAAAAAAAAAAGAACAGGAACCATATGGTACTCTCAATAGATGCTGAAAAAACATTTGACAAAGTACAACATCCTTTCTTGATCAAAACTCTTCAAGGTGTAGGGATAGAGGGTACATACCTCAATATCAATAAAGCCATCTATGAAAAACCGTAGTGAATATCATTCTCAATGGAGAAAAATTGAGAGCTTTTCCGCTAGGGTCAGGAACATGGCAGGGATGTTCATTATTAGCACTGCTATTCAACATCATACTAGAAGTCCTAGGCTCAGCAATCAGAAAACAAAAAGAAATTAAAGGCATCCAAATTGGCAAAGAAGTCAAACTCCCACTCTTTGCAGATGATATGATACAATATGTGGAAAACTCCGAAGACTTCACTCCAAATCTGCTAGAACTTGTACAGGAATTCAGTCAAGTCTCAGGATATGAAATCAATGCACAAAAATCAGTTGCATTTTTATACAGCAACAACAAGACAGAAGAAAGAGAAATTAAGGAGTCAATCCCATTTACAATTACACCCAAAACCATAAGATACCTAGAAATAAACCTAACCAAAGAGGCAAAGAATCTCTACTCAGAAAATTATGAAGTAGTAATGAAAGAAATTAAGGAAAACACAAAGAAATGGAAAAATGTTCCATGCTCCTGGATTGGAAGAACAGATATTGTGAATAAATCTGTGCTACCTAAAAGCAATCTACACATTTAATGTATACCCTATCAAAATCCCATCCATTTTTTTCAAAGAAATAGAAGAAATAATCCTAAAATTTATATGGAACCAGGAAAGACCTCGAATAGCCAGAGGAATGTTGAAAAAGAAAGCCAAAGTTGGTGGCATCACAATTCCAGACTTCAAGCTCTATTACAAAGCTGTCATCATCAAGACAGTATGGTACTGGCATAAAAACAGATCAATAGATCAATGGAACAGAATAGAGAGCCCAGAAATAGACCCTCAACTCTATGGTCAACTAATCTTCGGCAAAGCAGGAAGGAATGTCCAATGGAAAAAAGACAATCTCTTTGACAAATGGTGTTGGGAAAACTGGACAGCCACATGCAGAAAAATGAAACTGGACCATTTCCTTATACCACACTCGAAAATAGACTCAAAATGGATGAAGGACCTCCATGTGAGAAAGGAATCCAACCAAATCCTTGAGGAGAATGCAGGCGGCAACCTCTTTGACCTCAGCCACAGCAACTTCTTCCTAGGAACATCACCAGAGGCAAGGGAAGCAAGGGCAAAAGTGAACTATTGGGACTTCATCAAGATCAAAAGCTTTTCCATTGCAAAGTAAACAGTTAACAAAACCAAAAGACAGCTGACACAATGGGAGAAGACATTTGCAAACAACACATCAGATAAAGGGCTAGTATCCGAAATCTATAAAGCACTTACCAAACTCAACACCCAAAGAACAAATAATCCAATCAAGAAATGGGCAGAGGACATGAACAGACATTTCTGCAAAGAAGACATCCAGATGGCCAACAGACACATGAAAAAGTGTTCCACATCACTTGGCATCAGGGAAATACAAATCAAAACCACAATGAGATACCACCTCACACCAGTCAGAATAGCTAAAATTAGTAAGGCAGGAAATGACAGATGCTGGCAAGGTTGCAGAGATAGGGGGAACCCTGCTACGCTGTTGGTGGGAATACAAGCTGGTGCAACCACTCTGGAAAATAGCATGAATGTTCTTCAAAAAGTTGAAAACAGAGCTACCCTATGACCCAGCTCTTGCACTACTGGGTATTTACCCAAAAATACAGATGTAGTGATCCAAAGGGGCACATGCATCCAAATATTTATAGCAGCAGTGTCCACAATAGCCAAACTATGGAAAGAACCTAGATGTCTATCAACAGATGAATGGATAAAGAAGATGTGCTATATATATACAATGGAAATACTATGCAGCCATCAAAATAAATGAAATCCTGTCATATATTAATATCCATTAATATATCATTTCATTAAATTGAAGAATAATAAATTAACAAATTAATCAAAAACATCTATCAAGTCTTAGCCTAAAAAATAATCCCTGAAGACAAATACTAGATGGTATTATGCTGAGTGAAATAAGTTAATCAGAAAAAGACAATTATCATATGATCTCCCTGATATGACAAAGTTGAGGGGCAATGTAGGGGGTTTGGGTGTTAGGAAAGGAATAAATGAAACAAAATGGGATTGGGAGGAAGACAAACTATAAGAGACTCTTAATCTCACAAAACAAACTGTGGGTTGCCGGGGTTAGGCGGGTAGGGAGAGGGTGGTTGGGTTATGGACAATGGGGAAGGTATGTGCTATAGTGAGTGCTGTGAAGTGTGTAAACCTGGCAATTCACAGACCTGTACCCCTGGGTCTAATAATACATTATAAGTTAATAAAAAAATTTTTTTAAATGAGGGTTTTCCAATAATTTCCATCTTCAGCAGTTTTCTTTTTTCTTTCAGTATATATGGGGGATTTTAGAAATTAGTAATTGAATGGATAAAATGGTTTATTAAGTGGAATTTTTATTGAACATAACCCATATACATCATTAACCATTTATTGTGATCTAATCTAGTTAACACTCAAAAAAAAAAAAAAGGCTAGAAATAGAAATGACAGGTAGATGATGATGGATAGATAAATATAAGATTAACACCAGATACTAAGAGAATGTGATTAAAATTGTGCCCAAATAGCCATTCATTCAACAATGAAGCATTAGGTTTTAAACAGATGCCCTCTAGGATAGTAAAGAGAAATGGTACTGTTAAGTCAGCTCTGTATTCATCTGAATAAATACATTAAGTTAAACTTAAAGAATCCTAAAAGCATTAAGTGAAGAAAAAAAGAAAATGTTCTGCTACTTGCCATCATATTGTTTTAAATATTTGAACGTTGCACTGAAAAATATACAAAGAAATTAAAGTCATACTTTTTTTTTTCCTATAGAATTCTGACAAAATGTAGTGGAATAAGTAAAAATGTGGGTAAATTAATATTATGGTTATATTATAATGTGGGTAACTTAATATTACGGAACATAGGTTAGCATTACTTTTGTTTTCTAAAATGATTGTACTAATAAAATCACATATAGTAAAATAAATTGCATCTTTTAAGAAGCTCAAGTATTAGATGCATGACTAAATGGAGTTTGAAATAAAACGATGTGTTTTACAGAATAACTCCATCATGCTATTCTGCTATAACCTTATAGCAATAAATGCAAGACCAATTATGATTTTATGTAGTTCATTTTGTACTAAAGTGTCACTTTGTTTTTCAGCTAACATAACTAAGTATTATTTTCATGACATTTTAGAATCAAAGCAGCCACTAAAATCCAGTTACTGGTGAACAGAAATAATAGGGGCTGTTGTATAAGGAAAAAAATTACACACTTAGCAAGTAAAAATTTCCAAAGACTTTAGAGAGTTGAGAAGACAAGACTTGCTTAAGTTTCCTTTTATAATTGAAGAATTGCTATATTAAATAGAACCTACTACATACACTGAATAATGAATTCCTCTTAAAGTCAAATTGAATCAGACAGGAGTACAAGTCTCATTATACATGAATCGTTTTCTTTCAAAAAGGATTGTAAGGGGGGAAAATCAATTTCTATGGTATTCTTGGGAATTTTAGAATTATTAAATTCAAAATAATGACCTATTCAGAGAAGTGAGAAAATAATGTTCATGGTCACATGGAATTAGGCTAATTGTACATGATAGATCATTGCATTTTTTAAAATATTTGATGGCTCTGATGTATTCCTGCTTTAAAAGAAACTGAATTATTTTACTCTCAATCCCAAGGCTTTCAGTCTTTTATCACAACACTGCTTGGTAATTCAGTTGAAATATTGCTTAGTTTTGATGGAGAAAAAATAGAAAAAGGTACAGAAAAGATGAGTGGAAATTATTCCTTTATTCATTTATTTGAAGTTTGGGTTTTAAAATAAAATTGCTAATATCCATTAATATATCATTTTATTAAATTGAAGAATAATAAATTAACAAATTAATCAAAAACATCTATCAAGTCTTAGCCTAAAAAATAATCCCTGAAGACAAATTCTATAATAGAGATTCTCATTTTACACTTAACTAGACAATTTTGAATTGAGTTGTCATAATAAACTCTATTTTTCCCCCCAACCAATACAACCAGTCGATTCAGATTCAATTACTCAGGTTCTTGTACTGGAATTCATTCTTCAAAAACATGTTATTTAAAGCCTTTAAATGTTACTTGATGATGGTGTAGGCTGCAATATATGTGTTGATTTTTTAAAATAGGATAAGGTCAGCATAGTCAATTTCTACCTCAAAAACACAAGAGCATATTCATATCATGCTGCATTTAACCCAAGTGTTAAAGCTGATACTCAAATATGGAGTAATTTTGATGCACAGCACACAAACTTGAGACATAGTTGACAATAGATAGCATGTGATAACTTAAAGAAATGCAATTTCACATTTTCATAAAACAGTTGGAAGTTTGAGCTTTATTCATGTAATTACATATTGACAATAATGACTACTATGACTTCAGTAGTTATTATTTTACTCCTTTTTGCTTAATTGCTCTATTGGGCAGACCAATTAAGCAAAAGTAGTATAATAATATACTAAACTCTCTTTGATATAATTTTTATACAAACTATCCAATATTAGATTAAAATCTATATAGTAGCTTGATTTATCTATTATTACTTGATTTGGGATGGGATAATTTACAGATAATTGGATAATAATCCAATTTACAGAAATTGGATTGTCAAATAAAAAAACAGTTTCTTAATGAAATACAGACAAAAGAAGTTAGTCTAACATCTACAAAACATTAGATACTGTTGTGATTACCATACTTTTCTGCTTGAGAAAAGAATGTGTATTATTTCCTCTCTCTCTATTAGTATATTTTAAGTAGAAATTAAATTATAGCACATGCTGATGTTAAGAAAAAATAATTATAAGCATTCCAAGAAACTATTTTCTCCTTATGACCAATAAATTGAGTTGTTAATGCAAAGATGAAACAGAAATATCATTTACGGTAAGTTTCAGAAATCATAAATATTATAAGCTTTCAATGAGTATAATATATGGCAGTACCTGTCAGTGAGAACATTCTTTTGGTTTTCATGCCAAAGAGAAGCAGTTTTGGGCGTGTATCTGGCTCACTTGGTTAAGCATTTGCCTTGGGGTCAGGCTCAGATCATGATCCTGACTTCCTGGGATCTAGCCTAGCATTGAGCTCCTTGCTCCATGGGGGGCCTGCTTCTCCCCCTTCCTCTGCCTGCTGCTGCTCCCTCTGCTTGTGCTCTCTCTCTCTATGAAATAAATAAATAAATAAAATCTTAAAAAAAAAAAAGACAGCAGTTTTTAATTTGACGAAGTCTAATTATCAATTACCTTCACACGAATTGTACTTTTTGTTTCCTACCTAAGAAATTTGTTTAACTCAATGTCACAAAAATTATGTCCTATGCTTTCTTCTAAAAGTTTTATAGCTTACAACTTTATAGTGAGATCTCTGCTACATTTGAGGAAATACTTATGTATGTTGTAATGAATGGATAGAGGTATATATGTAGAATTTTTTGTTTGTTTGTTTGTTTGTTTTTTTGCAGGTAGAGATCCAATCTTTCTACTCGTATTTGTACAAAAGACTACTCTTCCTCCACTGCATTGTTTTTGTACTTTCTCAAAAATCATTTTAGCATATATGTATGCCTCTATTTGAGGTTCTCTTTTTGCAATTTCATTGACCTATTATTCTGTCTGTATGCCAATATCTCATCATCTTGATTACTGAAGCTTTAAAATTGGTCTGAATATCATAGTCAGTTTTCTAACATGGATCTTCTTTTTCATATTTGTTGTGGCTGTCTTCTATTTCATAAATTTTATATACATTTTAAAATTTGTTAACTTCTACCAAAAAAAAGGAGGAAAAAAACAGTGGAATTTTTATTAGATGGCTTTAAAGCTATAGATTAATTTGAGGAGAACTGATATATTAACAACATAGAATCTTTGATCATGATCACAGTGTATCTAATTTGTGTATTTTAATGTTTCTCATCAACGTTTTATAATGTTCAGAATAGAATTCTTCCATATCTTTCAACAGATTTCTCCTTCATAATTTTGATGCTATCTGGTGATTTTCTAAATTATAAAATCTGACTCTTCAGTGAAAGTTTATAAAAATTAAATTTATTTTTGTATGTTGAATATATATACTTGCTATAAACTTGCTGAACTCACTATTTGGTTGCTTTAACTTTTTGAATGTTCCTTAGGACATTCTGCAAAAATGATAATGTCATCTGACTACAAAAACTTTCACTTCTTCCTTTACAATTTGAATGCCTTAATCCCCCCCTCTTTTTTTTTTTTTTACTTATTGCACTACTACGTGGAATCTCTAGCAAAAAGATTAATAGAAATAATGAGAGTATATCCTTGTTATGTTTTTGAGATTAGGGGAAAATAATTCAGTCTTTCATCTTTAGATATGATGGCACTGGCAGATTCTTCATAGATGCTCATCATACGTTCGAAAAAGATTCCTTCTATTCTACTTTGTTGAGGGTTTTTATAATGAACAGATCAACAATAACTAGTAATGATGCATAAAATAGGAACCCTCATATATTGTCCATGCAGTTATTTTAAAAAAAACTAGACAAGTTCTTATTTAGCTAAAAATAGATTGCCATATGACCAAAAGAGTATACTACTACATATCTATCCAGGAAAAATTATACATATGTCCACACAAAAATTTATGCAATAATGTTCACAGCAGCATTATTCATAATCGACCAAAGTGGAAACAACCTAAAGGCTCATCAATAGGAGATAAACAAAATGTGGTACATCCATACAGTGGGATATTATTTGGCAATAGGAAGGAATGAAGAACTGATATATATGAGAACATTCATGAATCTCAAAATTATGTTGTTTAGCAAGAAAAGCACAATGCACAGAAAGTATATATTGAAAAATTTCATCCATATGAAATATCCAAAAAAAGCCAGTTCTATAGTAAGAGAAAATAATGTTTTTATATTCCTAGGGAGTGGAGATGGGTAATGACTATAAATTGTCACAAGTTTTCTTTTTAAAATTACAGAAATGTTCTAAAATTAGATTGTGATGGTACTTTCAGAACTGTATAAATATAATGAAATTCACTGTGCTATATAAACTTGAAAAAAGTGAATATTTATGGAATTTGAATGACAACGATAAAAATATTAAAATTTACTTCACTACTTATTTACTACAATTTGCAGATACACAAAATATAAAGGCAAGAAAAATATCAGCATTTATTGTATGGGTTTACAGTACGGTGGGTAATGACATATATATAAGCAAAGCAATGTATTTAAATGTAAAGTGACATAATAAGTGTATTTATAATCAAGTAGTTGATTAAAAAAGGGTGGTTGTTCATGTATTTGGTGATAGATTTAAGAGAACTGTGTATTGAAAATGTCTATATTTGTAATTGTAGGTATGTAATTTAATCTTTTTTTTTCTTATAGAAGGAACAAAATTAGAAGGTTGAGTTATTGTATCATATATTACCAAATGGAGAGCTCACAAAAAATAAGTAGTACAATATATAGAAGTGGTTGAAGACCAAGGACAGATCAGATACAGGACATAGAAAAGTTTTCAAATGTAGTGTATTAGTTCATCCAGATATATTAAACTAAGAACTCATAAATTGAGAATTTATGAGCATAAATTAATAAGAATTTCTTATTAAGCACATGATAGAAATTCTTGGTTTAAAATGTGACTTAATTTGTGTTCTGCAGTAAATAATGACTCTGAAAACAAATTCAGCATGCTAATTGTTTTTTGTGCTAATACTTAGACTCTCCTAAACTCCAAGTGCAAATATATGTAAATTAGGCAAATTATTCCTCCAAACTAATTGCCTAGCATTACTTGACTAATCCAAAACATAATGTATCTTGTGCTCATCTGTACCATAAATTACTTATATTATATAAACATACTATCCAAATCATTCACTAATCTATTTGTTCATTCATTCACTTATTTGTTCATTCTTTCATTTATTTATTTAATTCATTTAGTTGGTGTAATTAGTGTTTATTCTAAACACTTGGATTGCCAGACATTCAGAATATTTATCTTAAAAACACAGGATGCCAAGTATTATATATTTTAAAAATTTATATGTGTTATATATATGTTTTATGTACATAAAATATTATATATCAGTTTATATATAATACATATATATGGATTTATTTATATGCACACACACACACATACAGATGTGGGGCAGAGACAGAGAGAAGAAACTTTTCTCAGAATGCATCCAAAATAGCTTCTTTTTTAAACACATGATATTATTTATTCTTCTGTTCAAAAAGCTCCAATGTCTTCCGTTTGAAGCCAGAGTAAAATCCAAATTACTAGTTATATGATATAGGGTCATCTTCTACCACTTTCCCTCTTGTTCATTCATTTCATATTCAGTGACCTACTTGATACTTTTCAAAACAATACCCATGGTCAAAGCCTTTGCACTTGCTGGTTTCTGGTAGAAATGCTATCACAGATATCTACATGATCCTCTACCAAATTTCCTGAGGATTCTTCGCTAAATGTGTTAATTAAAATAGGTCTAACTTATCTCTTTTGCCTCTTAACATGATCTCTTTTCTTTTTCCTTTTTTGTATCTCAACATGTAATAGGACAAAGATCTCAGGTCTCATGGCTAGGTGGTCTGTAAGAAAAAGCATTATTGCTATATTACTATAGGAGAGACAGTTATCAGTCTAATAATGGAATTAGGCTTGAGGGACACCTGAGTCAAAGAAGCCAATGCAGTGCCTTAGCATCATATTATCACACCAAGAGTGAAACGTTATAAGTATTCTGCAAGACATAATTTGCCTAAACTGAACTACTTCATGAATGAACTATTTTTTGGAATTTTTGTTGTTTTTAGACTTCTATGACATTCACTTTGGTTTGCATGTTTTTTTCCACAAAGAGTGATTATCAACTGAAAGGAAGTTATCCATTTATTGTTGTATGTGCATTACATGAAAATTACCCTGCTCAATTTACTCAGACTAGTTCAAACTACATGTTTCAAGAGGGATTATTCTGCTTATTTGTATATTCATGAATGCTATGCTTTATTATAAAAGAAAAAAATGGAAATAGAAGTAAACAAAGTTAGGGTACACATTATTAGTTGTCCAGTAACATATAAGGAGGATTTTTTTTTTTAAATCCTAGGACTCCTTGGTTGGACAGTGAGTTAAAGACTGAGAACCCAATCTGTAGAGCCTATTGATATAATTTTCTAGAGTAGTCTGAATTTTGATTGTATTGGTTTGATGTACTTGTATGGATTTACGAAGTAAATGGAGGTACGAAGTATTTGATTGATTAAAACACATTGTCTTTCTTAAGCTACTAGCAGATGATAAAGAGCTATTTGACTTGGAGTGGATATTTTCTATTAGGCTTTCAATTTCTCTGGAAGGACCTCATAATGTCTGTATTGGAACTAAGACAATTTCTATATGGTCTTTAAAGTAAACTGAAGTGCTTTCTCCAATTTACTTTTCCTTGAAACTGCTATCAGGATTCTCATGGTCTTTTAAACCTAAGTTTCTTCTGCCTATGCTTAATAATTTCTTTCTTTCAAGAATAAGCTTCCTCTAGGGGTACCTAGCTGGCTCAGGGGGTAGAGCATGTGACCCTTGATTTCAGGATTTCAAGCCACATGTTGGGTGTGGAGCCTACCTAATTAAAAAAAAAATAGCTTCCTCTAAAATATATAAAGTTACCTAGTATATAAAATGTATTATTTCAAGACTCTCTAGATATATCTACTAAATGTGGATTTTTCCAGTTTTAAAGATACTTCAAAAGCCTTCCTGCCATAACACTAATACAATCGCTGCTCCTATAGGTTAGGGTAGATGAAGTAGAAAGTTGTAATAGGTCTTTTTCTCTGGTATGATTTTGCTGGCATTGTATATTTATGAGCAATGTGGTAATTATATTAGTGGTACACTGTACAAAGCCATCAAGTCAATTTTATCACGTGGAATTTGGAAGGATATTATACCCCCAAAATGTCATTTCCTCTTGTGCTGAAATGTGTTACTATTGCTCTATTCAAATACTCTTTCAAGAGTGCCTTTCTCTGCACACACAAAAATGGAGCTTCGGTGTCATTGTTAATTTTTGATAATCTGGTGAAGCTGTACTATACTTTGTTGCTTAAATTATTTCTAGCTTTGGTCACTGGAATGTCATTCATGGCTTCTATGTCTCTTTGACACACACTCATCCTTTAAATTTTCTTTGAGTACTGCCTTTCTTTCTGGCATAATATGTGCCAGGTTCATCCTATATATATCCCACAAGCCATTTCTCTAAAGAGAACATGCCATTTCTCTAAGGAGCCTTGATATTCTTTACTGCGCAATGGTATTAGAAACCAGCTTCTTACTGTTAGTTGTGCTTGTTGCTCTTGGGACAGCATTGCTTCTCTATCTTTTTCAGCTGAAGGATAAGAAAATATATGTGTATACTATATGCAGTATGTACTGCATATGTATACAATTTATAAATATTTTTATATAGTCATCTGTATCCATATGAAGCTAAACATAAGTTCATGCTGATGTCATCTACCCTAATCCATTACCAAATAGATCATCTTAGCCTACCTTCCTTGCTTAACTCTAACCCATCCAATGTCAACAGTGAGAATCCTGGCTGATCTATGCACTTTTCACTTATTTAGTTGTTTAATAAAAAAAAATACATATAGCTGTTCCAAAATTGTTAACATATACCTATAAAAGACTTTATCAACTAGACTAATCATTATATGATGGTTTGCTTTTCGTCTTATAGACTCCAAAAATTTCCTAAGTACCACATAAGTACCTTTTGCCTTGATTCCCTTCGGTGACAGTACTAAATAATGACAGCACTAAATGCAATTAAGAAGGAGGAGAAAACAGATCACTCATATACTGCTGGTGAGAATAAAAAATGTATTTCTACTACAGAAAACAATTTCAAAATTTCCTATAAAAATAAAGATGAAGTTATCACATGACTCAATGATTGCACACTTGTTTATCCCAGAGATAAAAAAAATAAAATTTTTTTACACAAAACCTGTCCATGAATGCTCATAGCAGTTTTATTTGAGGTAGCAAAAACTGGAAACAAGCCAATTGTCTTTTAGTGGTTGAAAGGCTAAATAAACTATGGGAAATCCATACGTACTACAAAATACTATTTAGCCCTTTAAAAGAAAGGAAGGAAGAAGAATGAAAATGCATTTGATAATTTAAAAAACAGAATAATCACAAGATAATTGTGATGAGTTAAAAAAGAAAAAAAAAAAAAGCCAAGAGATTACAGATAGATGATGGAGGTGAGGTTATTTTGTATACAAGCATTACAGGAGGAACTTTGCAATGATAGAATTTTTCAATATCTTGACTGTGGTAGTAGACACCTGAATCTAGAAATGTAATATAGTTGAATAAAACTAAAGACACACACACACACACACACGAGTACATGTTAAATTAAGGAAATCTAAATAAAGTACAAGGACTGTTTCAAATATTCTGGTTGTGATATTGCATTTCGTTTTGCAAGATGTTACCATTAGGGAAACGGGCTAAAGGATAAATGATATGACAGTTTTCTGTATTATTTCTCACAACTAAATGTAAATTTATACTACTCTATTTACAAAATTAAGTTTAAAAATCCAGTCGCAAAACTGCAAGGAAAGAAGTCTTTCTCTGAAGACATATCATGGCAAAAGGTTTTAACCCCTGATAAAGATCTTTCACAAAATTAAAAAATAAAAAATCTACAAGTGAATAAAATGGCTGAAGGATATGAACAGACAGCTCACATACACAAAAAAGGGTAAATATCTTAAACCTATGAAAATATTGTTAAGCTCATTTGTAATCAAATAAATAAAATATTCCAGGGTACACATTAAAATAGTTATATTCAATATGCACAGAAAAAAAACAGAATTAAAATATAATAAGAAAAGTAAGTATTGTTACCATGAGGAAAATAAGGAAGAATAAAATAACAAAGATCACTCTGGAAAAATAGAAAACAAACAGCAAGATAATAAATTTAAATATGAAACTACCAGCAAATATAGTAAATGCAAATTTTCTAAACTTCATAAAGTGAATAAATTTTCAGGCTAGATTAAAGAGAAAGTACACCACATTTACTATGACTTATAAACATTCATACTATTTATAAAACATACCCACATACATTAGGGTACAGAAGAATTGAAAATAAATATACAGAAAAATTATGATGCAAATGTTAACTGAAAGGAAGCAAAGATGGCCATCTAAATATTAGATAAAATTTAAAACCAAAAAAAATACAGGTGGTAAAGAGATACATTATTATGATTCAAAATATTACTTGTAGAAGAAGATGTACTAATCCTAAATTTTATACACTTAATGAGAGTATTTTTCCCAAAACAAAGATTTGACAGAATAATGCTGAAGAAGAAAATTCCACAATAAGTACTTTAACAGATCTCTCTTCAAAACTGATAAGCAAACAAATCATTAAAAACATAGAAATTTAAATAACAGGGTTAAGTGTTGATTTATTTAAGTTATGTGAAACACCATATCCAACATCTGCAAAATATCTTTTCAAATGCATGTTGAAATTAACATTTTCAAATATAAAACCTGTAGCAATCAATACTAAAACTTTAAATTACTTGTGTGTATATTCTCTTAATATGTGCAGTCAAACTAGAATGCAGCATTAAAAGGCTAACTGGAAAATCTTCAAATGTTTAGAAACTGAGCTACATAAATCTGTATAACCTATGGGTAAGAAGAAATCAAATATGAGTAAACAAATGTTTTCAATGTAACGATTATGAAAGTCAATATATTAAATATTGTTGGCTGCACATAAAGCACATCTAGGAGATTATTTTTTTAATAGCAAAGAATAGAACTGCTTCGAGAACTAATTATTCATTAAACAGATGAATTGTGACATATTCATGCAATGGGATACTGTAACATTGAAAGTGAATGAAAAGTTTGTGTACACAATACCATGAGTAAATATCACAGACATAATATTGAGGGAAAAAGCCAGATATACCACAACACTAATGTTATTATAGTCCACTTATATTAACTGCAAAATGAGAAAAACTAATATTTGATGGTAGAAGACAGAATACTGGTTGTCCTTAAAGTTGTACTACTAGAGAGCAGCACCGAGGAGCCTTCCAGGACGCTGGGACTGCTTTATATCTTGACAAGGGTGGTGTTCATATGGTGAACATATGTGAAAATTCATACATATCTAAAAACTCTATTAAGTTGTACATTTAAGATTTATGCTTGTTACTATGTGTAAATTCTACCTCAATAAAAAATAAAGCAAACTACTCTGTCATACAGTATTCTAACCATCCACCTGACCAATGATGGTAACACCTTCTTTTTGTGAAACAGTGTATCTCATATATTACTGCTGAGAGTGTACATTGGCACAAACTTTCCTGAGGGGAACCTGGCAGTATATATCAAAATTATAAGTGTATATACAGCTTCATCCAGAAATTTTATGTCTGCAGATTTATCTTATGGAAATTATTACACATGTGAGATGGTATATTTAATAGTTTATTCATTTAGCTTTGTTTGAAACAGCAAAGTATTCTCAGCAACTCAAATATGCAGTCATAGATAACTGGTTAAATAAATCATGGTATATCCACAAATGTAATAATATGCACCACGGAAGGAAGGGGCACACTATGGAAGATACTGAATCTTCTCCTAGATATATTGTTAACCAAACAATCATGTGAGAAACAGGGTATCAAATGTCATACTTCCTTTATTAAAAAGAAGTGATGGGGATTAAGGACTTGTGATGACCATTGGGTGTTGTGTGGAAATGTTCAATGACTAAATTGTACACCTGAAACTATTATTATACTGTATGTCAACTAACAAGAGTTTAAATAAAAACTTTTAAACAAAGGAAGGTAAGGATTTATTTCTACGCTTCCACAAACATTAACACTGCAAAAGTACAAAAAAATATCATCAGGGAAGGGGGCATTCACATTCATAGATTATTTTTTTAGTCATGTGAAAATATGCCCTATTCAAATGTATTTTAAATGAAAACACAGACAATTGTCCAGGACACACGTACTAGGTTTAAATACAGAGATAAAAATGGTAAAAAGCCTAGCTGTGGTATATGGAAGCAGCTAGGAAGCATAAAAATGGAAGCATAAAAATGGTAAAAAGCCTAGCTGTGGTATATGTGGCACATGGAGACATCTTCACTTACCTTGAATACAATCAGTATTTCCCTCTTTTGAATATCCAAACAGCCTCAAAATTCCTTTCACCATAAGAATAATAATTTATGGGGTGCCTGGGTGGCTCAGTTGGTTAAGTATCTGCCTTTGGTTTAGGTCATGATCCCAGGGTCCTGGATTCAGCCCCTGCTTGGGCTCCCCACTCAGCAGGGAAGTGTATTTCTCCTTCTCCCTCCCCCCACCCTGCCATTGCTCTCTTGCTTGCTCTCTTTCTCTCAAATAAATAAATAAAATCTTAAAAAAAAAAGAATAGTAATTTATAACAAATTTAATATGAAAATATTTTATATTACTGATGTATTTAAAAGAGAAGGGCTCTGCATACTGGGGGTAGCATGTATTAGTTTGCTATCTTGTCGGGTAAATTCTTAAAGTTAGATTTTATGTTGTCCTCCTCTCCTCCCAATCTTTAGACTATTGATCAGGGCAGCTGCACGCATTGAGCAATTTGTGTCTTGCCCTAGCAGGTAACAGGAGGAGAAAACAACCCATGTTTTGCTCTACAAGTTTTGTACTTCTGATTTAGGGTTGCTCAATAAAGGGCAATGAATGCCTTTTCCTTCACACAAAGTTGCTATTCTACTAATCATGACTTTGTGAGGCTGCTTCTGCTTGATTCAGCATAGTAGTGATTCAATTTTGAAAACACACACATGGAATAACTAATAATTAAGAAATAAAACTATTTCTATATTTATTTAAAAATATTTTTATGAGGTATATTTTATAAAAAGTACATAAATCTTGAGTACACAGGAACATAGGCACACTCTGTGTAAATGGCATCCAAATCAAGACACTGAAAATTTTTATCACCCCTTGAGATCTTTCATGTCCTTTCCAGGCAAAGCCCTGCTATATGAGTAACTATATTCTGAATTTTATCAGACCACTTAATTCATCATCCTTTTTCTTGAGAGCAGGCTATTCTTTGGGGGTTCTATTTATTATCATTACAGAGAGGCAGTTAGATAAAATAAAAAAGAAAAAGGCTTTTGGTTTCTGCATAAACATGTAGAAAAGAAAAACAAAAGAAGAAAAGCAAAGAAAAAGAATACCTCTTACAAGAAAAAAAATAAGCATCTAATCAATTATTTTGTGTGTGTGTGTGTGTGTGAAATCTAACAGAATGTGTTCACAAGACAGTCTTCCCAAAATCTGGATAGAGACAGGCAAAATTAATTCCTTTAATGGCTGCTGTAATTTATTTTGAATAAAATCATTCCCATTGATTATTTCCCTAAATTTTTATGTTTTTCATACTTTATGTGTCCATTACAAAAACAGTAATAGGACACTGGCAAAATAAATACTTACTGGGGAAAAAAATTGCAAAAAAGTTGAAAAAACAATTTTAAGCTGTTAGTGGAGTTCTATTCTAAGGGGCACATAGCAAGATAGATATAAAGTGCTTTATAGCCTATAAATTTTCAATATTAATATGCCCTTATGATTCCTATTAACCCATCAGAGTCACTGCTCCTAATGGCATATGTAATAAAATTCCCTTACTTAGGCACACTTATAAGCATCCTGTGGTTTAGATTACAAAATAATAATAATAATATTTTATTTATTTATTTGCCAGAGAGAGAGAAAGATAGATTGAGACTACAAGCGGGGTCGGGGGGGTGGGCAGCAGAGGCAAAGATAGAAGCAGACTCCCCACTGAGCAAGGAGCCCGATGTGGGACTCCATCCCAGGACCCTGGGATCATGACCTGAGCTGAAGGCAGATGCTTAACCGACTGAGCCACCCAAGCATCCCTACATGAAAAATCTTAATGATTGTTTTTCTTTTGCCTTGTTTAGGTCATTTGCCTATTTATCTTTGGACCAATTTAGATTTGTTATATGCCTAGGACACAAAGGAAAACGCACTATCAGTAAGTAGATAGTATGTGATTTTTTTAAATTTTGTAATTTTCTTTAATAAAATATATTTATTTTGTCATATCTATTATTTTTGTTTGTTAATTTAATTCTACTGCAACATATTGTCTTTTATTTGCAGATTCAATATTTTCCTTCTTTATAGTTTTCTTGAATTTTCTAGTGTTCTTTCATTATCACACTTAATAAAAACACTCAAATTTATAGACAAGTTTAGGCTTTATTTTTTAGTACTGTGTTATATTTTCCTAATCTAGATTTTTTTTTGAAGATTTTATTTATTTATTTGACACAGAGAGAGAGAGATCACAAGTAGGCAGAGAGGCTAGCAGAGAGATGGGGAAGCAGGCTTCCTGCTGAGCAGAGCCTGATGTGGGGCTCGATCCCAGGACCCTGAGACCATGATCTGAGCCAAAGGCAGAGGCTCAATCCACCGAGTCACCCAGGCACCCCTAATCTTGATTATTTTTAATTACAAAGTAACTTTTTGATTATTAATGAAATTGACTGAATTAGTGGTTTTAATTCATGAGCCCTCTCTGTATCCTATACCACCTTAGTTGTACTTTTCTTTCTGCTAGAATATTTATAAGTTGCTTCTTGCACTTGCTGTTTCTATAACCTTTAATTATCTTCTCTCATCATGTTAGTTTCCTTCCTAGGGTAGCCATAACAAAGTACCACACACTGGGTGGTTTAACACAACAGCAATTTACTGTCTCACAGTCTGGAATCTAGAAGTCCAAAATTGTGGTATTGGCAGGTCCAGGCTCTCTCTGAAACTCTAGGGGAGCCCACTTCCTTGTCTTTTCTAGATTCTAGCAGTTTGTCAGCAACTCTTGGGGTTCCCTGGTGTGCAGATGCAGCACGTCAGTCTCTGCCTCTACTGTCACATGGCATTCTTGCTGTTGTGCCACTGTCTTCTGTTCTAAGAACACTGGCCATATTGCACCAGGGCTCATCCTAAAGACATCATCTTCATTTGATCACATGTCCAAAGATTTTGTTTCCAAATAAAATCAAATCCAGTTATCAGAGAGTTAGAATTTCAACATAAGTTGTTGGGGACAAACTTCAACCTGTAACACCCAAATATGGACATGATTTCCTTTTACATAACCTTCATTCTCTACTCAAATTTTACTTCATCAGAGTGATTATTACTAATAAAATAATAATTCCTTATAAAACAAGGAATTCCATTTTCTATGTATTCATTTTTGTCTATTATTTTTTCAGAGGATTTATCCCTAAATGGACAAAACATTTATTTCTTGTTCTGCTTCCTAAAGTATATTGTCTTTTTTGTCTCCATTAAATAGTGAGTCTCATGAGAGTAGATATATCATCAATTTTATTGACTCTTCTGTCACCAGCAACTTCAGCAAGGCTTGGAAAACAGCAGGTGTTCAAGAAATATTTATGAAAATTTTGATTGAGTGAAAAGAGATTAAAGGGAACTTGGTTACTGATCCATTGAAATGGTTAGGGACACTGATATTGCACATAGTGAAAAATCCTCGTGTAACTTTTTACTCTCCAAAAACTTTCCTACTAATAGCCTACAGTTACCTGGAAGGCTTACCAAAATACAAAGTTGTTTAACACATATTTCATGTTACCTGTATTATATACCATAGTCTTACATAAAGTAAGCTAGAGTAACAACATTATTAAGAAAATCCTAAGGAATTGAAAATACATTTACAGTATTGTACTGTAAAAAATCTGTGAATAAGTGGACCTGCATAGTTCAAACCTATACTGTTCAAGGGTCAACTATACTTTCAATCTTGGCTTTCTAATAAGGCTATATGACTCCAGGTGTCAATGCAGTGATAATAGTTTAAAAAGATTAAATAAGGCACTGTTTTAGTAATTTAACTATTCTGTTGAATAATATTAAATCTATTTCAGTAGTTTTCTCTGACTGTGAGAAAAGTTGTTACTAGTTTTGCTATTTTTCCCCCTAAGTTCTTTTTTTATAAATGAATAGTGTAGCATTCAAACTATTTGATATTCTCATTGGTTTGTTTTATATAATACCAACATTTTTTTTATCCTTTCTTAACTTCATTTTGCTCTTTTGAATATTTATTTTTATTTTTGACAGACTGGCTTCTTCTCTTTGGGCCACCGGGTGCAAGTGTATTTTAATCATGCTTCCTTTTTGCATAATACCCATATTTGATGATGAAAATAATTTCTTTGGAAAATGCAAAGCAGATACACTTGACTTAGCATGTACTATATTTTACTTTCTACAGCTAGATGGCTTTCTTTCTAAAATAAATTTAAAATGTTGGGCCAAAAGATGTAGGAATCTGCTTTTGATGTTAAGTAAAGATCAAGCAAGACAAGTATAGTGCATTTAAGTAATTTATTATTAGGTGTAATGATAAATTATGGACCTTAAGGGAAATTATTTCTTAGCTGGATAGTAGGTGAGTAAATATAAGTTTGACTCACATGGTTTTTCCATGTTCTTTATACCTTGTGTAAATATTTAGCTCCTTTAAAAGGAGTAGCCTTGTGCTATGTTTTTTTATATTCCTTTTTTTAAAATTTTATTTTTTATCTTTTATAAACATATATATTTATCCCCAGGGGTACAGGTCTGTGAATCACCAAGTTTACACAATTCACAGCACTCACCATAGCACATACCCTCCCCAATGTCCATAACCCCCCTCCCCCCAGCAACCCTTAGTTTGTTTTGTGAGATTAAGAGCCACTTATGGTTTGCCTCCCTCCCAATCCCATGTTTCATTTATTCTTCTCCTACCCTCTTAACCCCCCATGTTGCATCTCTACTTCCTCATATCAGGGAGATCATATGATAGTTGTCTTTCTCTGCTTGACTTATTTCGCTAAGCATAATGTCCTCTAGTTCCATCCACGTCGTCACAAATGGCAAGATTTCATTTCTTTTGATGGCTGCATAGTATGCCATATATATATACCACAACAACTTCTTTATCCATTCATCTGTTGATGGACATCTAGGTTCTTTCCATAGTTTGGCTATTGTAGACATTGCTGCTATAAACATTCGGGTGCACGTGCCCCTTCGGATCACTATGTTTGTATCTTTAGGGTAAATACCCAGTAGTGCAATTCCTGGGTCATAGGGTAGATCTATTTTCAACATTTTGAGGAACCTCCACGTTGTTTTCCAGAGAGGTTGCACCAGCTTGCATTCCCACCAACAGTGTAGGAGGGTTCCCCTTTCTCTGCATCCTCGCCACCATCTGTCATTTCCCGACTTGTTAATTTTAGCCATTCTGACTGGTGTGAGGTGATATCTCACTGTGGTTTTGATTTGTATTTCCCTGATGCCGAGTGATGTGGAGCACTTTTTCATGTGTCTGTTGGCCATCTGGATGTCTTCTTTGCAGAAATGTCTGTTCATGTCCTCTGCCCACTTCTTGATTGGATTATTTGTTCTTTAGGTGTTGAATTTGATAAGTGCTTTATAGATTTTGGATACTAGCCTTTTATCTGATATGCTGTTTGAAAATGTCTTCTCCCATTCTGTCAGTTGTCTTTTGGTTTTGTTAACTGTTTACTTTGCTATGGAAAAGATTTTGATCTTGATGAAGTCCCAATAGTTCACTTTTGCCCTTGCTTCCCTTGCCTCTGGTGATGTTCCTAGGAAGAAGTTGCTGTGGCTGAGGTCGAAGAGGTTGCCGCCTGCATTCTCCTCAAGGATTTGGATGGACTCCTTTCTCACATGGAGGTCCTTCATCCATTTTGAGTCTATTTTCATGTGTGGTATAAGGAAATGGTCCAATTTCATTTTTCTGCATGGGGCTGTCCAATTTTCCGAACACCGTTTGTTGAAGAGACTGTCTTTTTCCATAGGACATTCTTTCCTGCTTTGTCGAAGATTAGTTGACCATAGAGTTGAGGGTCTATTTCTGGGCTCTCTCTATTCTGTTCCATTGATCTATGTGTCTGTTTTTGTGCCAGTACCCTGTACAGAATAATGGTACTTTTCTAATATTGTTATTTTTTTTTAACATTTATTTATTTATTTGAGAGAGACACCACAAGAGAGCAGGGAAGGGCAGAGGGAAAAGGGGAGAGAGAGAGAGAGAAACTCAAGCAGACTCTACTCTGAGCTCAGAGCCCAATGCAGGGCTCCACCTGGAGCTGATCTCATGAGCACAAGATCATAACTCTGAGATCATGACCTGAGCTGAAACCAAAAGTTGGCCACTTAACTAGCTGTGCCACCCAGGCACCCCAAGCAGCTATCTTGGGGCACCTATACTATAAAAGCAATAATACCATCTGAAGAAGATTTGCGACATTTAATCTCTAAATGGCCAAAAAGAGTTTAAAAATGAAAATCTTAAATATAAACTCTGTATTTCTTAGAATTAAGTAAAAAAAAAATTAAAATGTAGGTGTCTAGAAAATTAAACTGTGCAGAGTTTTAACAATATTTCTGAGGTATATTTTACTTATATACACTTGTTGAGTAATTGATATGACACTGGAAGCTTTACTTTTTCTCTCCTAAATATATAGGTATATGAATCAACTGACATAATAGCACACAATGTAGATGATTGTTTTATTTGAAGATAATTAATAACTTTCCATGTAATTAATTAGATAAGTTGTTCTGGGGAATCAAACTGATAACCACATACAACTGCATCTTAGCATTTTCTTTTTTTTTTTCTACTGTTAATCAATGTGAGCTACTGGTTACAAATTATAAGAGCTCCAGTTATTTTTACTATATCATTACTAACTTAAAAAAATTGGATAGGTAAATAGACTGCGTTCTGTTCAGTGGATAGGTTGCATGTTTAAAATTGGGAGTGAGTTATTTGTAATTTTTACTATTGAACAAATAATATAGACATGTATCAAGTTCTGTATTATTTCAGTGATATGACGGTCTTTAATCTGTTTTATGTGCAAGTATTTATTAAATATTAAAATGAGATCATTTTATATAATTAATGTTATTATTTATCTTAGATACACAGTATTCAGAGTTTATGTGAAGATTAAAAACAATGAAGAGACATCTGGATTAAGTCAAAGCATTAAACATCCATATGGCAAAATGTTGTTATAGGATTTAAAATATTATGACTTAACATCTTCATTGGTTTTATAAATCAATCAGATTATCTTATTATTACTTTTATATTTGCTACAATTCAACATATTGTTGGTTTATGAAGACCTAAACTTGATTTAAGGGAGGTTAAATTTATAAATACTAAATTTATATATATTACTTCAGAAAAATATAAAAATAACAATACGATTTTGAAATTTAAACATTCTGAATTAAGTCCAAGCTCAATTATTTAGTACCTTAAGATATGACACTAGTCATATCTTACATAGTTCCTTAAGTAGGCAAATTAGAAGTGTCAGGAAACCTGTATTAGTGAAAACTTGACATTTTCACTAAGGCTCAATATGTCTCTCTCTTCTCTACTCTTAAAGTAAAATTGTCTGAGGCATGAATATAAATTGAGGCTTTATTTAAAAAACAATACTATATTTTATTATATTTTCTATGAATTATATTAGAAACATCTCTAATCCACACATCTCCAAATTTTTATGGTAGACAACTTTCAAATAGAAATCACTTTTCTTGGGGTGCCTGGCTGGCTTAGTTGGGTAGAACATGCAACTATTGATCCCAGGACTGTGTATTTGAGCCCCACATTGGGTGTAGAGATTACTGAAAAAAAAAAAAAATACTGAAAAAAAAAAAAAAAGAAAGAAAGAAAGAAATCACTTTTCTTGTTTGTGAATTGCCCCATTTGTTTTCAGAATGCTGTCTTAAGACGAGTCAAAATCCAGTAAGTAGAGATTTGTATTTTCTAAGAGGAGCTACAAAAGATTTACTGTCATGTTTTTATGGAAACTTCCCTTTCCTTTTTGCAAACCAAAGTTTAATTCCTCTCACCTTAGTTTTGGCAGAAGTAAGGTATGAGACCTCCCAGGTTTAGTTATGAAAGCATGTATAGCTTTGACCTTTCTTACTGGAAAGCTGCCTTACAAGGCAGAAACTGGCAAACCTTGTTCTATAAAGGTCAGATAGTAAATATTTTAGACTCTGCCAAGCATGCGGTCTGTGCTGCAACTATTCAACTCTATTCTTGCAGCACTAAAACTTCGACAGACAATACCTAAATGATTTGGTTTGGCTGTGTCCCACTTAAATTTTATTTATGAAAACAGAAGACCACCCAGAGTTGGTCCATGGTTATGAGATGCAGTAAATAAAAATACAGAATGCCTAGTTACATTTGAATTTCAGATAAACAACAAACACCTTTTTCTCTGAAGTTTAATTTGTTCCCAAATATTGTCCAGACCATATATATATATATATATATATATATATATATATATAAAGTTATTCATATTTATCTGAAATTCAATTTAACTGTGTCCTATTTTTTAAAATATTTTATTTATTTATTTGACAGAGAGAGATCACAAGTAGGCAGAGAGGCAGGCAGAGAGAGAGAGGGAAGCAGGCTACCTGCTGCACAGAGAGCCCAATGTGGGACTCGATCCTAAGACCCTGAGATCATGACCTGAGCCAAAGGCAGCAGCTTAACCCACTGAGCCACCCAGGCGCCCATTGTGTCCTATTTTTATCTGGCAATGCTTCCTGTGTTTTACTCTCCTTACCTTGGTGTAAAAGTAATCTCACTCACAAGAAGTGGTTACGCTATAAGAAAATGCAAAAACAGAAAAGAAGAAAGAATCCATGGAGAGGCACCTGGGTGGCTGAGTGGGTTAAAGCCTCTGCCTTCGGCTAAGGTCATGATCTTAGGGTCCTGGGATGGAGCCCCACATCAGGCTCTCTGCTCAGCAGGGAGCCCACTTCCCCCTCTCTCTCTGCCTGCTTCTCTCCCTACTTGTGATCTCTCTCTCTGTCAAATAAATAAATAAATAAATAAATAAATAAATAAATAAATTTTTAAAAAAGACTCCATGGAGAAGAACTGAAACAACACAAAGAGAGAAATGCCCAGCCTGAATACATCTATCCCACCCAAACCTCTCCCATTTCAGCTCCAGATATGCCTCATTAACTCCATGAGAGTTCCTAGGCCAGAAATCTAGATGAAACCTTGTTCAAATCCTGATATGCAAAACCATGAGAAATAATAAAAGGAGGGCTGTGATTGCAAGTTACTAATTAATGTGTACATTATTATGCAGTGTTATTAACTGGAATACCCCTTCTACACTTTTTAAAAACAGTTTCACTGTTTTCTATCTTCATCTGGAGTTCTAAGTTGCATGCTTAAACATGAGAATTTTTGACAACTCCACCTGAAACCATACCCTAGGAAGTCTGATCATAACAGAGATATTTTGGTGTCACCTCAATCATTACATCTTATTTTCTGGCTCATTACCATTTCAAGTGAAATAGTAGCAGTATATAGAAACCAGTGCATTCCACATATTTTCTCATATAAAACTCAAATGCCAGGGAGCTTTCCTCCTTCTCCTATATATGAGAAGTTTGTTTGTGATTAAATCATCATTATAATGATCTCTACTCAAAATTTAATAATGTTGAGCTGAAAATGACTATTTCAAATGGGATAAAGGTTTTGCTGTCCATTTCATTCTTTGACTTCAGCTGTTGAGCATCAAAAAATTCCTCTCAAAATCAGAAACGGAAGTTTTCTAATGTCAAGAAGGAACAGTAGTTCTCAAACTGTATTGTGAAAAACTGTCACTTGGAGGCTTATTAAAGATGCAGAAATTATTACTCCCAAATGACTCCATGGTTTGAAAATAAATTTGGACCAGAAAGTTGTCTAGAAATAAATTTCTAATGGTGTCCTGTTGATCAAATTTTGGGAAACATAGAAATGAAGCTAAAACACTGAGTTGTCTTACTATCATTTTAAAAGCTTCTCCTTGTTCTTTTTGATTTAGCTTTCATATTCCTAGAATTCTTTTTATTTTTAATTATTGGTTTCACTTCACTTCCATTCTAGCTGTATACATTCACATGCACAAGCTTAAATAGGAATGCCATGAGTGCCCCTCATTAGTTCTTGAGAATGCAGTGTCAGCAGGATGATTTGCTTCTATACAGAAGAATATGATAAGATATCTCAATAGCCGTATCTGCTTATTTTATATTTGTATGAATGTGTTTTATGAGGTGTAACAAGTGGAGAAAATCAAAAGTAATTACTTTTGGAACCTGATCTGCATTACTGATAACTAATTTCTATACTTCATAAAATAAAATAAAGATTTTGAAATTTGGTAATGGTCTAAATGCTGTCTATGCATGTCTATTTCCAGCAACAAATGCAACAGAATATATTGCAAGTCAAATAATTGATGGCTGATATCAATATGAGTATAAGAACAAATGCCCATATTATTATCCCAATAATAATAAAGCAAGCTAATAATTCTGACTTTACACAGTTAATGGATGTGTGTGCATATATCAAATGGTAAGGTTATTTTAACTCCATCACAACACTATGAAGAATTATTAATACTGTCTTTTTCTCACAACACAGTTTTTAAATTGATGTAGCAATAGTTGCTAAATTATTAATTTTCAGAACTAAACTTAAGTGCAGGTTTAGGCATCATTTACCAGTCTACATAATCAGTACAATATATTTGTCAAATGTAATTCACCATAAATAAACTTTAAATGCCTTATAAATCAAATTAATTTACACCCATGGCCATTTCTCTATTTATCTTGATGTTTATCTATTGTGTGAGTATTCTCATTATCTAGATCAAAGGTCCAGCTAAACCAAAGTTATTAATTTCCAAATATGAAACCATCATTACATTCCTGAAATAAACATTTGGTAGTAATTTTTCTTTCATGCATTGTAGGTTCAATTTGATAATAACCTATTAGAAATTTTCCTACTTGTCATGATCTTTGGAATACCGGCTTAGTTTATGGCTTATATTTCCATTCAATCATATCTAATTTAGTTTCTATTTGATAACCTCTTATATTTTTTTCCAAGGTCTAGTTGTTATGCAATTCATATCAGGTGCTGGCCATCAGTGCTTCCATGCTTCATATACCTAATTTAAAAGACAGTTTGTCTTTCTCATGGGAAGCTACTGCATTCAGGATCTGAAAGAATCCCTTATTTCTGATTGTATTTCTTATAACTACCACTTCTGGTACTGATAAAAAAGACTGAATCAGCTCCCTTTTTTAATAAAGTCAATAATCATGGAGATTCTTTCCTACGTCTTGGCACAACTTTCCCAGATCTTATGAATCCGCCTGTTACGTACCCTGGAACAGTAACTTTGTTTTCTCGATTTCTTCTACTTAGGCTTTTTCTCAGAAATTTAAAAGGCATAGCTCCTGGGGTGCCTGGGTGGCTCAGTGGGTTAAGCCGCTGCCTTCGGCTCAGGTCATGATCTCAGGGTCCTGGGATCAAGTCCCGCATCAGGCTCTCTGCTCAGCAGGGAGCCTGCTTCCCTCTCTCTCTGCCTGCCTCTCCATCTACTTGTGATTTCTCTCTGTCAAATAAATAAATAAATAATTAAAAAAAAAAAAAGGCATAGCTCCTGGAAACCAATCATCTGCTGGTGATGGTGATTGGCCCACTGCTGCTTAATGGTTAATACCATAATTAATACTACATTATAACTGCTTATAGTTCTTATAGTGGTCATATTGCTTACTTACTTCCCCCCCCTTTTTTTTCTGATTCTATTTCTTTCAAAAGTTTTTATGATTTTGTGACATTACTTCCCAAAAAAATATGTGGCTTTTTTTTCTAACATTTTAGTAAGCTTTTTATGGGTTACCATGGGATGATTTCTAAGAAATTTTTTCCATCTCTCTCTTTATTAAAACAGCTAACCATCTCTCACAGAACCTATATTTCTACACTTACTCTTAAGTATTTCCAGCACATCCAGCAGAAGTAATTAATATTCAAAGCAACATTTCTGCTAAGGTAGAGATCAGTTTCTCAAGATCCTCATCTTAAGGACCTGCCATCTCATTGACAATTAAAGGATTCGGAGAAACAACAAATCAAGATCAACCAAAGGCCTGCATTCGAGATCTGCAAGGTGGAAGTAAACCACTTAGCTGGCAAAACTTTCATTTTATCTTTTCCAACAAGGGATTCTTTCAGCTGTCTCTTTGCTTTGCCTGCTGTCGGTCCTCAGCTGGTGGGTTTAGTAACATTTGTTTCTCAAACGAATGGAATCACCTTGTGATCAGCTTGTGTTGATTCATAGCCAGCTCAGCTGGACAGACCAGGGGAATTGAAGCACCTTATCAATTTTGTTGGTTTAGCCTATCTGCTAAATAAAATAGTAGCAGGAGCTATGAGTTAACCTTACATTTTATTAGTCAGACTATTAGTCTGCAAATTGCATTTGCAGTATTTTGATTGGTTGCTCCTACTACTATGTAATGCATTACTTATATAATTTGTTTTGTGAAACTTATGAAAAATTTTATTAATACTAGAATCTCCTGATACTTTCCAACATCTATTTATTTGTTTGTTTAAAAGATTTTATTTATTTTAGAGAGAGAGAGATTGAGCACAAGTAGGTGAAGGGCAGAAGGAGAGAAACAGACTCACTGCTGAGTAAGGAGGCTGATGTGGGGCTCAATCCCAAGACTCCGGGATCATGCCCTAAGCTGAAAGCAGATGCTTAACTGATTAAGTCACCCAAGCACCCTTCCAATCATATTTATTATGCCCTGTCTACAACTCTGAGGTGAACTCCTTAAAAGAAAACATTTTTACCAAAAAGGAACATTTCTGGTAGTAAAGTTAGTTTTAAATACAGCAAAAACATGAATATTCACACATTAAAAAAATGAGGCATCTTTTGTGAACTTCACATTATAGTACAGATAGACAGGAAAATATAAATTCAAGTACATGGTGTTTACATAATGCCCTAAATATCTTGGATATTAGGTGATGAAATTGGGAAGTAAATGAATGAAGACATTTTTAATATTATCAATAATCAGACAAAAACAAATGAAGATGACAAGATAGGCAACTCTTTTTAAAAATAAAACAGCTGCCAATATAAACAAGAAAGTAGTCATCATTTTGACTTATTTGTATGATTATAAATTGTTATAGCTTCTTCATAAAAGAAAATTGTTATTTTTTTAGTGTTGAAATTACAGGTTTAGTGTTGAAAATTGTATAAATGAACGAGGATAATTTTTAAGATGTTTATAACATTACTAAATGCTTTTGAAGCATGGAATACAAAGAGAAATATGCACAATTCTAATTTTAGTATATGTGCTGCCGAAGCGAGCACAGCACAATTCATTAACTCTGCAGGTCAGTGGAATACCACAACACGATCCCATCTCTGTAACTACAACTGTCAAAGGTCAAGAAATAGAAAAAGAAATAACAATTCGGAAGTTCCCTTCTGCCCTCTCCCAATCATTATCTCTCTCTCCCTCCATAAAGGC
Organism: Mustela putorius furo; assembly: GCF_011764305.1. NCBI lineage: Eukaryota > Metazoa > Chordata > Mammalia > Carnivora > Mustelidae > Mustela > Mustela putorius. Next base: position 11,985,935 of record NW_025422117.1, read on the forward strand.
AACTATTATCTTGATTAATAACAGTCATTTCATTTTGTTTCCTTTTGACTTTGAAAAAATGTCATCACTGCACAAGTACTTTCATGTTTTCCTAATTTCTTTCATTATTATGGTTATGAGATTCACTCTACTTATTGTTATATAGTAAACAATTATATAAGTATATCCATTTCATACATGTTTATACATGTGATATATATTTGGGTTGTAAAATAATGCCCCATATATGTTTTGTGTGTGTCTAATATTGCACTTATGTACACATTTTTCTTATATATGTCACCAAGAGAGGAATTTCTGCTGATACACGTGTGTGCTGATCCTTAGTTGATACTTTCAAAGTGAACATCTCTATTCACACTCTAGTAATAGCATATGTAATTACAAATTACAATCTTTTTTTTATTTTTTAAAGATTTTATTTATTTATTTATTTATTTATTTATTTATTTGAGAGAGAGAGAGAGCACAAGAAGGAAAGGGAGAGAGACAAGCAGATTCCATGCTACACTTGGAACCCAACATGGGGTTTCATTCCACAACCCTGAGATCATGACCTGAGCTTAAATCAAGAGTTAGATAATCAACTTACGGAGCCACCCAGTTGGCTGAGTGTCAAACTATATTCTTGAAAACACCTGGTAATTAGAAGAAAAATTCATTTAGTCATTCTGGTAGGCACTATGGTATCTCACTATAAATTAGATTTAAATTTGAATTGAGTCCTTGTAATTAGGATATATTTTTGTATATTTGCTGGCCATCTGAATACTTCTCATGACCTGTCAAATATTTTGATATTTTTAATTTACACATGTCTTTTTATAATTAGTTGATAACAATTATTTATGGGTTCTATATAAAAGACCTATATCTATATAAAAGACCTATGTGAGGGGTGCCTGGGTGGCTCAGTGGGTTAAAGCCTCTGCCTTCAGCTCAGGTCATGATCCCATGGTCTTGGGATCTAGCCCTGCATTGGGCTTTCTGCTCAGCGGGGAGCCTGCTTCCCCTTATCTCTGCCTGCCTTTCTGCCTACTTGTGATCTCTGTCTATCAAATAAATAGATAACATCTTAAAAAAAAAAAAGACCTATGTGAGACCTATGTATGTGAGGTTTATGTATCACAAAATGTATCTCAATCACAAAATGTATCACAAAATGTTTCTCAGTATTTCAGCCTTCGTAACTGTTCTAAATATTTGAACAGATCTTAATTTTAATGAAATTCAATTCATTAAAGGTTTCCTTTTTTGGAAAAGCACTTTTGTATCCAATTTAAGAAAAGTGTGCCTAGGGGCGCCTGAGTGGCTCAGTGGGTTAAGCTGCTGCCTTCGGCTCAGGTCATGATCTCAGGGTCCTGGGATCAAGCCCCGCATCGGGCTCTCTGCTCCGCAGGGAGCCTGCTTTCTCTCTCACTCTCTCTCTCTGCCTGCTTCTCTGCCTACTTGTGATCTCTGTCTGTCAAATAATTAAATAAAATCTTAAAAAAAAAAAAAAGAAAAGTGTGCCTAACCCAAGATTGTCCTCTTCTTTCTTATACATTTTTTAACTGTATTTTATTTTTTTTTTATAATTAGAAAAACAGGTCATTGTTTAAGGTTCCTAGTGAAATTATACTTTTTAATCTAAATTGACATTGATATTAACCTAAAACTAAATAAGTATTGACCAATATAAATGATAGTAAAATAGTAAAAAGACACAGAATCTCTCTGAATTATTTCTTACAATAGTATGTGAATCCATAATTATCTTAACATAAAATCTTTAATTTTTAAATAATGAAACTAGTATCAGACAAACCGACTTCATGAAAAAAGAGATCTTTTCATGAAAAAATTTCATAGCACCACTTCTCAAAATAGAAAAACCTTAAAACCCATACAACATTCACTTTCAGGATATGAATAAACTATAGTGTAGTCAAAGAATGAAATAGTGTATAGCAGTAAAAATTAAAGGCTGTCATGAAATGCAGCACTGTGATTGGACTTTAAGAACAAAATATGGGATACTGGGTGAGTAAAACAACTCTAAGTGAATTATATAGTGTTCCATATTCCATATCTCTAGAAATATATATAACTAAAATATTGCATAACCATGCATAAATATGTGATGATTGTTGAGAAATAAGAAAGGGGAATGATAAACATTTAAACAAGATAGTGCTTACCAAGTTGGGAAGGGTGGTGCACTTCACAGCTTCAGGGAGGAGTATATAGATATCTACATATACTGGCAGTACTCTAATTCTTATATTGGATAGGATAGTGGATTAATAAATGTTTATTATTTTGAAAATAAATATATGAATAATTTTAAAGTAATAAAACAAATATTCTTATATATACTTATATTTATTCACTGTTAACTAAGATGAATCAATATTTTTGTGTTTCAAATTCTACATTAAAATTAAATTGACCATGGATACTTTTTTTTAAAAGATTTATTTACTTATTTGAGAGAGGAAGCCCGCTTTTTCCTCTCCCTCTGCCACTCCTCCACTTGTGCTCTTTCACACTCTCTCTCTGTCAAATAATAAAATCTTTTTTTAAAAAAAAGAATATTAGTTTTATGACTTTATATTATAAAAAATAATTGTATACCATAGGTATAAATCAAAATACTAAAAAAAGATATGATATTCTAACAAATTTTTGAGTACTTCATGTGAAATTTAGCAGAAAATTAGATCATAGTTTGATCTGTTACATTTGGTTCAATAATTTTGAAAGCAAGGGAATGTTATGAAGTGGTGTAATGATTATTCATTTTGCAGAGAGAAATACATGGATCTAACACTAAATCTAAAAGAAGTTTTTAAAGGTAGTAAACATTCATGTTTTCACATCTGAATTTAATCTGAAAAATGGCTAATGTCGTATTAGTCATTTAGTACAATTACTGGAAAGTCATTAAAACATCCTATTCATAGTTTTTGATTTCCACAATTGAGTCAAATCCTGTTAAACAATTTAATATTTGCCACCTGCTAAATCATTTACAATGCCATATTAATCATCATCTATGTTAATGGTCTGTCTAAAAGATACACACTTGTTAGAGCAGATGTTCTCTGGATAAGGACATAGTTTCAACTAAAGGTCAGCATTTAGATATGTTCTAGAGTCCTTCTTAGTATTATATAGCAGCGACAACCCACATAATAACCTAAGGTTTCAAATCTAATTTACTATGTTAATAATCTAAAAGGCTACTTGTAAGTGCCTAGCATACATTGTAGGTATTCTATTCAAAGGACTATAATTTGAACTACAAAAATAAAATCTTATCATTAAACTAAGAATGAATTTGAGGGACTCATGAATTTGAGGGCCTTATTTATCTACATCTTATTTTAATACCTGACAGGTGGAAAGCAAAGTTTAAGAAAAAAATCATCTCCAATAATCAAAGAAGACATAGGTATACAAGAAGTGTGCCTGTGAGTCAGTGTGTTGTTTACAGTTGGGAAACAGTATAATAAATCTTGGCTATTTTCCCAGATTAGCATACAGAAAATCATTACTGCACATTTCTGAAATGCTGAACATTTGCAATGTAAAATATTAAAATAGGTGCTGTCATACTGACACTTGAAATTAAAAGAGAAATGTCAACACGGAAATTTTTGAAAATTTGTTTCACGGTTCATCGACCAACTTTAAATCACAAAGTTCACAGATAGGGACATGGAAGTATTCAAAAGCAGCACATGCCACTAATTATAATAACTTTTTTATGATAGTTGTCTGAACCCTTCCCCACAACACAACTTTTCTTTTTCTTTTTTTTTTTTTTAAAGATTTTATTTATTTATTTGAGAGAGAGACAGTGAGAAAGAGCATGAGCGAGGAGAAGGTCAGAGGGAGAAGCAGACTCCCACGGAGCTGGGAGCCTGATGCGGGACTAGATCCCGGAACTCCAGGATCATGACCTGAGCCGAAGGCAGTCGTCCAACCAACTGAGCCACCCAGGTGTCCCACGACACAACTTTTCACAAAGGTGTTTACCATTTGTAACTTTCCCTACTCCTCCATATCCTCATTTCTATAGATGTGTGAGGATGAAATAAATTCAAAGGAGTTATATTTGACTAGGAAGGATTCTAAGGATCTTTTCTTATAGTAAGAGCTCTTAAAAAGAATTCTGATCAGTACCTTTCTTCAGAGATCACCCAAGTCAGTGTTCATGTTCATCTCTTGTTGTATGGCCAGAAGTAATGAAACCAGGGTTAGTTTCACTTACAGGGTGTATGCTGCCATCATCATAATCTTAAGATGCCACCTGGAACACTATATTAATAATCAACTAAAATTTCTTCTTTCCTGCCACATCCAGTATTATGAAATGACAAATCTCAACTTGCGTGTCCATAACATACTAAAAACTTAGGAGGTAGGAGAATTTCTATTATCCCTGTAGGAATATAATTCAGTCTAATTCCTAGTCAACTGGGAAGAGTGTATATTAAAGATGGGACATAGGAATCATGCCTTCTACTTCTAAAATCAAATCAGTTCCAGCCACTGAGATATTCCTGAAAAACATACTGTTTTTTCCAAGTTTTTCTATTCAAAACAAATTTAAGATAAAATAAATACATTTAAAATAAACTTAAAATATATATTTGAATTTTGAGGTAAAAAATATTTTTTCAGCTAATATTGACCAGAGTAAATGGTTTCTGAAAGAGCAATATTCCAGTTTTTCCTCTTACCTTGGTTGGATAAAAGCATCACGCTGTCCATTTCTACACTATATTTTCTCATAGTAATGCTTGAATGTTACACAGTATCATCATGGTAACCTAGAAAATAGTCATAAAAGATAAGAAAATAGTCATAAAAAGATATAAAGCTATAAAGATATAGTCATAAAAGATAAGAAAATAAGCATTCTGGTAATTCAAGATCATGTGTAAGTAAGATATTCTTATTTTATGTTAAATGAAAAAATTAATTCTCTGAAGTAGCAGTATAAAACATGAAAAAATCCATAAGTTAAAAAATGTGAATATTTAGGGGCATCTGGGTGGCCTAGTCAGTTAGTTAAGTGTCTGACTCTTGATTTCAGCTCAGGTCATGATCTCAGGATCGTAGGATTGAGCCCCATATCAGCTCCCCACTCAATGCAGAGTCTGCTTCAGATTCTGTCTCTCCCTCACCCTCTGCCCCTCTCCTCTCTCATACACATGTTCTCTCTCAAATAAATAAATAAATAAATAAACCTTAAAAAAAAAGTGAAAATTTACACCGTCTACCTAACAAACATCACCAATATATCTAATAAGCATAAAAATATTAACATTTCCAAAGATTAATTCTTTTTTCTTGCCTATCATTTTCATACCTTTTGCTTCTTTCCCTATTTCCCATCTGATTAACAACAACAACAACAACAACAACATTAATAATTTTTTCAGTTTTTCAGTTCACAAATGTGGTAGTAACATTTTGACTTCTTTTTGCCATACACCAATTCTAATCCAAAATTTATTAACTATTCTTTAGAATGTATTAAGAAAACAAATTATTTTAACCTTTACCTATATTCTAACCTCTTAATACTTTCCATATATTGTTTGAACAACCTCATATGTGATCTCTGTGCACTTACATTTTTTTTCATACAAAAACTAGAGACATCCTTTAAAACTGCAACTCAAAGCAGCTGCAAAGAGATCTTATCTTTACTCTGCATCTCATGCAGCAGAACCCCAAAGAAATCACCATGGCCTATATCGTCACTTATGATACACTCCCCACCTATAATTACAAGATCAGCTCTTCCTGCTCTCCATTTTGTTTACTCTGTTCAATTTTACTTGCCTGCTTTTTATTTCTTGGACATGCCTAGCACACCCTTGCTTTAGGGCCTAACCAACTCTTTTTCATTCTCTTTTCCTCAGATATTTATAAGACACTCTCGTCACTTCCCTTAGGTAGTGATAAATAGTTAAACTGCTAAATAGTTTCAGTATCTGAGGAATTTTCATGACTACCATATATAAAATAACACTGCATTTTTCATAATTATTTGTATCATTCTTTGTAAAACTTAACATTAGCTAATGTTTTTGACTTAGTCTGTATCTCCCAGGAAGACTAGATGGGGACTTGATGGAGAGTAGGAACTTTTTTTCTTTTCCTCACTGCTGTATTCCCATCACCCAACACAATCCCTGGTGCACAACAGGTAGTAAACTAGTATTAATTGAATCTGGTTGTTAAATGGAAGAAATTGGTACTATACTATGTATGCACTATACTATGTATGAGTTTATAATATTTCCATTATAGGGGCACCTAGGTGGCTCAATTGATTAAGCAACTAACTCTTGATTTTGGCTCAGGTCACAATCTCAGGGGGTCCTGGGATTAATCCTTCACTGGGCTGCATAAATAGCTGCAAATCTACTTCAGAATTCTCTCTGTTCCTCTGCCTCTTCCCCTGGTCATACACATATACTCTTTGTCTCACTGTCTCTCTCTAAAATAAATACATAAATCTTTATAAAATGTCCATTATAATCAGCAATTTCCTCAGGTACTTCTCAAATACCAGATACATTTTCTGGGGAGACAATACTGAGTATTCCTAACCATAAACATGGAAAATTTCTCCACTGACTTAGTCTTTCTTTGATTACTTTCATTGGAATTTTGCCATTTTTTTCCCTCATAAATAAGCTGTATATATTTTGTTAGAGATATATTTTGGGGTACTAATGTAATTGGTATTATGTTTCTAATTTACAATTCCACTTATTCATTGGTATGTAGAAATGTGGTTGGCTTTTTTTTTTTTTAAATTTCATTTATTTATTTGAGAGAGAGAGAACATTCACACCTGTGCATGAGAGACAGAGTGTGTGTGAGAAGCAGGCAGAGAAAGAGAGAGAGAAAAGAGAATCCCCGCTGAGCAGCCTGACACAGGGCTCCATTCCAGGATGCTGGGAAGGGCCTTAACTGACTAAGTCACCCATGTGCCCCCCCAAAAAGTCAGTGACTTTTTTTTTTTTTAAGATTTATTTATTTGAGAGAGCATGAGAGAGAGCAGAGGGAGAAGGAGAAGCAGGCTCCCAACTTAGCTAGATCTCAAGACTCCAGGATCATGACCAGAGCCAAAGGCAGACATTTAACTGACTGAGCCATCCAGGAGTCCCAGTGGTTGACTTTATATTAGTTTTATATCCTGGAAATTTACTATAATCCCTTATTATTTCCACAGTGTTTTTCCAAGTTTTTCAGAATTTCTTCAAGACAATCATGTTATCTGTAAACCAAGACAAATTTATCTCTCTTTTTTTTCTAATCTGTATAACTTTTATTTCCTCTTGTTAAATAGAATTTCCAGTATGATGTTAAAATGAAGTTGTGAAAGGGGATATCCTTGCTTACATATGATCTAAGAGGGAAAGCTTCCAGTTTCTCACCACTGAGTATGATGTTAGCTGTGGTTTTCTTATAGCCATTGCCAAGTTGAAAAGGTCCCCTCTATTCTTAGTTTACTGAGTTTTATCATGAATGGGTACTGAGTCTTGTCAAACTTCTCCAGCATGTACTGATATAATCATCTGATTTTTCTATTTTAGCCTGTTAATGTATTGCATTAATTGATTTTCAAACGTATCCAATTTTGCATACATGAGGTTAAATCCCTCTTGGTAATGGCATATAATTCTTTTCATAAATTGTTTGGTTCAATTTGGTAATATCCTTTTTTTTAAGATTTTATTTATTTATTTGACAGAGATCACAAGTAGGCAGAGAGGCAGGCAAAGACAGAGGAGGATGCAGGCTCCCCATGGAGCAGAGAGCCTGATGCAGGGCTCGATCCCAGGACCCTGGGATCATGACCTGAGCCGAAGGCAGAGGCTTTAACCCACTGAGCCACCCAGGTGCCTTTGAAAGCTTTCGCATCTATGTGAGATACATTGGTCTATAGTTTTCTTATAAAATTTTTGTCTAACTTTGGTATGCAGGTAATACCAGCATCATAGAATGCGTTAGAATGCATTCCATTTGCTTTTATACATTGAAAGAAATTGCAGAGAAATGCTATAATTTCTTCCTTAAATATCTGGTAGATTATATTCCAAGGATGAAAAGATAGTTTGCCATATGTAAATCAATATATGTGACACATCACTTTAGCAAAATAAAGGATGAAAACTATATGATCATCTAGATAGATTCAGAAAAAATCAAATGACAAAATCCAACATTCCTTTATGATCAAAACGCTCAACAAACTAGGTACAGAAGGAATGTACCTCAACATAATAAACCTATATGTTACAAGTCCACAATTAACATCATACTGAATGGCGAAAAGCTGAAAGTTTTCCTCAAAAATCATATGCAAAATAAAGAAGCTTAGTCATGCTACTTTTGAAACACAATACTGGAAGTCTCAGCCAGAGCAACACTGCAAGAAAAGGGGAGATAAAAGGCATGTGATGGAAAAGAAAAAGAAAAATTGTCTGTTGTGGATGCCATGTCACAGACAGAAAATCCTAAAGACTCCTTCAGAAACCTGTTAGAACTAATATATTCCATAAAAATGCAGGATACAAAATCAGTTGCATTTCTATACACTAACAATAAACTATTAGAGAAAAAAATTAGGGGTGCCTAGGTGGCGCAGTCAGTTAAGCATCTGTCTTTGGCTCAGGTCATTATTCCAGGGTTCTAGGATCTAGCCGTCATCGGGCTTCCTGCTCAGTTCTGACCTTGCTTCTCCTTCTGCCCTTACTCCCTGCTCATGATCTCTCTCTCTCTTAAATAAATAAATAAAATGTTTAAAAAAGAGAGAGAGAGAAACTAAGAAAATAATTCCATTTACTGGAGGAGTCAAGATGGCGGAGAAGTAGCAGGCTGAGACTACTTCAGCTAGCAGGAGATCAGCGAGATAGCTTATCAAAAGATTGCAAACACCTACAAATCCATTGGCAGATTGAAGAGAAGAACAGCAATTCTAGAAACAGAAAAACAACCACTTTCTGAAAGGTATGACTGGCAGAGAAGTGAATCCAAAGGGATGGGAAGATAGACCCAGGGAGAGGGGCCGGCTCCCGGCAAGCGGCCGAGCAACTGAGCACAAAATCAGGACTTTTAAAAGTCTGGTCCGCTGAGGAACATCACTCCAGAGGCTAAACCGGGGCAAAGCCCACACGGGGTCAGCGTGGCCTCTGGTCCTGCAGGTTCACAGAAGGATCAGGGGTGTCTGAGTGTCGCAGAGCTTACAGGTATTAGAACGGGGAAGTCAGCTACAGAGACACAGCCGACAGTGAGCTCACAGCTCGGGGGTACCTTGAACCGGTCGCAGGCTCGGTGACCTCGGATCGCTGCCGGAGGTCAGGCAGACAGGAGTTACTGGGCACTGTTCTCTGAGGGTGCACAGAGGAGTGGGGCCCCAGGCTCTCGGCTCCTCTGGGCCAGAGACCAGGAGGCCGCCATTTGTATTCCTGTCCTCTGGAACTCTGTGGAAAGCACTCAGGGAACAAAAGCTCCTGAAAGCAAACCTGAGTGAATTACTCAGTCCGACCCTTGGTAAGGGTGGTGCAATTACACCAGGGCAAAGAAAATTGAGAATCACTACAACAGGCCCCTCCCCCAGAAGATCAACAAGAAATCCAGCCAAGACCAAGTTCACCTACCAAGGAGTACAGTTTCAATACCAAGGAGAGCAGCAGAATTCCAGAGGAGGAGAAAGCAAAGCAAGGAACTCATGGCTTTCTCCCTATGATTCTATACTCTGGCAGTTAATTTAATTTTTTTTCTTTTTCATTTTTTTTCTTCTTCTGCTTAAAATTTTTTAAACTTTAACCCTTTTCTTTTTTAATGTTTTTAACTAGTTTATCTAATATATATATTTTTCCTTTTTTATACTTTTCTTTATTCGTTTTCTTTTTTTAATTCCTTTCTTCCTTTCCTTTTTTTTTCTTTCTTTCTTTCTTTCTGGATCTCTTTTTATCCCCTTTCTCCCCCCTCACGATTTGGGATCTCTTCTGATTTGGTTAAAGCATATTTTCCTGGGGTTGTTGCCACCCTTTTAGTATTTTACTTGCTCCTTCATATACTGTTATCTGGACAAAATGACAAGGCGGAAAAATTCACCCCAAAAAATGAACAAGAGGCAGTACTGAAGGCTAGGGACCTAATCAATACAGACATCGGTAATATGTCAGATCTAGAGTTCAGAATGACAATTCTCAAGGTTCTAGCCGGGCTCGAAAAAGGCATGGAAGATATTAGAGAAACCCTCTCGGGAGATATAAAAGCCCTTTCTGGAGAAATAAAAGAACTAAAAACTAACCAAGTTGAAATAAAAAAGAGCTATTAATGAGGTGCAACAAAAAATGGAGGCTCTCACTGCTAGGATAAATGAGGCAGAAGAAAGAATTAGCAATATAGAAGACCAAATGACAGAGAATAAAGAAGCTGAGCAAAAGAGGGACAAACAGCTACTGGACCACGAGGGGAGAATTCGAGAGATAAGTGACACCATAAGACGAAACAACATCAGAATAATTGGGATTCCAGAAGAAGAAGAAAGAGAGAGGGGAGCAGAAGGTATACTGGAGAGAAATATTGGGGAGAATTTCCCCAATATGGCAAAGGGAATGAGCATCAAAATTCAGGATGTTCAGAGAACACCCCTCAAAATCAATAAGAATAGGCCCACACCCCGTCACCTAATAGTAAAATTTACAAGTCTCAATGACAAAGAGAAAATCCTGAAAGCAGCCCGGGAAAAGAAGTCTGTAACATACAATGGTAAAAATATTAGATTGGCAGCTGACTTATCCACAGAGACCTGGCAGGCAAGAAAGAGCTGGCATGATATTTTCAGAGCACTAAACGAGAAAAACAGGCAGCCAAGAATACTATATCCAGCTAGGCTATCATTGAAAATAGAAGGAAAGATTAAAAGCTTCCAGGACAAACAAAAACTGAAAGAATTTGAACACAAAACCAACTCTACAGGAAATCTTGAAAGGGGTCCTCTAAGCAAAGAGAGATCCTATAAGTGGTAGATCAGAAAGGAACAGAGACAATAGACAGTAACAGTCACCTTACATGCAATACAATGGCACTAAATTCATATCACTCAATAGTTACCCTGAATGTTAATGGGCTAAATGCCCCAATCAAAATACACAGGGTATCAGAATGGATAAAAAAACAAAACCCATCTATATGTTGCCTCCAAGAAACTCATTTTAAGCCTGAAGACACCTCCAGATTTAAAGTGAGCGGGTGGAAAAGAATTTACCGTGCTAATGGACATCAGAAGAAAGCAGGAGTGGCAATACTTATATCAGATCAATTAGATTTTAAGCCAAAGACTATAAGAAGAGATGAGGAAGGACACTATATCATACTCAAAGGGTCTGTCCAACAAGAAGATTTAACAATTTTAAATATCTATGCCCCCAACGTGGGAGCAGCCAACTATATAAACCAATTAATAACAAAATCAAAGAAACACATCAACAATAATACAATAATAGTAGGGGACTTTAACACTCCCCTCACTGAAATGGACAGGTAATCCAAGCAAAAGATCAGCAAGGAAATAAAGGCCTTAAACGACACACTGGACCAGATGGACATCACAGATATATTCGGAATATTTCATCCCAAAGCAACAGAATACACATTCTTCTCTAGTGCACATGGAACATTCTCCAGAATAGATCACATCCTCGGTCCTAAATCAGGACTCAACCGGTATCAAAAGATTGGGATCATTCCCTGCATATTTTCAGACCACAATGCTCAAAAGCTAGAACTCAACCACAAAAGGAAGTTTGGAAAGAACCCAAATACATGGAGACTAAACAGTATCCTTCTAAAGAATGAATGGGTCAACCGGGAAATTAAAGAAGAATTGAAAAAAATCATGGAAACAAATGATAATGAAAATACAACGGTTCAAAATCTGTGGGACACAACAAAGGCAGTCCTGAGAGGAAAATATATAGCGGTACAAGCCTTTCTCAAGAAACAAGAAAGGTCTCAGGTACACAACCTAACCCTACACCTAAAGGAGCTGGAGAAAGAACAAGAAAGAAACCCTAAGCCCAGCAGGAGAAGAGAAATCATAAAGATCAGAGCAGAAATCAATGAAATAGAAACCAAAAAAACAATAGAACAAATCAACGAAACTAGGAGCTGGTTCTTTGAAAGAATTAATAAAATTGATAAACCCCGGGCCCGACTTATCAAAAAGAAAAGAGAAAGGACCCAAATAAATAAAATCATGAATGAAAGAGGAGAGATCACAACTAACACCAAAGAAATACAAACTATTATAAGAACATACTATGAGCAACTCTACGGCAATAAATTTGACAATCTGGAAGAAATGGATGCATTCCTAGAAACATATAAACTACCACAACTGAACCAGGAAGAAATAGAAAGCCTGAACAGACCCATAACCAGTAAGGAGATTGAAACAGTCATTAAAAATCTCCAAACAAACAAAAGCCCAGGGCCAGACGGCTTTCCGGGGGAATTCTACCAAACATTTAAAGAAGAACTAATTCCTATTCTCCTGAAACTGTTCCAAAAACTAGAAATGGAAGGAAAACTTCCAAACTCATTTTATGAGGCCAGCATCACCTTGATCCCAAAACCAGACAAGGATCCCACCAAAAAAGACAGCTATAGACCAATATCCTTGATGAACACAGATGCGAAAATACTCAACAAAATATTAGCCAATAGGATTCAACAGTACATTAAAAAGATTATTCACCACGACCAAGTGGGATTTATTCCAGGGCTGCAAGGTTGGTTCAACATCCGCAAATCAGTCAATGTGATACAACACATCAATAAAAGAAAGAACAAGAACCATATGATACTCTCAATAGATGCTGAAAAAGCATTTGACAAAGTACAACATCCCTTCCTGATCAAAACTCTTCAAAGTGTAGGGATAGAGGGCACATACCTCAATATCATCAAAGCCATCTATGAAAAACCCACCGCAAATATCATTCTCAATGGAGAAAAACTGAAAGCTTTTCCGCTAAGGTCAGGAACACGGCAGGGATGTCCATTATCACCACTGCTATTCAACATCGTACTAGAGGTGCTAGCCTCAGCAATCAGACAACAAAAGGAAATTAAAGGCATCCAAATCGGCAAAGAAGAAGTCAAATTATCACTCTTCGCAGATGATATGATACTATATGTGGAAAACCCAAAAGACTCCACTCCAAAACTGCTAGAACTTATACAGGAATTCAGTAAAGTGTCAGGATATAAAATCAATGCACAGAAATCAGTTGCATTTCTCTACACCAACAGCAAGACAGAAGAAAGAGATATTAAGGAGTCAATCCCATTTACAATTGCATCCAAAACCATAAGATACCTAGGAATAAACCTAACCAAAGAGACACAGAATCTATACTCAGAAAACTATAAAGTACTCATGAAAGAAATTGAGGAGGACACAAAGAAATGGAAAAATGTTCCATGCTCCTGGATTGGAAGAATAAATATTGTGAAAATGTCTATGCTACCTAAAGCAATCTACACATTTAATGCAATTCCTATCAAAGTACCATCCATCTTTTTCAAAGAAATGGAACAAATAATGCTAAAATTTATATGGAACCAGAAAAGACCTCGAATAGCCAAAGGGATATTGAAAAAGAAAGCCAACGTTGGTGGCATCACAATTCTGGACTTTAAGTTCTATTACAAAGCTGTCATCATCAAGACAGCATGGTACTGGCACAAAAACAGACACATAGATCAATGCAACAGAATAGAGAGCCCAGAAATAGACCCTCAACTCTATGGTCAACTAATCTGCGACAAAGCAGGAAAGATTGTCCAATGGAAAAAAGACAGTCTCTTCAATAAATGGTGTTGGGAAAATTGGACAGCCACATGCAGAAAAATGAAATTGGACCATTTCCTTACACCACACACAAAAATAGACTCAAAATGAATGAGGGACCTCAATGTGTGAAAGGACTCCATCAAAATCCTTGAGGAGAACACAGGCAGCAACCTCTTCAACCTCAACCACAGCAACATCTTCCTAGGAACATCGCCAAAGGCAAGGGAAGGAAGGGCAAAAATGAACTATTGGGATTTTGCCAAGATCAAAAGCTTCTGCACAGCCAAGCTTTTGCACAGCAAACAGTTAACAAAACCAAAGACAACTGACAGAATGAGAGAAGATATTTGCAAACGACATATCAGATAAAGGACTAGTGTCCAAAATCTATAAAAAACTTAGTAAACTCAACACCCAAAGAACAAATAATCTAATCAGGAAATGGGCAGAGGACATGAACAGACATTTCTGCAAAGAAGACATCCAGATGGCCAACAGACACATGACAAAGTGCTCCATATCACTCGGCATCAGGGAAATACAAATCAAAACCACAATGAGATATCACCTCACACCAGTCAGAATGGCTAAGATTAACAAGTCAGGAAATGACAGATGCTGGCGAGGATGCGGAGAAAGGGGAACCCTCCTACACTGGTTTTTGCAATGCAAGCTGGTGCAACCTCTCTGGAAAACAACGTGGAGGTTCCTCAAAATGTTGAAAATAGAACTACCCTATAACCCAGGAATTGCACTACTGGGTATTTACAGTAAAGATAGAAATGTAGTGATCCGAAGGGGCACGTGCACCCAAATGTTTATAGCAGGAATGTCCACAATAGCTAGACTATGGAAAGAACCTAGATGTCCATGAAGAGATGAATGGATCAAGAAGATGTGGTATATATACACAATGGAATGCTATGTAGCCATCAAAAGAAATGAAATCTTGCCATTTGCGACAACGTGGATGGAACTAGAGCATATCATGCTTAGCGAAATAAGTCAAGCAGAGAAAGACAACTATCATATGATCTCCCTGATATGAGGAAGGGGTGATGCAACATGGGGGCTCAAGGGGGTAGGAGAAGAATCAATGAAACAAGATGGGATTGGGAGGGAGACAAACCATAAGTGACTCTTAATCTCACAAAACAAACTGAGGGTTGCTGGGGGGAGAGGGGTTGGGAGAAGGGGGGTGGGGTTATGGATATTGGGGAGGGTATGTGCTTTGGTAAGTGCTGTGAAGTGTGTAAACCGAGCAATTCACAGACCTGTACCCCTGGGGATAAAAATATATGTTTATAAAAAAAAAAGTTTTTGTCTTTTTTCAGTTTCTTTTATCATTGTTTTATAGTTTTCAGTGTATAGATTTTTTATCTCTTTGGTGAAATTAGTTTCTAAGTATTCTATTTTTTTTATGTTATTTTAAATGGCATTATTATTATTATTATTATTTTTAATAAATATATAATACATTTTTATCCCCAAGGGTACAGGTCTGTGAATTGCTCGGTTTACACACTTCACAGCACTCACCAAAGCACATACCCTCCCCAATGTCCATAATCCCACCCCCCTTCTCCCAACCCCCCTCCCCCCAGCAACCCTCAGTTTGTTTTGTGAGATTAAGAGTCACTTATGGTGTGTCTCCCCCCCAATCCCATCTTGTTTCATTGATTCTTCTTCTACCCCCTTGAGCCCCCATGTTGCATCACCACTTCCTCATATCAGGGAGATCATATGATAGTTGTCTTTCTCTGCTTGACTTATTTCGCTAAGCATGATATGCTCTAGTTCCATCCACGTTGTCGCAAATGGCAAGATTTCATTTCTTTTGATGGCTGCATAGTATTCCATTGTGTATATATACCACTTCTTCTTGATCCATTCATCTGTTGATGGACATCTAGGTTCTTTCCATAGTTTGGCTATTGTGGACATTGCTGCTATAAACATTCGGGTGCACGTGCCCCTTTGGATCACTACGTTTGTATCTTTAGGGTAAATACCCAATAGTGCAATTGCTGGGTCATAGGGCAGTTCTATTTTCAACATTTTGAGAAACCTCCATGCTGTTTTCCAGAGTGGCTGCACCAGCTTGCATTCCCACCAACAGTGTAGGAGGGTTCCCCTTTCTCCGCATCCTTGCCAGCATCTGTCATTTCCTGACTTGTTGATTTTAGCCATTCTGACTGGTGTGAGGTGATATCTCATTGTGGTTTTGATTTGTATTTCCCTGATGCCAAGTGATATGGAGCACTTTTTCATGTGTCTGTTGGCCATCTGGATGTCTTCTTTGCAGAAATGTCTATTCATGTCCTCTGCCCATTTCTTGATTGGATTATTTGTTCTTTGGGTGTTGAGTTTGCTAAGTTCTTTATAGATTCTGGACACTAGTCCTTTATCTGATATGTCGTTTGCAAATATCTTCTCCCATTCTGTCAGTTGTCTTTTGATTTTGTTAACTGTTTCCTTTGCTGTGCAAAAGCTTTTGATCTTGATGAAATCCCAATAGTTCAATTTTGCCCTTGCTTCCCTTGCCTTTGGCGTTGCTCCTAGGAAGATGTTGCTGCGGCTGAGGTCGAAGAGGTTGCTGCCTGTGTTCTCCTCAAGGATTTTGATGGATTCTTTTCGCACATTGAGGTCCTTCATCCATTTTGAGTCTATTTTTGTGTGTGGTGTAAGGAAATGGTCCAATTTCATTTTTCTGCATGTGGCTGTCCAATTTTCCCAGCACCATTTATTAAAGAGGCTGTCTTTTTTCCATTGGACATTCTTTCCTGCTTTGTCGAAGATTCAATGGAACAGAATAGAGAGCCCAGAAATAGACCCTCAACTCTACAGTCGACAAAAACTTTTAAAAAGTTATTCCATGTTCATGGTTCAGGAAAATAAATATTGTTAAAATGTCCACACTACTCAAAGAATTCTATAAATTTAATGCAATTCTTATTAAAAATCCCAATGGCATTTTTCAAAGAAAGAAAAACAATCCTAAAATTCCTACAGAACCTCAAAAGAATACAAATAGCCAAAGCAACCTCAAGAAAGAAAACAAAGTTGAAGGCATCAGACCTTCTGACTTCATACCGTATCATAAAGCTTCAGTGATTTATACAGTATTTTACTGGCATAAAAGCAAACACATTAATGCAACAGAATTGGATGTGCAAAATAAATGGATAAATAAACACAGAATATATAATGGTGAAAAAAGAGTCTGTTCAATAATTGCTGCTTAGAAAAGTGGATACCACCATGCCAAAAAAAAAAAAAAAATGAAATTAGACTCCTTTATCACACCATACATGGAAATCAACTCAGAAATATATTAAAGACTTAAAAGAAATACCTAAAACGGTAAAACTCCTAGAAGAAAACATAGGGGGTAAATTCCTTGATGCTGGTCTTGGCAATGATTTTTTGGACTTGACAACAAAATTCAAAACAACATTAGTAAAAATAAAAAAGCAGGGCTACATCAAATGGAAAAACTTCTACACAGCAAAGGAAATCATCAACAAAATGAAACAGGAATTTACAATATGACAGAAAATATATGGCACACTATATATATCATCTAATAAGGGATTAATACGGGCAACGAACATGAATAGACATTTTTCCAGAGAAGATGTACAAATAAATAATAGGTACAATAAAAGGTGCTCAGCATCAGTAATCATCATAGAAATGCAAATCAAAACCACAATCTGAAATCACTTCACACATATTAGAGTGTCTGTTGTCAAAGAGACAAGAGGTAAGAAATATGGGCAAGGATATTGAGAACAGGGAACACTATAATATTGCTGGTGGGAACGTAAATTGCTACAGCCACTTCAGAAAACAGTATGGAGGTTCCTCAAGAAGTTGTATATAAAATCACCATATGATCCAGGAAAAGAAAAATTATAAATACTTTTCAGCAATGAGAAACAATGAAATCTTCCTTTGCAACATTGACAGAACTTGAAAGATTATGCTAAGTGAAACTATTCAGACAGATAAAGACAAATACTGTTATGATCTCACTTATTTGTGGAATTTAAATAAGCCAAATTCATGGGGCGCATGGGTGGCTCAGTGGTTGGGCCTCTGCCTTCGGCTCAGGTCATGGTCTCAGGGTCCTGGGATCATGCCCCGCATCAGGCTCTCTGCTTGGCGGGGAGCCTGCTTCCCTTCCTCTCTCTCTCTGTCTGCCTCTCTGCTTACTTGTGATCTCTGTCTGTCAAATAAATAAATAAAATCTTTAAAAAAAATTCAAAAAAAATTTAAATAAATAAATAAATAAGCCAAATTCATAGAAACACAGAGTAAAATGCTGTTTACCAGGGTCTGGGAGTTGGGGGAAATGGAAAGATGCTGACCAAAGGAAACAAACTTTCAGTTTTTAAAATTAATAAATTCTGGGGCACCTGGCTGGCTCAGTCAGAAGAGCAGCCAACCCTTGATCTCAGACTCATGAGTTAGAGCTTGACATTGAGTGTAGAGATTACATAAATAAATAAACATAAAAATTTTAAAGAAATGAATAAGTTCTGAGGAAAAATTGTATAGAATTGATTATAGTTGACAATACTGTACTGCAGAAGTTTAGGTTATACAATAATAAATATAAGGTTGTTAGCAAAAATAATTTCATTTAGTTTTTTTTTTTTAATCACAAACCTGAATCATTATATTCCCCAACACAGGAATACAGTTAATGACAGGAAATCCCCACATAGTACCCAAACAGGAGCAGAAAATCTTGCTTAAAACAAAAAACATGGGAACAAAGATAATCTCACTAGTATGAGAGACAGAGAGTAAGCTGGCTTCCCATCTAAGAAGAGTAGAAAAATCAACAATCAAATATCAGACTCAAACATTAACTTTTACAAAACATTCTGTTCATCAGATCTGGAATATGATTTGGAAACTAGATCTGAGACAGAGTCAAGAGTATATATTGGAAATTGATTACAATATCAAGATGAGATGAATAGCAAGGGTGATAACACAAAATCCAAAAAAAAAAAAAATGCAATTGTTTCATAGTTTCTTTTCATACATTTTTTTACCATAGAACAGTGGTTCTCAAAATTCACTGTGCCTAAGAAGCATCTGTGGTACTTCAGAAAGATGCAAATTTCTGGGCATCTTCTTCAGATATTCTAATTCAGTAGGTCTGGGGTAGACTCCACATTTTATCCTAAATTAACATTAAAAGGTTTTTTTCATGCAGGTTGTTTCTGAAGCTTCCTTTGAGAAACATTATTTAGAAACTGGGACATGCCTAAGCCTTAAATTATTTAGTCTCAGTGTTGGGCAGACAAATGGAGCTTACAAAGAGAGACAGTGATAGAAACCAGGGGGGATTAGATAAAGAAACACTCCAACAATCATCTCTACTTCCTGGTATTGCTCAAAGACACAAAGGCACATGTGACAATAGTTGGTCTCATAAAGTTAAACTTTTACATTTCTGTTGCTGAACATTCTAAAGAGTTTATTATATCTTGGTACACTATTATCTGAAAACACTCTTGGAAAGAAATAATTAATATTTTACTTTTTAGAGAAACCTTATAGCTGATATACAGTCTGTCTCCAAATCATGGAGACAAAACAATACAAAAACAATAGAAAAAGAGGACTGAATTAAACTTAAAGAGTCATGAACATTTTGTATTTAAAAAGGAAAAAAATGGATGAATGAACTAACACATGAAAAGTACGTGTTGAGTATAAATATACACAGTATTTCATTTTTAGGATAATGCTATAATTATTTACTTTAACATCATTGAAAAGATATCAAAAATAATGGAACATATTAATATAAAGCTAAGAAAGAAGGAAGCAAGTGTGTAACAGTTGTATATCAGTAAAAATACAAAAGACAAAAGACATAGTTCTAAAAGACTTATTTACCCTAAGGTGAATATTTTCCTCTTCTCTGAGCATCATTACCTAAAATTATACAGACACCAAATTACTAGGAAGAGAAATGCCAAAGGACAAAACAATTTTGTTATGAAAAATGTTATCTTTTAAAACTGCTGTATACCAAATCTACAAGCAAAATAAGATCTCTAGGTCAATCATAATAGCAAAGTATTTTTCATGATATGAGAGGCAGGTGCTAGCAATTTTTCACTCAGTACAATAATCAAATATAATATAAAGGAAATTAACATAATCAATGGAAAATAAAAAATTGCTATATAATCACCAATCAGGCAGCATCTTTCTAGGCTTAGTAATCACAACCAGATGCATAATTCATTGAGGTAATTAGGAAACATAATTTAAATATTGTAGAGACACAGTGTTTTTGTTCTAAGAATTCATGAGACTCAGAGGTTCAAATGAAATGAGGGAAATTTGTGATTGTCCATATTTGCACTAGTGGATAGAGTAGCCACAGGTGGTAAACCAGATGATTACACATAAACACTGTCTGACATTTTGAAAAAGAGAAAATGCATCAATAATTAAAAGCACTGTAGGTGAATAGCTCCATGCCAAACTAACAGTGGGGTTCGATAGTACAAAGTTAATTGCTGCTGGTGGTATAGAGCACCATGATAGATTGGGGATTGCACAGCAGAAAAATGAATATTGGAAAAGATGCCAATTTTGCAGTTCTTTCTCATATAAACATAACAAATATAAAACTGGAAGAAAAGTCATTCAAAGGGGAAAGTATTGGAATTACAAAATTTTTGTAACAAAAAGAAGCTTGGAAATCATCTAATTCCTATGCTCACTTTCAGACTGTGAAAAGCTCCAGGAGAGTATAGTCTCTCACTATAGGTCAGAAAGCCTGGAAACCACACTTCTGAGGTTAGAAACCAAATTTCCTGAAAGCAAGGTCAATGCTTTTTGTTTCCAGGTAATGTTATTATCATCAATGTTCTAATCTAAATATTGCCCTAGATTTATTCATCTCACAAATATATTTGATCAAATTATACATCAAACACGGCAAAGCACAGAGCCAGGAGGTCAGGGAATGGTAACAAAACAAACAAAATGGAGGTAAAACAAAGAGACACAGGAAGTGAAGGCTTCAAAGCTAGAATGATCTCAGCACCAAAGAAAATTATATAGTATTGGATGATAACCAAAATATAAGATGAATATCCTTTAGACCATACTGACATAATGAGTAATTAAATAAATAAATAAATAAATAAGGAACAAATGAGAAATTTCCTTCATAAAAGAAATCCAAAAAATTATTGAAGATAATATCGCCCCAGGATGTGAGGCATAACTCTTATCCCTTAAGTGTCAATTGAGCAAAGTGACTTTATTCTAAAGAGCAATAGTTTCATACTTGGGTATCTGACAAACACTAATTCCAGCAAGGTAATAAAGGTCAGTATCAGCTGTGATAAATTATGTTGATAGCATAGCCTATATACTTTTGAAAGGAATTGTTGAGAATGGCACTTAACCTCTTTGGTCTTCATCCCCCAAACCCAGAACCGCTACACAACCAGGAGAAAAATTGTAAGATCAACCCAAACCAAAAGACATTCTACAAAACATACTCCTTAAAAAAATCAAGGTCACCAAAAGAAGGCAAGTCTGGGAAACTTCAACACCCTAAAGAATCCTAAGGAAACACAACAACTAAATGTAATATGGTAAAAACTTGAAAAATCAAATAAAATTTGAACTGTAGATAATAATAACAACATATCCACACTTGTTCACTAGTTATGACAAATGTACCAGAGTAATACTAGGGATATCTGACCACAGGTATATAGGAACTCTGTAATATTACTGGAACTTGTCTATAAATCTAAAACTATTTTAAAGTTAAGAGCTTATTACAGTTGGGGTGCCTGGGTGACTCAACTGGTTAAGCCTCAGACTCATGGCTTCAGCTCAGGTCAAGATGTTGTGGGTTGTGGGACTGAGCCCCAGGAAGTCTGCCTGAGATTCTTTCTCTCTTTTACTCCTATGCCCCTCCTCCCTCCTCCAAAATTAATAAATACATATTTTTTTAAAACATTTATTATATTTGAAGAGGAGGAACTAAAATGGCAAAGTAGTAGGAGGACCCTAGGCTTGCTTTATCTGTCAAACACAGCTAGATAAATATCAAATTATTCTTAATACCTAAGAAGTCAATCTGAGGACTAACAGAATGAACTGCACAACTAGTGGGAGAGAAGAGGTCACATTGTGGAGGGTAGAAGGTGAGGAGACATGGTTTGGGGGAGAAACGGATCACAGGCGTGTAGAGGGGAAGGAGTCCGAATCATGGAGAGAGAGAGAGAGAGATAGAGAGAGAGAGAGACAGACACCACGAGTGTGCACAAGACAGAAAAGAGCACATATGTGATCATAAAAGGAAAACACTTCCCCAAAGTCATTGACTTTGAGATGACTTTGAGAGAGATGATTTTCTTAAGTTTTTACTACCATCAGGTCTCAAAGACTAGAGATTTGGAGGTCTGTGGCAAAGCCAATGTGGGGCCCTGAGAGTGTTGCAGTGGTCCTCTGGAGGAGAAGGGCAGATAGTATGGGAGCAGATAGCTTGAATTTAGGATCCCCTGGAGTACACTGCGAGAGAGGGTTCCCTCTTCTTTAGCCCACCTGGGAAAGATGTCATTGCCTCTTAGGGGACAAAAGAGCCTACAGGTGCAATTTCCCTCCCTCACCCCTCACCACAAGTACTTAGACACCTACTGAGGATGATTAATCGGACACTGGCTGTTTGCTGTGCTTTAATCCAAACTCTACACCCTTGCACTTGTGATGGCCCTTCTGGGATAAACCTGCATTAGTGCCAGCATGGTAAGACCAATGCCCAGGGGTGCCTGGGTGGCTCAGTGGGTTAAGCCTCTGCCTTCGGCTTAGGTCATGGTCTCAGGGTCCTGGGATCAAGCCCTGCATCAGGCTCTCTGTTCAGCAGGGAGCCTGCTTCACCCTCTCCCTCTGCCTGCCTCTCTGCCTACTTGTGATCTCTCTCTATATATCAAGTAAATAAAATCTTAAGAAAAAAAAAAAAAAAAAAAAAAAAAAAAAAAAAGACCAACCCCCAGAGGATCAGAAGTTTCCCTGCCACACCAGGTCCCTAAAGTCCAGAGTTTTAAAACTCAGCCAGTATTCCTGGGATAGACCCTAAGGTGCATTGCATTGCCAGGTGGGAAGGTGTTGCATTGCCAGAGCAGCAGGGCCCTCCCCCAGAAGACCAGCATAAACCCCTGGCACATATAACATCTACTGACCATAGGGTACTGCAAAGCTTCAATTGTACTGGAAATAGCAGCAAGTCGCCTTTAACAAACAGACCACAGTACACTTAATTGGAACTTCCCACACACTACACATGATCCAAACATTCCCCACTATAGGCCAAGCAGAAACTCTGCAGATAACTGACAACAAAGACCTAGACAAAATGCTAAGATGGAGGAAATCACCCCAAAAGAAAGAACAAGAAAGTTCATGGCCAGGGATCAAATTGAAACAGATGTAAGTAATATGTCTGATCCAGAATATAAAGCAACAATCATAAAGATAATAGCTGGACTTGAGAAGAGCATACAAGGGTCTCCCAGGGAGACCCTTAGTGCAGAGATAAAAGGCGTAAAATGCGGTCAGACGGTAATGAAAAATGCAATAACTGGACGTAATGAACACAGGAAGGAAGAAGCAGAGGAATGAATAAGCAATATAGAAAATAAAATTATGGAAAATACTAAAGCTGCAAATCAGAGGGAAGGAAATATACTGTAACACAAATGTAGACTTAGGGAATTCAACAACCCCATCAAGTGTAATAACATTTATATCATAGGAGTCCTAGAAGAAAAAGAGGGGGAAAAGGGGCAAAAGGTTTATTTGAGCAAATTATAACTGAAAACTACCATAATCTGGGAAACAGACATCCAAATCCAGGAGGCCCAGAGGACTCCCATCAAAATCAAGGAAAGCAGGCTAAACCCAAGACATATAGTTACATCTGCAAAACACAGACATAAAGAAAACATCCTAAAAGCAGTGAGAGAAAAGAAATCCTTAACTTACAAGGGAAGACAAATCAGGTTAGTAGCACACCTCTCTGCAGAATATATGGCAGGCCAGAAGAGAATGACATGATATATTTAATATGCTGAAAGGAAATATATGTAGTCAAGAATACTCCTATCCAACAAGGCTGTCATTCAGAATAGAAGGAGTGATAAAGAGCTTAATAAACAAAAGCTAATGGAGTTTGTGACCACTAAACCCAGCCCTGCAAGAAAATTGAAGGGGATTTTTTGAGTGAAAAAGATCAAAAGTAACAAAGACTAGAAAGGAACAGAGAAAATCTCCAAAAACAAGTAATAAAGTGACACTAAATTCATATCTATCAATAATTACTCTCAATGTAAAGGGACTAAATGCTCCCCCCCACCCAAAAAAATCACAGTGTGTCAGAAGGCAATAAAAAGAAGACCCATCTATATGCTGCCTACAGGAGACCCATTTCAGACTTCAATATAAATACATTTAATTTATAATACTGTCTTGAGCTTAAAAAATAAAAGCAAATATCCTCTATTCCTAAATTCCTGTCTTAAAGCAGCTTTCCAGAATTAGTTTCTTTAAATAAAAACTAAAATAAATAAATAATGTTATAAATCTTAGAAAGCAATATACAAATAAACACACATATTTTAATTATTTCAAAAAAGTTCTGTGTTCTAAACCCCTTTTGGATGAAAACAGTATTTGTCTTTTTTTTTTTTTTCTGCTAAAGCAAAACTTGAGTAACATAATTTTAGAGTTTTAAAAATAATCTGCCAGATTTTTTCTTCTTATTTAAAAAATAAAGCACTGGCACTAATTTTAAATTATTTCAAAGGAGGACAGACCAGAAACAAACGAAGTATATCCAAAGTAACAACGTAAAGTTATTGTAATATTCTACCAGAGCATGACAAAAGCATAAGAATAAAGATGAATTCAGAAGAGTTTAATAATAAAGATGCAAACACAAAAATTTTCAGCAAAATATCAAAACAAATCCAATAATATAGTAGTAGAGAAGTAGTAGTAGAAGACCACATATCAGTAACATATCAATATGTTTTAAATTATATTGTAGTTACCAAACTTAGAAGGTAATTAGATACTATCCGTTTGTAAACTTATAGTTAATCTGCAATAACTATAATATTTGGGGGTACATTTGTTTCCCTTCTAATGTTTTAGTGATGAATAAATATTAACAGAAAGCAAATCTAGAACACAGAAGATGTCAATAAAGCCTTCAAAGTATGAGAACCTTTTCCCTCTTCTCTATATTTTTTACTTCACTATCTGAAATCCTCTAGGGGAAAGATCTTCATGTGGATCCTTAAAATACCAGCTGTCATTATTCTTGATGTCTCAATGCGACCACCTCTAAAATTATTTATACAAATTGTGAGAGTAACAACTAGATAACTAGATAACTGTGTTCCAGGTGAGTGAGGAGGTTAGGAAGTTAGCCACCTAGAGAATGCAGAAACAAGCAAACATGAATCAATAGTTTTGTATAATAAATTTTAGGAAAGAGTGATCCATAATTAGCTCTACTAGGTATTATATAAGGTATTCAAACAACTTACTGTATCTCCTGACCCTGGACAAACATTTTGGCAGTCATGTAAAACTCAGAAGACAGATGAAGATAAAGACTGTGCATTTTCTATTTATTCTATTCAGTATCCATTTCATTAGTCACACATACCATATAAAAACTGACAAAGAAACAAACAAACAAAAAAATCCCTCTAGCTATGCAGTGTATAGAATAATAAGTTTCCTGGAGAGAAAAAGAATATCTTGTATAGTTTTGCTGAGCCTACTAATTTAGGCCAGAGTCTAATAACTGCTGATTCAGCACTATTCCACCCTTTATGATAAGAAACATGTAAAGCAGCCTTCACTAGGTTATACATCTTTTGCTTGGGCATAATAAAACAAATTGCCAAACTGCCCTTAAGAATTATACTCTTCCTTGTACACCAGGATTGCTTATTAGTCATAGGGCATTGAATTTGTAACAACAGCATTGATAATATTTATAATAAACACTCAACATATATTGCATAATGTGTCTCAGGCTCATTTAATACAACTTGATAAGGCACATGTTATTATTTTTCTATATGAAAAGGAAATTGATACTTAGAAAGCTTAAAGTAACTTATTTTACACTCAATTACAAAGTAGTTGGAAAAGTATTTGAATCCAATAAGCCTGATTCAAGAATGCATGCTCCTAACCCTCATAATATAATCTATCACCACATTAAAGAAATCCTAAATATTTTCTTACAAATAGTGTCAGTGTATTTCTGGCAAATAAAAGACTTCTACTACCTGCTGACTTCAAACAAATTGAGCTAAAAAATAAACCTAAGGGTTAGTATTCTGAAATCAATTTAGTGAAAAATTTTTATCCTCTTCAAGACTAATGTAGCACCAAGAAAACAGAACATCTGGAAAACCTAGGGGAATATAGGTCAGGTAACGAGATTGAATTTTGCCAACTTTGAAAGAAATTCTGATGATTCCAACCTAACATATGACTCAAAATGGACCTATTTCAACCTTTGCCATGCAAGAGTGAAACACTTTTTCATGTAAGAGGGAGGCATAAAGAATTTAACTTAATGTAAATATTATCATATGTGTTTTGCACACTTTTTTGATCCTCCACCTTGTACACACTTGTATTTTTAAAATTCCTTCTTACGGGACAAAGTCCTTAGTCTATGCTCTATTTTTTCTAAACTGAATATTTAT
This sequence comes from Mustela putorius furo, assembly GCF_011764305.1. NCBI lineage: Eukaryota > Metazoa > Chordata > Mammalia > Carnivora > Mustelidae > Mustela > Mustela putorius. The sequence goes on from NW_025422117.1 coordinate 12,012,614, forward strand.
ATCAAGTATACAATATAAAACAAAGGCTTGAAGGTGGAATTTTAGCTATCAACTATAGGGAGAGGAGAGATGATCAGCTGTCTTTCTGTTAAAATACAATTTTATGTCCTAGGTTTCCTCAAAATAAGAAGTGACAGGTTAGGCTGAAATCTGTACACTCTATCTCTGGTAAGAAGCATACACTTGCCATGATTAAAGGAAGAAAAACTCATAGTCTTCTCTCATCCCCATTTCATCCAGAATGTATTAACAGATGACCAAATTGTGAGTTGGAGTTTTGACCCAGACAGCTTCAAGGTTCCCTTCAAGAGGAACATTTACATAAGATTTTGTTCTTTTTTTTTTTTTTTTAACCAATTCTAGTCTCCAGACCATATTTCTTAAAGCATTTATCTTAATAAATTTGCAATTGTAAAATTGAGAAGTAAATGTTCTCTCGACTTCTTGCCAGTTTTACAACCAAAAACAATCTCTCCCGTGGATGGAGGAGCCATCTATTTTCACCTAAATCGCTGAGGAAAATAGTGGCCTAATCTTTCAGTCTCTAGGCAAAATAGCAAATACATGTGCCTAATTACATTAATAAACCTCACCTCTAACCTGATTTATTACATTTGCGTGACCTCACTCTAGCACTTAAAAATTCTATTTCCTGGGGCACCTGGGTGGCTCAGTGGGTTAAAGCCTCTGCCTTCGGCTCAGGTCATAATCCCAGGGTCCTGCTCAGCAGGGAGCCCGCTTTCTCCTCTCTGCCTGCTTCTCTGCCTACTTGTGATCTCCATCTCTCAAGTGGATGAATAAAATCTTTAAAAAAAAATTCTATTTCCTTAAGTTTCTCTGCAGTTAAAGTCAATCTCTCTGCCTTCCTGCAATAGTCCTGAATAAAGTCTGCCTTGCCTGTGCAATTTTTCTCTGACAGATTTTGTTACAAATGCATAATATTTGGATAATTGCTTTATAGAAAAATTAATCTGAACACAAGTTCTGTAAGACCAGTCTTCCCTTCTTGGCAGATTTTCTTCTTTAAAGTTTTTAATAAGCGTTCTCTAATTCTAAACCATTTATAATCTATTTTAATGGCCATTTTTAACATGATTCTATTTTTATTGTTGTTGCTATTATCTTTCTTCTTATATATTCACTAGATAACTAACACACACACATACAAAATAGAAGACTACAGAAAAGATTTCAAAACCCCATTATTATTTCTTTCTTTATATTAGCTGTCACTGGTAAGATTGCTGAGTCACGACTTCATTGTTTTTTTGTTTTTTAAGATTTTATTTATTTATTTGGCAGAGAGACAGAGGGAACACAAGCAGGGAGAGTAGGAGAGGAAGAAGCAGGTTTCCCACTGAGCAGGGAGCCCTCTTCAGGGCTCCATCCCAGGACCCTGGAATCATGACCTGAGCTGAAGGCAAACGCTTAATAACTGAGCCACCCAGGCACCCCACAGACTATAAGTAGTAAGAGCAGACCTTCTTTCTTCCTCTGAATCTTAGAAAGAAAGCATTTAGACATTTACCATTTTATATGACATTAGCTATAATAATTTTGTTGATACATTTTGTCATATAAAGAAAATGAACTTCTATTCCTAGTTAATAGAGAATTTTGATCACAAATGGATATTGAATTATGCCAAATGCTTCCTCCTTTTGAAGATGATAATATGATTCTTTCTTTCATCTTGTAAATGTGAATTATTTCCTTCATCTTATACGTGTGAGTTCTATTATTTCTTTAAAAAGCTACCATAGGGGCTCCTGGGTGGCACAGTCAGTTAAGCGTCCAACTCTTGGTTTTAGCTCAGGATGTGGTCTCAGGCTTGTGAAATCTGTGTCAGGCTCTGTGCTTAGAGCAGAGTCGACTTGAGATTCTCTCTCCCTCTCCCTCTGTTCCTCCTGCTTATGGTCATGCTCTCTCTCACTAAAATATATAGATAAATGTTAAATAAACAAAAGCTGCCACAAATTTTCATTCCTGAGAAAAACTCTTTTTAATGATGCATTACTTTTTTTTCTTACTTATTATTGGGTTTGTTTTGATATTTTGCTGAAAATTTTTGTGTTTGCATCTTTATTATTAAACTCTTCTGAATTCATCTTTATTCTTATGCTCTGGTAGAATATTACAATAACTTTATGTAGTTACTTTGGATATACTTCGTTTGTTTCTGGTCTGTCCTCCTTTGAAATAATTTATTTAAAATTAGTGCCAGTGCTTTATTTTTTAAATAAGAAGAAAAAATCTGGCAGATTATTTTTAAAACTCTAAAATTATGTTACTCAAGTTTTGCTTTAGCAGAAAAAAAAAAAAAAGACAAATACTGTTTTCATCCAAAAGGGGTTTAGAACACAGGACTTTTTTGAAATAATTAAAATATGTGTGTTTATTTGTATATTGCTTTCTAAGATTTATAACATTATTTATTTATTTATTTTAGTTTTTATTTAAAGAAACTAATTCTGGAAAGCTGCTTTAAGACAGGAATTTAGGAATAGAGGATATTTGCTTTTATTTTTTAAGCTCAAGACAGTATTATAAATTAAAGATATTTATAAAAATCAATTAAAACATATAATGTATGACAAAACTAAAAAGAAGAGCTTCACAATGGGAGTCAGCTTTATCTTTGCCAAAAACAAGACTTTCTCCAACTGGCTAATTGCTAATATGAATTGGTTATTTCTTTCTCCAACGTATTTAATATTGGCATGGTTCAGTTATGACAAGCCACTGCAGCACACAAAAGAGCTGGACATCCCTTCCCTGAAAATGCTAGGACACACTTCTAAATTTTATAAGTAATAATTTTTATTTTTTTCTTTTTGTATTATTGTCCATAACTCTGAATATTCTTAGCTCATCTCCTTAGTGGTACCATCTCTAAGGTGTGTGTGTTTCTCATTTCTCACTTTTTAAAAAAAATATCAGTTTTAGTCTACCAGAGGCCACCAGAAGGCTTTTTATTGGAGCTGTGCTAGGCAAGGTGACTAATGAGCAATCAGGAAGCTGTTTGGATGGTAAGCAGCCTGAGGACAGAAACAGCGAACTTACATTCTTCTTTTTTTTTAAACATATAAGGTATTATTTGATTCAGGTATACAGGTCTGTCATTCATCAGTCTTACACAATACACAGCACTCACCACAACACATAACCTCACAACGTCCATCACCCAGCCATGCCATCCCTCCCACTCGCCTCCACTTCAGCAACCCTCAATTTGTTTCCTGAGATTAAGAGTCTCTTATTGTTTGTCTCCCTCTCTGGTTTCATCTTGTTTCATTTTTTTCCTCCCTTCCTCCATGATCCTCTGCCTTGTTTCTTGAATTCCACATCAGTGAGATCATATGATAACTGTCTTTCTGTGATTGACTTATTTCACTTAGCATAATACCTTCTAGTTCTATCCATGTCATTGCGAATGGCAAGATTTCGATTTTTGATGGCTGCATTATATTCCATTGTATATATATACCATGTCTTCTTTACCCTATGACCCAACAACTGCACTACTGGGTATTTACCCCAGAGATATAAATGTAGTGAACCAAAGGGGCACCTGCACCCCAATGATTATAGCAGCAATTCCACAATAGCCAAATTATGGAAGGAGCCCAGATATCCATCGACAGACGAATGGATAATGAACTTGCAGTTTTGTAGATATTTCATGTGAGTAATTGGTGATAAGCCCCAAGAGAGGAAGCTCAGAGTCTATTAGGATTCATGCTGTCAGAATCTGCCACTATGACACAGGTCATTGTGTCAGAAATGATACCTGGAAAACTCAAGGGTCAGACACCAGCCTATAGACATGAGCTGGTTCAAGGTGCACATATTAGCTGGTTAACTGTATGGATTGTTACCAGAACACTTGGATGTCAATTATGATTGTCACTAGGGGAAGCTCCTGAGTTACTATGGCCGAAATCTTTCAAACCCAGTGAAGACAACAAAATAACTTCATTTTATTGAAAAAAGACCATAAAAAATATGCCCAATTTTACTTTCAAATAAGGCAAATTGTGCACAAGTATATAAACAACTTAAATACGAATGATTTAAAATTTAAAGTTAAAATTTAAAGATAATTAAATCTCTGCACTAAGAATAATCAGGAACTTTAATTCCCACTCGATGGAACATTTTATTTGCATCTCTTTCCCAATGTAGTGAGGTTTTAATTAGCCCACAGAGCCAAAATACCTGACAAGCAAATGGCTTATCTTTTAAAACTGTATTATAAAAGCGTTAAAACTGCGAAAAATCCCAGAGAAAACTCTAAACTCTTCAAAAAAATTAGCTATATATTGAATAATGTTTAATTGTATCTACCTGTTTTCTTTCTTAATATTTTAATTACTGAGATGCCCTTGTCATTAATAGTTCTTAGAGATTTGACTCTTTAGTGAAAAATAGCTCTTAATAAGTAAAACTAAATCAATAAAAAAGACCCAGTGCCATTAAAATAAATCTACTAGTGGTGTTTCAGATACACCTTCCTGGTTAATCAACAGATCCTAAAACCAATTTTATTCATAAGTACACTCAGTGACATTCACAAACAAAAATGAAAAATATTAGTGAAATCAATGTAAGCCAATCAGCAAAGTCAATAAGATGTATTTAATGAAACTGAATAAAAACCTAATGAATATATAATGACATCAAGATCTAATAATTTACTCAGTAGAGTTCGTTGATATGCTACAATTATTCTAAATGGATAACAAGACTATCAAATTGCAAACAATAGCTCAGTATGAGTAAACCTACAAAGACCTTAGGTAGTAAAAGTATGCCACTTACTGGTACTTTGAATCAGCTTTTAGAATTAATTCTAATCCATATGTGTGTTTTTAGAATAAATATTGTCTAGCAATACTACATTTAAAAACCCTAACACCTACTACGGCAATTTCAACATTAAAAGTGATACTTCGAAGTCTCAAGAACATGATGGAAGCCTGCACGAGGCGAACTAGATTAGAGTACATAAACCAGTTGATTGTTCAGATTGTTATCAAGGTAGTTGGGTACCATTTGTGAGTATGTATGTATGTATTTTTGTATTTATAAATTTTATTTATGTATTTATTTATTTATGTATGGGAGACACAGCAAGAGAGGGAACACAAGCAGGCAGAGTGGAAGAGGGAGAAGCAGGCTCCCCGCAAAGTAGGGAGCCTAATGCAGGGCTCTATCCCAGAACCCTGGGATCCTGACCTGAGTCTAAGGCACTTAATGACACTTAATGACTGAGCCACCCGGGTACCCCAGGTATTTATTTTTAATGACTCAGTTACAACAACTACATCCTTCCTGCTATTAACTAATAAAGAACATACATATTTAAGAAAAATAAAGAAAGAAAAATAAACAACTGATACATGGTTTCACTAAACTATTAAACTATTTGTTTAATCATAACAAGAGCCTATAAAATCAAAATTACATTGTTTTAAAGGTGATAACTAACACTTTATAATTTCATAAAATAAAAAGAAAAAATGTTTACTTATTTTCTGAAATAAAAAATGCAAAATGTTTTCCTTGCTGTTATGTATTAAATAGTTTTACCCACATTTTCAAATGAGAAACCCAATTAAAATACAGAGCTACCTCAACTTAAAAGAAGTACTAATAGTAATTCTAACTTCAAGTAAACACTTTAAGTTACAATATTAAAATGTTCCAGCTGTCACTCAAAATCAAGCACAATGTAGCTTATAATACCTGTTTATATATTATAATTTTATTATCATTCAATTTCAATGTTTTTGTTTTAATTTTTCTTGATATCTTTTTAATCCTATGGTGTGTATAGAAATGTAATTCTCAACTTCCAAGCTATTTGGGGTTTTTTAGGTATATTCTTGTTATTAACTGTTAAAGTAGACCTTACACATTCTTTTAGTTCTTTGCAATTTATGCAGTTTTGCTTGTGCACAAAGATATTCCATATCTTGGTGCATCATGTCTTAAACCAATAACGTTATAGTATTAAAATTGCAGTTCAGGTATACTTCTTAATATCTGTTAATATCTTAATAATACAACAATTGTTTTCTAGTTATTACCATTTTAATGACTTTACTGAAATCCAAACATAGGATAATAATGAAATGCAACTTATCACTATTAATTTATATTTGGCTTTGTCCACAAAATATTTTAATAAGTATAACTGGCTTAAATAATTAGAAGTTTAAAATTCATGCACCATAATTCCTTCTCTAAAATTAAATTCATATAGCCAGAATAATATATAATGACAAAAATTGGGTATTATTTTAATTGGGGTATTTTTTTTAAGGAATATTCGTTTTTGTCATGTCTAAATGGTAACAAGCAAACATTGATAATTTTTATTTCTTTAATTCCAAACAGAATTTTAAAAACATATACAATTTATATGACTGACCCACACATGTATTGTCTTCTCTATTTTGTCAATAGCCAAAATTACTACTTAAAAAACTGTTTTAGGTATAACACTACTGTATCATAATTGTTTTAAAAGAATATTACTTAAGAAACAAAAGAGTGAGGAAGTTGAAGGAATATTTTTAGAATATCGCCCAGGAAAATTGTGCAGTTATTACTGAATTTTATGAAATTCATGGTACTATTAATAAATTTCTTATAGAGAAAAATAAAAACAATATATGACTTTGTAAAAATAGTCATGCTGTCTGACAATGTAGAAGATGGTTAAAGAAATGGAATGTAGTTTATAATAGGCAAATTACTCTAAGAAACTTCTTAGATAAGAGTCTAATTACTAAAGTATAGTAATTTGCACAATTTTAGTAATTTACAAGATTGAGTGCTATAACAAAACCCACATTTTAAAAAAATGTATTTATTTGTCAGAGAGAATGAGAGAAAGAGAGAGGGTATGGGACAGTGAGTGCACAAGCAGGGGGAGTTCAGGCGGAGGAAGAAGCAGGATCCTCACTGAGCAAGTAGCCTGATGCAGACTCCACCCCAGGACCCTGGGGTTATGACCTGAGCCTAAAGCAGATGCTTAATGAACTGAAAACCCAGGCATCCCCAAACCCACATTTTTACTATTTCATATGTAAATATGTATCACATTACTTCTTTGGTTTATATTTGACATGGATAGATTTCTCTATAACTTTAGTAACAGAGCTGACTCTATACATATTGACTAGTCAACAGTTTAACCATTTTCTTTTAAAATATGTGACAATGCCTTTAGGAAGTTGCCTGTACACTATTTCTACTTTGCATTCATCAGCAACATTCTAAGACAATATTTTATTCTGTAAATTGGTCTAATATTGGAAATTTTAGATGTGGTGATTTTTGATAAAGGATTTTTGATGCAGTCTGGCCCTTGTGTCACCACTTAATTCACATCATGTAGGTGTTAATATTCTCCCTATGAATAGAGTGGTGTCTGGTTTGCAGGTATGTCCTCTTTTCATTTGTAATATAAAGAGGAAGACTGAGAACATTCATCAGTTTCTTGCTGTTAGAAAAGAAAAGGGTTGATAAAATATTTGTTTAATATACATAATCTATATACTATTTATATATATATATATATATATATATATATATAATTTATACACATAATTGCCAGATCCCACTAGCACAGTCTTGTGCAAAATTTACACTTACCATTCATACAGAATGATCCTAAGTTTGTGGAAAATGCTAGTTTTGAAATAAAAACAGCAAAAAAAACAAAATAAAAATATTATGACATAGGACTTATTTTTGTGCTGCTTGCTTTATCTTGAATTTAATTCTTAAAGAAACTGTTAGTATACCTAACAGGTATTATTATTATTGTCTTTGCAAAAGGAAATACAAAGCTCACTTCCCTTTGCTCTCTTATTTTCATTCAAAAGTAAAATTCTATCCTAAAAAAATAAGAATTGTTAGTTACTACTCATTTTCAGCTAAACATTCCACAATTTCAAAATCTTAGACTTCTAAGCAATAATTCTTTGATACAATAATAAACAAACATGAATGGAAAAGAATTTATATTGCCAAAGTGGATATTATTTTCTATCACATCAACTTGTCTATATGTTTGTCACAATTATAGCTTTTGGCTTATAATCCACAAACTAAACATTGCTGAAATTGGCCTTGACAGTCCCAACTAATTGGCTCCCAAGGAGCCATTATAGTCTACCTGGTGAACAGTCTGTGAAGTACACAGCCACTTGTCCAAACCATGCACAGAGCTAATTATAAAGCAGCAGGAGATATCACATGATAATAGGCCATGCACTGTTATTAGTACATAATAATTCCATACCCAAATCATCAATTATAGAATTCTCACTACCTTGAAGAAAATGGTATTATGCAGGAATGATTACTTGGGGACACTCTCTGAGTAGAAACCATGCTATTTTTATTGTCGTAAATGACTAATTCTTCTAATTTTTCCTAGGAGATTAAAAACCCTATCTAGTCACTAAATACAAAACAGAATTAAATAAAAGAAAATGAAAAAGAAAAACCTCTTTAGTCTCTTTAGTTTCACTATTGGAAAAAGAAAAATGATTCAAATGATACTATTTGAAAAGTAGAGTGATACTGCTTAGCTTTATTCTTTGTAATTTATCATATTCTGATATTTTATTGATCCTCTAAGTTGTAACTAATTTCAGGAAAGATTAAAAATACCATTAATTATAAGTTATTTCAATAAATATTTATATACTTACTATACTATTAATACACACATACTTTCAGGATGATCAATTATATTCATAGAGAAGTGCTCTGCTATAGTTTTTTTTGTGTGTGTGTGTGTGCTCTGCTATAGCTTAATGAATCATTTGAAAGTAACATAAAAAAATTTTAAGCTCAAGTTATTCCAGACTAACTCTGAGAAATTTCTCTCCTTACTTAATTACCTTCTTTTGACAATTTGTTTTATAATCAGGTTCAGTCCTGTCTCAAACTTGTTTGATCTTGGTTTGGGGTCATTAACTCTGATCTGCTCTTGTCTTTAGATGAAACCAGAAAAATCCTTGTAATCAGGCACTCTTAAAATTTTTTTTCCTTTCTTTCACTAGTTTTCCCTAAAAAAGTGAATTTTAATTTCTTTCACTTAATTATAATTCAAGTTGCCTATAATTCAGAACATAGTTTTTATTTTTACCCACAAAAATGAAGTATAAGCTCTTCAATTCCTAGCTATTTTATTGATAGTGGAACCTTTCCTTAACTCAATGCCTGAAACTGAGTGGAAAAGAAAAATGAAGACAAAGTGAGACTAAATATCCATTTGAAGGCCTATCTCACAGATTTTTGCTTATAATGAAATGAATGGCCTATGTCAAAAATGGGATGAATCAAAATCTTCAGTCACCTGTATCTGTTCAGAAAATTCAAAATGAATCAGATCTAAGCAGGCCACTTATACAGCAATTGGCTTTATAAATCATTTTACTGTATAAATGGGATTTCTGCTAAATATATCTGACCTATTTATTATTATTATTATATATCTTTTCTAAAAAGATTTTATTTATTTATTTGACAGAGATCACATGTAGGTAGAGAGACAGGCAGAGAGAAGGGGGGAAGCAGGCACCTTGCTGAACAGAGAACCCGATGCGGGGCTCAGTTCCAGAACCCTGGTATCATGACCTGAACTGAAAGCAGGGGCTTTAACCCACTGAGCATATCTTAAACAATTCAGAGTTTGGCAATATAAAATGAGTCTGACATGAGACTTGAAGTTATACATCTCTTTGTTTAATAAAAAGATTAAGAGGCTTTTAAAGAAATTGAAATTTTAAAAATTCTTTCTGTGATTCTATTGTGAATTCCTGAAACACTCATGCCCTAAGAACAGTTCCTATGACTTTTTCATTATTGTGAATGTTCATGTGGTAGCAAGACTATTCAACTTGGGGCCACAAATCACAGACTGTAAGCCATAATTCATAATTATTCATTACATTAGTTTAAGTATTGAGAAAATTTCACCAGTCAGTGAGATTTATGGTTTATTTTTCAATCCAAATTTCCATCAGTTATTTAAATGACAGTTGAAAGTTATCCAAACTCTAAATTTGAGACTCTTCAACTGTATCTTAGGATGAGATGTGATTCAGAACTGGAAATGATTGGGTACTATGTATTTAAACCAATTACAAGTTCCTAGTCCTTCATGTAAATCTCATTTTGATTTTAAAAGGCCTTTTATGTGAGCTTACTACACCTAACTATTATGTCATAAAAATGCTTAGGTATTACAACATTTTATTTTTTTTTAAGATTTTATTTATTCATCTGATATAGATCACAAGTAGGCAGAGAGGCAGGCAGAGAGAGAGGGGGGAAGCAGGCTCCCCGCTGGGCAGAGAGCCCAAAGTGGGGCTCCATCCCAGGACCCTGAGATCATGACCAGAGCCAAAGGCAGAGGCTTTAACCCACTGAGCCACCCAGGCACCCCATACAACATTTTAATAGCAAAAAGGAAACCCATGGAATAGGAATAAAAGTTTGCAAAACATATATCTGATAAGGGGCTAATATCCAAAATATATTAAAAAAAGAATTTCTCACTAAACAGAAAAAATACATGATTATAAAATGGAAAATGGACCTTCGTAGGAATTTGTCCAGAAAAATATACAAATGGCCAAAAAGTATATAAGAAGTGGTGGAACATAACTAATCATCAGGGAAATGCAAATCTAAGCCATAAGTGGAGCAGCTGTATGGAAAACATTATGGAGGTTCCTTAAAAATTAAAAATTAAACTACCATATGATCCAGCAATCCCACTTCTGAGTATATATCCAAAGAAAATGAAATCAGGATCTTCAAGAGATATCTGTACTACCATGTTCATTATAGCATTATTCACAATAGCCAAAATATGCAACAATTTAAGTTTCTACTCACAGATGAATGGATAAAGAAAATGTGGTATATTCATTCAATATTCATAAAATAGCCCTAAAAAAGAAGGAAATCCTGCCATCTGTGATCACATGGATGAACCCTGAGGACATATGTTAAATAACATAAGCCAGTTGCAAACAAGACAACTACATGATTTCACTTATATAAGGTAAATTGTCAAACTCACAGCATCAGAGAATAAACTGTGGTTGCCAAGGGCTGGAAGAAGGTGAAAACGATGAGTTCTTGTTCAACAGGTATATAATTTCAGTTACGTAAAATGAGAAAATTCTAGAGATCTGTTGTAATTACAGTGCTAATAGTTTAGAATGCTGCATTGTGCACCTACAAAATTGTTAAGAGGGTAGGAAACATAAGTGTTCTTTAAAAACAAGTACATAGGGGAAGGGAGAGAACACTGAATGGGAAGAAATCAGAGAGTGGGACAAAGCACCTAAGACTTGACTTCTGGAAACAAACTGAGGGTTACAGAAAGGGAGGAGGATGGGAAGATGGGAAAATTCGGTGATGGGCTTTCAAGGGGGCATGTAATATGACGAGCACTGGATGTTATATTCAACTAATGAACCACTGAACATTCTATCAAAAACTAATGATGTACTATACCTTGGCTAACTGAATTTAAATTAACAAATAATTAAATAAAATAAAACAAAATACACACACATGCACACACACGCACACACAAACTACTATAAAAAAACATAAAGGCGCAAGGAAACTTTTAACAGTGATGGATATATCTATTATTCTGATTGTGGTCATGGTTTCACAGATAAATGCTTATGCCCTAAATTATGAAGTTGCATATTTTAAATATGTGCAGGATTTTTTTTTCTTTTCCTTTTTTGTATATCATCTGCACTTTAGCAAAGCTGTTTAAAAGAAGGAAAGTAAGCAACAAACATGGTTTAGCTAGTGGGCTAGCTGGAAACAAACAAACAAAACAATGAGAAGTCCTTAGTTTTGCCAATTATAATTTATATAGAAATGTTTAATTCACAAAGATCAAAAGCAACATTCATATATGCTTAAAAATTTAAGGACTCATTTGCTTCATAAAATATGCAAAACTAAATGTGAAGAAAACTTATTTACTTTTCTGTTTAAATGAACCACCTTGCTTTTGATTGATTTCATGTTCTCCTGCATATTTGGATATTTATTTGCTCTAAGATTTATGGGATAAAGTTGTCATCATGCCAATTCTTTAAGAGTCTCAAATCTATGCATGGACCATAAATACCAGTTATAATTATATATCAGTAATTATTTTATTAAACAAATTTATTTTTGAAGTGTATTTAAGGATTCCTAAATTACTTTAAAGCTTAAACTTTCATATAATTTCGTATAACTTTAAATCTTAAAATTTCGTATAATTTCGTATGATTAGAAATAGTAAAAGGAATGTGATTTTGTTATAAATGGTGGGGACATTATTTTTTTCTGCCTCAGCTTCACTAAATCCAAGATCATACACCAGAAGGTACATTAAAATTAAAACTATATATTTTTAGCAAAAAACAACTTAATTAAAAAGTGAAAAAAGAAACATATATTTCTCTGAAGATGACATACAAATGGCCAGGAGTTAGTGACAAATTGCTCAATATCAGTACTGATCAGGAATGCAAATAAAAGCCACAATGAGATATCACCTCACAACTGTCTAAAAGGCTATTATCAAACAGAAAATAAGCAAAATGACAAGTATTGGTGAGGATGTGGCATAAAAGGGAAGTCTTGTACAGGGTTGCTGGGATTATAAATTGGTAGAGTCTTATGTAAAACAGTGTGGAGGTTCCTCTAGAAATTCAAATTAGAACTACCATGTGATCCAGATATCCGACTTCTGAGTATACATCCAAAACACTTGAAATCAGAATTTTAAAGCAGTATGTATGATTTTATTTTTAATTAATTGTGCAAAACATCCAAAGGACAATTAAGTAGAGACCAAAGCTGTTCAAAATTGACCCCTATATTTTATTTTCTTGGATAATCTCCTTCCCATGATTTTCTTCAATTTATTATTCTAAAGTTTGTAGGTTATGTGTTGAACATGTAGATTTACTATTTAATATCCCATAATTTCTCCCTTCTTTATCATAGCTGTATGTTTTTGTTCTACTTTTTGGAATGCTTTTAAAATATATCTTCCAAAACCAGTTATTTAAAAAAGAGGAACAACAATTTTGTTTTATTTTCTAGGAACTATGCTTTGTGTCTCTGATTTTTTTTGTGTGTGAGTGTGTATACTTTCTTGTCTGTGTCACAGATTAAATCTGCTCTATTATCTCTCTGAAAATTAAAAGATATGAATCTTTTTTCCAGATATTTCACTTCTGTATTTCTAATGAGTTACTTTTTTGTGTTTCTGTTTGTTTGCTAGTTTTAGGTATCATTGTTTCATACTGGGACATTTCCTCAAAATGTAGGTGATTTTTGGTTACTCTTTTACATTTAATGTTACCCAAAAGATTCAATGGAAACTCTGTATATATGATGCTTTCAATGACTGACTTTATTGAAAGGAAAGCCACTAGGTTTTTGGGAAGAACTCCTGATCATTAGGTCCTTTGTCTGATTCAATTTCCCGTAAGAAAAATCTTAGCCAAAATCTTTTTTTTTTTTAAAGATTTTATTTATTTGTCAGAAAGAAGAGGAAGAGAGAGTAAGCACAGGCAGACAGAATGGCAGGGAGAGGCAGAGGGAGAAGCAGGCTCCCTGCCGAGCAAGGAGCCCAATGTGGGACTCGATCCCAGGACGCTGGGATCATGACCTGAGCCGAAGGCAGCTGCTTAACCAACTGAGCCACCCAGGCGTCCCTCTTAGCCAAAATCTTATCAGGAAAATTATGTTTGCCTATTTGAAGAATTTGGAAAGATGAAAGAAGTCTCAAAGTCCTTACTTCTCATATGCTAGGTTCTATTATTCATGCCGTTGTGAATAATGTTGCTAAATCTAGCGTCTCTGGCTTAATGTCTATATTACCTGAAGGGAAAATTCCACAAAGAATTAACAAATACTTTAAATATGTGTTGGGAGTGATTATAGAAACAGTTTTTCAGTATTTTCAATTTGCTCAGAACAAAATTTGACTCAAAATGTGGAATTTATTTAAATTATAATAAAGTCATTTCAATAGAATTCTATAATATTCCACATTTTGTAATATAAGAAAAATCATTATTTTCTATTCTGGGTCTTAATTTGCATTAACAGGGTTTTCTAATAGTTTAAGAGCTAAAAATATGCAAATAATATTTTTTGAAAGCAGAAGAGCTCTTTAACCTTCTGTACCTTTTCGTTTAAGAGACTACACACATTATTATAAGTTATAAAACAAGTTACCACAGAACAGTTTAGTTATAATGAAATTTATGTAAAAGAGAGAAGTAAATTCAGAAAAAAATCCAAGTATGTTTTTCTTCCTCTCTTCTTCCCTACTTCTTCTTCTTATTATTATTTTGCTTTTACACATTTGATACTAGTATTTTCTGAAAGTTAACATGTATTTAAAAAGGAATTATGCATCTAAACTCTCATTGGGAATATTAAAATCTTAGCTATAAAATAAGATTCTTAAATCTTAATTAAAAGGTTATTTTTTTCCTGTTAAAGATTTGTATTTATATAACCAAAATAACCCTTTTATACCCTGGACACTAAAAAAAAATAATAATAAAAGAAATAGGGACTTATGAGTTATTATTAAAACAACCTCTCCTGAATCTTACCTGTTGAATTATCTATAGTTTGAAAGACTAAACAATTATTCAACCAATAATTAGTCAGTTAAATTCACTGAGCTGTATTCCAAAGCTAGCCATAATTTAACAGTAGAAATTTTGATACTTCAGAAACATTCAGTATCTAAATATTTCTATTAACCACACTGAGGTTATCAGAGATAACTGCGGAGATCACATTCAGAACTTTCTCAGGTAACTGAAGCCTTCTCCTTTACTATAGTAAGTAGCCAATATTACACGTAAATTTAACATGTATAGTATTATAGATAATATATATGCATACTAAATATATGCATATAATATATGCATTTTATATTTCTGTTGGAATATGCTGTATACATACATATGTGAATAATAAGAACAATAAGAATAATATAAAGCACTACCATTTTTATTTCCCTTACTATGGACCCTTACTAACCATTTTCTTTTGTTTTAAGGTTCACAGTGCCTTTATTCATTATAACTATTCATGACAGAAAACAAATATCCATTAACAAGAGAATGATATATACATATGAGGAAATATTAGTCAGCAACAGCAACGAAAAGTAACCAACTACCACTTTACACAAAATGGATGAATTCAAGTACATTATAGTGAATGAAAAAGTTAGACAGCCAAAAATGCATATTGTATGGTGCCACACCTTCTAGAATAGATAAAAATCATCTGTAGTTAAAGAAACTCCAGCAATGACTGCTTCAGTGCTGAAGAGAAACTGGGAAAGAATAGGAGAGAATTCAGAGGTATGTGGGCTATCCTTTTAAATTACTAGATGATTAGCATTTTATTCAGGATTTTGGCCTCTTGGTTAATAAGCGATATTGGACTATAAATTCCTTTCTTTCTCTCTGGTTCTTTCTTTTTTATTTAATTTTAGGTAGTTAACATACAGCGCAATATTGGTTTCTGGAGTAGAATTCAGCGATTCATCATTTACAAAAAACACCCAGTGCTCATCATAACAAGTGCCCTCCTTAATACCCATCATCCATCTAGCAAATCCCCCACCCACTGCCCTCCATCACCCCTCAGTTTTTTCTCTATGGTTAAGAGTCTCTAATCACTTGTTTCACTCTCTCTGTTTTTTTCTGTTCCCCTCCCCATATGTTCATTTGTTTTCTTTCTTCAGTTCCACATTATGAGTGGAATCATATGGTATTTGTCTTTTCTGACTGACTTATTTCAATTAGCATAATACACTCTAGTTCCACCCATGTTGTTGCAAATGGCAAGATTTCATTTTTTTAATGGCTGAGTAATATTCCATTGTACGTATATGTATATGTGTGTGCGTGTGTGTGTGTGTTACATATATACCACTTCTTTATCCATTCATCAGTTGAAGGACATTTGGACTATCTCCACAGTTTGGCTATAAACACTGGAGTGCATGTACCCCTTTGATGTGTATTTTTGTATCCTTTGGGTAAATACCTACTAGTGTAACTGCTGAGTTGTAGGGTAGTTCTATTTTAACCTTTTGAGGAACCGCCATACTGTTCTCTGGAGTGGCTGTACCAGTTCACCTTCCCACCAACAGTGCAAGAGGGTTCCCCTTTCCCCCCATCCTGGCCAACATCTGTTGTTTCCTGTGTTGTTAATTTTAGCCATTCTGACAGGAGTGAGGTGACATCACATCATAGTATTGATTTGTACTTCCCTGATGATGAGTAATGTGGAACCTCTATTCACATGTCTGTTAGACATCTGGATGTCCTCTTTGGAAAAATGTTAGGAAAAGATATTCTTTTCAAAGAAAAATGTTGTCATGACTATGAAAGGGAAGTGCTAAGAATATAGAAAACTACAATCCCCATCTTCTACAATTGGAACCCAAATGATAATGTATAACATGGTAAATAAAGATGCAACAGTGCATGACAAGAGTTAAAACAATGAAAAGTAGTGCCTCTAGAAAGTGGGATGATTTTCAGAGTAAAAGAAGCCAGTAAACATACATTACTGATTTTTTTTTTTAAAGACTGTATTTATTTATTTGCAAGAGAGTGGGAGAGAGAGCAAGAGCACAAGCAGCGGGAGCAGTAGGCATGAGAGGGAGAAGCAGGCTCCCTGCTGAGGAGGGAGCCTGATGAAGGACTCAATCCCAGGACCCCAAGATCATGACCTGAGCCAAAGGCAGACACTTAACCAACTGAGCCAATTAGATGCCCTTGCTATTGATTCTTTACAAGCTCACTGCACTACATGACTTTAACACTGTGTATATTTATCACTCAAATATGAAAAAAGCAACTTAAAAGTACAACTGAGAAAAAAAGGCCCTTAATTTATAAAACAAGTAAGCACAGGACAGATAAAGTGAAATAAACTTCATGTTTAAAGGTAGTGAAAATACAAACCTATGTATATGTCTATGTATAGCTAGTAAAAACACCCAAACCCACACAGGGAAGCAATTTTAATGGCACTTAGGATGTTTTACAGCTCACATGAAAAGGCTAACAAAGAGGACTGGATTGGGACATAGAAATTATAACATTTGTCTCCTTTAAGTTTTTAAAAACATATAGATACAATATATTCTTATCAAAGGAGATGTAAAAATAAGTGTTTAGGGTGCCTGGGTGGCTCAGCTAGTTAAGTGACTTCCTTCGGCTCTGGTCATGATCCTGGAGTGCCTGCATCAAGTCCTGCATTGGGCTTCCAGCTCAGCAAGGAGTCTGCTTCTTCCTCTGACCTTCTCCCTTCTCATGCTCTCTCTCTCTCTCTCTCTCAAATAAATATAGAAATAAAATCTTTTAAAAAATTAAAAAATAATTGTTTTACTTGTCATCATTTGAAAATTATTTTTATGAACATGATTTGCATCCAGTTTAAATTGCGATGAAAAGGAATAAATGTGTTCTACTTCCTCTCCCCCAAGCCATTGAGGGAGATGATGACTCCTTTTTGGAAGTGATTAAGAAAAACAGAATGAGTCACAAATGCTAGAAGTTAAACAGAGCTGAAATGGTAAATTATTTCAGAGCAGATGTTTAAAGGAAATGAAACCAACATCTGAGAAGAAATAACGGGTATTAGAGAACTGGAATAATATTTTCAGTGACTTTTTCTTTAGTGTACTTTTGACAGACACAACCTGCCAAGTCACTAACTGGGTAGAAACTGTTGCTTTAGAAAGTGGTCCAGTTTCATTCTTCTGCACGTTGCTGCCCAGTTTTCCCAACACCATTTGTTGTAGAGACTGTCTTTTCTCCATTAGACATTCTTTCCTGCTTTGTCGAAGATTAATTGACCATATAGTTGGGGGTTCCTGAAACTAATAGTAGTTACTGACACCTACCCTCTGAAAAATACTTCCCATAAATAGAACTGAAATATTAAAAATGATTAATATCCCTATTTTGTGTATTAACAGACTTATAAATAGAAATGCTTTATGAGGGGCGTCTGGGTGGTTCAGTCAGTTAAGTGTCTGCATTCAGCTCAGGTCATGATCCTCCACATACATGGAGCCTCGCATCAGACTCTCTGCTCCTAGGGGAGCCTACTTCTCCTCCTCCCTCTGCCTGTTGTTCCTCCTCCTCCTTGTGTGCTCTCTCTCTGTCATATAAGTAAATAATATCTTTTAAAGAATGCTTTATTAGTTGGCTATGATTTTATAGTCACTTGAATAATTTTAGGGGACATTTCAATTTCACCTCTTTTTTCTCCAAGACCAAAACTTGTCCGCAGCACTATGTTGCTTTATACACTTAGGATAATTCTGTTTTTGTTTTTTTGGGAGAACACTGTCAAATAAAAAATGTGTAAGTAAAAAGCAAATTTTGTAAATATCTAATTTTATTAATTCTGAATATATGCTTAAAGGTAACGCAATGTCACCTAATTCACCTATCCAAACATTCATAGCAAAGAGTTAATAGATGGGTACTTAAAGGAAAATCTTATCCCTTCTTCATTCACTGAAAAACAAAACAAACTTAACCATTACCTACTGTGGTAAGGCAGAATAATGGGCCTCCAAATATATACATGTCCTACTTCTCAATATATATGCATGTGTAAAGTTATACGACAATGGAGAATTAAAGGTGCAAATGAAATTAAGGTTGATGATTAGGGGCCCTGAGATGGGAAGATTATCCTGGATTATCCAGCTGGGTGTAATATGATCATGAAGTTCCCTATAAGTGGAAAAGGAAAGCAAAAGAGAAAGGACCAGAGAGACAGTACTGTGATGAATACTCAATTCAATGTTGATCCAGATATAGTGCAGAGGAGGACTGGAGCCATGAACCAAGGAATGTGGGCAGCTTCTTGAAGCTGTGAAAATCTAGGAAATTGGCTCTCCCTGCAGCCTTTGGAAAAAACACAACCCTGTCTGCTAACACCTTGGCTTTAGCCCATTTGTACTCATTTTGGACTTTCAAACTCTAGAACTATACAGTAATAAACTCGTGTTTTCCAGCCATTAAATTTGTGGTAGTTTCTTATAACAGAGATAGGAAACTATGACACCTGCTACAGGAGAGATAAAACTTCATCTTAGAAAAATTTTTGGCTGATGCTGTAACAAAAAGATTAATAAGAGGAAACCCCTCCATTAACGTGCAGTGGACATGATACAGGAGAAACCTAAACAAAAAGTAACACAAAGTGGGAGCTCACAACTCCAGCTTATATAACATCTTCAACAAAGAACAATAATTTTATAGAGAAATGCCAGGTAGAGGAAAATTGAAGTAAAGTATGTTTGCCGATTCCTCTGGTGCCATCTCTGTGCTGATAATCTGTCTCCACTATAGGGAAAATTTACACCCTTCCTTAGGCAAAAAGGGAGAGAGTAGAGGAAGCTTTTCTTGTATTTTCTGCTTCTTTATACTGCCTTCAGTTTAAAAGAACCTTTAATGTCAATAAATTTAAGGGTAACGAATTCTGGTTTCCTTCACTACTGTATGATAGTATCTTTGCTAGGTGTTAGCAATGGATGATGAAACAAAGAGAGAAAAGGCTTCTTGTCCTGAAAAAGCTTAAATTTTAGTATCACTAAAGGAAATTTTAAAAAGAAAAAAACAAAATTAGATCCAAAGTAACTATCAAGGGAGGGGCACCTGGGTGACTCAGTCCTTTAAGCATCCTATTTTTTATTTCTGCTCAGATCATGAACTGAGGCTCCAGAGATGAAGCTCCAAGTTGGGCTCCAAGCTTAGAGGGAAGTCTACTTGAGATTTTCTTCCTCTCCCTCTGCCTCTCCTCTCTCTCACTAACTAAAAAAGATAAATCTTAAAAAAAAAGTAAGTATTAAGGGAAAGGGTGAAAGAAAAAGACTCACTCAGAATATGTCTGCAGTCTGCAGTGAGCTACAATTTCAGAAGACAACACGGGCACTGATAACTATAAAATAGGAGTCAACTATGTTCAGAATATTGTAAAATAGTATTTCTAAGACAGAACAGTGAGTTCACGGATTATAAAGAGTAGAGAGGCTTGATGCGTAGAGAACAGAATTATGGTATTTTGACAGAAAGAGCTTACCAAGTAAAGGGTGGAAGCTGATTTTGGAAAAATCTTAAAAGCTAGGGTAGGTAGTTTAGACTTTAAAAAGAACAATGAAAATCATCTAGGGATTTAACAAAGGGAGTAATATTATCATATATAAATATTTTTAAGATGACTTCCTGCAGATGGGTAATGCTGAATGGAACATGAATAAAAGCAGTTTTGTAGAAGAGTATGGTGGCTTTGATTAGCTTAATTGCAGTAAAATGCAGAGTCAAATAAAAATGAGACAGGGCAAGAACTGCTAATGGAATGGATGGGGGAGGAGAAAGATGAAACAAGGATGAGTTATTATTAGGTTTCTAATTAACTGGACAGATGCCAATGCAATTTACTAGAATGGGAGATATTTGCTAAGGAAGTTTTGGGAGCAAACTATGGAGTTTCATTTTAATAAGTTAACCTTGAGAGGATTAGTAAAAATCTACATTAAAATATTAAGTAAGTTATTCAACCCTGTAACCATATATCTGTAGACATGCATACACAGATAAATCGAACACATACATGCAATATATATGTAATACCTAAAATTGTATATATGTATGCTTACATATCTGCATATGCATATATAATTTAATATATATTATATAACATACATATATAATTTAATATACATATATAATTTCATGAATTAGGCTACTGCATTTTATTTGGGATTTTTAAAAGATAAATTTACTTTGGCAATGTTACTAATGGTAATTATTAAAATAATTTATTGAGTTTATTAGTAATAGATTCTTCAGGCTAGAGTTAATGTACTGTTATCACAGTGTCAGTTTCTAATATGTATCATGTATGGGGAAAACAGATACAACTCTAAGTGAGCTGTAAGCTTAAATTTTTTATTATAAGATTGTAAACATTTCTTAGAACAAGTTAAAAACAAACAAAAAAAAACACTGATGTTCCAGAAATGTTTTTGATGTTATCAAAATAGATTATAAATATATATTTTAGATATCAAGACAGATAACACATTGAATTCCAATAAAATTGTAGGATAACTGCTCTGTAAATATTCATTAATATGCTTACTTTTCTATCCAAATAAGCACTAATTGTTAAGTGCTTTGAATTCTCAAAAGCATTTGTGTCCTGTCAAGTTTTCTGCCATTGGCATGTGGCATATGGTGTTAATCAAATTTCATCAAGGCTAAATTAAAGATATTTATGGCTTATGATTATAATTTTACAAGTGTGAAACATCTGTCACAAGCCAGGGAGATCAGCCTAGGATTTGTATATAAAACCACAGGAATGGATGAGATAACTCAACCATAAAGAGAAAGGAAGGAAGAAAGGTAGGCAGGAAGGAAGGAAATTAGGTTGACTGGAAGGGAAAGAAAACTCTGGACTGGAACCCGATGAGCTTCTTCACGGTAAGATATTGGGTAAAGTACAAATGTCAAATGAGGTAGGAGGAAAATCCCAAGAAACCAGTGTGATTTAATCCAATATAAAGTCATGAGATAGTCATTCTCCATATTAAATACAGAGTTAAACTAAAAGAGGACAGAAGTCTACCAAAATGTAAACAGTGGTCTGCAAGATTTCATTCCCTGAGATGGAAAGTCTATGGAATTCCCCATAAGTGACAATGGGGAAAAGGTAGGTTGCTGACAGAGTGCAGGATCTAGGCATAGTTTAGCTCAGTAAGTGAAGACACTTTTGATCCTGCCTGCAGTGCAGGCACAGTTAGTTGTTTGCCTATGCTGAAGAGAGAAAGAAGAGACACCTGTGCAAATGAAAACTAGGCCTGATAATTGACTTCTGACATAATCACTAATATATCAATTTCATTTTTGAATTACATAACTACCTTTTCCAAGAGGGAATAATTTATGTCTTGGGACAATTTCTTAACCTAGTGAAATGGAATAAAAATTTCAATAGTTTTTCATTATTTGTAAGCTAAAACTTACACTCTTAATTTAGGATTCAGTATTCTTCACAGCCCCATCTTAGCTTTAACTGAAAACATCCTCCTGTTATCCTTTACATGGATTTTGTAGCTACCAACTAATTACAAAAACATGTATTCTTAATCAAGTTTGACACCCTTATTCTCTTTGCTAACTACCTAAACACTAGTCATTTTAATAAACATTTTAAGATGAAGCGTAACCTTCATACAGAAAAATACCACTAATTAGAAATAAGCTCAATGAATTATCTCAAAGTGAACACATCATTTAAACTCCTTGCAGCTCAATAAATAGAACACTAGTTGCATACCACAAAAGTCTCCTTGCCTTCCTTTCCCAACACTATGCTATTTCTCCTCTCCAGTAGACACAATACTAAATCATAATGAATTTTTACTAGTTTTCAGCTTTTTGTAAGTAGATTCATAGAACATTATTTTGTGAATGCCTTTTTTAATCAATGTTTGTGGCTTTCATGTACGTTATATTGAATGGTAATGTTTTCATTTATTTGTATTGCTCTACAGTTTTTCACCTAATAATTGTACCTCATTTTATCTACTCAAATCTGATGGGCAGTTGCAAATAATATTGTGATTAATATCTATGTATACAATGAGTATAAGTATACATTTAAATTGAGATACAAGCTGTCTAAATTACCTGACATTCAAAGATTCAGGGAAAGGTATCCCTGGCTGAATACCATAAAATTAACAAAATGTGAATACAATAAAGAGCTGGTTATCATCACAAAACAAAATACACATACATGCACACACACATCTATTCACAAAGGGGAGACTAGTAAGACATAAAGTTATAAAAGCAGATAGGACCCACATTTTGTGGGTCTTCTCTATGGTAAATGACCATGCATTTCAATGAGAGATGTTAAAAGATTTTTTAAATCACTTTATAGAGGTATGACTAATATACAAAATGTTTCAGTTACAGCATACACTATAGTCCTGGCTGAGGATCATGATGATTTGTTCTGTGTAGTTACAGTGAAGAGGTAGGGTAAAATGGATTGATTAGTGAGGTATCATTGATAAGTTAATTGGTAGGAGACAAATTTGAAGAACAAAAGAGTCATCAGTGACAACTCTGAAGTTTAAATTGAGCAATGAGACAGATGTAGTCCCTATTTCCCAACGACGGGGAGGTTCAGAATTGATGATGGGCAAACTAAGGCAAAAAAAAAAAAAAAATTGGTGACTTTAAGAAAAAATTTCAAATTACTCATATAGGAGATAACTTGGCATTTGAATCAACAGAAGAGAATGGATAAGGGAGAAAGCTATATATATTGCCCACCTATTGTAGGAGAAGAATAAATGAAACAAGATGGGATTGGGAGGGAGACAAACCATAAGTGACTCTTAATCTCACAAAACAAACTGAGGGTTGCTGGGGGGAGGGGGTTTGGGAGAAGGGGGTGGGATTATGGACAATGGGGAGGGTATGTGCTTTGGTGAGTGCTGTGAAGTGTGTAAACCTGGTGATTCACAGACCTGTACCCCTGGGGATAAAAATATATGTTTATAAAAAATAAAAAATTAAAAAAATATATTAGTTACTGTTACAGTGTTAGAAACTTTATAAATATATTATTTATTTTGAAACAGTTACTCAGTGTAGCTAATAAGAGGGTTAATAATATGTTGCTTTTAAAAAAGCTTAATATATTTTTCATGACCTGTTTTTCTTATAAAATCTGATGAGTCTAGATCACATATAGTTTTCTGGGATATTAATTATATTTTGCTTGTCTCTCCAAGTGTCTTCTCCCTGTGACATCATGGGACTCTTCTATAATAATGTTCCAGTGTGATTACTTTGAAAAAGAGATGACTAGAGTGCAAATTAACAGCCACAGAGAAAGGAGTTTGGTGCCAGGACAATCGTGGATATTCTAGTAAGGGTGAAGCACAGTCTTTGCAGGAAGTACAATATCTATTATGTTCTGTTTTATGTCAAGGAAACATAGATAACAATTCAAAGATTTTGATTTTTTTCCCCTTAGAAATGAATCAGATTCCAGAATGTAAGGTAAAGGAGCAGATGTCTAGAATATTTTCCAGTTTCCATTAAAATAATAAGGTATTTAAAAAACTTTATATGGAGGTCTTTAAATCATTAGTAATAATGTGAATATCTGCTTGACATAAATATACACCCACAGTTTAATAAAATGGTAACTTAGTGTCATTCCCCATATAATAAAAAAATGAAACTATAGTGTCATAAAGTAAACAAACAGAATTGCAATTAAAATGAGATTATGTTATATTACTATTTTTGTTCCTGTTTTTACTACTTCACATGAGTATAAGATTTTTATTATTGCCTTAATATGTTTACATATTTTGATTAGTTTTTTTAACCTCTCAGAGCCCACTCCAATGACTTCTTTTTTAAAATTTTTTTCTAAATTCCAGTTAGTTAACATGCGGCATAATATTTGTTTCAGATATATAATATAGTGGCTCAAAACTTCCATACAATATCTGGTGCTCAGATTTTTCTGTAATCCATCACTTTTTTCATCATTTAGTTGAAAACTCATACATTTGAGTGTTTTTGTTTTGTTTTGTTTTTTTATTAAAGATTTTATTTATTTGGTTTGTGAGAGAGTGAGAAAGAGAGAGGGAGTGGGGAGAGAAGGACAAAGGGAGAAGCAAACTCCTGGTTGAGCAGGAAGTCTGAAGCAGGGCTCTGTTCCAGACTCCAGGATCATGACCTGAGCCTAAAGCAGATACTAACTGACTTAGCCACCCAGGCAGCCCACAACTCATACATTTGATAAAATACTATTGTTATCAAATATTACTAGCAATAATTATGAATGCATGATTTGTAAGCCTTATTTTTGCTCTCTGGAATAGGTTGTTAATATAATTTGATGTCTCAAATTTTGTGTATGTGCTTAAATATAATTTATGATGATAAAATAACAAAATCAATAAATTTGTTGTCATAGTATTTTTTTTTTTAAAAATCAGGTTTTGTATGAATAAAGAACAAGAATTTTACAACTTGGTTTGAACTATAAGATGACTGAGAAGCATTACCAATGTAAATACTGCTAACGATCAGGCTTTTTATGTTAAAAAATAGTATATAATTCCAATAGCCCAACTATATTTGTTTGTATAGTATGCCAATAAGTGTGCTTGTGTGTAGCTTCAGAATTTACAAATTACTCTCACATAATGATAGAATAAGATTTTGATCTATTAACTAATGAGCATTCATTTTCATTCATTCCTTTCACTCTATGCCACTTCCTGCCCCTAGATCTTCTGGACCTTCTAGACTTCGGTTTTTTGTGAGAGTGAAAGAAGTTCTTAACTTTTAATGTTTTAAAGATAGAACCAGGGAGGTTAAGAATATGGAAATACAGGGACGCCTGGGTGGCTCAGTTGGTTAAGCAGCTGCCTTTGGCTGAGGTCATGATCCCAGCGTCCTGGGATCGAGTCCCACATCAGGCTCCTTGCTCGGCAGGGAATCTGCTTCTCTCTCTGCCTCTGCCTGCCATTCTGTCTGCCTGTGTTCACACTCTCTCTCTCTGACAAAAAAAAAAAAAAAAGAATATGGAAATATATATTTTATACACAAACACACACACACATACATATCCTAAATTTGAGACAGCGTTTGCCACTCTCCTTCTCATGAAAAGCTTTAATTTACTTTTTTTAAATGATTTTATTTATTTGAGAGAGAGAGAGACAGATAGTAAGAGACAGCATGAGTGGAGAGAGCACTAGCAGGGAGGAGAGGGAGAAGCAGGCTCCCCACTCTGTGGACTTGATCCCAGGACCCTGGGATCATGACCTGAGCCAAAGGCAGACATTTAACCAACTGAGCCACCCCCATGCCCCTCACTAAAAGCTTTTAAAAGGAGAAATTTTCTTGTCTTAATGAAACAAAGTAGTCAAGCGGACATCAGAACATGCTGAAAATGGACTAGGTCTCAAGAGAACTGCTTTCTCCTTCTCTAACTTGCAGCTAATCTTTTAAAGAATAGTTTGTAGATGGAACAAATAAAAGGCACTATTTGGGAAACCTACTCAACAGGGTTATTATAAGAGCCTCATTTTCTAATTAAAATATAGGAGAACAGGTAAACCTCACAAAGAAGAAACAACATCCAGGCTAAAATACAAATAGTATAGGTTATGTAAGATGATTATGTACAGTGTATAAGCATATGAAGTGAAAGCAAATGTAGTCCTTGTACAGCTCAGCAAGGAAAAAAGAACTAGGTGATCTCTCCTTTTAACTAAAAGAATATGACACTGAGAACCAAGATAAAGGAGAGAATTTGTAGTTACAGTAAGTAGAATGTGGAAGTGCATGCAAGAATAAAAGAAATAGAGAGACAATGTGAGAATGCAAACATCTAAGTTGACAACAGCATGAGCAACCAGATACAAAGATGGACAACCTGGTGGATACTGAAGTATGACAACCAAGGACAAGAGATTAGATGGCCTCTTCCCACCTTGCTGTGGCATTTTAGCAACAATCATATAGGTGCTCCTAATAAGATAAAGTTAAGGGAAACAACAATAACAACATGTTGAATAGAATGACTTTTACTTTAAATTGTGACCAGAGTTTTTTTTTTTTTATTATTAAAACGAATCCCATCCCTCCATGAATCTGTATTAGTTATGAGAATATGAACTTTGACTTAAAATATGAATTTTTGTCTAAAGATTTTATTTATTAATTTGACAGAGAGAAATCACAAGTAGACGGAGAGACAGCCAGAGAGAGAGGGAAGCAGGCTCTCCACTGAGCAGAGAGCCCGATGCGGGACTCGATCCCAGGACTCTGAGATCATGACCTGAGCCGAAGGCAGCGGCTTAACCCACTGAGCCACCCAGGCGCCCCTTAAAATATGCATTTAATTGAAGAATGGTGAGATTAAATGATTTAAAAAGTTACAAACTTATACTTTAACAAAGGTAATGTTTAAACCCAGGTGTGTTCATAAGATGTAGTAGGAGGAGTCAACTGAAAGCCATTTTAGAAGACCAACTAGTATATATACTATATCTCATCTCCTAATTCACACCTTGTGCAATCCCATCTATTGAGTATGGACTGGACCTAGGGCCTACTGAATAAAATGTGATGAAAGTGATGAGGTATCACTTCTGAGGTAAGTTATAAAAGACTGATATTTCCATCTTCCTAACATTCTTTCTGTAGTTCTTCTTACATAATTCCCTGAAAAATAGGACCACTTTATCAGGGAGTGAGGGATTAAGTATGGCCTCCAACTCACCAGCCAGTGAGGAACTAAGATCAACAATCCAACAGCTACATGAGAAAGCTTGTAAGCAGATGCTTCCCCAGTCAAGCCTTCAAATGAGACCAAACATTCAGTAAATGTCTTGACCGCAGCCTCTCCGATATATGAAGCAAAGGACCCAAGTAAGCCACAACTGGATTCCTAACCAACAGAAAACTGTGAAATAATAAATGTTTTAAGTCACTAAAATTAAAATTAAATAATTGGGACAGGCCAGTCAGAGAAGCCAGACCAAGACCATGAGGGAGGGATGGAACCATGGTCAAGGTTCAGAGGGCAAAAGCACATCCAAACCCAGAGGGTAGGACAGGGGCAGTGAAGAGGGTGACAGGACAGAACCCAGGGTGTAGAGCACAGCCTTAAATAATAACAAACTTGAAAATCAATAATAAACTCAGTCTTCTTTTAACCATATTTCTAGAGCAAGATTCACTAGTGCAGTGCATTTTCCCAATGATAGAGAGAGACAATGACCCAGAATGATCAAGCACAACAAGTAAAGAAATTATCTAAGAGAGATTTTAACTATTGTAAGAAAGCTCAATTCCTGTGTTTTAATTTATTTATACTGATAGTGACCTATATCTAGTAATTTTTATTCCTTCCCATTCATCTTAAGTTGTCATTTACTATGAACTCTTAACTATGTTATGCATTATGAAAATGAATTGCTTACTTTTATTTTGAGCATAGAAAATGAAGTATCATATTAAGGAAAAATTGACCAGGAATCTGGAATTTATATCTATATTTTGACTTATGCACAATGACTAACACAAGTTAAAAAGCAAGGTAAAAAGGAATACCATGACATTTTTAAGCAAAAGATATCCTAGATATTTATATACCACTATACACTTGTTGAATATAGCCCTAAAAATCATTTTCACTTGTCACTTCTTTGAAATTATAGTATTTTATCATGGCACTCTTCATATTATTATATGCACTAATATAGAAGACCATAAATTTCTATATTAACAAAAATTTAAATAACTACATGTTAACAGAATTATTTCCCTATATAACCCATGTAATTTTATGTTTTTAAAAACAGTATTCTGAAAAGAAGTCCATAAGCTTTACCATATTGCCAAAAATGCCTACTGCAAAACAAAAGAAAGGTTAGAACTCTCCTTAAAGAAGGTAAGGAGAAGAGGGGAGGTAAGGAGAAGAAGAAAGTTTGGGAAAGAGGGAGGAGGAGAGGGAGAGGAGGAGGAAATGGGGAGGGAGAAAGCTGGGACAATGGGGAAGAAGACTGTACTGCTGATTCTTGTGTTCTTACTTTCCTTTACGTCTCTTATTATTGCCAGAAGGACTATCCATGGATAATATAATGGGTCTGAATTTTTTGGACTTTTAAGTAGATAGTATGAAAATCCCTTACTGCTGAACTGCACACAAAAGCTTTTCAAGGAGCTGCTCTACTTGGGGAAGCTCACTCAATGTATCTACACTATCTACACTCTGAAGGTATTTCTCACATGGGTAATGGTTAAGTGAAAGTCTAATATTTACACCAGTTCTCAAATTCTATGCCCAAGGAAGGAGTTCTTTAATCTACTCATCAGGTATTTATGGATAAGATCCTTATCTACTCTCTGTATTGGGTACTCTTCCCTGAAAATTGTTTTGTTCTCTTCTCTTCTTCCTTATCTCCCTCTATAGGTCTTCCCTTCCTCCTCCTCTTATTCCAGACTGAGCTCTGACTCTCCTATCTGTCTCTCTCTTTCCTCTTTCCCTCCCTCCCTTCTTTCATTTTTCTAAATACTACAGTCAAATTACTCTCAACATTATCTGAGCTAATATATGTATCTGGAGAAACATTTTTATAAATTATAGTTTTTAAGCTTTGTGCATCATAAAAGTGATGTTTTATAATTTACTGAAAAATCTTTTTATCTGAAGAGGTTTGTTATAAGTAGGTGTAGATATTGAAAACTCCAAGTACATTTTTTTCCTAATGCTATCTCTACAACAAATACATTATATGCATATTAGAAATACATACACCTATACTTGAGGTCTTCAAATGCTTCTGTAGATTCTTTACATGTCTTGAGTATGGTGGTTGCAATAAAATCTATGGTTTTTGTTCTAACAATATACATTTAAATGAAATATAGTAGAAGTTTAATTTATCTCTTTAGGTAACTACCTACAATCTGAAGCATTAGCAGCCTAATTATTTCCATTGTACATGTGTTACACTGATCTGCCACTATTAAATTCTTAAATCCTATGTTAGCAAGGCATTCTCAGTGTTTTTGATAAAAACTACAATAACTATAATAGAAACATTACCATAAAACTGTTGAGGAATCTATTACAGTCATTATCCCCCTTTAAAAAACAATCCAGTCTCCTAATTCTCCAAACTCAGGCAATGATAACATATTGTTTAATACATAACGATTTCAGATTTTTTATTAAAATTTTGTGAATTTTTCCTCTACCTCATTGTGAAGTTTGAAACACGTGCAAATATTTTCCCACAGGTTACTAAGAAGTATTTGATTTCTGTCTGATTTCCTGTAACATCATTTTGAGAATAACTTCAGCCCTCTTAAAATATTTAATATAGTCATTTTACTTCATTTTTTCCTAAAAGGATATTTTGTGAACATAGTAAGTCTGAAATTATACACATTTGTATGAAAATGTATTGAGTGTGAATCAGCAAAACATGTGATGTTTATAATTAGACATTATATCCCTCCATTCTCAAAATATGACACTCACTAAAAGCTGAAGCTTCTTCATATCTTTTTCCTCTTGCTACAAACTATTATTTGTTTCCATTCTTTCCTTCTCTGTGCCTGATATTTACCATTTACTATATTTTTCTTATGTGGTTATTTTCTGAGTGATGAGTGAGTGTAATGCTTTTATGCCATTCTCCTCTACCAGAAAATAATTTCAAATATTGAACTTGATCATGCTGTCAATGCAGACTTATTTGAATTCTATTTAGTGGATTTTATTTGCAAAGCTATTAGGTCCCAGATCCTGTATTTAACATCCTTTTTTAAAATTAAAAATGTAACATTAACTTATCATATAAGAGCTTACACATATGATGCACATGTTTGTAGGAAAAACAGATATATATAGGAATAATAAAAGTATATTTATAGAGGAAAGTATATGAAACTCAATATGGGGCTATATCAAGCTTCACTGAAACCTAAAAAAAGAAATTCTTTAATTAAAATGAGGAGCAGAAGTCCATTACAAAGTGAAAATATATTTAACATTCATTGTGAACAATAAAATTAAAAATTATTGCAAAAACATACTGAATTTTTCATGCATTCAATGAAAGTTATATTTGTATAAATATTTGTATATTTGATTCTTGCATCAAAGTATGAATCTAGTCATGATTATCTGTTTATTTTTTTTTAACATTACAGTGTAAAACAATGTTATCAAGTTTTGTATTTCATGTTTGACTTTTTCATGAAAATCATAAAGGAACCTTTTTTTCCCAGAAATAATCAAGAGAGGCTTCAACTGTCTAAAGAACTTTATTATCCTTCTTTTTTTAATGTATCTACCTGTTATTTTCTCCAATTTTTTCTTTTACCATGACTTTTAACCCTTCTCTAGGACCACTCTTTCATATTCTTGATGAAATACTGTTTTGGAGCTGTAACTGTAATTTTACTTTGCATATGATTTACACTGTATATTTATTATAAATCCCAGAATAAGCAAGTGACTGATTGACAAACAGACTGATGTTACAGGAAAGGAACAGAAATCATACTTCGGAAAAAAAGATGTTCTGGAGCAGTCTCATTTAGCAAGTTGCCATTTAATAAAATTTGCTTATTATGACTCTTTTTTTCTTTTTTTTCAATGCACGGTGGCACTCAAGCAAGCAATCCTTGCATAATAAGGATCCATGTAGTTAGAATCAGAAAGTAGTAGGTTGAGACAAAAGCAGGGCACGAGATTCCAGACAGATGGGGTAAAATAAGAAAAGCCACAGATAGTATAATGTGTTTGTAAAGCAAATTATATAAATACTGTTACATAATGATTATGTACATAATAGCAGAAATGCATAATGAGGTGCTAGAGATGAAAACAGAAGCAACTCATATGTACTAAAAAGAATGTATTTCATCATAAAGGGAATGAAAACCACTAAAAACCTTTGAACCAGGAATGACTTGGTCAGATTGTGTTTAAGATAGAGACTTTGCTAGCAGGAAAGCAAATTGACCTAATGGGGAAAAACCAGAGGGAAATAGACAAGTTAGGGAGTTGCGGCAATCATTTGGAGGAGTGGTGTATTAGCTATGGTTCCACGACACATAAAATTAACCATCCCAGGCAGTCAGGACACAGATAAGGGGATTAATCTATTATGTAATGAAGAAGCAAAACAAGCAAGAGTTATTGACTATATGTCAAAAGTTTTAAAAAAGGAAGAGTTAAAGACAAATTTCTGATCAGACAGATTAAAAGATGATGAAGGCAGAGGAAGAAAAGTGAAGACAAACTGAAGCAACTGAACTGGGGCAGACATTGGCAGAGTCTAAAATGCCTAATGGAATAACAAATCATGAGATCTACAATAACATTGTTAAGATATTATGCAAAAGACAAAGGAAGAGTTCAGATTGAAGTATATTAGGAAGTGAGCACAGATTTAAAAAATGGTGCCTTCTGTTTTATGGTAAGCTATCCAGTGTACAGGGATATGGGAGGGTTCATTTTTTGTGTGTGTGGTGGAAGAAAGCCTGAGCATATTTCTAGATTAGCTTAAACAGCAAAAGAGCAATAGATCTAATGTGTTGAAAAAGGTTTTAAATGGGATAGGTATGGATTGGACTAGGAAAACCAGAAAGAGAAACTGGAAGAAGAGAGAGCCCTCTGAGGATACGTGTGTGTGTGTGTGTGTGTCATGTGTGTGTGTGAATGTGTATCTTTGAAGAATTTTTTAGTGCAAAATACTTAAATGGTACAGAGTCTGCCCAATGATTTTAAATTTATTGAAGGAAGTAGGAGACAGTTAAGCAGAGAAGTGCTAATATCAGCAGAAGAATGCAGATGTGAAAATATTGAAATACATGAAGGGACAAAATCATTAAAGAGTAGTACCAACTGCCCTGTACCAATTAGAAATCATTTATCTGAAGTCATCCAGCAGTACTGGAGTCTCTAAGAATTATTAACTTCTTGGACATAGAGCTGAAAGGCAGACTTTAAAACTGAATAAGTCTTAGAATTTTTCAAAGATATTTTCTCCTTTTCTTTAAGCAGACATATATGATATCCCTGTGCTTCATTTTGACATGTATCAATTGTAAATAAATGAATCCAGTTAAGATGATCTCTAAAGATGGCCATGCTGAATGGTAAATCAAATCTTGGTTTCATTTTTCTTAGACTCACTTTGCCTTCAGAGTAAGTGTGGGCACTAGACACTGATGCTAATATTGAGGACCAGAAAACAGAAGTAAATCCAACATAATAGGTGAAACTATATTTGTTATGCTCTCAGTGGGTATTGGTCTCTGAGAAAGGCTGCTTCAAATATGCTTTCTAAAAACAGTAGAATTAGATACAGCACAGGAATCATCTTGAGGGTGAAAATTCTTGCTGTTTTCATAGGAAACATGATAGAAACACAGACCTGAACAGAAACACCTTTCCAAAAATAGTGCTGCCTTCTGAGGATTTGGACTTTACAGTGAATGTCATCTTCTGTACAGAAGAGTACAAAGGACTATAAGGTTTTCACAGATGATTCCAAAAGTACAAAATAATGAAATAAGAATACAGAATCCATGTTGATAAACAGAAAAGCTAAAAACCCAAACCATCCAACTCTTCATACTCCTAACTTCTCTCTCTTTTTCTCTCATTTTTTCTCTCAAACACACACACATGAGGTGCAGTTAGAGAAAATACTCAATATTTAGATAAGATAATCTCTCATATATTTTGATTAGGGAAGCAGGTATGAGTGTGCACCAATCAATAAATAGGCCTTTGAAATTTTCCTTTTTATCACCATGGAAGTAACTTTCCCAGAAATTTCTGGGTGGTTTTATTTAAAATTACTACTAGATGCTTCTAAAGAGAAAAAACGGCCTGACTATTGTGTTTGCATTCTGTTGACACAAATGGCAACAGTAATAGTAGCTATCAACACCATATGATGATGGTTAATACAAGTTTCATCAACCCAAACCTGTGTGTTCCCTTCTCCACTACAATATCCTTTTTTATTTAGGACACTGTTTTTGTTTTTGTTTATTTTAATTTGTTTTTGTTTTGTTTTTTGTTTTGTTTTAGAAATGTGGAGAGAGAGAGTGGAAGGGCAGAGGGAGAGGTAGAGAGAGAATCTAAAGCAGACTCCCCACTGAGTGCAGAGCCCAATGAGGGGCTGGATCTCACAACCCTGAGATCATGACCTGAGCCAAAATCAAGTGTTGGATGTTTAAGGGACTGAATCACCAGGTCCCCATGACATTGTCTTAAATGCAAATTTCCCATCAATCATTTCTAGAACAGAACTTTAACACTACAGTTCAACTACCAAAAATGAATATGGCTCTACTGGTCATTTTAATTCAGCATTTGTTCTGATTGTTTGGTGCCTGTACCATATTGGTAGTTATGTACTTAATTTAAATTTCCTATAGCATGATCTGTACATTTAGATGTATTTAATAGCTCCTTTCCTCCAACTGACCAACTGTTCCAGAAGCTACTTTGAAACATCTTTTGATGATCAACAATAGTTTTCCCTGAACATTCCTCCTTGTTTTTATTAACCTATTACTATCACTATGGTTCTTATTTTCTGTACCACCTAAAGGATTTTGTTTTTTTTTTTTAATGCTGTATATAACTCAGAGTATGGAAGTGGCACTAGTATTATCCTTGCTTCCAAACACTATTTTTAAAATAATATTTTCGCATCATGTGATAAAAATTCTGTTTCCTCTGAGTATCATGTGGTGTTTCTATTGCATTCCCATGACCTTTATATAAGGATTATTGATTTACCTTCTGTAACCCTCTATCTTTTGATAGCTTAAGCTCCTGTATCAGATTCCTCTACTCTATTAAAATAAACAGCTCCAATTGGACATGAATAGACATTTCTGCAAGGAAGACATCCAGATGGCCAACAGACACAAGAAAAAGTGCTCCATATCACTCGGCATCAGGGAAATACAAATCAAAACCACAGTAAGATACCACCTCAAACCAGTCAGAATGGCTAAAATTAGTAAGGCAGGAAATAGCGGATGCTGGCGAGGTTGCAGAGAAAGGGGAACCCTGCTACACTGTTGGTAAAAATGCAAGCTGGTGCAACCACTCTGGAAAACAGCATGGAGGTTCCTTAAAAAGTTGAAAATAGAGCTACCCTATGACCCAGCAATTGCGCTACTGGGTATTTACCCTATAGATACAAATGTAGTGATCCAAAGGGGAACATGCACCTGAATGTTTATAGCAGCAATGTCCACAATAGCCAAACTATGGAAAGAACCTAGATGTTCATCAACAGATATGGATAAAGAAGAGGTGGTATACATATATACAATGGAATACTATGCAGTCATCAAAAGAAATGAAATCTTGCCTTTTGCAATGATGTGGATGGAACTAGAGGGTATTATGCTGAGCAAAATAAGTCAATCATAGAAAGACAATTATCATATGATCTCTCTGATATGAAGAATTTGAGAGGCAACGTGGGGCGGGTTGAGGGATAGGGAAGGAAAAAAAATGAAACAAGATGGGATCAGAAGGAAGACAAACCATAAAGTTCCCTTAATCTTACAAAACAAACTGAGGGTTGCTGGGGGGGAGGGGAGGGAGGGAGTGGGTGGTTGAGTTATGGATGTTGGGGAGGGTATGTGCTATGGTGAGTGCTATGAAGTGTGTAAACCTGGCGATTCACAGACCTGTACCCCTGGGGCTAATAATCAATTATATGTTAATAAAAAAATTAAAAAACAAGCAAAACCAGCTCTCATTAACATATGTTGTTTAAATATCCATGAAAATAGCCCATCCATCAGTCCTTCTCTTCCATCCCCCCTCAACAACTCATACCAGTCTTGAACTTGAATTTTTCATGGTTCAAACCATTCATCTCCGAAGTCACAAATTCAAAAACAAGCTGTCTTCCAAGTACAACCTCTTTTAACTTGCAGTATGCTTACTCAAGTACATTCCAATCATTTGTTCG
Source organism: Mustela putorius furo (assembly GCF_011764305.1). Taxonomy (NCBI): domain Eukaryota; kingdom Metazoa; phylum Chordata; class Mammalia; order Carnivora; family Mustelidae; genus Mustela; species Mustela putorius. Next base: position 12,048,339 of record NW_025422117.1, read on the forward strand.
CTTCATCAAGTTTTCTATTCTCTAACAAACTCACACCCTATCCCATCATCAATTCCATTTATTTGGCTATTTTCTTGAAAGCTTGCATTATTGATATTACACCCCCATCATTTAAGTGTATATAAACACTATTTAAAGGCAACCATCTGTCTTATCCATATACAAAAAGACCTTTCTAATGAAAACAAAATTGTATAAATTGGAATAAAACTATGATTTAAATTGTTCATTATCAGTCTTAATTAGGCCCTACACTTTCTGGAAATATTACTATGGTAATATGGTAATAGACCCAGGAATCCTAGAGTAAAATTGTAGATGGTTTCTCACAAGAGTTTTGGTCAAAGCAAGATCAGAGGTTCTGGTCAAAAACTTGACTTCACACAATGGGAGATTCAAGCGACTTCACACTCCTCTGCAGTGGGAGAAAATCCACAGATCTAAAAACACTGAGGGTTCTTACATCACAGTGGGGAACTTTCCTATTCATATAGTTACTCATTTCATCACTTTAAATGACAACATGTGTTATAGGTGGAATAAAGTCTCCTCCAAATTGTCCACATCTTAATCTCTGGAACAACAACAACAACAAAAAAAGTTACCTCACATAGCAAAAGGGAATCTGTAAATGGTATTAGATTATGAACATAGAGGTGGGGAAATTATTTTGAATTATTCAAAGAGTTAAATCTACTCACATGGGTCATTAAAATTGGAGGTCATTCTCTGGCTGAGTTCAGAGTCATAAAGAGATACGACTACTGAAGAATAGTCACAGAGAGGCATGTTATTGCCTTTGATGATGGAGGAAAGAATGTGGATAGCCTCTACTTAGACCCTCCAAAAAGAAATGCAGGCCTGCCAAAACTTAGATTGTAGTCCACACAGACCCATGCCAGATTTCTACAGAAATGTAAACCAAAATAAACTTGTGGTTTTTTAAGCTACTAAACTCTTGTTAGTTTTGTACAACAAGAATGGAAAACTATAAAATGAATTAACTAAAACTAAAACTAAACTTTTTTATAAAACTAAACAATGAATTAACCTGAAAATACTGATTTTAGGTCTGATTAGCAAAGTTAGACTGGCTTAATCACTACTACATATCTGACTATATAATGTTTGTGAAGACAGAAATTAGGCAACCTTCATGTGATACACATGAGGTATAGTGTCCACATCACTTCCACTTCAACTCACAATTTATGCAGTCAAACCTTGACTGTGACCCTTAAATTGTGACATGCTTTCATTGCTACGGTTTTGTGAAATGTCTTAAAATCTGGTACAGAAATTTATTTATTTATACATTTTATGTTTATAACTGACTTTGCTATTTGTGAATGTTTATTCTTCCACATATATTTTAGGAACAGTTTACCAAGTTTCTAAATATATAACCAAATGGAAATTTTATTAAATAGGATTGAATTTAAAAATTGGGAAAAACAGAATGTTGAAAATATAATTTCATTTCATTTCATTTCATTCAATGTCATGGGATGTTTCACTTATCCAAAGTTTACCTTATCCATTATTTTAAAATATTTTAGTATTTTCTGAGATTATATGAATTTTTAGGTTTGGTTTCTTATTGTTTTTTATTGCTATAGTAAATAGTATATTGTTCTATCAAAACTTTATCAGAGAACCAACATGAGTAATATAAAATAAGAGCTCTGGTGCAGATACGAACTTGTACAAAATAGTAGGGGCTGACTGAAAAGTATTTTGGTGGCTGTTGTTTCTGCTTGTAACATTGGGTTTGAAGATTCTATAGTTTATCCAAGACAGCAGCTGACAGCATCTAAAGGAAGGATGGATGTGAAAATGGGAAGAAGACAAAATGAGACCAATGAGGACAAAACAGAAGCAAAAAAGATGAGGCAGAACTTACAAGGATGAGGAAGAACATACTTAATGAACCTGCATGTGTCTCTCAGTGACACAGGAGAAATTCGAGAATCACCAGCATCCTTTGCTACAGAGCTGGAGATGCCCATGCATATGGTCTAGGACCTGTACAATCTACAGGACGATATTCAGTGGTAGCTGGAATACCTGTGGGCATGCCAGCTACTCCATATAATAACCAAGGTAATTTAGCACACCTTGACAATGTGCTTCAACTATCACTGTACTTAAGTACTGACACCAAGTTTTGGAGTATAAAAAGTGTTTTCTCTTTTACATCAACCTGTCAGATCTCATGCCAATCTCGATCAAGTCTGACTTGTATTCTGGGCCTGAAGAGGAATTTTTCCCCAAAATATTATTCCAACTTTGGTGAGTTGGCAGAATACGCACCTAATTTTTAAAAATTACATTATATTGACTCTAATGATAAAGTAAAATAATATTGACTTTAATTGATCTTACAGATATCCTATTCATTAATTTTAAAGACATTGATGATTCTACACTTGCTTTTATAGACACTCTTCAAATAATAACTGATTATTTTTTCCTTTCTCATCCTAAAACCCTTATTATTTTTATTTTTATTTCTTTACAGCATTATCCAGGAACTGTAAGTATTACAAATAAGTCAGGACTTTTAAGCATTGGTCAGGAGCATATTAACTAATCAGGATAGGGGATAATCCTTGTCTCATTCTAAGTTTAAATGGGTGTACATATTAAGGGTCTTGTGATAGGAAACTACCCTAGATTATAGTAAGCATAGAAGAGAGAGAAAGGTAATGTAATGTTGGAGGAAGCTATTAGAGCAATAAACTTTGAAAATTAAGAATGGTCTACAAACAGTATAATGCAGCAAGCTACAAGAAACTACAAGAGAACGAATTATTCTCTCATAGCCTCCAGAAGGAACCAGCCCTGTTGACACCCTGATTTTTACTGAATGAAATTAATTTAGGGTTGCCAGTCTCCAGAAATGTAAGACAACAAATTTGTGTTTTTTAAAACTATTGTATTTGTGGCAATTCACTACAAAAACAGTAGGAAAGTAATACTGATACTGATATGAGGAAACAAACTAACAAAAATGGCCAGGCACAGAACTGTACAAAATTGCAGGTATGTTGTGCTGAAGAGTAGAGACTAAAGTCGGGTTAGAAAATCAACATGGATCAATAAAAAAAGAAAATCCAGATTTTTAGTAGTATAAATTGATGAAAACTAATGCAGAAAGTATTTGCCATAGACTGGAAGAGTAAGTCAAGAGTAACCCTTAAATTGAGGAACAGAAAGCCACAGGAGCCGTTTATTTTGAAGATTGTTTTTTCTTAAATCCAACACCTTAGTCTAATAAAAAAATAAGTGGAGATAAACATCTCCTGACTCCTCACAGATTTCAGACAACTGAATTTAACATATATTTCAAATACATGAAAAATAATTAAATTATAAAATGCAAATTAAAATATTAAAAGAAAATATTTTAAAATATGATTATAATAACATTAAAAATCAGAACAGTAAACATAATCCACAGTAATGAAAAAAAGCAACTTAAAAACAGTGAAGTAACACAAATTTTGAATTGAAGATTTGGAGGCATGAAGACAGACCCTTAATCTTCTCTAGCCTTCAATTCTTTTCTTTAGTAGGTATGTATAAGTTACTCTTCAGGAAAAAAAAAAATAATAATTGCTTGAATTAATGAGAAATCACCAAAGAATGCCTTGGCTGGGCATTTGGAAGTTGAAATATTTGGATTTCTACAAAGTCATAAGAACTTTAAATTTGAATGCTAATGATTATGTCCTGTCTTTTGTTTTTTATTTTTTTTAATATTTTATTTATTTATTTGACAGAGAGAGAGCACAAGTAGGCAGAGAGGCAGGCAGAGAGAGAGAGAGAGAAGAGGAAGCAGGCTCCCCACTGAGCAGAGAGACCAATGTGGGGCTCGATCCCAGGACCCTGAGATCATGACCTGAGCGGAAAGGAAGAGGCTTTAACCCACTGAGTCACCCAGGTGTCCCAATTATGCCCTTTTTTGTGCATGTGTGTATATGTGTGTGTGTTTAACCTGAAGACAACTTGTTTTCTTCAGATTCTCAAAGATGAATGCCTAAAGCCATTCCAATGTCTACCAGAAACCTCCTACAAATTTTCTTATAGAAACTATTTTAGCTTCTGGGATCTTAAGCTAAATTTTAAAGATCAGGTTAAATGTTTAGAATCATGACAATAAATCTTCTGTATTTTATCTGTAAACATTTAAAGTGATAATTTTTCAGGAACAGAACATAAAGTACACATGTATAAAAACAAATATTCAAACTCAGAGTCAGAATTTTTTGTAAAGTTAGACAATCTTCAACTACAGGTACGGGCATTGAAAGTCTGGAAAAATTGATCATTTTAATTATTTTACTGAATAAGAAGTGAATAAATCACACTCCAACTGATAAAAAAGCAGTCTGAATTCATCTTTGAAATGTATATCAAACACTAGCAAGACATTACTTCAAACTCCAAAAAGATGATATAAAAGTGGCCTTGTTTTGGTCTCAGTTGAATGATAAGGTGCTCAGTGAGGTCTCTCTTCTTTGGTTGGGTGGGGACTCTGAGGACCCTCAGCATTGCACAACTTCTCGTTCAGTTCTTTTTTTTCCCCTTTCTTTCTCTTTCTTTCTTATTTTTTTTTTTTTAGGTTTTATTTATTTATTTGTCAGAGAGCAAGAGAGCAAGCACAAAGAGGAGGAGCAGCAGGCAGAAGGAGAAGCAGGCTTCCTGCTGAGCAAGGAGCCCAACATGAGGGAGGGACTGGATCCCAGGACTCTGGGATTATGACCTGAGCAGAAGGCAGATGCTTAACTGACTGGGCCACCTAGGCATCCCTTCTCATTAAGTTCTTGTCTCTCTGCAGGTAGCAATCTCTTCTTAGCCATGCTTGAGAATATGATTTAACCATTTTTTAAATCGTCCCTTAACAGATTTAATTCTTTGGATTACATACAGTCCTCACATTTTTGTTTGTTTTTTACTTTTAATGCAGTCATGTAAAAATTATCTGATTTAAGAGTCTCATTTTATAGATGATGTTATTGGTGTTCTCTTAGTTTCAGTGACTTCTCTAAGGAGACAAAGCCTAATAAAATATAATTTCAAAGGAAAAGAAAGAAAAAAAGAAAAAATCACAAATTCTCTAAAGGAGTAAATAAAGTACTACAATTTACTCTGATAGAATCAAACACTTGGGATTTTAAAATTTATTTTAATCAACATGAAATTCACTTAAAATCTCAGTCACTGGTACTTTAATCCTAATAATTTAATCCATAATAGTACATTTAATAAGGTAAATTTATAAATAGATTCAAGTTTTCCTCAATATTACAGTGTTGCCTGCAGAGAGTAAAATTTTCATAGTTCTTTTTTGTTTTGTTTTCTTTTGTTTTGTTTTATTTTGTTTTTTGAGAGGGAGAGCTTGAGGAGGTAGGGAGGGGCAGAAGGGAAGGGAGCAAAAGAATCTTAAGCAGGCTCGGAGCTGGATGCAGGGCTTGATCTCACGATCCTAAAATGATGACCTGAATCAAAGTCAAGAGTTGGATGCTTCCTCTCTGATGATAGGATGATGGGCATTAAGGAATGCACATGATGTGATGAACACTGGATTTTATACACAACTGATGAATTATAGAACTCTACATCTGAAACTGATGTACTTACTGCATGTTGGCCAACTGAATTTAAATTAAAAAAAATAAAGACATTATACCAAAAACGAAACGAAACCAAAACAAACAAAAAAATTAGGCCACTTAGCTAACTGAGCCACCCATGTGCTCCTTCATAGAACTTTTAAATAAAATATGAAGTATAAAATCTATCACTCAGTAACACATTTTAAATAGAAGCACCAAAGTAAATTTTCTGAATCTTTAAGACAGGTAATTATTTTAATTCATTACATTTATATTCCAAATACAGATATTATCCCTAACCAAAAAGATATCATTATTGTGTAAATGATTTATATCATCAGATCTGTATTTTATTCTAACCCTTTCCATGGTTAAAAAACAAAAAACCTCTTAACTTCAATGATATAATTATAATATTCCAAGTAAATTGAAATTAACAAAAGTGAACTGAGGTTAACAGTTCAGGTTACTAAGGTTACTTAGGTGCAGCTAATTTTTGTTAAGGGTGATAAGTTTCACACACATACACAGAAATGACCCATTTTTTAATTGCTGCCAGTTAAACTGGGACCATGATTGTGGTCTTATTGTTCATAATCATGTGTTCAAGTCATATCAGTATCTTAGTCTTATCAGTATCTTATCTAGTTTCAGCTAGGGATATAAACATGCCTAAATTTCTCCCGACACATGCACACATATTAAAACAGTATTTTTTTTTTAATTTTTTTATTTTTATAAACATATATTTTTATCCCCAGGGGTACAGGTCTGTGAATCACCAGGTTTACACACTTCACAGCACTCACCAAATCACATACCCTCCCCAATGTCCATAATCCCACCCCCTTCTCCCAAACCCCCTCCCCCCGGCAACCCTCAGTTTGTTTTGTGAGATTAAGAGTCACTTATGGTTTGTCTCCCTCCCAATCCCATCTTGTTTCATTTATTCTTCTACCCACTTAAGCCTCCATGTTGCATCACCACTTCCTCATATCAGGGAGATCATATGATAGTTGTCTTTCTCTGCTTGACTTATTTCGCTAAGCATGATACGCTCTAGTTCCATCCATGTTGTTGCAAATGGCAAGATTTCATTTCTTTTGATGGCTGCATAGTATTCCATTGTGTATATATACCACATCTTCTTGATCCATTCATCTGTTGATGGACATCTAGGTTCTTTCCATAGTTTGGCTATTGTGGACATTGCTGCTATAAACATTCGGGTGCATGTGTCCCTTTGGATCACTACATTTGTATCTTTAGGGTAAATACCCAATAGTGCAATTGCTGGGTCATAGGGCAGTTCTATTTTCAACATATTGAGGAACCTCCATGCTGTTTTCCAGAGTGGCTGCACCAGCTTGCATTCCCACCAACAGTGTAGGAGGGTTCCCCTTTCTCCGCATCCTCGCCAGCATCTGTCATTTCCTGACTTGTTGATTTTAGCCATTCTGACTGGTGTGAGGTGATATCTCATTCTGGTTTTGATTTGTATTTCCCTGATGCCGAGTGATATGGAGCACTTTTTCATGTGTCTGTTGGCCATCTGGATGTCTTCTTTGCAGAAATGTCTGTTCACGTCCTCTGCCCATTTCTTGATTGGATTATTTGTTCTTTGGGTGTTGAGTTTGCTAAGTTCTTTATAGATTCTGGACACTAGTCCTTTATCTGATATGTCGTTTGCACATATCTTCTCCCATTCTGTCAGTTGTCTTTTGATTTTGTTAACTGTTTCCTTTGCTGTGCAAAAGCTTTTGATCTTGATGAAATCCCAGTAGTTCATTTTTTCCCTTGCTTCCCTTGCCTTTTGCGTTGTTCCTAGGAGGATGTTGCTGCGGCAGAGGTCGAAGAGGTTGCTGCCCGTGTTCTCAAGGATTTTGATGGATTCCTTTCGTACATTGAGGTCCTTCATCCATTTTGAGTCTATTTTTGTGTGTGGTGTAAGGAAATGGTCCAATTTCATTTTTCTGCATGTGGCTGTCCAATTTTCCCAGCACCATTTATTGAAAAGGCTGTCTTTTTTCCATTGGACATTCTTTCCTGCTTTGTCGAAGATGAGTTGACCATAGATTTGAGGGTCTATTTCTGGGCTCTCTATTCTGTTCCATTGATCTATGTGTCTGTTTTTGTGCCAGTACCATGCTGTCTTGATGATGACAGCTTTGTAATAGAGCTTGAAGTCCGGAATTGTGATGCCACCAACGTTGGCTTTCTTTTTCAATATCCCTTTGGCTATTCGAGGTCTTTTCTGGTTCCATATAAATTTTAGAATTATTTGTTCCATTTCTTTGAAAAAGATGGATGGTACTTTGATAGGGATTGCATTAAATGTGTAGATTGCTTTAGGTAGCATAGACATTTTCACAATATTTATTCTTCCAATCCAGGAGCATGGAACATTTTTCCATTTCTTTGTGTCTTCCTCAATTTCTTTCATGAGTACTTTATAGTTTTCTGAGTATAGATTCTGTGTCTCTTTGGTTAGGTTTATTCCTAGGTATCTTATGGTTTTGGATGCAATTGTAAATGGGATTGACTCCTTAATATCTCTTTCTTCTGTCTTGCTGTTGGTGTAGAGAAATGCAACTGATTTCTGTGCATTGATTTTATATCCTGACACTTTACTGAATTCCTGTATAAGTTCTAGCAGTTTTGGAGTGCATTCTTTTGGGTTTTCCACATATAGTATCATATCATCTGCGAAGAGTGATAATTTGACTTCTTCTTTGCCGATTTGGATGCCTTTAATTTCCTTTTGTTGTCTGATTGCTGAGGCTAGGACCTCTAGTACTATGTTGAATAGCAGTGGTGATAATGGACATCCCTGCCGTGTTCCTGACCTTAGCGGAAAAGCTTTCAGTTTTTCTCCATTGAGAATGATATTTGCGGTGGGTTTTTCATAGATGGCTTTGATGATATTGAGGTATGTGCCCTCTATCCCTACACTTTGAAGAGTTTTGATCAGGAAGGGATGTTGTACTTTGTCAAATGCTTTTTCAGCATCTATTGAGAGTATCATATGGTTCTTGTTCTTTCTTTGATTGATGTGTTGTATCACATTGACTGATTTGCGGATGTTGAACCAACCTTGCAGCCCTGGAATAAATCCCACTTGGTCGTGGTGAATAATCTTTTTAATGTACTGTTGAATCCTATTGGCTAGTATTTTGTTGAGTATTTTCGCATCTGTGTTCATCAAGGATATCGGTCTATAGCTCTCTTTTTTGGTGGGATCCTTGTCTGGTTTTGGGATCAAGGTGATGCTGGCCTCATAAAATGAGTTTGGAAGTTTTCCTTCCATTTCTAGTTTTTGGAACAGTTTCAGGAGAATAGGAATTAGTTCTTCTTTAAATGTTTGGTAGAATTCCCCCGGAAAGCCGTCTGGCCCTGGGCTTTTGTTTGTTTGGAGATTTTTAATGACTGTTTCAATCTCCTTACTGGTTATGGGTCTGTTCAGGCTTTCTATTTCTTCCTGGTTCAGTTGTGGTAGTTTATATGTTTCTAGGAATGCATCCATTTCTTCCAGATTGTCAAATTTATTGCCGTAGAGTTGCTCATAGTATGTTCTTATAATAGTTTGTATTTCTTTGGTGTTAGTTGTGATCTCTCCTCTTTCATTCATGATTTTATTTATTTGGGTCCTTTCTCTTTTCTTTTTGATAAGTCGGGCCAGGGGTTTATCAATTTTATTAATTCTTTCAAAGAACCAGCTCCTAGTTTCGTTGATTTGTTCTATTGTTTTTTTGGTTTCTATTTCATTGATTTCTGCTCTGATCTTTATGATTTCTCTTCTCCTGCTGGGCTTAGGGTTTCTTTCTTTTCTTTTCTTTCTCCAGCTCCTTTAGGTGTAGGGTTAGGTTGTGTACCTGAGACCTTTCTTGTTTCTTGAGAAAGGCTTGTACCGCTATATATTTTCCTCTCAGGACTGCCTTTGTTGTGTCCCACAGATTTTGAACCGTTGTGTTTTCATTATCATTTGTTTCCATGATTTTTTTCAATTCTTCTTTAATTTCCCGGTTGACCCATTCATTCTTTAGAAGGATACTGTTTAGTCTCCATGTATTGTGGGTTCTTTCCAAACTTCCTTTTGTGGTTGAGTTCTAGCTTTAGAGCATTGTGGTCTGAAAATATGCAGGGAATGATCCCAATCTTTTGATACCGGTTGAGTCCTGATTTAGGACCGAGGATGTGATCTATTCTGGAGAATGTTCCATGTGCACTAGAGAAGAATGTGTATTCTGTTGCTTTGGGATGAAATATTCTGAATATATCTGTGATGTCCATCTGGTCCAGTGTGTCATTTAAGGCCTTTATATCCTTGCTGATCTTTTGCTTGGATGACCTGTCCATTTCAGTGAGGGGAGTGTTAAAGTCCCCTACTATCATTGTATTATTGTTGATGTGTTTCTTTGATTTTGTTATTAATTGGTTTATATAGTTGGCTGCTCCCACATTGGGGGCATAGATATTTAAAATTGTTAAATCTTCTTGTTGGACAGACCCTTTGAGTATGATATAGTGTCCTTCCTCATCTCTTATTATAGTCTTTGGCTTAAAATCTAATTGATCTGATATAAGGATTGCCACTCCTGCTTTCTTCTGATGTCCATTAGCATGGTAAATTCTTTTCCACCCCCTCACTTTAAATCTGGAGGTGTCTTCGGGCTTAAAATGTGTTTCTTGGAGGCAACATATAGATGGGTTTTGTTTTTTTATCCATTCTGATACCCTGTGTCTTTTGACAGGGGCATTTAGCCCATTCACATTCAGGGTAACTATTGAGAGATATGAATTTAGTGCCATTGTATTGCCTGTAAGGTGACTGTTACTGTATATGGTCTCTGTTCCTTTCTGATCTACCACTTGTAGGCTCTCTCTTTGCTTAGAGGACCCCTTTCAAGATTTCCTGTAGAGCTGGTTTGGTATTTGCAAATTCTTTCAGTTGTTGTTTGTCCTGGAAGCTTTTAATCTCTCCTTCTATTTTCAATGATAGCCTAGCTGGATATAGTATTCTTGGCTGCATGTTATTCTCGTTTAGTGCTCTGAAAATATCATGCCAGCTCTTTCTGGCCTGCCAGGTCTCTGTGGATAAGTCAGCTGCCAATCTAATATTTTTACCATTGTATGTTACAGACTTCTTTTCCCGGGCTGCTTTCAGGATTTTCTCTTTGTCATTGAGACTTGTAAATTTTACTATTAGGTGACGGGGTGTGGGACTATTCTTATTGATTTTGAGGGGCATTCTCTGAACCTCCTGAATTTTGATGCTCGTTCCCTTTGCCATATTGGGGAAATTCTCCCCAATAATTCTCTCCAGTATACCTTCTGCTCCCCTCTCACTTTCTTCTTCTTCTTCTGGAATCCCAATTATTCTAATGTTGTTTCGTCTTATGGTGTCACTTATCTCTCGAATTCTCCCCTCGTGGTCCAGTAGCTGTTTGTCCCTCTTTTGATCAGCTTCTTTATTCTCTGTCATTTGGTCTTCTATATCACTAATTCTGTCTTCTGCCTCATTTATCCTAGCAGTGAGAGCCTCCATTTTTGATTGCACCTCATTAATAGCTTTTTTGATTTCAACTTGGTTAGATTTTAGTTCTTTTATTTCTCCAGAAAGGGCTTTTATATCTCTCGAGAGGGTTTTCTCTAATATCTTCCATGCCTTTTTCGAGCCCGGCTAGAACCTTGAGAATTGTCATTCTGAACTCTAGATCTGACATATTACCGATGTCTGTATTGATTAGGTCCCTAGCCTTCGGTACTGCCTCTTGTTCTTTTTTTTGTGTTGAATTTTTACGTCTTGTCATTTTGTCCAGATAAGAGTAAATGAAGGGGCAAGTAAAATACTAAAAGGGTGGCAACAACCCCAGGAAAATATGCTTTAACCAAATTAGAAGAGATCCAAAATCGTGAGTGGGGAGAAAGGGGATAAAAAGAGGTTCAAAAGGGAAGAGAGAAAAAAAAAAAAAAAAAAAAAAAAAAAAAAAAAAAAAAAAAAAAGAAAAGAATTTTTTAAAAAAAGAAAACACCTAAGAAAAATGTAAAAAAAAAATATATATATATATTAGATAAACTAGTAAAAAATCGTTAAAAAAGAAAAAGGTAACAGTTAAAAAAAAAAAATTTTACCCGAAGGTGAGAAAAAAAAAAAATGAAAAAGAAAAAATTAAATTAACTGCAAGACTAAAAAAAATCACAGGAAAAAAGCCATGAGTTCCGTGCTTGGCTTTCTCCTCCTCTGGAATTCTGCTGCTCTCCTTGGTATTGAAACCGCACTCCTTGGTAGGTGAACTTGGTCTCGGCTGGATTTCTTGTTGTTCTTCTGGGGGAGGGGCCTGTTGTAGTGATTCTCAAGTGTCTTTGCCCCAGGCGGAATTACACCGCCCTTACACGGGGCCGGGGTGAGTAATCCGCTCGGGTTTGCTTTCAGGAGCTTTTGTTCCCTGAGCGCTTTCCGTAGAGTTCCAGAGGACGGGAATACAAATGGCGGCCTCCTGGTCTCCGGCCCGGAGGAGCCGAGAGCCCAGGGCCCCACTCCTCAGTGCGCCCTCAGAGAACAGCGCCCAGTTACTCCCATCTGCCTGACCTCCGGCCGCGCTCCGAGCTCACCGAGCCTGCGACCGGTTCAAGGTAACACCGAGCTGCGAGCTTACTGTCGGCTCTGTCTCTGTAGCCGGCTTTCCCGTTCCAATACCCGCAAGCTCTGCGACACTCAGACACCCCCGATCCTTCTGTGACCCTGCGGGACCTGAGGCCACGCTGACCCCGCGTGGGCTTTGCCCCGGTTTAGCCTCTGGAGCGATGTCCCTCAGCGGAACAGACTTTTAAAAGTCCTGATTTTGTGCGCGGTTGCTCCGCCGCTTGCCGGGAGCCTGCCCCTCCCCCCGGGGTCTATCTTCCCGTCGCTTTGGATTCACTTCTCCGCTGGTCCTACCTTTCAGAAAGTGGCTGATTTTCTGTTTCCAGAATTGCTGTTCTTCTTCTCTTCGATCTGCCGATGGATTTTCAGGTGTTTGCAATCTTTAGATAAGCTATCTAGCTGATCTCCGGCTAGCTGAAGCAGTCTCAGCTTGCTACTTCTCCGCCATCTTGACTCCTCTGTCTTAAAACAGTATTTACCAACCTTATTATATGGACAGATTATTACGTTCACTAGTGTTAAAATCGAAAGTTTCATATTTGGCCATAGTAACACTTTGGTACAATTCCATCAGATTTTACATCCTTACAAAATTCTGCAGCAACCTGTTTCTACTTTACAAATTGATTAAATATTTTCTCCCTCCACCCCCACCTCCCTCTCTCTGTCACTTTCTATTATTATAGGTAACAACTCCTAAGGTTAGTAAAATTATATCTAGGTGACTTCTGAATATTTACCAAGGATCTGTCTGGATCTGAAATTTTATATCTGTATCACTACAATAAAATATTTCATAAAGCCACACCTTAAAAGTAAATTTAGTTTCTCATTTTTGTAGGACTTCTTGTCACCCTATTTTTAACTTCATCTATACTAAGTTCAAGGAAAAAAGTGAATATAATTAGTTGAGTTCTGTCTACATAAATATATAGTCTTATATTCCATTATCCCATCTAAATATTTTCAAGATCAACAGTTAATTGAATGAAACTATAGGAATTAAAGAATATATTAAAAATTCTAACATAGGGTACTCTTACTAAAAAATTCCAAGAGTAATTTTTATTAGGACACCAAGAACATTATATTACCAAGATGCAATGACTAACAATCTGTTGTTTTTCTTCCTAGTCACAAAGAGTAGAGAGATAGAGAGTCAAGCAAATAGAAATGTACTGATAGATATAAGGGAATCAAGGTCTTCCCTCTACCTTTCTTGGGTTTTCCACTAGGCCTGAGAATAAATTGACATAAGAAAGATTAACAGGAGAACACATGTGAATTCTGTGAGATACAAGAGCTCTCTTAAAAGGAGATGAAGATATAAGGAAGTGGCAAAATCTGGATCCTTTTATACTACATTGCACAAGGAGAGGCAGTTATGGAAAAGTAACTTAACTATGTGGAGAGACTAAAGAAAGATAAGAATTATTTTAAAGAAGTCCATTTGTACAGAGTTTTCTCTAGTATCTGCCTCCCTGTCAAAGAATGTATCTTTTTTCTTGGTATACGGAGGGCTTCTTTCACGTGGAGTCTGTATCTCCTGTTCTCAGACAGAAAAGGAAATTAGAATGATCTTCCTGCATCTGATGATTCTCAGGTCCCTTTTTCTTAAAATAATCCTGATACCAAACTGGCATATATGGGGGTAGCATATTCTGTCCCCCTTCGTAGGCTGACTGGAGAAAGTGATTCCATATTTGAACACATGAATATCCACCTTCTACCTGAAGCTTGAAACAGCCCTTCTTAGGAAATTCTTAGTGAAAAAGACTGGGTATATTTTTGCAGTTTTCCTGAAAATGGAGTGGAGTAAAGGAAAAACAAAAGAGAAATATATCTCCATTGTTTGTAGCTGTTTATTAGATTGGGTCCACCTAGAGGAACATGAAACAATATATAACACACCAGTCAGGTCATGAACTAGGAAAGATTTAATATAAGGTCCAAATAATGGACTGATTGGAACAAAAATTTACATGTATAAATCTGGGGAAAGTGAATAGAAATTTCCCCCAAACTGCCATGAACTGTAAAGATATAGGTTTACTTGAAAAGGTCATTGAATATATTATCTTATAAATTTTAATAGAGAGGTCAATATAGTGCCAATTTTTCATAAGATTCTTTTTTTGTTAAGATTTTATTTATTTATTTGATAGAGAAACAGCAAGGGAGGGAACACAAGGAGGGGGAGTAGGAGAGGGAGAAGCACATTTCCCACTGAGTAGGGAGCCCAATTTGGGGGCTCCATCCCAGGACCCTGGCATTATGACCTGAGATGAAGTTAGACACTTAATGACTGAGCCACCTAGGCACCCCAAGTTCATAAAATTCTTATTAATAGCAGAGTGTGATATGGCTATGTTATTAAAAATGTGACATTCACACTAGATGTGTCAGAATTTTCAGGTTTTATATAGAAAATAAGGCATTTCAACTGAATTCTACAAACATTTTGTCTAAATTTATATTTTCAAAAACATTTGTTTGTTGTTATACTTTAGTTTAGAATTTGCTTTTTAAGATTGGTGAAACACCCCCTCCTTCTTTCCTTTGACATTTGTAACTACCTAACATTTATTTTTCATTCTCGAATCACCAGCCAATTGCCTTTGACAGTGTTAATTTTGCCCACTCATATAACTTTGTATATAGCATTCAATACCTTTCATTACCAGACTTTTTTTTTTTTTTTTAAGATTTTATTTATTTATTTCACAGACAGAGATCTCAAGTAGGCAGAGAGGCAAGCAGAGAGTGGGGAGAAGCTGGCTTCCTGCTGACCAGAGAGCCCAATGCAGGGCTCAATCCCAGGACACTGGGATCATGACCTGAGCTGAAGGCAGAGGCGTAACCCACTGAGCCACCCAGGTGCCCCCATTACCAGACTTTAGTATATCTCTCCAGGCACAGCTCCTGCCTCTCTTCTGAGGGATGAAAATCTCCCCCTGGTGATATTTTACTTTTTAGCATATGCCCTAATCTTTCAAATTAATGAAACATTAACTTTTGAGCTGACCAAAAATAGTAAGCTGTCTGCCTTTATTGTTATGGCAAATGCTTTTTACTTTGCAACATGGAATTTTCTCTGTTCTCTGTTTCTCTCTTATATAAACATTTGAGTTAGTTTGGTGCAAACTTTGTCTTACTTTTATTTGCTCTTAATACCTATATTTTGTTAAAGGCAGAGTTTTCAATAAATAGGTAATTAGTTGAAGGAATTAAAGAAGGGAGGAAGAATTTTCGAGAAAGGGGAGAGAGAAATGATGGCTATATGACATCATACATTTGTCAAAATCCCTAGAATGTACAACACAAAGAGTGAACAGCAATGCAAACTATGGGCTGCAGTAAATCTATCATTATTGGCTTATCAAATGTAACCAATTTATCATACTAATACAAGAAGTTAAAAATAAGATAAATGGGGGAAGGAATCTGGGTGGCTCAGAGTGTTAAAGCCTCTGCCTTCGGCATAGGTCATGATCTCAGGGTCCTGGGATCCAGCCCCCACATCAGGCTTTCTGCTCAGCGGGGAACCTGCTTCGCCCTCTCTATGTCTGCCTCTCTCTCTCTGTTTACTTGTGATCTCTGTCAAATAAATAAATAAAATCTTTTTTAAAAATAGGAGAAATGAGAGGGGGCTCATGGATTGAGGGGGGATTAAAAAAACTCTGTATTTTCTGCTCATTTTTCTGTAAACCTGAAACTGCTTTAAATCTTTAAAAGGAAGGAAGGGAGGGAGGGAGGATGGGTGTGGAGGGAGAAGGAAGGGAAGGAGTTAGGGAGCGAAAGAGGGAAGAAGGGAAGGAAGGGAAAGAGGTAAGGAGGGAAGGAAGAAAGAAGAAATATGTAGATACTTTATCCAACTTAACGATAAAGTTAAGGAGTTACAAGGAAAATATGTGGTACATGAAATAGATGGAAATGTTTGATTTCAAGAAGAGAGTGCCTTGTATAACATTAGAGTTACATCTTTTTGGCTAAAAGATAGATTAAAAACCCAGTGACTATAAATTAAAAATCTTATTTCAGTTTCACAAACCAGGATTTTTAAATACAGATCCATTATGGAGGTTTTAATTTAATTTTAATACAAGTACTCAGAGACTTATGACTCCATGTCAGGTCTGTTGCAATCTTTGCTCAGTAGATGCTGAGATGTGAGTAACAATAAAGTTTTCCTTTTAGATGTTTTCAGGTACTGGATTTTTTAGTACAGTTCCATTTTGGAGGTTTTAATTTAATTTTAATACAAGTATTCAGAAACTTATGACTCCATGTCAGGTACGTTGCCATCTTTGTTGGATAGACGCTGAGATTAGTCACAATAAACTTTTCATTTTAGATGTCTTCAGGTGCCTTTAATTGTATCTTCCTTTTTTGTTTTATGGTAGGTAAATGATAGATAAACACACAGTAATTATTTGTATATCTCACTAAATTATAAACTCCTTCAAGTGTCTATATTTAATGTGAAAAAATGCAATATTAACAATTTATAAAGAACTATGAAATGGTTTTTTAGGAGAACTTTATTTCAGCATTGAAAATGTTTTCTCATGCTTCCACTTTCCATGTTTCACCTGAGATGAATTTAAGGAATCAGGTATGCTAGCAAGTTGTCACCATTTGTATTCATTTCGTTTTTTCTCTTCACAGCTATATGCTTTATATCTTAGTTACTTTTGGATATTATTATTTTAAAACTGTTCATTTATACCTGTAGGTTGTATCAATCCTTCTCTTAATCCCTTTTCCATCAACATTTCTATAAATTGCTCTTTCTACCTCTCCCAGGCTTCCAGTTACAGCTAATTCTGATTCTGATATTTTTTTTTCCTTCATTTTTGTATGACTGTTACCATCACTGAAAAACAAGCAATCTTTCTGCATTTTCCAGGAATGAGTTTTTTCAATAGTGCTTCATTCTCTCTATCTTCTATATCCCCTAGTTTGTGTCAGAAGCTCTTTTCAGGGAATCAGAGCATTGTCTTGAACCAAAATTAGATTGTAGTTTGCTGAAATTTTAACTTATCGGTAAGTAGTTTGACTCTAGGTGGAAAAGAGTGACTTTGTTAATCCTTTTTCCATTCTCTTTGTGCAATGTCAGTGATTCCAGTGTTCCTCAAACAGCCTCCCTATCTCATTCTACTTGATTTCCTTCTTTACTTGCAGAGATGCATATTTTTTCCCAGCAGTTCTTCTCAATTTACAATGCCTACTTCCTTGTCTTCATTATCAGAGTTAATATGGGCTTCTCTTGATATTTTTTGTGTGTGTCTTTGAATGGGGAAAATAAAAACATCAAAAATTCCAAATATCAAGTATTTTTATTCCTAATGAATAATTAATATAAGATTATTTCCAGGGCACCTGGGTGGCTCAGTGGGTTAAGCCTCTGCCTTCAGCTCAGGTCATGGTCTCAGGGTCCTGGAATCCAGCCTGGAGTCAGGCTCTCTGCTCAGCAGGGAGCCTGCTTCCCCCCTCTCTCGCTGCCTGCCTCTCTGCCTACTTGTGATCTCTCTCTCTCTCTGTCAAATCAATAAATAAATTAAATTTTTAAAAAAGATCATTTCCAAAGAGGCAAAAATGGAAAAATTAAGATCATTTTTTAAAAGTACATTGCTATAATACATAATATCAAGGCATCTCTGATTAATAAGAGCATGTGTGTCTCTGGGAGTGGCCCTGCGTTCAATCACACCCTGTATGTGCAGGACCCTAATAGAGAGGCACAAACAGAAGTGCTAGAGAACAGGAGTGATGAAGAAACTCCCGTTCTACCAATGCCAATCAAGTCACCAGAAATTTTCTGCAAGCCTGGGTAACTGTTTGTGGGCTGCATACACCTTTTTGCGTCTTAGATTGTCAACGGATCAGAAGAGGTTGGCATTGAAAAAAAAAAAATGGCTTTAGCATTTGGGAGCTTTGAAACTGAGAGCAAATGACCATGAAATCCCTGAAAAATCATGAAATCCCTGAAAGTAGTTAGGATCATTAACGGTAACCAATTAGCACCCAGTGATGCAAACTAATAATTCACATCAAAACATACTTCAGAAAGAGTGACAGAATATCATGTTAATTCAAGTATCCAACCTTCTTCACATTTCCCTACTCTTGCTATCACAAAATTATCTGAACTTCAACTTCATACAAGCTTCTGCCTTGGCTAGAAAGAGGGAGAGGCAATAGGTTTCTGAAGAAACAGGTTTAGCTCAGTCACCCAAGCAGAGACTAAGTTACCAGGAATTCCTATTTGATAATTGGATTAGCAAACACTTCTTAATCAGACTAATTCTTCCTCCTACTACACAGTGGATTTGGACTCATTAGGGATAAGAGATCAGATAACGGGATAAACAGAGTCACTTTGATAGTGCTAGTAATTTTTAAATTCATGGTGAATTAATATTTTGAAAGGTCTTGTTTAATTTTGCAGTAAGATAAGTCATACCTAAAATAATAAAAGACTTTAAACCTCATATAGTTTCTTGTTTTTTTGTTTGTTTAGTTTTTTGGGTTTTTTTTTAGTTTTTGGTTTTAAGCCTGATATTAAACATCCATTAATCTGGATACTGATATTATAAAACAGCACTTCTAGGAAACTTTAGTTTCATATCATATTTTATAATTCATATCCACAGAGGTTAAACATTTTTAAATGTGACTAAGGCTGAAGATGATTATACTATATGAACTTTTATTTTCATGGACTTTTTTAAGACACAAACTTTTTGACATTTTAATATACTAGGCAACTTTTTGTTGTTTCATGAAATATTTTTTGTGTGTAAATACATTTTTACTAGCTAAATTATCTAAATGGAGTATTTTTATTTAGTTTTGCTTTTTTACATTCCTTCCTCATTATGTAACTTGGTAAAAACTTGAATTAAAGTACATATTATAAAACTATTTTCTATAGCAACATAAAATATGATTGTTAACTCACTTATTTAAGTCTCTATGAGTTTGACATTTTTCCTGAAATTGCTCTTTTATAACCAAACACACCTATATTATACTTTATACAATTAGTGACAATCTACTTACTTCACCCTAACTTTTCTCAGCTTTCCAAAGCTTCATGTTTCCACTCAATTGTATTTTGAGACTGGAAATCTTGTAAAAGGTCATTTATTTCTGTATGCCTCTATTTTTAGCTATAATGAAAAAACTAGTATTTCCTAGCTACGAAAAAGTTAGAATAGGCTAAGGACTACATTATTCACTCAAGGTCATTCAGCTGTGACAGAGTTTCCTTTCATCCTGGATATAGATTAAAAACTCGGTCTCTAGATCATTATAGGTCATGCTTAACTATTCCCAGCTTAGAGATGGGGTTTATTTTATTACCTAGAACATTTAAGTGTTTAGTAAACTTTTATAGGGACATTCATTAAAGTAAAGTAGCCTCTTTAAGATGTCTAAGTCCTTATTTCTCAAAAACTGGAGATTATATTATATGAATATATTGTCATACATAAAAACAAAACCTTGTAGACCTAAGTTAAGGATATTTAATGGGGTAATCACCCTGAATTATCCAGGTGGGCCCAGTGTAATCATAAGGGTAGTTGTAGGCACGCCTGGGTGGCTCAGTGGGTTAAAGCCTCTACCTTTGGCTCAGGTCCTGATCTCAGGGTCCTGGGATTGAGCCCTGCATCAGGCTCTCTGCTCAGTGGGGAGTTTCCCTTCCCTCTCTCTCTCTCTCTCTCTCTCTCTCTCTGCCTGCCTCCCTGTGTATTTGTGATCTCCGTCAAATGAATAAATGAAATCTAAAAAACAAATAAATAAATAAGGGTAGTTGTAAGAGGGAGGCAAGAGTATGGGAGTCCGGGAATAGGTGATTTAACAATGGAAGTAGAAAGAAAGAGAGAAATTGAAAGATACTACACTGGCTTTGGAGTAGAGGATAAGACTACAAGCCATGGAATGCAGCTGGCCTCTAGAAGCTAGAAATGACATAAGATGTAATTCTCTCTTAGAGTCTCAAGGAGGAATAGTTGTGAACTCCAGAACTGTAAGAGAACAGTTTGTGTTGTTTCAAACACTAAATTTGGGGTAATTTGTTACAGTTGCCATAGGAAAACTATATGGTCCCTTTAATATGAATTTATATAACCAGTCTTAGACACATTGAGATATTAAATTTTATCCCTTGAATTCAATAGCCTATTTATGATACTATGGCACATATTTTTGTAAAAATATATTTTATAATAAATAATTAATAATAAATCTGGAAATTAGACTGTATGTTCAATTAATAAAATAATTACTATCAGTTTCATCTATCCTCATGATAGATTTCAATTAAAGAAAAATTCAAACTAAAGCCACCAAAAGTTTCAAACTAAAGCCACCATTCCTAGGCTTGAGTGCAGACCTGCTGGAATAAAGGTAGAGAGAATGTCTGAGCAACAAATTTACTGCTATAGTCCTTCTTGTCTTTGCACTTTAAAGGCTCATGCTAGAAGGCACGAAATATCTGGGTCCAATAAAATGGCCTGAATAAACAGTGGAAATAAATTATGAGAAACAACTAATCTCCCACAGACTGATATAACCTTAGACACAAGTGATTTTTATTTATATGCAAATGAGATATCTACTTGAGTTTTAAGAATGTCTTAGATATCTGATTGGTATTTCTAATGCTACTGGTGGTATCTGAACAAGAAAAAAGAAATGTACTCTATTTATTTATTTTAATACTGATCAATATGTACACTCTTAGTACAAAATATTCTTAGGGTCAAAACTTTACTGTTTAACAAGCTTTCTCAGTTTTTCTTCAAGATCTAAAAGTAATTTCATTTTATCAATTTATTCACCTTAATCTTTCATTAAATCATCTGTATTATCAAATGTTTCTCCCTATCAATTCTATTTCTTACTTTAATTCTGGTAAATCAATCAATCAATCAATCAGTCAATACAGAATAAAGTCACTTACGCTAAGTTCACCAAGATTTAAAAGCTAGCTTAATTCCCAATGGAAGATTATGTTAACCTCAATAAATCCTTGTCTCTCAAAGAAAGGTAATCTCACCCCACACAATCCTTTTTTCAATAATGTCTTCCCAGTCCTGCTTTTAAAAACTGTTGCCTTTCTGCAGCCTTTGAAGCTTTTTTTGTATTGTTAGATGGGATGGTATCTGATTCATGAATCTCTCAATAAAACTTAATTAGATCTTTAAAATTTATTTGGTTGAATGTTGGTTATTTAACAATTCCCTTAACATATGGAGTAACTGTGAGATGTAGATTTTTTTATCTTTCTTTTTAAACATTTTCTGAATAAAAAATGTCTTTGGCATTCCATGCTCAAGCTGAACTTTAAAAAAATCACTAAAGTTCTAATAGGAAACAGCAGAGACAGTGTAAATATTCTTCAGAGAAAATAAATAGATCACAAATAACACAAACCTAATATAAAACATAATTCAAAACTCTTTTGTGAGAAGGTATAGGTTTCAGGGAAAATAACTTGAAAATTCATAAAATCCTGGTTGGGATTTTGAATCAACATGAACTAACTGGTATACAAAAGAAAACTAGAAGAATATTGAATACCCCCCATAGCAATCATGGAATCCATATTGTTGCATTTGAGAGTCTTAGCTTTCATCCATAAATAATAAATAAATATATTTTAAATAAGATCATCTCATCCATATCCTCTCCAGCACGTTCAGAAAAGTCAATACTCAAATATTTCCAATTAGTCATATTAGCAAAGTGTTGTTTTTTTCTTAACAAGTTTAAGATGGAAGTACAAAAAATGTGCCTATTCCAGGTGCATCTTCATATTCATGACACATATTTTTCCTTTGGCCCACTTTATATATAAAAATACAATAATATACACATGAGCTTGAAAATATATGCATACTAATGAATTGTATCACTCCTTCTACTAAATTCATCTGAGTTAATATTTCTCTGATATGATTTTCTCAGCAATGATGACACAACTCTTTTTTTAAAAAATTAACATGTATGTATTATTTGTTTCAGGGGTACATGTCTGTGATTCATCAGTCTTACCCAATTCACAGCTCTCACTATAGCACACACGCTCCCCAATGTGCATCACCAGCCACCTCATCCCTTTTATCCCCCTTCCCTCCTAGCAAACCTCAGATTTTTTCCCGAGATAAGAGTCTCTCATGGTTTGTCTCCTATGGTTTAACCTTGTTTCATTTTTCTCTCCCTTCCCCTATGATCCTCTGTCTTGTTTCTCAAATTCCTCATATCAGTGAGATCATATGATAATTGTCTTTGTCTGATTAACTTATTTCATTTAGCATGATACCCTCTAGTTCTATCCACACCGTTGCAAATGGCAAGATTTTGTTTTTTGATGGCTTCAAAATTTTCCATTTTATGTACACACATCACTTCTTTATCCATTTGTCTGTTGATGGACATCTAGGCTCTTTCCATAGTTCAGCTATTGTGGATATTGCTGCTATAAACATATGGGTGCACATGCCACTCTGGATAACTACATTTGTATCTTTAGGGTAAATACCCAAGCATGCGATTGCTGGGTGGTAGTAGGGTAAGGTAGCTCTATTTTCAACTTTTTGAGGAAACCCCATGCTGTTTTCCAGACTGGTTACACCAGCTTGCATTCCCGCCAATAGTGTAGGAGGGTTCCCCCTTCTCCACATCCTCGCCAACACCTGTCATTTCCTGACTGATTAATTTTAGCT
Organism: Mustela putorius furo; assembly: GCF_011764305.1. NCBI lineage: Eukaryota > Metazoa > Chordata > Mammalia > Carnivora > Mustelidae > Mustela > Mustela putorius. The sequence goes on from NW_025422117.1 coordinate 12,071,339, forward strand.
ATTCTGACTGGTGCGAGGTGGTATCTCACCATTTTTTTGATTTGTATTTCCCTTATGGTGAGTGCTGTTGAGCACTTTTTCATGTGTCTGTTGGCCATCTGGATGTCTTCTTTGCAGAAATATCTGTTCATGTCTTCTGCCCACTTCTTGACTATATTATTTGCTCTTTGGGTGTTGAGTTTGAGAAGTTCTTTATAGGTTTTGGGTACTAGCCCTTTATCTAATACATCATTTGCAAATATCTTTTCCCATTCTTTTGGTTGTCTTTTGGTTTTGTTGACTTTCCTTTGCTGTGCAAAGCTTTTTATTTGCTTTTAATACTTAACATTATTCCCCAGTTTTCTATTTGTAGAGTAAATCCCTTTTAATGGATCACACAAATAGAGTTAATTTTTATGTTTTTAAGCATTGAATTCCAAAATAACTTTAAAATATATATTCATTATGGGGGTCCCGGGGTGCCTTAGTCAGTTAAGCATCCAAATCTTGATTTCACCTCAAGTCATGATTTCAGGGTCTTGAGATTGAGCCCCACATAGGGCTCCTCACTTAGTGGAGTCTGCTCCTCTCCCTCTATCCCTCCCCATGCACATTCTCTTTTGCTCCAATAAATAAATAAATCTTAAATATGCATATATGTATATATATTTATTATGAAATAAAATACAGCAAAATAAAATAAAACAATTTCAATATATAGCTTAATCAAGTATTGTAAGGCAGCTCTCACTAAGCTAAGGGAAAAATGTTGGCAGCCACTTCAGAGGCCCTTGCCTATGAGACATGTCAATCACAGACCATTCCCTCCTCTAGTAACTAACCATTATCTGGATTTTATAGTTTCGTTTCCTTGCATTTTTAGTAACATTATCACACAAATGTGCTTCTTCTGACATTAGAGTTCAGTCTTACTCATTTAAAAGTTTTAACATAGCTTCCTATCTCTTTTTTAATTTATAGGTTTTCCTTTCAACTTTTCTATTTTCTTAAAATTTATCTCTGGAGAAACTTGGCTATTTTGTTTGGCCTGTACAGTTTCCAAACTCGGGTTTTGATATGAATAATCTTGGTGAAGTTCTAACACATATCTCTGCACTCTGGATTTCGTGCAACTTGGCAACTATATGAAGAGATAGATCAGACTCTAGTTCAACCCTTTTAGCAAGACTATAGAGAGAGTTGGCAAGTACATAATGATACATGACATCTGCTTCTCTCTCTTGTTTAGATTTCCACAGCCATTGAGGCTTAAATACTATAAGCTATTATTTTATGGAGGTTTCAAAAATGGTGATATTCTAATTTTATCATTATTTTTCACTGATTGTTTGAAATGTCTTTATAAAAGGACATTTCCCTCATCTTTTATTTGGAATACAGGTTACAGCAGACCTAGGGAAATCTGGAAAAATGCTTGATTCTTTGTTTCATTGTCTACATTATGAATGGCTTTCCATCATTCTGTAAAAATGGCATTAATTTCTATTTTATCTTCAGAAACTCATGAATATAACCAATTTTGGTTGGCTTTGTTGCAATAAAAAAAAAATTAGTTTTCTAAAGCTCAAATCACTCCATCTCATGCCAGCAGAAGCCTGTTCAAATTGAATCCTTAATATTTGACCCTCATAGTCTTCAGGAGTTTCATGTTAGTCTGGTATGGAAGATATTCCAAAGAATAATATCTTTTGCTTCACATAGCCTATCAGCCATTTCTTTCTTTCTGTCTTTTTTTTTTTTTAAGGTTCTATTTATTTATTTGTCAGAGATAGAGAGAGAGAGAGAGAACAAGTGGGGGAAAAGTAAAGGGAGAAGCAGGCTCCCACTAAGCAAGGAGCCTGATGTAGGACTTGATCGCATGGTCCTGAGATCATGACCTGAGGCAAAGGCAGACACTTAACTGACTGAACCACCCAGGTGCCCCTCAATTCTGCCTTTTTTTTTTTAAAGATTTTATTTTTATTTATTTATCAGAGAGAGAGAGAGGGGGAGAGAGCGAGCACAGGCAGACAGAATGGCAGGCAGAGGCAGAGGGAGAAGCAGGCTCCCTGCCGAGCAAGGAGCCCGATGTGGGACTCAATCCCAGGACGCTGGGATCATGACCTGAGCCGAAGGCAGCTGCTTAACCAACTGAGCCACCCAGGCGTCCCTCAATTCTGACATTTTAAATAAGTATTACTTCATGACAAATTTAATAGTGAATAAGTAAATTGTATATTTTAAGCGATTTGATAGATGGAAAAGAAAGGGCTGGATAATTAAATGAGCTATCCTTGGAGTGGTGATAAGTAGAATAATCCTAAGAAGAAAAAATTTTGGCATTATTCAGGACTTTGGTATTTGGTATTACTCAGGACTTTTTCTTTAACTCAGTAAGGTTCAATATTCTTAAAATAATTTCTCTCCTAAAAATACAAAAGGTGTGTGTGCTTATTAATAAAAGTAATTAAGAGAATAAATATGTTAAATGACAGAAATGGAATGCAAAACATTTGATATGAATTTAATAACAAATAATATGAATTTAATAATATGAAATTTACTGTAGATCATACCTTTAAAAAATAATGATGAAATAACAGTCATATTATGACTAAAACAATTTAAGAAGAATCAGAAGCAAAGTTTGGCACAAAAGGAAGAATGAAATTGGAAAACTAAAGTTTTGGGTCTTAAGAGGGAGCTGGGCTGTTATGCTGACTTTGGGGAGAAAGTGAATGTTAATCTCTCTACAACTAAGCCTCTAAATGGCATGGCTAAAACTAATATTATGAACTCTTTAAGTAGATTTGTTTGTGTTTCCTCATAAAGTATCTATCAAAGTTGAATTACAAACTAAAATTTTAGTAAGTATGATGAGAAACTAAAATATCTGTTCTAACATTTATGTTCCACATTTGCCCAATATATAAAAACAGGGTAGATAAACCTGTTAAACACCTGAGAATGAAATGGTTCCCAAATCACTGACTGTCAGCCCTGAGGACCTCATGACATAGATCTGGATTCCTTATAGCGTTAAGTGATAATAACCTGTAAATTTTAAGGAAAGTGGGATTTAAAAATAGGAAACCAAAAATTAGTGTTGGGTATATTTTCCCAGCCGGATTCATTCATTTATCACTAATTCCTTCATGTCTGTTACAAAAAAACTGAATTTACAAATGGCCATTATCAGTCCTAGGAGCTATCACTTCTAGAAACTATAGTTCTGTTTTCAATATCTATAATCACAGAACCCCTGATTTATAGTTTGCTTCAAAATCATCTGGGATAACCTTACACCTTTTAGTCTTCCTTAAAACTAGTTGAGTTTTGACTAAATTCTGGTTAATGGGATACGAATACAGTGACCAAATAAAATGTAGGAATTTCAGATAAGCAACAAATATATTATTCCAATATTTTAATATAAGTATATTCAAAGAATGCATGAGATATATTTATGTTAAAAATAATGTATACAATTTCCATGCTGTTTTTATCAAGGAAATAAAACAAGTCTCTCTCACTTATCCAGGTTCCTGGAATATGGCTAACGTAGTTCCATTTTGTAAAATTGTAAAATGCAGATGGAGACATCACGCTAAAATCCAAACAGCATCATGACAGGAGGTGGAAAAGCACTAGATCGCATTTTGCTATAGAAATCTCTTACAAACCGGGGCGCGTGGGTGGCTCAGTGAGTTAAAGCCTCTGCCTTTGGCTCCGGTTGTGATCCCAGGGTCCTGGGTTTGAGCCCCGCATCGGGCTCTCTGCTTAGTGGGGAGCCTGCTTCCTCCCCTCTCTTTCTCTGCCTACTTGTGATCTCTGTCTGTCAAATAAATAAAATCTTAAAAAAAAAAATCTCTTACAAACCTTAAAAGGGCTATTACAGGTTAAATCCAGGATATTACACTGGAGAAAATAAATTAAATTCTGTTTAACCACAGCCAAATTTTGTTCTCTATTATATACTAAAATTATATCCTAGCTAATGTATCACTGTACTAACAGGAGAAGTCATTCTGATTGTCATTAATTAGTCCTAGATTATTTTCTTTTCTCCCTTCTCTTTTATCCTTTACTTGATAATTTGAGGTAAACTACTGTTTGTCACAATTGCTAATAGCCTAATTATAATTAATTACTTTCCTTCTATGTTCATTAATTGGCCTTAATAAATTGAAAGCAGTTTAAACTGTCTTGCCCTGAAGACCCTTATCATAATCATGTAAGTACAAAAATGACTGAATATTTAGTAAAGATATTTCAGAAATGTGTAATGAAATGAATTTTTTAATTAGTATATTTTTAAAATCGCTCTTTACTGGAGAACTTTTAGGTTCACAGCAAAACTGAAGAGAAGTACAAAAATTTCTCATACACCTACCTACTCCTACATATATATTTTCTTCCCCATTTTCTGCATCCACCACTAGAATAGTACATTTGTTACAACTGATAACCTACATTGTCCCATAATTATCACCTGAAGTCCATAGCTTAAATAATGGGTTCGCTTTGGTGTCACATTTCCTGAGTTTCAACAAAAGCGTAAAATGTATTCATCATTATGATAAAATATTTTTACTGATCTAAGAATCTTCTGTCTCCCATCTATTCATTTCTCCCTCCTCCCTAACCCCTGACAACCACTGATCTTTTAATGGTCTCCATAGTTCTGCCTTTTCCAGAAAGTCACAGTATTTGGAATCATATTGAATATAACCTCTTCATATTGGCTTTTTTCACTCAGTATTATGCAATTAAGTTTCCTTTGTGTCTTTTTATGGCCTGATAGCTCATTTCTTTTTAGCAAAGAATAATATTCCATTACCTGGGTACGACAGAGTTTATCTGTTGGCTCAGTGAAGAATACCTTGCTTGCTTACAAACTTGGCTAAATAAGAATAAAGCTCCTATAAACAAACGCAGGTTTTGAATGGGCATAAGTTTCAGCTCCTTTGAGTAAATGCCAAGTAGTAAAATTGCTGGATCAAGTGATAAAAGTGTGGTTAGCTTTGTGAGAAATCACCTTAAGGTTTTCCAGAGTGGCTGTACCACTTTGTCTTCGTAACAGCCATGAATGAGAGTTCTTCTTGCTCCATATCTTTGTCAGCCACTGGTGTTGACAGTACTCCATGTTCTGTCCATTCTAAAATATGAAGTGTGGAATGGTATCTTATTATTTTAATTTGCATTTCCCTGATAGCATACAGTATTGAACATCTTTTCACAAACTTATTTGCGATTTGGTGATGGGTCTGCTAGAGTCTTTGGTCAAATTTTAATCAAGTTGTCTTCTATTGTAGAGTTTTAAGAGTTATTTGTATGTTTTAGTAAGTTGCTCAGAGTTTCTGTCATGACTGAGTTTGGATACTGTCAAATGCCTTTCAGCTTATATTGATATGATCATATGTTTTTTTTTAGCTTGATATGATTATTGTATTAATTGATTTTCAAATGTTGAATGTGACTTATATACCTGAGATAAATCTTAGATGTCTACAGTATATGTAATTTATACATACTTGGATTCAATTTGCTAATATTTTGTTGAGAATTTTTGCACTGTTCACTGGGGACTCTGCTGCTTCTTTTTCTGCTAATATTTTGTTGAGAATTTTTGCACTGTTCATTGGGGACTCTGCTGCTTCTTTTCCTGCTAATATTTTGTTGAGAATTTTTGCACTGTTCACTGGGGAGTCTGCTGCTTCTTTTCCCCTGCTTCTGCTCTCTCTCTGCCAAATAAATAAAATCTTAAAAAAAAAAAAAGAAATTCATCTATTTCACCTAGATTATCAGATTTGTAGGCACAGAGTTGTTCACAATATGTCTTTGTTATCTTTTTAACGTTAATAGAATGTATAGTGATGCACCCTCTTTCATTTGTGATACTAGTAATTCGTGTCTTCTTTCTCTCTTTTCTTTGTTGGCCTGGTTCAAGACTTATTGACTTTGTTGATCTCTTCAAAGTGCCAATTTGGTTTTGCTGATTTTCCTTATTTATTTCTTATTTCTATTTCATTGATTTATGCTTTAATTTTTATTATTTTCTTCTGGTCGTTTAGATGGAATTTGCTCTTCTTATAGTTTCCTATGGTGGAATCTTAGATAACTGATTTTAGATCTTCCTGTGTTTTCTCAATACACATTTAATGCTATAAATTTTACTCTAAGTACTGCTTTTTTGTAACTCATAAGCTTTCCTAAGAGGTATTTTCATTTTCATTTAGTTAAAATGTAGTTTAAAACTTGTCACGTTTAGGGTTCTCATTTTCTTAATTTGTGGTTTAGTGTCTGAGATTTAGGGAAATGTTTCAAATAACTCTTTTGTCCCTTTTTTTCTTTTCATCTGGTATCCCATTACGCATTTGTTACACCTATTGTAGTTGTCTCAAAGTTACTGGATCTTCTATTTCATTTTTTTCAGTCTTTATTCATTTCACTTGAAAATTCTATTGATATACCCTCCATATCAGATTATTTTCCCCCTCAACTGTATCCAGCCTACTGATGAACACACAAAAGGCATTCTTCATTTCTACTGCAGTGTTTTTTAACCTTCACCATTTCTTTCTGGTTCTTTCTTAGAATTTCCATCTCTCTGCTTATGTTGCTTATCTGTTCTTGCATGCTATCTGCTTTATCCATTACAGTGTCTATGGCATTTTAATTATAGCCGTTTAAACACTGTTCTTTTAAATATCCAGTTTGATAATTTTAATATCTCTGTCATGTATGGTACTTACAGTTGCTCTGCCATTTGAAATTGTGTTTTTTTGCCTCTTGGTAAACCTTGTATTTTTCTTTTTCCATGATAGCAGAGCATGATTTACTGGGTAAAAAGAGTTACTATATATGGACTTTTAATACTGTGTTGGGGATGTGTCAAGAGGGAACTATTCTGTAGCCCTCTGGAATGCTCTCAGTCTTTTAATTAGTCTATGCCTCTGGACTCAACTTCGTGTGTTTCCCAGTTTTTTTCTTCCCTCTTGGGTAAGACAGGATGGCTAAAGTAGCTTGGATTTCGGTTTTTCCCTTTCCCTTAAATAAGTTATGCTATGATAATAACCAAGTAGATTAGGCTTTTGTTAACTAACTTCCCCTGGGACAGGTATTGTTAAGAACAAGTGATTATAATAATTTTTATTGACATTGTTATACTCCTGATATTCTAAAACTATATATTTCACAATCAGCAAATTTTTCAATTTCAATTATTTTGACACATTTGTACATGTTGCAATGAAAATGCTTTATTAAAAAACAAACTATCACTTCCATTTAGAAGAGTCAGAAGTTAAGTGAAGTCTAATCATTTTTTTCTTTTTTTAAATCTGAGTAGGTATTAATAGCCAGTTGCCCTAGAACATACCAATTCGTTTGAAGAGATAAGAGAGCTAAGACTGAAAAGAGGAATCACTTTGCACCACCTGAAAATCATTATAACATGATTAATCTAAGCCTGTCCCTGTGTAATTAATTCCCAACTCTAGATTAGATCTTAAAATATTCACCAAAACTCAAGTTAGCCCAGATCTACAGTATTCTGGCCATGCAATACAGAGATTAGATTAATTTATATTCTCCAGGTGTGCCTCCACTTATTTCCTTTTCCTCTTCCCCAACCTCACTTCTTTCTGTTGTGTGCACACATGTGCACCACTTTAGCTAAGATAAAATAGTATGTTCAGGTACCAGTATCCATTTCTCAATAGCATTGGGTCCTTGAGTCCTAAAATAATAAAAATTAAGTAAAAGCATTTGACTTTCCAGATTTTTATTTTATTGGCACATAGAATAACCTGTGGAACAGGAGAAAAGGAATGTCTAGTTCAAGCTTATGGGAACGATACTGAATATCACAGATTTAAAAGAAATATAATTTTCCCCACAATAGAACATGTTGCCTTCTAATATGCATTAAAGGAAGAGAAAGAATAGTTAAGAACCATGAAAGTAGTAGCAGAATAATTTAGCTTGTTATGGCCCCTTTATCATTTGTTCTAGAAGGCCCTTCAGAATTTTCTCTTTTGAAACTATTATGTTTTATTTATTCAGCACCAATTACACACACTTTAACATATGGATTTAAATATGGGAATTTTTTATTACAATACTGCAGCAGATCGAGTATCTTTAATAGAAGACAAATCAAAATTACAAAACGTTACATATCATTTGAAAGAACATGTGACCTCTATGACGTGTTAACTGGGTGACTGTGGTCAATAGCCAGGGAAATTCATACCGGTCAGTTCTTGTGATATTGAGTGCAGATTTGGAGGAACACGAAATAATGCCTAAGACTGACAAACATAACCACAGGCTCTAATGCCTAAATGATGAGAAGACCAAAATATTCTCAGTTCCTAGATTCCATCCTAACATGATACACGGAGTATACCAACCATATGTATACACACATTATATTTTCTTTTTCAACTCAATTAAACATTTAGTTAAACACCTAATATAAGTGACCATGAAAGTATAAAATAGTAAATGAATATATGTATTACACACATGCACACACACGCACACAATCTTTCTTCCTTTCTGAAAAACAAATTGCTGTTTTTTCACATATTTTCCCCAACTCAATTTTGAAATTAACCATTTTACTCAAGTCCCCTTGTTCCTTTTCATGAGAAATGTTACTTAGAAAATAAGATCTGTGGGGAAACATGGGTGGCTCAGTCTGTTAAATGTCTACCTTTGGCTCAAGTCATGATCTCAGGGTCCTGGGATCGAGCCCCACATTCAGCTTGCTGCTCAGCAGAAAGCCTGCTTTTTCCTCTTCTCTGACACTACTCTCAATCTCTCCCTCAAATAAATAAATACAAATATTAAAAAAAAAAAGAAAAGAAAAGAAGTTAAGACCTGTGTACTATGGTTTTTCATCACTAGTGGACTATCATCATTTCTAGGTTCTTTCAGTAAACAATTCACAGGTTTTTAGAACTGTATGGATAATTTTAATTCTACTCTACAATATCAGGATTTTTCCCTGGCTCCCCTTATGCATCACTTCCTTTACATACAAGGAAATTCTGGAACCAAAAATAGAAGTATATTTTTTAATTTGTTTAATTCTATAATATAAACAAATAGCCTCAGAATTCCTAAAACCCCCTAAATAGTATTATATCTACATATATCTCATAATGCGAACTTAAGATAGATAAAGTAAAAATTCTGGGCAGAAGGAAGTTTGGTGTGATAAATAAATGTGTGATATTTCAGGCTGTCTTTTGCTCATCCATCAGTCCATTTTTCAGACTGTGGCTGGAATTCTAATAATTTTATCTTCCGATTTCAAATGATCAAATTATCTTCCACAGTCATAAAATAATATGAAAAGTACATAATCTGTCATTTAAATATGCTGGTCATTTATTACCCATCTTAAATTCCATATCTGCTTCTCCATACTCATTTCACCCCACTTTTAGCTATGTCAGTTTTACTAATATTTACTACAAAGAGCCTGTTATTACTTCCCACTCCTGAGCTTTTACTTAGAATGTTGCCTCTATTAAAAAAAAAAAAAGTTCTTTTTCTTCTCTAGTACTAAGTCCCATTCAACATTCAAACTTGAATCTAGGCTTTGGTAAAAGAAGTCATTGGAAAAAAAATCAAAGGCTTTAAAAAACATTTTGGGACATTTATATAACCTATCATGTTTTGAAAAATAATTCAAACAAATATTTAATAGCGTCCTAATATGACCCTTTTCAAGTTGCTCCTTTAAGGCATTACTTACAACACATTTTTATATCATAACTGTTCTGCACATGGAATAGATTTTAATTCCAAGGGAGACTGGCTTGATCAATATGTGATAATTAAATTGATGTGCTGTAAGAGACTTTTATGAGAATTCTTCAATGAGTGGTAGTTTAGAGATACTAAAAACAACCTATTTAAATTGTTACTTAATCAGCAATACTGCACATTATTTTATGAGAAATGTGATCATAAACACATTTGAATACACAGCTGCATGTAAATCAATGTCATACATTAACTTTCAAAACTAACACATCTCAAAGATTTCCTTTTAACACATTTTTAAATTCAGTGGCAATATGAAGTAATGATCATTTTACAAAAGTCAGCATAATGCGTTGGATGAATTAGTAAATCAGTCCAAACGAGATCAACATTATAGTGCAACTGGAAAAAAAACATATGGGACTTGCTGGTAAATACAGCTATCTCAGCAAATTCAAGATAGTCATGAACAGGTATATAGGAAATCCAAGAAATAATATAGATTTTTAAAACCAATTTTAAGTCTATGAACCTTGCTGTGTATTTGTGTTTGTTTGAAGATTCTTTTTTTTTTTTTAAAGATTTTATTTATTAATTTGACAGAGAGAAATCACAAGTAGACGGAGAGGCAGCCAGAGAGAGAGAGAGAGGGAAGCAGGCTCTCTGCTGAGCAGAGAGCCTGATACGGACTCGATTCCAGGACTCTGAGATCATGACCTGAGCCGAAGGCAGTGGCTTAACCCACTGAGCCACCCAGGCACCCTGAGCCTGTTTGAAGATTCTTAATAAAGTAAATACACAAACTCATATGTATATACAAATTTCTCAAAATCCTTAGTTTCTTTTGAGCTTTGCAAATATTTAATCTTCTTGATATACCAGATACCCGGAGCCTCTGGTTTGTCTGCTGTTAGTCCAAGAAACAGGGATTTCACAGCATGCATATCACTGAATATGTCATTACATGAGCCAATTATCAGGGTCATCTGAAAAGTACGCTGCTTTCCTGCGGTTCAAAAAACTTTAAATCCAGCAGGAAGAACATTATTTGATGTAAATTCTTTCCTTTTATAGAAGGAGTTAGTGGGTTAAATGGGAAAAGAAAGGAAATATGCCTCAGTGGATTGATGATGCAAGTTCCTAAATATTACCTATGTTAAAATATTTAACCTTCTCTAAGCACATCTTTATGTTACCTGACTACAGAAACTAGAATATTTTATATTGCTTGAATGAACAATTTTAAATTCTTCACATTTCAGTCAAAACTTGCTCATCATTTTGTTCAAATACTTAGCATCATCTTACTTCTCATCAATGTCAGTATCAACAGATATATATATATATATAGACAAACAAACTGATTATCAAAATTTATTAAGTGTGTAATGTAACTTATAATAAGATACTTTGCACTGAGTACATAAAGTATATATTTTTTAAGATTTTATTTATTTGATAGAGAGAGACACACAGAGAGAGAGGGAACATAAGAGGGGAATGGGAAAGGGAGAAACAGGCTTCCCGTGGAGCAGGGAACCCGATGCAGGGTTCATTCATAGGACCCTGGGATCATGACCTGAGTCAAAGCAAACTTTTAATGACTGAGCCACCTAGGCACCCCAAGACTTTATTTTAAACACTGGATTTGCCCCAAAGATTTCATGGTAAAATCATATAGGGTAATGGGCCTATATGTTTTGATGCTCATAAAAGTTAGCCTATTATGCTGGATTTAGCATTAAAATATTTGTGAAATTTGATAAAACTATTATTTTGCTTATTTTTATTTCATGAAATATTCCTCTCCCAACACTATTAGGTAGTCATAGTTTGTTTTCTTATGTTTCAGATAGTCCTTAATGATAGTGCATTTCATTCTCTTCTCACAAATATCTCAACATACACAGTCTTAATCATCCCAACACTGTTTTTTTTTTTTTTTTTTTTAAAGATTTTATTTATTAATTTGACAGAGAGAAATCACAAGTAGACGGAGAGGCAGCCAGAGAGAGAGAGAGAGAGGGAAGCAGGCTCTCTGCCAAGCAGAGAGCCCGATGCGGGACTCGATCCCAGGACTCTGAGATCATGACCTGAGCCGAAGGCAGCGGCTTAACCCACTGAGCCACCCAGGCGACCCCCAACACTGTTTTAGATTACAACCTTTGTCCTATCAACCAGTATACTGTCATCTGTCCATTTAGTGTTTTTCATAACCTAATTCAGGTCATGATCATTACTTATATCTGTGCAATTTGAGGATTTGTACATGTAATACTACATGTAAAAATATAGTTTTCCATACCTCTCTACATTTTGTACACAGTATAACTGATTAAGAAGATTTGAGTTGACTATTTAAATTTTCATTAAAAATATCTTTGGGAAGAAATTGAGAAGACTATGATCATTGTATGATTTTGTTTTGGATAAGGAAGAGCTTATCACCTTCACTTCTGAAATAATTTCTCCTTATGCCACTTACTCTACATATCACAGCCATAAACTGTCTTAAACAGTTACATTTTCTCTGTTGCCAGTTTTTTAGATGAGGTGTTATCACCTTTCACTATCAATGCATTATATTCTCAAAAGTGGTTTATATAAGACCATCTTCCAGAAAACATTTCCTGACTTTTAATTTCTTGCTTAAATATTTTCCACAATTATTGTTTTTTTAAGTGTTGGGGCCCAAATGTGCTTTGATTTAGATGGCAATGTTCACACATATTGTGAGTATTTATCTAGATAATCACAGCTGGACTGTTTATGTCTATAAGATATCAGTGTATAGTATATTTATGATCAAATTCACACAATGCATACAAATTTGTTACCTAATGATATATGCAAAAAAAGTAAAGAAAGAACACTTGATATGTAATTTACTTGATTGCACCAAGCAAGGTCTACATGATACCATGTATATTATTATATGAACAAAGTATCTGCAGATATTTAAATAAATAAAAGTTGCATGAGAAGTGTGGATTTTACCATTTTAGGAGCTGCATATAATTTTTTTCCTATAAATACTTGTAAAGTTTGTTCTGGAACATTATTAATTTAGAATTTGAGCATTCAGGTTCATTATGATTTTATGATTTTCTAGGTGTGTCCAGAACAACCTAGAGGGCATTTTATAGGGCATTTTATTCCTGATTTCTGAAGCAAGTATTCTATCCAATATCATATAAGTTATTAAGTTTACCTGGTCTAGCTGGTGGGAATAGGCACTTTTGCAGTCTTGTATGAACACTGGGCCCTGTTCTCTAATCTTTTCAGATTTTATTTTTAACTCACCTTTGGATAGTTTTTGCAAACACTTGGGCTGATCAGTATTCAGATTCTATTTAGATACCCGAGTTATCTCTTTGTAAAGATTTCCTCTCTCCAGTAATCTGAGTTGTAATTCTCAGACCCATTTTTTTTTTTTTTTTTAATGAACCTTTAGTTCTATCTCTTCAACTTAATTCATGGAGTTCTCTGGACTCTTGTCTTGCTTTTGCCTTCTCTGCCCCAGCATGGGGATTCTCCCAAGGCAGTTAGTGAAGTATCTTGTTTGTTTCTCATTGGCCAAAAAACATTACTCATTGTCATCTGGTGTCTTGAAAACCATTGCATATGTTCATAAAGGTGACACAGGTAAATAAAGATAGAGATAGATGATATAAATAATAGAAATGAAGACAGAGATAAAGATATATATAGTTGTTGTTTTTCAGATGTTTCAGATAGAAAGGTAAATCAAGTCACTGATATTGTATCTTGGACAGAGGCAGGAGCCCCTCAGAATGTATTTATTTGAAATGTGTCTATTTTTCAGGGCACATGAGTGGCTAAGTCCTTTGAGCATCCAGCTTTTGGTTTCAACTCAGGTCATGATCTCAGGGTTGTGAGATCAAGCCCCACAATGGCTCCCTGCTCAGCACAGAGTAAGCCTGAGATTCTCTCTCTCTGTCTCCCTCTACCCATCCCCCAACGGGCACATGTGCCTCGGCACTCTCACTCTCTCCAAATAAATAAATAATCTTTTAAAAAAGTGTCTATTTTTTAAGTTTGAGAGAAATGACTGAGAAATATTGAAATACTGATATAAAGTCAAATATTAGATTGTTCTACATAATAAGCTCTTCTTTCAGATAAGGATAAAGTCTTGATTTTTCAAGGAAGCTTGAGCTGCAATGGCTATGGAACTTCAATTTTTCTCATCACATAATCACTTGATGACCAAGATGCCTATACATTGCTCTAGACCACCTGAAGCTGATCTCTGGGTTTGCGCCATTTGAGTAAGTATCACAATAATTTTTATTTCTACAGTTAAATTTTGAAAGCTCCTACTCTAGATTACTCACATTGTCTCTCTTCTTAGTAATCCTGTTTTTTAAATCACATAAATTGTTTTTAACTGTTGCAGATCATAGCACCATCAACTGTGAAGACATGAATATAACTAATATTTATTGAGAACCTAGTATGCATCTATCACTGTGAAATGTGTAGCTAAGGCATTACTTCATTCAGTAGTAACTATTATAAATTATTTTTAATGAGAAATCAAAGGTTATTTTCATTTTTTTGAACAGACTCTTAGAGCTCAGTTTCAAATGCTGTATGTCTGATTCAATGATAACATTTTTCCATGAAGCCTCTTCATTATGTGACCTGACCATATTTCTTGATTTCATACTTTCCTTCTAACCCATTAGACAATATTTTTGCTTTGCTTCATCAACTTCTTTTCATTCTCCACCTTGAACTGGTCCTATGTTTTGTTTGTTTTGTGCGTCAGATTTTCCTGCAGTGATAGAACATCTCAATCCATCCCAACATGGTGTCCACTTGAAAAAAAAATATGAATTTTCAGTATAACATGGAAGTATCCATAACACCAGTGAATTTCTACAGAGAAAATATCAACTACACCAATAAGGTCTGTTTTAATTATTCATCTATATATTTCTTGAAATAAAAATAAGAAGTGCAGGGGCACCTGGGTGGCTCAGTGGGTTAAAGCCTCTACCTTCAGCTCAGGTCATGATCCCAGGGTGCTGGGAGCCTCACATCAGGCTCTCTGCTCAGCGGGGACCCTGCTTCTCCCTCTCTCTCTGCCTGCCTCTCCACATACTTGTAATCTTTGTCTGTCAAATAAATAAATAAAATCTTAAGAACAATAAGAAATGCAGGACATATTAATAGATAAAATCATCAGGTATTATTTACTGCCTTGGAAATATATTTCTGAGTCAATAATGTAACTCTTTCAAGATGCCCCTCTTAAAATCAATTAAAATATAAATGGTATAATATTTACTAGACGAGCAATGTCTATCAAGAAACCATTTATTCTGCTAGCATAAATGACTATAGAAATAATACCAGATTTTCAGTTATGCATTTAAGTTAATTCATATTTATTTAAGATTGCAAAACCTATAATCATGAATAGTATTAAAACTTTTTCAGAAGCAATAAAGATGAAAGCATGCATGATCATTTAGAGATAAAATTTACACTGAATGTATTAAATTAAAAACATAATAAAAAAAGAATAAATCAGCTTTTTAGAAGTTAAATAATTATAGCTGGAGAACACTTCAAAGCTATTTCCAAATCTAATATTTTTAACTTGGTGTAGGCATTGTTTGTTCAATTGTTACTTTGTTTTTTTTTATAAATAGAATAGCTTACGCATTCAACAAATGTATGAGGAATTGTTTCTCACAAAAAAAGGAAAATAAGTTTCTGACCAACATAAATTTTCATAAAGTTTTTGGGTATTTAGCTAATAATGTTAAAAAAACATTTCTCATTAAAAAAAAAATTTCTCGTTAAAAAAACTTTTTAGAAAAACCTATAAAGGTATTTGTTGCCTGCATTTTATTTCATTTCTTATTTTAACCATACTTTTTTGCTATTTAACAGAAGAACAGCTAAAGGGTAATAGGTGTTTATGGAAATATATAGGTGGTTATGGGCATATGCAGAAGGATGAGTGATTTATAGCTCTGTAATGTGATAAGGTTGTTGGCAAAAAGGCAAAAATTGTGAAAATCACAAAGTCCTCCTTCTCACCACAACTTTATTTACTTATTTTTAAAGATTTATTTTATTTATTTAAGAGAGAGAGCATGAGCACAGTGAGGGTGAGAGAAAGGAAGACTCCCCACTGAGCAGGGAGTCCAACAGGGGGCTCCATCCCAGGAGCCTGGGATCATGAGCTGAGCCAAAGGCAGATGCTTAATGGACTGAGCCACCCATAGCCACAACTTCATAACAAAGATATTTTGTCCATCGTTGTGTATTTCATGAGAAGTACTGAGTAATTCCATTTGGAGTATTATAAAAGATACCAAAAGGTTTAACACTTCTAATGCCATACATCCCAAAGTACCCTTAAAGACGCCTTTAAAATACCACATGCATGTTACTTTATCTGATTCCCCTCCTATAGGACTACAGTTCAGCAATAAATATAGTCAGTATTACACTTGTTTGTCACTAAAAAGCAAAATTTATACCACTGTTTAGCCTTGAATCCCTACCAACTAATTCAGAACCTGGCTTAGAGAATGGCTTACAAAACATTTATTTGTTTTAGGATTATGATGAATGATGATTAGATTTTCATTCTCAAAAAAATTAGGATTTCACAGAAGAGATAAATTTCAACTGTTTCAAACAATCCAAAGCAGTACAGTTAAAGTGCTCAATAAGTAGCATAGAACATAAGGAGTTGAGTGGATAGAATGGCTTTATAACATTTATAGATACAATTTGTAAATTATGTAAAACTATGTAATTATGTAAAACTGAAGTTTTAGCAGTCTTCCTTCCAAGAGAATCAGATATTAAATCCATTAAAAGTTTAAAATGATTCGGTAGAAAGATGAAAATAAGCCAATTAAAAAAACGGCAAGCATGTGCTTCAGTTTTCACAGTTTAGCATAGCACTGTTCTATTTTCAATGCTACATTTATCTTCCTTAATGCCGGATTGACTCCAACTGGCTAAAAATACTGCACCCTTTTTTAGTTCAATATTTGAGGTTCAAAAAAGTTGTTCATTTTAAATATTGGGTTAAGTTGTGTCTGATTTTAAATCCCACCATTTGCAACACACACAGACACGAATGTGCTTCTTTAATAGCACAGACTATAAAAGGCACTGCTTTGTTTGTTTATCCTATTCTGATGATTATAATCTGGACTGCATTTTTAAAGTAGGGTTGATTTAATCCAATTATATATATATGAATATATCCATATGTGTTCTTAAATTGGGAATTACCATGCCACCATGTTCAGAAATATAAACTGGGCCAATATTTCTATGCATTACTTTAAACAGTACTATACAATAAGATTTTTCAACTTGTAGTTCCTGCTCAACATATAAATAGCTGCAATACTACATTGGTATGAAAAATAATTGTCTTTCCTCTTAGACACTTTGGATTCATGTTTCCCTTGGGTTGAACACTAGTAGTATCAATCATTCTAAGATGTTAATACATTATTTCTAAGATTGATGGCCCTATTAACCTTATGGTCTGTGCATACAGAAAAGCCAGAAATTCCTTTTGGTGAACAACCTTATGTGGCTGATTTTAATCAAGATTTGTCTTTCTTCCAATGTGTTCTGTAACTGCTGACTGCTTGCTTTATGGAATTAATCTAGAAAACAGTTCACTCCCTTTTGAAAATACGGGCTTATTTTGTGTCAGTTATCCCTGTTACAGTTAATATTTCTCAAAAAGTTAGTTTTACCTATCTTTCCAATTGTTGATGTTGGTGCCCAAGTTTCATGTCTGAGAGACCACCAAGAAACCAACACTGATGCAATCACACAAGGCTTTATTCAGCAAGCTTGAGCTTGGGTCCAAGTATACCTGGCACAGAGGAGCAGGGACTTGGACCCCCAATCTGGTTACAGCATGGTACTTATGTGTTGTTTCAGGGGATTTCCAAAAAGGGGTATGGACTCTGTGTCTCTGGGTTCAGTTCCTGAAAGTGTACTGGGCGTGTCAGTCCTGTGGTTGAGCCTGGCCACACACAGGTGGCCAATGAGATTGCAACACACAGAGAAAGCTGCGCAATCATGCTAGGTCATACACGGGAGGCCAACTGAACTACAATTCACACCATAGTAGCTATTTGAACAAGCCTATCACCTTGGTCAGAATTGGTGCCCAAAAGGTGCCCAAAAGTTGGGGCCCACACTCCTTGATAGCTAGGGAGACATATGCATACTCCATTGATTGGATGTCTCCACCTGACCTGACCCATCCCTGCATTTGGGCTGTTATCTCCACCTGAGACTGGTTTCCTGGACTTGCTTTTAGGTAAGTTCCCCAGTTTGCGGGGGGGGGGGGGAGAAGGGAAGGGTCAGTTTAAGTTTTACTGCATAAACAACAAAATGGCTGTTCAACTGAGGTGGGGCCGCTCTGGCTAAATAAGCCCTTACACTGAAAGTTTATCCAAGTTACTGTTGTTATCTAAGCATCCATTTTATTTGGCTAAGCTACATAAAGAGACCTTAATTCAGCACTTGGCCCTCATGCTAGCATAAGCCCTAGAGAGCAGTCTGCAAAGTCACAAGCAAATGTAAAATGCTGATATGATTTCTCCAAAAGCCCTTGTGATCAAAAGTCTTCTTAGCTTCCCAGAGCCTTTCCTTTGTGTACTTAGATAAGATCCCTATAGAGCTTACTAAAACCTTAGTCTTTTGATTTGCATTGAATAATCTGTCCCTAGTCCAGGAACCCCAAAGCACTCCACCAACAGGCCCTAATAAATGCCTGTGTCTCATACCCTGCCACTCTCCTTGCCTTCACCCTGCCCTGACCTTCCTGGGTTGCCTCTCAAGTCATGCCATATAACTCCTCCAGAACTTAAGAGTAATAAATTTCTCTGTTTCGATTTATCTTGTGATCTTCTGTTGAACTTTGGCTCACCATCTGGCACCCTATGCTTCACTTAACAAATGTTAATTTAACAAAACCATTACACCAGTATGTAGAAGATAAGATCTCTCCCCTAAGGAAAAGGTGTTAAAAGCACTTTGAGTAGAAAACATAATGAGTTTTTAAATGTTTATTATCTGAATACAATGAATAATATTCTGAATCATGTTTTTAAATATATAATGTTGATTATGGAAAGATGCTATTATTTTGCTTGTAATAGTATAGGTAATTTTACAATTATTGAATGAAAAATGTTTGTACTTAGTCATAAAAATATTTGTTATTAGTTCTGAAAGCAAAATCTATTTTTCTCAACAAAATATGTAGGAACAATCCTCTCAGCTCTTGCTTTTCCTTACTGGGTCCTTACTGGGATATTAAGACAATGAAGTAGTATGTTTACAGAACTGTTTTAATATTTTTACTAAAAACTGGAGCAGAGAAATATGTGGTAGTTGTATAAGGATAGATCATCAAGATAAATGTTTGTGTCTTTTTTTTTTAATGTGATATATTAGGGTACACCTTTAAGCTTAAAAGGATTGATCCAATAGAGGTAAAGGGACTAATCCAGTAAAATTTTTTAAAAAATTACTATTAAAGGATGGAGGGAAAAGCAACAAGAAACTATGTGAATCCTGAATAGAGAGTGAGTTTTCACCACTGAAAGGACTAGATATAGATAGGTTAAAAAAAAAAATCATGAGAATATAGGCAACACATTATAGGTGCAGAAGTAAACAGATTGTATACATTGTATAGATTTGATAATATGAATTTATTCTCCCATGATTTACAACTATTTTCTTTGTGAAACAGGAGAAAGTAATTGGTTGAAATTGAGAGAAGGCAACAGATATTGTAGACTAATTTTTTAAAAAGTAGAATGTGAGAAGTGGGTGTGACTTTATTAAGGAAACATTATTAATCAAGAATTAGATAAATTCACTTTGGAAGGAAATTATTTGTGTTTTTATCTTGTTTTTTCCATTCACTATTATCTGAAACAAGTTACTCAATATTCCTATACTTGTATAGAAATCCTCTCTATATATTTGTCATAACAACTTCATCACAATGCATTTACAATAATCAAATTTGTTTTACATATTTATTGTGTAGAAATATATATGCCTTAGTTTCATTTATTAATAAGCACTTAAAATTTGAGTTATATTTAAAATTTTAAAAACTCTGTTCTTTGTTGTTGTCATTTTCCACAAGAACTTCAGCTTTGCTTTTGCAGAACTAATGTGGGTGGGGTTTTCCTAGATTTCAGGGAAAAGACGAGTAGCAAAATAATTGAATGTGTATGCCATAGGGCAATCTTCATTTGTTTTATGGAATAGAAGTTGGATAAGAAGTGAGTGTGAATAATCTGAAAATCCTGAGAAGATATATGAATGCTGACACGTTTGTACTAGATTATGTAAAATTTAAAGATAGAATGTTATAGTATGAGAAAAAAAAAACTTAAAATCAAAATTCTGGAGAGGATATAATTACTAGAAATTAATTTATGAAATTGGTTAGGGATACATAATTAATTAAATTTATGGAATTAAAATTAGAAGTGATAAAAAGATCTTGGATAATTACCATAGTAGAGAGTGGCTAAACTAGGAAAGATAAGAAGTTATTGGAAATTAAAAGATAAACTAGGAGACTAGACCCTAACCTCATAGGTGTTAAATATTGTTTTAGTCATTAGGACTATTAAAGGATCAAATGGTTATTATGGTTCCTGGGTACATAGTAGAAATACATCTCAGGCTCCTATTAAGATCTCTAAGTCTATGAAAGCTACTTTGTTCAATGAAGAACAAGCAAAAATAACAGATTGCATTTCAAAGTGGAAGCTTTAAGAATCAATGAACTATTGATTGCTATAACAACCGAATACTAAGCAAAACTATTCTCCTTCAGTTGAGGCCCTTAAATGATTAAGATGAGAAAAGCAATTTAACCATCTATTCTGCATAACATGCATAACAAATAAGAAATATATCCAAATTACGTAAGCCACGAAGATGTGGGACATATTGCTGGTGCAGCATAAGCCATCTTATCTGATAAATGGATTGTTAATGCAGTTGCTGAAATAATCAAGAACAATGCCTGCACTAACAGTAGAGAGAAAGATGCTAAGTAACAATTAGGTGCAAGGAATCTGGACATTGATAGGAGAAGTGAATACAATGATTCATTTAGAAAATCCACGCTTCAATTCTGAGATACTTTTTCTCCCAGCTACTGAGAGTTTTGGAAATTGAGGACTCTCAGGTAAGTCCTTTACTGGAAATTGCTCTCCGCCTAATAAAGTGACTCTTCCCACAGCCAAAGTCCCAAGTAAGGGTCAGCCCTATACAATAACTGATATTCATATTGGTATACATGCTATCTCCCTGCCTGTAGGAAAGATGATCCAGAAGGCTCATCCCAGCCCCAGAGTTGTCAGTAGGATTTGTTGAAGCCTTTGCTGGAACGGCATTGCAGCTCCATTCTTCATTTTGCCCCGTTCTTCCTTTTTCTAATCATATACATGTCTCCATCCTGAGAGTAATCTCCAATAAAATTTCTATTTAAAAATTTCTTTTAAAAATTATTTTATTTAGGGATGCCTGGGTGGCTCAGTTGGTTAAGCAGCTGCCTTCGGCTCAGGTCATGATCCCAGCGTCCTGGGATCGAGTCCCGCATTGGAATCCTTGCTTGACGGGGAGCCTGCTTCTCCCTCTGCCTCTGTCTGCCTGTGCTCGCTCTCTCTCTCTCTGATAAATAAATAAAATCTTTAAATATATATATATATATATATATATTTTAATTTATTTAACAGAGAGAGAGAGAGAGAGAGACAGAGAGAGATCACAAGTAGGCAGAGAGGCAGGCAGAGAGAGGGGGAAGCAGGCTCCCTCCTGAGCAGAGAGCCCGATGTGGGGCTCAATCCCAGGACCCCTCTGAGCTAAAGGCAGAGGCTTAACCCACTGAGCCACCCAGGTGCCCCCAAAATTTCTATTCTGACATTGATTTCCTAAGAAACTGCTCTATTATAACTGTTTCCAACAGTAGCTCAAAAGAATAGAACTTCAGTGGGAAATATGGAGCTGGATCACCTACCAAACATGCTTTAAATATGGATCCCATTAATTGTAGTAGGTAAATCAAAACTTACAACCCAGGGCACCTGGGTGGCTCAGTGGGTTGAGCTGCTGCCTTGGCTCGGGTCATGATCTCAGGGTCCTGGGATCGAGTCCCGCATCGGGCTCTCTGCTCAGCAGGAAGCCTGCTTCCTCCTCTCTCTCTCTCTGCCTGCCTCTCTGCCTACTTGTAATCTCTCTGTCAAATAAATAAATAAAATCTTTAAAAAAAAAAAAAAAAAAAAAACTTACAACCCAGAAGATCAATGCAATTGTGGAAAATATCACAGATGGCAAATTGTTATGGGACATTAATGGAAGGCGGAAGAAAAGTACAGGAGGTGACTATTATGAGAACAATGGAGTTATTCCCATGCAGGGTGTCATTAATGGATTGGAGAAAAACAATAACAAAGATCAATGATGAATATTAACCAATTAAAGACAAGTGTGAAAGTCGGGAAACTATTTTGACATCTTATAATAATAGTCATCTTTTGGTGGATTCATAGAAATATTAGAGTATGAGGCACAAGACTTACTTATAGGAGTAGCCTAGCTCCAAAAAAGGATAAATTCTCAGCCACTTCAAGCCAGGTGAAATGTTGTGGAAAATAATCAGACTGTCGAGAAACCAAGCAACACTTGGGAAGCAGGAAGACTTGGGTTTATTTGATGCCAGAGGACCCAGATGAGCTTGCCCTGGAAATTCTGTGCCCCAGACAGGAAGGTTACAGGGTTTTTATAGAAAGGTACAGGGGGTCAGTTTCCAAGGGCTATGCTGCTGGTAGTTGGGTTTAAACTGGGGAAGCAGGGGGGCTACTTTAGGAAGGAACATAGTGCAGGGAGCCTGTGGTGGAAAGCCTGTTTACGAAAGCAGAAAGGGCTAGATATCTCTTGCTCTTTCTGTCTACCGAGTCCTGCCAGCCTGGGTCTGCTCTAGATAATCATCTTCTTCAATACCAAGGTTTTGGCTTAGCTTGTTTTGACCTTGGTTGGAATGGAGTGCATCTATGAGACTCGGAATTGAGAAATCTAATTTCATGATTGAAAAACTTTGAAACGGTACCTTTCTAAACCCTTTATTATCACAAAAATGACCCACTCTTCCTTAAAAGAGAGACTATTAGCCCTTATCCACAACTATCTGTGCCTTGCAAGGAAATAAACACTCCTTCCAGATCTACTCCTATCTCTCTTTCTGACCAGTCACTTTGATTAGATCACACTAAAACAAAACTGCGGAAGTGTTGGACCAAATAAGGGAGGGAAAGGACTACACCCCAATAAGGCTGCAGACTTAGCCAGCAAACACTTATGAGCTGGGAGATCATGTGTAGCACTTGATCCTAAGGGTGAGTCAGAGTGGACCATAATGTTCGATAAGGAAGAATTTAGTGATATGGGTGAATTCTTCCATGAAACACTTATCAACACAAACACATATACACCAGGAAATAGAGTTAACTCATAACTAGGAACTTTATGAATAAGATGACCTGCACCAAATAATACTGTCATATCAAGTGGTATGAGAAGGAAACACATTTTTTCAGAGAAACATGAAAGCTGTATTATGGAATGATCATATTTGAAGCTTGGCAGAATTCTCACATTGAATCCTTGGTCTGTGGGCTAACAGTTACTTTAACGACAGACACCTAGTAGAAGACTTTGGAATTATCCCTCATGCCAGCCAAGCGTGTACTTTAAATAATTATAATATATCCTAATGGAAATGGAGAGAGTTGTGTCACCCTTAAAAACGGATGATGCTCCCTATTTTATCCCTGTTTAATTCATAACTCTCAGTCCTACAAAAAATTAGAAATATCTTCTAACATCCAATTAATAGTCCACTTGCATCTTTAGCAAATTAAAATGGGGTGTTAGAAATACGGGTAAGGGGTCATTAAGCAGGGCAATGTTTATTTCCCATCACTATCAGGAAGGAGTTCCAGAAACATGCTGGATTCATTTGGGATAAATAAGAGTATAGATTTGCATTTTTGCCCCAGGGAAATGTTAATTCTTTTGCTTTCTAAAAATGCCTAGTCCAAAGGGAACCAGAGTTTCTGCACATCCTCCAGAATATCATATTAGTCCATTAAATGGTTGATAAAATGTTGTTCTATATGGATAAGAAAGAAGTGTCAAGTATGATGGAAGGACTATCAGGACACATGGCCCCAGAGGATAGGATATAACCCCTAAGATTCAATAACCACTATAACATCAGGAGCAGTCTTTAGGGGCATAGTGATTTGGGACATGTATCTTATCCCCTTCAAAGTACTTCAAAGTACAAATTATTATAAATTGAACCTATTCCCAAAAATAAAGCAGCAGAATTTTCTGAAGACCTCTTTGAATTCTGGAACAATCATATTCAACTTGGGAATAGTATTCTGATTAATTTACCAAGTGACATTAACAAAAGACTGTTGGCATTGACTCAGTCCCAGAAGGGGAGGAAAAACCTCTCTCTAAAAGGACTGGATTATGGTAGAAGTATGCCTGTGCTTAGGCTCTCATGACCTAATCACTTCCAAAAGGCCCCACCTCCTAATACCATCACTCAAAGATTAGGATTCAACATATGAATTTTGGGAAAACAAAAACATTCCCACCACAGCAGACCATTACCTAGACTACATAAATAAATCTCATAGCTTAACATTTAAAACATAAAAATTCAGTCAGAATATGGATGGAAAATACAGACACATTTTGCATAATGTTTGGCTAACAAGCACATATAAATGTATTGGAACAGTTTCACTTATTGTGGTTAGCATTGAGTAATGTATAGAACTGATGAATCTCTATGCTGTATACCTGAAACAAAGACAACTTTGTATATCAACTACACTTCAATAATACATGGTTAAAAAAAGAATGCCAAAAAATGTTGATTTTTTTTTTTTTTTTTTTAGAGTAGAGAATTAGTCAGTAGAGAAATCAAATAAAATCACAAGGAAGTACCACTATACACCTAACAGAATGGCTAAAATAAAAAGTGGTAACACTAAATGCTGGTAAGAAAGCAAAGGAACTGGATATTATTATTCATTGCTGACTGGAACATAACATAGTTCCTCACTCTGAAAAACAGCTGGGCAATTCCTTTTAAAAATGAAAGGAGCCAAAAAAAAAAAAAAAAAAAAAAAAAGGAGAGTTACCATAACACCCAGTAATTATTCTCTTGAACATTTATCCCAGGTAAATGACAGATTATTTTCATGCAGAAACTTGTGACATGTGAAGAAAAGCAACCACCACCTGAAAAGCCTGAAAGAGAGCAGTATTATCCATGGACAGCCTAAATGAATTAAGGAAGAACACAACAGAGAAAGGAACTTAACAACAAGAATATACAGTATTTGGGGTTCTGTTAATGATGGGCAATAATAGCCAATGGACAAAGAAAAAAGAGTGCCATGGTTGCTTGTAGTTGAGGTGTTCCAAGATGTAACTCTGGGATCTCATTCAATCCCATGATTTTTAATGCCATCTAGGGATGAAGGACTTTCAAATCTACATAATGAGCTGCTGCAATCCTCTGTAATTCAAGACTTTCCAATTACCTACTGAGCAACATCTCCATTTGGCTATTTAACAAGCATTATAAAATCAATGTATCCAATTAACATATCCAATGTATGATACTTGCACTCCCAAACTTCTTTCTCTAGTTTCTCCCTTCTGAGTGACAATATTGTTATTCACCTTAATACACAAACTTAAACCTTGAAATCATTCTTGATTTTTTTTTTTTTAACCTCACAGCTCACAATCCATCAGCTCAACCTGTCAGTTCTACTGAAAATCATTTCTCCCATTTAACAATTTATCCCCACCTTCAATAACCAAACTCAGTCCCAAGGTATCAGTATCCCTGACCAGGACTCAGTGTTCACCTTTTATTCCAATTCTGTTATCACTCATTTCCCAGGGGCCATTTTATTTTCCTTATAGTTTAAGGCTTTTGATCAAAATCCTCTAATGTCCTCATGCCACATTAGATTAACACCTTACAGAACCATACACAGACACACATGCAGACATACCTTTACAAAGATCCCCAAGTCATTGTTAGAATCTTCTTTATCTACCTCTTCAAAAATATCTCTCCTACATATTATAGCTACAGCTACAACAGTTTCTATTTCTCCCCTGAAAACTCCAAGCTTATTTCTGCCCCAGAGCTTTTATACTTGCTGCCTTCTAGAATGAAATGCTTTCCTTCCAACTGTCACAGATTAAGTTTTTGTTTAAATGTCACCTCTGCAGAGAAGATATTAGTGACTTATAAAAGAAACGTGGCCTTTTGCACACATCCCTCACTATTAATTCTGATCTGTTTTCCCTCATAACACTGACCATTACATGAAGTCTTCTTGATTTCTTTATTTTATTCGGTTAGCACAAGAATTTAAGTTCTGTAAGTCAGGTCCATGTAACTCCAGTAATAAAAACAGTGACGAGCATATAGTGAGTAATCAGTAAATATATTTTGAATGAATATATAAATGAAAAATCTACCTTAACAAAAAAGATAAACAAAATATTCCAAAATATTCCAATATTTTGAATATAAATAAATATGAATAAATTTCATAAGTTTATTTTCATAATTTATTTCAAAACTATTCATAAATGAATATTTTGAATATGAATAAAGAAAATGCAGAGACTAAAATGTAAAACTTATAGATATGTAAATTACAGAATATCATGCCATAATAATACTACAGGTCAATGTAAACTAAATTTTTAAAAAGGCAATTTTATGTTGGGAAAATAACAGCTACAATGAATGCTCATCCTTATTTTAAAAATGTAATTCACATATTTTAGCCCCTACCTCACACCAAATCTGTGCCAAATTTAGTATAGATTAAGAAAAAAAAGCAATCAATATTGAAGTCTCCACTTGATTAATTTACTATCATCTCTAAAATCCATCCATTTTTCACACTTGCCAAACTGGTAATTGAAAAGAGATAGAGTAGGAACAACCCACACAAATCTCACTTATTTTTTATGGTGGCACTCATTAATGAGATTTCTTGGGAGACTCACTATTGCTTTTGAATATTCCAAACCAATAAAAGTGTTATGTTCATTGTTAAATATGTGTAAAACAAATATAAAATCAAATTCTTGAGAAATAATCTTGGAACATTACCGAGATATATCTTGTATAAAACAATGAAATTAGATCATAATTCATTTCTTGTGTGGTTCTATATCTCCTCTAGTCTAAATGACAGATATTACACTTGAAATTTCAAAAAATCATTAGCCTGACTGAACTCTCCAGTAGTCCATAAAGTTTCCTCATTGCTTTTTAGTTTATACATAGTAGTAAGGACAAATACCTTCATGGCTCTTTGAGGAACATTAGGGGAAGATTCAAAGGGTATTTATATATTTTTAGATATATGATTTTTGTACATGGACAGGATCACCCACAGGTGTTTTAATTTTAGAGATCACTTATTCAATTCAAATATCAAATAAATAAAATGTTGAAAATTTCAATATAGTCTATATTTAATATAATTTTTTGTAACACTTTTTAATGATTTTTCTGGTTTTAATTTGCAAAGTAAAGATGAAAACTCTTTAAAATTATTATTATAGTTACACCAAAAACTGTTATAAAAATACCAAGATTATTTAATAAGACTATATTTATTTTGTATCTACCTGGGGTTATTGCTTTGCTCCTAGCAGTCTTGGTGTAATCCTTTGGAATTAACAGGGGAAAAAAAAACAAAACAAAACACATTACCATCTCATAGCTAGGCAACATTACCTGATCATGGTTGTCTTCTAACTAATTCTTGATAATGGCAAAGGTCTGGTAAATTCTCATAGGTTATATAAGTCTTGATCACTGGATATGTCTCAGCATCAATTTAACAAATGGAAAGTATATGCTCTATCAGAAAGAATTTTTAAGTCTACATCTGGTGATTTTTATTTTGTATTAGCTTAGACAACTCAACTAAGACACTAGCTGGTTTTCTGTAATTTTCATTTTTTGGAAATGCATCATCAATTATCTACAGTCAAGTAGCTCTGTATTTTAGGTCACTCCCTAAAATCAGCTTACTGAACCACTGTTGCTGCCTCTTTAATGACTTTGTGCACTTTGTTTCTTAGCATAACTACTAGCACTAATTCTAGTGATCCCTTCAACTCTCAGAGATTATGGATCTTACCTCAGTATCATTTCTTTTGGCTATAATTTCCTGTGTACTAAAAACTAGGAAGTTTTTTTTTTTCAAGATTACTGTGACATTCTCATCAATTTGTTCCTTATGCCATGGACCTTGTTAGGTAAAATCTGGGGTAGGTAGGTATCATTTTGATTTCTTGATATCTTTGAGTTAACGTCTCTTCAGGTAAAGTATTTCCTATTACTTTTGTGTTTCATGCCAGGAGTCAACATTTGATTCACAGTTTTATTAACCACACCATAAAACAATTAGAACCACAGCTGGTTACCCAAATTTACACAATCAATGTACTTTGAATATGATTCAACAGTATGTTTCATTTTTCTACTCCCAAAAAGTCACATCTACACATTTCTCAAAAATATTAATGAATTCCTTCTTTTCATCAATTTATCCCCAGAAATGTATTTATTAAATACTTAGTGATTGAGATGAGAAAGATGAGAAAAAAAAATCTTGAAATATGTTGGAAATTTTAGTTTTCTCCTTCTGAAGATTCTCAGTTTTCTTAAGGATGTAAATTGCAATAGAAAGCATTATCAGAGAGGTTTAGAGGTCCAAATTTTTTCAAATCCTTCAAACCTTCTCAGATATTCTTATTTCAAATGTTGAGATTTCCCCCTTACTGGAAACTGTCTTTACTTCCACATAGAAACCTAGAGATAATGATAATCCAAATGGTATGGCAATTACGTCAGACAGAATTATTTTCTAAATTTCATAAGGCTTATTTATATTTCTAACCAATGACTCATTCAGATTCAATTTTAAATATATGGCTTCAGTAAAGAGTTATAAAATGTGAGCTTCTTTACAAATACTAAATTGAGGCACACAAAACTGAGAATAGCAACAAAGAATTTTTAAAATAATAATTGGACTATAATTGAAATTGATAGGTACAAAGTCAACTTCAGAATGACATAAGAAGTTGCCTTACAGAAGGGTTTTATTGGGTGCCTGGGTGGCTCAGTGGGTTAAGCCACTGCCTTCGGCCCAGGTCAAGATCTCGGGGTCCTGGGATCGAGTCCCAAATCAGGTTCTCTGCTCAGCGGGGAGCCTGCTTCCCCCTCTCTCTCTCTGCCTGCCTCTCTGCCTACTTGTGATCTCTGCCTGTCAAATAAATAAATAAATAAATAAAATCTTTTTAAAAAAGAAGGGTTTTATTCATTTGCTTGATAATGTAGAAAGGTTCTTATTTTCTCATTACATTCTTATTTTTTGGTATGGTATACTGTTTCAGAATACTTAAGGGAAGAGTAACACATTCATAGGCAGCTATTTCAGTGCTTGAAGTAAAAAAAATTTTTTTTTAAGTCAGGCTATAAAATATAATACTACTACTTTGCACTCTGGACTTTAACATTTATTAAACCAATGGAGATATTAATGGTTAATATAGTATGTATTATGAAAATATATTATTTGTATATTATACATTAACTTAAACACAAGTTAGTGTGGTAGTGGCTTGGCTTATAACCTAGATGATCAAAGGTAAATAAGAATAACTGTCCTGAAAGAAGAGAAGAAATGGATTAATA
This sequence comes from Mustela putorius furo, assembly GCF_011764305.1. NCBI lineage: Eukaryota > Metazoa > Chordata > Mammalia > Carnivora > Mustelidae > Mustela > Mustela putorius. The sequence goes on from NW_025422117.1 coordinate 12,101,001, forward strand.
GATTAGGACACTTTTACCTGAACTAGAATCCAGTGATTTTGTAAGAAAGTATGTCTCTTATATGTCAAAGCAATATTTTACTTATAATTTTGATCATATATGCTTTGATATAGGTGCAAATATTTAAATAACTATTGAGTAAATGGAATGTTGATTTATTCCTCCATATAGATTTGGTCCTCATTATCTAAATTGATTTGTTAAAATAGCTTTTCCAGTGGTACTAAAGAAAGGCACCAGAATACATTAGTCCTGAATGCCAGTCATTTTCCAAATATTGATAAAACATACCTTCTACCATCAGGTAAACATTTTCTCTACATAACTTTATCTGGCAAACTCATATTGTAGTCAGAAACCATTTAAATGTGTTTTTCCTTTAACATACCTGAATCATACAAAATAACTATTTGAACTGCAATTGCAACCTTTCAAAACACACTAGTTACAAATTCCATCTTGATATACGTAATTATTTCTGCTGGGAAAATGGATGAGTGATTGTTTCTATTTTTTGATATCTTGATATTTCAGCTTTAAGGCATGTGTGAATAGTGACCATCTTTAGTGTGGGGGGGGGATAGTGATTTTATGTATTAAATAATGGTATGATCTAAAACCAAAGTGAAATGCTTGAGACACAGTAGCATTTAGGGTTAACATTTATTGATTGGTAGGGCAATATGTACATTTGGTTAAGAAAATTCTCTTTATGGAAAATAAGGGTTCTTCTTTCCAGAATATCAGGCTAGTTTGTTGTTGAAATGGGTAGAAGGAAGAGACCTTGCAATTAATGGTGATTAATTTGAAAATACATATTATTTGAAATTCAGAGATGGTAGATATTACTTTTCAATGTTCTTGAGTAATACTAATGTGAAGTCATATTTACATAATTGTTACTTAGTTTTATTACACATTTTATGAGTTTTAACAAGTGCTGCCAAACTTGTTTTGTCAAGAGCTACATCAATAATTTTTAATCAATGCATACAACTTGACATTTTCTAAAGCTCTCAGAATTCCTATCTTTATGTGCAATATACTTAAATATTCAAAATCCCTATTCTTTCCTTAGGCTGTTAAATGCCAAGGTTTCACTTTATAGATGCATATTTTTACCATACTGCTATAGTATCAATTCAAAATTATGACATTAAGAATGTACTATTACAATATTATATAATTATAGTTAATAAAATTTTAAATTGATAGCCTTCACTATCTCCGTCCTCCCAGAAGGAAGAACTGATAATATTTCTGTTACACTTATGTACACATATATGTATATGATGACAATAATAGTATTAACAACAACTAAACAGCTAACAGGTACTCATCAAAGAATTTTATGTATAATTCACTTAATCTCATCATGTTGATAATAATCATTCCCAATTTACAGATGAGGCAACTGAGATGCTGAGACATAATGTAACATATTCATAATGGGTTGAATTATGTTCAAAATTTAAAAACATATGGTAAAGACCTAAACCCCAGTAACTGAGAAGGTGAACTTCTTTAGAAAAAGGGTCACTATAGAGGTAATTGGAGTGGGGTGGCTTTTAATCCAATATGACTGCTGTACTTATAATAAGAGAGGAATTTGGATGCAGACACAATACACAGGGATAATGCCATGATGACAGAGGCAGAAATTGAAGTGATACAGCCACAAGCCAAGGAACACCAAGAATGGACAGTCATCATCAAAAGCTAGAGAGAGGCAAGGAAGAATTCTTCCTAGAGAGTAAGAGAGAGCATGGATCATGGGCCTACTGACAACTTAACTTTAGACTTCCAGCTTCAAGAACAATGACCAAATAAAATTCTGTTGTTTTAAGTTATCCATTTTATAATATATTATTACAACAGTCCTAATAAATTAATACAGTGCCCAAAGTTATAGAATTAGTAACTGTTAAGAACTGTGAAGGCAGGAGGAGACAAGATGGCAGGGAAGTAGGAGGAAGCACCGTTTCAACCTGTACCCTAAAGTGAGCTGATTACCTACCAAAGAACTCCGATCACCCATTAAATCAGCCTGAGATCAGAATTATACACGTCTGGATCTCTACAGGGGCAGAAGACACCAGTGGGCAGGTAAAGTGGGGTGAGAACATCGGACTGATATCGGAAGATAAACCAAAGGGGGAGGGAGGCACCAGAGGCGACCGATTGGAAAGTAATACCCCAATACGAGAGTGCCCTTCGGCTGGGGACCAGCATTAACTTGGGGTCTGGTTGAAAACACTCAAAAAGAGCAAAGGATCATGGGGGGATATTGTGGGAATCGTGGCAGTTAGGGACAGGGGCTTAAGTCCCAGGACCCAGGACAGCCTCCCCTGGCACTGAGCCAGAGAGAGTGCGGGGGAGAAACCAGGTCTTGGTCCCTGAGCCGCCAGCACACCGGAGAATGCGTGGGGTATCGCTCCTGTGAGGGACTGGGAGCCTCAACAGACTGCAGAACACCACGCTGCGCGGTGCTATCAGAGCCTGAGATGCGTACGCCCCATACCCTCCCCTGAGAGAGGTGCCCGAAGGTCCAGCCCCGTGCTCTGAGACCTGCTCTCAGAGCCTGAGACGCGCGTGCCCCACACCCTCCCTTGGGAGAGGTGCGTGCATGTGCCAGCCCAGTACTCTCAGACCTGGAAAGACCAGGCACTCCCAGCCCAGGACAGCGGGAAAATATCAGTGTGCGATCGCGTCTTGGAACCTATCTGGCGGTCTGGAGCTGCCCAGAGAGCCGCTGCTGCTTGGTTTTGGGTACAATCAGGATATCCTGCATCCCCAGGGACCACGACTCAGAACCTACTCTGCCAGCAGCTCTGCAGCACCCACAGGGGAGCAGACTAAGGCTTCTCCCTGAGAGGGAGGTCAGGAGGTCAGTTTGCTTTCCTCTAAACCTCCAACAACCATCCAAAGCTGTCAAGGCAAGAGAAAAACAAACAAACAAAACAAAACAAAAAAAACCCCGAACAAACAAACATAAAAACCTCCAGAGAACAAAAGCCTGAAAAACTGCTTTCCTCAGAGCCCACCCCCTTGAGGGGGGCGGGAGGACTTAACTCAGGGAACATCATTGACTGAAAACCCATTGGCAGGCCCCTCTCCCAGAAAACCAACCAGGAAAGAAAAAAAAAAAAAAAAGACAACAAGCAAACAACCACCACTACCTCATAGATACAACTTTGAGTTTTAACTCGTTCCCACTATTCTGTTTATTTTTTTTAATATAGGTAATTTTTTAACCTATTTACCATCACAGTGAGATGTCCAATACATCAAACTCCATAATAACCTTCTAACCTGAACTTTTTGATACATACACCCATGTTTTTCTTTTGCTTTTCTATTTTTCTTAATTTATTTTTTAAATTTTAGTTTAGTTTAGTCTAGTTTATTCTTTTTTTATTTTTATTTTCTAATATTCATATAGAGTTAGACTTCAAGGTAACCCCCTTTCCCCAATCAAAGCTACCCCTATAGGTAAACGAATTTTTAATCCCCCTTTATCTTAGGAAAGTTGAGTCCTTAAACAAAGATATCAAGATACATCCAGTAAGAATCAAAATAAACTTCCTCGCCCACACTGAGAATTTATAACCACTCTCCCATCTTTTTCTTCTGCCAATGTTTCTGTGTATTTGTGTTTCTCCTGAGAGTATATAAATCTTATACTTGGGGTTCTTTTTGACGAGGTTCTTCCTTTTTTTTTGCATATATGTTTTCTCTTGTCATATACTTTTATCAGTATTTTTGTTTGTCTGTTTTTGTTTGTATACTTCATAAATCTTACCTTGGGGCCCATTTGGGCTGAGCCTTCTCTTTTATCTTCCCTTTTTTTCCTGTCTCTCTCTCTCTCTTTCTCTGTCTCTTTTTCTTTTCTTTTTTCTCTCATTTGGGTGGGAAATTCTGATTGCTCAGAAGCGTTCCAGGGTGCACCTTGACTACACCACAGTTGATACATCCAGCTACATCCTTTCAGTCATCTCTCAACAAAATGACTAGGAGGAGGAATGCCCAACAGAAGAAGAATACAGAGGTTGGGCCTTCTGCAACAGAGCTAATGACTATTGACAGAGACAATATGTCGGAAAGGGAATTCAGGCTAACAATTATCCAGGCAATAGCTAGGTTGGAGAAAGCCATGGATGACCAAACGGAATTGATAATGGCAGAACTGAAAGCCACCAGGGATGATGTTCAAAATGCTCTCAATGGGTTCCAAACTAATCTAAATTCTCTAAAAGCTAAGGTAACTGAGAAGATAGAATTAGTGATTTGGAGGACAAATAGAGAGAAAGGATCAGGAGGAAGCCTGGAAGAAACAGCTTAGAAGCCATGGAAACAGAATCAGTGAAATAAATGATGCCATGAAACGTTCCAATGTCAGAATTATTGGAATCACTGAAGAGGAAAAGAAAGAAAGAAGTCTAGAAGATATAGTGGAACAAGTTGTCCATGAAAATTTTCCCAATATCACGAATGGAACCAGTGTTCATGTACTAGAGGCAGAACGGTTTCCCCCCAAGATTATAGATTCTCGAAAGTCCTCAAGACACCTAATAGTAAGAATGAAGAATTATAATTGTAGGCAGACCCTCTTGAAAGCAGCCAGGACAAAGAAGCTCCTTACGTACAGAGGAAAGCCCATCAGAATAACATCAGACCTGTCCACAGAGACCTGGTAAGCCAAAAAGGGCTGGAAAGATATATTCAGGGCACTAAATGAGAAGAACATGAAACCAAGAATACTTTATCCAACAAGACTGACATTCAAAATGGATGGAGAGATAAAGAGTTTCCAAGACCAGCAAGGCTTAAAATACTATGCAACCACCAAGCCGACACTGCAGGAAATATTAAAGGGGGGGGGGGTCCTATAAAAGAGAAAAAATCCTAAAAATATCATTGAACAGAAATATAGAGACAATCTACAGAAAGAAAGACTTCAAAGGTAATATAAATAAAAACGTATCTATCAATAATCATTCTCATTGTGAAAGGCCTAAATGCACCCATCAAATGACACAGGGTTGCAGATTGGATAAAACGGCAGGGCCCATCCATATGTTGTCTACAAGAGACCTGTTTTGAACCTAAACATACACCCAGACTGAAAGTGAAGGGATGGAGAAGCATCTTTCATGCCAATGGGCCTCAAAAGAAGGCTGGGGTAGTGATTCTCATATCAGATAAATTAGATTTTAAGCAAAAGACTGTAGTCAAAGATGCAGAAGGACACTACATAATTCTTAAAGGGACTATCCACCAAGATGATCTAACAATTGTAAATATCTGCACCCCCAATATGGGAGCAGCCAATTACATAAGAAAACTATTAATCAAGATAAAGAGTCACATTGGTATGAATACATTAATAGTAGGAGATCTTAACATGCCTCTCTCAGTAATAGACAGATCATTGAAGCAGAAAGTCATTAAAGAAAAAAGAGCATTGAATGACACATTGGACCAGATGGACTTCATAGATATATACAGAACATTCCACCCTAAAACAACAGAATACTTATTCTTCTCAAGTGCACATAGAACCTTCCCCAGAATAGACCACATACTGGGTCACAAATCAGGACTCAACCGATACCAAAAGACTGACATTATTCCCTACATATTCTCAGATCACAACGGTTTGAAACTGGAGCTCAATTACAAGGAAAAGTTCGGAAGGAACTCAAACACCTGGAAGACCACCTTGCTTAAGAATGCTTGGATCAGCCAGGAGATCAAAGAAGAACTTAAACAATTCATGGAAACCAACAAGAATGAAGACACTTTGGTCCAAAACCTATAGGATACAGCAAAGGCGGTCCTAAGGGGGAAATACATAGCCATCCAAGCATCCCTCAAATAAATTGAAAAATCCAGAATACACCAGCTGTCTCTACACCTTAAAGAACTGGAGAATCAACAACAAATCAAACCAACTCCACACATAAGAAAGGAAATAATCAAGATTAGAGCAGAGATCCATTAGATAGAAACCAGAGATACAGTAGAACGTATCAATGAAACTAGAAGCTGGTTTTTTGAAAGAATCAATAAGATCAATAAACCACTGGCCACACTAGTCCAAAAGAAAAGAGAGAAAGCCCAAATTAATAAAATTATGAATGAAAAGGGAGAGATCACAACTAACACCAAGAAAGTAGAAACAATCATCAGAAGTTATTATCAACAGTTATATGCCAATAAGCTAAGCAACCTAGATGAAATGGATGCATTCCTGGAAAACTATAAACTCCTAAAATTGAACCAGGAATAAATTGACAACCTGAATAGTCCGATATCTAGTAACGAGATTGAAGCAGTGATCAAAAACCTCCCAAAAAACAAGAGCCCAGGACCTGACGGATCAAACTTTCAAAGAAGAAATAACACCTATTCTCCTGAAGCTGTTTCAAAAAATTGAAGCAGAAGGAAAACTTCCAGACTCTTTTTATGAAGCCAGCATTACCCTGATCCCCAAACCACGCAAAGACCCTACCAAAAAGAATTTCAGACCAATATCACTGATGAATATGGATGCTAAGATTCTCAACAAGATTATAGCAAACAGGGTCCAACAGCACATTAAAAAGATTATCCACCATGACCAGGTGGGATTCATCCCTGGGTTACAAGGATGGCTCAACATTCACAAATCAATCAATGTGATAGAACAAATCAATAAGAGAAGAGAGAAGAACCACATGGTCCCCTCAATTGATGCAGAATTGATAAAATCCAGCATCCGTTCCTGATTAAAACTCTTCGAAGTATAGGGATAGAGGGAACATTCCTGAACTTCATCAAATCTATCTATGAAGGACCCACAGCAAATATCATCCTCAATGGGAAAAAGCTTGCAGCCTTCCCGTAGAGATCAGGAACAGGAAAAGGTTGCCCACTTTCACCACTCTTGTTCAACATAGTATTAGAAGTCCTAGCAACAGCAATCAGAAGACAAAGAAAAATAAAATGAAGTCAAACCCACTCTCTTTGCAGATGACATGATTCTTTATATGGAAAACCCAAAGACACCACCCCCAAACTACTAGAACTCATACAGCAATTCAGTAATGTGGAAGGATAAAAAGTCAATGTACAGAAATCAGTGGCTTTCTTATACACTAACAATGAAAATACAGAAAGGGAAATTAGAGAATCGATTCTCTAGAATAGCACCAAGAACCATAAGATAGCACCAAGAACCATAAGATACCTGAGAATAAACCTAAACAAAGAGGTAAAGGATCTGTATGCGAGGAACTATGGAAAAAAATCTGTATGCGAGGAACTTCTTCAAAAAAATTGAAAAAGGCACAAAAAGATTCCATGCTCTTGGAACGGAAGAACAAACATTGTTAAAATGTTTACACTACCTAGAGCAATCTATACTTTTAATGCCATTCCGATCAAAATTCCACCGGTATTTTTCAAAGAGCTGGAGCAAAAAATCCTAAAATTTGTATGGAATCAGAAGAGACCCCAAATCACTAAGGAAATGTTGAAAAACAAAAATAAAACTGGGGGCATCATGTTACCTGATTTCAAGCTTTGTAGTAAAGACAGCATGGTGCTGGCATAAAAACAGACACATAGACCAGTGGAACAGAGTAGAGAGCCCAGATATGTACCATCAACTCTATGGTCAAATAATCTTTGATAAAACAGGAAAAAATATACAGTGGAAAAAAGACAGTCTCTTCAATAAATGGTGCTGGGAAAACTGAACAGCTATTCTCTTACACTGTACACAAAAATAAACTCGAAATGGATAAAAGATCTCAATGTGAGACAAGAATCCATCAGAATCCTAGAGGAGAGCAAAGGCAGTAATCTCTTCGATATCAGCTACAGCAATTTCTTTCAAGATATGTCTCCAAAGGCAAAGGAAACAAAAGTGAAAATGAACTTTTGGGACTTCATCAAGACCAAAAGCTGCACAGCAAAGGAAACAGTCAACAAAACAAAGAGGCAACCCATAGATTGGGAGAAGATATTTGCAAATGACAGTATAGACAAAAGGTTGATATCCAGAATCTATAAAGAACTCCTCAAACTCAACACACACAAAACATATAATCATATGAAAAAATGGGCAGAAGATATGAACAGACATTTCTCCAATGAAGACATGCAAATAAATGGCTATCAGATACATGAAAAAATGTTCATCATCACTAGCCATCAGGGAAATTCAAATTAAAACCACCTTACACCAGTTAGAATGGCCAAAATTAGCAAGACAGGAAACAACATGTGTTGGAGAGGATGTGGAGAAAGGGGAACCCTCTTACACTGTTGGTGGGAATGCAAGTTGGTGTAGCCACTTTGGAAAATAGTGTGGAGATTCCTCAAGAAATTAAAAATAGAGCTTCCCTATCACCCTGCAATTGCAATACTGGGCATTTACCCCAAAGATACAGATGTAGTGAAAAGAAGGGCCATCTGTACCCCAATGTTTATAGCAGCAATGGCCACAGTCGCCAAACTGTGGAAAGAACCAAGATGCCCTTCAACGGATGAATGGATAAGGAAGATGTGGTCCATATACACTATGGAGTATTATGCCTCCATCAGAAAGGATGAATACTCAACTTTTGTAGCAACATGGATGGGACTCGAAGAGATTATGCTGAGTGAAATAAGTCAAGAAGAGAGAGTCAATTATCATATGGTTTCATTTATTTGTAGAGCATAACAAATAACATGGAGGACATGGGGAGATGAGGAGGAGAAGGGAGGTGAGAAAAATTGGAAATGGAGGTGAACCATGAGAGACTATGGACTCTGAAAAACAACCTGAGGGTCTTGAAGGGGCGGGGGTGGGAGGTTGGAAGAACAAGGTGGTAGGTATTAGGGAGGGCACATATTGCATGGAGCACTGGGTGTGGTGCAAAAAACAATGAATACTGTTAAACTGAAAAGAGATAAAAATAAAAAACTGTGAAGTCTTTAAGATTTTATCCTATTTATCAGAGAATGAGTTAGTCTAACACAAATTTATGGAGGCTGGTCAAAGATATTAAGATATTAGATTCCTAGGTCAGAAACCAAACACTTTATTAGTCATAGCATAGCAAAAATTTGAAATTCAGCATTTTTTTTTTCAATTCTTCTTGTCAGAAAGTCCACTGAGGACAGCAAATATGCCTCAAGACAGATGACTACATATACTTGGTTTCTATTACAAAACTATGGGAAAGTAGGTATGACAGTCTTTTTCTCTAAAAGGAGACAATATCTCTAATCTTCCAAGACAGTTTGCAAATGTGACCTTTGTTTGGAAGGGAGACACTTTCTGGGGTTATACATAGATTTGTGGAAAAAATAGTCTCAAAGCGCTATGTCTTCAATCACAGCCTGTGAAGAAATGCAAAAGGTCTATAGAAAAATTTTCTAAACGTAAGCATCAGAGCTGGAATTTTAACCTAGGATACCTAATTCTCAAGTAGGTGCTCTAACTAATATACATTCATATGTTTATACTGATATATGGGAAAATACAAGCAGTAAGAAATCTTTGCCTTTATCACATGCACACACACATGTCTATAATATAAATGTGTGATATATAAAAGTATATTATGAAAAATGTTTGATATATACACATATACATTTTACATATGTATACATGTATATGTGTGTGTGTGTGTTTATAACCTCAACTTTGATAACTTAAAAGTGAGAAAATAATTTCCCCACAGCATCTTCAAATGGTTATCTGCTTCAAACCCTCTCCCTCTCCCTCCCTCCTTTCTCTCCCTCTACTCCACTCTGTGTGTGCATGTGTCTGTGTTTGTCTATCAGTATATGCACAGATCAATTTTTTTAAATAAATATAACAAAATATACGTGTGATTGTTTATCTTGGAAATTAAAGCAGAAATAAAAATGACCAGTTCCTACCAATTTGAACACATCATTATTAGCAATTTTTACATGTACCTAACCCCGATATCAAACAAAGACCATAGGTTGGGCAATATGCTTGAGATATGTGTAAATGGCAAAACTAAGATTTTCATTTGATAAACAAGTCAATGAATTCATAATAGTATTAAGATTTCAACTAATGAAATGTCAAAAGTTAGTAAAAGAAAAATAACAAAAGATGTGCCAATTGATAATTAAAAACTTAATAAAATAAATGCAAATTGAATAATGTATTGTCATCTTATAATTAGAGATTTTAAATCAAAATATTAATTGCTAATTTTAAAGCAGAACTAAGCTTATTAATGTTTTACAGAAAATCTATCAAACTATTTAGACACATTTTTTAAGTTTCTTAAAGAATATAAATATTTTTAAAATGAAAAATCATAAATAGTTTGAAGATGTATTTGTTTCACACTGTGACAATTCCCTATTTGACTAAGATGTTCAAAGTAAATGTAGTATTTATTTTGATAAATACTGATTTGCCCATTAATAAAGTTTGAAATAGGGGTGCCTGGGTGGCTCAGTCGGTTAAGTAGCTGCCTTCAGTTCAGGTCACGATCCAAGAGTCCTGGGATCTAGCCCCACAATGGCTCCCTGCTCAATGGAGAACCTGTTTTTCCCTCTCCTTCTGCTGCTCCCCCTGCTTGTGCGCTCTCTCTTTGTGTCAAATAAACAAATAAAATCTTTTTTAAAAAGCAAATAAAGTTTGGGGCCTCTGGATGGCTCAGTGGGTTAAGCCTCTGCCTTTGGCTCAGGTCATGATCTCAGGGTCCTGGGATCGAGCCTCGCATCAGGCTATTTGCTCAGTGGGGAGCCTGCTTCCTCCTCTCTCTTGCCTGCCTCTCTGCCTCCTGGTGAGTTCTCTGCCAAATAAATAAAAAATCTTAAAAAAAAAAAAGGAAATAAAATTTGAAATAAGGCAAGGAAAGGTATAATTTTTCTCTTTCACTTTCCACTCAGATCTATTATATTGTTTTGTGAAATAAGCATTTTAATGCGGTATGAAAGATGTTTTTAAATCATTTTAAAATTATATGATTAGGGTTTAAAACTCTAAGTCAACTCACTTAAAGTTCTTAGTAGTTGTACTGAAAAGAATGAAATTGGAATACCAGACCTCTCTGACTGCAGCCTCATGTTCTTAGAAAGTATAATTATCGCTATTTTTAGGTGGCAGTATACTTCAATAATGAAACAAATAACTTAAAGATTATCCATAGAGAGATAAGCCACAGAAAAATCATATATTTTGCAGAATTTATAGAGAAACATAGATAATTTTTTGTGCAATTATATAAACATAATTAGAGACTTCCCCACAGGGAATAGTTGGTATCTACTGTTTTTTTTTTCTATGCCTGTCTTTCATAACTAACACTTGAACATAACTGACACAGACCAAGTGACTGCAATATCTACTATCTATGACTGATTTGGCTCCATAAGCTTAATCAGGTTTCTATTCACTTCACAGGCCCCTAAATTCTGGACTGTCCCAAGTTTAAACAAGCACTAAGGTGCAAAAGAGCCCTGTTTTAATGTTCAGTCTAAGAACTGGCTGACCACGGGGAGGTACATTTCCTATAGAAAAATCATGGTTTCTGATGCTCAGCCCACCTGCTCAGCCCACCTCCTTGCCTTACACCCAACCGTGTTGCTGATAGTTCTGCTTTCTTCTCCCTATTAATTCTTTTCTGTTCGATCTAGAGATGCTTACAGACTCTGAGGTCTAAGTATGCTTATTGCAATTTTGAATAAACTCTCATTTTAGATAAGTTTGGAATGGTTTTGTTTGACAAGTGTTTGCAATTTTCATGAATTTTAGCTTTGTTTCATGCAACATCCTGTTTCCTCACAGACTTTACAGAGTTTACATAACTAAGGGGTGAAGTTATTCTTATTTTTACCTTGCTAAGCATCAGTGACTTTACTAAGTTCCATAGCAGTGTAGTGAATAGAATAACAGTGCAAAACATATTACTTCAAAACAACTTGACATTTTCCAAAGTTCTCAACACTCAGCTTCATTTTAATTCAACATTCTTATATTTTTTTTAAGTGGATAATGTGATAAGTCATGTAACAAGAATTTTAAAGAAGTAGGAGTGCATTTGTTTCATGCTACTCAGGTATATAACTAACACAATTTTATAATAAATAGCAATTTCTGGGAGGAAACAAAACTTTCTCAAAAGAAATATATAAAGCAAAGTGACCCTTATTCACTGAATATAAATTTTTAAAGTATAAATATATATGCAAATGCATTGTTAGGTAAGAGCATGTGCAATTTTAAGCACTGGCAAGTGATTTAAAATGAAACCATAATTTTTTTTCATAGAAAAGATATTTTGATATATTTCTATTTATGACAATGTATTACAATATTCATAGAGTTTTCTTACTTAAATAGAAGATGTATTGGGATATTTATATGCCATACAATCCAACTTTAAAGTTTATGGTTCAGTTGTTTTTTGATTTTTGATAGAGTTGTATAATCATCACCACTCTCTGATTTCAGAATATTTTTATAACTTCACAAAGAAATTCTGTACTTTTCTTAGTCATGCTCCACTGCCCCATGCCCTTGGTCCCTGACAACCACTAATCTACTTTCTGTCATTATAGATTTACTCATTTTTGGGACTTCCTATAAATTTCAATTATATTTCATATAAATTCCATTCAGTATGTGATTGTTGATTAATTTCCTTAAAATGCCTACAAAATCTGTATATGTTGTGGCATTTATCAGTACTTAAATTCCTTTTAATTGCTGAATAATACACATTTTGATTACCCATCTATCTGTTGATGGGTATTTGGACTGTTTTTGCCCCTTGCATATTATAAATGCTGTTGCTTATGTAATGCAGTTAATGTCCAGGTTTTTTGTTTGGACATGAATATTAAATTCTCTTGGTTATATACCTGGAAGGGAATACTGGATTTTATCATAAATTTATGTTCAACAGTGTAAGAAACTGCCAACTGTTTCTCAAAGTAGCTGTTACCATTTAAAAATCTCATAACCAATTTGTGAAGGTTCTGATTTCTCCTTGAAAAAACTTTCTTAAAATTTTATTTTAGTCATCCTAGTGAGAATGATATGTTATATGGGTTTTGATTTGCATTTTCCTAATAACTAATGATGTCAAGCATTTTTTCCTGTCCTTTTTGGGCATTTATATATTACTTTGGAAAAATGCATATTCAAATCCTTGATCATTCTTAAAATTGTATTTTCTTATCTTCTGAGTTATGAGAATACCTTATATTGGATACCAGTTCTTTATCAGATGTATGATATCAACCTGATAAGTATAGTTGATATCATAAATATATCTGATATATTACTAGATAACATATCTGATAATATAAATATATTTTATACTTGATGACATCTATTTTCCCATTATATAGTTTTACAGTGTCATTTGAAAAAAATATTTTTAATTTTGATGATATGAAATTCATTTTCTTTACTGATTATGCTTTTATTATTATATCAATTGGCTAACCAAGGTCACAAAGATTTACTTCCATATTTTCTTCAGAGAGTTTTATACTTTTAATTTCTACATTTAAGCATATGATACAATTTTAATTAATTTTCTATCTGATATGAACTATAGGAAGATACCTAGTTGTCCCCCTACATGATCTCACAACCCCAGAGATCATGACCTGAGTTGAGACCAAGAGCCAGATGCCTAACAAACTAAGCCACTCAAGCACCTCAAGAAGTCTCTCAGTCTTGACAAATCAGCATATTTGGAGCTGCTTTCTACATCCTGGCAATTTATACCTTGACTGAAGTCTTCACACCATTTGTGCAGAGACTCATGATCTGCTGTAAATGAGAGATAAGGGCTTTCTCAGATATTTTTTGAGCATGCAGAGAATTGTGCATGTATGTATGTCCTTCTGAATTTGTGGGCATATGCTGGAGTTTTTTAAAGCATCCTATTATAGGCAGACTCATTCCCCTGATTTCCCTTTTAAGTGCCAGCCTCACTTTCCCCAATTATTATCCTGCCTCAGACATGTGCAATGTTAATTAATTTTTCCCAAATGATTCCAACAAATGTTTCAGAGAAAAGGCTATTCACACTGAGTAAGCTCTTCATTACTTCAAATACAAATAGTTCTGTGAGTCAAAATTTTCAAATAGTGGCCAGATAGGTTAACTAGGGCAATTCTCCACAATTAGCTCTTTGGGGGATTTTTCTTTTTTCTTTCTTTCTTTTTTTTTTTTTTTAAGATTTTATTTATTTATTTGACAGAGAGAGAGAGAGAGAGAGATCACAAGTAGGCAGAGAGGCAGACAGAGAGAGAGGAGGAAGCAGGCTCCCCGATGAGCAGAGAGCCTGATGCGGGGCTTGATCCCAAGACCCTGAGATCATGATCTGAGCTGAAGGCAGAGGCTTAACCCACTGAACCACCCAGGTGCCCTTTGGCGGACTTTCTAACTCATTTTGCCACGTAGTGGTTGCCAGGCTTCCACTGTTCTTGGCTACAGTATTTGTGAAGATGTTGGTTTTCAATGCTCTGTGGAGCTGAGAGAAGGGTACAAGAATAATACAAGGTAAAACATCACAAACTTCATGGTCCTGAGATTGAACCATTTATCTTGAATACAAAACCCACATGTTTGCAAGCCCTTTTGGTTATCAGAGTTTTGATGTATTCATCAAAGTTGCAATCAGAATTTGATGTATAAAAAATTCCCTTTAAATTTTTTTCAAGCCAGTGATAAATGTGTCTTTTCACTGAAAATCAGGACTAATGCAAAAACTTTTCAAAATATCACACTTGTAATATAAACACAACCACAGAAAGTTAATATATCCTCATAAGTATGGTTAGTAATCTGTTGCAGATTGTTTGTAGATTTGCAATATTTAAAGATCCCAAATCTGAATGGTTACTTAAATCATTATTCATTTCAGTTGACTATTTATTATAAATAGAAAACTATTTTCCAGATACTATGAGATAATTTAATTTCTTTTATTAATAGGTTCCAGTTAACAGTAACAGTTTGTGCATAATCTACCCTCAAATCTGTATAACTGTGAGATAAAACTAAAGGGAAAAAAATAGTGAAATACTCTCTTGAAAAGTATAAATTTTTTTGTCTTTTCTAAACTTCAGACATTTTGTGTGTATCAAACGTGTTAAAGCACATTGTTAGATCTTATATAAATATGTTGCTAATAGTATATGTAAGTTAACAGATATATACACACAGATATAAGTGCACATTGTTAGACAATATATAAATGTTACTTATGTAATATATAGTATATATAAATTTATATTATATACAAATATAAGATGTATTATACTCAATTTTCAAGACAGGAAGTTTTATTGATAAGTTTTTGAGGAAGTTTACATTATTTCTTTAATAAATTGTGTTTGATTTTAGCTCCTTCATTATAAATATAACCAAATTGAAAATTTAATCACAGACATAAAGAATGGTTCATTTATCAAAAAATATCAGTGTCTGAAATAAACATCCAAGAAATTATGCTTTTATATTTCTTGAAATTATGAAATAAAATTTTTTTCAGTCTCAGGCCTTTCCTCCTGAAGTATATTTTTTAGAAGTTGCATTAGTGAGGGTCTGTTTTCAAAGCTGACTGTATGAAAATGCCATTATTAAAATTTCATGTTTGAAATGTATGCATGTAAAAAATATTCAAATAGTCACTGAATTAAAGAACATTTTAAAATTCAAAGGAAAATTTATTTATAGTGGCTAGAAGGAAAGTCTTTAATCAGATTTCTTTTATATTGTCATAATTTGTAGGAATTATTTAAACATTTTAAATATCAAATCTTTATTGTTTGTATGTTGCAAATATTTTCTCATTTTAGAACTTTTTTCACTTCTTCCCTAATTGCAAAATGTGTCAGTAAGAAGTTATTACTAATATAAACACATTATAAATTTTTAATGTATTACACATTTTGACCCATTTTGTCTCTTTCCCCAGATCTCTCTGTTAAACTTATGGTTAGCAGCACCTGGGTGGCTGGTTGCTTAAGCTTCTGCCTTTGGCTCAGGTCATGATTCCAGGGTCCTGGAATCAAGCCACTCATCACAATTCCTGCTCAAAGGAGAGTCTGCTTCTCCCTCTCTGTCTGCCGCTCTGCCTACTTGTGTTCTATCTCTCTGCCAAAAAAATAAATAAGATCATTAAAAAAAAAACCAACAACAACGTATAGTTAAAGTTCCATTTTGTTTTATCAAAATGATAATGTTGATATTTTGATTTCCCATATGTCTAAATAATTTGTCTACCTCTCAACTAATTCTGAACTTGGATGAGGGGAAGGGTGATTATTTATTGAACCCAGCATATCTCCACATTATTGTTTCTTGCTTTTTGCCTCTGTTACTATCATTATTTTTCTTAAAATTATTTTATGTAATGCATACTGTTATTCATCTGTTCCTTCCTAGTTAACAATACAAAAGTATGACTCGATGGCACTGCACTTCATGTTTTTCAAGTCAGTCATACTTATCTGTTTCATTATTTTTTAAGTCCCCTTCTGTGGAAGTTTCAGATTTATTGAACTTGGCTCTCCAAAACATGAGACAAAAATCAGGGCTGCCTATTCCAGATATGTATGCAAATTATAGTAAATGAGACACCTCTTTACTCACATATTTCCCAATTCTGTTGTTCCTCAAATATGCTGTGAAAAATAATTTTACTTTTATACTCAGACTGCCTGAAAAAGAAGCCAACCCAGTATTATCCCACAAATGAGATATCCAGCATTAGCCCATAAATTTTTTTAAATTCTCAGGTCTACTAGAAGCTGCCAACTGATATGAATAAAGTGCACACATAATTATCAAGAGAAAATTTAATAGGTCAGCTTTCACAATTGACCCTTAACTTGTAAGTCACTACTGAATTATATGAAATACATGTATCCAACATCTACCAAGAAGTTTCTGTGAATTTTGCAAATGCAACACTAAATGGAAAAATCCTTGTTTTCCCAAGCTATTTTTACCATTAGGCAGAGTGCTTTGCTTTTCTCAGTTATTTCACACAGAAGAGAGAGAAATATCACTCTTTAGGTATTCTTATCAATCACACCCTTGTGTTTTTCATCTTTCCTTTTTTTTCTTTTTTGCTTACTTAGATTCCAAATGTTTGTGATTTTATCATTTATTACCAGTATCTTAAAACTTCCTGTACTCTTCTACATTTAGAGCATATATCTATGCAGAATAAAAACTTTCCTAAAATGATATGACTTCTCTAACCTAATGCCGGATTTAGTGCACTATTTATGTGAATTGATTCCATCATAAATTCAGAGTCACTGACCATTAATGGTCACTGAACAATGCCCTGAATCACTGTAACACTCTTCTATGACACAGATCTTTCTACAATAGCTTTTGAAATCCATTCCAACTTCTGCAAAACTTGATAACCCTACTTTCTTTCTTATTCTCAAAAGAAGAAATTGCCTCCTATTACACAATCAAATAAAATAGGAGAGTCTGGATTGACAGACTCTCCTGTTATATCTGCCAAATGACCAGGAACCCAGGTCCATCATGTCCTTTGGCATTTCTTTTGTATTGGAGAGGCATTTCATTTTCCATGTATTCTCCTCTAATTCACTCACAATCTTATATATTGCTTCCTTTGTTCTGTATTTCCAGGGATTCACTCTACTTGATTTTTTCTAATCCAGCTTCTTTCAGTAGACACATGTACAAAAACCTTTCTGACCTTCCATCATAGTTTCCAAACACTTTTATATATTGTTCTTTTTTTTTCTATTCCTGACATGACACATCAAGAATTGAGTCTCTTCCTACTTGCATTTCTATATTCACCACTCACACCTAACTAAACACATTAATGACTCCCGAGCATATCACATATTGAAACTACCTCTCTTTCTTTACTAATGTTTTTAAAGGTCATTCGGCTCTAGATTCTATTTTTTAACCCTGATTTTTTGGAGGAAATTTTTGACACTGCTTAGCACACTTGTCCTTGAAATAATCTTATCCTTGGCTTTCTAAAAATATCATTCCCTTATTCATTGGCTGTTCCTCCTCTTTCTCCACTCTCCTCCTCCTCTACCAAATTCTTAAGTAAGGAAGATTATCAGGTTTACATCTCAGATGCTCTAATCATCATATCCCTTGGCTGATTTGATCCATTCTAATGTTTTCAATTATATGGATGATTCCTAAATATATATTATATATGTCACCATTTCTCCTAAGTTTCAGAAAAATCCAGGTGTCTGTAAGACACATTTCCTTTAATGGCTCTTGGGTATATCAAATACACAACATCAAACTGAGTTCAGACTTTTTCTTCATTACATCTGAAAAACCAACCCAAAAAACTCTCTCCTATTCTCTATATTGTAAATAACCTTGCAAGTTATTCAAGACAGAAAACTGAAATAAACAATAAACAATTTGCTGCTAACTCTCTCAAATATTTTAATTATTTGCTCTGTGCTTTTCTTAACATTTATACTAGCTACTCCCCCTGTGTTCCTGCACACTTTTGCTTCACCTTAGTTGTCTTTAAACACTTAGTATTTTATGTATATAGTTTTCTTCAGTCACTTAGTATACCTGAAGTTCTTATGTCTCGGGTCATTTCACACAAAAAACTCTTACTCATTAGAACTCAAATCAACCATTATTTTTTTCTCAAGAAGATTAGATATCCACATCATAGCCTCTAGAGTATCATATGTTTTCTTTAGTACAACTTTCATTCAACTTATTTTTTTTCCTTTGGCTGGTATATATATTTCTCAAAGAATGTTCCATAAGCACAGAACCTATTTATGTATGGTTTAACTACTGTATCATTCATGCAAAATAGGCTTTCACCAAAAAATTATATGCATCAATTGTTTTGCAATAAATACTTTCCAGATGTTGGTTCCTACAAACAATGCTGCCGTAAGCACCTTGTACATTTATCTTTCCACTATTTTGAAAAAGTATGTATTTATATTAAACTCAGAAAGTCAAATTATAGTTACATTTTCCACAGATCATGCATATTATAAATAAAATATCACTACCTATCTATACTTCCATTAAAAACTGTATGAAAGTATTTTTCCAAGCTATGTTTGACTTTGGGCATTATTTTGTAAATGTGATGGGAGAAAATAAGCATTCATCATTATCTTAGATGGAATAGGTATTTGTTACTCAGTGGTTTAAGTATGTTTTTGTCAGGTGGACACACATATTTCTTTATAAATTAACTTTTCTGGACATTTTCCCACTTCATTTTGGAATTTTTTAATTCATAAGATTCACTATTATTTCAAAGATAACTATAACTGCTGATTTGAAAGTGGTGCTGTTGCTGAAAATGCCATGAGTCTCAATTAATTTGAAGAATTATTCACAATAATGGACACTGCATAAATAAGAAGTAAAACACATTTTAGCTATAATTATTTCTAAACAGTGCCTGGAAACACATTCAATAATAAATGCATCCATTATGGTTTACAAAGTAATAAATACTGTAAATTCCATTTGCAAATACTAATTATATTACCAAATAAATAAATGAGGTTTTAATTGCATAATTATGTGAATGGAAACGTAGGACATGCTCCAAATCAATGTAAAAATGAACATTTTTATTCATGTTAATAAAATTCCAAAATATTGGATAACTATAGTTTCTAACTTCAGAAGGAAAGCAACATAAAAACCAAAACGAAGACAAAACAAGAGCATGATTTGCTGTCTCATCCAAGAATATCCTAGAACTGAAACTGTATGAGGATTGATTTACCCTTTATCTTTATGTGTGCAGACCTTTCAAGACTGGATGGCTGTCACTATTATGATTAGGATTGAACATTAGCTCTCTTCACACAACATTGGGTAGATTAGGAAGTAAAATGGGAATTTCTGACAGTCATGACTTGGATATAATCTTCCTGTTCATTTTTTCCCCATTTCCTCTTATTATGTTGCCTATTTGATGTTAGAAAACAAACACAAATTTGTAATTTTCTTTGTAGAACAACCAGCATATTGTATTTTCTTATCACAACAGAGTAACTTATCTTCACTCTGAGATGAAAACCTGTAGATATAACTAATGATAACTCTGACATTATTTTAAAGTATAATTTGTTTCTCTAACATTAGTTTTGCAATGCAAGCTATATCAAAATAAATATATTAATTACATAATATGTGAATGTAATGTAAAAATGATTTTTTAATTGTAAATACATTTTAGGTTACTACAAATTATTAAGTATATATATTTAAGCTGGCAACTGCTGAGTATACATTTTTATATTTTTCCTTGTTATGTTAAAAAATATTAACATTTGTTATAATATAAAGAAACTTGCATATGAGATAAACTTTAGAAGTAACTGGCAATAGAAACTCACCTTTAATGAGTTAAATAAATGGTTTCAGAATCAATAGAATGTATTAGATTCAGTAAATAATATGCATTAAATTTTTTTATATTTGAATAGTGACTTATTTATAAATAGTGCTCAAAATATACTGAAATAAATTCAAAACTTTGACATGAAAAAGATGAGATTTTGACCTACCTGTTTCACTGTATTACACACCTACATACACTCTCATTTAGTAATCTTCCTCTGTGTATGTGTATACATGTGTTCTATCCTTCCTAATAAGTATTATATTTAATTTTTATTATTGAAATAAATGACCATAAGATATAACATAGAGAATGCACCAAATATATGGTTATTTAACATCAGGTAATAAATATTATGAAAATGTTGTAGATCCTATCACAAGTTAGGTGTACCTTCCTAAAGATCACAATGAATAGGAGCACGTGGGTGGCTCAGTCACTTAAGCTTCTACCTTTGGCTCAGGTCATGATTCTACAATCCTGGGATTGAACTGGGTTCTTGTTAACTATTAACAAATGTAATGTTTTAAATATGCATATAATTATCCCATTATACATACATACATTAAATAGCCTTGTAATAGTGAACTATTTAATGACACTAATATATACTTATAATAAAAGTTTGAGTGAAAGTTTTGACATAAAGCAGATATAAACACATAAACAAATATATAAATATATAATGTGTAAGCATAATGTTTGATTTGAATGTGCCTAATGAGCTAGCAAATTTTAAAAGAGAAAAATAAAATTGGAAAATATGAGAATAACACCAGTGACTATGGTGTGTCCTACCTTACTTTTATAAGTTGAAATATAAATTCAAACATTACCATGAGTGGAAAATGTTAACATATCAACAAATGCTCAAATATTACTGTATTATGAAGCACTCTCCTGTGTATTCTAATAGGTAAGAAGTTGTGGTATTTGTTATGTATGAATCTTAGAGAAAATACAAATATCTTACTATTTCCATTTTTCCATCCATCCATTAATCCACTGATTTTTTTCTTTTTTCTTTTTTTTTAGATTTTATTTATTTATTTGACAGAGAGAGAGAGTGCACTATCACAAGCAGGGGGAGAGGCAGACAAGGGGAGAGGAAGAAGCAGCCTCCCCAATGAACAGGGAGCCCAATGTGGGGTTCAATCCTAGGACCCTGGGATCATGACCTGAGCCAACTGCAGATAGATACTTAACCAACTGAGCCATGAAGGCATCCCTAACCACTGATTTTTTAATTAACTATCTAGCCAACAAAACACAATAGACATCTTATAAAAAAGAGAGACATGTATGCACATATATCTATATAAAATTATATATCATGCCCTGGTCTTTTTGCATATATTGTTTCTGTGTACAAATCTATTTATCTGTTTGCCTATATGACTATCCATCTGTGTGTCAGACTTTCTCTATTACCTCCCCCACAGAGCCCTTCAAAGTCAGGAAGCAACATTTGGTACATGTGGCAGTTTGATACTCAAAGTGAAGCATCTGGAGCCAAATTAAGTTGTATTTTTAATATCGTTACATATTTGGCTAGAACCATGCAGTAAGGCAAATGCAAAATGATGCTTCAGAACAAAGACTATTTGGGTACTGAGAAAGAAAGAAAAGATGAAAGAGGAGTGAGAGATTACTAAAAATAAGGTGTAGGATTGATAATCAAATGATTATATGGTTTTCCTGTATGACTTTTATACGTGAGTCTCAGAAACTTATAAGACTATGTTTTTATCATAAAACAAAACAAGCAAGTAATAATTTTATTGGCATCATAATATAATCATAAATACTCTCCTTAAATGATTTATACATCAATTTTTAAATCTTAAACTCAAGGATTTGTATTTTTAAAAATGTTCATCTAATTTTGAAAGACAGATTTTTATTCTCACCTATGTTCCTGATAGAAGTTCTAACTATACCTTCCTGTTTCCTATTTCTTCTTTTATAAAGCATCCTTAGTATTTAAAACATACACCTAAACTTGTCCCATCTCTACATAAAACTTTTTTCATGTTTTCTATGAAAAAAATCCAAAGTTCTAAGCATTAGTACATAAAAATTAGAAAAATAATTATGTTGAAATTACTAAAAATAAAATTTTAGCTCTTTCTGAGTAAGACACTTTACAAGGACATTTACACATAATATCAAATTTAATTCTCTAATTCACTAATGTACTAAGGTGTATCTTCAATTTAGCAATGAAGAAACTGAAGTTCCTAAAGATGGTAAATGAAAAGTCGTGATGAAGGCGCTGGTTTCCCTAACACCAAAACCCACGATTTAAAGTTTTACTACTGTACTATGCAAGATTCTGTAAGATTCTAAGATCTGGCCTCGTCCTAATCATTCTCTTTGCCTAACAAACCTTAATAAAGACAATGCTCTTGTTAAATCAGGTACCCCTTGATCAAGGATGATCACTCTAAAATGTCTCTTGACCTTTTGCTTGACTCAGGAATTACTTCTTTCCTGCATGTTGCAAATGCACACTGAAAGAAATGTTATCTTATTCTGTTATCATTGTGTGAATGCTTTTTCCCAAGTTATGGTAAATAAAAAAACACTGTTCTACAGTCATATGTCTATTGTTTGGCCAAGTTTTTTGCAAGAAGAAAGCATTCAATAAGTCTTTGTTGAATTAATTCAATTCACTTACACTTAATTTTAAAGACATTTATTAGCTAATTATTGCACAAGGCACTGATAAATCCAAATAGGAAAAAATAAGGTTATTGCTTACAAGGAACACGTAATCATACAGAATATATTATTATCATTATCAATGCTAATGTTCCCCCACTGATAGTTTACAAAGATCAAAAATCTATTTCAGTTGTCATTTATCATTAAACAAATTTTGATGTTAATTCTGAACTGTTGAAGAACCATCCAGTATGCTCAAAATAAGTACATATGGAAATCAGTAGAGAATTTTAAAGTAGGCTCATTATAACATCTTCAGTTATCCTACAGCAAACTAGTAGCTGCTGTGCTGGTTTTAACATCCTTTTATCTATGTGATATTTTATTAAATATAAAATGTATAATCTTAAAATGTCAGTGATGTGCTTTTGGAAATGCAGATGAAGTTTGGTAGCTCAGTCAGTAGACCATGACACTCTTCATCTCAAGGTCTCAGGGTTGAGGGTTAGAGCCCCATGCTGGGTGCCAAATGACGGGGTTTTAGAATATAGGTGAGTCTGGTGGGACAAGGTCTAGAACTGATGACCAAGAAGGAATTCTTGAAATGTCTTTGGTACAAACAGGTGGTTTAATAAAGCATGAGGACATAGGCAGAAAGAGCTGCTGCCCCAGCATTATGAGGGGTAACTGATTATATACTATGGGGTTGCAGAAGGAAAGAAAAAGGGGAGTTTTCAAAAGGATTTCCATATGTTAAAGTAGACCCACAAGATACAGAGGCCTTGTCATTGTCAAGTTAAGACTGTTTTTCCCTCTAGCAAGGAATAAACATGAAGATAGTTGGGAGCTTCCTGGAGGAATACTACACTCTGCTCTTGCTTCAAGTATCTGTCCGTGGGCTGCAGGTTGTGAGGACATTTAATTGTACCTACATTTCCTCTGGAAGCTAGGTTATTGATAGAAATATTTTGTTCTTGTAGATTGCTAAAACACCTATAAACTGAGGGAGACTCATGTCTTGCAGGATTGTGATCTCTGTAAGTTTACTATTTGTTTTTCCTTTCCTTGGCTTTAGGGAAGCCAGGAGTGCTTGAGGAATGTCACATATATCCCCCACACATATGGGGGGTGGTTTTGGGGTATCAGCTTCTGCTTTGTCTTCAGCTTGCCTTCTGTTCCTTCATAATTAGTAAGTATTAAAATAATAATTGTGCTATCCACCTAAACATTTCCCTGGTACTTCAAACATACCTGTAAATATCTGTATATTTATATCTATATATCTATTCATGTCTCTATATATCTACAACAACGTCTCTATACTATTACATATAAGGAAAATTTAATTTTATTGGTATTAAATATTTTTACTACCCTTTATAAAATGTATAAGAGTTTGAAATTAAAATCTAGAAAAAATATTGTGAAAAGTAGAATAAAAACACATGGAACTTTCAAGGGGAAGACCTAAGATGATGGAGTAGTAGATGTGGAGTCTGGAGGATGCTGCAGTGCTCCTGTGGAGAAGGAGGGCTGAGAGCCCAGGGAGCAGACAGTGGGATCTGAGGATCCACTGCAATATACTTGGAGGGCATCTGAGAGAGGTGGTATTGCCTTTCCAGGGACAAAGGAGCTGGAGGGTGCCATTTTCTTCCCTGCCCCTTAGCATAAACTAACTTTAGTAAGCAGCAGAGTACCAAGAGTGGCTCCATAATGCTTATACCCAATCCTGCCCCCCTGGCTCTAGGTATTGCTCTTCTTGGGCTAGCGTGCCTGAGAGCCTGGGAGCCAGCATAGCAGGCCCCTTCCCAGGAAGACCAGCACAAACCCCCTTCACCTACTACACTTCCTGACCAGAGAGTTCTGTAAAGCTTCAGCTATAGTGGAAATAGCATCAGACATCTTTTAACAAGCACACCAGAGCACACCTACTTAAAACTCACCAGACTCTGGCCAAGGTCCAAACACTCCCCACTGCATGCCAGGAGAAACTCTGCAGATGACTGACCTAAGGGAAAGAGCAGATAAAGCACAGCAGCAAAGTGCACACAGCATACACACTCAGACATTTCCTGATGCAGCAGGCCCTGGACAGTACATGACCTCTTCTTTATAATGGCATTACTCTAAGCAACAGGAAACATCAGGCTTTCCTAACACAAAGAAAGACACAGACCTAAACAAAAAGGTCAAGACCAAAAGAAAACAACAACAACAACAACAAAAAACCAAGATAAGGTCATGGCCAGGGATCTACTGGAAACAGATATAAGGAATACGACTGATCCAGAATTTAAAGCAACAATCATAAGGATATTAACTAGGATTGAGAAGGGCATAGAAGACACTAGAGAGTCCCTTAAAACAGAAATGGAAGACCTAAAAACTAGTCAGGTTGAAATGAAAAATTCAATAACTGAGACTGTAAAACAACTGCATATAATGACCATAGGTATTGAAGAAGCAGAGCAATGAATAAATGATATGAAGATAAAACTACAGAAAATAATGAAATAAAGAAGAGGTGACAAAAAATCTTGGATAATAAATGTAGACTTGGGGAACTTAGTGATCCCACCATGTGTAATAGCATTAGTAACACAGGAGTCCCAGAAGAAGAAAAGGGAATAAAGGGTAGAAAGTTTATTTAAGCAAATTATAGAAAATTATAGAAAGTTTATTTAAGCAAATTTAAGCAAATTATATCTGGGGAAGGAATCCAAATCCAGGAGGCACAGAGAACTCTCATCAAAATCAAGAAAAGCAGGCCAACACTAAAATATACTGTAGTTACATCTGCAAAATATAGAGATAAAGAAAAAATCCCAAAAGCAGCAAGAGAAAATAAATCCCTAACTTACAAGAGAAGACAAATCAAGTTATCAGCAGACCTCTCCACAGAATATATGGCAGGCCAAAAGAGAATGGCATGGTATATTCAACAGGCTGAATGGGAAAAATATGCAGCCAAGAATACTCTATCCACCAAGGCTGTCATTCAGGATAGAAAGGAGAGATAAAGGGTTTTCCAAACACACAAAAATTAAAGGAGTTTGTGACCATTAAACCAGCCCTGCAAGAAAATTGAAGGGGACTCCTTGAGTGAGAGAGAAAGACCAAAAGCAAGAAGTCAAGAAGGAAGAGAAAATCTTCAGAAACAATGACTTAGCAGATAATACATTGGCAGTAAATTCTTACCCATCAAGAATTACTCTGAATGCAAATGAACTAAATACACCAATCAAAAGATATAGGGGATCAGAATGGATAAAAACACAAGGCATATCTATATAGACTGCCTACAAGAGACTTATTTTATGGGATTGAGCCCCAGATTGGATTCCCTGATCAGCCAGAAGCCTGCTTCTTCCTCTCCCACTCTCCCTTGCTTGTGTTACTGCTCTCACTATCTCTCTCTGTCAAATAAATAAATAAAATATTTAAATTTAAAAAAAAGAGAGAGGGCACCTGGGTGGCTCAGTGGGTTAAGCCGCTGCCTTCGGCTCAGGTCATGATCTCAGGGTCCTGGGATCGAGTCCCACATCGGGCTCTCTGCTCAGCAGGGAGCCTGATTCCTCCTCTTTCTCTCTCTGCCTGCCTCTCTGACTACTCGTGATCTCTGTCTGTCAAATAAATAAATAAAATCTTTAAAAAATAAAAATAAAAAAATAAAAAAAGAGAGAAATTTATTTTAGACCTAAAGACACCTGCAGATTGAAAGTGAGAGGAAGAAGAAAATTTTATCATATAATGGAAGTCAAAAGAAAGGATATAAGCCACTTATATCAGACAAACTAGATTTTAAATCAAGCACTGTAACAAAAGATGAGTAAATGCACTGTATCATAATAAAGGGGCATATCCAACAAAAAGATCTAACAATGGTAAATATTTATGCCCCCAATCTGGGAGCCCCCAATATATAAAACAATAACAAAGATAAAGGAACTCATTGGTAATAATAATACAAAAATAGTAGGGGACGTAAACACCTCCCACCAATGGATGTACCACTCAAGCAGAAAACCAATAAGGAAACAATGGCTTTGTAATAACACACTGAACAGATGGACTTAGATATATTCAGAACATTTCATCTTAAAGCAGCAGGATATGCATTCTTTTCAACTGAACATGGAGCATTCTCCAGAATAGATCACATACTAGGTCAGAAATTGGGCCAGAAAAAGACTGAGGTCATTCCATCCATATTTCCTTACCACAATACTTTGAAACCTGACATCAACAACAAGATAAAATTTGGAAAGACCATAAATATCAATAAATAGAGGTTAAAGGACATCTTATTAAATAATGAATGGATCAACCAGGAAATTAAAGAAGAAATTAAAAAAAAATACATGGAAACAAATGATAATGAAAGCATGATGGTCCAAAACCTTTGAGATACAGCTAAAGCAGACATAAGAGGTAAATACATAACAAAACAGGCATACTTCAAGAAGCAAGGAAAATGTCTACACAATTTGACCTCACACCTAAGTAGCAAGAAAAAGAACAAATGATGCCTAAAACCTGCAAATGAAGGGAAATAATAAAGATTAGAACAGAAATAAATTAATAAAAACATAACAAAACAACAGAACAGTAGAACAGACCAACAAAAACCAGGAGCTGGTTCTTTGCAAGAATTAATAAAATCAATAACTCCCTAGCTAGACTTATTAAAAGAGAAAGGACCCAAATAGATAATATCACAAATGAGAGAGGAAGAGAATGTAACCAATGCCAAAGAAATACAAATAGTTATAAGAGATTATGGAAAATTATATTCAACAAATTGGACAAACTGGAGGAAATGGATAAATTCCCAGAAATACAGAAACTACCAAAACTGAACAGAAGAAGTAGAATATGTGAAAAGACCAAACGAGCAAAGAAATTGAATCATTAGGGGCACCTGGGTGGCTCAGTGGGTTAAAGACTCTGCCTTCAGCTTGGGTCATGATCCCAGGATCCTGGGATCAAACCCCTACATCCAGGTCTCTGCTCAGTGGGGAGCCTGCTTCCCTTCCTCTCTCTCTGCTTGCCTCTCTGTCTACTTGTGATTTCTATCTGTCAAATAAATAAATAAAATCTTTAAAAAAAAAAAAGAAATTGAATCATTAATAAAAAGTGTCCTAAAGACAAAATCCAGGGCCAGATGGCATCCCAGGGGAATGCTATCAGACATTTAAAGAAGAGTTAATTCCTATTTTCCTTAATTACTCCAAAAAATAGAAAGAAAATTTCCAAACTCATTCTATGAGACCACCATTACCTTGATTCCAAAACCACACACAGACCCAACTAAAACGAGAATTATGGGTCATTATCCCTGATAAACATGGATGCAAAACTTAATAAAATGCTAGAAAACTGAATCCAACAGTACATTAAAATAATCTTTCACCATTATCAAGTGGGATTTATTCTTGGGCTGCAAGGGTAGTTCAGTATTTGCAAATCAATCAACGTGATACACCACATTAATAAAAGAGAGGGTAAGAACTATTTGGTCTTCTCCAAAGATACAGAAAAAGCTCTGGACAAAGCATAGCATTCATTCTTGATAAAAACCCTCAACAAAGTAGGGATAGAGGGAACATACCTCAACATCATAAAGAAATAAATTAATAAAAACATAACAAAACAACAGAACAGTAGAACAGACCAACAAAAATCAGGAGCTGGTTCTTTGCAAGAATTACAGATCCACTTCTAATAAGTGAAAGGGGAAAAACTGAGAGATTTCCTCTAAGATCAGGAATGAGACAGGGATGTTGACTCTCACCATTGTTACAGCAGAAAAGGAAATCAGGAATTGATCCCATTTATAATTGCACAAAAAACACAAGATACTGTGGAAAAAACCTAACCAAAGAGGTAGAAGATCTATACTCCAAAAACTATAAAACACTGAGGAAAGTAATTGAAGTATGAAATATAATGAAAATGAAAGTAATGGAAGATGACACAATGGAAAAACACTTCATGCTCATGAACTGGAAGAACAAATATCGTTAAAATGTATATACTACTAGAGCAATCTACTCAGTTAATGTGATCCTTATCAAAATACCAACAGTATTTTTCACAGAGCTAGAAAAAACAGCCTTAAAATTTGTATGGAACTACTAAAGACCCCAATAGCCAAAGCAATCTTGAGAAAGAAAAGCAAACATGGAGGCATCACAATTCTGGACTTCAAGCTGTAAAACAAAGCTGTAGTCATCAAGATGGTATGGTACCGGCACAAAACCAGACACATAGATCAATAAAATAGAATAGAGAACCTATAAATGGACCCACAATCATATGGTCAACTAATCTTTGACAAAGCAGGAAAGACTGTCTAACGGAAAAAAGTCTCTTCAAAAAATCGTGTTGGGAAAATTGGACAGCAACATGCAGAAGAATGAAACTACACCACTTTCTTACACCATACACAAAAATAAACCTAAAATGTATTAAAGACCTAAATATGAAACAGGAGACCATTAGAATCCTAGATGAGAGAACAGAAAGCAACCTGGCCATAGAAATTTCCTACCAGACAGAGCTCCAAGGGCAAGGGAAACAAAAGCAAAAATGAACTACTGGGACTTCATCAAAATAAAAATCTTCTGCATCACAAAGAAAACACTTAACAAAACTAAAAGGCAACCTATGGGATGGGGGAAAATATGCAAATAACATTTCCAATGAAAGGTTAGTATCCAGAATACATAAAGAACTTCTAAAACACAATACCCCAAAACAAATGGGCAGGAGATATGAACAGACATTTCTCCAAAGAAGATATACAGATGCCCAACAGACACATGAAAACATGCTCATCATCACTTAACTTTAGGGAAATACAAATCAAAACTGTAATGAGGTATCACCTCATACCTGCCAGAATGGCTAAAATTAGCAACACAGAAAACAACAATTGTTGGAAAGGATGCACAGAATCCTCTTACATTGTTAGTGGGAATGCAAACTGGTGTATCCACTCTGGAAAACATGGAGGATCTTCAAAAAGTTAAATAGAGCTACCCTCAATCCAGCAACTGCATTACTGAGTATTTCCCCAAGGAATACAAAAATACTGATTAAAGGGACACATGCATCCTGATGTTTACAGAAGCATTATCAATGATAGTCAAATTATGGAAAGAGCCCAAATGTCCATCAACTCATGAATGGATAAAAAAGAAGCAATATGTAAATATGTACACACACACACACACACACACACACACAACACACACACACACAATGGAATACTACTCAGTCATAAAAAAGAAGGAAATCTTGCCATTTGTAATGACATGGTTGGAGCTAGAATATATTATGCTAAGTGAAATAAGTCATCCAGAGAAAGACAAACTTATATGTGGAATTTAAGAAATGAAACAGATGAACATGGGGGCTAAAAAGAGACAGGGAAACCATAAAACAGACTCTTAACTATAAAAAACAACTGAGCTTTGTGGGAGGGGTCGTGGGTGAGGGGATGGGTTAAATGGGTGATGGGTATTAAGGAGAGTACTTATGATCACCACTGGATGTTTATGTAAGTGATGAATCATAAAATTATACTACTGAAATGAATATTACACTCTACGTTAATAAGTGACATTTAAATAAAAACCTAAAAAAAGAAAACAAATAAAAATAAGAAAATAAAAATGGAACTTTTAAACATAAATAAATTTAAAGGGTAAAATAAAAAAACATAAAAGCACAATAGTATGTATTTTTTTTAAGATTTTATTTATTCATTTGACAGACAGAGATGACAAATAGGCAGAAGGCAGGCAAAGAGAGAGGAAGGGAAGCAGGCTCCCTGCAAAGCAGAGAGCCCGATGCGTAGCTCGATCTCAGGACCCCGGGATCATGACCTGAGCCAAAGGCAGAGGCTTTAACCCACTGAGTCACTCAGGTACCTCAATAGTACATATTCTTAATGACTTAACATATACTTAAATTTTACCCTCTTTTGATATTTAAATTCAGTCCCTAAAAAAAGTAACATATCTTATTTTGCAATTATTTGGGGGCAAAATTTCACTTATTTCTTGGTAAATTACATTTTTCATTACATTTTATGCTTTTACAAATTATATGCTTATATTCATGTATACTCCTTCAATATAAGTTATGAATATATATATATATTCATAGATAGATAGATAGATACTCAGCTAACTGCGTGACCTAGGTGCCCCTACAATCATTCATATATATATATATATAACCTATGTCATATATAATCATATAATATATATGATTGTAGGGGCACTAGGTCATGCAGTTAGCTGAGTATCTGACTCTTGGTTTTGCCTCAGGTGTGATCTCAGGGCTGTGAAACTGGGCCCAGCATTGGGCTTTGCACTCAGCACAGTCTGCCTGGATTTCTTTCTCCATCTCCCTCCATCCCTTCCCCCATATGCGTGTCAGCAAGTGTATGTGTATGTATGTGTTCACTCTCTCTCTAAAATAAAATCTTCAAAAAAAATGAAAATAATTTGGATTGTAAAATGAACATATAATTAAAATGTAGTATATAAAATGTTTACTTTAAATCATTAATTATATATTAAAAATGAGAAAAAGTATTAAAAATTATTAAAGAAGCATAAAATATATTGGTATGTGCTATAAACATTGTTATAAATATTGAGGGGTGTGTGTGTGTGTGTGCATGTGTGTCTATGTTTAATTCAGAAAAGATGAGAAATGTATACAATACTTGTCTGGTGATTGAAATACATGAAATGTTACTGAGGCACCACTGCTTCCACACCAAAACTTTTAACATATATCAGTACTGGTCATATTTGCTACTGGAGATGCTTACCTTCAATTTTTGTTAATAAACAAATATTAACAACGATTCAACACATGTTGAATCACATATTTAACCTGTTAATAGATAAAATGAAGTATCTTTACACAAATATCCATATACATTTATTCTGTATGTTTGAAACTGCCTCAAGAAGTAGAGATCAACATACACACTCTTGATTATCTGCTATTATCTGCTATTAGCCAAGTTTCATTGTGGTTTTATTCTTAACATTGCCATTTTTTTGGTCACCAGTAAAATACTATTGGGAATGAATGAAAACTTGAAACTTCCCAGGATGGTAGTGAAATTTCTTTTATTTGTATAAATTCTCATTTCTATCCTTGCCTCCTAAGAGGTCACTATGGTTCTACCTTAGTTCACCGACAGTGGGTTCATAAAAAAGTCAGAGTGATCTTTTAAAACATAAGTCAGCTCATACTACTCACTAGGCCAAAATGCTGCATACCCTTAATTCTTTCCAGAGTAAAAACCAAATTTGTAAAAATGGCATGTATAGTTGTAAATAATCTGACTTCCTGTCTCATCTCTCTGACCTCAAACACCATTGGTCCTCTAGGTTTGCCTAGATCTCCCTTTCATTAGCTGTTCTCTGCACTTGAAACGGTCTTTCATAAGATAAATGAAAAGTTACTGTCCTCATCTACTCCTATTTTAGCTTACAAATCATTTTATTAATAAGACTTATCTCAACTACTTATTTAAATTTGCAACATGGCCCCAACATTCTACATCAGCCTCACTTCTCTATACCTTTTGTTTTTTTTTTTCCCTCATAACATTTACTTCCTGTATTTTAGTATCAATTAAGACCTTAAACATGAAAAACATGCCTTATTATTAGATTATATTATTGCAGAGGGATTTCATGCAAGTACTTTTTACAAAGGAATTTCAGGTGGACAAAACTATAAGTTATAGAATAGAACTACATTATTAAAACTGGTAGGTCCAGAAGCACAAGACAAAAGCATAGTTATAGAAAATGGAAAGAATCACAGAGAAGATGTTAGAAGTAGTACTGGCAGACATAGTGATCATTGGTCAAGGGACACAGCCCAAAGTAAAGATCTAGATCCAGAGGGAAAATCTGAAGGAATAAATACCCTTATCTGTTCCCCATCTTTCCCTACACTCTGCAGGAGCTCCCCATTGGCTGAATCTAATCAGAAACCAGAGAGAAGACCAGTGGAATCAGTTGATACATGTCTGCCACTATGTAACTAATACACGTAAAAGTCAATGTATCACTTCATTGTATTACATTGATTATCAGGTATCTATCTTCCCTTGCTCATACACAAGCAACTGACTGATGTATTTCAAGCATTAAGATTAGCAGTCCCAAACATCTAATTAGCACTCAGTAGTTGCTGAATGAATGCTGAATACATTATTATATATCTAATAGCAACAATTTAGTAATAAGTAATAATTTGGTAATAAGCAATAATGATGTAGTAATGACACTGATAGTATCTTACCACCCCGAGCAAGATATTTAATAGATGTATAATATTTTCATCTACAAAGCAAAAGGTAAATAAATACAAGTAAATATATTATCTATATTACATATAAATACATGTTTATATGTAAATATAAACATATAGATCATAATGTAAAAAAAGTACTTACAGTGAGACCTGTTTCACAGTAACAATGATAATACATGACAAAGAGTTAAGTCTGTCTTTATTATGTATTCAATCCTTAAAATAACGCAAAGGAATGATACCTACTATTGCCATCACTTTCAAATTAAAATACTGAGACAGATAATGTTGTGTGACTTGCATAAGATCAACTTTAAGCAAGATAAACTATGTTAATTATGCAATAAATAGTATCCATTTTAAAATTTTCATCTGTATTTATATTTTAAATTTTATTTCTTGTAAATACCCCAAAGGCTTTGACTATGTAGCAACTAAAGCCATGAATTTGAGCTGGCACTATCTTGAGGTAATAAAACATAAATGCAATGATTGGCATTGCTATACACGGCACAGATAGAGAATTCTTGCAGCAGTTTTCACAAAGCAAATACCTGTGGGTCTTAAGTGAAAACTTAACATGTTACATGTCCCCCATTTGCATGACTCTTTTTCCTGATATCCTCACCCATTTTGGCATAGCACCTAAAATGATGACAGGCATTAACATTCAATCCAGTGGGTCATGAAAGCTTTTCAGTCTTCGAACAATCCCTATTTCCAAGCAAGTTTACTTAGGACTCTGTATAATCATTACCTGCTTCTACTTCAGTGTTAATTTCCTAAAAGCTGAAAATAAGATAGGATTTAGCAATGAATGTGACTCTTAAGAAAGGAGCATGCTGTTAAAGTGTAATTAAATGGTAATCACTCAGGCAAAAAATCTTTTCTTTCAAAACTCTGCCTAGCCATATGCACAATCATACAATTAGTAAAGGGCAGGGGTGTTAAGAGTTCTAAGGAGAGAAACCAGTAGTTTCATTTATCCTGGAAATGAAAAATGTAGAAACGATCATTTTGTAGTCGTATGTTAACCTAGACTATTGCAATCAACATTTAGGAAAACTCATTGATTTATAAAATTGAACAGTGGACACCCTAAATGGGACAGGTGAGACTCCCAAATTACACTGTAACGAAGTCTCTGAAGCATGAATGCAAGTTAAATATGAAAAGAAAGTGCTGTTGTCACAAGCCATTTTTATTTGCAACAAGTAATTTTAATGACTTTGGTCACACTACTGCCTTTGATACTCAACTATCCTACAAATAACTCTCTTGAGAAATAAGATATCTGAGCACTTGGAACAATATCCCCTCCCTCAACAACAACTGCTTGTACAATTAGTGATTTGAAACAGACTCCAGTTTAACACATTACCTAGGGATATGTGGTTATATCAGATGCCCTTTCCCAAAAAACTTTTTTTGTTTTAATTTGGTCAGGTTTGAGCAATATAAGCATGTTTATTAAAAAGTCTATATAAACCTAAGTTTGAATTTTGGTTGCAAAGTAATATTAACTTAGGAAAAACTTTTAAGTATATAATACACTATAATTAATTATAGTACTATACTGGGTACTAGATCTCTTGGACTAATTCATGTTACATAACTGAAACCTTGTACCCTTTACCTAATCCCTCTCTTTCCAGTCCTTGACAATCAATATTGTACTTTTTGTCTCTATGGGTGACTATTTAATATGAGGAAAATATGGCATATATATATATATATATACATATATATATATATATATATAATGGAATACAAGTCAGCCTTTAAAAAGAAGGGAAGCCTGACATTTGCAGCAACATAGATAAATCTAGAAGATAGTATGCTTTGTGAAGTATGCCAAACACAGGACAAATACTACATGATATCGTTCACATAAGGGAGCTACAATACTTTCTTCTTTTCTGATAATAGGCAGCCAATAAATTGATTATACTCTACTTAAGGAGGACAATCCATCTCCCACCATTCCCTATATGCATAACTCTAATAAGAGCATGTTTCATTATTCAGCATATGTTTCTTTACTGGTAATGATTTAACAAAATATAAAGCTTTACAT
Source organism: Mustela putorius furo (assembly GCF_011764305.1). NCBI lineage: Eukaryota > Metazoa > Chordata > Mammalia > Carnivora > Mustelidae > Mustela > Mustela putorius. The sequence continues at coordinate 12,136,527 of NW_025422117.1, forward strand.
GTTAAATGTAGCTTAAATAAAGAAATGTTTAAAGAATATTTAAATGCAAAAAGCCAATTATATTCCCATTTTACACATTTAGTCATTAATCATAATAGTAGCCACCAAGATTATAGGCTGTTTTATTAAAATTGTGTTCTTTGAGTTGCCTTTTTTATTTCATATTTGTAGTGTGCACATTTTCAAGAAAATTTCACACAATAACATAATTAAAAATAAATATACTATAACCATGTATACTTCATTTTTTTTCTTCACTCATTCTTCTCTGGTACCCAGTCATTCCAGCTTCCTCCTCAGAGTTACAAACTATGTACCTGATTATATATTCTTCTAGAAAAAATCCACACCCAACCTGCATGTTCTATTTTAAACAAAAGTTTAGTGCCTTGCTGTGTGTGTGTGTGTGTGTGTGTGGTTAACTCAGGAGTCTATTATTTTTAATGATGAATATTACCATATTGTTTTTTTTTCTTTAAATTTTTTATTTTTTATAAACATATATTTTTATCCCCAGGGGTACAGTTCTGTGAATCACCAGGTTTACCATATTGTTTTGATGTACCTTAAATGTGCCATAAAATATAATAAAAAGGAGCCGGAATTCAGGAATCAGACTGCATGGGTATTCTTATCAGTTTCACTAAGAATTAATCTCTTACCAGTTTCACTACAATTTAATCTTAGTGTCTTTGTTTTAAAATCTATAATTTTTTGGGATACTGCTAAGATCAGTTAGAATGACTGTTGTGAAAATAAATGAAATAACAATAATAATAAGCTTAGAAAATATTCTAACCATTCAGAAATTGCTAAAAAATATTAGTTTTTATGTATTTAACCAGTTGCCCATTCATGCATATTAAAATATATATATACACACACACACTCACATGTATATATATATAGAGAGAGATCTACAAACACACACAAACACACACACACATATATCCAGAAATTGTAGGAATTTTAGCCAGCACTGTATAAATTTTCCTTATAATATCAACATTTCTAAATACTGCTCAATTTGATTATTTTGTTTTGTTTTATTTGTCAAGTAATAGGCTGAATATATTTTAGCATGCTTTGGATATCCTCAGATTGAATACGCACAGTCCATTTTAATTGGCTTTTATTCTATATTATATCATAATAAAAAAGGGAGAGTACTCTTTTAGCATGCATTTTAAATTATTATTAGTTCTAATTATTCTGATATCATGGTATTTTCCCTATGAAATACAAGGTCTGTTGTTTTTCTGAGGGTATGTATGTTTGTGTATATGTCACACACATATTTTTTCCTTCATTTCAATTACAGATTATGTGAGTAGCTTAGAAAAGACTTTCTTCTTATACTTCTTATATTTAAATATATTATCCATCCGGAATTTATTTTGTGATAAAGAATTCGATAAGACTAATCTTTATAGCAACAGTTTTCTATTAGCCTCAAATACTAACAATCCATTTGATATTAATTGACTGGAAATCCACCTTTGTCATTTATAAATATTTCATATATAAAGGCATATTATATGATATATATCCATATACTGGTTTCTATTAATGTATTTATTGAATAATATGTTGATTTTAAAAATTCTAAATACCATTTAATATTTTTTAAGATTTATTTTAGAGAGAGAGAGAGAGAGAGAGGGAGAGAGTGCACGTGCACATGCGTACATGCAAGCGGGAGTAGTGGAAATGGGAAATACAGAATCTCAAGGGCTCTAGGCCCAGCACTGAGCCTGATGCAGGGCTCAATCTCATGACCCTGAGATCATCACCTGAGCTGAAATCAACTAACTAATCAACTAACTAATTGAGCCACCAGACACCCCTTAACATTTATATATGATGATAGTTTATAAATACACTCAAATATCTGGCAGAACTAATCCACTGCCTTTCATTGTGTATATAAATATTTGTCATTTTTGAAATAATTATTATTTTATAAAAATCACTAAACTTCTTCTTTCCAGATGCCATACAAAGCTAAAGAAAAAAAAGATTGCTTTTAATTGGATTAATAAAAAGTTGTAGAATAATACAGCTAAATTGAGTGTTTATAGTGTTTATTATTTTAGCTTCCCACAAATCTACTATATTTCTCTACATATTCAAATTTCTTTTTTTTAAATATAGAATTCATGGAAATTGAAGATTCTTCACATTAATTGGTAAGTAGAACACTTATTCCCAGTGTTATTTTGGGTGGAAGAAAGAAAGAAGAATATACTTTCGAGTGGGACATAGCTTCACTGGGGTTTTCACCGTGCATTTTCTGCACCACTACTATGTGCAACTTAGTATCTAGTATAAAGATATGACACGTAGACAAATATTTATAATTCGAAAAAAGAATAATGTACTCCATAAGAGAAGCTCACCTACCAATTTTGGAGATGAGCTTCTCTTAGAATGAAGAAAATTTACCTCTGACTAAGTCTTTAAGATACTTAGCCTGTTGGAGACAGAAGGGCTGCTTTGTTTAGTGAAGAATCCTGAGTTAGGGAAATGTCTGGATGGCTCAATTGGTTAAACATCTGCTTTTGGCTCAGGTATGATTTCAGGGTCCTTGGGATCAAGTCCAGAATCAGTCCAGGATCCCAGGACTGGGCTGTCAGCTCAGCAAGGAGTCTGCTTCTCCCTCTGTTCCTCCCCCGTGTTTGTGATCTGTCTCAAATAAATGAATAAAATCTTAAAAAAAAAAAAAAAGGAATCCTGAGTCAGGCTATAGAAGCAGGATATTATATTTGTAATACATGTAGTCCAGTTTAGATTAGCTAGAGGAAAATATGGAAGACAAGCCTGTGAAGAACTCTGTGCCCTGAACTGAGAGGATATGATTTACCTTTATGTGGTACTTACAGTAGTCTCCCTCTCATTCTTGAAACTCAGGAAATGAACTGATGCTATCTTCTTGTCATTGGAGATCAGTGCACTCAACCAGCTACCAATCACTTTCATAAGAAATCACTTTCTTCAGAACTAAAAAAAGCCGCAGGATGTACAACTCTTATGTGCTCTTGGAACTGCATGATTTTTGCTGTTTCTAAATCCAAGTCTGTTCATATTCACAACTTTCAGTGTAAAAAAGCTAAATTCATTTGTATTTATTTTTATTGCCAGAACAGAACTGGTTCTAGATAAAGGAAGTCAGGCTACTTTACCACTGAAATTAATATATTCCTACTCCTCATCTTAATTTAACTAGATAAAATTGCATTTATTCATTTAGTAATATTGATCACTTACTTTAAAAAATTCAGTTGCAGGGGCGCCTGGGTGGCTCAGTGGGTTAAGCCGGTGCCTTCGGCTCAGGTCATGATCTCAGGGTCCTGAGATCGAGTCCCGCATCGGGCTCTCTGCTCAGCAGGGAGCCTGCTTCCCTCTCTCTCTCTCTTCCTGCCTCTCTGCCTACTTGTGATCTCTCTCTGTCAAATAAATAAATAAAATCTTTAAAAAAAATTCAGTTGCAGATGCTCAGGAATTAAAATAAGTAAAGGAATAGACAACCAGGGGCACCTAGGTGGCTCAGTGGGTTAAGCCGCTGCCTTCGGCTCGGGTCGTGATCTCAGGGTCTTGGGATCGAGTCCCACATCGGGCTCTCTGCTCAGCAGGGAGCCTGCTTCCTCCTCTCTCTCTCTCTCTCTCTCTCTGCCTGCCTCTCTGCCTACTTGTGATCTCTCTCTGTCAAATAAATAAATAAAATCTTTAAAAAAAAATAAAATAAAAATAAAAAAAATACTAGGAATAGACAACCATTAATATAAAAAAGCAACACAACTAAACAGTTATAGTATGAGATAATATATGCTATGATAGAAGCATAGAAAATATGCATACTACTGAAAGACTGTTCCCATTGGGTATGTTGTATTTCTTGTGTAATGTAAGCAAGGCACTAACTACCCCCCCCTTTTTTTCACAGATTTACTATCTTTTCAAGAATTTGTGTACAGTGAATACCCATAGACTGAATAGACAGGGTTTCCATTGGAGCAAAAGGAAGGATTATTTATTCTTCAGTATAATGAAGACAATGGCTCCCTCTGGTGCATGTCAGGCATGTTTGTTTGCAGACTATCACAAAAGATTTGGAATCTTTAGTTGGGGTTCCTCAACTGTGAAGCAAAACAACAGCATGCACAGTATTGACCTTAGCCATTCTGGATTCCTCATCCCCACTCCCCAGCCCAGGAACTTGGGATCCCAGGGAATTGGTACCATCACAAACTTATTCTAATTACTACACAATGAATAATAAAGTTGTTTATCTCTGGCCCAGGAATCTTGTGTCTTCTGTTCTCATTCATGAGATTGCTGGCTAGTATGCAGCATAAAATCTCGGATTCTTTATAATTTGCAACATACACAATACTGTCCTGGTCTTTATTTATAAAGTCAGTAATCATCCCAGCTTTGAGTTATACCACATAGATAATCTGGGATTATAGAGTTTTACTGTTTTTCAAAGATATCTTCAAGAGATAGAGTTTTAGTGGTCTTCAAAGACTGACTGCAGAACAATGAGGTGTTACTAAGAAAAGTCCAGTATCTTTCTGGTATATATAAAATAAACAATAAATAGTACAGATAAAACATTTCAATTATGCAAGACAAATAAATTCTAGAGAACTGCTGTGCAACATAGTGCTTATAGTTAACAAATGTACACTTAGAAAGTAGTTAAAAATTTAGTATTTAGTGTTAAGTTTAATAGGTAAGAGTATTTAGTATAAGTTTATTTATAAGAGTATATAAATAATATCTAGAGGGGGAGTATATATATATATGTAGTTAGTATAAGTTTATTTTAGTAGTTAGGAGTATTTAGTATTTATTATTCTTACCACAATAAAAAATGTTTAATGGCTAAACAAAAATACATTCAATAATCGGTAATATTACAGTAAAATATGTTCAGAGTAGGACAGTCACCTTGTTAATGAGGAAAAATCATATCACAGATTCAATTAGCAAGAGATTTTTACCTTCAGAGAAATACTTTGCACGTGTTATTTTTAAATAAAAGATGAAAAACAGCTTGGATAAACCAGATCAAGTTAATTATCACTAAAGAAAGTCATCGTCTTCACCTGAAAGTCAAGAGCAGCACCAGACCGGAAAAGAGAAAAATCTCCCGTTTATAGAAGAAGGCATTCTGAATGGAATCTATTCATGTAAGTGTTTTTAATGTGCTTAACTAACAGAAAGCTTATGAAAATCTCACTAGCAATTTTTACTTAAAGAAACACAATATAATTGTATAAATACATCTCATCATAAAACTGCAGAATTTTTATATGTATAGAATATAATGTACCATGAAATGTACATGTATACATGCAGTATGCATCATATTACTATGATGTTTTCTGTAAGTTGATTTTTGGAAAGTATTAGAATATTCAATAGGTAGACTTTTCACTCTTGGATACCATTTGATATATAGTGCATATGTCATAAGGCTGAATAAGCAGGGATGTGTACCAGAATAGGTTTTTCTATAAGTTATGAATTAAAGTACACAGGGGTTTAACAATTACTGGGGAATATGATAGCACATAATATGAAAAAGTAAACAGAGGAGGGTAGTTAACATTGAGGCACTGATTGGTAAAAAATTTGTTATAGATACTGTAAGAGAGTGACACTGAAGAGACATAATGCTAGTAAACATGCATCCTGATGCTAAAACAGAAGGCATTCTGAATGGAATCTATTCATGTAATTGTTTTTAATGTGCTTAACTAACAGAACAGTAATGTGCTTAACTAACAGAACAGTACTTATGATTGGAAGTACTAGCAGGGAATCCAGGCATGGTACAAAGTAGAACCACTTAACACAGAAACTTAGTTACTGATAATGAGGCTAGAACTTGTACACAGATAATGCATCAGTTATTCACTTTCCATATACAAATATAGAATTATAATTGATCAAGCAGTAAGACTGAGCTAAGCTGAGGTGTTAATTTGTTTTATGAAAACTAATATAATTCCACTTGGGAATAGATTTGTTGACTTCACCTTATTTTGGGATTAAATTACAATAAAAATAAAGCATACAGGAGACAATAAATTATTGAAATAAATAATTAAATCACACCAAAATATTTTATGAAAATAAAATAGATATCCCAAAAGTTCATAAGAAGCTATTATAAGGAATACACACTTTATATCATTCTTTTTAACTTACATTATATTTTGTCTTTTTAAACATACATATTTGGTATTGGATCAAGATGACCCATTTTTCACATCTGGCCATTTCTCTGCCCATGCTTTTATTCACTAATCCATAACAAAAATGTATTTCAAAGATAATAACATAAAAATCCTACAGAGGAAAAAAGACTATTATCAGCACACTGGTAATTTCAAAGAACACCTTGGGATCAAATGGAGTTATGATATAAGAAAAAATGTAAAATATAATACCTAGAGAAAATCTCTTTCCAAAATGTACTCAGAAAAGGGATGCTATTCAAGTAGGTAAAATAGCAGAAGAGTTCTAACTCAGAGCCAATAGACAAAGCACAGATGGGGAACTTACTATATCATCAGTGTAAATAACTGCAGAAAAATATTCAGGGAACTGAAGTTTTGGTCAAATCTCCTCCTCCAGCTTGAAGTGAGCCACAGACAGTCCAAAAGTATATACTTAATAAGCATCTATGAATATGACTACAGGTGTGTTAGGCAGCGAAAGACTCCAAAATATTACTGATTCCCATTAAAGAAAGGAAGGAAGAAGCTCATCCATATCATATATATATACATATGTATAGATATGTTTATATATATATAGCCACATCATATATCTAATACATATATTAGATATTTACATATTTTTCTTGATCACTTTACTGTCTATTTGATCCCATTTCCTGTTACCTGAGAAAGTAAATTATCAATTGATGTTTCTCCTCTTACCTAGTATTGATACTGATTAAATTACATTAGGTATGAGAGTAAAATAAAATGTGTATAGTCATTTTATTGTTTTGACTGAAATCCTTCAATGACTACTAAAATTTGTTTAACAGGTTTGAAACAGGTAGCTTCATAGCTAGAATTCAAAACATATATACATTAAGCTCTAAGGAATTTTATATTATAAAATATATAAAAACAATGAAATTTATGCCTTGTGGCTTGATTCAGAAAGATGAAACATTACACAAAAACATGTATGTATTCAAGGGAAGCACTTGGATTACAATTTTGTAGAGAAATGTGATTATCCATGGTATGTAAATCCTCTACACACTCCCCCATCACATTATTCTTTCTGTAGAATATAATTTCTGTTAATGATATCGCTGTAATTGTTTTGAGAACCTGAAGAGTTTTTTCTCTTTGACTAAGATGAAAAAAGAGAAATCAATGACACAGAGAGATAAATTTATTTTTCTAATTCATCAAAATACCATTTTATGGTGAAATTTAACCTATATTGTACATTATACTCTTACTGTGTTTATTATTTGAAAATCTAGAGCATTTACTAATAATCCAAGAACAGGTGTTTTTATTGATTGATTCCCTATTTACTCACTTATAACATTACTTATAAACTTCATAAATTCTATAAAATTTATCTACCTCACTCTACACACACACACACATACACACACACACACACACACCCCCCAGGGTTAAATTATATATATTAGGATTGTAATATAAATTATGGCCGTCTTATTTTAACAGATATTAATCTTCATCTTTCCCCCCTTAAAATATATATTAAAGAAATCATGCATATATTTGTTTTATTTTACTTCATAAAATATATTTTCATATGCAGTGTTGTACAGAGATAAAAACTTTAATTAAAAGTTGCTGGCCTACCATTTAGCAACTACCATAGCAAGAGAAAATAATTTGCAAATATAAATTACATGAGTAGGAACTGATTTAGGAAAATTCGTAAATGTATTTATCTGAAGAGTTACACATTCAGCATGCATGTTCTCATGCACTCTCTCTGCTTTGTATTCTGAAAGAGATAAATTGATCTTTTATAATCATTACAACATGAGCTTCACATTCTCTGGTTATCTTCTTTCTTTACTATATTTTTTTCTGCTATCAAAGCAGATTCACAAGCTGTCTTATGCCTAATGTCGGTATATCTTTTTTCATCCTTTTACTTCAACAGCTCTGTATCCTAATGCACTAAAATCCTGTATTTTTTATTCAGTGTAAAATCGTCTAAAAATTACTGCCTTATAATTGGAGAATTACATCCATTATTTTAATGTAAGTATTGATATATTTGTAAGTCTATATTTTAATGTTTGCTTCCTATTTTTCACTTCTGTTCATGATTTCTCTTTGCCTTTTTAAAAAATTTATGGTGGTTTCTGTAAGGATTACAGTACAAATCCTTTAATTATTACAATATACATTGAATTAATGTCACTTTACATGTAATGTGAATTTATAACAGTTAATTCTATGTGCTATTTTGTCCTAATATTCTTTGTACTATTTTGTCATATATTTATTTTTGTAATTATATTTCAAAATACATATTTACCATTTTTCTTAACAGTACACTATATTTAAATAATGTATTGTTTTTAATTAACAGCAAATTGACATCATAGAATATATTTAAAAATATAAGTAATCTTTATTCATGTACACATATTTACATGTTTAAAATAAAGATAATGCCTTCCTATTGGTGTGTAATGAAGTTAAATAACGAATAGGTAAGTGATTTAGAAATCCATTTTTTATTGAAGTAGCTCTCAAAGATCACTTTTAGCAATATATTTCCCATTTATACCACAAGGATAACTTGCGTAAAATAGTTACCTAGTTCCTGAAAAGATAATTACAAGCACTATGTCCAGAATTATTTCTTGTTATGATTTAGGCTTTATCTAACTTACCAGATGTGGGCAAAAACAGACTACAAGCTACTTTATGAAAACAATCTTTATTTTCCCATTACAGTATGTTCATTCACATTCTCTGTTAATTAGCATCCCTCTTCTCTCATCTCTATATTTGCACTTTTTTATTACTTCTCACCTAATGTATATCTACTATATTCCTAAAGATTCCCATTAGAGTCAATTTTCTCATTCAGGTAGGCTCCATTTTTATCACTTGAAGTAGTAAAAAATTCAAGAAAGACCTCTATAGACGCCATACTATCAAGATCCCTTCAGAAAATTCCTGAATAAATGATTTGGAATGGTAGAAGTGGGTTTCATTTCTCTGAGTTTTTATTTCAGAGACAGGAAATACCTGTTATGACTCAGTTTATTCTTCAGATTTATCTAAAGACTTTTATGGATTGTGATGGTCATTTTTGCTTTAGTTTTTTATTTTCAAGTTATCCTAAATGCTGTGTTTCAGTTTATACAGACCTCTGGACCTGATCTTAGAAACTAGGAAAGTATCAAATGTATTATTCTCTGTATATAGTACTTGCAGCACTTATTACTTTATGCAGGAGAGCTTAACAATTCAAATTAGAAATTTATCAATATAAAACACACATGATACATGCAGGAAAACATGTGAGAAGATCCTTTTACTTGTAACAAGATATTTGAATAAGTTTAAGCAGGATAAAGATAGGATTTATTGTTCAAATATGGCAATATTTAAACAATGTGAAAAGACTTATTGATTTTTCTAATTCCTAATACACTTACAGATATTATAAATAAGCCTCAAGTGCAAGTGTTTATGACCAATTTGGCAGTATGGGGATAAGCGGGGTAGGTGATGGATAGAGATCAATTTATAGTACATGATTTAAAAATTCTGAGAAAAGTGAGTAAAAACTGACCTGAGATACTGGAAAGATAGAAAAGGAACTCCATTTAAAGGAAATGCTGAAACATCAAAACATGAACCAATTAGGGGTGTCTGGGTGGCTGGGTGGGTTGGGACCTCTGCCTTCAGCTCGGGTCGTGATCTCGGGGTCCTGGGATAGAGCCCCATATCAGACTCTGCTTAGCGGAGAGCCTGCTTCCTCCCTCTCTCTCTACCTGCCTCTCTGCCTGCTTGTGATCTCTCTGTCAGATTAAAAACAACAACAACAACAACAACAACAAAAAACCAACCATGAGCTAATTATATACAGGAACCAAGACAAACTTGGAAAGATGCTAAAGATAGGAAGATTAAGAAGATCCACTAGCCTCAAGAAGTTTAGAGTCTAGGGGGAAAACGAATACAAGTAAAATAACAATTACAATTCCTGAAGAGTGAAGCAGGTTGGCTTTTACCATCTACTAAGCAAGCATTTAGTTAAAGGTCATTTAAAGATTTGCCAATGCTATAACTGACATTATAAAATTGAACCTTGGTCTTTGCCATCAGTGGATCTTGCCCTATGTGCTTAGAACCCCTTTCTCCTCAATATCAGCAAGACCCATTTTCTCTTTTTCTTTGAGTCTTGTACAAATTCCGTATCTTCAGGGAAGCCTTTTTTTGCCTATATTAAAATATGGCTCAAATACTATCCTCCAGATCTCTCTATTCTATTCTCTTCTCCTACTTTATTTTTCTCCAATGCAATTATAACTGTAAGCCTTACTAGATATTTGGCTATTTATCATCTGTTTCCACTTGTTAGTTCCATAAATAGGGGGGCATTTCTTTTCCTTTTTTTTTTTTTTTTTGCAACCTCTGGAAAAGTAGCTGTTACAGAATAGGTGCTCAATAAAATAAATATTTGCTGCTGTTTAGTGAATATGCATGATTAGTAATTTAAAATACTTAATTCTACAGTTCCAATTGTTAGATGTAACACATGGTCTTGACAGGATGACAAGTATTTTGATTGCCTTCACAGCCTGAAATGATCTGAAAATTACCTCTTTTCCTTTAATTTTATCTTTTGTGGACTCATTTGACAGGAACTTAAAACATGGGCATAAAAGACTTAATTTGTTGCTTTACTTCTCAGAATAGCCAATTTCTCTTATACCATAGTAAGTCCCATTAATTTGGGGGGAAAAAGTTCTGCTCTCTTAAATGCTTTGTGGAAACTGACAGTGTCTGTCTTATAATTCAAAGTACTATAAAACCTCAAAGTACACCAACCATAAAAATTCAATCACACTGGATATATACAAAGTTTCGAAGACATTAGAGAAAGCATACACATGTTCTCCAGTGAAGAAATAAGTTCTTGGACAATTCAAAAGTCAAATAGAATAATGATCAATCTTACATAGCCTCTTGCAACCCTAGCTAGGTAAATGGTCAGGCTCTCTCACCTTCTCTTTGATATAATAACTGATAAAGAAAGTATCTTTTCAAAAATGATTCATTGCCTGGAGCAGATCTAAGGATCTTCATCTCATTTTGCATTTAACTTTTCAGTATTTTTGTTAGGAAAGGGCTCCAAAAATGAAGTTGGTTTCAGAACTGACAAAAACTTGACTCATTCAAGAAAGCCACAGTATAATTATTATTATTTTTTAAAGATTTTATTTATTTATTTGACAGAGAGAGATCACAAGTAGGCAGAGAGGCAGGCAGAGAGAGAGGAGGCAGCAGGCTCCCTGCTGAGCAGAGAGCCTGATGCAGGACTCGATCCCAGGACCCTGAGATCATGACCTGAGCCGAAGGCAGCGGCTTAACCCACTGAGCAACCCAGGCACCCCTAGTCACAGTATTATTAAAGTCTTCTCCCAGACCCAAAGAACATATCGATGTCAATGAGGTTACATTAGGCCAACTGAATAGTATCCCATCAAACTTGACTAGTGACTACCTTCCCACAATTCAGAGGATCTCTTCAGGCTCCACATTTCAAAGGAGCTTATTTTTTACCTTCTCTTTCTAACCTGCCTGCTTTTTCTGCTACCTTGAAAATTTATGTGTGCTTTTTATCTGTTGTCTGCATAATTGCCTAGCCCATTAATATCAATGTTTGGGTTAAATTATGTGTTTGATTACTGATCTCATATTTGTTCCTGAAAACTGTTTTTGAGGTCTTTGCTTTTTTTTTTTTTTTTTTCCAGATTTCCTGGGCTATCGTTGACATATAATGTAAGTTTAAGGTGTACAACATGCTTGTTTGGTATGCTACCATAATGCAAAATGATTACTACCATAACATTAGCTAACACTTCTATCACCTTACATAATTGCACGTATGCGTGTGTGTGTGTGTAGAAAGAACATGTAAGATCGCCTCTCTTAGCAATAAGAATATAATATAGCATTATTAACTAAAATCATCATGGCATACATTAGATCACAAGAATTTATTCTTGTCACTGGAAGTGTGTACACTCTGACCAACATCTTCCTATGTCCTCCCCTACATAGCCCCTGGTAACTACCATTCAACTCTTTGTTTTTATGAATTTGACATTTTTTAGTTTATACATGTAACATGTAAGTCATAGCATGCAGTCTTTCTCTGTTTAACTTCACTTAGCATAATGGCAACTTTTCCTTCTTTCTCATGGAACAATAGTATTTCTTTGTATATATAACATCTTCAGCTTTTCATTCACTGATGGACTCAGATTGTTTCCATATTGTAAAGAATGCTGCAATGAACAAGGGAATGCAAATAGATCTTTAAGATATTGTTTTATTTCCTTTGGATCTATACCCAGGAGTGTAGATTGCTGGATTGTGTGGTAGTTCTATTTTTAATTTTTTTCAGAAATCTTTATACTGTTTTTCACAGAGGCTATACACATTATAATCCAACAGTTCACAAGGGTTGCCTTTTATCCACATCCTTGTCAATATTTATATCTTGTCTTTTTGATGATAGCTATTCGAACAGGTGTGAGGTGATACCTCATTTTGATTTTGATTTGCCTTTCCCTAATGGTTACTGATATCACATATCTTTTCACATATCTGTTGGCCATTGATGTTTCTGTCAGCTTTTCTGACCATCAATTAATCAGTTTATTTTATTGCTGTTGGCTTGCATTAGTTCTTTATGTATTCTGTAAATTAAATAAACACCAGATAAATTATTTGCAAATATTTAATCACATTCCTTAGGTTCTTTCCACTCTGTCAACCATTTCTTGTGTTATGCAGAAGCTTTTTAACACATGCTAAAAGTATTTTAAAAAATACTATTTTTCTGAATATTGCTTGTTTTAGTTTTTTTAAGATTTTATTTATTTGAGAGAGAGAGAATGGTCACTGGACGAGCAGAGGGAGAGGGACAAGCAGACTCTCAGCTCAGCATGGAGCATGATGCAGGGCTCAATCCCATGACCCATGAGATCATAATCTGAGCCGAAATCATGAGTCAGACACAGAACTGACTGAGCCACCCAGGCACCTCTGAATATGGTTTTTGAATCAACTCCCTCTTACTCCACTTTATCAACTTCAGCTTTTAGAAATAACAATCAATAATGGTGTTTATGTTTTTACTTATCCAAAATGGAAGTCCAAATATTAGCTATTCACTTATTTTCTCTTTATTCTCTAATTAAAGTACACTAAAGGCTTTAATTTCCAAAGTTTATTTATCATATTCCTATAAATAAGCTAACCAAATATTTTAAATACATCATTTCCTTTGATTTAGCTGACTTTGAAGTCTTGTGTTCCTTTGTTATTCTAATTACTATCTAATAGTCACATGCTTTAGTTTTATCTGATATATAGATTTAGAGAAAGTTTATAAGTTTACTTTCAACCTGACAATAGGCCTTTGAGACAAAAAACATAATCTCCATTTATAGGAGAATAGTATCCTCGTCTTTTATACATAAAATACCCAGCAATTAATAGAATAAAGGAGTCACAAGTCTCTTTCATAACACTAATGACACCTTTTTTATTGTTTGTTCTATAATTTCCCCAGGATTGACTTCAAGGATTTATTGATGTTTCTGTCAAGTAATTAAAGCAAATAAACTATGTTTGTTTTTTAAGTTCCATGCAATGTCCTGATTTTTCTTGATTCAGGGCTGTTGATATAGTACAACAATCTTAATTTCATATTTTCCCAGAATTTTTATTTGATGATGTATTCAAGTGAAATTCTTTTAATTAAAATAAAGCAGTTTGATATACTCTTAAAATTTCTCATCACATTTTGCCTTTGATTCTCTCTTAGTAATGATAGCTTTACCCTTTAAATATTGACGTTTTCTGGGGTGCCTGGGTGGCTCAGTTGGTTAAGTGTCTGCCTTCAGCTCATGCCATGATCCCAGGGTCCTGGGATCCAGTCTGGCATCTGGCTCCTTGCTCAGCAGGGAGCTTGTTTCTCCCTCTGCTTGCCACTCCACCTGCTTCAGCTCTCTCTTTCTCTCTCTGTTGAATAAATAATAAAATCTTTAGAAAAAAACTGAAACTTTTTCTTTTCAGAGGGAAAATAAAAACAAAAAAAAATTATAATAGATTCCCCCTATGCTACATAAAAAAAAAAAAAAAAAAAAAAAAAAAAACTGATACTAATTCTCTTTTACATACTCATTTGGATCCTTAATTTCCTTCCTAATCTGTGCAAGCCAATAAAATAAGCATCTTTTAGTATTGTGGCTCTTAAACTTAGATGATTATGCAAAATAATTACTATGGCCTAAAATCAGAGGATTTATTTGTTCAAGCAGTTATTCTTTGGCTGCATAACAAATTACCAAATTTTAACAGTTTACGGCACCTTTTTTGTTGTTAAATCTCATAGTTGTATAAATTACGAGTAAAAGCAAGCTCAAATGGATTCTCTGACGAGGGTCAATCAAGTTCAAAACCAAGGTATTGTCCATAAGAGTCTCTAATGGAGGTTCTGGGAAAGAATTTTCTTTAAAGGTCATTCAAGGGACTTAGAGTCATTGTCAGTTGTGTCAGGCTAAGGTGGTTGGACTCAGGTCCCCATCTCCTTGCTGGCTGACAGGCTCAGTCTTTTCTCCTAGAGGCCACTTACATTCATTCTCATTTGCCATCTTCCAGTCTGTGGTCTATCAACTCCCTCTCAGACTACTTGTCTCTGATTTATTCTTCTTAGCCAGAGAGAACTGGATCTTTTGGCATTTTTTTAAAGTAACAGTTTCTTGAGATATAATTCATACATCATATAATTGACATATGTAAAGTGAAAAATGATTTTTATCCACAGAGTTGTGCATCCATCACCATGATAGATTTTAGAACATTTATATCACTCCAACATTGGTAAACTTCCTCAAAGAATCTTCGGATATATTTTCTTGAATAAAGGGAATTCCCCCCCACCCTGCCAAGACGCCTCCAAAAAAGAAAAAGAAAATTAAGTGTTTAAGTGTTTCTTTAACGTTAAAATTCTATTTCTTCCATATTTTATTATAGAAAACTAAAAGAAACCAATTGGCCTTTTTGGCATTCTAACTTAAATCTCCTTTTCATCTTGTACCATCTTAAAAGTACATTGTTATTACTAGGGTATAGCAGACAATGTTTGCTAAGTTTTCCATTACTATATAGCATGGATCACCTTTTAAAAAAAAAAAAAGGTATTTTATTTATTAATCCGACAGAATGAGAGCACAGAAGCAGGGCAGTTGCACGCAAAGGGAGAGGAAGAAGCAGACTCCCTGCTGACCTTGATCCCAGGACCCTGGGATCAGGACTTGAGCGAAGGCAGACACTTAACCAACTGAGCCACCCAGGTACCCCAGCATGGATTATCTTTTATTCAGTATCTCTTCTTATTTATTTAGTTAGTTAGTTACGTATTACCTATCTTTATTTATTCAGCATCATTCAAGTCTTCACCAAGAGTGTCTGTGAGACCCTTGCACTTTTAATAGTACTTTGGAAATACTACCAGGTTCAACATACATCAGTGCCCCACCTCTTTTTTCTCTGTTGCAGCAGTATGGTACTTTCAGGTCCCAAGTTATGTTCCGGTTATCTTGTACTGTGTGGAGATTCCTATAATTCTTAAAGTGTTGTGGCTTAAAGCAACAACGTTTTGTCTACTTGCAAATCTCCAGATAGGGATGGCTTAGGAGGAAAGTCACATCTACTCTACATGATGCCAACTAGAACGGCTCTACTGTGGTGGTCTATCCACATAGGTGGCAAGATAGTGGCCTGGGGCTATACCAGTTATTTTTGTAAGATGCCTCTATTCTCTATGTAAGGCTCTTCACAGTTCTTTTTGTACTTTCTCATACCATGAAGTTCAGTTCCAAGAGTATGTACATATTAAAAAGAGAAGAAGTAGAAGATGCCAGTTCTAAAACTTAGAACAAAAAACTCTCACAGCATCACTTTGGCCATGTTTTGTCAAAGTCATAACATGACGACCTAGATTTCAAGGCGGAAAGTCATAGATTCACATCTTGATGGGAGAAATGTCAACTAATTTGTAGATGCCCCTAATCTACATAGCAGATAATTACATATAATGTTCCCCCCAAACAACAAAGTTTTAGTTTTAATATAGCTTGTTTTTTCACTTATATTTTATTTTCCTTTGAAGTATTAATTTTTATATAATTAAACTAAACCAGTATTACTTTTAGTGAAATAAGACTATAGAAGTATAAATATATGTATTTGTGGTACATGTTCTAAGTGATTGATGTGATGCTAAGTACCTAGTAAGATGTTTGTTCTTAAACACTACCCCATATTATCCAGTTTTTTAGAGCAATATTTAGAAGGTGAACACATGGTTGGACCTTGACGACAACTCTTACTGGCTATAGCAAAATATTTTTATATATTCTTATGTAAAGGGACGATATTGATCCCCTATAATGACTTATTTTGTTGTTCTCAGTGGAGTTGTACAGATATTTCTCTAAGAGCTAAATTTTTATGTTGTTTTTAATTTCAATTTATTATTATTTTATTTCATTTTGTGTGAGCATATTGTTTCCTCAGGTCAGATATTAACTCTATGCCAATTTCTTGATAGTTAGAAACCAATAAAGATTTAATAGGAGGAGCCTGAGGGGAAGTATGCATTTAAATC
The DNA here is from genome assembly GCF_011764305.1 of Mustela putorius furo. Lineage (NCBI taxonomy): Eukaryota > Metazoa > Chordata > Mammalia > Carnivora > Mustelidae > Mustela > Mustela putorius. The sequence continues at coordinate 12,153,486 of NW_025422117.1, forward strand.
AGGTGGTGGTGTTTTAATATTCTAATAACTTTCATCTATGTGACAGTAAAATTAAATTTCAAAAGTTTTAATGAAAGGAACATATGATTTATCCTGCTGGATGTTCATGATCCCTTAAGAGCTTTTTTCATAAAATAAACTGCCAAATGTTGCCTTTCTCATAGTGTGTTTCTGAAACATTGGTTCTGGAGAATGTAATAGAACATAATATGACTTAGAGAATTAACAAAAAGTTATGTGCTTTAAATTATGGGTTTTCTCAAAGCTGTAAATCTGGTAATTTGCATTCTATATCTCCAAACAAATATTTGACACACATTTAAAATAAATAAATCTATTGAGGAAGCATTGCTGAGAACTGCTGATTCTAGCTGCACTCTTAGGAAAAGAATACTTTCTATTTGAATTTAAAAGAAATTTAATATAGAGAGTTAAATTCTTAACAACTAATGGAAAAGACTGGAGGAGCAGTTTCTTGGACCACTTCTTTCTTTCTTATTTATTTATTTATTTGTCAGAGAGAAAGAGAGAGAGAGCATGCGCACACAAGCAGGCAGAGTGGCAGGCAGAGGCAGAGAGAGAAGCAGCTACCTGCCAAGGAAGGAGCCCGATGCAGGACTCGAGCCCAGAGACCTGGGGATCATGACCTGAGCCGAAGGCAGAAGCTTAACCGACTGAGCCACCCAGGAGTCCCTCTTGGGCCACTTCTAAGAATGACTTCCTGCATAATCAAAAGTAAGAAATTCAGAACTATAACTTATGCCACACTCAGAACACTGAGGTGGTACAGACTATAGTGATTGGCACCCTTGAATCAGTAAAATACACCTAAGAAACTGGCATCACTACTAGGATCTCCTACCTCACTGGTAAATAGAGACTAATTCTGAAACCCCTTTCTGCGTACTTGTTTTGTTGCCTACAAAACTGAAGCCTGGAGGCTGGTAGATAAAGATTTTTGTTTCGTTTTAGTTCAGTCTTGAGTGTGTCTAATTGAATCCAATTCTAAGATAACAGCCTTAAGTTTCAGGCAATGTAAATTATTTGCTAAACTCTTCACTATGTAAAGAGGTGGAAATAAATACTGCATGGTATTGCTTCAAAATCATTTAGATTATTTCACTTGAGCTAAGTTTTGTGGTATTGCATATGAATATTCTATTACTGTTGTCCTACTGACAACTACCACTACTAAAGAAGATTTTGTATTTGCTCTTCAAACTTGATGCTCTGAAAAGCCAAAAGCAGAGGTTTGTTTTTCTCATCATCCCTGCTCCATAGTTCATTGGCCTTTTTAATTTAACTCTAATTGCAGTGAAAATGGCAAACTGGTAGTCAGCATCTGATTTGATTCAGTCTTCTTCTAGTGTGTCTTCTTCTAAATCAGAGCCTAAATAGCTAACATAGTATTTGCAAGTCTTTTTTTTTTTTTTTCCCCCTCCCCAGCCAGAAGAGTGCAATGTACGTACAATGTCCTGGACCAAAAAAAAAAGTGTTTTCAAACTATGGTTTGGACCTGTTTTTTATCCCTTCTAAATATTCCTTACCTGGAAGAATACTTCGTTCTTAATGATCCATGCAAAAATTAAATAATTATTACTTTTGCACTTCATTAAGATCACTATGGTTGCCAACCTTTGTGGTTCTGAAGATGAGGTTCTTGAGGAAAACCAGAAAGAAATCTCATATGGCTTCTAAATTTAAGTCTGTCCTTAGGAGTTCACCTAATTCTGAGGGACTCTGGTTTTCATTTTTAGAATAAGTTTAGGGGATTGCTAAAAACTAAAAAGAAGTGAACAATGAACATGCTTGTCTCCCTACATTTCCACTTGAATATTAGAGAATTGAACCAATCATAAAAATTATCTTATCTGTTCACGTCATAGATGATGAGAGTGATCATGATCTATATTAAGTTAAATATATGAAGTGAGGAAAGAACTATTTAACATTTTTTTGTTCAAGGTCTTGACATTAAATCAGACAATGGCTAGTATATGGCAAATGCTTATTAAAATATGTTAAATGAATATTAAGTTACCGATATAACTAAAATGCTTCTGTGGCACTTTTCTTACTTCAGTAAAAACTATAAAATAATATAGGAAATATGACATATGTAACTAGTACTAATGGTAGCATCTTTCATATTGCAGGTTCACATCCATACCTCTTTATGAAATTTGAATTTTATTCACAATTTTCTTTCTACAGCAATAATTAATGATTTGATGTTATTATACTTTCAAGGATACAAGCATTATTTATTTACTGTGGACATGGAAAGCTGATCTTTCATGTAAAATTTAGCCACTTTCTATAAATAATACCTTACTCAAATAAGTTTTTTAAAAATAGATAAAATATTTTAAAGTTAAGAAATAAATGATTATTGGGGCGCCTGGGTGGCTCAGTGGTTTCAGCTGCTGCCTTCGGCTCGGGTCATGATCTCAGGGTACTGGGATCGAGCCCCGCATCGGGCTCTCTGCTCCGCAGGAAGCCTGCTTCCCTCTCTCTCTCTCTCTCTCTCTCTCTCTGCCTGCCTCTGTGCCTACTTGTGATCTCTGACTGTCAAATAAATAAAATCTTAAAAAAAAAAAAAAGAAAGAAATGATTATTTTTAATACATGCAATATGATGGACATGGGTATTTATTTATTTATTTATTTATTTATTTATTTTTTAATTTTTTATTTTTTATTAACATATATTTTTATCCCCAGGGGTACAGGTCTGTGAATCACCAGGTTTACACACTTCACAGCACTCACCAAATCACATACCCTCCCCAATGTCCATAATCCCACCCCCTTCTCCCAAACCCCCTCCCCCCGGCAACCCTCAGTTTGTTGTGAGATTAAGAGTCACTTATGGTTTGTCTCCCTCCCAATCCCATCTTGTTTCATTTATTCTTCTACCCACTTAAGCCTCCATGTTGCATCACCACTTCCTCATATCAGGGAGATCATATGATAGTTGTCTTTCTCTGCCTGACTTATTCCGCTAAGCATGATACGCTCTAGTTCCATCCATGTTGTTGCAAATGGCAAGATTTCATTTCTTTTGATGGCTGCATAGTATTCCATTGTGTATATATACCACATCTTCTTGATCCATTCATCTGTTGATGGACATCTAGGTTCTTTCCATAGTTTGGCTATTGTGGACATTGCTGCTATAAACATTCGGGTGCATGTGTCCCTTTGGATCACTACATTTGTATCTTTAGGGTAAATACCCAATAGTGCAATTGCTGGGTCATAGGGCAGTTCTATTTTCAACATTTTGAGGAACCTCCATGCTGTTTTCCAGAGTGGCTGCACCAGCTTGCATTCCCACCAACAGTGTAGGAGGGTTCCCCTTTCTCCGCATCCTCGCCAGCATCTGTCATTTCCTGACTTGTTGATTTTAGCCATTCTGACTGGTGTGAGGTGATATCTCATTGTGGTTTTGATTTGTATTTCCCTGATGCCGAGTGATATGGAGCACTTTTTCATGTGTCTGTTGGCCATCTGGATGTCTTCTTTGCAGAAATGTCTGTTCATGTCTTCTGCCCATTTCTTGATTGGATTATTTGTTCTTTGGGTGTTGAGTTTGCTAAGTTCTTTATAGATTCTGGACACTAGTCCTTTATCTGATATGTCGTTTGCAAATATCTTCTCCCATTCTGTCAGTTGTCTTTTGATTTTGTTAACTGTTTCCTTTGCTGTGCAAAAGCTTTTGATCTTGATGAAATCCCAATAGTTCATTTTTGCCCTTGCTTCCCTTGCCTTTTGCGTTGTTCCTAGGAAGATGTTGCTGCGGCAGAGGTCGAAGAGGTTGCTGCCCGTGTTCTCCTCAAGGATTTTGATGGATTCCTTTCGTACATTGAGGTCCTTCATCCATTTTGAGTCTATTTTTGTGTGTGGTGTAAGGAAATGGTCCAATTTCATTTTTCTGCATGTGGCTGTCCAATTTTCCCAGCACCATTTATTGAAAAGGCTGTCTTTTTTCCATTGGACATTCTTTCCTGCTTTGTCAAAGATTAGTTGACCATAGAGTTGAGGGTCTATTTCTGGGCTCTCTATTCTGTTCCATTGATCTATGTGTCTGTTTTTGTGCCAGTACCATGCTGTCTTGATGATGACAGCTTTGTAATAGAGCCTGAAGTCCGGAATTGTGATGCCACCAACGTTGGCTCTCTTTTTCAATATCCCTTTGGCTATTCGAGGTCTTTTCTGGTTCCATATGAATTTCAGAATTATTTGTTCCATTTCTTTGAAAAAGATGGATGGTACTTTGATAGGAATTGCATTAAATGTGTAGATTGCTTTAGGTAGCATAGACATTTTCACAATATTTATTCTTCCAATCCAGGAGCATGGAACATTTTTCCATTCTTTGTGTCTTCCTTAATTTCTTTCATGAGTACTTTATAGTTTTCTGAGTATAGATTCTGTGTCTCTTTGGTTAGGTTTATTCCTAGGTATCTTATGGTTTTGGATGCAATTGTAAATGGGATTGACTCCTTAATATCTCTTTCTTCTGTCTTGCTGTTGGTGTAGAGAAATGCAACTGATTTCTGTGCATTGATTTTATATCCTGACACTTTACTAAATTCCTGTATAAGTTCTAGCAGTTTTGGAGTGCAGTCTTTTGGGTTTTCCACATATAGTATCATATCATCTGCGAAGAGTGATAATTTGACTTCTTCTTTGCCGATTTGGATGCCTTTAATTTCCTTTTGTTGTCTGATTGCTGAGGCTAGGACCTCTAGTACGATGTTGAATAGCAGTGGTGATAATGGACATCCCTGCCGTGTTCCTGACCTTAGCGGAAAAGCTTTCAGTTTTTCTCCATTGAGAATGATATTTGCGGTGGGTTTTTCATAGATGGCTTTGATGATATTGAGGTATGTGCCCTCTATCCCTACACTTTGAAGAGTTTTGATCAGGAAGGGATGTTGTACTTTGTCAAATGCTTTTTCAGCATCTATTGAGAGTATCATATGGTTCTTGTTCTTACTTTTATTGATGTGTTGTATCACATTGACTGATTTGCGGATGTTGAACCAACCTTGCAGCCCTGGAATAAATCCCACTTGGTCGTGGTGAATAATCTTTTTAATGTACTGTTGAATCCTATTGGCTAGTATTTTGTTGAGTATTTTCGCATCTGTGTTCATCAAGGATATCGGTCTATAGCTCTCTTTTTTGGTGGGATCCTTGTCTGGTTTTGGGATCAAGGTGATGCTGGCCTCATAAAATGAGTTTGGAAGTTTTCCTTCCATTTCTATTTTTTGGAACAGTTTCAGGAGAATAGGAATTAGTTCTTCTTTAAATGTTTGGTAGAATTCCCCCGGGAAGCCGTCTGGCCCTGGGCTTTTGTTTGTTTGGAGATTTTTAATGACTGTTTCAATCTCCTTACTGGTTATGGGTCTGTTCAGGCTTTCTATTTCTTCCTGGTTCAGTTGTGGTAGTTTATATGTTTCTAGGAATGCATCCATTTCTTCCAGATTGTCAAATTTATTGCCGTAGAGTTGCTCATAGTATGTTCTTATAATAGTTTGTATTTCTTCGGTGTTAGTTGTGATCTCTCCTCTTTCATTCATGATTTTATTTATTTGGGTCCTTTCTCTTTTCTTTTTGATAAGTCGGGCCAGGGGTTTATCAATTTTATTAATTCTTTCAAAGAACCAGCTCCTAGTTTCGTTGATTTGTTCTATTGTTTTTTTGGTTTCTATTTCATTGATTTCTGCTCTGATCTTTATGATTTCTCTTCTCCTGCTGGGCTTAGGGTTTCTTTCTTGTTCTTTCTCCAGCTCCTTTAGGTGTAGGGTTAGGTTGTGTACCTGAGACCTTTCTTGTTTCTTGAGAAAGGCTTGTACCGCTATATATTTTCCTCTCAGGACTGCCTTTGTTGTGTCCCACAGATTTTTGAACCGTTGTATTTTCATTATCATTTGTTTCCATGATTTTTTTCAATTCTTCTTTAATTTCCCGGTTGACCCATTCATTCTTTAGAAGGATACTGTTTAGTCTCCATGTATTTGGGTTCTTTCCAAACTTCCTTTTGTGGTTGAGTTCTAGCTTTAGAGCATTGTGGTCTGAAAATATGCAGGGAATGATCCCAATCTTTTGATACCGGTTGAGTCCTGATTTAGGACCGAGGATGTGATCTATTCTGGAGAATGTTCCATGTGCACTAGAGAAGAATGTGTATTCTGTTGCTTTGGGATGAAATATTCTGAATATATCTGTGATGTCCATCTGGTCCAGTGTGTCATTTAAGGCCTTTATATCCTTGCTGATCTTTTGCTTGGATGACCTGTCCATTTCAGTGAGGGGAGTGTTAAAGTCCCCTACTATCATTGTATTATTGTTGATGTGTTTTCTTTGATTTTGTTATTAATTGGTTTATATAGTTGGCTGCTCCCACATTGGGGGCATAGATATTTAAAATTGTTAAATCTTCTTGTTGGACAGACCCTTTGAGTATGATATAGTGTCCTTCCTCATCTCTTATTATAGTCTTTGGCTTAAAATCTAATTGATCTGATATAAGGATTGCCACTCCTGCTTTCTTCTGATGTCCATTAGCATGGTAAATTCTTTTCCACCCCCTCACTTTAAATCCGGAGGTGTCTTCGGGCTTAAAATGTGTTTCTTGGAGGCAACATATAGATGGGTTTTGTTTTTTTATCCATTCTGATACCCTGTGTCTTTTGACAGGGGCATTTAGCCCCTTCACATTCAGGGTAACTATTGAGAGATATGAATTTAGTGCCATTGTATTGCCTGTAAGGTGACTGTTACTGTATATGGTCTCTGTTCCTTTCTGATCTACCACTTGTAGGCTCTCTCTTTGCTTAGAGGACCCCTTTCAAGATTTCCTGTAGAGCTGGTTTGGTATTTGCAAATTCTTTCAGTTGTTGTTTGTCCTGGAAGCTTTTAATCTCTCCTTCTATTTTCAATGATAGCCTAGCTGGATATAGTATTCTTGGCTGCATGTTTTTCTCGTTTAGTGCTCTGAAAATATCATGCCAGCTCTTTCTGGCCTGCCAGGTCTCTGTGGATAAGTCAGCTGCCAATCTAATATTTTTTACCATTGTATGTTACAGACTTCTTTTCCCGGGCTGCTTTCAGGATTTTCTCTTTGTCATTGAGACTTGTAAATTTTTACTATTAGGTGACGGGGTGTGGGCCTATTCTTATTGATTTTGAGGGGCATTCTCTGAACCTCCTGAATTTTGATGCTCGTTCCCTTTGCCATATTGGGGAAATTCTCCCCAATAATTCTCTCCAGTATACCTTCTGCTCCCCTCTCACTTTCTTCTTCTTCTGGAATCCCAATTATTCTAATGTTGTTTCGTCTTATGGTGTCACTTATCTCTCGAATTCTCCCCTCGTGGTCCAGTAGCTGTTTGTCCCTCTTTTGATCAGCTTCTTTATTCTCTGTCATTTGGTCTTCTATATCACTAATTCTTTCTTCTGCCTCATTTATCCTAGCAGTGAGAGCCTCCATTTTTGATTGCACACCTCATTAATAGCTTTTTTGATTTCACCTTGGTTAGATTTTAGTTCTTTTATTTCTCCAGAAAGGGCTTTTATATCTCTCGAGAGGGTTTCTCTAATATCTTCCATGCCTTTTTCGAGCCCGGCTAGAACCTTGAGAATTGTCATTCTGAACTCTAGATCTGACATATTACCGATGTCTGTATTGATTAGGTCCCTAGCCTTCGGTACTGCCTCTTGTTCTTTTTTTTGTGTTGAATTTTTACGTCTTGTCATTTTGTCCAGATAAGAGTAAATGAAGGGGCAAGTAAAATACTAAAAGGGTGGCAACAACCCCAGGAAAATATGCTTTAACCAAATTAGAAGAGATCCAAAATCGTGAGTGGGGAGAAAGGGGATAAAAAGAGGTTCAAAAAGGAAGAGAGAAAAAAGAAAAAAAAAAAAAAAAAGAAAAGAAAAGAATTTTAAAAAAAGAAAACACCTAAGAAAATGTAAAATATATATATATATATATATATATTAGATAAACTAGTAAAAAATCGTTAAAAAAAGAAAAAGGTAACAGTTAAAAAAAAAAAATTTACCCGAAGGCGAGAAAAAAAAAAAAAAAAGAAAAGAAAAGAAAAAAAAAAATGAAAAAGAAAAAATTAAATTAACTGCAAGACTAAAAAAAATCACAGGAAAAAAGCCATGAGTTCCGTGCTTGGCTTTCTCCTCCTCTGGAATTCTGCTGCTCTCCTTGGTATTGAAACCGCAGTCCTTGGTAGGTGAACTTGGTCTCGGCTGGATTTCTTGTTGATCTTCTGGGGGAGGGGCCTGTTGTAGTGATTCTCAAGTGTCTCTGCCCCAGGCGGAATTACACCGCCCTTACCCGGGGCCGGGGTGAGTAATCCGCTCGGGTTTGCTTTCAGGAGCTTTTGTTCCCTGAGCGCTTTCCGTAGAGTTCCAGAGGACGGGAATACAAATGGCGGCCTCCTGGTCTCCGGCCCGGAGGAGCCGAGAGCCCAGGGCCCCACTCCTCAGTGCGCCCTCAGAGAACAGCGCCCAGTCACTCCCGTCTGCCTGACCTCCGGCCGCGCTCCGAGCTCACCGAGCCTGCGACCGGTTCAAGGTAACACGGAGCTGCGAGCTTACTGTCGGCTCTGTCTCTGCAGCCGGCTTTCCCGTTCCAATACCCGCAAGCTCTGCGACACTCAGACACCCCCGATCCTTCTGTGACCCTGCGGGACCTGAGGCCACGCTGACCCCGCGTGGGCTTCGCCCCGGTTTAGCCTCTGGAGCGATGTCCCTCAGCGGAACAGACTTTTAAAAGTCCTGATTTTGTGCGCGGTTGCTCCGCCGCTTGCCGGGAGCCGGCCCCTCCCCCCGGGGTCTATCTTCCCGTCGCTTTGGATTCACTTCTCCGCCGGTCCTACCTTTCAGAAAGTGGTTGATTTTCTGTTTCCAGAATTGCTGTTCTTCTTCTCTTCGATCTGCCGATGGATTTTCAGGTGTTTGCAATCTTTAGATAAGCTATCTAGCTGATCTCCGGCTAGCTGAAGCAGACTCAGCTTGCTACTTCTCCGCCATCTTGACTCCTCCTCTGGACATGGGTATTTAATTTGGGGACATGGAATTAAAGGTCTCACTTCTAAATTGGTTAGCCATAAATTATTTTATTAATATGTCCAAATCTAATCTACTAACACTGATATTATAAGATTGTGTTATACCTCATAATTTCATTAGTAATTTTATTGTGCTTTCTAATGTCTAGATCAAGAATATAAAATGATTTTATTTTAGTTAATCATTACTGATTATTCTTAATGTTGATCAAATTATTTTTTGTATTTTAATAATTATTGGCACAGATGTAATAAGCTCACCTGTTCTACCTTTGGCGTACAAATTCAGTTATTGTTCTTCCTTGTTATTATTACATCTCAATACTATCAAATGATAAGTAACTGCACCTCAAAATAATTTTAGATGTTTTCATAAAAATGCTTAGTTCAACTATTAATTCCAAATATAGTATATATTTTTTGATTTATGATATGACACAATGTAGTATATAATTTATGATCCATGATATGACATAATCTAAGATTCATTAATCTGGTTATGCATATCCAGTTTTTTTTTTAAACACAGGAATTTATAAGAAGGAGATCTGTCACATTATAAGGACTATCATATTTTTCCCCCTTTTTAAACATCTGCTGACAGCCTCAGAACCTTTTATAGTGGCTTTGATACTAACAAGCTTTGTACATTTATGTGAAATTTTATGTATAGGCTACAACGTTTGTAATATTTAAAAAATACAGACAGAAACAAGTTGTGGGACTTACCATGGAGCTTACACAATTGTAATATGCAATTTAGCTCACACTGCTTAATTATCAAAGGTAGTACTAGTTTTCCAGATGAACTAATAGTATTCCTTAGTCAGGGGGTTAATGATGGATAAAGTGAAAGCCAGTAAATATTCCATTTTGTGGAAAAAAAAATTATAAAGTACTACTTGGGCAATAATGCTTCTTGGATGGCACTGTTCTTTTATATAATTTGCCAGAAGTGTTCTTGAAAATGCCTGAGTACCAGAGTGCAAATGAAGAACTGGAACAGAAGAAATCTGAGTCTGTTTTCCCAGTGAAATGAAGAAAATCAAAACAATCTTTAAAGCTGTCCGAAATGTAGATGGCTAACTGTCAAGTGCTGTGAGGATCTCCATTCTTCAAACGGACTTTCTCATCTAAGTTGATTTATTACTTCTGAATTTATAGTCATAAACCTCAAAGAAAATGGCTGCTTGATATTTAATAAGTCCTGGCTTGTTATTTATTACCATTCAGTATAAAACCACATGCTGCCTTTCTATTTTCATTCTGGCAAGTGTTCATATGGTATTGTTAGGATTCACTTCACTTTGACATAGAGAATGAAATGTTATTTCCAAGAAGTTGGCTAAAAATTTTGGAAAACTTCTGAATGACCATATAAAAATACGAAGTTTATAATGCACAATGCTAAACTGGCACATGTATACATGTGGTGTTTATCACTTCAACATTCATTGTTTTTAGCCATATTATTCACAATTTCAAATTGAAGAACTGAAGTGTTAATAAAGTGGCCAATTGTCTCCTGTTCTGAAAATCTGATTTATATGAATTTTTAAATTAAAAAAAATTACCTACATATTCTCTCTCCTTAAATATTTCAGTTATACCAAGTCCATCCCTGTAATAAATAACTACATGAAGCACATTGATCAGTTTTATTTTATAATGCAGAGTATACAACTGGCATCATTTTCATTTGATTTTCAAAATTAGCACTTTATCCTAATTGTCTAATACTGGAAAAAGGGATGTTTTTTAAAAGGTAAAATGTATAATTTTTTTGGATTTTGTAGAATTAATGATTTGTGAGGTAATGGATATGCCTGTATCTTATAAAAATAATTCACCCATAGTACATAACTCTTCCTCTAATCATTTTATAAAACTACATATAACCATTATTATTACAGGACTGAAACATTTATTTAGTAAAGTGGTTAGAGATAAATTTATAATGCCATAATAGACATTTTCTTGGCTTATTGTCAATTTTATTTCCCAAATGCCAAATTATTGAAAAATTCATTATTAAAAACTCAAAAGTTACTCTGATATTCTACAATTTATACTTCTACCCCTCTATCTTCTTCATATGTGGGACATCTTTACTTATCAATATCCTGGCCATATTAGCCTTGTTTCTGTTCCATGAACAGAAGAATTCAACTTGAAATCCACAGGACAATTCAGAGGTTGGTTCTAAAGCTCAAACAATGTGGGTTATTTTCTGAGAAAAAGTATACAAAGTTTAAAAAGAAGAAAAAATAAAAGCAGCATCAGGGATTTTAAAGAGGCCTGTATAAATGCAGGCCCTGAAGCTTAAGTTTGTTAGACTCATGGTCTATCTACCTACTTCTGGATCTTTCCTAGGTGATATAGCCCTTTGTATGGAGATATGCAGGTCTGAGTGTCTCCTCTAAGTCTCTGTTTCATCATTAGTGTTCCACCAATGCCTACATGATCTATCATGTCCAGCATTCCTGAATCCCCTTACATCTTTTTTCCCTTCCTTTCTTTTTTTCCATGTTATATATCTCCTTACATACCATTTAATTAAATTACTAATTATACTTATTATTCTCCCTACTAGAAGATAAGGCCCATAAGGGCAAGGATTTTTCTTTATTTGCTTCATTGATGATTTTCAAATGTTTAGATCATTATCTGGCACATTGTAGGTGCACCAAAAAAATAGTTAATTCAATGAATAAAGTGACAGTCTTATATTTCACTAATGGCTTGATATAATGCCTCTCATTACCACTCTAAAAACACAAATCAGCTTGCTTATTTCCTTCCAAAAAATAGTTATAGTATTTCCTTTTAATAGTTTGCCATTGCAGTTAAAATTAAACATCAGATTCTTATTATGACCCACCAACCCTTTTTGAGTATAGTTGACACACAATGTTATATTAGTTTTAGATGTACAACTTAGTGATTTGACAAGCTTATGCATTATGCTATGCATTATGCTATGTTCACAAGTATAGCTACCATCTGTTCCATTACACTGCTACAACAATACCATTGACTATATTCCTTAGGTTCTGCTTTTTATTTTGATAAATCACTCATTTCATTACTGGAGGCCTGTATCTCCTTCTATCCTTCACCCATTGCCCAACCCCCAAAGTCCCTCCTCTCTGGCAAACATTGGTTTTGTCTCTGTATTTATAGTTCTGATTCTACTTTTTGTTTATTCATTTTTAGATTCTATTTATAAGTGGAATCTATGGTATCTGTGTCTGACTTCTGTCACTTAGCATAATACCCTCTAAGTACATCCATGTTGTCTCAAGTGGCATGAGCTCATCTTTTTTATGGCTGTGTAATATTCCAGTGTGTGTGTGTGTGTGTGTGTGTGTGTGTGTGTGTGCGCACATATACCTTATTCATTTGTCCACTGATAGACACTTAGGTTTCTTCAATGTCTTGGCTATTATAAATATTGCAATAAACATAGGATGCATATATCTTTTTGAGTTAATGTTTTTGTTTTCCCTGGGTAAATGCCCAATAGTGGAATTACTGAATCATATGGTATTTCTGTTTTTAGTTTTTTGAGGAAACTCCATAACCCATAGTCCAATTTACATTCCCAACAACAGTGCATGAGAGTTCCTTTTTCTCCACATCTTCACCAACACTTATTTATTGGGTTTTTTTATTTTAGTCGTTCTGACAGGTGTGAGTTGATATTTCAGTGTTTTTTGGTTTCATTTCCCTGATGATGAGTGATGCTGAGCATTTTCATATGTCTTTTGGCTTCCATATCTTCTTGAGAAAAATGTCTATTTCGGGACCTCTGACCAATTTTTTAAAGATTGTTTGGGTTTTTTTGGTGTTGGGTTGTATAAGTTCTTTATAGTTTGGATATAAACCCCTTATTGGATATAAAATTTGCAAATATCCTCTCCCATTCAGTAGGTTTTTTTTTGTTGTTGTTTTCTTGAGGTTTCTTTTGCTGTGCAAAAGCGTTTTATTTTTATCTAGCCTCAATAGTTTGTTTTTGCTTTTGTTTTGTTTCCCTTGCCTTAAGAGACATATCTAGAAAAATGGTGCTATAGCCAATGTCAGAGAAATTACTGCCTATTCTCTCACCTTATTGTTTCAGGTCTCTTGTTCAGGTCTTTGATCCATTTTGTGTTTATTTTTGTGAATTGTTTAAGAAAGTAGTCCAATTTCATTACTTTACATGTAGCTGTCTAGTTTTCCCATTTATTGAAAAGGCTCTCTTTTCTCCATTGTATATTTTTGCCTCCTATGACAAAGATTACATTGACCATATAACTGTGGGTTTATTTCTGGGGTCTGTTTCTGTTTCACAGATCTATGAGTTTATTCATGTGTCAGTATCATATTGTTTTAATTACTACAACTTTGTAGTATTATTACAACTTTGTAGAATATCTAGAAATCTGGTATTGTGATACCTCCAGTTTTTTTGTTCTTCCTCTGCACTGCTTTGGCTATTTGGGGTCTTCTGTGGTTCCATACATATTTTTGCAATCTGATTCAATCTCTCTCACCACCCTCCTTCTAGGTCATCTTTTAAAAAAATGCAATAATCCACCAAAACTGCATTTTTATCCTGATAAAACTCTCAAATACCTTTGTTTTTTCCTTCATATTTCCCTCATATCCCATAATCTGCATTCTGTCAGACTTTCTCTCTTTAGATACATACAGCCTCACAAACACACACACATATGCACACAAACATACACACACACAGTCCTCTTTACTAGATTATAAGCTTCTTGATGGAAAATAAAATTATGTTTAGAATGATAAATTCAGTATTTAACCTAGTGACTGTCAGATAATAAATATGAAACCAGTATTTGGTGAATATAATCTATTATATAACTGAGAATTCCTACATGAAGTTCTTTTATAACAGAGCATATGAAAAACTTTTTTTAAATATGTTATTTATTTATTTGATAGAGAGCAAGAGAGAGCACAAGCAAGGGGAGCAGCAGAGGGAGAGGGATAAGCAGACTCCCGGCTGAGCAGGAAGTCCAACACAGGACTCCAACACAGGGGATATGACCTGAGCCTAAGGCAGATGCTTAACTGACTGAGCCACCCAGGTGCCCCTATGAAAAACATTTTTTAAAAAAGTTTTCATCAAAAACATCTAAAAACACAATTTCTACTAAGGAAGTATAAACTATATTATAAATAGAAAATAATAAAAATTGTAAGAGTTTCAATCTCCTTGTCTTCTTCACCTACTATACACTGATAACCTTCTGTCCTTTCACTAAAACTATACTCTGTACTATATAATCAGCTTTCTAGTCAGAGTGTACTGACCCCCCAAATCTCCAGGTGATTGGAAACTGATTTTCCAAAATAGCATTTACTGGAAGACTCTCTGCCACCCACATAACCTTTGTGATCCTCACTACTCATACATCTAGTCTATCAGATGGAATGGAATAAATCCATAGAGTGCCAGATTCTCGACATAAACTCATACTATGTGTTCCAAAGATTCTCCTGGCCTTAACCATGGAAGATTCTCTGTGCAAAAAAATGGATAAATGTCTAATCCTTCTATTCTCTTGCTAGCCATGGTTTTACATATTTTTTTCTTTTAAAATAAATCCACCTTGCTACATGACATTGATAAATACCTCCCCAGTCCTAGAGCATATGGGAATAGTCTTGTATAACACTGGAACAATGGGAACTCATATACATTGCTAATGGGAATGTAAATGAGAAAAGCAATTTGTGATAGATTTTTTTTTTTCTGTATCTAGTAAAACTGAAACTGTGCATACACTATGGGCAACATGGCCCCTAGCTCTATACCCTAGAGAAATGGTGTCAGATTCTCAACATGAAAATCTATTACAGTATTGTATGCAATGACAAAATATTAAAAATATTTAAAATCTCCTTGAGATTTGAATCAGTAAATATTCAGAGTTATAATCATACAGGTGTGAAATAGATAACAGAATTACTGATTTAAACATTTATAAAGCACACAAGCACGTAAACTGGAAAGTTGCAGAATTATATAGTATGCAGCATATGCCTTTAAATGGGTGGCATCTTGATATAAAGAAATACAAAATACAAAAATAATATTATTTTTTCCTAAGTTAAGCAGTCAAAATTGACCATAATCTGAAATTCCTTTTACGCTCAGGAAAAAAAAAAAAGCTTAAAAAAAAAAAAAATAGACACACAGAGCTGGGGTAAAGTTGAATATGCAATCCAAACTTGGCAAATTATAGTCACCAAGAAATTTAGAGTAGGGTCATAAGAGAAGCTGCCAACCAAATGGATTTGATAAGTTGGGAAGACAGTTCTTGAACTACTTATGGCAATGATGCCTCTTACCTAAGGGGAGCTTACCAGATATAAAAAGGAGTTAATTTTAGTTTCAAAATTTTCTTTATTCAGCAAATATTAAACAATATTTCTGAGTTTTTATGCCCTATATCAGTGCATTTATTCTTTCACAAGTAGTTGAAAATAGCCAAGAAATTACTTAAAATTATTAAATTTATGTTAGAATAAGAGTATTTGCATTGGAGATATCAAAATTCATAATGAAATTAAACCAGTGTGGTATCAATAAAAAATGGAAATAAAAATAAAGAAAAGAGATTGCAGAACCCCAGTGGTATGCTGGAAAAACTGTTTAGCATTAACTGTAAAAATAATGTGGACATTTTTATACAAAACATTTAAAAAAATACCAGATGGTTAATTAGTCAATAAAAATCTTAGAGTATAAATAAGGAGAGGTAAACATAGCATTCGTTTTCTGAAATGGGAAGGAAAGACAAAAAGCAATTTCAAAATTTTCCATATCATTAAATTAATGAATGCAAATTAAAACAACTTGATGCTACTTCCCCGAGTTTGTTAAAAAAAAAAACCTCATTACATTAAATGTAGCAAAATTTGTGATTAAATGAACATTCCAATGCATTCTTGAGAATAAGTTTAATTTTAAGTCTTCTTGAGAAAAATTTCCTAAGGTACATTCCAATTATAATTTATAATTTTGTAAAAATTCAACTCAGTAATTCCACTATCAGGAATTTTCAAGATAGGTACCATTAAAACATAGATCTTATCAGGTTTTATTATTGTCTTATTATGTTAAGTGTATTATAATTACATTATGATAGTATTATCTTCAATAAAAAATAAGTGTTCATCTATGGTGAATTGATAAATTATGACTACATAATGTGTGGATTACTATGCATTTATTAAGTTTCATTTAAAATATGATAAAATATGCTTAAGAATTATGATTTAGTGATAACTGCAAGGTCCAAAGTATTATATGTATGATTATTCAGATTTTATATCCCTATATCATGTGAAATATGGACAGTAATTGTTTCTTTGTGAAACCTCATTAGTGCCATTAATTTTTATTTTCAGCATATTTTCTATGGTGAATATATATTCTTTTTCATTGGAATGAATCCTCATTCTAAAATAATACAAAAAAATGTTTAAATGCCTGCAGTCAGGTGGATATAATTACCAAAAGGATGACAAACTATTCAGATTTCTCCTCCTTTCTTTTGGTGATTTTCTAAATTTTTCATTTTATATTTTTATTTTATTTCTTTTCAGTGTTCCAAAATTCATTGTTTACGCACCACACCCAGTGTTCCATGCAATACATGCCCTTCATAATACCCACAACCAGGCTCACCTAACTCCCCACCCTTCTACCTCCAAAACCCTCAGTTTGTTTCTCAGAGCACATAGTCTCATGGTTTGTCTCCCCCTCAGAATTCCCCCAACTCACTTCTCCTCTCCATTTCTCAATGTCCTCTGTGTTATTCCTTATGCTCCACAAGTAAGTGAGACCATATGATAATTGACTCTGTCTGCTTTACTTATTTCACTCAGTATAATGTCTTCCATTCTTGTCCATATTGATAACAAAAGTTGGGCATTCATCCTTTCTGATGAAGGCATAACATTCATTATATATATGGACCATATCTTCTTTATTCATTCGTCCAGTGAAGGGCATCTTGGTTCTTTCCACAGTTTGGCGACTGTGGCCATTGCCACTATGAACATTTCACTACATCTGTACCTTTGAGTTAAATACCCAGTAGTGCAATTGTAGGCTCATAGGATAGCTCTATTTTTAATTTTTTGAGGAATCTCCACACTGTTTTCCAAAGTGGCCACACCAACTTGCATTCACACCAATAGTGTAAGAGAGCTCCCCTTTCTCCACATCCTCTCCAACACTTGTTTACTGTCTTGTTAATTTTGGCCATTCTAACTGGGGTAAGGTGGTATCTCAATGTGGTTTTGATTTTAATCTCCCTGATGACTAATGATAATGAACATTTTTCATGTGTCTGTTTGTCATTTATATGTCTTCTTTGGAGAGGTGTCTGTTCATGTCTTCTGCCCAGTTTTTGATGTGATTATCTGTTTTGTGTGTTTTGCCTTTGAGGAGCCCTTTATAGATCTTGGATATCAGCCCTTTGTAGTGTCATTTGCAAATATCTTCTCCCATTCCATGGGTTTCCTCTGCTTTGTTGATTATTTCCATTGCTGTGCAGAAACTTTTGATCTTGATGAAGTCCCCAAAGTTCATTTTTGCTTTTGTTTCCTTCACCTTTCGAGACATGTCTTGAAAGAAGCTGCTATGGCCGATGTCAAAGAGGTTACTGCCTTTGTTCTCCTCTAGGATTTTGATAGATTCCTGCCTCATGCTGAGGTCTTTTATGCATTTCGAGTTTATCTTTCTGTATGGTGTAAGAGAATGGTCGACTTTCATTCTTCTACACAAAGCTGTCCAATTTTCCCAGCACCATCTATTGAAGGGACTGTCTTTTTTCCACTGCATATTTTTCCTGCTTTGTTGAAAATTATTTGACCATAGAGTTGAGGGCCCATATCTGAGCTCTCTACGCTGTTTTACTGAACTATATATCTATATATATCTCATATATATATATATATATATATGAAATATATATATATATATTTCATTTTTCTTTTCAACATTTCCTTAGCAATTCGAGGTCTCTTCTGGTTCTATACAAATTTTAGGATTGTTTGCGCCAGCTCTTTGAGAAATGCTGGTGGAATTTTGATCAGGATGGCACTGAAAGAATAGATTGCTCTAGGCAGTATAAACATTTTAACAATGTTTATTTTTCCAATCCATAAGCATGGAATGCTTTTCCATCTTTTTGAGTCTTCTTCAATTTCTTTCATGAGTGTTCTGTAGTTCCTTGAGTACAGATCCTTTACTTTTTTGGTTAGGTTTATTCCCAGATATCTTATGGTTCTTGATGCTATAGTAAATGGTGCTCTAATTTCCCTTTCTATATTGTCATTGTTAGTGTGTGAGAAAGTAACTGATTTCTGTACATTGATTTTGTATTCTTCTCCATTACTGAATTGCTGTATAAGTTCTAACAGTTTGGGGGTGGAGTCTTTGGGTTTTCCATATAAAGTATGTCATGTGCAAAGAGACAGAGTTTGACTTCTTCACTGCCAATTTGAATACCTTTTCTTGCCAATTTGAAAACCTTTGCGTTGTCTATTTGCTGTTGCTAGGACTTCTAGTACTATGTTGAATAACAGTGGTGAAAGTAGACATTCTTTCTGTGAGAGGCTGTCAGCTTTTCCCCATTGAGAATGTTATTTGCTATGGGTTTTTCATAGACATGTTTTATGAAGTTGAGAAATGTTCCTTCTATCTTTATACTTTGAATTGTTTTAATCAGGAACGGATGCTGTATCTTGTCAAATGCTTTTTCTGCATCAACTGAGACGACTATATGGTTCTCTCTTCTTTTACTGATTTGTTCTATCATATTGAATGATTTGTGAAAATTGAACCTCCCTTGTATCCCATGGATAAATCCCACCTGGTCATGGTGGATAATCTTTTTAATATACTGTTAGATCCTATTAGCTTGGATCTTGTTGAGAATCTTAGCATCCATATTCATCAGGGATATTTGTCTGAAATTCTCCTTTTTGGTGGGGTCTTTGCCTGGTTTGGGGATCAGGGTAATGCTGGCTTCATAAAAAGATTCTGGAAGTTTTCCTTCTGCCTCTATTTTTTGAAACAGCTTCAGGAGAATAGTTATTATGCCTTCTTTGAATGTTTGGTAGAATTTCTCCAGGAAATCCATCAGATGTTGGGCTCTTGTTTTTTGGAAGGTTTTTGATCAATGCTTCAATCTCATTACTAGATATTATCTATTCAGGTTGCCAATTTCTTCCTAATTCAGTTTTGGAGATTTATAGGTTTTCAGGAATGTACCCATTTCTTCTAGATTGCTTAACTTATTGGCATATAACTGTTGGTAATAATTTCTGATGATTGGGGGCGCCTGGGTGGCTCAGTGGGTTAAGCCGCTGCCTTCAGCTCAGGTCATGATCTCAGGGTCCTGGGATCGAGTCCCGCATCAGGCTCTCTGCTCAGCGGGGAGCCTGCTTCCTCCTCTCTCTCTGCCTGCCTCTCTGCCTACTTGTGATCTCTCTCTGTCAAATAAATAAATAAAATCTTTAAAAAAATAATAATAATTTCTGATGATTGTTTCTATTTCCTTGGTGTTAGTCATGATCTCTCCCTTTTCATTCATAATTTTAATAATTAATTTGGGTACTCTCTCTTTTCTTTCAGATTAGTTTGGCCAATGGTTTGTGGACCTTATTGATTCTTTTAAAAAAAACCAGCTTCTAGTTTCATAAATGTGTTCTACTCTGTCTCTAGTTTCTATCTCATTGATCTCTGCTCTAATCTTGGTTATTTCCCTTCTTGTGTGTGGGATTTGCTTAATTTTTGTTTATTCTCAAGCCCTTTAAGGTGTAAAGATCTGGTGTATTCTGGATTTTTTCTTTTTTTTTTTTTTTTTTTTTTTTTTTGAGGGATGCTTGGATGGCTATGTATTTCACCTTTAGAACCACCTTTGCCCCCGTAAGTTTGGACCAAAGTGTCTTCATTCTCATTGGTTTCCATGGAGTGTTTAAGTTCTTCTTTGATATCCTGCTTGATCCAAACATTCTTAAGCAGGGTGGTCTTTAGCTAAAGTGTTCAAATGTTTGGATTCCTTCCAATCTTTTTCCTGTGGTTGAGTTCCAGTTTCAAAGCATTGTAGTCTGGGAATATGCACGGAATAATCTCAATCTTTTGGTATTGGCTGCATCCTGATTTGTGATCCAGTATGTGGTCTATTCTGGAGAAAGTTCTATGTGTGCTCAAGAAGTATGAGTATTTTGTTGTTGTAGAGTAGAATGCTCTGTAGATGTCTATGAGGTCCATCTGGTCCAATGTGACATTCAATGCTCTTGTTTCTTTATTGATTTTCTGCTTGTATGATCTGTCTATTACTGAGTTGCATGTTAAGATCCCTTACTATTAATGAATTCATATCAATATGACTCTTTATTTTGATTAACAGTTGTCTTATGTAGTTGGCTGCTCCTGTATTGGGGGCATAAATATTTACAGTTGTTAGATCTTGGTGGATAGACCCTTTAAGAATGATGCAGTGTCCTACTTTATCTCTGACTACAGTCTTTAGTTTCAAATCTAATGTATCTGATAGGAGAACCGCTACCCCAGTTTTCTTTTGAGTCCCATTGGCATGAAAGATGCTTCTCCACCCCTTCACTTTCAGGCTGGATGTATCCTTAGGTTCCAAATGGGTCTATTTTAGACAACATGTGGACGGGTCCTGTTGTTTTATCCAGACTTCAACCCTGTGCCATTTTATGGGAGTGTTTAAGCCACTCATGTTGAGAGTAATTATTGAGAGATATGTTTCTATTGACATCATGTTGCCCATGAAGTCCTTGTTTCTATAGATTGTCTCCATAATTTTCTGTTCTATGACACTCTTGGGTTCTTTCTTCTTTTATAGAACCCTCCTTGATATTTCTTGTAGTGCCAGCTTGATGGTCACATACTCTTTTAAACCTTAATGGTCTTGGAAACTCTTTATCTCTCCATCCATTTTGAATGTCACCCTTGCTGAATAAAGTATCCTTGGCTTCATGTTATTCTCATTTAGTGCCCTGAATATCTCTTGCCAGCCCTTTCTGGCTTGTCAGGTTTCTGTGGACAGGTCTGACGTTATTCTGATGGACTCTCCTCTGTATGTAAGGAATCTCTTCCCCCTAGCTGCTCTCAAGAGCTCTTGCCTAAAATTATGATTCATCAGTCTCACAATCAAGCATCTCAAGGTCTTTCTAGATTCGTTGATATTGGGGGGTGATCTTTCTGCATCTAGGACACAAATGCTGGTTCCATTCCCCAGATTGGGAAGATTTTCATGGAAAATCTGTTCAACTATATCTTCTAGTCTTCTTTCTTTCTCCTCCCCCTCAGAGATTCCAATAATCCTGACATTGGAATGTTTTGTGGCATCATTTATTTCCCTAATTCTGTTTTCATGGCTTCTAAGCTGTTTGTTCCAGGCCTCCTTCTGATCCTTTTTCTTTATCAGTTTGTCCTCTAGATCACTAATTCTATCTTCTGCGTTGGTTACCCTAGCTGTTAGAGAATTTAGATTAGATTGGATCTCATGGATAGTATTTTTAACTTCTTCTCAGGTGGCTTTCACTTTTGCTTTAATAGATTCCATATTGTCACTAATGGTTTTCTCCAACCTAGCCATCACCTGGATAATTCTTACCCTGAATTCCCTTTCCAACACACTGTTTATGTCCATATCCAATAGCTCTGATGGAGAGGGCACAGTCTCTGAATTTTTCCTCTATTGGGTGTTCCTCCTCCTAGTCATTTCGGTGAGAGGTGGTTGAGGTGGTGTGTAGATGAATATATCAACCGCGATCCATGCAAGGGGCACCCTGGAATGCTTCTGAGCAATCAGAAGTCACCACAAAAAAAGAAAAAAAAAAAAGAGAAAGAGGGAGACAGGAAAAAGAGAGAGAGAGAGAGAGAAAACACATCCAGAATGGGCCGTTAAGGTAAGATTTATAAGTTATACAAACAAAAACGGACAAAAAAAAGACTGACAAAAGTAAATGACAAGAAAAAAAAGGAGCCCAGCCAAAATGAACGCCAAGTATAAGATTTATATAATACCAGAACAAAAACAAATAGACAGAAACAGTGACAGAAGAAAAAGATGTGAGGGTGGTTATAAATCCTCAATGTGGGTGAGAAAGGTTATTTTGAGTCTTCCTGGGTATATCTTGATATCTTTGTTAAAGGACTCAACTTTCCAGAGATAAAGGGAGATTAAAACGGGTTTATATGGGACGCCTGGGTGGCTCAGTTGGTTAAGCAGCTGCCTTCAGCTCAGGTCATGATCCCAGCATCCTGGGATCCAGTCCCACATTGGGCTCCTTGCTCCGCAGGGAGCCTGCTTCTCCCTCTGACTCTTCCTTCCACTCTGTCTGCCTGAGCTCGCTCATTCTCTCTCTGACAAATAAATAAATAAAATCTTTAAAAAAAAAAACAGGTTTATATATAGGGGTACTATTGATTAGGGAAAGAAGATTACCTTGAAGCCTATATCTCTATGTGTATTAAAAAAAATAGAAAAGAAAACGAAAGACACAGGTATATGTATGAAAAAAGTTCAAGTTAAAAGGTTATTATGGAATATGTTGTATTAAATTTATAGTTGTAATGGTAAGTAGCTTAAAAAAAAAAAGAAAAAGAATAGTGAGAACGAATTAAAAATAAAAGTTGTATCTGTGAAATATACAGGTTTTAGGGCAGTACCAGGAGCTTAATATATTGTTTTCCCCTGATACTGAGGTTTTAAAATTTTATGGGGACAACCACTGTGGTGGTTGTCCTCCCGCTCTTTTGGGCAGGCTTTCTGGGAGTGGGGCCTACCAAGTTGTTTTCCAGGTAGTCTTGCTTGGATTGAGTTCTCTTGCCCCCATCAAGGGGCTGGGCTCTGCGGAAACCGGTTTTTCAGGCTTTTGTTCTCTGAAGACTTGGGGTTTGTTTTTTGTTTGTTTGTTTGTTTGTTTCCCTCTTTGGCAGCTTTTTGTGGTTTTTTGGAGGTTTATAGGAAAGCAAAGTTCACCCAAACCTCCGTCTCAGATAGAAGCCTCAGTCTGCTCTCCTCTGGGTGGTCCCGAACACACAGACTCCCCATCTGCGAACTCTGCTGAGCCTTGCAACCTCCCACAGGCAGAGCACATCCCAGCCACTGTCTCAGGGGTCACCCGAAGTGCCCACCTGTCTCTGCACACCTATGCCAAAACGCAAGCGATATTCGTCCAGGGAGCGCACTTCCAGTGGCTGCCTTTGCTGGGACTGCAGACCTCAGGTTTCCATCTTGGGTGCTTGCAGTGAGTTCCTGTCAGCCCTGGCTGGGAGAGTCCAGACCCTCAGCTGGTCCTAGAGACCACTGGCTAGCTCTAGGATGGAGCTTTCTCAGGCACCAGTGGGGAGTGGGTCAGATCCTGGTTGTGCAGTGCACGAAAGTTTTAGAGAGCACAGGCTAGTACTGTCACCGGATTCCCTCATGAGGGAGCGGGAATGTGCCTAGTGCCCCATGATGCAAGCTGCAAAACCCCAGGGGTTCAGCCGCACACTCTCTTGCACAGGTGGTTGCCGGTGCTGGCAGTCCTGGGTCTCAGGCCCATGCCGATGATTCCACCAGTTGCCCCTTAAGAACTTTTGCTCTTTTTGAGTGCTTTTAACCAGACTCCAAGTTAATGCTGGTCCCCAATCACAGGGCACTCTCGAATTGGGGTATTAATTTTCAATGGGTCACTTCTGGTGGCTCTCTCCCCCTTCTGTTTATCCTCCAATATCAGTCCAATCATTCTCACTCTGTTTACCTCTCCACTGGAGTCTTTTGCCCCTGAAGAGATCCAGAAGTGTATAATCCTAACTTCAGGCTGATTTCACGGGTGTTCAGAGTTAGCTCACTTTAGGGGACTGGTTGAAACAGGGTCCCCTATTTCTCCCCCATCCTGCTCCTCCTTACCTCCAACTTAAGTTGCAGGTAAAAGCCTTACGAAGCTTTCCTTTAAAAATACCTCAAAATACTACTTGCAGTCAACATGGAATGCCCAACTCAAAAATGACAAACAAAACTAGTCAAATTTCTATAATAGTATTTCTATGTTCTTTTGTGAAAGTAACTAGAGCATCCAGTTTTTTCTTCACAATTATATTATGCAACTTAAAATTGAAGCAAAATTATAAATGATATTTTCGCAAAATAATCTTATGATCTATATTAAGTTACTATTGTTGCTACAAAAATTTGTCACACATTTGGTAGTTTAAACAACACAAATTTCTTTTTTGTAGTTTTGGAGGTAGAGGCCCAAATTGGGTCTCATTAGGCTATATTTAATTTATCCTCAGACCTTGTTCTTTCTGGAAGCTCTAAGATCTGATCCTTTGCCTTTCCAGCTTCTAAACTGTATGAATTCCTTGACATGTGACCCTGTATTTCTCTGACCTCTGCTTCTGTTGTCACTCTCTCTTTGTACCTGTTATCACACTGCTTTCTCTTTCTGCGTCTGGTTTGACAAAACATTCTCTTACTCTGATCCTGCTGCTCCCTTTTAAAAGAACCACTATGATTACCTTAGGTTCATAAGAATAACACAGGATAATTTCCCCATCTCAAAAATTCTTAACTTAATCCCATCTGCAAGGCTTCTTTTGCCTTTTAAATATTCAGGGTCTAGGGACTCAAGTATGGATATGTTTTGGAGCTGTTTTTCAGCCTACTACATGCTCATTAAAGATTTAAATTTGGAGGATCAATTAAAATAACTCTTTTGTGGGTAAGCTAGTGGTCTAATATTTATCACTAAATTTTTCTCTATATATAACACATCAATAATTTATGGCTAAATTCATGGTAATTACAGATGGTGAAAAACAAGTATAATGGCTTTAGTGGGTAGATTGAGAGTAAACAGCTTTTATATATTTGAATTAAATGATATCACTAAATGTGCACACAAGTTACCATCACAGGTTAGAAAAATCACTTAGATACATCAAGATTTATTTAAAAAATCATCATCTTGAACATCATCTTTTTTTATTTTATCAGTGTTCCAAAATTCAATGTTTATGCACCACACCCAGCGATCCATGCAATATGTGCCTTAAAGATGTGCAAGTTATAGGATTCTAAACATGTAAGATACATAGCATTCAAATTTTATGACAAGTTAGAAAATATGTTTATATAATTTAGTATTCAAGCAAAAGTTCTTAGTTAAATGAAAAATGTTATTCTTAGACCCAAGAAAATAAAAAATCTAAGCAATTAGCCCATCCCAGTGTTTACCTAAAGTCTTCTCTGATTGCATAGAGAATTAGGTGAGGTGATTTAGCATACCCTTCTTTTTTCAAACTTTGAAGCCCACAGAATGGTTATTATTTCAAAAAGTGTTTGTCTATTAGCCAAGGTAGGGAGAAGATGCATTCTGAATGCCCACAGCTGTCATAAACAACTATAATTTACTGAAATGCCCATTGTTTCCTTATGTGCACATGTGTCTTTTTAACCCTGATTTAGTTAATAATCCAGTAATGTTAATTAACTTGGGTGACAGATGGGCAATCTCAGTCAATTCTCTTGGTAAGAAACTATCTCTAGAAAAACAAACTCTGGAAACAAATTTAAGGAAACAAAAAACATTATATTCACATTTTTATATTAAAATATATAGGTAAGTACTTCCTATTTATACTGAGAAGCAATAAATTTGATATTTTGTATACTTAAAATGATCTGCAGTTTAAATTAATAAAATAATCCCACACTTCAACTGATTACAAGTGGTTTTGTTGACACAATGAATTTAATTACTAGTTTAAAAATAGTTATATTTGTATTTTTCACTACTATATAATAATTATATAAAAATGCTAAGTTTGAAAACTTAAGACTCATGATATCATATGAAAGTATATAGTTATCATAGAGCCCATACACAAGAAACATATTTCAGAAATTTACTTTTATATGTCTATCCTTTTATTATCAAATATATGCATTTGCTAAGCTGAACTCTCTTGAATTACTGTAGTGTATATTGTTTAAAAGAACAGAAGATCAGGTAATGAGCTACATAATGTAAATATTCTTTTTTAAAATATAGGTATTCTATTTGTCTTACATCTTTTGTCAAAGACTGAATCCCACTCAGTATTTTCTCAGATGGAAAATCTTTAGCAATAGTGTTAACTATTTATTTCAAAATATTTAAGGTTAAAAATGATAATGCTCACTGTCATCACAATAGTACAAAAAAGCAAGCATACAAAATAACATTAATTATTTCCAAAATAACTCTATTTAATTATTTTTGTGAACATAATAAAAGAGAAATTTTAACTTTTTCTTTACAGTACTGAAACACTATCCATCAATCTTCCTGGAAGTATTTTTGTTTAATTTCGTTATAGTGACAGTACTGATTTTACTTATAAGCGGTATAATATAATAGCACTGAGTCAGATCACTAACTCATGATGTACAATGAATGTCTATGATGTTTCAAGTACTATCGTCAGGGCTGAATATTCAGGTCTGAACATATCTTTTAAACAGCGTTCATTAGAGGTAATATTCAAATAAGTGGTCGAGGTGGTGGTGAGGGAGTGATTAATAATAGATAAATAAGTGGATAAGAAAGTGATGGAGGAGAATAAAATAGAATCATGTGAGAATATTTAACTAGATGACTACTTTAGGCTACCCAAGATGCCATTGTTGAGTTCACAGGTATCTGAATGATCAGAACAAGGTTACCATCAGAATACCAGATTAGGAGGTATCTAAGGACAAAGAATATCCAACACAATGCACATAAAACAGGAATGATCTTTATGAAGCTAAGAAAATAGGAGAAGGTGAGAGGGCTACAGTATAATAAGGTGAAATGTTGTAAGATGTGTGGCAATGATGAAGGCCACCATATTAAAAAAAAAATTCCCTGAACGTGTAATTTGAAGTCATTAAAATGTTTTAAGTAAATAAGGGATGCTAACTACTATTTTTTTCATGCTTTGCGTTTGTTAAAAAGGAGGAGAATAGAAAGCGAATTTAGGACAATCAAGATTTTTGGTGAAAGCAACCACGTTGTATACTGATGCTGTTTTCTGTGATGGAAATAAATAAGGAAGAATTGGTTTGATTAGGAAAAAATAATTCACATCTCATACTAATTTGAGATGACATACAGGGGAGATATTAAGAAAGCCAAAATATATGTAAGTCTGATGCTTCAGCATACAAAACCCTCAAATCTTAGTAGCCAACTCAAATAAACATTTAAATTCTTCATCACATTTCATGAAACTTATAGGGTCTTTGCTGTGCAAGGTTGCCTCAGGTGGACTCAGGAGGGTTCTGCTAGGCAATGACCATCTTCTAATTCTTTTTGGGTTCACACCTGAAGGAACATTCGCTATTTGGGGAATGAATTTCTCCTGGCAAATAACAAAATCTCAAAGGGAGGATGGACAGAGACAAACTATTTATTTACATATAACGTCTCTGCTCAAGAATGGCCTATGTTATGCTTCCCAGCATATTTCATTTTCCCTAGCAAATCACATAGCAAGTCCAAAGTCAATGAAATGAAGAAGTATAATCTTATTACTCAAAATGATAGCAAGGCAGAACAGAGAACATGTCGTTGCTAAATGTCATAAAATTTAACATACTGAGAGATATCATATTTTCCCTTTACCATTGAAATATAAGATTTTTATTTATTGGATACAATAAAATTCAGCCACTTTAGGTACACTTTTTTTTTCTAAATGGTAGAAATGTGGGACAAGTTGATATCTGAAAAAAAAATTTTTAATCAACCGCCATCTATCTTATTAATTCATAACTGTCACATTCATGACCCTCACTTTCACTGGCTCAGAAAGTGGATCATTGGAGATTCCCTTATACAACTGAGAGGTGCTGCCTCACATGAAAATCTCCATGTATTTCATACAATAATTAGATTTCCTGTTAAGCTCTGTTTAAGAAACATAAATACAAAACACAATGAATCTGTTGAGTAATTTTGAAGTTTTAAGCAATTAGTAGCCTGGAAAACACAGACCTATGCCTTAAAATACAAACTTAGTGAATATGGTTCCCTCTGTGACTCATCCTACCCTTCGACTAGAGACTAACCTTCTTTCCAACTGACACATATGTTCTATTCATATGTTTATATTATCATATCAGACCTGGGCTCTGGGGCCATTCTGATTCCTCAGTCTACCTATCACCATTCTAATCCATTACAAGTTCATCTAGTCTTTTTGAAATTTTTGTCAGGTTTAACGTTTGTTGCTTGGGATCCAATGGTGATAGAGATGTGACTCACAATTGTCCTGATATATTAGGGTTTACAATTTAACACTACCAAAACACTCAAGACCTAAGCACTGTTTTAGAGAAAAGGAATGCAATTTTACAAAAGGGCTTATTGTTGATCACTAAAATATATATTTTAAAAAATATATACCTAGAACTAACATCATGCTTGAGTTATGCATTCAAATCCACTTTAGAATAATTTTAGAGTATCTCTCTCTTTCCACAGATAAGAGAGAGGGAGAGAGAGAAGGAAGATGGGTAGATAGATATCCTTAGAAAAATAAGTATTCTGTGCTAAGTAGAAGGGAGCCTTTTCTTCAATTTAGAGTTCTTCAGTATTTTTTATATTTCCTCTATCACCCCTTCTTGATTAAGAAGGAAGGAATAAAGGAAGGCAGGCAGGAAGGAAGAATTTTAAAGTGACAAAGGAAAAAAGAAACAATGTTAAAGATCCTGAAATTATACATGAGTTCCTCAGTATAAGTTCCTATTATTTTCCTATAATTTCCAATAGTTTCCTACCACTGCTGTAACAAATTACCACAAAAGTAATGGCTTAAAACAAAAGAGTTGCATTATCTTACTGTTCGGGACTTCAGAAATTCAAAATGAGTATCGTAGACTAAAAATAACAGAACCACTACATCGCTCTAAAGGCTTGAAGGGAAGATCTGTTCCCTTGCCATTTCTACCTGCTGGAGGCAACATAAATTCCTTCATTTGTGGTCACTCCCTCCTTCAAGGCAATAAAGATCAGTCAAGTCACTCTCGCATGGCATCATTCTGACACTGGATATCCTGTGGTCACATGATGAAGCTCTGTAATCCAGGACAATTCCTCTTATCAAGATTCTTAATTATTTATGCAATGTCTTTTTGCCATGTAAACTACTATATTTTCAGGTTCCATGATTCAGGATACAGACACCTTGAATAGGGGCATTATTCTGCCTCTACCTTCTTCTAAAAGAATATCAGGAAAAGAATATTCAAAGTATTTCTCTTCAAATGTAGCTGAAAAAAACATTCAGATACATAATAACAAAGGCACAAACTAAGAAAGAAAGACTTGATAACCTGGGCTTTATTAAAATTAGAAATTTCTGCTCTGTGAAGCACAAGCCACAGATGGGGAAAGTATTTGCAAAAAAACGTATTTGCAAAAAATGTATCTGATAAAGGACTGTTAGCCATTATACACAAAGAACTAAAAATTCAGCAGTAAAAAAAAATAACCCAATTAAAAAATGGACCAAATACTTTAAGAGATACCTAGCCAAGGAAGATATACAAATGGCAGATAAGCATGTGAAAAGAGGTTTCATGTCATGTCATCAGGGAAACATAAATTAAGTAGTGGGAAAGCTATACATACCTCTACTACTGGCCCAAACCCAGAACACTGACAACAAATGCTGGGGAGCATGTGAAGAAACAGGAGCTCCCATTTATTGCTGATGAGAATGAAAAATGGCACAGCCACTCTGGAAGATACGCTGGCAATTTTCTACAAAGTTACCCATACTCTTACCATATAATTCAGCAATCTTGTTCCTTGGTTTTTATCCAGATTAGGTGAAAATGTGTGCAAACTAAAAACCTGCATACGATGCATGCAGCAGCTTTATTCATAATTCTCAAAGTTTGGAAGCAAGCAAGATGTCTTTTATTAGGTAGATGGATAAATAAACTGCAGTACATCCAGACAAGGGAAAAATACTCAACACTAAACAGAAATAAGCTATCAAACCAAGAAAAGACATGGAAGAACTTCAAATGAATATTACTAAGAGAAGTCAATCTGTTAAGTCTACATTTTGTATGACTCCCAAAATATGACTTTCAAGAAAAGACAAAACTATGGAGACAGCAAAAAAAGAAAAAATCAATGGTTGCCAGGAGTTAGGAAGGAGAGAAGAACAGATAGTTGTGGAAGAGAGAATTTTTTAGTAAAACAGTAAAACAACATTGTATGTTACTATAATGATAGATACATGTCATTACACATTTGCCCCAAACCACAGGATTTACAACACAAAGAATGAACCCTAGGGTTAACCATGGACTCTGGGTGATTATGATGTGTCAATGTTGGTTTATCCTTGCTTAAAATAAATCCTGATGAGTTAAGTAGATATGGGAAGGCTATGCATGTGTGTGGGCATGGGTATACAAGAATCTCTGTTATCTCCCACTTAATTTCACTGTGAACCTAAAACTGCTCTAAAAAATAAAGTACATTAAAAAATACTTTTAAAAAATCCAAGTAAATTCAATTTGATTTATTAGGGTTGTATTCAGTCCAACTCCACAAATATTCTGAGTATTGCATTGTACCAGATATGATTACAGGTATTAATAATTTCAAGTATTAATGTTAGGAATGAAACAATTCTTTCAGGCACACTGTTTGCAAAGAGTATTTTTAGCTTTCTGTTTATTCCAAGATAGTTTCCAATTCCTACTCATGATATTTAGCCAGTTATACTGAAATTGTATGTCACTTCCTGTCTTCTGACCATGTTATTGCTACTTCTAAACAGTTTTATTATTCTTTTCTTCAAAATCCATATTAAATGTTCTTTCCTGTGTAATGTCTTACCTAGTCATTCTAGCTAAACTAAGTTTTTTCTCCTGTGATTTCACAGATCATTTGTCATTTTATATCTGCTATTATATCACATTTATTTAGTGATTATATAACTATGTATTCCACTGATTGAGGACTCCTGGAAGCAGAAAACATACCATACTTATCTTTCTAATGACTCTAACTTACGTAGAGGCTAGCAACGAATGAAATATGCTCAATAAGCACTTGCTGTTTATTAAGTGAATAGTTTAAGAGATGATTAAGTAACTGAATTAATAATTAAGAAAAAAGACATATATTGCAGCCTGCTTTTTTTTAATACTGTTTTAAAATATGACCTTCACCCTTCTGCCCCCTTTTTCCATTTCTCTGGCTTTTAATATTAAGGCCAGTCACAGCCAGAATTTTACATTGGTACTTTAGTCTCTCCAGGTGATCATAAATGTAGTAGCTTTATGGAAAAGCAGTTGGTTCTGTATTTCTGGGAGTCACTCTGAGAGTTTTCACCCAGGGGTTTATTATGCTAAAAGTCTTGAAGAGTCATTTTCATGTCAACTATTATACTCTGCAGTTTTTTTGCAGTAAGTGACTCTGGGCTGATTCCCTTTGTTCTCTAAGTATCATCAGTTTTAAAGGAATCCATTATAACTAGATGGCATTCATGTTATTTAAATATCTGCTGACAGTCAAAGAACTATTTCTGTTCCATCATGCCATTTTTGTTCATTCAATGCTTGCTGAAATTTCTCTTGAGATTTCTTCAGAAAAGTAAATTAAAATTTTCATCTTAGTCTTTGCTACAAGTTAAAAAATAAAACTAAGAAATGCAAGAGATATGAATTAAACAGTCAAGTTGTAATTTCAGAGTAAGATTACAATAATAAAACATGTAACTTTGAGCTTAATATATGTTCATATTTGGATATAAGTAAATAATGAGATTCTTTTGCTGCCAATAAAGCCCCTCCCTTTTACTCCATTCTGGCATTCCCTATTATCTCCTTCTTTTGCTGGCCCCTGATATTAAGAATCATATAGCTGTCAAAAGGAAAATGAGTTTCCTGTTTCTTTTCATGACTTCACTATAAAGTGCTACTTTTAAAAAGCCAGAAACAGAAGTGTGAAAGAGAGACTTGTTTAGATGGTTATGTGTTGGATTTAAATAGACAGTGATCTCATTAAGACAGCAAATAAAGGAAGAGCTGCTCTTGAGGAAGAGTTCCTTTCTCTCTAGGGTGTATGTGTATATATACACCCATATATACTCAAGAAATAGAGATCTTTTTGTTAACATTTCCTCCCTAGAGGGAGGGATTTTATTTATTTATTTATTGAGGGGGAGAGAGAGAGAGGGAGAGAAGCAGAAGAAAAAGGAAAGAGAGAATCTTAAATGTTAAGCAGGTCCCACACCCAGCTGAGCCCAACGCAGGCCTAGCAGGGCTTAATATGAGGATTCTGAAATCATGACCTGAGCTGAAATCAAGAGTCGGACATTTAACCAACTGGAACACCCTGGCAACCCTGGAATTGTTATTTTAATTCAGCCAAGTTTTTTACACATAGTAAGAATACATAAAATTATATAGGTGCCAGGACACCTTTGTATACTACTAAGAAGAGCCCTTACCAAACAATTCCTTATAATATTAACAATTCAGCACTCTTTGACTTTAATTTCCAAAACTGGCAGGACAAACCAACCTACAACTCAAGAAGCTTCTTCTTAATGTACTTAAATCCAGAATATTCTTTTTGCTTTGGCTGGAAAACTGGACAATATGACTGCCTCACAGGGTCACCTCCCTGTATAACTTCAGGGAGCACATTTTCTTTAAGGCCAAGTTAGCATAAACACAGGCAGCACCCTTTTCAGTTAGGCAATATTGCTGACACACTGCCCATTTGAAAATTAACAAAATTCCTCAGGAGAATCCTCATTCAAGTGACAAGGTTGGAAACATGCAAACTTTTAAGTGACTCAAAAGAATTCTGCAATCATCAGAATTTGTCTATATATTTTTTCCTGTATTCCAGAATCATAACAAGGAATGATTCTTTAACCTTGATTTCTTTAATGTTCTAACTTAAAAAATGAGAAAACAATAGGTCCATGAATTATTACCATATGGCATTGGTTTTGTTTATATCTAACACATTTCTCAGTAGAAATGAAAGGATATTGTGATAAATAACCAGCTGGTGGGATTCTTATATGATGCTCCTTTATATGACTTAGATTTGGAGGAAATCTGCAAATGTTTTCAGCTTGCACATAATTCTATCAGTTTTATTCCTTTCCCGAGTGTTCTTAGTTATTTTTACATGCTTATATTTTCAGAAAATCTTCATTCTAAAATGTTCAAAAGTAGGACTGGTCAGGATCACATTTAATTCATCAAATGATTTATAAACAACATATTATGAAGTCATCCTTTCTACTGATATCATACGGCTTTCTATTAACTCAAATGTTTCTTTCCATATGCCATAGGTTTTAAGGCTAATGTGCTAATTTTATATGTTTTATTTTTCACAAGTTTTCTACAAACCACTTATTAGGCATATCTCTTGATAAATTAATCTATCTTATTGCTATTGAAAGCAGGATCTCTGTATTAATTACTATAATTTGTATATAGGCATGTTCTTAATTTTTATGATTACCTTACAAAAATGACTTTTTTATAAAAATAGATGCAAGTATTTTGCATTTGTTTCTCTTAAGTTTTCTAAGTATATACTTGTAATCAAGAAACCATTAACCCTTTAGCTTTAAGTTTGTTTTTCCAAAACTTTAAAACTATTTTTCTAATATAGATCATTACATAGATTTCTTGAATTAAAATATGCTTTTCCAAACTATCAATTTCATTTTATTTGTTATTTTTATTACAGAGTAATTTCCCCCATTTAAAGTGTATATTTATTCTATTATTCTAAAAATTCTTATTCTTCTGCATCATCAAGTGCACACTGGGAAGTTTCCACTGCTTTTATTTTCAGTATTTCTAGCTTGATCTGTATAAAACAATACCTAAGCCCTTCCAAAAATTTGAGGGGAAAATTGTACAATTCTACATTTGCTGCACTCCTGCCCCACTATGTTCACCACCAAACACAGTAAATTTATCTGATAATGGAGATTAAATATGCATGTGCATGCTTCAGACATTCTTACTTCTCTCTTTATTAAATAGTTAACTATTCTTTTCATAAGTCACAATAATGATGAATTAAGAAAAGTCTCTTGTATTGGGGGCAGCAATTTGCCTTGCAGTTACAGCTGGATATAAGTCCTTAGTTTTCCAAATCAAAGGTTTTCAAAATCTAGACATGAGGAAAGTAATTGAAAGACTGATTTCAGCTACGTACCCAAGTTGTGCCTCCTACTATCAGATATACCAGATATACCATCAAAACCAGAATCTTACTCTTACCTAATGCGGAAATAAATCCACATTTATTTCCCACATGGCTTGGAAAGCATATAAGAAGGATTGTGATAGCAACTTCAAAGAGAGCTACAATACAGTATGACAGTTGGCTAGGGTCTCTGGAACAAATAAAGAGACAACCTCTGTCTCAACCAGGTGGAAAGGTTTAATTTTATGTAAACGATGGGCCATTATGATTCTGATTTTACCAATCACTGATACAGAATGTAGGCAGCAAACATACATGGCTATTTTTTAATTGTTATTTATTCAAATTCTATTTAGTAAACATACAGTGCAATTTTGGTTTCAGGAATAGAATTCAGTGATTCATCACTTACATACAACACCAAGTGCTCATCATAACAAATGCCCTCCTTAATATCCATCATTCATCCAGCACATCCCCTACCCACCTCAGTCCATCACCACTGAATTTGTTCTCTATCCTTAAGAGTCTCTTCTGGTTTGTTTCATTCCCTTTTTCCCCCTCCCAAATATTCATCTTTTTGTTTCTTAAATTCCACATATAAGTGAAATCATATGGTATTTGTTTTTCTCTGACAGACCTGTTTTGCTTAGCATAATATACTCTAGCTCCAACCACACTGTTGCAAATGGTAAGATTTCACTCTTTTCAATGACTGAGTAATATTCCATGGTGTATATATACCACATCTTCTTTATTCATTCATCAGTCAATGGATATTTGGGATCTTTCCACAACTTGGCTATTAATAGTACTGTTATAAGCATCAGGGTGCATGTACCCCTTTGAATCTGTATTTTTTTATCCTTTGGGTAAATACCTAGGACTGCAATTGCTGGGTTGCAGTGTGGTTCTAATTTTAAGATTTTGAGGAACCTCTTTCTGTTTTCCACCATGGCTACACCAGTTTGCATTCCCACCAACAGTGTGAGAGGGTTCCCCTTTCTTTGCATCCTCTCAAACACCTGCCAATTCATGTGTTGTTAATTTTAGCTATTCTGACAGGTGTGAGATGTTTTGATTAGTATTGATGATGAGTGATGCTGAGTACCTTTACATGTGTCTGTTGGCCACCTGGATGTTTTCTTTGGAAGAATGTCTATTCATGTCTTCCATCCATTTTTAACTGGGTTATTTATTTAGTGTGAATTTGATAAGTTCTTTATAAATTTGGATACTAACCCTTTACCAGATATGTCATTCACAGATATCTTCTATTCTATAGGCTGCCTTTTAGTTTTGTTGATTGTTTCCTTCTCTGTGCAGAAGTTTTTTATCTTAATGAAGTCCCAATAGTTCATTTTTGCTTTTGTTTCCCTTGCCTCTGGAGATGTGCCTAGTAAGAAGTTGCTATGGCTGAGGTCAAAGAGGTTGCTTCCTGTGTTCTCTGACAGGATTTTGATGGTTTACTGTCTCACATTTAGGTCTTTCATTCATTTTGAATTTGTTTTTGTGTATGGTGTAAGGAAGTGATCCAGTTTCATTCTTCTGCCAGGTGGCTGTCCAATCTTCTTAACACCATTTGTTGAAAAGTCTTTTTTCCATTGGATATTCATCTCTGCTTTGTCAAAGATTAGTTGACCATATGATTGTGGTCCATTTCTGGGTTTTCTATTCTGTTCCACTGGTCTATGTGTCTGTTTTTGTGCCAGTACCACACCATCTTGATGACTATAGCTTTGTAATACAACTTGAAATCCAGAATCGTAATGCCTCCAGTTTGCTTTACTTTTTCGGGTGGCTTTGGCTATCGGGCTCTTTTGTGGTCCCATGCAAATTTCAGGACTGTTTGTTCTAGCTCTGTGAAAAATGCTGATGGTATTTTGATAGAGATGGCATTAAATGTACAGGTTGCGGGGCGCCTGGGTGGCTCAGTGGGTTAAAAGCCTCTGCCTTCGGCTCAGGTCATAATCCCAGGGTCCTGGGATAGAGCCCCACACCGGGCTCTCTGCTCAGCAGGGAGCCTGTTTCCTCCTCTCTCTCCCTGCCTGCCTCTCTGACTAGTTGCAATCTCTATCAAATAAATGAATAAAATCTTAAAAATAAATAAATAAATGTACAGGTTGCTTTGGATAGTACAGACATTTTAACAGTGTTTGTTCTTCCAATCCCTTAGCATGGAATGTTTTTCCATTTCTTTGCATCCCTTTCTATTTATTTCATAAATATTCCAGATTCCAGAGTGTGTAAATATATATAGAAATATATAATAAATATATATTACATATCTATGTAAATATATATATGTATTTTCAGAGTATGTATACATGTATTTTAGAATATGTATACATATATCGCTATTTCTAAGGAGTTCAGGATGCTTATCAGTCTTTTCAAGAAGATGCTCTACAGTTGATCTGTACCACCCTGAACATAATTCTGGTAGGAAAAATACTTTTGCTAGATTACCAGCAAAAGGAAGTTAATGAGTCCCAATGAAGGCCAGATTCAAAATAAAAATATTTTCAGGTTAGTAGAAGGTTAGGCTTTGGTGAGTGAAAGAACATTCTGCTACTTATTCTATGCTCACAAGGTCTCCAGACTGGGATTTCACAAAACCGCTTTCAAGTTATTACACAGAACCAGATTTTAAATTAGAGTACTGGACATCTGTAGTACTAAACCACTCTTGTATTCATTTTGTCTTATTTTATTCATATTCAAAGCCAGAAGCAGAACTATAAACACACTAACCTCTTGAATTCCTGTGTATTTTCCAGAAGTTTCCAGATTCATTACCTAATATAGTCTTATGATCCTGTATTTTTAAATCTTATTAGCACTGACCATAGCTTAGGTATTAACAAGATTGTGGATTCCATTACAAATAACTTTCTAACATTTAGAGATTATAGCTAATATGCAACATATAAACATAAAGGTTGCCAATGTTAAAATGAAAATTAAAAAAAAAAAACTTCTAATTTTCCCATTTGATCAATTATACTATGATACTGAGTTAAGAATCTTCTTATTGGGGCGCCTGGGTGGCTCAGTGGGTTAAGCCACAGCCTTCGGCTCAGGTCATGATCTCAGGGTCCTGGGATTGAGCCCTGCATAGGGCTCTTTGCTCAGCAGGAAGCCTGATTCTCTCTCTCTTTCTGCCTACTTGTGATCTTTCTCTGTCAAATAAATAAATAAATCTTAAAAAAAAAAAAGAATCTTCATTATTTCATTTTTCTACATTTATATTTGATATCACTTCATTCCATTAATATTATACTTGCTTTATTGTTTCATTAAGGTAGAGATTATGCCTACAGACTAAAGATTTTATGAGCTAATTTTTTTCCTATTAATTTTTATCTAGAAAAAAGTGAAACACTTAGGTGATATAGCATAAGAATTAATTATTAAACTTTTAAATTCAATTTCATTTTATTAAGAGCACTGTGGTTTAAAAGATATGAAAAATATCTCCAATTAACAATGAAGTGCTCTTATCATTTATCCCACTTTTAAGAGTTTTTATGCTGACTAGCATAGAAAAGAAATCTATATATTTAGTATAAAAGGTGTGTCACTTGCTCTTGCTGTTTGTGCTGGAAAATGCTAAACTACATCATGGCTACATTATGGATTTCATATGTTAGAATATAGTTGTTCTGGAAGACAGAACAGAATGAAAATTAAACATCTGTAGTCCAGGAATCAAGACAAGAAAACACTTATTATATTAAACTAGTGTCCAACTATACTACTACTAAAATAGCTAATGTGGAACAAAAATAAAGATAAAAATGGAGGGAAATATTTTTAAATAAATATTGTTCAACTATGTTAATAATAGTACTTTCTGCTAAAGTACATATACTTTTAGAAGGATAATTTAAGTGCTATTTTACAGAAGGAAAGAGAATTTGTATTTCTCCCTTGCTTGATTCAAATAAACACTACCAAATGCACACAAACAAAAAATCCAGTAAGAGTCACCACTTATAACTGCTTTCCTGTGTTATCTACATGAAGCAATTTGTACCATTTAACCTGAAATCATGTTTAAACTATGTACTGATTATCACATGGTAAGGTAGGAAATGAAGCACTGTTTCATCACATGAACTGTATTTTTTTACAAGTGTTTGTGATTTTTTACATGGGTAGACAATAACTATTTATCAAGGCAATTGGGCTTCTTCAGAGAGATAAACTCAGCCGTAAACATGGAGTAAAGCATGGATGGTTTCCTCTGTTTCAAAGACATACAGAGAATGGTTTAGCTATTGCTCCATCAACAGTTAAGTGCAGAAGAATTACCCTTTGGTATTACTTTCTTGATTCACAGCAGGATAGCTAAAGGCTTCTAAAAGATTGGTAACATGGAAAAAGACAGGAGATGTGTTAGTGTGACAGATCAAGGATTTGATGAAAAAGATTCTTATTCCTTTCCATCAGCTGAGATGGAGACATAACTGAATGAAATCATGCCTAAGCAATAGTCAATCAGTTGTCATCCTCAAATGTGATAAATCCATGCAAGTGAGAAATCCAAAATGTTTGTATAAACTCATTTTGCAATTACTATAAAGGCTTAGAAAACTAGATAGATAGATAGATATAGTAGACTTTAATAATAACAATTAATGTTATTGCTCTAATAGCCATAACCATGGTGAGATGTTTCCTCATGTTAAAAGCCAAGAAAACATGCATGTAACCATTTGAATCAGACTAGATTATTTTCATTGTTTGTAGAGTATTCTCCTTTTTTTTTTTTTTTAGACTACCCTCCTTAATTCTACAATTGAGATTTCTCCCTTTAGCCATCGTATTGAAGACACATTTTCTACTTGAAGGGATGAGTTAGTTTCTGAGGGCTGAGATAAAGTATGACAAAGTGGATGGTTTAAAGCAACAACAATGTTTTCTTCAGAGTTCTAGAGTCTAGAATCAAAAACCAAAGTGTTCTCAGGGCCAAGTATCCTCTAAAACCTTGAAGAAGAAATCTTCCTTTGACTCTCTTAGCTTCTGGTAGCCCCAGGCATTATTGGCTAGAGCAGTTATATTCCACCCCTACTGCTGTCTTCACGTGGCTGTCTTCCTTTTGTCTTTGTCTATGTCCAAATTTATCTTTTCTTATAATTGGATTATATTGGATTAAGAGTCCACCATTCTCCAATATGATGTCTTAATTATTTATATTTGCAATGACCGTATGTTATGTTTGAACATAGCCACATTCTGATGAACTGGGGATTTGGGATTCAATATATCTTCTGAATGAGTACAATTAAGCTAAAACAGATACGTCTTGAAGAAAAGGAAGAGAAAAGATGAGAAGGAAATGCATTTTGCTAAAGATACTTTCCTAAATTCTAAATGAAAATTTTAACTTGTAGACCTTTTCTTTTTATAAAGGTTTTAAAAAAATTAATTGTAAAAGGTCAAACTATTTCTATATATTTTACAAAAGCTAAAATATTTGTCTGTAAAAAGAATCATCTTCAAGAGCTATGTAGTCATGCCAATATTAGAAAATGCACTGTAGTTGGAAAAACCTGAATATTCTTAATTTGTAGGCATCATACTGAAATCTAAAGAGGCATCTCACATCTAACATTCTGGTTTAGGATTTACATTACTCTGTTTAATATGATAAATTATCTAAGCCTTTGTACATTATAGTAAACAAAATTGACTTGTGCTATCTATGTTTGGAGTGTAGCACAATGGGCTGTCCAATATTCTAGGGGAATTCTAGGGGAAGCAGACCTGAGAAATCTACATCAGCTCTGAAAAGCAAGGACCAGATGAGGCAATAGACTGTAATAGCTAGTTTCTTTTAATGTTTGTGCAACTAGATCCTCATCCCACTTTTCAACTAATAATACTAGCCATCTCCTCTAGGAAGTGAAACAGATGATGGAAGAAAGCCTGGACGATGGCAATCCATCCTACTTCCTTGGCAGTACAGAGAAGTTCAAGCAGTGAGCAGCTATAATATGGCCAAATCTTAAAGTGCCTGCTTTCTTGATAGTAGAAGCAAAATTGTGAACATCATTTATGTCACAGCTTGAGTGTTAGTTGATGTGAAGTTGCTAATTTGGAAAGATATATATTTTGACTTTCTCTCATTTATAATTCAAAACATTTTTGAAACTCCTCTTTTAATCTTCTTTAGATCCTTTAATATCAGTTTAAATCATAATCATGAAGTTATTATATTTTCTCAAAGTGAAGCCATTTAGACCTCTGGAATTAAGCTAATATCATGAATGAGATAAATGTGATCACTGAATTAAATTACCAAGCTAGCCAAACAGAAATGTGATGATAAAATAAAACATTTTTCTGACCTAAAACATTTTTACTAGCATCTTCTCTAACCTAGACAAAGTTTGAAGCTTGGGATAATACTACAGAGGGCACTGCATACCCCTTACAGTTTCAAGATATCAGAATACATGAATTATAGAAGTAACAGTATTCTTACATCAATATGTTAAAGATTCCATGTATCACATTAGGTCAACTTACTAACATAAATATAAATGTACACATACAGGCACAGGCAGAATAGGTTTTAGGTGAAGGAAACTGCTTCATCAACCCAAATTACTCTGCTTCTTCTAAATCATATGTATTACCATAGATTAAAAAAAAAACAATTTTCAGTATTAAGAAACTGTATATTCTTAAAACAGTAAAATCTAATTAGATCAGAAGTGCTACAGGATGTGCCACAAGTTTAGGGCCTATACATTATTAGATGTTTTTCAGATATTGGAAATATAATAATGCATATTTTATTAACTTCCGTCATTTTCCTCATTTTTTCAGTTCAAAGAAATCTTATTTTATTCATGAGTTTAATAAATGGAATATCCATTCTTATTCTAAATATACTTGGAAGCTATGCAGACATGATATTTAATGTTCTTGGATCACCTTCATGTTTTTATGAGAAATACCTTTCAAGTTTCATCAGTGAATATAAAAATAATATATTTTTATATGCAAATGCCTTGAGAATGTGAATATATTCCTTAATACCTAACATATGGAGAACAGTAAAGTCAGTCAGTTTTACTTATTTGGCTATTTGAATATTTCACTTAATTGCTATAATAGTTTATAGAATATAAAAATTGAATAATAAATTTATAAAGCTTAATCTTTTTTTTTTTTAAGATTTTATTTATATATTTGACAGACAAAGATCACAAGCAGGCAGAGAGGCAAGCCAGGGTGGGAGGGAAGCAGAATCTCTACTGAGCAGACAGCCTGATGTGGGGTTCAATCCCA
The DNA here is from genome assembly GCF_011764305.1 of Mustela putorius furo. NCBI lineage: Eukaryota > Metazoa > Chordata > Mammalia > Carnivora > Mustelidae > Mustela > Mustela putorius. The sequence goes on from NW_025422117.1 coordinate 12,195,190, forward strand.
GGACCCTGAGATCATGACTTGAGCTGAAGGCAAAGGCTTATCCCACTGAGCCACCCAGGTGCCCCTACAGAGCTTAATTTTAAAGAACATTTCAACTGATTAACTCCCACACTATGTATGGAATTTTACCTATCTACTGATATAAAATGTGAATGAATATGCGTGTGTATTTGTGTGTGTGTGTGTATAGATATGGATATATATATATATACACACATATATATACATATATATGTGTGTATATATATATATATCCAGGTACATATACATACCTATTTATATATTTATACATGTGTGTACATGAATAAATACTAAGTCTAACCACTTTCTGATTTCATAGTGGTTTCAGAAATTCTCTCCACTCACATATTTTCTTTATTCTTGACTGTTTCATTTGCATCTTAAAGACATCAGTTTTATCTGTCTCCCAAACTTCTTTTGAAATGAATGTCAGAAGGAGTAGATCACTTCAATGAAAGCTGTCCTCACTCTTATTTATGGATGACTTGAACTATAAATATACAGATAAGTAGTATCTGGATATAAATATGGGGAGATAAAGTGTTATTTTCACAAGGTAGTTTTGCAAATTATTCTTCAACGTTCAAATTCTGAGAGAAAATGGTAGAAATGTAGTGAAAAATTTTGCCCTTTTTAAAATCAAGCTTAACCACAAAGTACAGATTCCTTTTAAGGACGGTCCAAAAAATACTAGTACACAGCTAATTATAAAACCTCTTTTTATAAGAAGTTTATGTAGTACGTTAAAATATTACTTTTCTCTTGTATTCATGTTTGTATTTATTCCTGTTTATAAAAAATCAAATCACATTGAGATAAGGAATGGTTTATGACTGACTGCTAAATTCTGCATTTAAGCTTAAATCTTTGTGCATTAAAAATAACAGGAAACAGGGTACCTGGGTGGCTCAGTTGATTAAGCAACTGTGTTCTGCTTAAGTCATGATCCCAGAGTCCCGGGATGGAGTCCGGCATCGGGCTCCCAACTCCACCGGCAGTCTGCTTCTCCCTCTGACCTTCTCCTCTCTCATGCTCTCTCTCACTCTCTCTCTTTCAAATAAATACATAAAATCCTAAAAAAATAATAATAATAATAACAGGAAACTGGGATTAAATGAAGCCCAAATTTGGGATTATATTTGTCATGAACATTATGAGCAGAGGCTTAACCTCAGGAACATATACCAAACTGTAATACATCAATAAGAAAGAAAATATTCAACACTTGAATAGAAAAATGGTGAGAGGACATGACCAAATAGTTAAGAAATAATAAAATTGAAATGGGCAATGAACATGAAATATGTTTGTCCTTATGAAGGAAAAAAAATGTGAAAACACAAATTAAAATCACAGTGAAATATGCATGCACATCTAGCTATTTTGTAAAAATTACCAACAGTCCACAAAACAGGTTGAAGAAACACCCAATTGCTTATATACTATTTTGAAATTGTTAAAAACATTTTGGAAAGCAAAGTGAGAAAAATCTGGTATACCTTACTTCTAGTTATGTACTATAATGGAAAAGAGAAAGAGAAACAAAGACAGAGAGAGAGAATATTTATAGCAACATTCCTTATTAGAGCAAAAAAACCAAAACACAAAAAACAAATAAACCAGAAAACATAAATATCCATCAAATGAAGAACAGATAAATAATTCCAGCTATTTTCATGCATATGGACTGCATTTAAGAAGAATACATCAATTGAAATGAATCTAAGGAAGAATGTTAAATGACAAAAGCAAGTAGGAAAAGCACACATAGAATGATGTACCTGCAAAAAATATGTTAAATTTTATTCAGTATTCTGACTAGAAATGCACATATCTTTAGTAAAAATCAATGAGTTGCATGTGAATGATAAACACTAAATTCTAAATCCTAGGATCTATAATGAGCCACAAAAGGTCCCAAATAGCCAGAGCAATTTGAGAAAGATCAAAGTTGGAGGTGTCACACTTCCTAATTTCAAACTGTATTACAAAGCTCTAGTAATCAAATAGTATGGTACTGGCATAAAAACAGATACATAGACCAATGGAAAATAATCAAGAGCCCATATATATATATATACCCCTACATATATGGCCAACTAATATTTGACGAGAGAACCAAGAATACTCAAAGGGAAAAGAATACCATATTAAATAGTGCTGGGAAACCTGTGTAACTACATGCAAAAGATTTAAGTTGAATCCTTACTTCAAATTACTCACAAAACTAACTCAAAATGGATTAAGGACATAAGACTTGAAACCCTAAAATTTCTGGAAGAAAACATAGGGAAAAAGCTTCTTGACATTAATCTTGACAATTATTATTTTGTTTAGGATATGATACTAAAAACACAAGCCACAAAAGCAAAAACAGACAACACTGAACTAAAAATATTCTGCTCAGCAAAAGAAAAAAAAAATCAACAAAAAGAAAAGACAACCACTGGAATGGGAAAAAAAAATTGCAAAGCAAATCTTTGGTATGGAATTAAATCCAAAATACATAAAGAACACAAGCAAATAAATGGAAAAGAAATATGATTAAAAATCGAGCAGAGGAACTAAATAGATTCCTGCCCCCCAACTAGACATAAAAATGGTAAATAGGTACAGGAAAAGGTCCTAAACATCACTAATCACCAGGGAAATGCAAATCAAACCCACAGTGAGGTATCACCTCACACCTTATGTTAAGCATAGCTGTCATTTAAAAGACAAGCGGTAACAATTGTTGGCAAGGATGTGTAGAAAAGGGTAGCAATTAGCTTCGCCTTTATGGGTATCTGTAAATACAGCTAAATTATAATATCAAATTTATTACTGATGAGGGAGCAGGAGGCTGGCTGAGGACAAAGCAAAAGCTGGCGCCTTGCACCCCCTCTTCACCTTCCCCTCCCTAAGTGTAGCATCCCTCAGGCAGCCCTGACTGCCATGAACAATAGCAAATAGTTTACTTGCAGAGCTCACAATCCTGCTAGACAGGAGTCTCCCTTGGCTTACAAATGTTCTAAATCTCACTAACAAAGACGATTGATAGCAGGATTGTGACACCCCACCAAAAAGTCTCCCAAAGATCTTAATGTTAATGGCTGGTCTAAAGACAACATTGATCCAGCAGCAAGGGCAAGGCCTCTGGCAGGCCTGGAACATCCTGGCACCTTGTAGGCCCTCTTTAGCATATGAAAACTCCACTGAAACCTCCCTTCCCCTCACCTTCCCCCAACCGCAGGGTACTTAACCTGCCATCCCTCACAACCTGGGGCAGCAGCTCTTCCTGCCCACGGATCCTGTCCCTGTGCTTTAATAAACCACCATTTTGCACCAAAGATGTCTCAAGAATTCTTTCTTGGTCATCGGCTCCGGACCTCAGCCCACCAAACCTCACCTAGGTTCTAGAACTTCATCATTACTTTTGGTCTTTCACAGGCACCAAAATAAAATTAGCTTTTATTGTTTGCATTTTCCACTTACTACTGGCTTCCCAACAGTAGTTGCTTCCCTTATTTCCAATTGTCAATTGCTTTTGCCCAGGACTAACCTTTCCAAGGGTAAGACCATCAGTCTTAGGTAGAGGACTGACACATCAAGTTAACAGCAGTATAAATGTGGCTAGTGCTTCTCCCTCTGCCCATTTACAGGCAAACAGAGTAGGTGGAGCAGAGTTGGGTAAGTATTAGTATAGGAAGGAGGGTCTCATCCATTAAGTAGGAAAAAAGCAGCAATCATTACTACCACATTAGGCAGTAAAGAAGCAGCAATTATTAAAACAAGCTTAGGCAGGTAAGAAGTAAACCATCCCATTATTCCACTATATATTCAGTGAGTAATATTTAGAGATACTGTCATAGTATCACATTTAGATATTGATCCTTACACCAGAGCTCAAATGCACCCCAGGTGCTGGCACTAAATGAATAGGTGGAGAAGGCAGGAGAGGAGAGGGAAAGGAAGGGAAGGGATAGGGAGGGGAAGTAAGGAATACATTTCCCTCAAAATAGCTCTAGCAGATATTTCAACTGCCCAAACCAATTTTCAACCCACATATTTTTTTTATGAATGATGAAATACATGGAAATTTCATTATAGGATGTTACTTGGTCCATTATTACACTGTATCAGCACTTAAATGGGTATCTTAATTAGTTGATAAATATGAAGTCCAAACTGAAATATTTTCAGCTCTAAACCTCTTATTATGACAGACATGTTTGTTTCACTTCATGAATATGCAAATCTACATCCAGCATAAGTGACTATCCTAGTTAAGACTCCTTAGTATCTACCTGAAAACTATGGGTAAGAGGCCAATGCAATCTGCTATGACCTGATCTATGTCTGTCAATAGGAGTGCATATCTGGATTTGGTTTCCTTTCTTGTTCACAAACAATTCAGGATATGGCAAACAGTTGTGCACACTGTGCAGCAATCTGGTTAAGTTTTTTATCCATCCTGAGGGCATTTCAGTCATTCTTATACAAATTAACTTGGGTCTTCTCTTGAGGGTTGGGCTGAGAAACCTGACCCTCTAGTTACTTTATCTTTGGTAGTGATAAGGGAGCAGGAGGCTGGCTGAAGACAAAGCAAAAGCTGGCTCCTTGCACCCCCTCTTCACCCGTTCCCTCCATAATATGTGTAGCATTCCTCAGGCACCCCTGACTGCCATGAACGATAAACAAATAGTTAACTTGCAGAGATCACAATCCTGCAAGACAGGAATCTCCTTTGCTCTACAAATGTCCTAGAGATCTACAAACAAAGAAGTTACCTTATCAATAGCACAAATTTCCAGAGGCAAATAACTCTCAGTTCCTCAAGACCTAATGTCTCCCTCCCCATCATAAACGAAACTGGAGGAGGCTGAGGTAGAAGGGAATGTAAATGATAGTAGGATCATAACACCCCACCAAGAATCTCCCAACTATCTTGATGTTAATGGCTGACCTAAAGACAATGCTGATCAAGCCACAAGGGCAAGGCCTCCTCCCTCCTCTGGGCACCTTGTAGGCCCTCTTTAACATATGAAAACTCCGTTGAAACCTCCCTTCCCCTCACCTTCCCCCAACCGCAAGGTACATAACCTGCCATCCCTCACAACCCGGGGCAGCAGCTCTTCCTGCCCACGGATCCTGTCCCTGTGCTTTAATAAACCACCATTTTGCACCAAAGATGTCTCAAGAATTCTTTCTTGGTCATCGGCTCTGGACCTCAGCCCACTGAACCTCACCTAGGTTCTAGAACTTCATCAGTAGTATCCTATGTCCCACATATATTATATATATGTAGTATACTATAGTATATATATATATATATATATATATATATATATATATGGGTGTATACACACACACACACACACACACACACACACAAAATACGACTTGCTCATATATGAGCAAATCTGTTGTTGGAGCAGTTGATGAGCATTAAAAAGTCATAAAAATTGAGAAAATATAGTTACTACATTTTTGATGGATAAGTCTTAAAAACATGTTCACTGAGAAAATCAGCTTCTGACTGGTTGATTTCTAAGTGGGAGCCTGACATTAATTGGTTGGTTTCATAGATTTAATAAATACTCCATTTATCTCCTCAATATTTATATGAATTTTTATGAAATCTCTCAAAGCTGCAATGTTTAATTTTTCAAAGTATTTTCACCATTTTTATCATTATAGCTTCTTATATTGAAAGAATACTAACTTTTTTCTTATTATTCAGCCCCACTTTCGGGAAGCTAAAGAGAGGAGGACCGTGACAAATTATTTCACTTTATCCGATTCCCCCAACATTAGTCACATAGGGAGTTTTTTTAACAGTTGAAATCCTTTCTATTACATCATTAATCATAACTTAAGTTAAAGGAATTGGAAGAAACTGGGTGTCATACTGCCCATCCAAAGTTGCTTAAATTCTTAACATTCAGCAATCTCAGAAGTAGGATTCCATTTGAAATTTAAAGGTGGAGTATTACAATTGTCCTTTTCGGGATTATGTTACACATTTTGCCTTTATTCAGAGAGGACATTTGAGAGATCATATATTTATCCACACTTCTTCAAAGCTGCAGTATGTAGTGTCTTAGGTAATACTAAACATGCCTTTCCATCCACAGTTCTAATGCAAAACAAAGAGGTCCTTAATATCCCATGAGTAAAATTCACTTTAATACCTGCTCTGTAAGAGATCACCAATATGATGTTTAACAAGGCTCCTGATTCTTTCCCACTGAAGCTGTGTAATTCTTTTTGCCAATTATCCACAGGAAGGAGATAGTCTAGTCACAGCATATCTTCCCAACCACCTTTTGGCTTTACAGTCTTCCCTTTTGACCATTTTATCTATACGTATAACTTGGCAATTTGGCAGCCTCAGGTTAGTCCCTAGTTACTTTCAGTTTTGACTAAATTTCTCACTGCCTATATTTTCCTTTTAGACCCATTAAATTTCCACTGATCTTCGATTTGTTATCTCCAAGTCATTTATGTGATTTTTCTCTTGTAAGTGATCACCCTGCTTGAGTGGCCTTTCACTAGCCATGGTTTAGAAGCAACTCTGTCAACGTAAGATGCCACCATCATTTTTCTCATCCTCACGCTGTAAAAATAAATAAGTAAATAAATAATCAATACTTTAACTATAATGTCTAGGTTTGGTTTAATTATTCTGTTCATAAATATACACATAAAAGGCTCAATAAAGAAAAAGGGTAGAGCAGAAATATAGGAAAATAGCACAAGCAATCTTAAAACAGTTCCCAAAACTTTCAGGCAACTAAGTTGTATAATCAGATATCATCAATGTTTTCATCTGTAAACAAGAAGACAGACTTGTACTGGGTGCTGCCAGACTTGTACTGGGTGCCACATATAAATAAAGTATTTAAATACTTTCAACCACTAAGAAAATTTAAGAAAGAGATCCATTCAAACCACACAAGTATATCAAGATAAGATTCTAAAAACTATACAAGTAATCCACAGGGAGACAAGAAAAGAGAAATGGATTAGAAAAGTAGAATGAACAAACAGAAACACAACTACATAAAATGGCAGATTTAAGCTCTAACTTAAAAATATCACCTTAAATGTAAACAGTTATACCAACTAAAAGGTAGAAAATGGCAGAATGGATTTAAAAATAAAACCAAACCAAAACCAAAAAACATGGTCCAAATACAAGCTGTTTACAAGAAACTCATTTTCAAATTCAACACAGGTAGACTGAAAGTATAAGATGAGAATTAAAAAGATATGCCATGCAAACTTTAATAAAAAACAAATAAGCAAAGCAGGAGTGGTTGCAATATTATTAGAACAGAGTTTAGAGCAAAGAAAATCACTCCAGAAAAAAAGGGCATAATGTACTTAAATCCATTTGCCAGGAAAGCTTAAGAACCAAGCGATTTTTTTTTTTTTAAAACAGAGAATAGCATGTTTTAAAACTTACATTTAGCTAGCATGGCTAAAATATTCTTGTTAAAGAATAAAATGAAGAAATTATTCAATATTGAAGAGTTAGGTAAAGACAGAAGAAGAGACACACTGAATATGAATAGAATAGAGACTTTAAAAACAGACCCACATAAACAGGTCTCTCTTTTTTCTTTTCTTTCTTTCTTTTCTTTTCTTTTTTTTTTTTTGACAAAGATCCAAAAGTATTTGAATTGAAAAAGAACAGCTTTTTCAACAAATACTGTTAGGGAAACTGGGCATCCATAGGCCAAATAATAAATAAATAAATAAAAAGGGATAAAAACAAAGTTATCTTTAACTAAACCATGCAACTTCTACAAAGTTAAATTAAAAGGGTCATGGAAATCTTCAGGATCTGGGATGAGGAAAAGAGTTTTAGAACTTGATACAACAAGCATGACACATCAAAGAAAATATAAACTGGACCTTATCAAAATTTAAAACTTTTGCTCTGCCAAAGATCCTGTTAAGAGGATAAAACAACATGTTAAAGACTGGCATAATGTATTTTCAAACCAACTGTCTGACAAATGACTAGTTTTAGAATACATTAAGAAGTTTCAACTCAAGAAAAACAATAAAATTAGAAAAATTTAAGACACACAAATGGTCATCTCAAAATAGAGGATTTAGAGCTGGCAAGTAAGTACATGAAACAGTGTTCAAGATTATTATCCATCACAGAAGTATAAATTAAAACCAGAATGACCAAAAAAAAAAAACAGTAATAATATCCAATGTTGAGGAAGCAGAGGCACTGGATCATATTGTTGGGAAAGTAAAACAGCACACTCTATAAAATGGTATTGAGACTTTTATAGAATTTCCATATATCTCAGCATATGTATAATTTATAATCTCAAACCAAATATTGTTTGAATGCTGAGTGGTTAAAAAAAACTAGGATTTCATATCATGAAATACTGAACAATGAAAAGGAACAAACTAGTGCTAATACATGAGCGCTTGCGCGAATCTGAGGAAATTATGATGAGTAAAGAAAACCAAAGTCAAAAACTTACTGTATGATTCCATTTATATGACATTCTTGGTACTACAAAATTATAGAAATACAGAGCAGATTAGTGTTGTTAAAGGTGAGCAGTGGGATAAGGGAGGGGAATGAGAGTAGATATGAAAGCTCAACATAGGAATCTGTGTAGTGGCTACATTTTATATTGACTATGACGGTGGACACATGAACTATGCATGAGTTGAAAAAGCACAGATCTCAATACAAATGAACACACACAGATGCACATAGGAGTACTAGTAAAACTGGGGGACCTGAATAATAGATCGTATCAATGTCGATTACCTGGTTGCGACATTACACTAGAGTTTTACAAAATGGTACTACTGATAGAACAGGTAGAGCATGTACAATACATGATACTCTTGTATTACTTGTAACAACTGCATGTGAATCTACAAATATTATCTCAAAATTTTTAAAAGTTTAAAAACTGTGGTTGTTAGAAAGATTTTAAAACTTAATATAATGGTATATTGCTTCATAGAGGACTTTCAATCTTTTTTCTGCTGTTTGCCTTTTAGCACTAGACATCCCAGAATACTTCAAACAAGTAAGGCACTGAAAAGATTTGGACTTGAAGGAACTCTACAAGTGATGTGTATTTCCAGTTCTCCTTCCTCATGGAGTAGAATTCTTTACCTTCCTAACCCAAACCAGGAACTTTACACTAGTGACCCTTCTTTTATCAGACTGGACACCAACACCTTTTCCTGTAGTTTAGTGGTTCTAATGAGCAAGGGGCTATGGAGAGGGAATGATTTTTTGCTCCCACTACACAAACCTAGGGAACATCTGACAATGTGTGTCCACAGTTTGGTTACCACAGTTGGGAAAGTGCTACTGTCATCTAGTAGATAGTGAACAGGTTTTGGTACTAAACACCCTGCAAATCACAAGACATTCCTCACAACAAAGAATCATCTGGCCCAAATTGTAAATAGTGCTGAGGTTCAGAAAACCTGAACTAGCCTCAGGAGGCTGATGTAAGGGATGCTAAGCCTTTCAGCCATATATTATAAAATTGGATAGTCTAGAGGGTATAAACCACTCTAAATATTACCCTCATCTGTTTAGACTCTATCATATTTTAACTACTAGCCAGGTAAATAAATCTTCACTGTGTTGTTAACTCCCTGATGCCATGAAGCAGATGCAATTAGTCCAGAGTTTCTAATTTTCTTTTTAGCATAGTTTCGAATTTTTCTCTACATTAATTCTAAGGTATCTGATACACTATCATGAGAACTGAAATCTATAAATACACTTTTTTAATTTTAAAAGGTCTATTTTTCTCTTTATCAAGTCCTTATTGTTCATTTTAGAAAGTCTGTTATATGTTGTGTCAAGTCTGTTCATTCTGTATATTCACTGTTATAAAATGCTTTACACTCAAAATATTTTAGAGTTTGCCTCTTATTCTTCAAATACATCTATTTGACATATTGTATTTATTATGTGCAATATCTAGAAGCCTTTGCTGATCCATCACAATTTTCCATTTCTTCTGTTGATTCTTATCCATGTTTACTTTTTTTGAGTACTTTCTTGATTGAAAACTGCTTACTTAACTTATAAATGATATTTAAAAATCCCAGAGGTTTAAAATAAAATGAATTTCTCAAAAAAGGATTAGTGCAAACATTTATCAAAGGCTGTAGACACTATTGTTCTGTGACACTGCAAGTTAAATCTAAGCAGGAAGCTCAGAAATATACTACATGGATTCTAGTCTGTAAACAGTGGCCTTTATCATTGCTATAACTCAGACTGTTTATAATAAAAAAGATATAACATATCATATAACACATACACTGCAAGAAGTTTAATTTGTATCTGGTTATCTTGTTTTCTACATTTTATGGGTATTTTATTTACAGCATTTAATATCAAGTGGAGATAAAATTATGAAACATTTCTTTTTGAGCTCGGACACCACCTGAAAAATCATTCAAAATCTTTAAAAAAAAAAAAGCTATTATCAAGTGATCATAATTCACAAATGAAATGAAAACTATTTCCTTTGCTGAAAATATTTTAATTTTTTCTGTTCAAAATGGGTGATAGAGAAGTTGTCATTTAGAGAAGAATAAAACAAAAGAACAAAAATATATTTCCTGAAAATTAGGTTACCATGAAATACGACCCTTGGATCTATTTTTGAGTAATTTGGAAACATACAATCTCAGAATTAACTGTTTGATTATAAGCAAAAGAAAAGTCCATTAACAAAAATTTATATATACATGAATGTAAACAATATATATTCATACTCAACAAGAATTATGACTTTACTCCTTTAAAATTATAACATGTTAACAGCATAATTTCAGTTCTGCACAGGTATGGCCTGTGAGAGCTATTAATATTTAATTATGAAGCCTTTGTGGTTAACAACCTTTTTTTTTCTTTAATATTTATGTATTTGAGAGAGAAAGAGAAACCAAGTGAGAGAGAGAGCACAAAGAGGAGAGGGAGAAACAGACCCCACACCCCAGCAGGGAGCCTGATATGGGGCTCGAATCCAGGACCCTGGGATCATGCCTTGAGCTGAAGGCAGACCCTTACTTCACTGAGCCACCCAGTTGCCCTGTGGCTAAAAACTCTTAGTTATAATTTAAATAATGTGTATGGTTGATAGCTATACTTATGGTGAGCATACCACAAAATACAAACTTGTTAAATCACTATGTTTATGTGTGAAATTATGTAAGGTAACATCGAAAAGGGAGGCTGGAAAGAGGTGGAATAGTAGGAGGACCCTAGGCTTGCCTTGTCACTAAAGCACAGCTAAATATGTATCAAATCATTCTGAGTAAACAAGAAAATATCTGAGGACTGATAGATGAACTGCACATCTAGAGGGAGAGAAGAGGCCACTTGTGGAAGGTAGGAAGTAAAGATATGATTTGGGGGAGAAAAGGATTCTAGGTCCTGAGGAGGTAAGGGAGTCCTAGCCAGGGAGAAAGGAGATAGGTGAGAGAACAGAGATGGGGAGCACACAGGGGATCGCACAAGAAAAACACTTCCTCAAAGCCACTGAATTGATTAGGAAACTGAGAAGGACTGATCATCGAGAGTTTTTACAACCAGTAGGGCTCAAAGACTAGAGTTTAGAGGTCTGGGCTATAGCCGGAATTGACCCTGGCAGACACTGCAGTACTCTGCAGTACTCTGCAGAAGCCAAGGAGCAGGTAGCACAATTTAAGGATCCCTTGGGATTAGGGAAGAGGGTGCCCCCTTCTTGGAATGCATCCAGGAAAGGTGGCATTGCCTCTCTAGGGACAAGGGAGATGGTGGGTGCCATTTCTTTCCCCTACCCCTCAGCATAGCTGATGAGGGCAGCTAACCAGGACACGAACTTTTGTTGAACTTTCAACCAAACTCCAAACTCCTGCAATGGTGTGACTGCCCTTCTGGGACAAACCTGCACCAGCCACAGCATGGCAACACCCTCCCCCAGAGGACCATCATGGGTCTGCACCATACCAGGTACCTATATCTACAGTATAAAAACTCAGCTTGCCTGCCTGGGATAAAACACAGGTGTACTCAAGACACCCCCTGTGGCTCCGTGGATTAAAGCCTCTGCCTACAGCTCAGGTCATGATCCCAGAGTCTTGGGATCAAGCCCTGCATCAGGTTCCTTCCTCAACAGGGAGCCTGCTTCTCTCTTTGCCTCTGCCTGCCACTCTGCCGGCTTGTGCGCTCTCTCTCTCTCTCTCTCTCTCTCTCGGACAAATAAATAAATAAAATCTTTAAAAAAAAAAAAAAAAACACAGGTGTACTGCACTGCCAGAGCAGATAGGCCTGATACAGACAGGACAAAGGCAAGGATTTGAAGGACTCTTGGATACAGGAGGAGGGTTTCCCAGAGAGAGGTGTAAACTCCCCTCTTCGAAAATGAGGGAGATGGCTGGCAGCATTTCTCTACCCCCACACTCAGGATAAACTAACTTTAGTAAGCAGCACAGTACCAACAGTGGCAGCCCAAGCCACTTACACCAAACTCTCACCCGCACTCCTCAGGTTCTTCTTTATTAGGGCAAGCGTGCCTGAGAACCAGAGCCCCTCCCCTATAAGACCAACATAAATGCTCCCCATGCACCAAGGTTACTGACCATAGAGTGCTGCAAGGCTTTGGCTCTAGTGAAAAAGCAACAGGTCTCTTTTAACAAGCACACCTCGTTAAAATTGCACTCTGGCCAAGGTCCAGACACTCCCCATTACAGACAACAAAAAACTCTGCAGACAACAGACCTGAGAGAAGGAGCAGACAAAACACAGTAGAAGAGTGCACAGAGAAAACACCAGAAACACTTCTTGAAGCAACAAGTCCTGGAGAGTACATGACCTCTTCTTAAAAAACCATTATATAACAGGAGCAGGAAACATAACAGACTTTCCTAACACAAAGAAGAAGACACAGTCCTAGAAAAAATACCAAGACAGATGAATTCATCCCAAAAGAAAGGCCAGGGATCCTCTCAAAACATATATAAGTAATATAACTGATCCAGAATTTAAAGCAACAATCATAAGAATACTAGCTGGGATCCAGCAGAGCATAGAAGACACCAGGGAATCCCTTACCACAAAAAAATAACACCTAAAAACTTGCTAAGCCAAACAGAAAAACGCTACAACTGAGATGGAAAACCAACTTGATATATGACTTCAGAAGAAGAGGGACAAGTAAGTAATACAGAAAATTAAATCATGGAAAATAATGAAGATGAAAAGGAGAGGGAAAGAAAAATCTTGGATCATGAATGTAGACTTAGGGAACTCATCAAGTCCACAAAGCATAGTAACATTCATATCATAGGAGTCCTATAAGAAGAGAAGAAAAGATGGTTTATTTTAGCAAATTATAGCAGAAAACTTCACTAATCTGGGGGGAACATACAAATCCAGAGGAACATAAAAATCCCATCAAAATCAACAAACTCAGAACAACAACAAAACATACATCACAATAAAAGATGCAGCATATAGGGATAAGAAAAAAATCAGCAGCAAAAAAGAAGATATTCCTAAATTATAAGGGAAGACAAATAGGGTTAGCAACAGACCTGTCCACAGAAACTTGGTAGACCAGAAGAGAGTAGCATGTTATATTCAAGATGCTGAATGGGAAAAAGATGCTGCCAGGTATACTTTATTCAGTAAGGTTTTAATTTAGAATGGAAGGAAAGATAAAGAGTTTCCCAGACAAACAGAAACTAAAAGAGTATGTGACCACTAAACTAGCCCTGAAAGAAATAGTAAACAGGACTGAGTGGGAAAGACCAAAAGTGACAAAGATGAGAAAGGAACAGAAAATATTTCCAGACATCTTACCAAATTCATATCTATCAACCCATACTATGAATGTAAATGGACTAAATACTCAAAAAAAAAAAACAAAAAAACAAAACCCATTCATATACTGCCTATAAGACTCATTTGAGACCTAAGGACACCTGCAGATTGAAAGTGAGGGAATGGAGAACTATTGATCATGCTAATGAATGTCAAAAGAAAGCCAAAGTAGCCATAATTGTATCAGAGAAACTAGATTTGAAACCAAAGACTGTAACATGAGAAGATGACACTATTTCATAATAAAGGGGTCTATTCAACCAGAAGATATAACAATTAGGAATATATATGCCCCCAACTTAGAAGCACCCAAATATATAAAATAACAACAAACATAAATTCATTGATAAATAGGTAATAATAGTATGGGACTTTAACACACCAATTACAGCAATAGATCATCTAAACAAAAAAATCAACAAGGAAAGAATGGCTTTGAATGACGCAGTGGACCAGATGGACTTAACAGAGAGATTCTGAACATTTCATCCTAAGATAGCAAAATAAACATTCTTTTCCAGTACACATGGGACATTTTCCAGAAGAGATCACATACTGGATCACATATCAGGCCTCAATAAGTACAAAATGACTGAGATCATACCATGCATATTTTCTGACCACAACACTATGAAACCTGGTCAACCACAAGAAAAAATTTGGAAAGACCATGAATACAGAGAGGTTAAAGAACACCCTACTAAGGAATGAAGGAGCCATTCAGGAAATTAAAAAATAAACAAATAAATAAATAAAAACAAGGAAACAAATAAAAAAAAATGATGGTCCAAAACTTTTGAGATGCAGCAAAAGCAGTTTTAAGAGGGAAGTATATAGCAATAAAGGCCTATATCAAGATGCAAGGAAAGTCTCAGGCAGGGCACCTGGGTGGCTCAGTCAGTAAAGCGTCTGCCTTTGGCTCAGGTCATGAGCCCAGGGTCCTGAGACTGAGTCCCACACTGGGCTCCCTGCTCAGCAGGCAGCCTGCTACTCTCTCTCTCTCTGCTACTCCCCTCTGCTTGTGTTCAAACTCTCTCTTTTTCTCTCAAATAAAATCTTCTTTAAAAAAGAGAAATAAGAAAACTCTCAAATACACAAAGTGAACCTTACACCTACCTAAAGGAGCTAGAAAAAGATCAACAAGTGAAACCTAAAACCACCATACGAAGAGAAATAATAAAGATTAAAGCAGAAATAGGGGCACCTGGGTGACTCAGTGGGTTGGGCCTCTGCTTTCAGCCCAGGTCATGATCTCAGAGTCCTGGTATCAAGCGCCACATCAGGCTCTCTGCTCAGTGGGGAGCCTTCTTCCTCCTCTCTCTCTGCCTACTTCTGATCTCTATCTGTCAAATAAATAAATAAATAAAATCTTTAAAAAAATCAGAGCAGAAATAAATGATACAGAAACAAACAAACATTATAAGAGATCAATGAAACCCAGGAGCTGGTTCCTTGAAAAAATTTTAGAAATTGATAAATCCCTAGCCAGACTTA
This sequence comes from Mustela putorius furo, assembly GCF_011764305.1. NCBI lineage: Eukaryota > Metazoa > Chordata > Mammalia > Carnivora > Mustelidae > Mustela > Mustela putorius. The sequence continues at coordinate 12,210,578 of NW_025422117.1, forward strand.
ACAAAAAGAAAAAAGAAAAAACCCAAATAAATAAAATCACTAATGAGAGAGGAGAGATCATAACCAACACCACAGAAATACAATTACCCGATAATATTATGAAAAACTATATGCCAAAAATTGGATATTTTGGAAGAAATGCATAAATTCCTAGAAACATATAAACTATCAAAACTGAAACAGGAAAAATCAGGAAACTTGAACAGACTGATAACTACTAAAGAAATTGAATCAGTAATCAAAGACCTCCGAACAAACAAAAGTCCAAGGTCAGACAGCATTCCAGAGGAACTCTGCCAAACATTTAAAGAAAGGTTAATACCTATTCTTCTCAAACTGTTCCAAAAAATAGAAATGGAAACAATACTTCAAAACTCATTCTACAAGGCCAGCATTATCTTAATTCTAATACCAAAGAGCCCATATTAAAAAAAGAGAACTTCAGGCCAATAACCCTGATGAACATGGATGCAACAATTTTCAACAAAATACTAGCAAATCAAACAAACAGTACATTAGAAGAATTATTCACAAAGACCAAGTGGGAATTATTCTTGTGTTGCAAAGGTTGTAGGGATTCACTATACCTGGAGAGACAAAATGTGACTTGTATATATACCACCCTGGATGGGACTAATAGAAAAGCAAAGGAGAAGTGCCCAGAATGATGGGCCTCTTTTGAAGTTTCTTGGCCGAAAGTGGCCAGACTCAACCCACTGAGCCACTCAGGCACCCCAAAAGTGGGCAGATTCTTACTGTGGCTCAAGATTCTCAACTAGGGAGTAAACATTTAAATTTTGAAGAAAAACAGGCACCTGTGGTACTTCAAAAACTCCCTGCCTTCTTGCCCTTATCACAGGCTGCCCCATATATTGTTGTCTTGATCATAAAGTTTACACATTCCTCCCTGTTTTGTGCTTGCATTTTGTGTATTGATAAGACCCCAACAGAGTGGAGACAAAGCTTGGCTCAAGGAATTTTGCTACTAGAGTGTCTGGTCTCCAGGTCTCTCTTTTCTCCTACTAAATGTCTGCAGTGATCTTTTTATTCACCATCTCAAAGTTTGCTAACAAACCCGACAAAAGTGATTTAATATTCACAAATTAATAAATGTGATATACTGCATTAATAAAACAAAGGATAAGAAACATATTCTCTATAGATGTAGAAAAATATTTGACAAAGTATAGCACACATTCTTTTTTTTTTTTAATTTTTTATTTTTTATAAACATATATTTTTATCCCCAGGGGTACAGGTCTGTGAATCACCAGGTTTACACACTTCACAGCACTCACCAAAGCACATACACTCCCCAATGTCCATGATCACACCCCCTTCTCCCAAACCCCCTCCCCGCAGCAACCCTCAGTTTGTTTTGTGAGATTAAGAGTCACTTATGGTTTGTCTCCCTCCCAATCCCATCTTGTTTCACTTATTCTTCTCCTACCCACTTAAGCCCCCATGTTGCATCACCACTTCCTCATATCAGGGAGATATATGATAGTTATCTTTCTCTGCTTGACTTATTTCGCTAAGCATGATACGCTCTAGTTCCATCCATGTTGTCGCAAATGGCAAGATTTCATTTCTTTTGATGGCTGCATAGTATTCCATTGTGTATATATACCACTTCTTCTTGATCCATTCATCTGTTGATGGGCATCTAGGTTCTTTCCATAGTTTGGCTATTGTGGACATTGCTGCTATAAACATTTGGGTGCACGTGCCCCTTTGGATCACTATGTTTGTATCTTTAGGGTAAATACCCAATAGTGCAATTGCTGGGTCATAGGGCAGTTCTATTTTCAACATTTTGAGGAACCTCCATGCTGTTTTCCAGAGTGGCTGCACCAGTTTGCATTCCCACCAACAGTGTAGGAGGGTTCCCCTTTCTCCGCATCCTCGCCAGCATCTGTCATTTCCTGACTTGTTGATTTTAGCCATTCTGACTGGTGTGAGGTGATATCTCATTGTGGTTTTGATTTGTATTTCCCTGATGCCGAGTGATATGGAGCACTTTTTCATGTGTCTGTTGGCCATCTGGATGGCTTCTTTGCAGAAATGTCTGTTCACGTCCTCTGCCCATTTCTTGATTGGATTATTTGTTCTTTGGGTGTTGAGTTTGCTAAGTTCTTTATAGATTCTGGACACTAGTCCTTTATCTGATATGTCGTTTGCACATATCTTCTCCCATTCTGTCAGTTGTCTTTTGATTTTGTTCACTGTTTCCTTTGCTGTGCAAAAGCTTTTGATCTTGATGAAATCCCAAAAGTTCATTTTTGCCCTTGCTTCCCTTGCCTTTGGCGTAGTTCCTAGGAAGATGTTCCTGCGGCTGAGGTCGAAGAGGTTTCTGCCGGTGTTCTCCTCAAGGATTTTGATGGATTCCTTTCGCACATTGAGGTCCTTCATCCATTTTGAGTCTATTTTCGTGTGTGGTGTAAGGAAATGTTCCAATTTCATTTTTCTGCATGTGGCTGTCCAATTTTCCCAGCACCACTTATTGAAGAGGCTGTCTTTTTTCCATTGGACATTCTTTCCTGCTTTGTCGAAGATGAGTTGACCATAGAGTTGAGGGTCTATTTCTGGGCTCTCTATTCTGTTCCATTGATCTATGTGTCTGTTTTTGTGCCAGTACCATGCTGTCTTGATGATGACAGCTTTGTAGTAGAGCTTGAAGTCCGGAATTGTGATGCCACCAACGTTGGCTTTCTTTTTCTATATCCCTTTGGCTACTCGAGGTCTTTTCTGGTTCCATATAAATTTTAGCATTATTTGTTCCATTTCTTTGAAAAAGATGGATGGTACTTTGATAGGAATTGCATTAAATGTGTAGATTGCTTTAGGCAGCATAGACATTTTCACAATATTTATTCTTCCAATCCAGGAGCATGGAACATTTTTCCGTTTCTTTGTGTCTTCCTCAATTTCTTTCATGAGTACTTTATAGTTTTCTGAGTATAGATTCTGTGTCTCTTTGGGTTAGGTTTATTCCTAGGTATCTTATGGTTTTGGGTGCAATTGTAAATGGGATTGACTCCTTAATTTCTCTTTCTTCTGTGTTGCTGTTGGTGTAGAGAAATGCAACTGATTTCTGTGCATTGATTTTATATCCTGACACTTTACTGAATTCCTGTATAAGTTCTAGCAGTTTTGGAGTGGAGTCTTTTGGGTTTTCCACATATAGTATCGTATCATCTGCGAAGAGTGATAATTTGACTTCTTCTTTGCCGATTTGGATGCCTTTAATTTCCTTTTGTTGTCTGATTGCTGAGGCTAGGACCTCTAGTACAATGTTGAATAGCAGTGGTGATAATGGACATCCCTGCCGTGTTCCTGACCTTAGCGGAAAAGCTTTCACATTTTCTCCATTGAGAATGATATTTGCGGTAGGTTTTTCATAGATGGCTTTGATGATATTGAGGTATGTGCCCTCTATCCCTACACTTTGAAGAGTTTTGATCAGGAAGGGATGCTGTACTTTGTCAAATGCTTTTTCAGCATCTATTGAGAGTATCATATGGTTCTTGTTCTTTCTTTTATTGATGTGTTGTATCACATTGACTGATTTGCGGATGTTGAACCAACCTTGCAGCCCTGGAATAAATCCCACTTGGTCGTGGTGAATAATCTTTTTAATGTACTGTTGAATCCTATTGGCTAGTATTTTGTTGAGTATTTTCACATCTGTGTTCATCAGGGATATTGGTCTATAGCTCTCTTTTTTGGTGGGATCCTTGTCTGAGTTTGGAAGTTTTCCTTCCATTTCTATTTTTTGGAACAGTTTCAGGAGAATAGGAATTAGTTCTTCTTTAAATGTTTGGTAGAATTCCCCCGGGAAGCCGTCTGGCCCTGGGCTTTTGTTTGTTTGGAGATTTTTAATGACTGTTTCAATCTCCTTACTGGTTATGGGTCTGTTCAGGCTTTCTATTTCTTCCTGGTTCAGTTGTGGTAGTTTATATGTTTCTAGGAATGCATCCATTTCTTCCAGATTGTCAAATTTATTGGCGTAGAGTTGCTCATAGTATGTTCTTATAATAGTTTGTATTTCTTTGGTGTTAGTTGTGATCTCTCCTCTTTCATTCATGATTTTATTTATTTGGGTCCTTTCTCTTTTCTTTTTGATAAGTCGGGCAAGGGGTTTATCAATCTTATTAATTCTTTCAAAGAACCAGCTCCTAGTTTCGTTGATTTGTTCTATTGTTTTTTTGGTTTCTATTTCATTGATTTCTGCTCTGATCTTTATGATTTCTCTTCTCCTGCTGGGATTAGGGCTTCTTTCTTGTTCTTTCTCCAGCTCCTTTAAGTGTAGGGTTAGGTTGTGTACCTGAGACCTTTCTTGTTTCTTGAGAAAGGCTTGTACCGCTATATATTTTCCTCTCAGGACTGTCTTTGTTGTGTCCCACAGATTTTGAACTGTTGTATTTTCATTATCATTTGTTTCCATGATTTTTTTCAATTCTTCTTTATTTCCCAGTTGACCCATTCATTCTTTAGAAGGATGCTGTTTAGTCTCCATGTATTTGGGTTCTTTCCAAACTTCCTTTTGTGGTTGAGTTCTAGCTTTAGAGCATTGTGGTCTGAAAATATGCAGGGAATGATCCCAATCTTTTGATACCGGTTGAGTCCTGATTTAGGACCGAGGATGTGATCTATTCTGGAGAATGTTCCATGTGCACTAGAGAAGAATGTGTATTCCGTTGCTTTGGGATGAAATGTTCTGAATATATCTGTGATGTCCATCTGGTCTAGTGTGTCGTTTAAGGCCTTTATTTCCTTGCTGATCTTTTGCTTGGATGATCTGTCCATTTCAGTGAGGGGAGTGTTAAAGTCCCCTACTATTATTGTATTATTGTTGATGTGTTTCTTTGATTTTGTTATTAATTGGTTTATATAGTTGGCTGCTCCCACGTTGGGGGCATAGATATTTAAAATTCTTAAATCTTCTTGTTGGACAGACCCTTTGAGTATGATATAGTGTCCTTCCTCAACTCTTATTATAGTCTTTGGCTTAAAATCTAATTGATCTGATATAAGAATTGCCACTCCTGCTTTCTTCTGATGTCCATTAGCATGGTAAATTCTTTCCCACCCCCTCACTATAAATCTGGAGGTGTCTTCGGGCTTAAAATGAGTTTCTTGGAGGCAACATATAAATGGGTTTTGTTTTTTTATCCATTCTGATACCCTGTGTCTTTTGACAGGGGCATTTAGCCCATTAACATTCAGGGTAAGTATTGAGAGATATGAATTTAGTGCCATTGTATTGCCTGTAAGGTGACTGTTACTGTATATGGTCTCTGTTCCTTTCTGATCTACCACTTGTAGGCTCTCTCTTTGCTTAGAGGAGCACTTTCAATATTTCCTGTAGAGCTGGTTTGGTATTTGCAAATTCTTTCAGTTTTTGTTTGTCCTGGAAGCTTTTAATCTCTCCTTCTATTTTCAATGATAGCCTAGCTGGATATAGTATTCTTGGCTGCATGTTTTTCTCGTTTAGTGCTCTGAAAATATCATGCCAGCTCTTTCTGGCCTGCCAGGTCTCTGTGGATAAGTCAGCTGCCAATCTAATATTTTTACCATTGTATGTTACAGACTTCTTTTCCCGGGCTGCTTTCAGGATTTTCTCTTTGTCACTGAAACTTGTAAGTTTTTCTATTAGGTGATGTGGTGTGGGCCTATTGTTATTGATTTTGAGGGGCGTTCTCTGAACCTCCTGAATTTTGATGCTCGTTCCCTTTGCCATACTGGGGGAATTCTCCCCAATAATTCTCTCCAGCATACCTTCTGCTCCCCTCTCTCTTTCTTCTTCTTCTGGAATCCCAATTATTCTAATGTTGTTTCGTCTTATGGTGTCATTTATCTCTCGAATTCTCCCCTCGTGGTCCAGTAGCTGTTTGTCCCTCTTTTGCTCAGCTTCTTTATTCTCTGTCATTTGGTCTTCTATATCACTAATTCTTTCTTCTGCCTCATTTATCCTAGCAGTGAGAGCCTCCATTTTTGATTGCACCTCATTAATAGCTTTTTTGATTTCAACTTGGTTAGATTTTAGTTCTTTTATTTCTCCAGAAAGGGCTTTTATATCTCTCGAGAGGGTTTCTCTAATATCTTCCATGCCTTTTTCGAGCCCGGCTAGAACCTTGAGAATTGTTATTCTGAACTCTAGATCTGACATATTACCAATGTCTGTATTGATTAGGTCCCTAGCCTTCGGTACTGCCTCTTGTTCTTTTTTTTGTGTTGAATTTTTCCGTCTTGTCATTTTGTCCAGATAAGAGTATATGAAGGGTCAAGTAAAATATTAAAAGGGTGGCAACAACCCCAGGAAAATATGCTTTATCCAAATTAGAAGAAATCCAAAATCGTGAGGGGGGAAGAAAGGGGATAAAAAGAGCTTCAAAAAGGAAGAAAGAAAAAAAAACGGAAAGAAAAAAGAAAAAAAAAGAAAAGAAAAGAATTAAAAACAAAGAAAACACCTAATAAAAATGTAAAAAAGAAAAAATATATATATTAGATAAACTAGTAAAAAATCGTTAAAAAAGAAAAAGGTAACAGTTAAAAAAAAATTTTACCCGAAGGCGAAAAAAAAAAAAATGAAAAAGAAAAAAATTTAATTAACTGCAAGACTAAAAAAAATCACAGGAAAAAAGCCATGAGTTCCGTGCTTGGCTTTCTCCTCCTCTGGAATTCTGCTGCTCTCCTTGGTATTGAAACCGCACTCCTTGGTAGGTGAACTTGGTCTCGGCTGGATTTCTTGTTGATCTTCTCGGGGAGGGGCCTGTTGTAGTGATTCTCAAGTGTCTTTGCCCCAGGCGGAATTACACCGCCCTTACCCGGGGTGAGTAATCCTCTTGGGTTTGCTTTCAGGAGCTTTTGTTCCCTGAGCGCTTTCCGTAGAGTTCCAGAAGACGGGAATACAAATGGCGGCCTCCTGGTCTCCGGCCCGGAGGAGCAAGAGCCCAGGGCCGCACTCCTCAGTGTGCCTTCAGAGAACAGCGCCCAGTTACTCCCGTCTGCCTGACCTCTGGCCGCGCTCTGAGCTCACCGAGCCTGCGACTGGTTCAAGGTCACCCCAAGCTGCGAGCTTACTGTCGGCTCTATCTCTACAGCCGGCTTTCCCGTTCCAATACCCACAAGCTCTGCGACACTCAGACACCCCCGATCCTTCTGTGACCCTGCGGGACCTGAGGCCACGCTGACCCCGTGTGGGCTTTGCCCCGGTTTAGCCTCTGGAGCGATGTCCCTCAGCGGAACAGACTTTTAAAGTCCTGATTTTGTGCGTGGTTGCTCCGCCGCTTGCTGGGAACCGGCCCCTCCCCCCGGGGTCTATCTTCCCGTCGCTTTGGATTCACTTCTCCGCCGGTCCTACCTTTCAGAAAGTGGTTGTTTTTCTGTTTCCAGAATTGCTGTTCTTCTTCTCTTCGATCTGCCCATGGATTTTCAGGTGTTTGCAATCTTTAGATAAGCTATCTAGCTGATCTCCGGCTAGCTGAAGTAGTCTCAGTCTGCTACTTCTCCGCCATCTTGACTCCTCCCCCTGATATAGCACACATTCTTGATAAAAATCCTCAACAAGGTAAGGATGGAGGGAACATATCTCAACATCATGAAGACCACATATGGAAGATCACAGCTAATACAATCCTTAAAGGGGAAAAACTGAGAGCTTTTCCTCTATAGTCAGCAACAACACAGGGATGTCCACCCTTACCACCATTATTTAACACAGTACTGTAAGTCTTAGCCAAAGCAGTAAGACATCTTAATCAGCATGGCTCAGCTGATTAAGTGTCTCTCTTTGGCTCAGGTCATGATCCCAGGGTTCTGGGGATGGAGCCCCACATCAGGCTCCCTTCTCAGCAGGGAGCTTACTTCTCCCTCTCTCCCTCTGCCACCCCCTACCCCGCTTGTGCTCTCACTCTTTCTCCCTCTCTCTCTCTCAAATAAATCAATAAAAATAAAACCTTTAGAAACATTTTAATCTTAATGTGTGACAAGAAATCTCATATGTCTTATCCATGAAAGTTCTTTTTGCTTTCCCCCCAAAAGGTATTTGTTAAGGGTAGGTTTTAGAGTTGCAAGATATTTTAAGTTGTTTCATTAACTTAAAAATTCAAATTATAGCTCTAGGAATTTCACAGCAAATTATCAATGCAACCTGAAGCCTCTCACTTTATGTGCAAAATATTCACGTAAAACCTCTGAACATTTTTAAATACATTATTTCCGTAATGGTGCACTTACAAAAATTAAAATATATTTCAAAGAATTTTTTCAAAATATATTCTTCATATATTAAATTATAGAAATATAAATTCTCTACCTCTCTGTCTTACTCATGTATCATAGTACTTGAGTATTAGTTTTCAAAACTCTTAACTCAGTGATTTAGTATCAAGACATACAAACATGTCCTTGTGCCCAGGAAAGAAGAAGGGCCTTCCTAGGATTTTTCCAATATACTGCTTTTAAGCATCACAATAGATTCCATCACATTGACAGGTCTCTTCTACCTTGAGTGGAAGAGAGAGAACTAAGTGAGATGGAGGCTGGGGGTGGGGAAACAAGCAGGGCACATATTCCTTTACGTGGTCACTGGAATGAATCATTCAGATAGTGTCAGAATCAACTTCACTCTCCAAAAACTAATGTTCAGAACTGGATGCTATGCAAGTTGTTTAACATTGATTATAATTCCTTTGTGGACTCTGATGATGTCTGGAATAGTAACTTAAACCCTTTTGTTTCTCTGATTCTCAAGTTTATTTCATTCATGATATGGCATTTGAGTAATTCAAGACAATCTTTTTTTTTTTTTTTAAGATTTATTTATTTATTTGAGAGACAGAGCACCCAAGCAGGGCGAGGAGCAGAGGAAGAGGATTTCTAGCAGGCTCCAATTACCTTCTGAGCATAGAGCCTGATGGCAGGGTTTAATCTCACCACCCTACACTTAAAGAGATGAACAATTATCCAATGCAGCATATGATAAAGTAAATGTATAAACTCCAAGTGCTAGAGATATTGTGGAAATTTGAGAAGTTTGAGAACTGATCACTAGAGCATGCAAGGGAAGCAAGTCCTTAACTAGGTCTTGACAGACAGGAAGAATTCTGATGAGTGAAAAAACAAAACAATTAAAAAAACAAAACAAAACTACAGAACATTGTGGAAAAATGCTGAGCAGAAATAAATATATGTGGCCTTGAATAGGGAAAATGAGAAAAGCAATTTGGTTAGAATTAAGGGACTTAGGGAAAATATAGTGTGAAATATATTAGGAAATGTGTAATGTAGTAGATTGTAATGGCTTATCACCTTAACGTTTTTTTTTAATTTTATGCTATATGCAATAAAGACAGCTATTCTCCAGGGGTAAGAAAGATAAAACACTAAGAGGACTTATTGCAATAATTATGGGTACATAGTAATAAAAACTGGAACTGATTCTGGCATCAAAAGTTAGTGATAAAAACTTCTTAAAAAAAAAAAAAGTAGAAATCATGGGAGGTCTCATTCCAACCTACTATTTATTCCTTTTAGATGATTCATTTAGGTAAATGCATCTAAAAATACTATAAACATTGCAGTACACTATAAATACTGCAGGTTGTTCTATGCACTGAGTATATAATGACAGACAGAGGGGGGATGGCTTCTGCCCTTAAAGAATCCAGAAGAACAGGCAGATTGAAAACAAGCAAATAGATAGATGTTCAAATCATTTGCCCCTGCTATAGAGAAAATTCCTGATTGACCCCCAGAAGAGATCTGAACCTTCTTGACATTAAAACACTGAACATATTTTGTTAACACATTTATCTCAAGGGTTTTTTTATTTATATTTCTGCCCGTCCAGCAAATGTGACTCCTTTATATAGAGAGATCTTACCACGGTGAATACAACAGAACTTAACACCATGTTTAATATTTTGATATGCATGAGTGGATGTGGGTATATGTACACATACTTACTTATATATATTGATATTCTTTTACTTTCATTGCTATCCTTATTCCCTTGAATAACGAAGTAGAAGTCAAAGTAATCAAGGATTACTTCTCAATTGTCCAATAAAGTTTCAAGTGTTCATGGGCATATAAATGGGTCTTTAAGTATCCTATTCAAGAAAGGACTTCCTATGGTATTCAAAGGTTCTTCATAGTTCAGTTAGCCATTCATTTACAGATTGTACTATGCCTACAGTTATTTTTTTCTCCTATAACATGGCATACAAACAGAAAACACATTTCCAAAGATACCTCTTTTTCATATTTTCAACACAGTATGAACATAAAACAGTATCAGTCAACTTTCAGCTTCCATACTAATAGTATCTTTTTCTGGTCAGCATTCCTGCATCTCGATTTTACTCACAGGTCCTGTAACACTGTCCCCACTTCCATTTAATTTTTTAAATTCACCTCAATAAATTTTACCTAATGATGATTTTTCTTATATAACCAAGAAAACATGAGTAACTTGGCATTATCTCTATTAGCACTCCTTTCTACTTACTGAATTAACTAAATTCAAAACCACTTTCTCTTATCCTTTGGAGTATAAATTGTACAACTGTCAGACTCAAATGCTTCTTCTTGACTCTTTTTCCCTGCATTTTTTAATAACGAAATACTGTACTTTATTTTTTAAAACCAAAGAAACTGTTGCTGCAAAAGTAATACCACTGAGTGGTTCAGAAGTTCCAGCTGAGTAGCAGTCTGGCTTGCTCTCGTGTTTTTTTCTTCTCCAGCTTCATACTGTCCATGGCTCAGGGGAACCCACAATCACCATGAGGATACACAAGGAGTTATAGGCACTGAGAAGAAATTCTGAGAAGGCCACCACGGTGTCTTCCTTCTCAGTGCAGGGAGCTGTGAATGGATTCTCCTGAGCCATAGGTTTGTCCTGGAATTGTACAGCCAAACTTCAGGGAATTTCTAAAATCCTGTGAAGTGCTCGAGAGGAACTTTCCCCTTTTCAAAAATTGCCTTCTCTCCATCTCTACTTGGAGGCACAACCCTGGACTCCCTTTTCATTGAGATCTGGAAAAAACCTGCACACCAGCTCAGAACGACTGCAAGCAAGGCGCACAGTTCCCTGAAATTCTTGGGCAGAGTGCTCTGTTGGTCCTTCCATGTCTTAGCTTCTTATGGTTACTGGCAATCCTTGACATCCCTTGGCTCATAGCTGCAGACCTACAATTTCTACCACTTCTTTCACATGGGCATCTTCCCTCAGTGTATGTGGGTGTCACTGCAGGTGCAAATCCCTCCTCATAAGAACACCAGTCACTAGGGGCACTAGTGGCTCAGTCAGTTAGGCGCCTGCCTTTAGCCTGAGTCATGATCCCAGGGTCCTGGGATTGAGCCCCAGACGGGGCTCCCTGCTCTTTGGGGAACCTGCTTCTCCCTCTCTCTCTGTCTGCTGCCCTCCCTGCTTATACATCCTCTATCTCTAAATAAATAAATAAATAAAATCTTAAGGGGGGGGATGATACCAGCCACTAGATTCAAAGCCCACAACCATATTACTTAAGTTAACAATATTTATAAAGGCTTTGAATTTTGTCACTGTCATTTAAGTGTAAAACGTTTGTTGCCTCAGTGTCCTTCCACTGCCCACTTCTCTCTGACTCTCCCTAATTTTTCTGAGTCTGCTGCACACTCAACAGATTAAACATTTGCACCAAGAGGTAAGCCTCATGATGATATCTCCATTTTGCTCCAAGATAGCCCCTTCCTGTTGACCAACAACCAAACTATACTTTAATTTAAAGTGTGACCACATGCTACAATGCCATTCTGTCCTGACACCCAATGACAGCTGCTCCCTACCAGCTTTTTAACTTTCTCATGTGCACTCTCTCTGTGTGTGTTTGTGTGTATTTAGCTTGGGATACTACAAGCTTTGAGGTTTAGGGTACCCTGCATTTGGTCCTCTGGGAATGCAGTACCTCCCTCATCCAGGACATGTGAGTATAAAACATCTTTTTTACTTTATATATCTCTCTGTGCTGCTCCTAGGTGTCTATACCAGGCTCGATTAAAAAAAAAAAATACACACACACATATATATGTGTATATATATATCACATATATGTATATAAAATATATATAAATATATTTATATATATATATTTAAGTAACATAATCATTCCTTACAAAATAGTCATCATCAGATAATTGTCAGACTTCCTATAGATTATGTTTATAATAAAAGCAGAGAGTAAATCAGAACTTATTAGATACAAGTTATTATTGACAATGTAGAACAACATATCTGAAGAATGCTTTTCAGAGATCTAACATAAAATTTGAAGCAGAAAGAACTTGGATTTGAAGATCAGAATTCTACAAATACAGACACATAACCCAAATAAGTTTCAAAAAATATCAAAAAACATAAAGGAGAAGATACAGAAAATAAGCAAGAAAATCTAGAAACCCGATAATGCTTAGTAATAAAAACAAATCTGATATAAAAGTTTCATGACTTCTTTAAAGGCATGCAGAAGCAGAGTGTTTTAAAACATCTTGCCACTTAATAAGAAATAATAATGTAGGTAATTTAGTGTGGCAGCAAAATTAGTACAATACAAAGGGGTCTAATTAGAGGAAATAAATAAATAATTGACTTAAATGTCAATATTTTATGACATCATTAACATAGTCTGCTTAAATTGAAAAATGTAGAGGCCCACATTTTATTTACATGAATATGTCAACACTGTGAAAGACTTTCTTTCAGGAAAATAACAAATTCTCCCCTATCAATTAAATATTTGCACAATTCCACCGTTTGCTAGGAGTACTTAATAAAACATCAAGTCAATCAACATTACTTTCATTCTTGAAACTGTAAAAGAAAACTGTGCTCCTTTAATTACACTTAGCAAAAAGTTATTTCAAAAGTATAATTTAGGGGCACCTGGGTGGCTCAGTCAGTTAAGCATCTGCCTTTGCATCAGGTCATGAGGGTCCTGGACTAAGCCCCTCAGTCTCTCCTCTCTCTGTCATTCCCCCTGCTTGTACTCTTTCTCTATCAAAAAATAAAATTTTAAAAATGAATAAAATAATTAAAAATCCATACATACAGTTTTGTTTGCAAGGGCATCCTTAACAAGGTAACATGGCGCAAACATCAGAAATTAATTGTTTCAAAGTTCTGAAAGGTAAAAATCAGTGATAAAAAAGGTTTATCTCTTCTAAGAATGGTGAACAAGCTATTTTTTTTTTTTTTTTTTAACCTCACTCTTTTTCAGGTAACTAGCTGGTCATTTTTTGCTTTCCTTAGCTTGCAGATGCAACACCCCTATCTCTGCCTTTAGCTTCACATAGCATTCTCACTATGTATGTTGTCTTCCAACTTTCCATTTATAACAGATTTGTTTAATTATATGCATCCTAATGCCCTCATTTTAACTTGTTTACATATGCAAAGACCATGCCTCCAACTAACATCTAATTCAGAGGTACAAAAGAGAGTGGTTAGGATTTCAACATATGAATTTGGGCTGGGCATAATTCAATCCATAACAAATACATTGTGTTAAATTTAATTTAATCAAATTGGCTTTAGATCTTTCACGAATTATTCTTCATATGGCACTTTCCCTGCTATATTCTCACTAAATATTCTATCAGTAACATTCCTTTAAAAATATTATTGCTTAAAATGCTGGAACACTGAAAAGAAATAAAATAAAATAAAATAAAATGGAAAAAAATATTATTGCTTGAATAATGTATCAATCAGGGTTCAACCACAGAAGCAGAGCCAGGAGATTTTATCAATAAATGTATATCTAGATACCTATGTATGTGTGTGTGTGTGTGTGTGTGTGTCTGTGTGTGTATCATTTACATATCTTTTATAGGAACTGCTTAATGAAACTTGAGATATTGTTCAGCAGAGTCTGTAGGCTACTGTCTTTTGTCTGATAATGTTGCCTGAGGTCCACAGCCATGTAGTTAGAAAGAGGAGATCATAGCAAGCTGCAGCCCTAAGTATAAGCTGTGTGAGGGTAGACAGAAACCTATGTCTGTACTTAAATGCCTGTGACCTTTATAAGAATAGTGTCTTGTAGAAGCAAGGGAATTTCCTAATGAATCTAAACCCACATACCCAACCCAGGAGTCAGGAAGTTGAACAGGACCCAGAGGAAGATAGAGTAACTACAAGCCATACTGAGACTATGTCAGGGATAACTGACTAACCATATACTATTTTTTTGTATAACAGAAGAACTTGAACCAATTTTAATTTGGCAAACTTTCAATGCTCTGGACTACCTGCATTTTACTTAAAATCCTGCCCTTAGAAATTACTCTATTTAATATTTCCAGAGCTCTAGTTGTCTTGGTCATTGTGTGATGTATCAGAGGCCACAGTGGTACTGTGGGTTATTTTGTCACCAACTTATCCAGAAAAATTGGTCTGTTTCCAGCTGCAGCTCTGTACCCTGAACCTGTGGACACCACCTGTATAGATGAAATTGTATCTTAGGAAATTAGTGTTACCTTTTATCATCTTTTAATTTTGTTATTACCATAATAAATTTCTTTTTTTTTAAAGATTTTATTTATTTATTTGACAGATCACAAGTAGGCAGAGAGGCAGGAAGAGAGAGAGAGGAGGAAGCGGGCTCCCTGCTCAGCAGAGAGCCCAATGTGGGGCTCGATCCCAGGACCCTGGGATCATGACCTGAGCCGAAGGCAGAGGCTTTAACCCACTGAGCCACCCAGGTGCCCCACCATAATAAATTTCTTATAACAGATTTAATTATAATTTTTTATAATTCTGGTTAATTTACTGTATTATCAAGTATTTTACATATATCCTGATTTTACCCTGATTTGGATTTTGAAGCAACTTAAGAATTAAGATAAAAAGTTTAATTCCTAAAAAGATATTTGTGACCCCAGGTATGTTTCATACCAAGCAGCTGATCAGCAACAAAGTATGTGTGTGCTATAAAATGGGTGCTTCTCTTCTACCTTCCAAAATTCTGTGAGAATCTCCTTTGTGTCCCATTCTCACCAGAAACATGAAAAAAAGAAATGTAATAATTCATCCTTGCTAAACTGACATAGTAACAAAACCATCATACAGAATATTCTTTTGTATGTTAAGCTTTCCTTAGAGTTTGATTTTCAGTTTTTTAAAAATTTTCTACTCTAAATAATACTAATACAAGTTTAGTGATGTACAATTATTTCTAAGAATTCCTTAGAACTGCTTACAAAAAGTAGAATTGTAGAATCAATTAATCTGCATAGTTTTTTAAAAAAGTCTTTACATGTATTTTCAATATAACAGCTCCCATTTTCAAAAACTATGAAGTATTTCAATATTTATATTTGCATAGGTGAAAATAAGGTTTTAATTTCAATTTTATTTTTATAAATATTTAACAACAGTTTTTCAAATATTTACTGGCATTTTGTATCAGTTCTATGATTTAGTTTTTCTTATTGGTTCAATAAGCTTATTGTTGAAAGTATCAATAAATTCCCAACATGTTTTTAAAATGTTTTAATTCATATTTTAATATTTTAACTAAACTGACAAGGGAAAAAAAAGAGAAGATCCATTTTACCAAACTCAGGAATGAAATCTGGAGCATTGTAATTCACTCCTCAGACATAGAAAGTATAATAAGGGAATAATAAAAACAAATTTATGCTCATGAATTGAACAACTGAGATGAAATGAAAAAATTCTCTGAGATACATATTATCAAAATATATTAAAAAAGAAATATGGTTTGTAAATAGTCCTCCTTATTTAAAAAAATAGATTAGTAGTTTCAAATCACTGGTGACTTCCACTAAGCATTTATAAGGATGAAATAACTATAATCTATTCAAAAAAATAGGAAGAGAAAAACTTCCAACTTAGTTTAACTATCCTGAAATAAGACAAAGATAACACAAGAAAATAAAACTAATATCCAACAGAAACAAGGATGCAAAAATCCTCAAAAAATGTATCAATAGTTTGAACCCTACAATACATAATAATACATCACAATCATGTATAATCTATCTCACAAATGCAAAGGTGGTCCAACACTCAAAAATCAATGTATATCATGTCACATGTTAAAGAAAGAAACATTATATTAATAAATGAAGAATATATATTTGATAATATAATATTCTTTGATGTTAAAAACACCATGTAAGAAGTAGAAAGAAACCAATTCAATTTAATAAAAAAAAATAGCTACATGGGGAGCCTGGGTGGCTCAGTGGGTCAAAGCCTCTACCTTCAGCTCAGGTCATGATCCCAGGGTCCTGGGATTGAGCCCCGCATCGGGCTCTCTGCTCAGCGGGGAGCCTGCTTCCCTTCCTCCTCTCTCTGCCTGCCTCTCTGCCCACTTGCAATCTCTTGTCTGTCAAATAAATAAATAAAATCTTAAAAAAATAAAAATAAATAAATATATAAAATAGTTACAAATGATCTGTACCAAACACCATACACAATATTAATAAATAATTTTCCTCTACTAGGCAAAGATGTTAACTCTCACCAGCCTTATTTATTGTCATATTGAAAGTTATAGCATTTACAATAAGTCAAGAAGAATAATTCAATAGTGTTCACATTTTAAAGGAATAAATAAAATGCCTATTCACAGACAACATGATTGTCAATATAGAAAATCCCAAGGCACCTATTAAAACAAACTCTCTCAGAATTAGTAAAGTAATTGAACAATGTCACAAGACATAAGATCAATTTAGAAAAATCTATCATACTTTTGTTCATTAGCAGTGAAGACTGAAAACTAAAAGTATTATCATTTACCTGAGTTTCCCTCCAAAAGAAAAGTTTTAAATCAAATAAAATATGTGGAAAATATGTACACTGAAATCTGCAAATTACTGTTATAATACCTAATCAAAGAGGAAAAAATATAAGGACATATCATGTTAATGAATTAGAAAGACTCATTATAGTTAAGATGTCAAATATTCCAAATCGATCTATAGACGATGTAATTCTAATCAAAATCACAGTGTGATTCTTTGTAGAAATACATGCTAATCCTAAAATGTATATGGGTAAGCAAATATAAGTAGATTATCCATAAAAGTTGTATGAAAGAACATAGTTGGTGTACTCAAAGTGTTATAGGTGGAATACTGTTTCCCTCACCTTCTAAAAAAAAAAAAAAAAGACAAAAATTCTGAAATCATAACCCCCTCAGTACCTCAGAATATGACCATATCTGGAAATGCAGTCTTTACAAAAGTAACCAAGTTAAAATGAGGTCATTAGGTTGGTCCCAAGACAGTATGACTGGTGTCCTTATATAAAGAAGAAATATGGATATAAAGAAATACATAAAAGGAAGGTGATATGAAGAGGCACCAGGAGATGGCCATCTACAAGGCAAGGACAGAGACCTGTAACAGAACCTATCCTCACAGCCCTCATAAGGAAACAGCCCTCATAAGGAAACAGCCCTGCTTTGATTTCAGATTTCTAGCCTCCAAAACTTGAGACAACAAATTTCTTTTGTTTTAGCTCTACAGTTTGTGGTACATAATTAAGACAGCTCTAGCAAATTACTGCACACAGTAACTGATTTTAAGAGTTTTTATAAAGTTGCATCACTCATGATAGTATAATATTATTAAAAAAAATGAAAAAAAATGAATTCAAAGGAAACAGAACAGAAAATACAGAAATAACCCACACAAATAGGCCTAACTAATTTTTGACAAAAAAGCAAGGGTAACCTAATGGAGAAAGGATGGTCTTCCATTAAATGGTGTTAGAAGAAAAGGACCAGTATATTTAAAAAGAAAATGAAGTTTAAGACAGAAATAATAATGATAATGAATTAGAAGAAGAAGAAGAAGAAAGAGGAAGTGGAGGAGGAGAAGGAGAAACAGCTTGACTAACACTTCACACTATATAAAGTAACTTATAATGTGTCATATACATAAATATAAAACACTTCGGGGAAAATTTTTGTGATCTTGGATAGGACATAGTGTTCTTAGAATTAATATCAAAAACATCTTGCATTAACTGAAAAATAGGATAAATTTAACTTCATCAAAATTGAAAGCATTTTCAGTAAAGAACAAAGTTAAGATATTTTAAAGACAACCCAGGGACTGGGGGAAAGAAAAAAAAAAAAGAAGAAAAAAAACTAACTTGCACACCACACAGCAAAGAACCTGTTTTCAGAATGGATAAAGAATTATCAAAACTCAACAGTAAGTAAACAAGCAATCCTACAAAAATTTGCAAATGATGGAACTAGACACTTCACCAAAGAAAATATGTGTATTACAGATATGCGCATGAAAAGATGCTAAACAGGGACGCCTGCAGTGGCTTGGTGGGTTAAAGCCTCTGCCTTTGGCCCCAGTCATGATCCCAGGGTCCTGGGATCAAGCCCCGAATCGGGCTCTCTACTTGGCGGGGAGCCTGCTTCCTCCTCTCTCTCTGCCTGCGTCTCTACCTACTTGTGAACTCTGTCAAATAAATAAATAACATCTTAAAAAAAAAAAAAAAAAGAAGCTAAGCAAAATTTGTCATTAGGTAAATAAAAATCAAAACCATGGTGAGAGACCAGTAAACACCTATTAAAATAAGTAAAATAAAAAATACTGAGAAAACCAACTGTGGGCTAGCCCATGAAGTGATGAGATCACACAGATTTTGCTGTAGAGGGTGCAAATTGTACAGCCACATTGGAAAACTGAAACATACACTTACTTTTTGTCCCAACGATCATGCTTCTAAGTGATTATACCACACAAATAAAAACTCAGATTCAAATAAAAGCTTGTATACAAATGTATAATTTGCCATTAATTGTACTTTCCCTGAAAACAACCCAGTGACTAACTGGATAAACTGTGATATGTTCACACAATGGAATACTGCTCAGCAATAAAGCGAAACAACCTAATGTTTTATGCAACAACTGACAGATGACAAATAAATTATGCCAAGTAAAAGAACTAAGTCTCAAAAGATTGATTAACTGCCTGATACTGTATATGTGACATTCTGGAAAAGTCAAAAATAGGGAAACTATGAACAGACTAGTTCCATGGATTAAGAGTGGAAAAAAGATTTGACTATAAAGGAAAAACATGACAGAATTCTTTGGAGTGCTGGAATTATTCTGTATCCTGCTTTTGTAGTGTTTATTATAATATAATTACATGTACAAACTCATAGACCTACATACCAAAAACAAGAACTTATTTTAAGAAAATTGAAAATTTTAGTATTTTACTAATGAAAAAAATAATAGAAGTCAAAAACATTTGAAATGTTCAAAATTAATCTTAATAAATACGTAACATTAAATAATTTTTGACATTGTAGTCAATGTTTCTTTGTGCTGTTTGTAGGCTAGAATGTGTTTCAAATTAGGAAATCTCACAAACTTCCTGTGGATAACTATACATTCTTTAAAATTTTTTTTGCAGCATCACTGTATTTAACATGACAAAAGAAATTACCTGTTGCCTGTTTCTCAGGAATACAGGATTGATACATAGTGTACTTTTATTATTTTCCTGCAAAGGGGCTCCACAATCTATTTAAGTGATTAAGAAAGTACTTATTAAAGTTAAATAAGAATTACTACAAAAGCACAAGCACCAATGAAACAGTCATTCCTAATGTACCTGTTGTGAGGTCAAATAATGTCACTTCATTTTACAGTAACTACAGTCTAACACCAAACTAACAGATAAATTATATTTATTTCCTCAGAATATGATGCTTTGGCTGAACTATCAAATCATTTTAATATAGAGTTAAGCCCAGGAGAGCCATTTTTACACTGCTAAATCTAAAAATTAGGAAACTATCATCATGTATTTATTTTTGCCTTGATTAGTTTGCATATTGAAGTAAATAATACCAGATTGTTGAGCAAAAAGAAAATGTATTATGTTGTTCATCTTTTAAATACTAATGAATGTCAACTTGTGTTCTAATGATCCCTCTAAGGGAAACCTATTGATCAAGAAAAGGCTGGCTAAAAGAAAAAAGAATCCCAAGGCAACAATTCTATGCTACTCATAAAGCAAATTATAATCAAACAGATGATAGTTTGTTCCTTTTACAGAACACAGTTTTAATATATTGACCTTCATAACAATGGATTTATTTTTAAGAAAGTTCTGTTTATAGTGCTGTTTAATTTGGGGGACGGCACATAGTAAGAAATAACAAGTTTGGGGCAAATGTCTATACAATGACATACTACTAACTTAATGGGGCTAATTTTTGACGGCATTTCAATGTTTGTTACATTGTTCTAAAAATGAATAGAGTTAGCTGCTATATGAATGAAAAATTATAAAACTCAAGATCTAGGAAGAGACTATATGTTTTTATTCAACTCATTTAAAAAAATTCTTGATAACTTACAATAAGCCAGATACTGACCAAGGAGGTTGGCATATATCAGAAAACAAAAGCAATATAAACATCTACTACCATCTTACATTCTAGCACAGGTCAATAGACAATTAAAAATTAACCTAATAACTAAGAATATATTCTAAATACTAAGAAATAATACGAGCTAACAGGGAAAAAAAGGAAATTACAACAAAGTAAGGGAACTGAGTGGAATAAGTTTATTCTCTCTAAAAAGAGAAGTCATGATCAATATCATTAGCAAGGTATCAGCAAATATGTGAAGAATGTGATAAAGATGTAGGGAAAATAAACTTGGATTTTATTTAAAAATATTGATAAACTAATTCCTAAGCCACAAATTCCTTTATAAATCTGGGGCCCCAAACAGTGATTTGACACATGGAAGAAAGTAAATAAATAAATAAATAAATAAATAAAAAATTGAAACAAACAGAAATTGAATCCTAGTAAATTGTTAAGACAAACTAATATTTTTTCAGAAACCACAAATTAGAGATGAAACTCACTTATAAATTTTAAGAGTCTCATTCCTATGAGTCTTTCCATATGTAAGAAAGTGTCCTAGGGAATCACACTGTAAATGTTCTTAGTTACCAAAGTTGTGAAACATTCAAGGAAAATCACACCAAGTCCTATGAGGTGGAACTATATTGACCAGGGTGTTGGTAAAGTGTTAATGAAATTCCTCTCTGATATTCCTTCTTCTGACAACAAATCTCAACAAGAAAAAGCCCAGGGAACATATAAGGGAATGAGATGCAGAGTAACTGTTGGGACAAAAGGAAGGAGGGGATAAACAAAGTGATAAATAGATTTTTTCCAAACAGCATCCTGTATTCATTCATAAGACAGAAGCATCTAGAACAACATCATTCTACACAGCATTCTATTTTAGACAGCATAAGAATTTTGTCAAAAAAAAAGAAACAATAACAACTAAATCAATATCACCAGTTCCTTGATCATTACTCAAAGCCCCAGATCACTACACAATCATTCAGATTTTCAGTTAATATATGAAGGAAGAATTTACAGAATCCAGGTAGAAATTGAAATTATGAAAGAATACATATTTTATTTATGTATTTATTTATTTGAGATAGTCTATGAGTTGGGGGTAGGGGACAGAAGGAGAGAGAGAGAGGGAATATTAAGCTGAGCATGGCACCCAATGCAGGGCTTAATCTCATGACCTTGAGATCATGACTTGAGCCAAAATCAAAAGTGAGACACTTAAGTGACTGAGCCATTGAGCTCTGACAGAATACATATGTTGGTAGGGGACAAACAGAAGAAGCCCATTTATTTAAGGATAAATATTACCCAATAAACATGCTAAAAATATAATGAAGTATAGATAATAAAAGAATAACTAATAATAAAAAACATATAACACTCAGGTGTTAGATAAGAAGAAAATATTTAAGGAAAATCATTTAAATTATTCTATGATTCAATCTGTAATTCCGGATATTCCTCTGATCTCTCTCACCCTTCTTATTCTCCTTCTTTTGTGAAGGCATCAACAATGCTTGAAGTATGTAGGTTATCAGAAAGTGCCTTTCCCTTCTACATATATCCTCTGAAATATGCTTCCAGGCTTGTGTGTCCTTTCTTTGCTTCTGGAACCCACTGGGGAAGAGTATTGGGTAGATTTTCCTCGACACTGACACACTATCCCTTCTGTTTCCAAAGCATTAACACAGCAGGTAAGTTAAGCACATACAAATTTCTTTCTTGAATTGTTTATTATTTGCAGGTAATCAAGGTGGGAAATTACAAAATAAAGAATCTAACTTTGGACTTCTCAGCCAATTTAAATTTGCATTTAATTTCATGGTACAGGGACTTAAAACTTGTAGGTTCCTCTAACCCTACGCTTCTCTAATCATTTATAGAGACAGATTCAGATATAGATATAGATATAGATATAGATATAGATATAGATAGATAGATAGGTATAGATATGCACACACACATATATGGCATATGTTACCACGTAAGTAAGTGAAGTTGTCTTTTGTGCAAAATCATAAATCTATATAATTTTCTGCATGTGGTAGTTTGAGCCTAAATAAGACCTAAATCAATCCTACTGAAAGAAAAACTCAGTTCAAATACTAAAAAGGAACTGAGCATTTTCTCTTTCACATTTCCTTTTAGGTTTTCCCTTAAATTAAATAGTAGGACTGCTGTTTTCTTTTCTTTTTGACATACGTAATGAGAACATAACTCAAGATACATATAATTAAGTTGTTGTTCCAAAAGAGTACAATTATAAAGCATATGAAGTAAAAACAACTCTATCAGGAAGGATGTGGAATTGCTCTTGGAAACATGAATTATGTTAAAAAGATTCTGCCAATTATCTGATAAACCCATGCAAATACGGGCTTCACAATGAGCCACACTTACTTTATTTACTTTTCATAAGTGCCGATGCATGTGTGCCTATATAATTTTAAATGTTTACAATAATTTCTTAAAATTTATAAAACAACTATCTGTGTAAGCATTTTTGAATTAAGAAATTTAAAGGCCACTTGTAGACTCATAAAGCTCATAAACCTTATTTTTGTGATAAATCCTTCTGATTTATAGTACCTTAACTATATCTTTAAATGTCAATGTGCTGTTATTATTGTACATATGACATATTATTATATGTAATGTATAGCTTTATCAAATGCCTTTAGTGTCACTCATTAGAGTAAGTGGAATCACTTCACCAGAGTAAGGGCAGTGAAAGAAGGAGAGGTACTCTGTGTTATCCTCAGGCACAAAATATAATGGGGAGCCAAACCCTCAGTAATAAGGTAAAGAGTTTAATATATTTGAAAAATAAATGAATTTAATGCAAGAAAAGTTAATGATTTAAAAATATCAAAATTCTAGGGACACTTGGGTGGCTCAGTCAGTTAAGCATCTGCCTTTGGCTTGGATCACGATTTCAGAGTCCTGGGATCATACCCCACACTGGCCTGCCTGCTCAGTGGGGAGTCTGCTTTCTTCATCTCCCTCTGCCCCTTCCCTGCTCTCCCCACCCCCATGATCTCTCTTGCTCTCTCCCTCTCAAATAAAATTTTTTTAAAAATCTTTAAAAAACTATCAAAAGTCTAAATAAACACAAATAATACCTTCAGTTGTACAGCTTTTTCTCAATAGCTCCACCTTCATCTTGGCCCTAGGTAGGACACATTTTTCTTCCTCACTGACACTGGGATTGTCTATGACATCTGCTCTGTTAAGTGGGATGTTGGCATATGTGAAGTAAAGAGAGTATTTCAGTATGACTGTGTAATTTGGCTTGACTTCTTGCACTGGATGAGAGAAACATGCTCTGGAGAACTGGTGGTCTACAGAACAAATGGATAAAGATGACCCACTGCTTGGGATCAACATCACTCAAGCTGGGCCAAAATCAATTAAACCCTAATGGAATGTGAACTGACCTTAAGACAGCTGAATATGAATCACACAAAAATAACCTAGTTGTAAAGGCACATGAAAGTTGTACTTTATTGAACTTTCTTATCATTTAATAGTTGCAATATATACGTGCATTTGTATTACAATGCATTAATGGAGACAGGATTTACACCATGAGAAGACAGATTAAGAATGGAGTAGAAGGGGGCACCTGGGTGGCTCAGTGGGTTAAGCCTCTGCCTTCAGCTCAGGTCATGATTTCAGGGTCCTGGGATGGAGCCCTGAATCAGGCTCTCTGCCAGAAGGGAGCCTGCTTCCCCCTCTCTGTCTACTTGTGATCTCTGTCAAATAAATAAATAGAATCTTTAAAAAAAGAAAAAGAATGGAGTAGGAGTAATACACTGAAAAATAAACAACCATACAAAGAGAGAAAATCAAAGTGAAAGAACAAGTCATCATAAGGTCTTGCAATTCTCAGCTGTCAACAGCATTTAAACAAGCAGAAAACGTCAAAACATTTGGTTTAATGAAAGATTTAATAGAATCACTTGAATATAAAAAGAAATATATGATCACAAGTGTGTATCTTCACAATTACTCAAAAAGCACATTTGTGTACCTGCCATCCAAGTCAAGACACAGAACATTATCAGTAGCTCAAAAGCTACTCTTCTTCTCAATCGTTAATATCTACTTCTTCACATAAAGTTCATAATACCACTTTCTATCATAATTTAGTAGTTTTGATCATTTGTGAACTTTATATCAGAGGACCAATACAGAGATCTTTTTTTTAATCCAACATTCACCCACATTTTTGGTTTTAGCATTATCTTGTACATATTTATTATTATTGTACATGTTATTAATACTCTGTACTGCTACATAAGTTTATTCATTCATTTGTTACTGATAGACTTTTAGAATTTTTTCTATTCTGGTGCTATTCTCAACATTGGCATTAATACTGTTGAGCATGTCTTCTGTTCACACAAGCATACATTTCTATGGATATGGATATCAACATAGGACAGAATGTGGTAGTGCATAAGGTATTTGTTTAAGCAACTGGAGTAGATATTGCCAAAACCACACTCAACAGTGTTGGATATGATCAACTAGAACATGAAAACATATGTATTAACAAATGCTTCCAACTTAATATGTACCAACATTTTAATTCCTAATTTCCTCTGACCCTATAATTTTAAATTGGGAATATTTTTGTAAGGAAATAAGACAACTCTGCATAAAATAAATATGTGAATATATTTACATATCTATAATCCGCATATATAAATATGTTCAGGATATATTATGATAATAGACTATTAGGACAATTAAATAAACTATTAAATTTTATTATTCAATAATGAATTACTAAATTATTAAAGATTAATTAAATAATTCTGGCTGCATGTGGAAGAAAAATGTCAAAAGTTTATTATCAATGAAAATGTTATAATTATAAAATAAAGGAAATTTTTAATTTTTTAAAGATTTTATTTATTTATTTGACAGAGAAAGACACAGTGAGAGAGGGAACACAAGCAGGTGGAGCAGGAGAGGGAAAAGCAGGCTTTCCACAGAAGGGAGCCCAAAGTGGGGCTCAATGTGGGCTCAATCCCAGGACCCTGGGATTATGACCTGAGCCAGAGGCAAGGCAGAGGCTTAACGACTGAGCCACACACCAAAAATGGGAATTTTTAAAGAAAACATACTAAGTGGGGTGCCTGGGTGGCTCAGTGGGTTAAGCCGCTGCCTTCAGCTCAGGTCATGATCTCAGGGTTCTGGGATCGAGTCCAGCTCTCTGCTCAGCAGGGAGCCTGCTTCCTCCTCTCCTCTCTCTGCCTGCCTCTCTGCCTACTTGTGATCTCTCTCTGTCAAATAAATAAATAAAAAATCTTAAAAAAAAAATCAAACATACTAAGTGGCTTACTTTTGGTAAGTGCATGTATCACACATTTTCTGATAGTAAAATATTTGGGTAGATATACCTCTGATTTTTAAGAATCTTGAAAAAAGAAAGTGGGAGATATAGAATAATTGTTTTAATTCTACATTCTGTGCCATTTTATAATACTATATTTCAGTTATTTTTTTTTAAGATTTTATTTATTTATTTGACAGACAGAGATCACAAGTAGGCAGAGAGGCAGGCAGAGAGAGAGGAGGAAGCAGGCTCCCTGCTAAGCAGAAAACCTGATGCGGGGCTCAATCCCAGGACCCTGGGATCATGACCTGAGCTGAAGGCAGAGGCTTTAACCCACTGAGCCACCCAGGAGCCCCTTCAGTTATATTATTACATATAACATTTAAAACAGCTTAAATGTAAAGACATAATGTTTCTCATTGTTTTTTAAATGGTTTTTTAAAAATCTTTAAAATACCCTCTAATTTTATTACATTTCTTTTATA
The DNA here is from genome assembly GCF_011764305.1 of Mustela putorius furo. Classification (NCBI taxonomy): domain Eukaryota; kingdom Metazoa; phylum Chordata; class Mammalia; order Carnivora; family Mustelidae; genus Mustela; species Mustela putorius. The sequence goes on from NW_025422117.1 coordinate 12,236,859, forward strand.
CATTTCTTTTACACATTTATTATATTTCCTATCCAATATGAGTTTTTTAGAGATAAGGGATTTGTTCTTTTATCTACAATCCCTGGCAAGTATAAGGAGACTGGGTGAGAGATGTTATATTTTAGATAAAAATTTTTATTGAATTATCACTGATTCGGATATCAGTGGATTAATTTAAGACTTTAGCATATATAATTTTAAACCAAGCATCCAGCTGTGCCTAATAAATATTTGTTTAGTGAAGAGAACTTTGGGCTGATTACTTAATATCACAAGCCTTCAAGATTATGACTATAAAAAGAGAAATAATAATAACTGCCTTATAAAGTTATGGTAAGGATTAAAGATAATCTATATAAATTTCCTGTAGCATTGCATATATTGAATTGTTAGAAATTCAATGAATATTGGCATACACTCAATAGCAATTATATTTTTCCTATTTCAATATAAATTACCCACTTAATCAAACAGAAATACAAATTAGATTAAGCTTACTTGGTCTCCCAATACTAGGTAACTAGATATTCTGGAAAAGACAACATATGGCATTTATTTAACTTTTGAGTTTTAGCTGATGTGATATATAGGTATGTATACATTAAGAATATGCCTCAGTTAAGAGCTGGAAGGCATGAGCAGAGAAACCAGATTTATAAAGATGTAAAGATAGTGGTTACTTGGTAGGGGTCTCCTTGAATTCTAGGTGATTAAGTATAAATTCTCGACCTGTACCCCTGGGGATAAAAATATATGTTTATAACAAATAAAAAATTAAAAAAAAATAAATTCTCACTTTTAACTGAAAATCAACTGGAAAAACCAGAGCAGAGGAATTAATGAACAAAAACTGAGAAACTGTATTAAAGATGGTTCCACTCATTTCACTGACTTCCTCCATGCATGTTTAAGAAATGATGGTTTGGATATGGGTGAAACTATTCTGAAGCATAGACAAAAGGTGAAATTTACAACCTTCCTTCTTACAAACCAGTATACAAATGATAAAGGTGCCTAACAAAAATAAGTAAAACTTACTGAAATAATTATATACATACATAGGTATTTTATAGATAAAACTATGTTTAAAAATTTACTGGCAAAATGAAGAGAATACCTGTTTAACTCAATTATAAAAGCATATGCATATATATTATATACATATGTATTTGCATAGATACAATGATTGAGAGACAAATTTTCAAAAACAAACCAGTATTTGCCAAAAAATAGCATTTGACAGAACAATATCATTCCTAAGTAAAAGAGAAGCTATATCAGAAGGTTGCTATGATATAAAACAAAAAATATACACTAGCATATTACAAGGTTTTATAAATCATAGCTATATTTCATGCTATTAATTTTCTTAATAGATATTTTACTTACATCTTGAAATACTGAAATGTGTATTATATTAAGTATATTTTTTTTCTAAAGCAATGCTCTTAAGTTTTCTAAGAAACCCTTATTGATTTTGTTAGGTTTTATTGCTTGACACTTTTTTTTTTCCTTTCTTGCAGATTCAAGTTACCCCTACCAACCTAACTGTAGGAATTCATCAGGACCCTCTATGGGTACTCATATTCTATCTACCAACTATAAAATAATGTAATTAAAAAGATATTGTTTAAAACTCTCAACTCCTAAATCCCATAAATTGCCTCTTTTTAAAATTCAAATTATGTACATCTGTCTTCAACTGCTTATATAAAAACTCCACATAGATACATCATTGTTATTTCAGACATATTTTGCTTAAAGGTAATGTGTCTTAATTCTGATCCTTACTTTTATTGGAATTCTGATCCTTATTTTTGTTGGATGGTAGCATCTAGGTTCTTTAAGAAGCTTACAGAGGCAATTATTCTTAAGGGTTGATGAGGTCTATATAAGTTAAGATAATTTTAGTACTTTATTGGGCAGATTTAATAAGGCTTTTAATAGAATATATTTGTTTTATTTTCAATAATATATTCTAATAGTCTTGACAGTGAATATTTATGGTTAGTATGTCTAACAACTTGAAACTAACAATTATTAACTACTCGACTATATCACTTTAGGCTTAGAAGACTAATCATGCTTGACACACATAAGTAAGACTGATCATGAAAAATAGCACTAAGATTTTAAGAGGCACATTTTACAATAGACTAGGATATGACCATATCATTTTTCTAACATTATGTTTCAAAGAAGGAATTATTATAATACTCAAACAGGTTTAGTTATAGCTCCCAAATTTTAATATATATCGTGAAAATTAAACACACATGTGTTATCAAAGTTATTTAGTCACAAAGGTGAATAATTTTTATTGTAATTCTGAAAAAAAATGGTTAACAAGAGAATTATAGTATTAACACATGGCACAACTTTCTAGAGAAAATTAATTATCTCTCCTTTCTTCTCTCACCCTCCTTCTCTCACTTTTCCTCTCTCTTTCTCTCTTTTAAATTAATAGCCAGTGGTAAATCTTGAAGAATTTCTGGATAGACCTCTGCTCTCTTTGCCATAAGTAATACCTTTATCTACAAATACACTTGTACGGTAGAGCATCCATTTGTATTGAGAAAAAAATGACGCAGATGACTGGAATGATTCCCCACAAGTTATTTCCACCCCATCCCTGGAATTCCCTCTCCTTTTTAACAATACCCCTTATTTGACTCTCATTACTAATAATGGCTCAGTTATTAACACAATCCCATATCAACTTTCTACGAATTCAAGTGTCTTCTCAAAATATTTATGCAACTCTGAATATCTGAATAATGTAAAGAACACAGAATTATGTTAGTTTGAATTATAAAGCATATTACTGGCCAAAAAAATTCTAAAAGGGAGAGTGTATATTTCAGAAAAAACATTCCTTCTCATTTTCAAAGCCTAATACTAAATGCCAATGTCCTCTGAAGCCATCTTTTGTTTTTCACTGCTTCTGAAAGTATAGTTTTTCTCTCTCATCTTCTCTCCCTTTTAGCTATTATTTTCTTCCACTGTGAACAGTAAATACATTGTTTGCCTCCTTTCAATAAATAACATATTAAAATCCTTCAAAGTAATTAATGCTTTTATTCATTTTCATAACTCATCTATACAAACCACTTCTAGCCCATGGATACTAGCAAAGTTACTATAAATTTTTATAGTATCAGAAACGTATTTTAAATTTATACTAGACCTATTGGTTTATTCTAATTCTAAATTCAACAACAAAAATATATAATTGAATCCAAAGGGTTTAGATGATGTAGTAATGTACTAAAGAAAGAAACTTTTAGGGGCGCCTGGGAGGCTCAGTTGGTTAAGCAACTGCCTTCGGCTTAGATCATGATCCTGGAGTCCCTGGATCGAGTCCCACATCGGGCTCCCTGCTTGGCGGGGAGTCTACTTCTCCCTCTGACCCTTCCCCTGTCATTCTCTCTCTCTCTCTTTCAAATCTATAAATAAAAATCTTTAAAAAAAAAAAAAAAAAGAAAGAAACTTTTAATATAAACTAGAAAATACAAAGAAAAAAAAAAAAACACTATAATTTGAGATATAACCAGTTGTGGACTTTGAAACTGTATTCTGCCTTGGAGACCTAACAAAGTAGGTTAAATTGCTTTGTTGATATTCATAGTCTTTAGTCCATGGACACAGAAAGTAACAATGCATAAAACAAACAAAGCACTCTACTAAGGAAGAGTAAGTCTTTATTATGATGTTGGAAGCACTATTTCTTCCTGTTACTTAAAAACTACATGGTAATCTACTTTAGCATGCTGTTTGTAACAATAGCTTGAAAACTTGAAATGTCATAGATTATTTTCTACACCAAGTATTCTTCAAGACTTAACAGTTTTTCAAAGAATAATATATCTAATTGTTTAATGACAATGAAATTACATAACAACACATTTTAAAGCACCACAGTTTCATATATTTATATATATTTTCAATATATATCAATAGTTTCAAATATTTTACAATAAGAAAAATATCACCTTAAGCTTCAGGTCAAAAGATTTATAAAGTTTTAATAAGAAGTTTATAACATTTTAACCATGATTTATTTGATGTGAAATGTAAGTGTTTTCAACTACTGTGCTTTAGCCTAGTAGATTCCTATAAACCTTCCACAGTTGTGATGGCAAGCTCTCAAGATTTTATCTCATATATATTTGTATCCCTATTGACAACTGCCTGATTGAAATTAAAGCGGAGTACCCTGTGTCACCCAATGTAAATTCAAGCAAAACAGAGTAAGATTTATATGTTCTGGCTTATAAAATCTCAGTACTAAGGAATTAGTATATACTTAAAAATCTAAGAATTTTTCTTCCTGATCATTTAAGAAAGTGGTAGGTCTCCTTAAGCAATTATACAGGCCTGCCAGTTAACCAAGGAACTAGCAAAATATTTGATTTGATATAAAGTTGCAATTTAAGTATTGTCTACTTTGTAAGGCTGATCTTTCTTAATCCTTTAGTACTATTAGTCTCTCCAAATTCTAATATTTGAATGTTTCAAAAATAAATCAAATCAAAAGGACTGCAAAGAAACTGCATTAAGATAGATTTTTGACAACGTAATAATAATAGTATGATTTCCTGTTAGCTAAGAAGTGCAATTAAACATTTTCAGACCAACTTGAATTCATCTATAGATGAACACTTGAGGATTCTGAATGTAATCAACCACAGCAAAACGAAATCTCTCAACTGTCATGTAAGTGTAGAATAGAGTATAAAATAGAAATTCATAGGTAGGCACAGTACCAGAGAGGTACTAAAAAGGGGGATATGCCATTGAATGATCTGATGATAGTGACATAGATGGCTCTGCTTAAAGGAATGACTTGTTCACTACTCACTCACTTAGCTTATGTCAATCTGTCATTTGGCAAGTCCTGCCTGTGCACAGGAATCACATTTTAGCTGCCTTACTCATATAGAAGCAGCCAGCCAATCATTATAAAATATTTGACAAAAATTTTTAATGCAAAAATACAGATTAAAAATAGGATAAGGGAAGATAAAACATGGAAGAAAGTTAAAATCAAAGAAAATAAGATTGAAAAATAACCTCACTTATGAGAAGCTAAGAGAAAAAGAAACCACATTAACAAGGTAACTTATGCACACATCCACAAAATAGGTTGATAGATCACTAAATAATTGTTGAAATTTTTTTCTATCATAGTTTCTCTCTCCCAACTTGACAGCATAAAAATCATTAATTTGGTATTTATGCTATCAAAGTGGTGACAGATTTTTTTTAATAACCAAAGTGTTAGAAAATAATGCTAACTACATATCCCTGAAAGTAGAACTAAAAAGATAAGTGGCAAAATAAAAATATACATATAAAAAGAGGGGTGCTCTATGTCTAACATTTAATTATAGAATAAGAAAAATAGAAATGAGGGGGAAAGTTCAAGGAAAAACTAAAATAAATTATCAAACAAAGGGAAATAAAATTTTAGAGTTAAAAGACCAGTTAAATTCCAAAATCAATGAGTATAAAAGCATACTCCATCATATACCATCAGAAAGCTTTAGAAACCTTAAAACAAAGAGGAGTTTCTTAAAAAGTGAGGAAATGGAGAGGAAAAAAGAAAGAACAAATATGAAATGCCTTAAAAAATCACATTTCTGAGGAGTCAAGATGGCGGAGAAGTAGCAAGCTGAGACTGCTTCAGCTAGCCGGAGTTCAGCTAGATAGCTTATCTAAAGATTGCAAACACCTGAAAATCCATCGGCAGATCGAAGAGAAGAAGAACAGCAATTCTGGAAACAGAAAATCAACCACTTTCTGAAAGGTAGGACCGGCGGAGAAGTGAATCCAAAGCGACGGGAAGATAGACCCCGGGGGGAGGGGCCGGCTCCCGGCAAGCGGCGGAGCAACCGCGCACAAAATCAGGACTTTTAAAAGTCTGTTCCGCTGAGGGACATTGCTCCAGAGGCTAAACCGGGGCGAAGCCCACGCGGGGTCAGCGTGGCCTCAGGTCCCGCAGGGTCACAGAAGGATCGGGGGTGTCTGAGTGTCGCAGAGCTTGCGGGTATTGGAACGGGAAAGCCGGCTACAGAGACAGAGCTGACAGTAAGCTCACAGCTCCGGTGTTACCTTGAACCGGTCGCAGGCTCGGTGAGCTCGGAGCGCGGCCGGAGGACAGGCAGACGGGAGTAACTGGGCGCTGTTCTCTGAGGGCGCACTGAGGAGTGGGGCCCTGGGCTCTCGGCTCCTCCGGGCCGGAGACCAGGAGGCCGCCATTTGTATTCCCGTCCTCTGGAACTCTACGGAAAGCGCTCAGGGAACAAAAGCTCCTGAAAGCAAACCCGAGCGGATTACTCACCCGGCCCCGGGTAAGGGCGGTGTAATTCCGCCTGGGGCAAAGACACTTGAGAATCACTACAACAGGCCCCTCCCCCAGAAGATCAACAAGAAATCCAGCCGAGACCAAGTTCACCTACCAAGGAGTGTGGTTTCAATACCAAGGAGAGCAGCAGAATTCCAGAGGAGGAGAAAGCCAAGCACGGAACTCATGGCTTTTTTCCTGTGATTTTTTTTAGTCTTGCAGTTAATTTAATTTTTTCTTTTTCATTTTTTTTTTTTTCTCGCCTTCGGGTAAAATTTTTTTTTTTAACTGTTACCTTTTTTTTTTTTTTCTTTTTTAACGATTTTTTACTAGTTTATCTAATATATATATATATTTTTTTTTACATTTTTCTTAGGTATTTTCTTTTTTTAAAATTCTTTTCTTTTCTTTTTTTTTTTTTTTTTTTTTTTTTTTTTTTCTTTTTTCTCTCTTCCTTTTTGAACCTCTTTTTATCCCCTTTCTCCCCACTCACGATTTTGGATCTCTTCTAATTTGGTTAAAGCATATTTTCCTGGGGTTGTTGCCACCCTTTTAGTATTTTACTTGCCCCTTCATTTACTCTTATCTGGACAAAATGACAAGACGTAAAAATTCAACACAAAAAAAAGAACAAGAGGCAGTACCGAAGGCTAGGGACCTAATCAATACAGACATCGGTAATATGTCAGATCTAGAGTTCAGAATGACAATTCTCAAGGTTCTAGCCGGGCTCGAAAAAGGCATGGAAGATATTAGAGAAACCCTCTCGAGAGATATAAAAGCCCTTTCTGGAGAAATAAAAGAACTAAAATCTAACCAAGGTGAAATCAAAAAAGCTATTAATGAGGTACAATCAAAAATGGAGGCTCTCACTGCTAGGATAAATGAGGCAGAAGAAAGAATTAGTGATATAGAAGACCAAATGACAGAGAATAAAGAAGCTGATCAAAAGAGGGACAAACAGCTACTGGACCACGAGGGGAGAATTCGAGAGATAAGTGACACCATAAGACGAAACAACATTAGAATAATTGGGATTCCAGAAGAAGAAGAAAGTGAGAGGGGAGCAGAAGGTATACTGGAGAGAGAATTATTGGGGAGAATTTCCCCAATATGGCAAAGGGAACGAGCATCAAAATTCAGGAGGTTCAGAGAATGCCCCTCAAAATCAATAAGAATAGGCCCACACCCCCGTCACCTAATAGTAAAATTTACAAGTCTCAATGACAAAGAGAAAATCCTGAAAGCAGCCCGGGAAAAGAAGTCTGTAACATACAATGGTAAAAATATTAGATTGGCAGCTGACTTATCCACAGAGACCTGGCAGGCCAGAAAGAGCTGGCATGATATTTTCAGAGCACTAAACGAGAAAAACATGCAGCCAAGAATACTATATCCAGCTAGGCTATCATTGAAAATAGAAGGAGAGATTAAAAGCTTCCAGGACAAACAACAACTGAAAGAATTTGCAAAACACCAAACCAGCTCTACAGGAAATCTTGAAAGGGGTCCTCTAAGCAAAGAGAGAGCCTACAAGTGGTAGATCAGAAAGGAACAGAGACCATATACAGTAACAGTCACCTTACAGGCAATACAATGGCACTAAATTCATATCTCTCAATAGTTACCCTGAATGTGAAGGGGCTAAATGCCCCTGTCAAAAGACACAGGGTATCAGAATGGATAAAAAAACAAAACCCATCTATATGTTGCCTCCAAGAAACACATTTTAAGCCCGAAGACACCTCCGGATTTAAAGTGAGGGGGTGGAAAAGAATTTACCATGCTAATGGACATCAGAAGAAAGCAGGAGTGGCAATCCTTATATCAGATCAATTAGATTTTAAGCCAAAGACTATAATAAGAGATGAGGAAGGACACTATATCATACTCAAAGGGTCTGTCCAACAAGAAGATTTAACAATTTTAAATATCTATGCCCCCAATGTGGGAGCAGCCAACTATATAAACCAATTAATAACAAAATCAAAGAAACACATCAACAATAATACAATGATAGTAGGGGACTTTAACACTCCCCTCACTGAAATGGACAGGTCATCCAAGCAAAAGATCAGCAAGGATATAAAGGCCTTAAATGACACACTGGACCAGATGGACATCACAGATATATTCAGAATATTTCATCCCAAAGCAACAGAATACACATTCTTCTCTAGTGCACATGGAACATTCTCCAGAATAGATCACATCCTCGGTCCTAAATCAGGACTCAAACCGGTATCAAAAGATTGGGATCATTCCCTGCATATTTTCAGACCACAATGCTCTAAAGCTAGAACTCAACCACAAAAGGAAGTTTGGAAAGAACCCAAATACATGGAGACTAAACAGTATCCTTCTAAAGAATGAATGGGTCAACCGGGAAATTAAAGAAGAATTGAAAAAAATCATGGAAACAAATGATAATGAAAACACAACGGTTCAAAATCTGTGGGACACAACAAAGGCAGTCCTGAGAGGAAAATATATAGCGGTACAAGCCTTTCTCAAGAAACAAGAAAGGTCTCAGGTACACAACCTAACCCTACACCTAAAGGAGCTGGAGAAAGAACAAGAAAGAAACCCTAAGCCCAGCAGGAGAAGAGAAATCATAAAGATCAGAGCAGAAATCAATGAAATAGAAACCAAAAAAACAATAGAACAAATCAACGAAACTAGGAGCTGGTTCTTTGAAAGAATTAATAAAATTGATAAACCCCTGGCCCGACTTATCAAAAAGAAAAGAGAAAGGACCCAAATAAATAAAATCATGAATGAAAGAGGAGAGATCACAACTAACACCGAAGAAATACAAACTATTATAAGAACATACTATGAGCAACTCTACGGCAATAAATTTGACAATCTGGAAGAAATGGATGCATTCCTAGAAACATATAAACTACCACAACTGAACCAGGAAGAAATAGAAAGCCTGAACAGACCCATAACCAGTAAGGAGATTGAAACAGTCATTAAAAATCTCCAAACAAACAAAAGCCCAGGGCCAGACGGCTTCCCGGGGGAATTCTACCAAACATTTAAAGAAGAACTAATTCCTATTCTCCTGAAACTGTTCCAAAAAATAGAAATGGAAGGAAAAACTTCCAAACTCATTTTTATGAGGCCAGCATCACCTTGATCCCAAAACCAGACAAGGATCCCACCAAAAAAGAGAGCTATAGACCGATATCCTTGATGAACACAGATGCGAAAATACTCAACAAAATACTAGCCAATAGGATTCAACAGTACATTAAAAAGATTATTCACCACGACCAAGTGGGATTTATTCCAGGGCTGCAAGGTTGGGTTCAACATCCGCAAATCAGTCAATGTGATACAACACATCAATAAAAGTAAGAACAAGAACCATATGATACTCTCAATAGATGCTGAAAAAGCATTTGACAAAGTACAACATCCCTTCCTGATCAAAAACTCTTCAAAGTGTAGGGATAGAGGGCACATACCTCAATATCATCAAAGCCATCTATGAAAAACCCACCGCAAATATCATTCTCAATGGAGAAAAACTGAAAGCTTTTCCGCTAAGGTCAGGAACACGGCAGGGATGTCCATTATCACCACTGCTATTCAACATCGTACTAGAGGTCCTAGCCTCAGCAATCAGACAACAAAAGGAAATTAAAGGCATCCAAATCGGCAAAGAAGAAGTCAAATTATCACTCTTCGCAGATGATATGATACTATATGTGGAAAACCCAAAAGACTGCACTCCAAAACTGCTAGAACTTATACAGGAATTCAGTAAAGTGTCAGGATATAAAATCAATGCACAGAAATCAGTTGCATTTCTCTACACCAACAGCAAGACAGAAGAAAGAGATATTAAGGAGTCAATCCCATTTACAATTGCATCCAAAACCATAAGATACCTAGGAATAAACCTAACCAAAGAGACACAGAATCTATACTCAGAAAACTATAAAGTACTCATGAAAGAAATTAAGGAAGACACAAAGAATGGAAAAATGTTCCATGCTCCTGGATTGGAAGAATAAATATTGTGAAAATGTCTATGCTACCTAAAGCAATCTACACATTTAATGCAATTCCTATCAAAGTACCATCCATCTTTTTCAAAGAAATGGAACAAATAATTCTGAAATTCATATGGAACCAGAAAAGACCTCGAATAGCCAAAGGGATATTGAAAAAGAGAGCCAACGTTGGTGGCATCACAATTCCGGACTTCAGGCTCTATTACAAAGCTGTCATCATCAAGACAGCATGGTACTGGCACAAAAAACAGACACATAGATCAATGGAACAGAATAGAGAGCCCAGAAATAGACCCTCAACTCTATGGTCAACTAATCTTTGACAAAGCAGGAAAGAATGTCCAATGGAAAAAAGACAGCCTTTTCAATAAATGGTGCTGGGAAAATTGGACAGCCACATGCAGAAAAATGAAATTGGACCATTTCCTTACACCACACACAAAAATAGACTCAAAATGGATGAAGGACCTCAATGTACGAAAGGAATCCATCAAAATCCTTGAGGAGAACACGGGCAGCAACCTCTTCGACCTCTGCCGCAGCAACATCTTCTCCTAGGAACAACGCAAAAGGCAAGGGAAGCAAGGGCAAAAATGAACTATTGGGATTTCATCAAGATCAAAAGCTTTTGCACAGCAAAGGAAACAGTTAACAAAATCAAAAGACAACTGACAGAATGGGAGAAGAGATTTTGCAAACGACATATCAGATAAAGGACTAGTGTCCAGAATCTATAAAGAACTTAGCAAACTCAACACCCAAAGAACAAATAATCCAATCAAGAAATGGGCAGAAGACATGAACAGACATTTCTGCAAAGAAGACATCCAGATGGCCAACAGACACATGAAAAAGTGCTCCATATCACTCGGCATCAGGGGAAATACAAATCAAAACCACAATGAGATATCACCTCACACCAGTCAGAATGGCTAAAATCAACAAGTCAGGAAATGACAGATGCTGGCGAGGATGCGGAGAAAGGGGAACCCTCCTACACTGTTGGTGGGAATGCAAGCTGGTGCAGCCACTCTGGAAAACAGCATGGAGGTTCCTCAAAATGTTGAAAATAGAACTGCCCTATGACCCAGCAATTGCACTATTGGGTATTTACCCTAAAGATACAAATGTAGTGATCCAAAGGGACACATGCACCCGAATGTTTATAGCAGCAATGTCCACAATAGCCAAACTATGGAAAGAACCTAGATGTCCATCAACAGATGAATGGATCAAGAAGATGTGGTATATATACACAATGGAATACTATGCAGCCATCAAAAGAAATGAAATCTTGCCATTTGCAACAACATGGATGGAACTAGAGCGTATCATGCTTAGCGAAATAAGTCAAGCAGAGAAAGACAACTATCATATGATCTCCCTGATATGAGGAAGTGGTGATGCAACATGGAGGCTTAAGTGGGTAGAAGAATAAATGAAACAAGATGGGATTGGGAGGGAGACAAACCATAAGTGACTCTTAATCTCACAACAAACTGAGGGTTGCCGGGGGGAGGGGGTTTGGGAGCAGGGGGTGGGATTATGGACATTGGGGAGGGTATGTGATTTGGTGAGTGCTGTGAAGTGTGTAAACCTGGTGATTCACAGACCTGTACCCCTGGGGATAAAAATATATGTTTATAAAAAATAAAAAATTAAAAAAAAAAAAATCACATTTCTCAGTAGTCACTTTGGAAGTAGAAGACAAAGAAGGCATTCATATTATTTCCTATTCAACAATGAAGAAAGAGATGACACAATTTCCTAAAAAACCATATTATACTTATCCACCCCCCACCAACCACCACAAAATTTTTTAAAGTGAACTCCTAAGGAATGTACTCCAATATGCCACCTATGAAAAAAGATATGGTAACCAAGAAATTGGCTACAGTAAAGGGTACAGTAAAGAGTAACAGGAAGTCCCAAGATGAAGGTAATGGACAGATCCATTATTAGACTGGGCCAGGCTTGGAGAAAACCTATCCAGATGAAAGCAGACATAGGAGAACCTCCAAGAGCCATGCCACTAACTAAAAATGGGAAAACTACCTTATGGCTTATAATGTCTCCAGAGAAGACTTTAAATTTTGTTAAAAACTATGAAGAATAAATGATCAGAAAAAACTTAGTTACATCACTGGATAGAATTCAAAATTTAATTATAACTCATTAAGCTATGATATTCAATTACAAATAGCTTTAGTATAGACAGAATTATCCTTAACTGTTCATTTAACCAATAGTGTTACTGTAACTCCACTGAAAGCATGGGAAGAGTACAAGTGGTATGTTTAGCTGTGTGGGTGAGTGAGACAGGTCTATCTTCATCTTCCATAAAAGAATTAGAATGCCAAAAGATAATGAAAAATTAATAAATAAATTAATATTAATATAATCAATGCTATTTGACAATATCAAAAGGTATTCCAAGAGGACTTGAGAGTTAAGGTCTCTGGAGTATGTGAACTAGGGATAAAAACTAATGTACCAAAGGACTCTTAATTTTTTATTATTGCTATCGTAAGTCTAATAGAACTATTTAATATTTTGTATTATTTTACTAGAAATATAAAAATAGACATAACTAAGCATTTAAACTTTATATTCATTAATTTGAAAAATTACTATGGTCCAAACCTATAATGAATTGATTTAATTACTTGGTGTGTGTGTGTGTGTGTGTGTGTGTGCGTGTGTGTGTATAAAATCGATCTAACATCCCCTTCTCATGAAGTCTGATAGACAAATAAGGCCAAAGAGTCATCAGACAGAGACCACAGTATTATATTACTCATGCATGGCTTACTGATCATAGCTGGAGTGCCGAGACCTAAATATTAGCATCTGGTAGATACACCCTCCCAAATACAGTCAGAGAAACACAACTGCAAACCGTTATTTTTTGTAGGAATCTGCCCTTGTGGAAATATGCAGTGGAAGACAGAAACTGAACATCTTCTTGCTCTGTTTCTGTGCAATAGTCTGTCAACAAGAAAAAGGAAAGAGAATAACCAATTTTGTCTAGTTTATGCTTCCCTATTTTTCAATAAGTAAAGCACTATTTCCTAGGGAAGAAAACTGAAGAAGGAAGATCAATGCCATGAGTGTTACATGACAAAAGCTTCTTTCAAATAAAAAGTAATAATATGAGTGGAAAAGATACCAGGAGTAGGACTATACAACCAGAGAAGGAAATTTAAAGTTTTATACTTCTTTACCTTCCCTTACCTCCTATTGCTCTTTTATATGTTGTCTTGGCATCCCTGATCTGAAGTATATATTTTTACATTAGAAACCACAAAATAGTCATTAATTAATTAGGTAATTTCATTAGGCCTACTTGGCTCTCAAGGCTGACAATCCATTCACTATTCAATAGTCCATCCCCAAACATGATCAACTGCATAGTCCACTATATATCAGAGGTTCTACAATGATCCACAACCAAATAATATAAAGTTATTTCAATAACAAAAGTTGAATACAAAGATGTTCCAAATTTCAGTATAAATCCTTTGAATTTATGTAAAAATTTTTACGGGTATTTATTCAGGGAGAAATTGAAAGCTAATTTTATATTCCCTTAAAGTTCAAAATCAAAAAAATCAATTTCCAAAGGAAGTAAATTCTGCAATCACAAAAAATCACATTTTGTTTTGGAGAGTAAAATAGACTACAGATTTAAATTTATCCCCATTTTTTCATTCTTATTCTCTTCATCTGTCTGTGGAGATGTTCATATAAAATTTAGATCCTTTCATTTAATGTGACTTGATGTTTCTTGCATAGGAGTGGGTTTTAGCTCTTCATAAACTAAAATGTTTTAGTCTCTCACATGCCCATTTTTTAGAGAACAAATAATTAACCAGATTTACAAGATGGGCACATTACTAGGCCCATGCCCAATATGTTTTGAAGTCAAACTAATCCCTAGTTGCTTGAACAATTATTTGGTACTGAAAATCATTCAGTTTAGATTATCCCAATTCAAAAGAATTTTACAAATATAAATACAGAAATGAAAAGCAATCTGTATGACAGTGGATATATGGAAAAAATCTTATTTTAAATTTCAAAAAGTTTATGCTAGTTTTTTAACTCATTGGTTAGAGTTTACAATTTATGAACTTAAACTTAGCTAGAACTTACCTGTCAACCTGCTATAGCTTATATAACTCAAGTGGATGTCTCAGCATAATGTCTTATTGCAGTAAAGAATACATGTACTCATCAAAACCTATACCTTCTTTCTAGGTATAGAGGTAAATTAAATTTCCCATTCTTTCTTACAATCATGAGTGGCCATGTAGAAGCTATGTATGTCACTCTCAGAATCAACCCATAAAAGCCTCCTATGTGATTTCCCTCTCTTCCTTTTCCCTCTATTTTCTAATGCCAGGAATGCAAGTGGACTCTGAATTCTTAACGGATGATGGAAACACAGATGGAAGAAGCATAGATCTCTTAAGTACTGAGTGGAAGGCTATATGCCAAATAAACATATTGAACTGTTGGACAATCAATGAAAGCAACAACAACATAACTTCAAACCTTCCATTTTGTTGTCCCTAAGATATCTGGATAGCTCATTCCAGCTTACACTGCATAATAGAGAAGAGAGGTGCTACCCCAATAAAATCTGAAATATGTGTTTGGCAGTCCATAAACAAAAAGCAAGAAAACACATAAGTGTTTCCTCATTCTAGCAAAGATGTCACAAAGCCCTTTTTATGTACTGCAAAAACATTCCATAAATATTATGTGATAAGTTGGAAAAAATATAACGAGCTGATTATATCTGTTAGAGATCAACTATTTGTAAAGGATCACGTTAGTAAATATCTTCAGCTTTGCACATCATATGGTCTCTGTCATAACTACCCAACTCTACTGTTGTAATGAAAGTGTCAATAGACTATTTGTGAAAGAATACACATGGATGGATTTAGCCCACT
Source organism: Mustela putorius furo (assembly GCF_011764305.1). Lineage (NCBI taxonomy): Eukaryota > Metazoa > Chordata > Mammalia > Carnivora > Mustelidae > Mustela > Mustela putorius. The sequence goes on from NW_025422117.1 coordinate 12,252,194, forward strand.
ATACTAGTTTAGTAACCCTCCCTTAGGGCAAGTGTTTCCAATAACTCAGAGTGATTATAAATATTGAATGGGGAAAAGTGAAAGTCAGAATCCTCACAGAAGTACTGGAGCACAAAACAAATCAGTCAGGGTACAAAAATAAATGGTATTTATCTTTCCACCTAGGCTACTGTGACAAGTAGTTTTATCATCGTCGTAATTGAGAGATTGAAGCATGGGGTAAATAATAAAAATAAAGCAGACCTTATGTCTAATAGAAAAGTTTGGTGGGTTGATTGACACGTGGAACTGACATGGAATGAACAGAGCACAAGGTACCTGGTAATTTTTTCATTAACTGCATTGTCAGAAGAAAGACAAACCATAATAAAAGAAAACAAACAACCAAACAAAATCCAATTATTTGTGTTTTTAAACAATGTATGGGTTTTCAAACATACATCAGCCATAGGTAGGCATGTACAACATCCGACACAAATAGAGACATGAAGATTAATAGAAAAGACGACACGTCCCAAAAGGCAAAACTAGGATCCAAGAACAATTAGTAAAGGAACCCATCACAGGGATAAAAATTAGGGACTAATCAAAGAATTTTTATTTACCACTCCAAGCTGATATGGACCAATAGCTTTTATGTTGTCTCTCATTCCCATTTTCCAAATTGCTTTTTGTTTTGTCTAGTTTCCTCTTTGTGAATTTCTGTCTCTATTGTTCTACTGTGCATAGGCTACGCATGGGAATGGGACTTTGTGTGTCAGGTTAACAGATTTTCTTTCTTTAGATCACAGGTCACAAGACAAAAAAAAAAAAGCTCCATCTGTACATCATGGAAAAGTCTGAAAATCACCGGTAGATCCTGGACTTTAGTTGGATATGGTAAACACATATGACTTTGGGTTGTTTCTCTTTGAGAAAAGTGAGTAATTTTCATAGTTGAAAGAAGTGAAATCTTTGTCATCATGAGCAGACAGATGAGATGCATGACAGATTTATGGGCATGTAAAAATGAGCCCTTCTTCCTCCCAGCCACAGAGGTAGACTATTTTCCAATCTTCCTCGCTACTAGGTATGGTCAGGTGACTGATTTAAAAGCAAAATAAAGTGAATGGAAACAATACAGTCACTTCTACGACTAATCCATACAATAAAATCCTCTTGCAAGGTCCTTCATGCTCTCTTTTCCTACCAAGTTTATAGGGTATCCATGAGAAGAGTCTGAGACTCTTGGGGGTAATGCTCCACAGATGGAAGAAACCTAGATCCTTAAATCCTTAAATTTAAATCCTTAAATCCCCCTTAAATCCTTAAATTTAAATTCTTAAATCCCCTAGATCCTTAAATCTATACAGAAAAGGCCACCCAGTGAATATAACTATCAAACCATTAAGAATGGAATGAAAACAATTTCTCTTATATTAAGTGAGGAGATATTTTGAATTTTGTGTCATAACAGTTTATCCTAAATAATATGCTTCACTTTCAGAAAGTATAATCTAAGACACATTTTTACAAGATTTAAAATACAAGCTAACTAGAGATGGCTTTCTTTGATATACACATATTTAACTTCCATTTTCACATTGCTCAAACTTAAATTTTGAGTTTTCCTATGCTCATAGCATAGTCTCTATTCTTGGGAGTAGACTTGTTTGTTTTTAAAGATTTTATTTATTTATTTATTTTAATAGAGAGAAAGAGTAAGAGAGAGCCAGAGAAGGGGCAGAGGGAGAGACATAATCTCAAGCAGATTCCATGCTGAGTACAGAGCCCAATGCAGGGCTTAATCTCACAACCCTGAGATCATGACCTGAGCTGAAACCAAAATTATTTTCCACAGTGTTCATTACCAGTCTCCCTTCTGTAGAATTACTTAGGAAATTATCTTCTTTTTCTCCTCATTTTTAGCTCACGTAGAACACAGCTGAGCATGAAAATGAGGGTACCTTTTCTAAGATCCACAGGCAACCTTAAGGTGACTTGCACCTTTGGAAGGCCACATTTTCATTAAAAATAGCATGAGAGGGGGCACCTGGGTGGCTCAGTCATTAAGTGTCTGCCTTCAGGTCAGGTCATCCCAGAGTTCAGGGATGGAGCCCTACATTGGGCTCCATGCTCAATGGGAAGCCTGCTTCTCCCACTTCCCCTGCTTGTATTCCCTCTTGCTGTGTCTGTCAAATAAATAAAATTTAAAAAAAAAAATAGCATGAGATGCATCTGCTCTCTAAACATTGCTGATGCCTTGTGAGGTATGAGATGACATGAAATATTACGTTCACTGAAAACAAACACATTATCTTTTAAAATTAAATGGCTGCTTTAAAAATATAATCATGTCTTATGGTCACTTTAATAGCAACCTATATGGTTTACATGTGTAATAAAAATCCAAACTATATTATGTCCCGACTTCCCCTATCTTACATGCATAGGCCCATTTAGGGAAACAAATGCACTGTATTTGCCCTTCCCCAAGTACATTATGCTTTTCATACCTTTGAAATTCTTTTTTCTAAATGAGGAGGATATTGTTGAATTTTTTTGTACAATATTATATAACCTTAAAGATCTAATTTAAACCTCATCATTTTTTTTATCTTTCTCATCTATCTTCTCTAAGAAGTCCTCATTTATGACTCTCCTATTGAATCATGTATTTTTCATTTTGATAATAAACACTTTATCAATAGTTTTTATTTTCATTGCATTGGATAAGTTCAAAAAATTCATAACTGAATCCATGCAAACATAATATAGCTCACCTTAAAAACATTAGCATTTCCAACATCTGAGACATACTGTAAAATCAATAAATGTTTGATATAGGATAAATTTGTGAATGATAATATTAAGCAGTCTGGCTTATCACCTGAATTGTGCTGGTTATGTAATCTTCAAGAAGATAAAAAATCAAACAAGTTATTTCAGGAAAATAGTTATTTCCATTAAGAGAAACCAAGAATATATTAATACAGATAACCTTTCTTTGATTGTTGGTCTCCTAATTTAAGTGGTTTTTTACAATATTTTTTATTAGAGCGTTATGTTCAGACTCAAAATTTCTACCTATGTTGTATTATAAGTATAATTGCTTTTCCCTGATCTTATTTTTAATCTTACCATTAAATATGCTTCCTGATTATCTATAATTCAGTAAGTGGCAGTTCATTTTGTTGTTCCAGACTTTAAAACTTCAATTAATTCACTTACATACTGATTCTTTTGTGAAATACAACATTAAGAATTGATCGTTCGCATTTTAAATTTGTACATCACCAATATACATCTTTAAATAACTGCTCTTACCAATAAATTTATTTTGTCAGAACAGAGCTTTCTCTTTATACTTAATGCACTAATATGCTTATACTTTCCATTATATTTTAAGAGATAAAGAAATGAATTACACAGGGAACACCATATTATCAATGTTGGTCCCTAAACAAATAACTAAATGCATGCTTTCTTTTTTTCTCAAGACTTAAACTGCCTGTTATCAAGGGGAAAAAACATAAACCATTGTAGGTAATTAAAGAATAATCATAGATAAATTTATGTTTTGAAACTGCCAAGTCCTGTCAGAGGAAGGAAAGCCTATCTACATATTTGTCCTTGAACAGAGAAGTAGAGGTCATCATTTATTCATTCGAGAGGTATTTTTGAGTGCTTAATATGCCCCAGACCTTTTTTTTATACTGATAAAAGAGGAGTTAGTAATCAGAATCAACTCTCTGTTCATGTTTCATCGACTTTGTACTTTAGACAGTGAGTGAGGAAATCAATAGATGCATGCAGACAGCTATATGCACACATACAAAATTACACATACATACACAATGTTACAGCGTCTAAGGGACTAAGGAGTATGAAGAAAAATAAGGTAGAAAGTAAGAAATTTATCAAACACTCAGAGAGGGTTAGAAAGTTACATGATTTGTCTTACTTTAACACAATAACTTTAGTTACCTTGTTTTGAGAGCAGTCTGCAGGGGGCAAAGGCTATAGATAGAAGACTAGTTAGGTTACTACTGATAGAATCCATATGACAGACTACATGCATGCAGTGAATTCATACAGGGTGGCAACTGTGCAGGTGGCAAGGAATCATCATGTTCTATACATATGATGGATGCAAAACTAATGAAATTTGCTAAAAAAGAATGAGAGAAAAACGATACTCTTAAAAATTTGATGTAAGAATAGGAAAAATAGAGTTGCTATTAGGATGGCAGAAACTTAGAATGAATGAGTATACAGAGGAAGAGAAAAATTTTAGTTTATACATGTTAAGTTTGGAACATTTTTAGGTATCTAGTGAGTCAGGAACTGAATGCAGTTATACTCATATCACACCAAATGTGTTAATTAAGAAACACTGCTGGAGAAAATGGTACAAATGGCACAAAGGTAAAAGATAATAATCATTAAGAAAATATTTTAAATTTATGTATACTAAATTTAGAGGATAAAGTTCAGAGAATATTATCAATGAAATGCTGGCCAATATATGTATTAAATTTGAAATTATTGGTGATGATAAGGTTTTGATACAAAAGTAAGTTGCCAATGAAGGGAAAAGAACAAAAATCTTAGAGGAGAAAAGGGCAATCAAATCAGTTTATAGTATTAAAACAGGTGCCATGACATTAGAACCCACAAGAACTCTGACAAAAGCACAATTTGAGAGAATCACACTGAACCATTGTCTTAGAGGAGTGGTCAAAAAGGCTCTATACTACTGGCAAAGAGAAAAAGTTTTGAGTTATATTTTAATGACATCAAATTCAAAATTTGATATTTTTAGATATGGGTATAGAAAACTAGTCTAGAAATGGCAAATGTGAATTAAAAGGAACCTAAACTACTTCCAGGCTCAGCAGGAGGTTTATGGGAGTTGTCCAAGAGAGGTTCAACCTCTAAGGAGGGCCAAGCTTCAACTAACTCAAGTGAGAAAAAGAAACCCTTACATAACCTGTTAGGGATGTTGGACACTATTGCTCCAATTATATGTGAGTTTTAGAGGACCTAAAACAAGTGTCTTAGAAGCTCAAGAGATGTAGATGTTTAGATAAAAACAGATACATAAATACATAGGTATTAGTATCCAGGTACTGAGGCTTATTGGTAAAGATTTCTGGTACCTGGTGGTAACTGGTAAAATGTAATTAACCTTAGGTCAGAAATTGGCCAGGCTCTGAACATTGATGCTAATGCTTTATGTAGTTTACCTGCCATGAATTAAAGAAGCTCTGAATCTTCACTTGACTGAATGATACTAATATAGAATCCAGGTATGAGGTAATTTTGCCTTGAACATCAAAATTCTGTTTTAGTGTCTGGTGGTGATGGTGGTGGTGGTGATAAAAATAACATTGGTATGGTATTCTACCAAATTGTAATGCCTGCTAATTGTTCACTTTGTGTATTCATGCCTTTCAGATGAAGAAACTCTCTAGAAGCCTGTTTTCTTAATGATGTGATTTTAAAAATACTTAAAACTGGGTATAGGTTAAGAACTCTAAAGCACAATACACATATCCTAGACTGAAAGATTAAGTAAATTGATGGCAGATAGTGGGAGTCAGGTTTTTCACTGTCTGAGTGGGATGTTACAGGTAACCAAGGCAAGAAGGCTAGAATGATCCGTATGGTAATACAGAAGACTTGGAGACACTAGTATAAACTCATGCTCAGCATAATATATACACAGATGTTTAGATACAGAAATAATTACAATTAAGTGTGTATAAGAAGTTAGTAAGCACACCTATAACTCCTTGCATCTTTAGTAGAATGGACCCAAAAGCAACAACACCCCCATAGCTGTGAGAATACTGCTCACTTGATTTCCAAAAACACTCTCCAGTAAAATAAATCAGGATTTCTTGGAGAAATGGCTGATTCGAGGATGGGGAGTAGAAATATACAGGATGAGCCTGAACAATCTTATTCTACCAAATAAATTTCAGATACCGCTGAAAAAAAAACAAAAACAAAACAAAAACAAAAAACAAAAGTGCCATACTAACAAGGGTAGGTCAAAGTGACATAGGAATGAAGTGACACAGGAAATTGAGAGCCAGTTTTCAATTTCCATGGCCAGAACAATTTGAGCCAAAGAATAAGTGAATTAGCATTAGATTATAACCCAATTACAAAATACATATCTATGAGTGTCATGAATTGAATTGTGTCCTGTAAAAGGTCTGTTCAAGTTCTAAACACTGGTACTTGTAAATGCAACCTTATTTGAAAATAACATCTCACAGGTGTAAGTAGTTAAGATCTCAAGATGAAATCAAACTGGATTTAGGATGGGTCTTATTTCCAATGGAAATTATTATGGTGTCCTTAAAGAAGAAGAAATACTACAAAGAGGCAGATAGAAACAGAGAAGAAAGTGATGTGAAGACTGAGGCAGAGACCAGAATGATACAACTACAAGCCTAGAAGCACCAAGGAATGTCAGGACCCACCAAAGGTGGAACAAGGAAGGAAGGAGTCTTCCCTAAAGGCTTCAGAGCTACTGTGCCCCTGCTCACACTTTGGTTTCAAACTTGTGGCCTTGGCTTGAGACAATACATGTCTGTTATTTTAAAAAGCCAAGTCTGTGGGAATTTGTTACAGTAGTCCTAGGAAATGAATACAATTTTTCCACACTGACATTAATAAATGAATAGAGAATATATACATGGGGAACTGTGGATGATTATCTTATACAAATTAACTCCAAATAATTTCTGTAAATATTTGTCCTTTGAAAAGCTGGAGCATAACTGTGGCCTGAAAAGTGGCACTTTTACAAAAGGCACAGTATGGAATTTTACCGTAGGGAAACTTGGCAAACGCTACAGCAGAGAAGTGATGAGGGTTAACATCAACAGTGATACAATAATGTTGACAGTATGTACTGTATGTATGAGGTGTTAAGAATGGTACTTTATCTCTGTGGTATTCTTCCAAAAACTCCACAACCACAATAAAGCCATGAGGAAAACATCAGTGAAATCTCAGCAGAGTAACACTCATTCTACAAAACAGGACCCTTAAGGTCATTAGAAAAAGAAAAATTTGTGACTCTGTCACTGTGGGGAGTCTAAGGAGACATGACTTAGAATTACATATGTTGTATGCTTAATAAGATTCTGCAACATAAAAAGGACATTAGTTAAAAACTAAGAAATCATAAATAAAGAATGTATGGATTTGGGTACATGCATTGTGACAAATACAGTAAGAAGCAGCTAAGAGTGGGGTATATGAGTAATCTCTGTATAACCACTATAATTTTTCTGTAAATCAAGTATCATACTGCATGGTGACAGAAGATAAGCTACACTCTTGATTAGTGTAGTATAGGATACAGAGATATTGAATCACTATGTTATACAGCTGAAACAAATATAATATTGTGTGACTCAAATGTCTTAGACTTAGGTGACCATCATTTCCACTCACAATGGGCACAAAGCCTTTTGTGATATATGCCCTAGTTATATCTATGTCATAAATAGAAAGCAGTTTCCTCTATTGACCTTTTTTTTTCTGTTTTGTAATCCCATCATTCTTCCTGCCACAGGGCACACTGCTTAAAAACACCCTTCCCTCTTTCACCTAATCAATTTTGAATCTTTCTTTAGGTCTTAGAAATCATCAGTTTCTTATGCAGGCTGTCCTTATTCATGTAAGAAGATAAATGCAAAAAAAAATGATTTAGATTCATAGATTATATCTAATAGCAACGTAAACTCTAGCTAGATTTAAAAGTTTAATATAAAAATAGTTACCAAAGGATTCAGAGAATATATGTACGAACATGTTTAATAAAACTTTAATGATTATATACTCTGATGTGAGATACCTATCTATATATCTATATATCTCTATATATCTATGTCTATACATAGACATACACACACACACACACACACACACACAATTATTTTCAATGACAACAAATTTCTACTTTAAGACATTTTCCCCCCATGGGCTTTTTGCACCAATTAAAGTTAATTAAATCATCTGGTTTTTGTTTTCCTTTTTCCAGTTAATTGAAGGAAAACCTTGTCACATCAGTATTCTCACCCCACTTCTCATTCAGTTGATAGTGAGTCCAGCTTTCCATATATAATAGCACTGGAAGGAACATCTAAACCTCACAAATTCTAAGCTAGCATTTCTATAGAATTTATATTGTTTCATTCTACTCTAATATTTCACTATACTTACTTCATCCCTTCTATTCTGGCCTATCCTGAAATGCCTCCATTTTTATCTGGTCTCCAGTAATTTGTTCTGGTCCCTAACAATGATCCAGTTGATCTCATCAAAATGACTTCAGATCACCTGCCTTATAAACCAGTGTGCTGTACTCTCAGCTGCAAAGAAAATGTGTATATGACTATGTGATGACTAATATTATATGTTAATATGTCTGAACCACAGAGTGTGTCCAAGTTAAACCTTACTTCTGGGTCTATGAAGTTGTTTCCATTGAGATTAGCATTTCAGTGAACTAAATAAAGTAGACTGCACTCCCCAGTGTGAGTGGGCATCATCCAATCCTTGAGGGCCTGAATAGAACAAAAGATAAAGAAAAGAAGAATTCACCTCTTTGTCTTCCCGCATTCCTGCTTGAATCAGAACATAGGTCTTCTTCTGCCCTATCATGGGATTTACACCATCAGGACCCCTGGGTCCCAGGCCTCTGGATTCAGACTGGAATTACACCACTATTTTTCCTGGGTCTCCAGTTTGCAGATGGCAGATTATAGGAATTCTCAGCCTTTATAACTGCATGAACCAAGAACCAATTGTATATATCCATCCTATTGATTCTGATTCCTTGGAGAAACCTGATTAATATAAGCTGCTTAATGTATCCAGAGTATGAAAAGATACTGTCAGACTATGTAAGCACATATGTTTAAGGCATTCAAAACTTCAATTTTATACTATACAGTGTCATAATACAGCCTTCTGGAAAACTCTGGTTGGATATTTTCTCATATGAAACATATAGAAACATAACAAAATAGTATATACACAGTTTTCCACTTCCTAATCTCCAAATTAAGGATTTCTTGAAACCTCTAATTACATTTAATCCAGATAGACAAGCCAGATCAATGATCTCTTCAGAGAATTACATCAGTATCTTGCTGTATTGCTCTACCTTCCAAAACATTCCTTATCACAGACCAGAGAAAATGAATTCTTGTTTTCTTGGGATAAAATTACAACAACAACAAATAAGCAAATATTCTCTTAAAAGGGGAGGTAATGGCATGATATCAGATGTTGAAATTCTTCAAAATGTTTATATCATTTAATTTGTCTCAAAAGCTATAAAGAAGTAAATAAAAATGATAAATGCATATAAAATTTTGCTAGAATGAAATTAATACCATTTTGATAAATATTATCCATTTGCTGTAATCCACTTAAAATACTTCCATAAAGTAGATTATTGAAAACCAAAGAATGTTTATGAAGATTTTAAGTAATGTGGTGAGCATCATACCATGCTTAACTTAGTTGAGAATAGATTTTAATATAGACATAGATATAAATATCTAGATACTTTAAGTAATAGAATAAAATGTTCATGATGATGCTCTCTGCATGATATTAGCAGTGTTCTAGTCTTTATTTTGATAATGCAATAAAAACTTCTAAAATATTCAAATAGTATAGAACATAATTTTCATTTTTTCCTCCTCTCCTCCACAATTTAAACCAATAATGTCTGATATTTATTATCAAAAAAAATTTTTTTTTACCTTTGCACTTTAACCCATTATCATTTTCATTTTTCAAATCACGTTTTTTCTTGAGCATATAGTACAAAATGTGACTGTAGGTTCAGGAAAAATGTCTTGTGTAGAAATACATATTTGGAAGTCATTAGCATCCATGACCTCTCTCTCTCTCTCTCTCTCTCTTGACTTATCCAATCTACCTGAAGTCTCGCTGCCTCTGTTTCCAAACTATACGTAGAATGCTATCATCTCATATGTTTCTCCCTCTCTGGTTCAAGCCAGAAGCAATTCCTCACTCATTTACTATTCTTGCTCCTATGAAGGTCATTCTCAACACAGCAATTAAAGCTCCCCTTATATATAAATGCAGACAAGGTCTCTCCTTCAATCAAACTCTGATTTCTGATGTTTTTCCAACTCACATTATATAAAAACTAAAGGTCCTCATTAAAACAATGTATCACTGGGCAAAGGCACTTTCCAATATAGCTTACAGTTATTACACTTTGATTCCTGTAAAGGTTTGTGGCCACAGCTTTAAGTTTTTTTCCCCATATAGAGAAGCTCTTCTGTTTCTTTAATGTATATATTAACGTCTGAATTTTTTTTAAAAAAACCACTCAAAGTACATAAATACAAAGAAAATACATTTTAAAGTATAATTTAAATGTTTTAATACATGTTGCAATTCTCAGTATCCAGAACAACATACATAAATCTCCTGAAAATTTTCTTGCCCGCTGCCAGCCTGGGATGGTATATAATGATCCCCTGCGATACTCTTAAAAAATAAACTGAGTTTCCACAACACCCAATTAGAATCCACGGTTTTGAAGTGGGAATAAATCTAAATGTTCTAGGCTCTGTGTTCTCTCCCTCTGCATTTATTTTTATTTTTATTATTTTATAGTTTTTTATTATTTTTATAAACATATAATGTATTTTTATCCCCGTCTCCCTCTGCATTTTTATTCGGAATACCTTTAAACTCCCTTCAGTTATTTATTTTTCTCAACTCATGACCTGCACCTTCCTATTAAGCTGCACTGATCACTGAAATCAGCATCTCCACTCTAAGTCTCAATATAGCCTGTATAGATTCCCACATTTACCAACACAGCTCTCTGAACACCATATGCGGTTTGATTCCACAGTGCCGTTCACAATATGTAGATCTTCAGTCCTGGACACATTTGCTTACTGGAATTATGAAACACACAAGGCATACAGCACGTTTTATTAAAAAACAACTATCAAAAAAAAAAGCAGCTATCAAATACTATCAACTACTGATACAGAGGACAGTGAATGCAAGAGATCTACAACCGCCATCACTTTTGAGTTGCTCATTTTGGGGCAATGTTATCTTTACATTGCCTGTGTTTTTCCAGGTGAACATATAAAATTAGGAGTGTTTTTGAAACAACTAACAAAAATATACTTTGGGAAGCTTTATTTACTAATCTTTCAGTTCTAAAATATATATAATATTATATAAATTAAAAGACAACAAGCTTGATTCAGATATACACACAGCAATATGATTTATAGGATATATTCAAATATGCATTACTCTTAATTTATATAAACACACTGGATATTAATCAGAATATATTAATTTGTTTTTTAGAGGTTTGACAGATTCTAAAATTTTATATTAGGTTATCCTACATTGTCATTTCTAATTCGTATCACCTCATACTTCCTGGTCTATATTATAATTGCCATCCTATTTGTGGCCAAAAATACATTTTCATTTAATTTATTAAAATACTTCAAAGTTCTAAGTTACTAGTGTTATGCATTATTTGTCTTTTTCTCTCTTCTCTTTATGTCATTCACTTGAAATTTTTCACATTGGTAGCTACCAAAAGGTCTTTTTCCCATTTATTTTTATTAATAATACCTTACTTCTGCCCTAGCCTAATTAGTCTAAGACTATCAAGAACAAACTTCTAGCCTAAAAATGTAAAGTGTAAAGAGGGAGATTTCAATCCTGAGGAATCAAGGGCTACCTCACAAAAACTCGGGGAAAATATAATTATAACTGGTTTTTAAGGAACGGTGAAGTTTAAATAAAGCAAACTCACAGCAAAGCAGGTCTGTGGTTGAAGTCACCATCTGGTCTGGATGGCAAAGTGAACCCAAGATCTTTTTTCTTGGGAAACTACAAAGTTAAGGAAAAATATGGGAAGGCATATCCAGAAAACTTATCTTCAGCTTTGCACCTGGGGTATAAATTGAAGTGCTTCTCTGTGTCAAAGTGACTTAGATCTTCCAGCTAAGAATGGTATTGTAACTTAGATATCATTTCAAATGGCAAAATTCCTGATGGTCTGAGTTTAGAAAACAAATATTCTCAGAAAGAAAGCAGCAGTCAGTGAAAGGAGATTTTTTTAATGACACTTCGTAAATGCAGCATTGCTCTGGTTGATAGATGATTTCCTGTTAGCTTTTCACTTGGCTCTGTATCTACTATTTGAGTCTGTTGAATTACTTGGCATATTTTCATTTCTTTGTTAGAGATAACCATTAGTTTCTTACTTCTGGATGACCAAATATCGCAACTTTAGTCATCATACTTACACAATTTGTTTTTAAGATAGCTATCCTATAATAATGATATATCTCCAATACTTTCTGAATTTCTATTAAGCCTACATGACATAGAATAAAAATAAATACAAGAACAATTGAGATGAGTCATTGAGAGATATAAATAAATATTTTTAAAAATAGATCAGGAGATAAAGGTTTAAATTATATAATCAGAGTATCATATGGAAATGTAAATAAAAGTTACTGACATAAATGACCAGATTTAAAAGTACTTGCTTCTTTTATTTTTTTTTCTATTGTTGTTTTCAGTTTCGATATTTTTAGGGTAATGCTCTAAATACCTTGATTAGGAGGGATAAATCAGATATATGAATAGTATAAACCTTAACCCAATCTACTTAAAAAAATATGATGTTAGTAAAACTAAAGTATCTAGACCAGCTATCTACACTAAAAATTTCACTCAGGGCACCTGAGTGGCTTAGTAGTTACGTATCTGCCTTTGGCTCAGGTCATAATCCCAGGGTCTGGAATGGAGTCCAGCATGGAGCCCCACATCAAGCCCCACATCAAGCCCTGCATCAAGTCCCTGCATTGTGCTCCCTGCTCAGTGGGAAGCCTGCTTCTCCCTCTCCCACTCCCCCTCTTTGAGTTCCCTCTCTCACTGTCTCTCTCTGTCAAATAGATAAAATTTAAAGAAATAAAACAATAAAATATTTCACTCAATTTTCAAGTTTGTATTACTACTTTAATTCTATTTAATAGAAACAAAATGAAACAGGGATGGGAAGTACTAGGAAAGCTTAAAATGAATAAGTAAAATACAGAATATGTGTATAACTGGTATTCTGGCTGTGCTAACTATACATTAATCTTCTTAATCCCATTTATTTAAGGGAGATTTGAAGTAATTATTTCAAGACCTCAAAAGAGAAACCTCTCATTCTGTCTCTATAAAGGAAAAAGCGACAAAGGAAACTTTCATATTAATAATACAGCCTACTGAAACTCATAATACATTTGTGCATTTCTCTAATTAAGAGCTTGGTTTTATGAAGTTAATTTCTTTTTATAGCAGTTCATTAGGACTCATAAAGTAGTTATTTTGCAAAATTTGGAGAAATAACAAAAGTTCAATTTCTTGAGATTAGACTCATTCCTACTGTTCATCTTCTGGTGAATGTTTTCTGAGATGTATTAATATGCAAAGTAACAATTATAATTTAATATTTTTAATTACAGCAGTTTTACAATTATGTAATTTTTATATTTGTCACTGGTAAATTTTAACCTTTTCTCTTTTCCCTATGATTATCAATATCTCGAAATAGAATTCTAAGTGTATATTTAATCAGTCATGAAGTGTTCTGAGGTGTTTCCGAAAACTTGTTGAACATACAACAAAATAATATTTAACTGTGCTAGGGAGAATCACAGTGCACCAAACCATTAATTTTGAATCAAGAGTCATTATATGTGCTATTAGATGAAACCTTTCTCTTTCATTTTTTTGAACCTAGATATGTCAGCGTCGTATTTCAAAATTATATAAGGCTCAGTCATGTAATACTACTTGAACCCTAAATTTCTTCTATAGCCCTGTTCTATTTCTGTCAGTAGATTCAGCAAAACTATAAAGTACGTCATTAAGAAAAAAAAGAAAATCAAAATATTAACATTAATAACATAATATACCCATCAACCCCTCTGTAGGTACTCATTTTAATTTTTTTCTGCATTATTCTTTTTGCATTACTTTTAGGGAAAAAATGAGAAGATATATTCTTTTTTTTTTTTTTTAAGATTATTTATTTATTTATTTGACAGCGAGAGATCACAAGTAGGCAGAGAGGCAGGGAAGAGAGAGGAGAGAGAGAGGAAGGGAAGCAGGCTCCCTGCCGAGCAGAGAGCCCGATGCAGGACTGGATCCCAGGACCCTGAGATCACGACCCGAGCCTAAGGCAGCGGCTTAACCCACTGAGCCACCCAGGTGCCCCGAGAAGATATATTCTTATGTTATTTCATTTTTCTTATACAAACTATACCATACTATATATATATTTTTGCACTTACTATTTTCAATTAGCAATACATTGTAGATGTTGTCAAATTTCTTTTTAAGATTTTATTTATTTATTTGGCAGACAGAGATCACAAGTAGGCAAAGAGGCAGGCAGAGAGAGAGAGAGGAGGAAGCAGGCTCCCTGCTGAGCAGAGAGCCCGATGTAGGGCTAGATCCCTGGACCCTGGGATCATGACCTGAGCTGAAGGCAGAGGCTTTAACCCACTGAGCCACCCAGGTGCCCGAATGTTTTTTTTTTTTTAATTTAAATTCAATTAGCCAACTTATAGTACATCATTAGTTTCAGATGTAGTGTTCAATAACTCATCAGTTTCATGTGCTCTTCAGATCATGTGCCCTCCTTAATGCCCATCACCTAATTACCCCATTTCCTCACCCACCCTCTCCAGCAACCCTCAGTTTGTCTCCTATAGTTAAGAGTCTCTCATGGCTTTTCTCCTTCTCTGAAGACTTCCCATTCTGTTTTCCCTTCCTTCTCTTGTGGTTCTCTGCTCTGTTTTTGATATTCCACAATGAACGAAACCATATGATAATTGTCTTTCTCTGAGTCCACAATAACCAAACTGTGGAAAGGGCCAAGATGTCAACATTTTTTATAATTACAATGGACTTTATTGTTCGCTAGAAGCATGGTTTATTTAATTAATTTTTCATGGAATACAAGTTGCTTACATATTTTATAACTATAAGTAATGGTCCAATGAATAACTACTGCACATAAGTTAATGGACTGTTGAATGTGTATTTTCAGAATAATTTCCTGGAAGTGGGACTGCAGGTTCAACAGATGTATTTGCTACTATGTAATGGAAAATTTCCTTCATTAAGGGTTTTATCAAGTAACAATACCAGAAGTAATTCAGGAGAGTGCCTGTTTTCCCACAGCTTCTCCTAAACAAGACTTTATTTTTCTTGCCGAACTTTTCTTGTTTAGCAGAATAGTTTTCATTACAGTTTTCATCTGTATTTTACTTATCCTTTTGTGAACTGGCTCTTCATGTATTTGTTTATTTATTTTGTATTTTTGGTTATTTTCCCTCAGTTTTACAGTTATATGTACATTTGCTAGTATTATACCTAAATTATCTCTGATTATTTGACAGTGCAACTTTAATGTAGATGCTATATGTTTTAATTCCTTCCCCCTTAGATTTTTTTTAAAGATTTTTTTATTTATTTGAGAGAAAAAGCAGAGGAAGGGAGAGAGAGAGTGTGTGCACACAGGCATGAGTAGGAATAAGAGGTAGAGGGAAAAGGAAAAGCAAACTCCCTGGCCCAGCAGGGAGCCCAATGCAGGACTGGATCCCAGGACCCTGAGACAACCAATGACCTGAGCCAAAGGCAGACCTTTAACTGACTGAGCCACCCAGGAACCACCCCCACTGCCACATAGATTCTTTTTAATTATGTACTAGATATATACGGTTGTAATTTTCGAAGAATTTCAATATGAATTTTTAAATCTACATTTTTTCATTTTTATCAAAATTATATGAAGTATATAAATAAACTTAGAACTGGCATCTTTAGAATATTTAATTCCTTCTCCAAGAATTACAGACGCCTTTCTCTATGTTTAAAGTCTACTCTTTTGTCTTTCTTTTCTTGTTTTTTTTATATCTTCCTCAGAAAGATCTTGCCCATCTATTTTAGGTTTATTTCCAAGGATTTTATTTTCTCATTGGATATTGTAAATAGCTCTTATTTCAACAAGTTTACCTTCTAACTGGTTATTATGTGTGTCTATATGAACCCAATCTATGTTAATTTTTTTACCTTCTACCTTAGCAAACTGTTTATTTCTTTAGTTATACATATGACTGGTTCTGTTTCAATTATATTTTACATTACCTGAAAATAGGGTGATACTCCTTCTTTTCTTATTCTAAAACTCTGATATTTCTTATTAATTGCATTTACTAATACCACCAATAGTGGTCACTGTAGAAGTAATGGACATCCTTGTCTTATTCCTAATCTTAGTAGAGGTATCACTTGTTCTTCTTTTTTGTTTGTTTGTTTTTGTTTTGTTTTTCAACTATAATCAAGACTCAGGCTTAAGGAATGTGTTTTATCCTGTTAAGGAATAATCTTTCAATTCCTGTTCCCTGAATGTTACTATCAACAATGTATATTTAATTTTTTAGAGTTTTTTTTTTTATAACTACAGAAAAATTATAAGTTGTCTTTTTTTCTTGATCATTTTTTATTGTGGTAAAATACACATAAAACTTACCATTTTAACTGTTTTTTAAGTGTACACTTTGGTGGCACTGAATACTTTCACATTAATAGGCAACCATTACCACCATCCATTTCTAGAACTTTTTCATCTTTCCAAGCCAAAACTCTGTACCCATTAAACACTATCTTCTCTCTCTCCCATTCCTTCACCCCCTGACAACCATCATTCTACTTCCAATCTCTATGAATCTGACTATTTTATATACTCATGTAAGTATATATAGAATCATACAGTATTTTTTCCTTTGTGAAAGGTTAATTTTACTTAGCATAATTTTTCCAAGATTCATACATGTTGAAGCATGTCAGAATTCCCTTCCTTTTTTAAGGTTAATATTCCATTGTATGTATAGCTCACGTTTTGCTCATGCAGTAAGTTTATCAATAGACACTTGAGTTTCTTCCACCACTACACTATAAACATGGATGTACAATTATCTATGTCCTCTTTTTATTTCTTTAGGGCATGTACACAAAAGTATACTTACTAGATTATATGATAGTTCTATGTTATTTTTCTTTTTCAGGAATCACCATACTTTTTTCTACAGTGTCTGTACCACATTAATTTTCAAAAGCAATGGAAAGGTTTCCAACTTCTCCACATTCTTAACAATACTTATTTTTTCTCTTTTTTTTTCTGGTTTTTGTGTTGTTTTCAATAACAGCCATCCTAATGGGTGTGAAGTGTTATCGTGGTTTTGAATATATCCTTGTTTACACCTACTATTATGATATAGTCATATAATATGAAATATAAAAATATTATATAATAGTAATGGATTACCAATATTAAAACAACATTGACGCATTAGAGTAAATCTCACTTTATCAAGATAAAGATTTTCTTATGTGGAATTAGATTCTGTTTAATAATACTTTATTTATTAATTTTCTATTTTTTTAAATATGTTTGGCTGAAAACAATCAGCTAATATAGCTGAGGTGAAAAATGTTTCTGGAGAGCAGCTGGCAAGAAAAATGAGCAAAACAAGAACAAAATCTTTTCTCTCATCTGCTCCCATACAGTTTCTCTCCCATCCCCCTACTAATGTAACCTCCAGGAAGCCATCTCACAGTCTCCTAGCCTCCTGTCACAGAACAGGGTATAGAAGCATGGGTTTAGGTCGGGAGGCCTTTTCTAAAAACATATATTTATTTTGCTACATTGTTTAATATTAATCGTACTTGATCAAAAAGGATATTCTTAGGATTTGTACTTCTCTAAGTTGCTAATGTGCTGTAATTACTGTGAAAATATTATGTTCATGTACAGTGAGAAGGAATAGGGAGGAGACTTTATGATGCTGCAGTGAAAAATATTAATTTTATAAGCTTATATTCAATAATCTTATTAATTGTTCATTATCTTCACTGGCATTAAAAATTTTATTCAAATTATTTTGATGTTGCTCTTTTGAGACATCTTTGTCATTGTATGTCCAAATATATTACTACTATTTCACAATTATATTGAAAAAAAAGAGAATTTCTCTGCTTAAGCATTAACAATGTTATAAGTTTACATCATGGAGCAAAAATAGAAATAACCTGCTTTTATCAACTGCAAATGTACTATGTATGTTCATTTTGGTGCCATATATTTTTACTAAGGTAATTTTTACCTGATTCTTTGTAAAATCAGTTTTCTTCCAGTCCCTTTATTGAAAGTCAAATGTTCAGTCTTTGTCTGAATTTCTCACAAATTTTAAATACTAACTCAATTTTAGTCATTTTTCAGTGGGCAGAAAAATAGAATAACTATGAAAAATCTTCAACTATCTAGAATTAAATTATACACTAACTGCAATTTAACAGGTTTTAGGCTTCTATCTAAAGGCTTCTATCTTCTTCTATTCTAGGCTTCTAGTAAAAACACCTCCAAAATCTACTAAAAGAGCCTAAAAGAACAAAAGAATAGACATATAGAAATAAAAACACATTTACATTTAATATCACAGTTCATCTCTACATTTATGGAAAATATTCAGATTTAAATGATCTGATTTTTAAATTTCTTATACATCAACGTAATTGTTCAAATAACTGCTCTAAAATATGTGTCAATTACAGTTGTCAGTAAAAAATTATTAATTTAAATTAAGGATTTACTTAATGAGTGTTTAATGAAGGCAGAATTCAAAGAGCTGTTTACAGGTTTAAAGGACCACAGGATTTGATGCAACACTGTGGTAGTCGCTTCAGTAAAAAGCCATTATACCCATAGACCTAAAGGGGAAGACAATGGTGTTATGAGATTTGTGAGTCCAAAAAACAAGTGACCAGGTGACATTAATCAAACACAGTAATTGCTAGAACGATGGCAATACAAAGAGCAGGAAGGGGAATATATCTCTAATGTATTTCTCCATCTGTCTTCTAATATCCTGTTGAGGTTTTCTACATGCTGAACCCAAGGTAAAATTAGAGGTAAGGAAACCTACCATCATTATGTAATGGGTAGTGATTAGATTTAAGCCTAGGTAATTCATTGTGAGTGCTGTTAATGTAAATGGTATTCTGTTTCTAATTTCAAATTCCATCTTGATCATTGTTGGTATATAGGAAAGTGATTGCCTTCGTTTAAATAGTCCCTTAAGGTTAAGCAACTACTGTTGAATTATACAATAAAACCTTTTTATTGCTCAAAAATGAGCATATAGATCTCCTATACTGTATAATGTCTTTCATTTTACTTTATCAAATATGCCATGAAGAATCATTTCTGGTATACTGTTGCAAAAGCTTCTTCAATTTTCCATTCCTCCTCATGCTCAACCTTTTGCAAATAGAATTACTTTTTGTACCATCACATGGTAGAGGTAATTTTCTTCTCTGAATTTAAGCTATCCTCATGTCCTCCTTTGCCCAAGAGAATGTGATGGAAATGCCATTGATTCTGACTTGAGCACAGACTTCAAGAGGCCTGGCACATTTTTTTCTAACTTTTCCTTATGAAGAACATAACCACGTCAGTAGAACCAAGTTTGGTCTATGCTCAAGGAGAATTGAGATCACATGGAGGAGAGCCAGATTCTCCTGCCAAACTATCTTAGATCAGTTATCAGCCTACCTATTCCCAAAGAGAGCCCACCTAAATTCAGTACAGCCTCCAACTAATCTGCAGCGCAGCAGAGATGTATGAGTAAGGCAAGCTAAAATCAGGATAACCATCCAGTTGACTATAATTGTGAGAAATAATAGATCCATATTGTTTTAAGCCACTAAATTTTGTTGTATATGGTGAGCAACAAAGTTCACCAGTCTCTATATCTATACTTATTTGGATTTTTTGGAGGGAAATTAATAATCAGAGATATTAAGAACAATAAAAAATCATACATTTAAGAGATAGTTATTTTTTAGTGCAAACTACAATTCTTCCATTTATGCACACTGCATAAATGTGTAGCATTATGTATAAATGTATAACATTTATTATAACAATGGAGTATGATGGCTCAAACTGAAACTATTGTCTGTCTCAGTCATTGTTATAACTTTATCACGAAAGAGTATTTTCACTGCCTACATAATTCTAAATTGGCAATTATTTTAAACCAGTGTATCGAAGATAGGATTCCTTGGTCTCCTGGCTAGTGTTTTTTAGGACAAGTGAATCAGGGGCTGCCTGGGTGTCTCGGTGGGTTAAGCGTCTGCCTTCAGCTCAGGTTTATGGTCTCGGGGTCCTGGGATTGAGTCCTGCATCCGGCTCTCTGCTAGGCAGGGAGCCTGCTCCTTCCTCTCTCTCTCTACTTGTGATCTTTCTCTGTCAAATAAATAAAATCTTTAAAAAAAAAAAAAAAAGGACAAGTGAATCATCAATTACCTTTAAAAGCAATTTTTTCTTCTTTCTCAGTTTTAAAAGTTTTTCTCTTTGCCTTCATTTTGCTGTTATTCTTGTCTTATTGTTATATACATGATAATTTACTTCATTTCTTTAACTTAATGTTAATAATGCTTTTCAGGTGTAAACTGTCCCCAAATGCTGGACTTACATGTCTATATTTCCAACTTCTGAATTTCGTCCCACTAACACCGTGCAATCTTGTATACTTCTAAGATAACTTTAAGCAAACATTTTCAAGTTTTGGGTTGGTTGGTTTGGTTTTTATAATAGTTCTCAGATGGGAGATTTGTTCTACATATCTTAACAATAATCAAATCAGTGGTTTCTATTATTAATTTTGTAATTTTCATTATTATAGAATACTTACTATATTCACTTGGATACTCTAATAAGGCATATATAACGCATTTAGAATTATAAAGCAAAATATGTACCATTCACCCAGCTCATTATTCTCCAGGAATTTTGTTTCTGTTTTCCTTCTAAACTACACAACTAGTCCTCTCTTTCCTACTCTATGGTAAACATTATTCTGAATGTTGTGCTGATTACTTTTTCTATTACAGCTTTGATTCATAGTGATGTTTCCTTCAGACACATATTACTAAGTTATGCATGTCTTGAGACTTTGCATGAATAGTACCCTATTGTAGTATGCAGAACTATGGCACCTACACATGTCCAAACCATAATCCTTAGAGCCTGGAGAAAGGGACTTTGCAGATGTAATTAAAGTTACAATCTTAATCTGAGATGGGCAGGTTAATCTGGAACATCCTTGTGGGTTCAATTTAATTGTGTGAGACCTTGGAAGCAGTCCTTTCCCTGCTACAGTGAAGATGTGATGAGAGAAAGGTAAGTAAGATGTTATGCCCTTACCTATGCAGATGGAGAAAGGAAACTATGAACCATGGAATGAGGCAATTTCCAAAACCTGGAAAAAGCAACAAAATAGATTCTCCCTTGAAGCACCCAGAATAAAATACAGCCCAGAAAATTCTTTGATTTAAACACGGTGAAGAATTTTAACTGTGTAGGATGCCTGGGTGGCTCGATTGTTAAGTGTCTGCCTTTGGATCAAGTCACAGTCCCAGGGTCCTGGGATGGAGCTCCCTGCTCAGAGGGAAGCCTGCTTCTCCTTTCCCCACTCTCCCTGCTTGTGTTCCCTCTCTCGCTGTGTCTCTCTGTCAAATAAATAAATAAAATCTTTAAAAAAGATTTTTTTTAACTGTGTAGAATTTTTAACAAAAATAACTATAAGATTATTTGTGTTTTAATTCACTAAGTCTGTCATAATTTTTTATGGCAGCAAAGGAAGTTACACGGCTACTTTACATATTTTTCTACAACTTGTTCTCTTCACTCAGAGTTACTTTTTATAGGCATCCATGTTAACAAAACTACCATATTTCATTTTTTTTTATACTGGTTTATTCTATTCCACTGCACAAATATACCACAATTTACCTATTTTCTTATTAATGGTTACTCTAATATCTTTTAATTTTTTAATTTGATATTTTCTTTAAGTTGCTATTAGAATCAGCAAACCCACTTCTGGGTATTTATCCAAAAACCCTGAAATCAGGATCTTGTTTATTGCAGCATTGTTCACCATAGCCAAGATGTGGGAACAATCTAGATATCCACCAGTGGATGAAAGGATAAAGAAAATGTGGCAAATATTTACAGTGGAATATTAATCAGCCTTAAAAAGGAAAAAAATCCAGACCTATGCAGCAACATGGTTAAACCGAGATGACATTACGCTAAGTGAAATAAGCCAAATACTGCACTTATATGAGGCATTCATATAACAGAGTCAAATTAATAGAAGCAGAAAGTAGAATGGTAGTTACTAGGAGCTGAGGGGAACCAGGAATAGGAAGTTGTTATTCCATAAGTATATAGTTTCAGTTATGCAAGATGAATAAGTTCCAGAGAGCTACTGTACATCATACCTATAGTTAATAATACTATATTGTACACTTAAAATTTTGGTGAGAAAATAGATCTTGTGTTAAAAGTTCTAACCAAATTAAAATAAATTAAATTAAAGCAGATAGAGAATGCACTTTATGTGTTTTGTGGTGCAGATTAAGAAAGAATTCCAATACCTTCAAGGTGTATTTAGTAAGTCATTTTTCTTAGTCGCAGTATAAGCATAATAAAGTTTTATGACATTCAATATGAAAGTAGAAATGTACAAAATTAAAAGCAAATTAAAATAGAAATTAGTAACAAAGGCAGATGTGGGTCACTATAGTTTTATAAAATAAAACCCGCTTATCATAATAAACCAAGAAGAGGATAAAATAAATATTACTTGAAATAAAAACTGGTAATTTCATTCATTAAAATCTTAAATTCATACATATACATATATACATAAAGGAAAATATTCACAAGCATATTATATTTTTTCATGAATACAAGGTTGAAAGTGTAGTTAACCACAATAACTGAAAAAAAACTTACCATCTTAAGATAAGTAGAAAAATATCTTAACAAAGTCAACGGTGGTTCACAAAGAATACTTAAGAAATTTGGAATTTAAAGTAGAGAAAGATGATTTAAAGTAACTGGCCTACAGTCTATTTTTTTATTGTTTTTAATAGGTGATGATGCAAAGCAATTGAATATAAACACCTTGTCAACTAAACCTCCTTCAAGTAAACAGATTAATGATATTTGCTAGAAAGGAGAAATCATGTCTCTGTTAACACCCTTAGCAGTGTTGTTAGCTAAGGATTTTCTAGAGTTAATAGAACACAGGAACTATGAGGTATGGCTTCTGAAGACAGTCATGCAAACAAACAAATCCCAGAGTTATAAAACAAAGTAGATACATAATTTAAATCTCCCAAAATAATCTTAAATATTAAGAAAAAGATTATAGAAGTTGATTATTGTATTATTTCTTAAAGCAATCACAATCTTGATGGTTTAACTATGACAGCAATTTATTTTCTCATAGCTCCTGAGGATAAAATTCCAAAATCTGTTCTACTGTGCTGAAATCAGTGTGATCAGCAGGGCACAGTCCATGCTGAGCCTTTAGAGTAGGACATTTCTGCCCTAGTGGCTGTAGGCATTCCCTTGCCTATCGTCACATCACTCCAATCTGTCTCTGTGTCTCTTCCTATTCTTCTGATCATGTCAAATCTTCTACTGCTTCCTTCTTAAAAGGATGCAAGTGCTTACTCAGATAATCCAGGATAATTTCTTCATCTCAAAATTCTTAATTTAATTATCTCTTCAGTCCTTTTTTTCTCATATAAATTAATATTCACAGGTTCCAGAGATTTGGGCATAAATATTGTTTGGAGGGCCATTATTCAGTCTACCATACTGAGTTTACTTTATCTCATTATTTTAAAGGCTCTGATGTGAAGAAGCCTTCTTCAAAGACACTGGGTTGGCTATATATCCATTCATACAAAATGAAATAAACACCCAACAGCATTCAGAAATATTAACTCCACATGAAGTGTGATATTAGATACAAAACAATAAATATATAAATTTTCTAGATGATTTTATACACACACACTCCTCAGATAGGGAAAACAAAAGTTTTTATAGCAGGTCATCAAACCCAACAATCCTAAAAGAAAAGATTTACCAATTAGATATCATTCACAATGGGAATCTCTGCTTATTAGAAAACAAACAAACAAACAAAAACACCTTGAGTTAGAAAATAAGCCACAGAATGGAAAATGATATCAAAACATATAACCAGTAAGGGTTGTTATTTTTCATATCCGGAACTCACAAATAAGTAACGAAATTTTAAATTGCCCAACCCATTATATAAATGGGCAAAATATTTAAACAACTAATGGAAAAAAAAGTATATAAATAAGCAAAAAACTTATTTATGGAAAGTTAAACAATACTACCCATCATAGAAATGCCAAATAAAACAAATGTAAAACAACCACAATCACAGCTCTGCATGGCTAAAATAAAAAATCCCAAGAATACCAAATGTTGATACAGAAATGAGGCAACCAGAACTCTCATACACTGCTTTTGAGAGTGGAAAATATTAAAAATTCACCATAAAATGTTTATTTCTTATCTACTAAAGCTCAACATACACATGCACTAATAATAAGCACTTCTACCCCTGTATGTATACCTAACAAAGTTGTGTGCACATACATAGCAAATTTATGCACTTCACCCAAACTATAACAAATCCAAATTCCCAACACATATAAAACAAAAAAATTATTATACTTTATTAATTCTAAAGAATACTATGGAACACTGTAAATAAAGGAGATTCAGCTACCAGGAACAGTAATGAATGGATCTCACGAATAATGAATGAAAAAAGGAAACACAGAATCATATATACTCTATGGCCCATTTATATAAATTACAAAACCAGGCAAAACTAGCAGTATAAGTTAAAAATTGAAAACAGCACTTACCTTGGAAAAGATAATTTAGACAGTGACTCAATGGCACAGGGCAGGAGCTCTGAGAGATAAATACTATTCTTTCTATTAAGCTAGGTAGTGAAAGCATGTTTGTATCCATATACAATGTATGTAACTTACTACCTATATGTTATACTTACTATAAACTTTAAAGAGGAATTTCATTTTATTTTATTTAACGTCTGATAATTTTAGTAGGAGGGATTTTCAGCATATTTATTCTGGCATTTACCCGTTTAATAAGACAATAAATACATTAAAGCTATGCATCTCTACTATAAAATAGGAAGTAAAATGCTTGCATATATGTATCCTCACCTCTCTTTCTGTCTCTCTCTCACACACACACACACCCACATACACAAATTTCTAATTTATTCCCCTCCGAAAATGGATTTTTTTTTTTTACTATTTTTGCTTATTGTAAAATGTAAATTCTCTTTCAAGATAAAAGTGAAAAGAAACACTTGAGGGAGTAATTACAGAAAAAAAATCTCAATTTTGCAGGAAGGTAATTTATAATCTTAATTAACTCACATTTTCATAATGTTTCTATTGATTTCAGCCTGGACTCTCAGAAGCATAACACATAATAGTAGTTCTAATTTACTTGCACATTTACATTTAACAAAAATATAATATACCTAACCTTATATCGCTAGTAAAGAGTCATGTCTGATTTTTATTTCTATGCATTACATTCTTCCAGGTAAAAATTGATTAAATGGGCTTGTAAGTTTTAATTATTCTGATATGTATTGAACTGAAGCTTGCTTTCACTTCCTTTTAAAATCACAAAACATGAAAGGGAAAATACATTCTTGAAGTAGTATTCAGAACAATTTAGTAAACACAGAATATTATTTTATGCTTGTAAGGCACCAAAAACAAATGTAAACTCATTTCTAACATAGCATAATGTAGTTCAATTACTCTACTTAGGACTAAGATGAGGATAAAGAAAACAGCAAACAATTTAAAGTATTAAATTACACACACTAAATCACAGAGCCCCTTATAAAGCACAATTCTCTCAGTGCCTGTCTCTGGAATTAAGTTAACCTACCCAAGAAAACAATTTTCTTTCTTTCTTTTTTTTTTTTTTTTTTCAGAAACACAAGGAATGCTAGTTTTTATTTCAAACATTTTCATGGACTTGAATTTTTTGTATTATTTCTTTCTTCTTCTATAAAATGTTTGAGATAAATATGTATTCTCTCCCTTTCATGGAAACGCCACCGAGACAGTGATGTATAATTTTTTTCTCCCCCACAGTCAAGTAGGCAGAGAGGCAGGCAGAGAGAGAGGAGGAAGCAGGCTCCCTGCTGAGCAGAGAGCCCGATGCAGGGCTCGATCCCCAGACCCTGAGATCATGACCTGAGCCGAAAGCACAGGCTTTAACCCACTGAGCCACCCAGGCGCCCCTGATGTGTAAATTTTAAGTATAGTATCACCAAGTGTTCACACTGGAATTCCAACCTCAGTATATTTAATCCCGAGTCCTTTGTGCTTGTTAAAAGTTCTCCAGCACCTGGGTGGCTCAGTCTGTGAAGTGTCGGCCTCTGGCTCAGGTCACGATCCTGGGGTCCTCGGATTGAGTCAGGCTCAGCACAGAGTTTGCTTCTCCGTCTACCACCCTCCGCCCCGTCCCATTCTCTCTCTCGTTCTCTCTTTCTCTCTCTCACAAAAATAATACAATAAAAATTTAATTTAAAAAAAAAAACAATTTTCTTTGGTAAGCTGTTAATAAATTCCCAATTTGTTCACATTTCTGTCTTTGTGTGTAATTCACCTTAAAAAGATTAATCACGGAAGCCGCCTACCTTAAGATCCAGGAAGGCTCGTAGAAGCCTGCACGGGGTCTTCAAGAGAAAAGCCCAGGAACTGACGAAGGCCGCACCTCAGCCCAGAAGAGCCATGGGCGCAAGGGCAGCTGGTCACCAACACAGCTCGCTCCCAGGCCTCAGTCCCCGACAGATCTGTCTGCTTCTGTTCCTCGAGGCAGCAGCCTGCCTTCTCCCACTGACTCGAATGTGACGGGCCCCTGACTGGGTCTCACTCTCCACTAGCTCTGAGTGACAAGAAAAGCCCTGTGTGCGGAGCTGGTCAGGTAGCAGTGCTGTCCCTGCTCTCACTCAGGCTGTGGGAAAGATGGCTCTGGTTTAGCTCCGCTCTGGACCTGTCGAAGGCTCGGCTCACCCGCGTGCTGCCCGCAAGGCGATGCTTCCAGTCACCACACCCTGGGAGTTGTTCGAGGAGCGCATCAGGATCACGTGACTACTGGCGGACTCAAGTTAAATCCGGGCAATTTGCCGCTCCTCACCCCCGCCTCTGTCTTGGACTATAGGCTCCGCCCCCCTAGCTTCGGTCGTGAACGTGCTTTGAAGGGCTTAGTCTTGGGAGAGCGAAGTGTTGAGCCGCCTGGCAAATACAGGTGGCTGAAGCATGTTCCGTACTCTGCATAAACTTTGAAGATTCTGGAAGGTGGTCAGGAATCTACTCACGAAAGATGCGCCTGCTAAGTAAGTTTCCCGTGCTTGTTCCTGCCACCTCCTAGTCTAGACTGGTCTGTTTTTTTCTTCAGTCTCTGCCCACTGTGTGTGGAGGCCATTTGTGGAGGGACAGAATCCCCTCATGCTGCCCGGCACCAGCAGGCAATGAGGCCAGGCTGCTGGGACCCTCCACCTCAGAGCTCACCCGAGTGACCTGAGACTGTCAATAAAGGTCGTCAAAAAAAAAAAAAAAGATACAAAACAAAAATTATTCTTTCAACCTGTTTTTTTTTTTTTTAAGATTTTATTTATTTTTATTTGACAGAGAGAGACCACAAGCAGGCAAAGAGGCAGGCAGAGAGAGAGAGAGGAGGAAGCACGCTCCCCGCCAAGCAGAGAGCCCGATGCGGGACTCGATCCCAGGACCCCGAGATCATGACCTGACCCGAAAGCAGAGGCTTAACCCACTGAGCCTCAATCTGTTTTTTGTTTTTTTTTTAATAGAAAAGTCAGGAAAAATAATCGTTTCACCTCGGAAGTTTGTGGACACAATAAAATACAGTTGACAGTGAAATGTAAACGTTAAATTTATGAGTCCTAGAGAAAAAAATAAACAACGAAAACTTATTTCCAGTAAGCCTGGTGAGTAAAGGTCCCTCAGAAGTCCCGTTCACTTCTAGTCTCTGTTTTATTTATAAGATTTGTGACTTTGGGTGAGATATTTAACTTCTCTGGGAAATGTACCTAATGATAGGGTTGTTAAGAGTATAAAATTAATTAATATTTGCAACTTAAATTATGCCTGTAACAAGATAACTTCTATGTAGCAGTTATTATCATATATAAAGTGAGAGGAAAATAAAGCCTATTCTGTTTAGGAGGAGAAAAAAAAAAACATGGAAAAGGTATGGGATCAGGGTCTTCTATCCATTTATACTGCCCTCTGACCTAAGTTAAGGCATTATTCTCTGAGACCTAATTTCTGCATCTATGAGAAAACTACAATTTCAGAGGACTTTTAAGTTGGTTGTATTTAGTAATAATTTTTTTAAATGAAAGAATTAGAATGTTATTTAAGTTTGTCTCTGGTACCAATTTACTACTTTCCTACAGGTAAAAGGAACTTTTTAAAAAGTGGATAAAATTAATATTGAGCTATCCTATCAGAATGCTCTTACATGTTCAGTTTTCAGTTTTTTTCCTAATTAAACACTAATCCGACTGGGAGATTTAATATAAAAGGTAGGAGAGAAATAGAAACCTCATTATTTTACGAAACTCAGAAGACAGTGCAAAAGTGATAATCAGTAGACTAATTATATTAGTCATAATTAAAATTATGGTGAACTATAGCTAAATTATAGATCAAATAATTAATGATTTGCTTATAGAAAAAATGAATTGTGTTTAGATTGTGCTAATAGGAATGATATAAACTGCTATGGGTAAGGCAGTTACAGTCAGCTCTCATTCTTGCAGTAATTATCTTATAAAGTTGCTTTGGCACTGAGTGAATACTGAAAATACTGAACCGTTTTTCCAGCAGGAAATGTAGGGTTAGATTACTGCAAGCCTTTGGTCTTAACTTTTTTTTTTAACCAACTAATCAGTGTATAACCTTGTTTTATGTATTTTTTGTTAAAAAAAACAAACTTAATTTTAATACATACTTTTATTCATTAACACTAAACTCACTTCCTACAGTTCTATAGTATGCCTCAAGACATGTATTTTCTCTGTAAGGTGCACCACAACCTTCTTAGGAACACTGGACAGTACTTTAGAACTATATTTGGGGGCCATTTTAAACAGTGAAACACCAAAAAAAAAGAAAGAAAAGAAAAGAAAAGAAAATACACAGTAAAAATGTGGCATGATGTAGACTACAGAAGGGACACTTGTATACAGTATGAGGATCACCTTGTTTCACCTCATCTAGGAATACAGAATCAGGTGACTCAAATTTTTCAATAATGTGTATATCCACGAATGACTAAAAAGGCATGAAGAACTCATTGTGGGTTAAGGGGGGATTGGAGCAAGTGGGCAGATTTGCAAGTATGGGATCTGCTAACAATGAAATTGAACTATATTTTATACCATGTTCTGGTTCTCATTTCAAAGTTGTTATTAAAAAATGATGCTGTTTCACTCTTGCCTAATTATAGATACTTTTTGGAAGACACAAACATAAAGCTAAGCCATTAACATAACATATATAGATAACTATAATACATAAACATAAAACTAAGTCAAAAATACTCATTACCTCTTCCAGCCATTTATGTCCAGGTCTTTAGATTTGTTATTTTGCCATTTTACTATGATGAACATTGACTCTCCTCCAAGAATTTTGTTTTGGTTCACACCTGTGAATTTCAGAATCTTAAGCTCCCTTCTTTAGGATAACCCACCTAAACATTGACTACCAGTTCTACAACTGACACATGATTTCTCAGAATGTACAGCCTCTATATAGAAATTCCATTCAATATGTAAAAGGGAGGAGAATTTATATGGTAGTCATGTAAACATCCATGCCATGGATTCCCCCAGTCACATATGCCTTAAATTATTTCCTTCTTAATACATTTGATCTTTCAGCTTTATCATATGAATCTGGAAAATGAACCAGTTAGGCTATGGCACTTGCCGTCTTCTGCCCACCCTTCTGCCTTTGTTAATTCATGTGTATGAACAAATAAATACACACACAGAATACATACTTTCTGTGGGATAATTTTAATTATTAAATTTTATTACCTTAGTCATAATTATTGATTGATATGGCTAAGTAAAAGACTCTATCATGAATAGTATTTGGAAGTGATAATATAAATTTATGGCTACATTTGTCTAAAAAAGAAACAAGTCTTTCATTGAAAAGGCCTAAAAATAATCACCAAATCTATAAGAATGATATTCAGAGTGCTAAAATTCTGGTTTCCAAAAAATAGCATTTTAAAAAAGATTTGTTTACCTCAAGCTACTGAGAATATTCTACTATGTTAACTTAGAGAATCTATAAACCTGTCTGTTTCAGATTTGGACCTGCAGTACTACTGAAAGTGATTTTTTTGTGTGTATGGTGTCAAGTGGGGTATTGATATATTTTTTCTCCCATGTCAATATTCATCTGATCATGTACACTTTAATGAAAACACTAATGGTCAAAAAAGACATGGCCAACAAGAAAATCTGTTTTTGTATGACACGTGAGCTAAAAAAAAAACTTTACATTTTTAAATAGTTGGAAAAAATTGGGGTGCCTGGGTGGCTCAGTGAGTTAAAGCCTCTGCCTTCCACTCAGGTCATGGTCTCAGGGTCCTGGGATCCAGCCCTGCATCAGGCTCTCTGCTCAGCAAGGAGCTTGCTTCCCTTCCTCTCTCTCTCTGCCTGCCTCTCTGCCTACTTGTGATCTCTGTCAAATAAATAAATACAATCTTTAAAAATAAATAAATAAATAGTTGGAAAAAACAAAAAGGATAATATAGGATGACATGAAAATTGTATGACTCAATTTCAGTGTTCATTAATAAAGTTTCATTGAAGCATAACCATGACCCTTTGTTGGCATCTCATCTCTTGATGTTTTTAGGTAGAACTGAATAGTTGCAGTAGAGTCTATGTGGTCTGCAAAAACTAAAACAGTTATTATTTGGCACTTCACAGAAAAATGTTGCTGATTCTTGGGAAAATTTCATTTTGCTACTGGAGTTCAGTGTCACCTTTGACAAGCATTAAGTGACTATATATGATAGGGTAATCTCTTAATAAACTCTCTAGGTGACCCATTATTCTATGGGCTTATCTTCACACCAAAACCCACTCAACTAATTATTAAAACTTACAAATATACCTTGATATTTCAAAGTATAATTTCTCCAATTGTGTTGGATATAGCTATATTAGGCTCTTGCTGTTTAATATCTTTTATAAATTTTAGTATAAACAATAATTTCCCAACAATGTATCTCCTGGATTTTGATTAGGATTGCATTGAAGTATAGATCAATGGGGGAGAATTTATATATTTATAATAATGAGATTTCCAATGCATAAATATGAAATATCCTTTTATTGATTTAGTTTCCTTTTTAAATTTCTCTCAGTAATGTTTAAGAATTTAGGTGTATATCGTCTGTATCTTCTATTGTATTAGTCTATATATTTGATGTATCTTTATTTCATGATAATATGTTAACATATATATGTGTGTGCATGTGTATGGGAATTTATGTAGAAATTTCTTTGAATTTCCTACATACATAATATTGTTGTTTGTAAATATTGACCTTTTTTATTTTCTGATTCCAACACTAATAATTTTTATTTCATTTCCTTGCCTTTTTTGGAATAACTTTCTGGATTCAACATGTTGCCACTACTGCTTGAGGTGCCATATTAGCAAAATGAAACAACATTCCATGTCTTTTTAAATGTTCTCTTTGACCAGAAGGAGTATATCTAAGACACCAATCCCAAAATGCCAGGCCAGCTCTAGGCCTTCTCACGTCAAGCAAGATTTACTATGTGGCACCAACCAATCAGTTATTTTCTGTTTTTCTCTTCTTTATTCTTCATTCTTTTTCCTGTAAAAGCTTTCTGCCTTCCACTCCATTTTGCAGTTATCCAAAAGAATTTTCACTTCATGAAATGTTAAATAAAGTTTATTTGTATGACCTAGATTATTTTCTTTTATCACTTTTAACAGCTTTTGCTGACAAGGAATGAGATCTGAAGCTGAGTGGGAATGGCTTGCAGGATGAGTTGCACAGGCCAGGCACCCATGGAACCCTTTGAATTCACTTTTCATCTAATCTTTACCAAGGTCATGGGTAAGTGGCTATCAGATCTGAGCTCCGCCTCCTTGCGTGCAGCTCTCTGATGGAAACTTAATTTTAAAGATATATGTTTATGTAAGGGGTGGCAGCCATTGTGGTATTCACAATGCCTTGAGTTAGGTAAATAGCATATAAAGCTAGGGAAGATGGAGAAATAGATTAAGACCACAGATTTGGACTGTTTGGAACTTTAAAATCAAACTCTTAGTACGCATAGGTTGGACTATTAAAATCCATTGGGCATCCATCATTCTAAAGAAATCTTCAGGTTAAGTTCTAATAGATCTATTGTTAATGTAATCTTGGAAAATAAAGCTGCAAAATTGGTGGGCATGGATTAAGCACTTAAAAACTATTCAAATGCTCTCTACCAAATTCAGAGATTGCTGTGGTAGGATAAGTTGGTCATGTGATAAGTTAGATTGGCACTAGGTCACCTGTCAACCTTGAGAAAATTTCCATGTAATTAGGTACATCGTAAAATACCACAAAATCCCCACTTCAGCTTCACATTCCCCTTAGGTGTTAATGTGGTTCCAAGGAAGTTTAGCTGAAGAAATGGGGTCCACATGTTTCAAAGAATTGAGCATTGCCCCTGCTTATTTTATGTTTAAGAATTGTAGTCCCAGAATCTATAGACATCTACAAAAATGGTAAAAATCTTACTAAGACAACCTAGAATTACAATAGCCTCTATGCGAAATGTTCCAAATAGATAAAATTGTTCATTTGAGAAGTTCACTTCAAAGCAAGGGTTCCAAAATCAAACAGAATGGGATATTTATTTTAATTGGCATGCAGAAATTCCCCAAAGTCTCTAATATCCCAAAATAACTTCATCAAAAGATTCATTGTATAAGGCCAATGAAAAATTATTTGCACAAGAGGTACCTAAATATAGTCTTATAAGACTGATGTGACTCCTGCTACTCCCCTTTATCCTCTTTACCTGAGTATTCACAGCCTACAAATCCTCTGTCTGAATTACCTTTCTACTTCAAATAGACCACAAGACCATAAACAAAGTCTACCAAATTAATGGTCTTATAACTGCAACAGCTCCAAGGCCTTAAAGCTAAAACAATATCTAGGCCTCCCCTGTTTCACCCTTCTAGGGGTCCATCATCAGAGCACTGGACCAGAAATCAGTGTTTCACTTGCAATCAACTGTGACAAGGGAAAAAATAGTGTCCTTGAAAGTTTTGTGAAAATTCTTCCACATCAACTCGAATGCCTCATATCTACACTCCAAGAAGGGCCCCCATTAAAAGCCCCTTCCAATTGATGGGACCTCAAGGGATTCTCCAGTAAACTTCTGCCAGTTATTCCCTTAAACAGCCAAGGGGAAAGTAAAAATAATGGGAAATCTTGCCAAATTCTGGCAGATATCAAAGCTATATGCACTACTTTAAACCCTACTCACTCCGAAGTCTGCAAATGGGATCCTAACAGAAGCAAGTGAGGGGTAAGAATTCTTACCAGAGTTAGTTCTTTCAGATTTCTGCAATGCCTAGTCAAGAAAAGAGGGTAAATTTCATGATACTCATGCCTTTCCAAATCAGACTCCTGTGAATTTGGTTTTGGGTGCCGTTGGTTATTGATCCTTACTCTCTTAGGGAAAGTTATTGCCTTTTTGTTTGTCTCATTTTGTGTTCTGAAAATTTGACTTGGCTTTCTGCTTGCCTGAGACATGCAGGTTTTGGTTCTTGCATAGACAAGGAGCTCAACCAATAGGTTAAGGGCCCAAAATTATGGTCAGAGAGAAATGTGGGTTTAATTTTATTTGTGACTAGATATGACTAGAAAGAAATGTGGGTAGTACTCCATTTACCCTACTGACTATTGCCAGCTCTCAGGGGGGTTAGCTTAACTCTTTTGTTTTGGGGAGGGACATGTCTTTGGGAGTGGATTTCAGGGGAATAGTATTATTCTCACCCTCTTAGGGAATGCCTCTTTCATCTATGGAGTAATTCAATACTTCCATGAATATTCATTTTTTGTAATGGCTAAAACCTGGCAAGGTATTGGAAAGGACTTTTTAAAGGTAACTCTATGGTCAGATGTCCAAATTGGAAGCTAGTCTTTAGATCCTGACAGGATATTGTTTAGGCCTTCTCCCCTGAGTTAAAGGAAACTATCTGCCCAAAGGGAAAGAAAAACATTTCAAAGATAAACCACTCTAAACTTAGAAAATAATGAACTTTATGATTTCTGTCTTAGTCAGCAAACCAAAAGTTGGGTAACTTCCATGTTTCTGTAAATACTCCGCTTGACCAGAAATGCAAGATAGCTATTAAGTCATTTACCAAATTCTAAGCCAGCTCTGGACCTTCTCACCTCAAACAAGGTTGACTGTGTGACCCTAGCCAATCTGATATTTTCTATTTTTTCTCTTCCTTGGTCTTCCTTTTTTTTTTTTTTCCTATAAAAGCTTTCTGCCTTCTGTCTCATTTTACAGTTCTTCAAAAGGGGATTGTTCACTTCATGACAGTTTATTTCAATCACCTAAATTGTTTTCTTTATTTAACACCTTATTATTCTGACTAATATCTCCAGGGCATCACAGTGAATATCTCTTTCTCATTCCTATATCAGGGCCAAAGTTTTCCATATGTTGATATTTTTTATTTGTTTTGTTGTAGGGTAGGGACCATTTATGAAATTGAGAACTGTCCCTTCTATTCTTGTCTTTCTAGCAGCTTTAATCACAAGTTGATATTAATCTTAGTACTAATTTTCCCCTATTACTATGCTTATGATTTTTCTCCTTTTTACATTAGTGTTGTGAATTATGTTTTTAAATATCACATATATATCATGCAAAATAAGTTACCTAAGCACAAAACCAAAATTATAAGATAATCAAGTAAATGAGTGCAGAGAAATCTTGATAACTTCTAATCATTGGTACCTTATTGCATTACACCTTAGGAATAGTTTCCTTAGCAGATAGGAAGGTATGTAAGGTTTTAACATGTACTGATTTTAGGTCTTCCATATCAGACCCATGTACTGAGATCTGTCTCTTTTTCTTATGTACCAGAGGTCATTTTTGTCATATTATCTGATTAATCTCTTAGATTTGTTAATAGATTACAATTAGTTACATAAAATAAGAACTGGTAGTTCTAATCCCTTAAAATGGTAAAATGCCAATTTACCTATGTGAGTAGGTGTTACCTGATAAGATTGGACAATGCAGGGATTATAAAGATGGTTCATAATATGCCAAAAGACCCAGAATTAGTCTTGAGTTGTTATTTTTTTAAAGATCACTAAGAGAATTTTTTTTTGTAGATCATTCATGCACTCAAAAATAATTTTTAGGGGCACCTGGGTGGCTCAGTGGGTTAAAGCCTCTGCCTTCGGCTCAGGTCATGGTCCCAGGGTCCTGGGATCAAGCCCCGCATCGGGCTCTCTGCTCAGCGGGGAGCCTGCTTCCCTCTCTCTCTATCTGCCTCTCTGCCTATTTGTGATCTGTGTCTGTCAAATAAATAAAATCTTTAAAAAAAAATTAAAAAAATAAAATAATAATTTTACACCAAGTTTGTACCCAGAACTCTCCTATTTACTAAGGATACAACAGTGAAAAAAAAAAAAATGACCCATTCCTAGACCTTACAGTCTGGATATAGATATTAAATATCTTTATTCGTCTTTTACATCAAGCTTAAAACCTCAATATTATATTTCTAAATTCCATATCATAAATGTTACCATTTAATCAAAAGTTTTAAAAGATCAATCCATTCATTAAAAAAGGCACTTGTTTCAATATTAAACAAATAATGCCTTCTTTCTTATGTTCCTCAGAGAAATTTATAATCTCCAAACTTCCACATTCCTTTCTTCTTTCTCATTAAGTCCAAAAGGCTTGGATCAAATGAAAGGAGGCCTTATCAAATATTATTCATATATGAAAAAGCCCCAAAATACTTCTCATATCTCAACACTGTAATATGATATAAAACCATACACATGCCAAGAGGTAACAGAGATCAAACAACAATAGGCAATCCTAATTTTGCATGGTCCATATATTTACAAATTGTGATTACCATGATTTAATTATATAATACCATTCCCCCAACAACAGAGTTGATTTCAGTCACCACAAAATAGGCACTAAGTAACTGCATGAAAGATGTACTTGCTGCTAATTCTTCAGTCCACAGATCACTATATAAATAACATGTGTACATCCAAATCCATGTTCAGTCTTACTACTTTTCTCAGTCTGTTGGTGATTTTTACCATGCATCTGCTACTCAGTGTACGCACAGAAAACAAAGTGTGTAGTTTTGTCACGTCTCTGTCTTTAAGTGATAAAGCCATGCATCATTAAAAAAAAAAATGGGTAATTGAAAGAGGGAATTAATCGACAAATGTATGGCAGAGAAACAAAATGTGAAAATGCTGGAAGGTAAATTAGAATCTGTTATGAATAAAAACATAGAAGAAATAGCTGGCTATGGGGATACAAACATATAGTCCTTTGAGAGACTCCTGATACGCACCCAGAGAAACTTAATTAAGCTAAACTTATTGGCATAAAAGTGGTACATGATTGGGACAAAATGGTTGGACATATCTCATAAGTGGTGCTTGAAAAAACTTAATATTAAAGAAATTCCATAGATGTTTTATAATACTGAAAGTGAAAAGGATAAAATCATGGAAGGTGATTCAAACTTTGAGTTTGACAACATGCTAACGCATAGAAAAAGATGTTCACTCTGTACGGTAAAATATATGTGAAGAAAAGGGCAAACATTGAACTGTATTTAGTTTTATGCAAGTAATAGAATAATAATTAAATGATTGATATTTCCCATATTTTAAATTAAAAACATATATTTAGGGGCATCCGGGTGGCTCAATCAGTTAAGTGTTTTCCCTCACCTCAAATCATGATCCCAGGGTCCTGGGACTGAGCCCCGCATTGGGTTTCCTCCTTAGTGGGGAGTCTGCTTCTGCTTAGTCCTTCCCCTCTGTTCATGCTGTCTCCCTGGCTTGTTCTCTCTCTCTCAAATAAATCTTTACAATATATTTAAATATTTATATATATAAATATATAGATTTTATATATCTATATATAGATTTTTTTGTCTATGTCTGTATGTATATGTATATGTATATGTATATGTATATGTATATCTATATCTATATCTATATCTATATCTATATTTTTTTAACCTTGTCCCCTGTTCTGGCACAGAGCTCCTAAAACCCATAAACCCATAAACTGAGATTG
This sequence comes from Mustela putorius furo, assembly GCF_011764305.1. Lineage (NCBI taxonomy): Eukaryota > Metazoa > Chordata > Mammalia > Carnivora > Mustelidae > Mustela > Mustela putorius. The sequence continues at coordinate 12,289,735 of NW_025422117.1, forward strand.
TGTTAAGGAGGAAATTGGGGCCTCTAGATAGCCTCAGGATGGGGTTGGTAACAAGAGAGATCAAGTGTTTAGAGGATTGGAGCTATCAGCCCCAGCAACCAAAGTCCAGGGAAAGGAGGGAGGAGATGAAGATTGACACCTATAAAAACTCTGGATCCATGGAGATTCGGAAAGCTTTCTGGATTGCTGAACACACTGAAATGCTGCCCTCATACCTTGTCCAGTGCATCTTTTCAATTAGCTGTTCCCAAGTTGTATCCTTTACACTAAACTGGGAAAGCATAAGTAAATGAAAATAAATACAAATGAAAGTAAAATGTTTTCATAAAATATGGGGCGCCTGGGTGGCTCAGTGGGTTAAAGCCTCTGCCTTCAGCTCAGGTTATGATCTCAGGGTCCTTGGATTGAGCCCCCCATCGGGCTCTCTCCTCAGTGGGGAGCCTGCTTCCTTCTCTCTCTCTCTCTGCCTATCTCTCTGCCTGCTTGTGATCTCTATCTCTCTAATAAATAAATAAAATCTTAAAAAAAATGTTTTCATAAAATAAAATAAAATATTAGATATGAAAAGGAACAGAAAATATGACCTACTCAATGGGAGAAGATAGCAAAAGAGAAAATGTGAAGTAATTCAGATGTTGAAATTAGCACAAAGTGTGTTATAAATTATAATTATAAAATAAATTATAAATAAAATAAAAAAATAAATATAAATATAAAATAAATATAAATATTATAAAAATAAATTATAAAATTATAAATAATTTTCATAATTATTATAGAATTATAATTATAATTATTATAAAAATTATAATTAATTTTCATAAAATATGGGGCACCTGGGTGGCTCAGTGAAATAAATAATTCAGTGAAATAAATAATTTTTTTAAGTATGAGGAAAATATAGTCCTAAGAAAAGAATACATTGGGAATCTCAGTAAGAACAGTACAAACTTAAAAAATTAATATGTTTATAAGTGAAAATTATATGAAATGGAAAATTCACTAGATGGATTTAATATCAGATTATATGTGATGGAAGATTAGGACAGTAAGTTTAAAGATAAATAAAATTAAATTACTGAACTAAATATCAAAGAGAAAAAATCTGACCAAAAATCTATTTACTTATTTATTTTTAAAGGTTTTATTTATTTATTTGACAGACAGAGGTTACAACTAGGTAGAGAGGCAGACAGAGAGAGGGGAAGGGAAGCAGGCTCCCGGCTGAGCAGAGAGCCTGATGTGGGGCTCGATCCCAGGACCCTGGGATAGCGACCTGAGCCAAAGGCAGAGGCTTTAACCCACTGAGTCACCCAGGTGCCCCCATAAAAAATTTAAAAATCCTCATTATTAAGTGGGTCATATCAACCTAACATACATGTAGTTTGAACCCCACAGGGAGAAGAAAGAAAAGGCAGAAAAGTATTTGAAGTAATAGAAATGAAAAATTTTCCAAAATTAATGAAAACACACTTACTGATTCAGTAAATCTCAAGCAAATGTACACAAAGAAAACCATACTTATGTACAACATAGGCAAACTTCTCAAAACTAAAAGCATAGAGTAAATCTTGAAATAGAGAAATAAAACAGATTACACAAAAGAAACAAAAATGTGATGACTGATCTTTCATTAAAAGCAAGAGAGAAGAGAGAAGATGTCAATTGAAAAAGTTCTAAAGCACTAAAACAAAAATAAATATCAACACAGAATTCTACATTACTGAAAATATACCTCAATAATGAAGGTGAAATAAAGATATTTATAAATAAAAAGCAACTGAGAGAATTTCTTGCCAGCTACATGAACAGTGGTTTTAGTTGTTACTGCTTGTCACCCATCTGACACTCTGTCCTAAACCTGACCATTATTGCAAATAGTATGAACATTTATTCTGATTAGACAGAAAGTTTCATCCCCTTTCAGATAATAGTTACAGAGACAACCACAAATACTGATCCTGAAAGGGAAAAAAAAAAGGACTGAACATGATAAAAACAAGACCAGTTGTTAGAAATTTGGCTGATTAACTTAGGAGGTGAGAATCTTACAGTGAGTAGTGCTTGCTATTTAAGAATAGCAGTGACAGGGGCACCTGGGTGGCTCAGTGGGTTAAAGCCTCTGCCTTTGACTCAGGTCATGATCCCAGGGTCCTGGGATCGAGCCTTGCATCTGGCTCTCCGCTCTGCAGGGAGCCTGCTTCCTCCTCTCTCTCTGCCTACCTGCAATCTCCCTCTGTCAAATAAATAAATAAAATCTTAAAAAAAAAAAAAAAAAAAAAGAATAGCAGTGACAGGCCTATCTCAAGGCTTTACCTGTCCTGCATTCAGCTTTCATGCTGACCCTGATGTTTTTAAGATAATAATAAAAGGTCTCTAAATTTGGGGGAGTCCGTTCTGGTTGCCATAATGGAACTTTATTCCTCTTGAAGTGATTTCCTGTATCTCTAGTTCACATGGGAAATCTTGAAGGAGAAATTGACTGATTTGGGGCTCTTCCTGCTCTGTAATGGGTTTATGATATTAATGAAGGTCAACCACTAGAGAATGAGAAAATGAAGAATGAGAAAATGAGAAAATGAAGAAAAGAAAATGAGAAATGAAGTCAACCCCCTCCCTTAAAAACAACACTATCTCTTTTATTGAAACAGGGTGAAAAAGTAAGTTATATAATCTTGATAGTGGATATTGGATACTCTGTATTAATGTATACTCCTCAAAGAAGATTGTATGTGCGCCAGCCCCACATCTTCAGAGGATTCTTATTTGTCCAAGCCAAAAAGCAAAATGGCTAAAGCTGCTGAGTGAAAAAGTTGATAAGCCTTAAATAGATTGAACTTGATGCATGATATATAGCATGAGGTAGGCTGAAAATATTAGAAAATAGTCTGGTTGATCAATAGGCTTCTGCCATACAACTAAAATGGAATATATAATAAAAGCCTTGTTTAATGGCGGGGAGCAATTCTCTCCCTTCATGCCTCCTGATTCCTTGCTCACTCTACCTATATATCTTTCCATATATTTGGAAATATATGTTATTCCTACTTTTAGAGTAGTTCTTTGGAGAATTAACTATTCTTCAGTTGATGGTAAATGTGGTAAATTAAATTTCCCTGTCCAATTCATGAACATGGAATTCAAACTTGGTCCCTCCAACTCTGTCTCTTGAGTTATGACTCGTGTGGAATAATACAAGAATAAATTGCTGTGTTATTTTTCCTAAAAACGGTTCCAGAACATTTTCATTAATTCCTGTTAATTAGATCACATCTTGGGTTTCATGTTTTTGTCCTCATTCTATCTGATAGTTGAATAAACAGCTTTACTTTGAAATCTCTAGGTCCTCGATCCTTTCTGTGGCTTCTGGAAATAGTGAGAGTTAATGTCTTTGCTTATATTCAAAGTTAACTGAAAATAAACTCTTATCATTTTTTTCAGAACAAAACTTTTGTTCAGTGGCATAGAGTACAAATAATGTGCTAACATCAAATTACATAATTCTTTATAATTACTCCTTCTATATAATATGATATATTCTGTTTCATGAAAATATCAATTTGCAAACTTTTAATGAAATTCTATTCCTTACAGTAATCTTTTCTGTCCTTTTGTATAAGCATATACTGCATCATTATGAAAGTTAAATGAAATAAATTCTTAATACAGATAATAGTTAACCCTTTTACATTTTAAGAAAAGTATCAAAATTAATTCTTAAATAGAAATGTGTTAAAATCATTCATCATTATTCAGTGGTACAAAGGAGATATACAATGTGGCTTTGGCATTAGAAAGCTCTGGGTGTGACTAATGACTAAACTATTCACTTATTATATAACATTAGTCACTGAAATTAGACTGTCATATTTTTTAACTACTAAAATGGATAATTACAGGATTTACCCTTGCAGGTTTCTCTTATGAATCTTATAGAAATTAAATGAAATTATGTACTTAAAGCATTTACCTTAATGCCTAGGCAATTATGATTAGATACTATATGTTGACTATTTTTATTATGTTGATAGGCCATTCCCCTTTACATCTCCATACCATATGGACATTAGATTGATATTGACTTTATTTACCATAAATCATATATGGAAAATGCAAGTACCATGAAGTTGAAGCTACAAAATGAAACTGAACAGAAAATTACTGACCACTTTTAGTTACTTCATGATCTACTTATTTTATATCACTCTATTTTTTTAATTTATTTATTTTTAGCATAACAGTATTCATTGTTTTTGCACCACACCCAGTGCTCCATGCAATCCGTGCCCTCTCCAATACCTACCACCTGGTACCCCGACCTCCCACCCCCCGCCCCTTCAAAACCCTCAGATTGTTTTTCAGAGTCCATAGTCTCTCATGGTTCACCTCCCCTTCCAATTTCCCTCCACTCCCTTCTCCTCTCTAACTCCCCTTGTCCTCCATTCTATTTGTTATGCTCCACAAAAAGTGAAACCATTGACTCTCTCTGCTTGATTTATTTCACTCAGCATAATCTCTTCCAGTCCCATCCGTGTTGCTACAAAAGTTGGGTATTCATCCTTTCTGATGGAGGCAAAATATTCCAGAGTGTATATGGAGCACATCTTCCTTATCCATTCGTCCGTTGAAGGGCATCTTGGTTCCTTCCACAGTTTGGCGACCGTGGCTATTGCTGCTATAAACATTGGGGTACAGATGGCCCTTCTTTTCACTACATCTGTATCTTTGAGGTAAATACCCAGTAGTGCAATTACAGGGTGATAGGGAAGCTCTATTTTTAATTTCTTGAGGAATCTCCTCACTGTTCTCCAAAGAGGCTGCACCAACTTGCATTCCCACCAACAGTGGAAGAGGGTTCCCCTTTCTCCACATCCCCTCCAACACATGTTGTTTCCTGTCTTGCTAATTTTGGCCATTCTAACTGGTGTAAGGTAGTATCTCAATGTGGTTTTAATTTGAATCTCCCTGATGGCTAGTGATGATCAACATTTTTCACTCTTAATATTTGAAGATAATTACAGGTATTCTTAGTGTTTCTTTTTACTAATCCTGTGTTGCACTCTGGAAATATGTGATATGGTTAAATGAACTCTTGTCACAAACTTTTCTTTTGCTCCAGAGAAAGTGTTACTACTAAAAGCAGTTATTAATGACTTTGGGTATGTGTATGGTAAAATCCTGATTATCAAAGCTCTGTGACTCCTAACATTGGTCACTTGGTTGCTAAAACAGATTGTGTATTCATAAGTGGTAACCCTTATGGGGAAAAAAAGAAAATGTTAGTTTCTGTTTAGAGCAGAAAAAGTGTTTTTTTTTCCTTCTTTGATTTATTTTTTGCTATTTTTTATATTTATACCCACAGAAAAAAGACGAGGTTCTCATTTATATAACACATTAATTCAAGCTGATTTATTAAAGACTTACTGTTATCATGTATTTTATAAGATAATCATATCAGAAGTGCTAACCTTTTCAAGGAATGTAGTTTTTATTTTGAAGTAACTTGTGTTTTAGCATGAATATTTATGTTTCTTTGTCTTAATTGGTGACTCACATAACTGAAAATAATTTATGTAACAATTCATTTTGCTGACTCTTTAATAATACTTCTTAAACACAGTATACAATAAGATGTTTCAAAATAAATTCCATATATTTGATCTGTCAGCTTACTCTGTTTTATATGATAGCATTTCTACTTAATATAAAAGTACCATATTATCTTTGTTCTACAAACAGCAAATATAAGCAAAAGGATTAAGTAATTTTCTAAAGGCAAAAAAAGGGGTCAATGTCAGCAATTGGATTACAGCTAAGTACACTTTGATTCCCAGGACTGGCTTAGGATGATTAAAAATGCCTCTTTTAGTCTGACTTCAATAATTAGTTAGAAGTTAGGTCTTCCAATTGAAAACTTAAAACCTGTTGTTTTGCTTATTCTAAGAAACACTAAGTTTCCCTAATTATTTAGTAAACTGAAGGAAACTTTGAAAGATAAGTTAATGTTTTTGTTTGTCTAGATATTTTATATTTATATTCTCCATACTGTTTTCTACAATGGCTGTACCAATTTGCATTCCTACCAAGAGTGCAAGAGGATTCCTTTTTTTCCACATCTTCACCAACACTTGTTTCTTTTTGATTTTAGCATTTCTGACAAGTGTTAAGTATAATCTCACTATAGTTTTCATTTGTTCTTCCCTGATGATGAGTGGTGTTGAGCATCTTTTCATGTGTCTGTTAGCTTTCTGTAGGTCTTCTTTGAAGAAATGTCTGTTCATGTCTTCTGCTCATTTTTAATTGGATTATTATTCTTGGGAGGAATGGTGTTGAGTTTTATCAATTCCTTAAATATTTTGGATACTAACCCTTTATCAAATATGACATTTGCAAATATCTTCTTCCATTTGTTAAGTTTCTTTTAGTTTTGTTAATTGTTTCTTTGCTGTGTGGAAACTTTATGTAATCCCAATAGTTTATTTTTGCTTTTAGGACAAATATCCAGAAAAATATTGCTATGGCCAATATCAGAGAAATTACTCCCTCTGCTCTCTTCAATAATTTTTATGGTTTCAGGTCTCACATTTAGGTCTTTAATCCATTTAGAGTTTATTTTTGTGTATGGTGAAAGAAAGTGGTCCAGTTTCATTCTTTTGCATGTGGCTGTCCAGTTTTCCCATCACCATTTATTGAAGAGGCTTCTCTTTCTCCCTTTGTATATTAATTCCTCCTTTGTCAAGGATTAATTAACTATATAACCATGGGTTTATTTCTGGGTTTTCTGGTATAGTCCATCGATCTACATGCCTATTTTTACGCCAGTAACATACTATTTTAATTACTACCACTTTGTAATATAACTTGAAATCTGAAATTGTGATACCTCTAATTCTGTTTTTTCTTTTTCAAGATTGCTTTACTATTCAAGGTCTTTTGTGGTTCCATGCAAATTTTAGGATTGTTTGTTCTACTAACAAAATGCTGTTGGCATTTTGATAGGGATGACATTAAATCTCTAGATAGCTTTGGGTAGTGTAGACATTTTAACAATATTCTTCCAATCCATGAACATGGAATGTCTTTACATTTCTTTGTGTTGTCTTGAATTTCTTTCATCCATCTTTAATAGTTTTCAGAGTATGGGTCTTTCACCTCTTTGGTTAAGTTTATTCCTGGATAATTTATTGTTGTGGTGCAATTTTAAATGGGATTGTCTTCTAAATTTCACTTTCTGCTGCTTCATCATTAATGTATAGGAATTGAACAGATTTCTGTACATTGATTTTTCATCCTGTGACATTATTAAATTCATTTAGCAGTTCTGGTAATTTTTTGGTGGAGTCTTTAGGGTTTTCTATATACAGTATGATGTAATCTGAGTGTTTTACCTCTTCCTTACCAATTTTTTAAGTTTTTTACACTCTACCTATATACTATCTATTCTCATTTGTTGTATTTATATTTGCTATATATAAACAAATAGGATTTTAAATCATTTTTGTCTAAAATTCTCTACGGTGTACCATCTTGTTATCTCTCCAATAATGGTGAGTGAGCTGGCAATTTTATATAAATGGGCATAACTGGCATTATGTATGCACAAGAAATTAATATCTTGCAGTATACAACTAATGATTCTTGTTCAACAAATATCTCTTTATTGGGTCTCGTATTTTTAATCTGTGGTGAATTATGGAGTTGCAAATTTCTCAATTTTGACCTAATCCAGGATCTTAGATTTATGTCTAATTTCAGGGACTGTCGTGCTAGTATATAGAAGTTCATTTGCTAGGTATATCTGAAATAATTATTATTTTTACATCTTTAGTCACCAGAGGTTTTTGCCCACATTTATGTAGCATGATACCATGGTAGAGAATTGTCTAGGGGTCAATCTTCCTGGGAAGATATTACCAAGTCCACAACTGACATTGTAAGCTGTTTTGTTGTGTGGTTACTTTAATGTTTCTTTTGACATACTAAAATATCAACTTTCAAAGATTTAGCTTTATATTTTAATCTTTTTTGTCCACTTGGCTCATAAAAATGGTTGGCAGATTAAATTTGTTTCTGAATGAGCACATACATTGGACACCTATTATTCAAATATACAGTCAGCTTGGAAGAAGTCCATCTATTGACAACTGGATTCAATGTATATTTTACTCCTCATACTATGTGATCTTATACGTTACTGACCATTTCCATAAAGGTAATTTTATTTAAAACAGTTAAAAAAATGTCTAAAGCAGATATGGTAGAATAAGAGGTATAAAGATTGCCTTCAGTCTTTCTAGATGAAAATTATGGTTCTTTTTCAGAAAGTGAACTTTTCAATCAGCCTGACAGTGTATTTTATAGGATTCTAGACAGTTTTATTTAGCCCATTAGCTAAAAGTTCGAGTATATGAGCGTAAGCTTTTGTCTTGTCAACCAAACAAAAACAGTGTTGCCCTGTATTCATTTTGTTTTTCATGGGAATTTAAAGTAGGAATAGTAACATTAATAGGACAATTTTAGGAGTAAAATTATCAGGAATACCTAAAGTCTGTAACTACCATAGTGGAGTTTTAATTTTAATTAAATAGAAAAATTACTGATGTTGCAAAAGTATAAAATCTTACAAATACATAAATCATAGAAAGTGAGTTGACAGTGATAACTATGTTAATGCATTGGAAGTATAATTACTATAGGAGCTGTATCTCATGAAACATCAGGAATTACACCATAATTTTTCATTTCAAATTTTATTATAAAAACAGGATTTTAATTATGTTTAATTCATAATATACATAAATATGAGAATAAAAGTATGTTTTAATGATAAGACAATAAACCAATATATACTTAATAAAGTTTCCAATATAGCACATGTGTACTTATGGTATTTGCATAAAATAACAGAAGAATAACTAGAAATAATGAAAATCAAGAAATATCTATAATAGAGATGAAAAGGCTATAACTCATTACTTTAATCCCTCAGTAAAATGTAGATTTATTGTTCTAACTTATGAATTTATATTACTGTACTAGTTTACCTCTATATCATTCCAAAGGAAATGATGCTTATCTATTAATTTTTTAAATACTGGTGTATGACCTCATTTGACTTGATGTTTAAATGTATAAAGAAGTACTCTAAAAGCTTTGAAGTGTTAAAATATTATGTCCTTTATATTTATTCAGTTATTTATTCAACCAATGTCATTATGCATATGGAAACACCAGTTACAAGATGAAGAGGTTGAAATGAATTATATTTTTCTTATATAATGAGAAAAAAGAAACATTTACTTTCATTCTAATTTTTATTCTATATTATAAGTTTTATTCTAAACCCAAAATTGAATATACTAGGCAATGGTACAAACACATCTCTATAACACAAACGCTTTGATGTGATGCAGAAAGATGTCAGTTTTCATTGGTTAAATACCATGATGTGAAGTAGAGCTAGATAATATAAAATTGTTTTTCAGTTATTTTGGATGAGAAATGAAGGTTGTTGCATAATAGAACAAGGTATGCAGTTAGCTTTTTAAAAATTCATAAAATAGAAAATGAGAATTGATAATAGGACTAATAAAAATACAGTTAATATTTTTTAAGATTTTATTTCTTTATTCGAGAGAGAGAGGGAGGGAGCATGAGCAGGAGGGACAGAGGAAGAGGGAGAGAGAATCTCAAGTGGGCTCCACCCTGAGCACAGAGAAGGATGCAGGGCTTGATCTCATGACATTGAGATCATGATTCTGAGATCATGATCTGAGCTGAAACCAAGTCTGATGCTTAACTGAATGTGCCATCCAGGCACCCCAAATTATAGTTAAGATTTGTAGTGAAGAAAAAAAAATAAACATCCGAGGTAGAGAGTACTAAATGGACTCAATGGAGAAAAATATAAGTACTTTAAAATAACCTAATTGTCTTCAAGAAGACAGTAACTTTTGAGTTACGGAGTGAAAAATGAATGAATATGTTTTTAAAATAGGACAGAAATTATGAGGAATGGGTATGATTCTGGATGAAATCTATATATGTCACTTGGAAATATATTTTTTCCACCTATTTATGCATTCACCACAAATCTGTTGAAAACTAGAATGAGTCAGAACTAATGATGTATGCTGGGGACACAATAAAGAATAAAACAAAATAATTTTCTGACTTCATAGAGGCATCTTCTAGTGAAGAGATCAACTAATAACCAAATGAAATGTAAGGATCAGAGAATTTAGATGGGCTAGAAAAGGTGTAAAACACAGATGCTATGATGGAGAATGAAGTATAAAGTAGAGGGCAACACAAGTAATTCAGTTGGTTTGGGAAAGCCTTTCGGGGAAGGAAAAAAATTGATTGAAATATGCCATGGGTAAACATGCCAGCCAAGTAAAATCTTAAGGAAAATATTTTCTTCAAAGGGAATTACTAATTTTAAGCCTGAACAATTAAATGGTAGGTGAATGGTGAAAGCAGACTTTGTCACTGGGGAATGGCAATTTGCTGTTGAAACTAGAATTACCTAAGTGGTAATGCATTAGTTGGAGATAGTATGAGTTCACACTTAGCTTGATATAAATACATAGTTAAATATAGAAATAATTATATATTTGTGCATATGAACAAGTTAGTTGATACAATTCTTTGCTGTGTCAAATGGAAGAGCTTAAACAAGCAAACAGATGGTGAGGGCCTTTTTTCAGGGAGCATTTCTAGCATCCAGATCTTGGTTTCTAATATCATTATCCAGTAACAAACAACCAGGCCTCCTTGGTAAATGATTGATTCTAATATTGGGACAGTAAATATCCAAGATGAATATTGAGCATCTTGTAGTATCAGAAATTAAGTCCTCAAAAGAGAGAGGAAAAGGGAGAAAGAAACAAAGAAAGTAAGTAAGTTACAAGGGTGATGTGTTAAAGGGACACAAGATTGAAGGACTTCCCAATATCAAAAGCTGGAACAATTTGATCAGCAAAATGAATTACTATTATTTATAACTCAAAGTACAAAATAACTATCTATGAGTCTATGCTGAAATAAATAAATGACAAGACAAATAATGAGAGAAAAAATAACTAAATCATTCTTGTAGAAAAATACCAAAATATGTGGTTATCTTGACGGTAGAATATCCTTCTAAAGAATACAACATGGATTGTTTCTTAAAAGTACATTTACAGTGCAGAAAGCTGACAAACACTATCTCAGCTGGGTGATCAAGGTCAATATCAACTATGACGAATCATATTGATATGTATTTGTGGTATGAAAATCATACTTCATCTCTTTGACCCTTCTCCCCCCCAAAAAACAAAGCCACTCTAATTGTAGAGAAAAGTAAACAAATTCCATTAGAGAAATATCCTTCAGAATATCTGACCCATTCTCCCCCAGATTTTCAAGGTCACCCAAAACAAGTGTGAGAAACTGTCGTTGCCAAGTGGAGCATGAGTCCTGATAACCAAATTTATCCTGGATTAAAGAAAGGCATTAAGTAAAACTAAGTATTCTGAACAAATTCTAAATTTAGTTAATTATAAATATCAGTTTTAATATTGGTTCATTGATTATAATAAATTTACCATACTAATGTAAAATGTTAATAATAGGGGAAACAGGGTGAGTGAGTATATGAAAACTTATTATACAACCTTTTAAATTTTTCTGTAAATCTAAAATTGTTCTAAAACATGAAGACTAAAAATATTTCACTAGCTTGGGGCCCCTGAATGGCTTAGTTGGTTAAGTAGCAGACTTGATTTTAGCTCAGGTCATGATCTCTGGGTCCTAGGATGGAGCCCTGCATTGGCCTCCATGCTTAGAGGGGAATTGGCTTAAAGATTCTCTCTCTCTCCCCTTCCCTCTGCTTCTCCCGCCTCTCTCTCTCACACACACAAATAAATAATCTTTAAAAAATATTTCACAAGCTCTCCAACCTCCATTGCAGTTACTGGCAAGTATATGACAGTGTTCTTGCCAAACAGTGTCCCAAATACAGAGAAGCCTTGCTTCTCTGATATAAACATTACCCTTTCCTACATCTCTTCCATGTCCTTCTGTCCCCCTTCCTGGAATAAGTATGCAGTGCCTGGAAGAGCAGCAATTATATCACATGTAAACATGAGGTAACAAGCACAAAGACTGGCCAATATGCTGTATATGGCAGAGCAGAAAGAATAAAAAGGAAATACATCTTTTAAAATACCGTGGAATCACTGCCCTATCCTTAGATTGCTACCTCCAGGCATTCTTTTGCACCAGATTCTTAGATATACCAAAGAAATTATAAGAATTGGTTGCCTTCACTAATAATTTCTATTTTAATAAAGAATATATCTCAATATACATTGAAAAGTATATATTTTTCTCTGGCTCATAAATGCCATAACACTGATACTTTATACTATAGCTCCATCTTTTTCACTAAAACACTTTAATATAGATTATATTAATTAGGGTACCAACATAGAGTTTGGTAATGGATCATAGTGTTTGCAAAACACACATTTCATACACTAATGACTTCAATTATTAAAGCAGAGAGTCATCAGCAAATAAACAAGATTGGTCATGTAACTACAGACTCAAATACCTTAATATACAACTGGATTATGAAAACAAGCAGCTGTACCAACAAGATAGGCAATCAAATTGACAAAGTGTGTCTCTGAATTAATGAAGTACGAGCCACTTGACAAATTTAAGTAAGTGCTGAAATGGTGAAACAAGTTGATTTGGATTATCACATTCATTCAGAGTAGACACAATTTAAATAAGATAAGTGTGCATCAACATCAGGCAAATACACAATTTTGTAGGTAACAGCATAAAAATAGACCTAGAAAACATATAAAAAGTAAAATATTTCATGTGTAATTAAATTTAACAAACACTTGATATTTAGAAATAATACAAGTTAGACAGGAAATTGGCTGATATTTCAAAAATGTTAAAGTACATAATTCTCAGTAAAGACACAACCCAGTTCAGCACAACTTTATTTATGATCAAGTACGGGTGAATACAATACACCATAAACAATTACCAATAAGCAAGAATAATTAACTATCGGTGACTTTATTTGATTATTATATTCTTTCTTCTGTTATAAAATGTGCATAAGTCTTTTACCTAATGACCATGAAAGAAGCAAAGAGGACTTCATATAAGTAAAATACTTTATTTTTAATAGCTAATCAACAAGTATGGTATAGATTAGCAAACAACATAAGTAAGATTTGCTTTTATTTCTCACTATATCTAGTATAGCTCAAATGTATGGAGTATATATGAGTGTGTGTGTGCTGTTTATGAACAGGAAAATCATCTGTATTTATCATCTTTCACCTACTTAAAAACAACAACAAAAAAATTGTAAGTAATTTTCAGCTTACGGAAATAGGGAGAGTGAAACATAAAGAGAAATGCATGGTTCCTATCTTTACCCCTAGCTAGTTAGTTCAAGAGACCCAATCATCTTACCTGTTCAAATCCATCTTTTGACCTCCATGCTTTTCGTCTTTCCAGTAAATAGTTCAGTCTTAATCAAAATCATTATCTAAAACAAAAGACTGTATAGTTCTCCTGCAAAAAATTTTGTTGCCTCACTGTGAACCTAATTCTTTTTCATTCTTTTCATACTATACTCTTTGGGAAAAAGCCACTATCAACCAGGTTTGAAGGGTAAGGAGTTATGCCCCACATCACTGAGAAAAGAGGACCTACTTAAATCACTTAAAATTGTTCATCACAAGTGATTTGCCCATTCCTCCTGATTTACTTCTTTATTCAATCATTTATTTTTATCAATATAAACTTTCAGATACTGACTTTATATTAAGGACTAAAATCCAATATTAGTTTATTTTGTTTTGGGTTTTTTGTTTTGTTTTGATTTTTGTTTTTAGGTTTGGTCCATTGGCCAATCTTATTGCCTCCTGTCTCCCTTTGACATACCCCCAGCAGGGAGATGTCACTCCTTTTAAGCACTTCATTAATTTTTGGCAATACAAGACACTCTTGAATATTTCCTCTTCCATTTTGATTACAAGCCATTTTTCCAAGGAGTCCTGATTCCTTTTATTCAATAATGGTATTAGAACCCCAGATCTGGGTTCTATGTTGGCTCATTGTTGTTGGAATGTCTTTGGTTCTAGGCTCTCCCAATTGAAAAACCAACAAAATATGTGGGCATATACTATCCTGTGCATATATACATATTTATATTTCTACATTCATGTGTGCATATATATATATATATATATATATGTACATATATATAATCTTTATATATATAAAGGTAGTATAAGTTCATTCTGGTGTCTCCAACTCTAAAATACTACCTTGGATAAATTTTGCCTTCCCCACTTACTTGTCTATAATATCCCATTCCAAAACTGAGAAGTCTTGCCCAAACCATCAAGCATCCACTTAATAATTTTTTCAGTTCCAGTATACATGTGTAGTGGATTCTGAATTGTTAACCTGTATACTCACAGACACAGCTTTATCAACTAATATATATTTCCTATATACAGTTACTTTCCCACTCATCTCTAAAGTTACTTGGATCAGCACTTTTCCCTACCACTCCCCATATAAGGTTGTTTCATACATTTGAAAAGTTAGATTTTATTGTCACATTCTGAATTCTACTTGAGAGCTCCAAACTCCTAAACATTTTTTTAATTTGCATATGTTTATTTTGATATTTTTTTTGTTCTTTATAGTTCTTTGGGTTTTAATAAATACATAATGTCATTTACCTACTATTATAATATCATGCACATACAGTATCACACATACCATATAATATCATACACATATCATAGTATAGTATCATACATATAGTATCATACACATACATATATAGTATAGTTTGGTCACTCTAAAAAAATCCTTTTTGCTTTATCTGTTATACACACACATAAAAATACATAATTCCTTTAAGAAAAGGCAACTTACAATCTTATCCCATTAGAGTGATTTAAGATATATAGTTATTATGACAACAATGTGTTAATAAAAATTTAATTTTTGATTATTTTACTTTTTTTTTCTGTTTTATATTGAGCCACTTAAATGTTGCTTTGATTTTTTTTTTAATTTTTTATTTTTTATAAACATATATTTTTATCCCCAGGGGTACAGTTGCTTTGATTTATAATGAAAATTGTTGGCATCATGCATAAGTTGAGGTAACACTAGTTTAGATGCAGGCAACCTCTCTCTAAACTGGCTCCATTAATAATCAGGTTGGTTAACATGTCTGAGAACTAGTTTCACATTAGTAAAACTTTGGAATAAGATACTGATGATGACCAAGGCAGAGAAAAAAGGATATTGAAGATGCCTAAATGCAGAGAAGCAACTATCTTTTCTCTAAGGGGTAATATGCTGAGCTGTCATCCCAAAGTATTAATTTTATTAACAATGATTTTATGAACTTAATGAGCATCTCAGTGGACCAAATTTTGGTTTCATTTATTCTGTTCTTGTTATCTGTTTAATTGATTACTTTATTTCTATTTATTTTATTTAGTTCATTTTTTACTCTTTATTAATTCCTTTCCTATACTTAATTTGCATTTTGTTGTTATTATTCTGTTTTATTGAATTGGAGGCTGAGATCATTCATTTGAGACATTATTTTTCCTAATAAAAACAATTAGCTCTAGGGGTGCCTGGGTGGCTCAGTGGGTTAAGCCTCTGCCTTCGGCTCAGGTCATGATCCCAGGGTCCTGGGATCGAGCCCCACATCTGGCTCTTTGCTCAGCAGGGAGCCTGCTTCCTCCCCTCTCTCTGTCTCTCTGCCTCCTTGTAATCTCTGTCTGTCAAATAAAATAAATAAAATTTTTTAAAAAAAAATTAAAAAAAAAACAATCATCTCTATACCAGCAGCTCAAAAAGTTAGATACATTATGTTTTAATTTTTTTTTTTTTTTTTTTTTAGGTTTTAATTTTTTTATTTTTATAAACATATATTTTTATCCCCAGGGGTACAGGTCTGTGAATCACCAGGTTTACACACTTCACAGCACTCACCAAATCACATACCCTCCCCAATGTTTTAATTTTTATTTCATTCAAAATATTTTCAAATTTAGTTTTTCTCTTCTTTGATATATGGACACTTTAAAAGTGTTATATTTACTTTACACAGTTACTTTGTTTATTTTTATTGTTATTAATTGAATATAATTTTAGGATTGATACACATTTTTGGTAAATTGACTCCTTTGTCCCTAAAACCTTTTTTCCCTCTAAATCTTTTTCTGACATTTGTATATCCACTCCATCTTTCTTTTGATTACTGCTAGTTTTGCATAACTTTGTCTAATATTTTACTTAAAATTTATTTGGGTCTTTCTCTTAAAGTCCATTTTTTAGGCAACATACAGTATGTCTTTTTTAATTTCATCCAATTTGAAAGTCTCTGTTTTCTAATTGGGTGTTCATATTATTTACATTTGTTTGATATAGTTATGCTTACTACCATTGTGGTGCTAATTTTCCATCTTTTCTTTTGTCCCTATTCCTTCTTTTACTGGCTTGTTTTATTAACTTATTATATTTTTAATTCATTTTATTGTTTTTTTTAATTTTTTTTAAGATTTTATTTATTTATTTGACAGAGAGAAATCACAAGTAGACGGAGAGGCAGGCAGGGAGAGAAGAAGGGAAGCAGGCTCCCTGCCGAGCAGAGAGCCCGATGTGGGACTCGATCCCAGGACCCTGAGATCATGACCTGAGCCGAAGGCAGCGGCTTAACCCACTGAGCCACCCAGGCACCCCTTTAATTCATTTTAGATATATTTTATTGCTATACTATTTTCTATGTTAGTGGTTACATTCAGGTGTCGAGTGTACATCTTTGACTTATTACAGTCTACTGTGACATTATACCATGTTAAACATGGTATAAAAACTTTACAATAGCCTACTTTAATTTTTTCTCTTACAAGTCTTTATATTATTATTTCATAGTTACATTTACATATTTTAACTCTGACAATTTTTTTTACAAGGAAGTGTTTCATAGCTTTATTGTTGTAATGGCAAAAAGGAGGGGACAATACAGAAATCTGTCAACAGAGTGTTGGTCGAATTACTTTGATACAATGGATATGTAGTTAGTTAATGCCACAAGACAATATCCACAATATCAAATGAAACAGATCCAAAGAAATATGTGTACCAAGGTCCATTTCATAATAGATGTGAATAAAATGCAAATGAAAATATGTGCATAAAACTATTAACAGAAATAAGATTTTAGGTATAGTGGATTAAATAATATGCACTCAAAATTCCTGTCCACCTGCAACCACAGAATGTGACCCATCTTTGGAAAAAGGGTCTTTTTGCACAGACAATTGGTCAAGATGAGGTCACACTAGCTTAAAAATTATTTTTGCCTAAAGTTAAACATCTTGAAATTAAATTAAAAGAAGAGGAAATATTTTATGTAAGTATCCACACAGTTGACATTTCCATTGCTCTTTGTTCATCTGCATGGATCCATAATTTCTTCTGCCTGAAAAAGGACTAACTTTGTACTACTAATTCAGATCTGCTGAATTCTTTTTTTTTTTTAAGATTTTTTATTTATTTGATAGATAGAGAACACAAGTAGGCAGAGAGAGAGGAGGAAGCAGGTTCCCCACTGAGCAGAGAGCCCGATGCGGGGCTCAATCCCAGGAACCTGGGATCATGACCTGAGCTGAAGGCAGAGGCTTTAACCCACTGAGCCACCCAGGCGCCCCAGATCTGCTGAATTCTTTAAGCTTTTACATCTCTCTAAAAAAGTCTATTACTCTTTTGTTTTTAAAAATCTATTCTGTGGTTATAGTATTCTAGGTTGGCAGATTTTACTGTGTGTGCTTTATGATGCTGTTGCAATGTCTTCTCCCATGCATTATTTCTCATTAGAATACTTCTGTGAATTGTATCTTTGTTCTTCCACAGTAAAATAGCATGTCGTATTGGTTCTATTAAGATATTGTCTTCATCACTGGTTTTTGGCAATTTGATTACATCGTGCCTCCCCCCACGCCCCCGCCCCAGAGAGAAAGAGCATGTAAGTGGGAGGGAGGGGCAGAGGGAGAGGAAGAAAATCTCAAGTGGACTCTGCACTGAGTGCAGAGCCTTTCTCTGTGCTCAATCTCGTAACTGAGATCATGACCCAAGTTGAAACCAAGAGCCAGTCACTTAACTGGCTGAGCCACGCAGGCGCCCCTACATTGTGCTTTTGTTGTAGTTTTCTTTAGGTCTCTTGTGCTTGGGGGTTGTTGAACTCTTAGAGCAGTTATTTATAGCTATTTCAAAACTGGAGTTTTTAGTTTCATTTTTTTCAAATATATTTCTGCTTCACTTCCTTTTTTTTTTTTTTTTTTTTTAAATTTTTTATTTTTATAAACATATATTTTTATCCCCAGGGGTACAGGTCTGTGAATCACCAGGTTTACACACTTCACAGCACTCACCAAATCACATACCCTCCCCAATGTCCATAATCCCACCCCCTTCTCCCAAACCCCCTCCCCCCGGCAACCCTCAGTTTGTTTTGTGAGATTAAGAGTCACTTATGGTTTGTCTCCCTCCCAATCCCATCTTGTTTCATTTATTCTTCTACCCACTTAAGCCTCCATGTTGCATCACCACTTCCTCATATCAGGGAGATCATATGATAGTTGTCTTTCTCTGCTTGACTTATTTCGCTAAGCATGATACGCTCTAGTTCCATCCATGTTGTCGCAAATGGCAAGATTTCATTTCTTTTGATGGCTGCATAGTATTCCATTGTGTATATATACCACATCTTCTTGATCCATTCATCTGTTGATGGACATCTAGAATGCAAGCTGGTGCAGCCACTCTGGAAAACAGCATGGAGGTTCCTCAAAATGCTTCACTTCCTTTTTTGGAGACTTTAATTTCACATACTTTAGTTTCCTTTAATTTGTCCCACATCTCAAGGATTTTTTAAATTTTTTTATTCCTTTTTTTTTTAATTTAATAATTTTACTGCATATTTCCAAATTCACTAATATTTTCTTTCAAATTATCTGATCTGGTCTTAATGCCATCTGGTACACTTTTCATTTCATTCATTTGCTTCTCATCTTTGTTAAAATAACTTTCTAGGCCCAAAGAAAATAGAGCCACTTCTGCCTGGGGTGCCATGTCAGCAAACTAAAATTTAACCAACTTTCATGTCCCTGTAAGTGTCCTGCTTTACCAGAAACACAGAATATTCAGTCAGCTAATCCCCAAATAACAAGCCATCTCTGGGACTTCACAACTCAAACAAGATTGGCTGTGTGGTCTCAGCCAAACAATACTTTGTTTGTCTCTTACTTGTTTTTTACTCTTTATCCTAAAAATCATCTTGCTTTCTGTTCTATTTTTCAGTTTTCAGAATGGAAACTGAACACTTTATGAAGTGTTAAAGTTTTTTTGTATTACCTAAATGGTCTTCATTAGTAATTTTTTTTAACCTCTCTCAAAGTTTGAGTTGAATCCTTCTTTTAGTCATACATGTCTCCACTAGCAAACAAATGACATATATTTATAAAAACAGTTTTAGTAGCCTTACCTGCTAATTTTAACATCTCTGTTACCTCTAAATCAGTTTTGATTGATTGGTATCATTCATGCTTTGGTTGTGTATTCCTACTTTTTTTTGTATCTCTTATACCTTTTAATAAGGAGAAAGACATTGTGAATTTCACATTTTTAGGTGCCGAATATTTTTTATTACATAAATATTTCTGAGTTTAGTTCTGTTATGCAGATCAGTTACTTGTAAACAGTAACTTAGCTGCCTTTGAATCTTGATATTAATATTTCTTAGGGGGGACCAAAGCTGTGTTTAGTTTATTGTTAATTTTTCCCCACTATCAAGGACAGATACTTTATGAGGTTTTCTAGTATGGCTGGTTGGAAGATGAACTATTTACTATGCTAAGTGTGTGTCATACACTACTATTCTTAATCTTTTGAGTTGTGTTTCCCCAATCTTGGATAGTTTTCTCTCATATATGTGACATTTATTATCCTGATGAATACTTTTGAAGAATCATCTAAAAATCTATGGAATTCTCTCCCTGTGCTTCTTGCTCCTGTCCCATGAACCATATCCACCTTTGTTTCTCTGGACTCTTGGCCCTTTCTCCCAACTCAAGGAAGCCATCAGTATTTGCTGAGATTTCTTCTCCATTCTACAGTCTGGCAACTTTCTCAAATAAGTAAAGTGGGGCATTCATAAACTTCAGCATGTTTGCTTCCCATCTTTCATGGATCACTGTCCTTTATTTTTCCTGGCACAATATATAGAATACAATGTGTATTTCATTTACTTTGCTCATTTATTTTTGTACTGCTTCATATGGGAGAGTAACTATCTTTCCTGTTCCTCTATCTTGGCCCAAAACAGAAATTCCATGTTGTACTTTATTCACATTGTTACACCAGTATGTCATACCACTCTGTAATTCATTGCAATAGGAAAAATATATATACTAATAATGTACCCAGAAGTGAATACATAGAGTGGGGGTCCATTAAGATGAAGGAGTATGCAGTAGTTGGGGTGAATAAATGCTAAAACAGGCTTGAAGGATGAAGGAGGCATTAAGTGTAGCTTAGCAAACAAGTCAATGCCACTCTAAAATTCTACTTGGGTACTTCAATCTTGAGCAGGTTATTTAACCTATATAAGTGTTAGTTTTCTCAAGTGTAAAATTGGGATGAAAATAATGTTCAGCTCATTGAGTTGTTTGGAAGAATTATATGAGTTAACATGCAAAATGTCTGACATACTGCATTTGCTCAAAACATTGAAGTTCCCATTCATCTGCCATAAAGATTATTGCAGCGTGTGGGAAGAAATATCTTCTCAGGCATTTTTGCTGAAGGGAGAACTTAAATTGAACATACTTTCACCCTTGAGTGTAAATTCTCAACAGAAAATTGCAAAAGTATATTTAGGGAGTTTATAATAATTAAAAAAAAAAAAGAAAACTTCATTTCAAGTTTTATCTTGTAGAAACAAGATACCTCTGGCTCTTGTAAATTTTGTAAAGTTTTATAGATACATAAGGGATTTGGAGCTCCATAGTGGTGGAACAACAATTTATTCGGCTTCATATTTCAAGTAGATAAATTCAAACCAGTGTTGACATTTTCTCTTTTTTAGTGCTTTAGTGAAAGTAGAATCAACCATTCACCTTTACTTTCCTTATATTTCTTACTCCCATCTCATCACTTAGTTTACAAACTTCCTTCAATAGACTACCAGCCTACCAGTTAGGATAGACAACCAATTCCAGAATCCTATTTTGAAGTTCTCCTCCCTGCAATCATTCCATATAAAAAGTGCTTTGTTCTTCAGGTTTTAGTATATATTAAACAAAGTATACAGTTATCCATATTGTAAGGTAAACAGAATGGTTATTATCAGACTGAGAATGGAATTCTTCTAGCCTCCATAGTTATCCAACAAAGCATTTGCTGTGGAGGCAGAGATGACTATACTATGAAAAGAAATCCTACAGAAGAAAACACGAATCACTAATCCCAGGAAATGACCTTAAGGAGACTTTGAAGCTCAGCTATTGAAATTACACATTGAGGTTGTTGATATCAAGTGGAAGATTTGGAGTTGTTAGGTAGGGTGCAGTGCAAGGTAGGGAGATGTCATGGCCATCTTAAATAAATGTTCTATTTTTCCTCAGTATAACTCTTGGCCTAGTGGGAATTATTTAATGAAAACTTCCTTTTCAGGAAAAGTGATTAATTGGGCTTTACATGAGAACTTCAACAATTGTTGATAGTATTAGAGGTTCAATCCACTGGGAGCCAACAGGAAGAAATGACAGTCTTAGTCGGCTACAGAAGAAAAAGAGAGTCTAACACAATTGATATCACTACCAAGAAAAGCTCCAGTAAAGACAAGCAAAGACTTCAGGTAATTTCAGAATGAAAATTCTTAAAGCATTATCTGGGAATTGTTTCACAACATGATAAATTTTGGGACCATGTTATGCTGGTCTTAATATTTCAAGGAAATCATATTGTAAGTTGACTATACCAACTGGTATACCAGAGGAGGCTTATTCTAGGCTGTCTGCCCATATATGTGATATAAAATAAGAAAGGAAGAACTTTTCACTGTAAATAAATCCTGTCCTGTGTGAGCTTCTCTCTTTCTTTTGTGGATAAGAAGTATTCATTCTGACCAACCAAGTTTTGCTGTTCCTGCTGGGGACTGGCCAAACTGTATCCTTTCTTGTAGTAGTAAATTCTAATGAAAGACAGGAAATGTTCCACAGAATGTTCCTGGAAATGTTCCACAGAATGTTCCTGGAAATGGATAAGAGTGGCTGCATGGCACATGGAATCCACTAAAAATGGATAAGAACTGTAGCAATATTTTCTACTTTTAGAGTAGGCAACCAACAAAACTATATAATCACTCCAATTATAGCTATCATTAGAGTTGCTCTTCTAGTGAGAAGGGCTAGTGGGTTTCTTCTTGAAAGATAAAGAGAAAAAACATTTGTGGTCATCCAGTTGTCTTTATTGCAACCAATATGAAACTCCTGGGCCATTAGCTGGAGTTGGTTTGGGAACAGAAAATGGAGACAAGTGCTAAAAGCTGAG
Source organism: Mustela putorius furo (assembly GCF_011764305.1). Lineage (NCBI taxonomy): Eukaryota > Metazoa > Chordata > Mammalia > Carnivora > Mustelidae > Mustela > Mustela putorius. The sequence continues at coordinate 12,312,409 of NW_025422117.1, forward strand.
ATATGGAAAAGGTCCTTTCTTATCAGAAAAATTATTTCCATTGTTTCTTCCTACTATGTTAGAAAACTCAAAAGCCTGGCCAATTCAGAGGATCCTTTGCCAGTGATACTAATATTCAGAGTATAAATATTTGAATACGTTCTGAAGAGGATAGGTAGACCAGCTAGCCAGTGAAGGTTAAAAAGTCATCAGCCCATGTTGTCTTTGGGGGATGAGAAGCATGAAGCAACCAGTTAATACTATGTCGAAAAGTCGATTCCTTCTTAGCTACAGCTGGGAAAAGAATATGATTGCTTAATTATAATATCAGGAAATCACAGTACTGAAGAGAAAAAAAAAATGGTCACTTAGGGCTTTAATTTTATGTGCCTATTGTCTGTTCCTACATGAAACACAGCAACTTCATATAGACATAATTCATATGGCAAATAAAATATATAATAGGCCCATGTATACATGTAGAGGTTTTACAATGGCTGTCTGAGAAGTGCACGCTTGTCCATGTCCACAAATTATATGCTAATATCTTTCCAAAACCTGTGTCCTTGCAGAGGCTTACAAGTAGCTTCTGTTTATGAGAACTGGTAGCTAAGACATGTACCACATGAATCCCTCATTTAGTACTAAATGCCTTCATGGAGCTTTTATCTTCCCAGTAAATTCAAATATGGATCCAGAGAGTTAATTAGAAATGGAAATACTGATCAATATTATTTCTCTAGTCGCTTTCCTCTAGGCTCATATCAATTGTGTTTGCTTCCATTTGCATTGGATCTTCAAATGGATATCCCTTTAACAACCAATCCTGGAAAGTCAAAGGATCCAACTCTTTATCTGGGTCATTAACAATAGCCTTTATATCCCAAAGGAAGTATATTTTACTAGATTTTCGGAATGACATATTTAGGCAAAAAGCACTGACTAGGAGCTTAATGTATTATACCAAACATATAATGCTATGTGTGGGGTGCCAACAGTTTGCCATAGTCATGGTGAATTACTGCTATACTGTTTTGAATTTTCCCATCTTATAAGTGAGCTATTCGCTTTAAAAAATCATGCTTTCTTATTAGGTGAAGCAATTTTATAGATAACACTCTACTGGAATAGTGTTAAGGGGGGGGTGGACAGCAAGCGGGACCAATTCTGTAAGCAGTGGGTGAGCTGCTGCTCAATTTTTATGTGCTGTTTATTTTTTTTTTTGTTTTGTTTTGTTTTTTTTTCTTTTTTTTTTTTTTTTAATTTTTTATTTTTATAAACATATATTTTTATCCCCAGGGGTACAGGTCTGTGAATCAACAGGTTTACACACTTCACAGCACTTAAAAGTTAAACTTGGGGGCGCCTGGGTGGCTCAGTGGGTTAAGCCTCTGCCTTCCGCTCAGGTCATGATCTCAAGGTCCTGGGATTGAGCCCGCATGGGGCAGGCTCTCTGCTCCGCAGGAAGTCTGCTTCATCCTCTCTCTCTCTCTCTGCCTGACTCTCTGCCTACTTGTGATCTCTGTCAAATAAATAAATAAAAATATTTTTTTTAAAAAAGTTAAACTTGGTCACTGATTAGATGTGTCATTTTTATTTCACAATAACTCTTCTCATACTCTATGCATGTTAGGCCCAGAAGCAACCGGTAGTATTATGGGGAAGTCCTATCAGAAGAATACAGTTTTTCCTTCAGTGAGGTAAAGTGGTTTCTCTGACATCCAGTAATGAGGATACTTGCCCTCAAAGGGTAGCAGAAGAAAGTCTTTCACTACAAATTCTGGGACCAGAAATCACAAGTAATTTCCATCAGCTATGAGATGGCCTTAGAGGCATTGCAACTCCATAACTGGAACAGAGAGGACACCTGAAGGCAGAGACTGTTGTGCCAGTATTTGTACTCCAGTTTTCCAGACTACAAGTTGTAAATCTCCATTAAACTTTGCCACTCAGCTAGTTAACTATTTTTCTCTCCATTTCCTTTTTCTTTTCTTTTTTTTTCCCTTTTTTTCTTTTCTTTTTTTTTTTTTTTCCTTCTTTAATAGAGCAAGCTATCTTCCAAGATAGAGAATGTACTGCTTCTGTGTCAATTCTACATTACAAATTTGGCTTGAGGTCATATCATTGACAAAATTCAAATTAAATCCAGAAACATAGCTCTAGTGCAGTCTTGTGAGGAAAAACAAAACAGATTTTAGGCTTTAATTCTCTGCAAGTCAAGCAATGTAACAAAGGAGATGGAAATAGAGGCTGAGTGCCAAAGCACAATATCCACAAGAATATTTTAATTACAATGCTGCTCATTCAACTTTAGTCTAAAGGAAAAACAATACTGTGTTTTGAAAGATTCTGGTACCCTCCTCCATGTCATGGGAGAGTGTCTTAGGTAAGAGTCAGAGACTGGTGAATGGATCACCATGACAAATGTACTCCATTTTGTTGCTATTGTTGTTCTGAGTTTTAATTATTGTTCTGTGTTTTAATTCACAACATTATACTAAGGAATTTCTAGCATCTTAGCTTCATTTATTGTGGAACAGTTTTGAGATTTCTGGGTTTAGGCCATCAAATGAGCAAACAAGAAGCCCCACTCTTGGGTGTAAGAACAAGCACATTAAACTGTAAACTCTAAGAAGTTTATCTATAATGCTATACAAAATTATATTCTAGGTTCCATGGCCTAACACTACAAGAATGTACTCAAATACATCATCCAAAATTTATAAAAATCATACAAAATTTCATGTGAAATTTCACTGCTACACAATATGAGAGAATTGGGGTGCCTGGGTGGCTCAGTGGGTTAAAGTCTCTGCCTTTGGCTCAGGTCATGATCCCAGGGTCCTGGGATCGACCCCCACATCGGGCTCTCTGCTCAGCAGTGAGCCTGCTTCCCTTCTTCTTTCTCTCTCTCTTCCTGCTTCTCTGCCTACTTGTGATCTCTGTCTGTCAAATAAATAAACAAAATCTTAAAAAAAAAAAAACAAGAATGTGAGAGAATGGATCTAATTATACTGGGATAGAGTCCAACTATAGGAAATTTAGAGAAGGTATGAGACTTAAGTGTTTGAAAATCCAACTTAGGAAGATGTGCTTTCCCTTTCAATGTTTGCCACATTCATTAAGAGAAGCTAGTATTACCTCCTTATGTGAGGGGGAAAGTGTTGAATCTGCTGGGGAGGGAGAGGCAGAGAGAGCTGGGACTCATCAGATTCATCTAGCTCTCCCACATGCTTTTAAGTCAATTCTCATTGATTTCAAGGAAGTCAATCAAGGAAAGTCAATCAAGGAAACGCCTTAATTTTTATTTTTAAAGACCAACAAATCTAAGAATTCAAATGATATAATTTCACAACTTGAAAGTTTAACCTTTGAATCCTGGGTAACTTAGCCCTTGGGAAATTAGGATATAAGTACCTATGTTCAATCAGAAAAAGTTACTCTTACAAAACCATACTTTGAATTAAATGTTCGGAACTTTGAATTTGTTCTTTCTTTATTTAAAATCTCTAGTGTAATTACAAGTAGCCAACACGCACTAAATCATGATATTCTTCATGTCCCTCACACTGTTCTTTGACAGAACCTCTTCAGTTTCCTAAGATCTTATGTTTGATAGGCAAATACAAACAGACATTAATTTTTAAAAACTCTGCATCTGCATGCCAAAGCCTACCAGATTCTCATCCTTTAATGCTAACTGGATCTTTAAATCTTTCAAACTCACAAAAACATAATAAATATCAGAATTTCATTAAATGAGGGTCTGTTACCTGTAGTAATCCATTTATGATCCAAGTCAGTCAGAGTCAGCGTTCACAGTTACAAAACCCATTATAGCTTATTTAATTTGGATCAACATTTATTACAAGATATAAGTTAACTATTAGATTGTTGAGAGGAAAAGAGTTTGGAGTTTAGTCAGGTAATAGCAACACCAGTATTATAGGGTGCTAGTATTATAGAGTTCTATCAGCCATGACCCACTGATGCTGACCAGACCACATATGCTATAGCTCACCTAACTGACTCTGGCCATTATGTACATAACTAGTGCCATTGTCCCTTGCAATAAAGTGAACACTTTCCTGAAATAGATTCTGAATAGCACCTGCTTTCTCAGTTGTTTTATGGTTAGATCAGGTCATGTGATTATACTTTTGTTGCCAAAGAAACTGCATAAGTAAATATTTATCTTCTATTTCAAATATTCATGAATGAAAATGTGACAGACTATTCCCCATTTGAAGAACAATCAAAATATACAGAGTAGCATAAGTTATAAATGCCTGCTGCATATGGTAGTGAGATGCTAAGTTAAAAATAAATTTTATATGTTTATTTTGTTGAGATAGTTGTTCACTATTCCAAAAAATGGCCATCTGAGTGGACTTAGAATTAAAAATTAAAGACAATTATTGATACCTGTAATAAATAGCATCTGAAAATAAAGAATAAAATGGTTAACAACCCTATAGCTAGAGACAAAAAGAATATTCATAGACAAATGTCACTTCAAATTTATCTTTCATATATAAAAAATGTTTAAATTTGCTCAAAGTTAGAGAAATGTAGATCACAACTACACTAAGACAGTATTTTTCTTCTATCAGATTACCAAGTCCAAAAGTTATCTGACTTGGTAAGGCTGCAGGAAAACAGACACTCATGGTGAAAACTGCAAAATTGTACCACCCTGATGAAAGAGTTACAACTAAAGATACACTTTAACAGTAAAGATATACTTGTAAAATTATGAAAAGTCATACATATGGTTATTATTGTCAGTACTATTTATAATAGCATGATTCTATAAGTAGCACAGTTGGCCATCATTAGGGTATGGGTTGAATACATTATACTAAATCTCATAATAGGGTACTATATAGCATTAAAAAGGAAAGAAATATAATGTGCAAACATGGAGTGACCATTGGGATTTAACATTAAGGCGAAAATAAGAGTGGTAAAATTTTGTTTACCATGCTACTATTAAACAAGAAAATCTTTAATTTGACTTGTAAGCTATCACGGTACAAAATATAGTTTGGGGAAGGAACCTCTACATTTTGTAATGGAAGGGATTATATATGGTCTTTTCCTACTTGAGGTTATGGTTGAACAGAGCATAAATGTGTAAAGTTTCACATGGTCAGAGCAGTAAGTTTGTGTAATTTTCTTAGTCTGAATATAGACAGCAGGAGAGAAACAGTTCTGCTACTATGTGGGAGCAGGTTATGGGGCTAGAGAAGGTCAGGTTTTAGTTGAATGAATGAAAGATTACTGGGAGTGAAGAATTTTCCAGAGACCCTGACAATAAGTATATATGTATGTGTGACTGTGTGTGTGTGTGTGTGTGTGTATTCACAAATATATCCTAATAATAAATAAATCCTAAAAATAATAAATAATAAATATCCTAATAACAAATAATCTTAAAAATAAATAATAAATAAATAAATAATAAACACTCAGCAATATTTATATTTCTACTTATATTTAAATAAAAAGAACAATGGGAGGAAAAAGTAAGAATTAGATAAAAATATAAAAGTAAATAGATAAATAAAATAATTAGATTGGAAGGGGTGTAAATAAAATAGAAGACACATTATTTTTGGGAACATAGTTTTATTAGCTCTGACTTTGTAACATGAATTATATTGCATAATTTTAATAAAAGTTTAATCTTAAAAGGAATCATTAAAATTAAATAAAATGAAATGAATAAACATAGATAATAGTACATGTGCTTTTAAAATAGTATAAAACAATATTTTGATTGTACCTTTTTAATTTTATAAAACCTAGATACTAAATAAGTAAAATGTTTCTTAAAAGACTGTATTTCTATAATAATAATGTCTGTATTAGTCCTTTATTTTTTATCCTGGGACATTATCCATGTACTATAAGATAAAGCATGAATAATTGTGCAGGTATCATTGAAAACAGAGATTCTGGCATTCTGAAGAAGAACATAGATATGGAAGACTTATGAAGTCATGTAAAATCTCTGTGGCCTTGAATAACATAGGAAGTATCAATGTTTCAGATATCTTACCCTTAAAACACATATTTTCTAGTTCTATCTTTTGAAAACTACTCAAAACCTTGTACAAGCCTAGAGCACCAAACATACCAAGCATTAATAATTAAGGTCAGCAATTACTATGTCCCACTCTAGGTAGCCAACCCACCTATTGAAAAATCACTGCTCCTGAATATAGATAGAATTATACATGGTGATTCCAAAATACATCTTGATGGTGGTTATCACAGGCTACTTATCTCTGATATTTGACTAGTTGACTATATGTCAAGAAAACTTTCTCAGTCAAACAAACCTCTCACTGGCCATTCAGGGACAATCTTGAGTATCAAGAAGAATAATCACTGCTATGTGTTAAATATATATTAAATATGTTTAAATCCATGAGTTCTTAAAAATCAACCAGCCAATCCATGAGCTCTTAACATACATCAAAAGATTTTAATTGGTTCTCCCCATCTTTGGAGAATGAAAGAAAATTTAGTAAAATTCTACAAGATAAAAAAATCAAGAGTTTATCATGCCTTTTATTCAATATCTTGATCTTTTAACCAAATAGTTCATGAACGAAAGTTTCTTTTATAGAAATATCCTGAAGAATATGACAAAATTAAAAGAATTAGAATATAAACATTTTGTAACTCCTGATGAGTTAATGGATCCAGGCAAAGGTCATCAATGGCCGATACAACAGAGTGATATTCAGGCATATACCTCCTAGTGGAAGTATACAGGTTCACTCCTATCAAACAATTAGACATCTGTTGTTATCCACAGAATGGTAATTCCAGAATTTTCCTACAAAAGGGAGTTATGAGCAGTTATCTGTTTAGAAGAGTGCCTTAGGGATGCTGGGAGACTTATGTTGAAACTGCTTAGCAAGCTTACTATTTGAAAGAATTTACAAAAGTGGTGATGAAGCTTATAAGTTGACTAAGACTTGTCTACCAGTGTCATTTGCCATCACTTGTAACTGCTGTCTTTACATTTATTTTATGAACATCCAAAACATAAGTATATCCTTGCCTGGAAAAAGGAAATAGATACTGCTTTATTTTTCTCCACATTATTACTCAAATAAGTGTGTTTATCCTTAAGAGGCAAGGTTAAAAAAAAGAAGAAAAAGAAAAAGCAGCAAGGTGCTGTGACTATCTGGTGTCAGGTTTGGCCAGCAAACCCTGAGACTGCGAATGAAAAGATTACTCCAGACATCTTAGTACAAGAAAGGAGAGGCCTGGGGTCCACCAGATGATCTAGTGGTGAAAGACCTAAGCTCAGCTTTGTCTCAACTTTATTGAGTGTTGTTATCAGTACACCAAGTGTAAGCACAAAAAAGGGAGGAAAGTGTAACCTTCATGGTCAGGACAATAATATATGGGGCAATGTGTGATAAGGGCAAGCACTGCTTGCAACATGCATGCAAAGAAAGGTTGCAAGGTGTTTATGAAATACGTGACCACTATAGGTGTCTGTTTTTTTTCAAATTTAGACATTTACTCCCTAGATGAGAGCCTTGCACCTCAGTAAGAATCGGGCTGCTTTCAGCCAAGAAACTTCAAAGGAGGCCCAGCATTCCAGGGACTCCTTTTATTTTCAGTTGGTCTCATCCAGGGAGCCATATACAAGTCAGATTTTATTTATCCAGGCATTGTGAATTCCACAGTTTGGCTTACATACATTGTATAGGTTGTGAAATATGAAAAAAAAAATTACCTCATTCTATTGCTTCTGGGCTGTAGAATGAGTAGTATTGACTAGAGCTAGATATTAGGCCTTCATAGCCAGGAGTCCCTTCTTACTAGCTGTGTGACTAGTAGAAAAATTAATTAACTCTTTTCTTGTTCTTCATTTGTATTCCTGTAAAAATGAAGATAATAGTAGTATTTCCCATTGTTGACTTACAGTAAGGGTAAAATGAGTTAATAAGTAAAAAGTTCTGGCCTTTAGGGAATGTTTGATAAGTTATTCATTGCCGTTATAAGTTGTTAAAAGATGCTCTTCTAAGAAATTCAAGGTAGTGAGCACATGAGATGGGAAAATCAAGAGCAAACTTGAGAGCTCTCAAAGAAGTTCATAAAACTCATTGACCTGAGAAATGTCTTTGGAAAGGGTAGCATGCAGAAGTTATTTGTCTCTCTGCTCTCTCCCAAAGTGGTTTATGCAATCTAAACTTTGTTTAGATTTGCATCTTTAAATCAGAGATTTTTTTTGCTTCCCATGTATTTCTTCAAAACCACCAGGGGTCTATCATAGAAAATTAAAATTGAATGATTTTTTTTTAAATTGAACAAATTTATCTTTTAAGAGAAAACATTTAGGAAATGTAACTTTTAGTGTAGAAAAATAATCAATGGATATTGCTAAAATATAGTGCCACATACAACATAAAAATTTTCAAGTTTTCTTTAAAAATAGGATATTTACATAGACTTATATGTTATTTATATATACATGATAGAAAATTTCAAATTTATATCTAATATGAAATTGTTAAATTGACATCTGCCTGTACCTGAAAGTCTGTTCATATCTCTGAACATCTACATTTAGAAAGAAAATACTTTACAATATTCCCCTATCATGGATGGTAACTTAAAACTGTAGGAAGCAATTACAATTATTTCAATTAAACTATCCAAATCACTATGCAATATAATAAATTCTACAGAGAGCAGCATACATTACCATAGGATATGTATGTGTGTTTTTTTATTTGAATACTAAATTGCCTCATTTTCATGCTGCAGGTTTGCTGACTATGGCTGTAATTAATCTCCTAATGATTAACAAAGAAAGACACTTTTTGATGTCAAATAAATGAGAATAATAGCTTCCATGAATTTTGTGAAAATCAATTTATTAAGTGGGTCCATAACATCTTGGAACACTTCCACTAGTATAAGTGAATGAATTCCAGCAATGAACTATTTCCTATGAAGACAAGATTTACACAGGAAAATACTCTTCAAGGAATCTTATCTTTTATACAGTGGGGGTGACTATAAAGTTAAATGTATAGCATAGTTTAAAGTGAAATTGTGAAGAATGAGGTTAAAATAGGACTAAAAAAGGTGAAGGGCATATCTGATAATGTGATATCATTTTCAAACATAGAATACTTAACTCCCAGAAGCTACTTTAAAGAGAAATGCTTAATAATCCTTAAAATTCACTTTCACATAGTGTTATATTGTTATGCACTTTACAGTAATACTTCTTTCTCATATTAATATATAACAGAAGATAAAAATGTTATGTAGCACTTTTCCACAGAGTACTGAAAGATACAGAGTGACATTAAAAGACAGAGTTGTATTTTATGAACTACTATTCATTATAATAATTACAGGCATATTGCTTCAGAAGCAATAGGGAAAGTAGTGGTGTTTTTAGGTATTATTTATTAGTAACTAATGTGGGCCATAGAGCAATCCAAGGTTCTTCGTGAGTGTGTCTTTATTTCATTCTCCAGGCTCAACTCTCCTATACCTGCCACATACATTTTGCATTGTGATTCTCAATTAAGTCCAATTTGCTATACATGTCTCTTTATGTAACCTTGAACTTTGCTCATGTCCTTCCTTTTCCTGAATATGCTTCTCCCTTCTTCCTTGTTCCCCATATTAGGACTAGCAAATCAGTACTTCATTTTTCTGATTCATCTCTAGACAATATTGTGTTCTTTCCCTACCAGGGAAGAATTGATTATATCCTGCTTTGGACTACCACAATGCAACAATTCAGATTTTATTTTGGTAGTTGTAAAACATTATCAACCGATAATTTGACAAATCTGTCTCCTCATTTGAAACATGATTATCTGTTGCCATGTTGCTAGTACTGAGCTTGTTGAATGCATGCCATGGTTTAACTAGTATTGTCTGTAGGATTATTAATAGATTTTTTTTTAAGATTCAGATGTCAGGTTCCTTTGATATGATCAGTCTTATAAACAGATTAGGGATAATTTAAGATATACCAGTGCACTATGAAAGTTATATATTTCATCTATTCTAATCTAACCTTGAGGATATATGTAACAGATAATGTTGAAGTATCATATTCACCAGAGAACTATCCAATAAAACTTTCTGTAGTTGGAAAAGTTCTACATCTTTGGTACCCTATAATATGATAGCCGTTATTTATATGTGGCAACTGAGCATTTGAAATCACTGTATGAAAAAGTGAGTTTTCGGTTTTATTTTATTTTAATTAATTTATATTTAAATTTAAATAATCTCATATAACTAGCTTCTAAAACTTAACATCACTCTTTAATTAGCATATAATCAAAATTCATATATTTACAGTGGTGTACAAATACTCACTATGCATCTTTATGTATTGACATTTAATTAAATAAATGGGTGTTTTCCAGCAATATTGCTGTGCACTGGGAATTCAAAGATAGTATGATACAGTCTCAGAACTATAGACATTTTTACTTTTCCAAGGAGAAGTTGTGATAATATCTACTTTATGCATATTTGAATAATAAATTTTATGTCTATTATTCTCCCTCACCAAAACACAGTATTTGCAGAGAAAGGAAAGGAGAGTGAGAAAAACAATACTCTTCATGGAGCAGGAGAATAAATATGAAAAATAGAGTGAAGATATAGATAAAAGAATAAAATGAGGGCGCCTGGATGGCTTAGTAGGTTAAAGCCTCTGCCTTTGGCTCAGGTCATGGTCCCAGGGTCCTGGGATCGAGGCCCGCATCGGGCTCTCTGCTCGGCAGGGAGCCTGCTTCCTCCTCTCTCTCTGCCTGCCTCTCTGCCTACTTGTGATCTCTCTCTCTGTCAAAAAAAAAAGAATAAAATGATTCAAAATGAATTTAATAGGAAATATAGTAGATAGAAAACCTAGATTATGCTGGGATGATGAATATTTTAAGAAATTTAAGAAAGTTTAATTTTCTAAATTTAATAAACACACTTAAGATTTCACATGATATATATATTTTGATCTATTTGGTTCATTTCAATGTTATCCCTTCTAGAGTGTGTGCATGGTGAACATCAGAGATTACATCTGCCTTCTTCAGAATGCCTTTATACCTAGAATAGCACTTGACCCATAGGAAGCCCTCAGTAAATTTTACGTAAAAAACTGAATTATATGCTGAGTTTTGATCAATATCATAAAAAATAAATCCACATAAAAGAATATTGATGAAAATAAATAGCATAAGAGACAATAAGTACTGGAAGCAACTTAAAATTATAGATCATTTACATGATAGAAACAATGGCATAATTCTCATCAATAGTAGGAAGTAAGAGTAGCAAAAGAGATACCTTTCAAATGACAAGGTAAACTAATAACCAGTGTCAACATGTTGTTTGCTGGTATAAGAAAGTCAGCATCAACAATATCATTTTCATTTTCTTACTTACAGGTTACTTTCTTTTTTGAATTTTGTATGTTTTTCCCAATGTCTTAATACATGTGATATGAAAATGTGTATGTGTGTTTATGAGTGTTTTCATAAATTATGTAGTTATTTTTTGCTTAAGGAACAGAGAAAATTCAAAAACATGGTGTTGTTATTGGAAAGAAGAAAGAACAGACTATACTTAAAACTCTCTTAGTATTTCATTTCAATAAAAACAATTTAAGTGAATTGTGGCAACATATATTCTATGATATCTAAATGGAAGTACATGGCTCTTAGAATGTCATTAATCTTTACATTTTTTTTCAAATTGTTTAGAATATTTTATAATTAGGGTGCCTGGGTATATAACCTATAATAGTAGGTTAAGCATCTGCCTTTGGCTCAGGCCATGTTCCCGGAGTCCTGGGATTGAATCCTGCATCAGCCTCCTTGCTCAGTGAGGAACCTGCTTCTCCCTCTGCCTTCTGTTTCCCCTTATCTCTCTTTCTTGCTCTGACATATAAATAAATTAAATCTTTAAAAAATTAAAAAAATTATAATTAAAAGTGAAATAAAATTAAGTCTGCAATATAAAACCTTAATTTGTGGCACCGTCATATATTCCTAAAAACATGAAATGAGCATTGTGTGCACCAGTGTATGAATTAACATGAATTTACAAATTTTATTGCACTCTAATACCATGAATCACTGAAAATATTCGTTAAGTTATTCCTTATTAATATTTTATTAATATTATTAATATTAATATTAATAGTTCTTCACATACTTATTGTTACACCAGTCTTCTTTAAGTAAATGCTAATTTATGCAATTTAAAAACCAAACCTTAGGAGTATCTAAAGTGCTATTTCTAATAACTTTCATTAGAAGCTGCATTTAAAACCATTTGAGATACGCATATCTGCATTTCTTTGAGTTTAGAAACAATGACATTAAATTGGCATATTCCCTCATTAATTTATATAAATTTGAACACAACATAGCAAGTATCTAATTATAGTTTGATTATATCTTTATAAAATGTATACATGTTTATTCCTGTTGGTTGTTTTCACTAATTTTACAAATTTCATTGTTTTACTCTTTTCAAAGCAGATCTTGCTGATTTTTTTCTATGAAAGATTTTATTCCAGCACTGAGTCATATTAAAATATGAAAAAGTTTAAGTTGGCAAGGAACATATGAAATCAGCAAAGTTGAGAGAAAGATAGTAGTATTGGGGGAATTTGAGAAAATGCTGCTTATCCAGCATTGTCACTGTGGCTGCCTAGAGGCTAGTTTAATTAGGCTACAATTCATATGGCAGAAAGTAGTTTTGTAATTACCTTCAAATGACCAAACGATATAGAATTCTAAGAAGAGTTGCATATTCCCAGTAATGAACCAATTTGCAATTCTAGATATTTTATCTAAGGCATTTATTGAGCAAACAATATTTAAATATATGCTACTTCAATTCTACATCCATGTAAATAGTTGAATTTTAGGAACTTATTCCAGAATACATAGAAGATGTAAAAAGATTTTAAAAATAAAGCATATCAATTTTTAAAAACCTGTTTTGCTTAAAGTAGAAGTACTACATCTAAAACCTAGAAATATAACCATTAATTAGGTTTCAGATTGTGCCATGAGAATTTACTTTCTTAAGTATGGAAAGCATAATTAAAATTAAAATACTTAACTTAAAAAATTAAATAATATTTAATTAAAATTAAATAAAAATTAATTAAAAGTAAGGAAATGTAAATACTTCCTTTTCTGATTCACTATTTCTAGTCAATTCTTTGTTAAAAACGTAACTAAAAAATCATATGTTCTTGATAGCATTTTTTCTCTTTATCTGTATTTTTGCTTAAAGTAGAGGTACTACATCTAAAACCTAGAAATATAACCATTAACTAAGTTTCAGACTGTGCATTTATTTATTTATTTATTTATTTTATAAAGTCACAAGGGATATGTGTGACTTTCATGGGTTAATGCATAATCTCAGACCTGAGACATATCCTCTATATTACATAGAAGTAAAGTCAACAAGCCTTTAGGCAGAAAATGTGGTGTGGAGCTCTTTTTAACTAATCTAAAATACTTCCCTTCCTAGGGTAATATCAAGAGAAAAATTGATAGGCTCTAATACAAAATATTTGAAACATTATGAAGAATAAAAGACATGTAAATGGACATTTTTTTACATTTAAAAAGTGGAGTTTTAAGAGAAAAAAGCACCAACTTCTTATAAATATCCAGAAAAATTATAAAAATGTGATTTGGAAATAGAAACAAAAGCTGAAAGAGTAATAATTTGTCATATTTTCTATTAAATACTTATATTAATTATTATTTATAGATTCTAAGAATATTAATTCAATCCTCACAGCTGAGTTAACTATTATTATGAGTTTCATTAAAAAAAAAAATTGGGGTACCTCGGTGGCTGTTGGTTAAGTGTCCAACTCTTGGTTTCGGCTCAGGTCATGATCTCATTGTTGTGAGGTGGAGTACCATATCAGGCTCCATGCTCAGTGGGGAATCTCCTTTAAGATTCTCTCCTCTCTCATGATCTTGGGGTCCCGGGATCAAGTCCCGCATCAGGCTCTCTGCTCGGCAGGGAGCCTGCTTCCTCCTCTCTCTCTCTCTCTGCCTGCCTCTCGGCCTACTTGTGATCTCTGTCTGTCAAATAAATAAATAAAATCTTTAAAAAAAAAAGATTCTCTCCTCTCCTCCCCCGACTTATGTGCTCTCCCCCTCTCTCTAAAATAAATAAATAAACCTAAAACAAAACAAAACATAAAAACCCCCTGAGATAAGGAAGTTGAATGACCTGCCAAGGTACTCATTGGTAGCACTACTGGAAACAAAATTCTACCCTAGACAAACTTAATTAATTTGAAAATCCATTTTAAAATATTATGAAAGCAGCCATAATCCAACACTAACAGAATTAAATTTTTAAAATATACATGTATGAGAAAAATTAGTTTTTCACCTGTGTCTTTATCCTGAATAATTTTTGCCGTGAACACATCATGTAGTTGTTAGTGAACTAAAATATGTAAAATTCAGACAAAGAAACAATTGTGACAAAATAAAACAAACCCAAAACTCTTAAAGTTAATACATCAAGTACAGAGAATAAAAAGATTGTTGGCTGGAGCTATCATGGCCCATAAGGCAGGAGAATATATTGAAGGGCTCCATGAGGAAGGTCAGTTTAAACAAGTTTTCTTTCTAAGATGTTTGTTACAGTACCCAGCTATGTATATACAATAAAAAACGATTTTTTTAATGTGGGACCCTAACATGAACCTAAGTGTAAGATGAACTGGAACAATTATTTCATTTTTTTAAAATTTTTTTTACAGTAAACCAAGATAGGAGGAGAAAAACAAGGGAAAGGGAAATGGGGAAGAACAGCAAGAGAAAAGGAAGAAATAGGAGAAGGAGAACAGAAGTAGAAGGAAAAGAAGGGGGAAGAAGAAGAAAAGTAGTAGGAAAAGGGCTGGGATGGAGGAAAAAAGGAAAGGAGAATAAGAAGTTGGAAGAAAAGTAGAAAAAGAGAGGAGAAGAAGACAGTTGAGACAAAAGAGAAGGAACGAGAATTACCATATCATGCATTAATTAAAGCAAGAAGACTTTCCTTTCTCAATTCATCAAGTAAAAGAAGTTTCCAACTTGTTTGCGTATTTCTTGCACAAAGATAAACGAAAAAAATGGCTAGCAGAATACCTTTCTCATATTCACTATGTTTTTTCACTATTTTAAAGCAATCTCAGCCCTCAAAAAAGAAAATCATCTAATGAAACTCTTCATGATACTAATAGCCATCAATCTAGTCTACTTAGAATGTTGAGAGTAGGGGCGCCTGGGTGGCTCAGTGGGTTAAAGCCTCTGCCTTCGGCTCAGGTTATGATCCCAGGATTCTGGGATGGAGTCCCGCATTGGGCTCTCTGCTCATCAGGGAGCCTGCTTCCTCTTCTCTCTCTCTCTCTCTCTCTCTCTCTGCCTGCCTTTCTGCCTACTTGTGATCTCTGTCTGGCAAATAAATAAATAAAATCTTAAAAAAGAATGTTGAGAGTACAACTGAAAATCCTGGTAGATATAAAAGGAAAATACAAAAAACAGAAACAGAATCTAAAAAGAAAGTACAAAAAAGGAAGCTAAAATAAAATAAAATGCATAAATGCATTTTGTGTGTGTGTGTGTGTGTGTGTGTGTGTGTACTCTCTGCGGTGGAATATAGTCCAGCACCAAGCCAGAAGCCAGGCATCTATCTTGATCTTGATCCCTTTGGGACTTGGAGGCAAGAAGAAATGAAACAAATAAATACACTATTGATGCTCCCTGCTTTGCAAGTGGATTACTTTTGCTTTTGACACATGAATATTGTGTTTTTGACAAAATCTGTAAAATCTTGACAAGATAACTTTTTTCTTTTTCCTATGAGGAAAAGTCACAAACTCTTTACTGTTCTCTGCAAATATGTTATAACAATGATACTGGGTCTGAATCCACTGACTGATCAATGAACAAATTAAAAAGAAAGCACTGAAAGTATATTTTGGCAGTTGAAGGAGTAAAAAATAGGCTACATTTAGTCTATTAGAACTGTTTTAAATTTTGTCTTAGAAAGAAATTAAAATTATCATTAGGAACTACTCAAAAATAACTTACATAGTAAAAATTATGTAGATGGGACAAGTTTGAACACACAAACTTGCTTATAAAAAAAGAATGAAAAAAATTAACTATTAATTCAAGGAGGGAGCTAAGATGGCAGAGTAGTAGAAGGACCCTAGGCTTGTCTTGTCCCTAAAACACAGGTAGATAAGTATCAAATCATTCTGAGTACCCAAGACGTGAAGACTAACAGAACAAACTGCACAAATAGTAGAAGAACACATTAAGGAAGGTAGGAGGTATGGAGAGATGGTTTGAGGGAGAAACAGATCATGGGTGACACAGAGGGGAGTGATCTCTGGTCACAGAGAGAGACAAGAAAGGCAGAGAGAAGAGCACACAGGGGATTGCGCAAGAAAAATGCTTCCCTAAAATCATTGACAAGGAAAATGAGAGAGGTTGATTTTCCCGAGTTGTTGCAACCAATGGAACTCAAAGACTGGAACCTTAGAGGTCCACAGCATTGCTGTATGGAGCCCTGAGAGTGCTGAAGTGCTCCTGGAGAGAAGGCATGCAGGTAACCCCAGAGACTTATCCCACAGTCTGAGGATTGCCTGAGATGCACTGGGAGAGACTTTTCCCTCTTCTTGGAGCACATCGGCAAAGGTGGCATTGCCTCTTCAGATACAAAAGAGCCAGTAGGTGCCATTTCCCACCCCTGCCCTCCACCTCTCAGCGTGGGCACTGAGACACCTGCTGAGAGCAGCTAACCCAGTTGCTGCCAGGTTTAGTGTGCTTTGTTTCACATTCCATGTTCCGCACACCAGTACAGCTGCCCTTCTGGGTCAAACTTGCATCAATCCCAATGCAGCAAGACCCTCCCCCAGATGACCAGCTCAGGTCCCTGCCACAACAGGTCCTTAAAGTTTGGAGTTGTAAAACTTAGCTGGCCTACCTGGGATAGAGCTCAGAGTGCACTGTGCTGCAACAGGCAAAGCAACCCAGATATAGACAGTCTGAAACAGCAATCTGAAAAAAAAAAAAGCCTAGGATGAAAGAGGGTAATTATCTGCTCTTCAGGGAGGGCTTCCCTGACAGCAGCAAACACAAACTTCCCTCTCCAGGGACAAAAGATCTGGCTGGAACTATTTCCTTCCACTGCCCTTGAGATTAATCCAACTAAAATAAACAGCACAGCATCAAAACTGGTTGCATAACCTACTTATGAATCCCCACCCCACCCCCACCCCCACCCTGGGCTGTGTTGCAGCTGCTTTTCTTGGGCAACTCAGAAGTTTTCTTGGGTGCCTCAAAAGCAAAACAGCTGGCCCCTTCCCCAGAAGATCAGCACAAAACCCCACACATAGCATATCTACTAACCATAGAGTTTCATAAAGCTTCGGTTCTAGTGGAAATAGCATCAGATCTCTTTTAACAATCACACCAGAGCACATCTAGTTAAAATTCCCCACACTCTGGCCCTGGTCCAAACACTTCCTACTGCAGGCAAGGAGAACTCTTCAGATGACTGACCTGAAGGAAAGAACAGCCAAACATTGTAGCAGAGTTCAAATACCACACACCAGAGACACTTCCTGAAGCTCAAAGCCCTGGACACTGTATGACATCTTCATAAAGTCATTACTCTCAGGAATAGGAAATATAACGGGCTTTCCTAACACACAAAAGAAGACACAGACTTAGACATAGTGCCAAAATGGAGGAATTCATCAAAAGAAAGAACAAAAAAAGATCATGACCAAAGATCTAATCAAAATAGATATAAGTGATGGTGTGCCTGGGTGACTCAGTTGATTAAGCATCTGTTTTCATTCAGCTCACATCATGGTCTTGGGGTCCTGGGATCGAGCCCCATGTTGGGCTCTCTGCTCAGCAGGGAGCCTGCTTCCCCCCTCCCCGCCCCCGCCTGCCTCTCTGCCTACTTGTGATCTCTGTCTGTCAAATAAATAAATAAAGTCTTTTTAAAAAAATAGATATAAGTGATATGGCTGATCCAGAATTTAAAACAATAATTATAAGGATACTCACTGGGCTTGAGAAAGGCAGGGAAGGCATCAGAACTAAAAGAACTATAAGTAAATCAGGCCAAAATGAAAAATGCAATTACTGAGATTCAAAACTGACTGGATGTAATGACCTCAAAGATGAAAGAAGCACAGGAATGAGTAAGTGATAATGCAAAATAGATTTATGGAAAATAATGAAGCTGAACAAAAGAAGGGAAGAAAATCTTGGGTCGCAGAAGTTGACTTAAGAACATTCATACTGAGGAAACCCAGAAGAATAAAAGAAAGAACAAGGGACAGGTTTATTTAAGGAAATTATAGCTGAAATCTTCCCTAATCTATGGGAGGAAATGCACTTCTAAATCCAGGAGGCACAGACAACTGCTATCCAAATCAACAAAAGCAGGCCAACACTTACACATATTGTAGTTAAATTTGCAAAATATAAAGATAAAGGAAAAAAAATCTGAAAAGGAGCAGGACAAAAGAAGTTCCTAACCTACAAGAAAAGAACAATAAGAATTTAGCAGTAGATTTCTCCACAGAAACTTGTCAGGCCATAAGAGAATGATGTGTTATATTCAATATTCAATGTGCTCAATGAGAAGAATACACAGGCAAGAATATTCAATTCAGCAAGGTTATCATTCAGAATAGAAGGAGAGACAGAGTTTTCCAGACAAGCAAAAACTCAAAAGACCTGACCACTAAACCAGCCATACAATAAATTTTAAAAGGGACTCTCTTGAGTAGGAAAAACCAAAAGCAGCAATGATTAGAAAGTACACAATGTCGGACACCTGGGTGGCTCAGTGGGTTAAAGCCTCTGCTTTCTGCTCAGGTCATGATCCCGGGGTCCTGGGATCGAGCCCCGCATCAGGCTCTCTGCTCAGCCAGGGAGCCTGCTTCCTCCTCTCTCTTTGCCTGCCTGTCTGCCTACTTGTGATCTTTGTCTGTCAAATAAATAAAAATAAAATCTTTAAAAAAAAAAAAAAGAAAGTACACAATGTTAAAACAAGTAATAACATAGTACTAAATTCGTATCTCTCAATAATTACTCTGAATATAAATGGACTAAATGGACTAAAAATATTTATCGTGGAAAAGGACATCAAAAGAAAGCCAGAGTAGCCATACTTATAACAGAAAAAGTACATTTTAAACCAAAGACTGTAACAAAAGATGATAAAGGGCACTATATCATAGTGAAGGGTCTATCCAACAAGAAAATGTAACAATGATAAATATTTATGCCGCCAACATGAGAGCATGCAAATATATAAAACAATTAGTAACAGACAAAAATGAACTCATTAATAAAATGTAATAATAGTAGCAGACTTTTACATCACACTTATAGCAATGGACAGATCATCTAAGCAGAAAATCAAGGAAACGATGGGTTTGAATAACACACTGGACCAGATGGACTTAACAGATACATTGAGAACATTTCATCCTAAAGCAACAGAATACACATTCTTTTCAAATGCACATGGGACATTTTGCAGAAGATATCACATACTGGGTCAAAAATCAAGCCTCAATAAATAAAAAAAGATTGAGATCATACCATGTGTATTTTCCAGCCACGATACTATGAAACTTGAAGTCAACCACAAGAAAAAATTTAGAAAGACCACAAATATTTCGAAGCTTAAGATATTCCTACTAAAGAATGAATGGGTCAACCAGGAAATTAAAATGAATAGAATTACATGGAAACAAATGAAAATGAAAACACGATGGTCCAAATCCTTTGGGATACAGCAAAAGCAGTCATAAGAGGGAAGTATATAGCAATATAGACCTACCTCAAGAAGTAAGAAAAATCTCAAGAACCTAACCCATCTCAAACAAGCAACCTAACCCTACACCTAACGAAGTTAGAAAAGGAATAACAAACAAAACCAAAAGCCAGTAAAAGAAGGAAATAATAAAGATTAGAGCAGCAATAAATGATATAGAAACAAAACAGTAGAACAGATCAATGAACCAGGAGCTGGTTCTTTGAAAAAAAAAAAAAATTAGAAACTGATAAACCCCTAGCCAGACTTATCAAAAACAAAAGAGAAAGGACCCAAATAAATAATGAACAGGAGCAATTACAACCAACACCACAGAAATATAAATAAGTATAGGAGAATATTATGATAAATTAGATACAACAAATTGGACATTCTAGAAGAAATGCATAAATTCTTAGAAACATGTAAACTACCAAAACTAAAATGGGAATAAATAGAAAACTTGAACAGATCCATACCCAGCAAAGAAATTGAATCAGTAATCAAAAATCTCCCAACAACAAAAGTTCATGGCCACGTGGTTTCACAAAGGAATTCTACCATTTAAAAGAGTTAATACCTATTCTTCTCAAACTATCCCACAAAATAGAAATGGAAGGAAAACTTCCAAACTCATTCTATAAGGTCAGCATTACTGATTCCAAACCAAATCAGCATTACTGATTCCAAACCAAAGACTCCACTAAAAAAGAGAACTACAGGCCAATATCCCTGATGAACATGGATCCAAAAATTGCTAAAATACTAGCAAACTGAATTCAATAGTACATTAAAATAGTTATTCACCATGACCCAGTGGGATTTATTCCTGGGTCGCAAGGATGGTTCAGTATTTGCAAATCAATCAACATGATACACCACATTAATTAAAGGATGATTCTCTCAATAGATGCAGAAAAAGCATTTGACAAAGTACAGCATTGATTCTTAATAAAAACCCTCAACAAAGTAGGAATAGCAGGAGCTTACCTGAAATTCATAAAGCCCGTATATGAAAAACCCATAGCTAACATCATCTTCAAAGAGGAAAAACAGAGCTTTTCTTCTATGATCAGGAACAAGACAGGGATATACACTCTCACCACTGTTACTTAACATAGTACTGGAAGTCTTAACCTCAACAATCAGATAACAAAAAGAAAAGGCATCCAAATCAGCAAGGAAAAAGTCAAACTTTTGCTATCCGTAGATGACATGATATTCAATGTAGAAAACCCAAAAGACTCTACCAAAAATTTGCTAGAACTGATGCACGAATTCAGTAAAGTTGCAGGATACAAAATGACTGTGCAGAAATTTGTTGCATTTCTTTATACCAATATAAAGCAGCAGAAAGAAATCAGGGATTCTAGTTTATTTACAATTGCACCAAAATCCATGATACCTAAGAATAAACCTAACCAAAGAGGTAAAAGATCTGTACTCTGAAAACTATAGAACACTTATAAAAGAAATTGAAGATGATGCAACAAAATGGAAAAATTGGAGCAAATATTGTTAAAAAGTCTGCACTATGCAAAGCAATTGACACATTTAATGCAGTCCCTATCAAAATATCACCAATATTCTTCACAGAGCCAGAGAAAACTATTGTAAAATTAGTATGGAACCACAAAAGACCTGAACAGGTCTTTTTCTTGAAAAACAAAAGCAAAGCTGGAGGCGTCATGGTTCTGGACTTCTAGCTATATGACAAAGCTGTAGTCATCAAGACAGTTTGGTATTGTCACATAAACAGACACCTAGATCAGTGGAACAGAATAGAAAATGCAGAACTGGATCCACACATATATGGCCAACTAATCTTTGACAAAGCAGGAAAGAATATCCAATGAGGAAAAGACAGTCTCTTCAGTAAATGGTGTGGGGAAAACTGGAAAGCCAAATGCAAAAGGATGAAATTTACCACTTTCTTATACCATACACAAAAATAGATTCAAAATTGATGAAATAACAAAATGTGAGGCAAGAAACCATCAAAATTCGAGGGAACATAGGCAACAACCTCTCTGAACTCAGCTGTAGCAACTTCTTATTAGACATGTCTCCTGAGGCAAGGGAAACAAAAGCAAAAATGAACTTTTGGGACTTAACCAAGATAAAAATTTCTGCACAGTGAAGAAAACAATCAACAAAACCAAAATGCAATCTTTGGAATGGGAGAAGATATTTGCAAATGACATATCTGATAAAGGGTTAGTGTCTAAAATCTAGAAAGAACTTACCAAACTCAATACCCCACAGCAAATAATGCAGTTAAGAAATGGACAGAAGACATGAATAGACATTTTTCTAAACAAGGCATATAGATGATTAGCAGATGAAAAATACTCAAATTTCTCATCATCAGGCAAATACAAATCAGTACTATAATGAGAGATCATCTCACACCTGTCAGAATGGCTAAATTTAACAACACAGAGAACAACAGATGTTGGTGACTATGCAGAGAAAGAGGAACCCCTTACACTAATGGTGGGAATACAAACTGATACAGCCACTTCAGAAAACAGTATGGATGTTCCTCTAAAAGTTAAAAATAGAGCTGCCCTGGCATCCAGCAACTGCATTATTGGTATTTACCCAAAGGATATAAAAATACGGATTCAAAGGGATATGTACACCATGACATTTTCCAGCAGCATTATCAGCTAGAGCCAAATTATGGAAAGAGCCCAAATGTCCATTAACTGATGAATACATAAAGAAGAGGTGGTAGATATACACAATGGAATTTTACTCAGCCAGGAAAAGAATGAAATCTTGCCTTTTGCAAAGACATGGATGGAGCTGGAGGGTATTATACTAATATTATACTAATATTATAATATTATAATATATAATATTATAATATTATAATATATAATATTATAATACATATAATATAATATTATAATATAATAATATAATATTATAAATATTCAGTCAGGGAAAGAAAAATACATGATTTCACTCATATGTGGAATTTAAGAAGTAAAAGAGATGAACATGGCGGGGGGCAGGTAGAGAGATAGAGGCAAACCATAAAAGAGACTCTTAAATGTAGAGGACAAAATGAGTGTTGCTGGGGAGGAAGTGGGTGGGAAGATGGGTTAAATGGGTGATGGGTATTAAAGAGGGCATTTGTTTCTATGAGCACTGGGTACTGTATGTAAATGAAGAATTACTAAATTCTATACCTAAAGTTAATATTACACTGTATTAACTAACTGGAATTTAAATAAAAACTGGAAACCACAAAAATATATTCATTAATTAACTAATTAATTAATTAAAATCACTAGTATTTCAAGATCTGAAGAAACGTAATTAACATGATATGGAGATGGACCTAAGAAATTATTGTTGATAAACTGAAATGTATTGGCTTTTTTTGAAGACACAGAATGAATCACTATTGGAAAATGTAATAAAATAAATCAATGTCAGAAAAAAAGTCAGTGGGATTTACTCTGATAAATGTCTGATACTGCTATTTACAGTATCAGAAATGAGAAGCTGAATATGAAGAAGACAGAATAACAATTTCAAGAATTATAAGAGCAACATTTCTAATTTTTTTCCTAAGAAATGTGGAAGTCTGTAGGAAATATGCACTTTCTAAGAGAAAAATACATTTTCTTAAAAATGGCATAGAGGGTTTTTAAAAGTTTAATAGTAAATATAAACCAAGATGAATTTTTTAAATTTAATTTTAATTTTGTCAGTGTTCCAAGATTCATTGTTTATGCACCACACCCAGTGCACCATGCCAGAGGTGCCCTCCCTAATACGTACCTCCAGGCTCACCTGTCCCCCAACGCCCTCCCTTCCAAAACCCTCAGTTTCTTTCTCAGAGTCCACAGTCTCTCATGGCTTGTCTTCCCCTCTGATTTCCCCCAATTCACTGTCCTTTTCTTCTCCTAATGTCCTCCATGCTATTCCTTATGCTCCATAAGTAAGTGAAACCCTATGATAATTGACTTTTTCTGCTTGACTTTTTTTACTCAGAATAATTTCCTCCAATCCTGTCCATGTTGATACAGAAGTTGTGTATTCATCCTTTATGATGGAGGTGTAATATTCTGTTGTATATATGTATCATATCTTCATTATCCATTCATCTATTGAGGGGCATCTTGGGTCTTTACACAATTTGCCAATAGTGGCCATTGTTGCTAGGAACATTGGGGTACAGGTGGCCCTTCTGTTCACTACATCTGTATCTTTGGGGTAAATACCCAGTAGTGCAATTGCAGGGTCATAAGGTCACTCTATTTTTAATTTCTTAAGGAATCTCCACACTGTTTTTCCAGAGTGGCCGGACAAACTTGCATTCCCACCAACAGTATAAGAGGGCTCCCCTTTCTCCTCATCCTCTGCAGCACTTGTTGTTTCCTGTCTGTTAATTTTGGCCATTCTAACTGGTATAAGGTGGTATCTCAATGTGTTTTTTTTTTTTTTCAATTTTATTTTATTTCTTTTCAGTGTTCCAAAATTCATTGTTTATGCACCACACCAGTGCTCCATGCAATACATGCCCTCCACTACCAGGCTCACTTAACCTCCCAGCCCCCTTCCCTCTGAAACCCTCAACTTGTTTCTCAGAGTCCATAGTCTCTCATGGTTTGTCTCCCCCTCTAATTTTCCTCAACTCACTTCTCCTCTCTATCTCCCAATGTCCTCCGTGTTATTCCTTATGCTCCACAAATAAGTGAAACCATATGATACTTGACTCTCTCTGTTTTGAGTTATTTCAGTCAGCATCATCTTGTCCAGTCATGTCCATGCCACAGCTGCCACTCTGTGGAAAGAACCAAGATGCCCTTCAGTGGACGAATGGATAAAGATATACAAAGGAGTATTATGCCTCCATCAGAAAAGGTGAATACCCAATTTTTGTATCAACATGGATGGGACTGGAAGAGATTATGCTGAGTCTAATAAGTCAAAGAGAGAGTCAAGTACCATATAGTTTCAATGTGGTTTTGATTTGATTTTCCCTGATAGCTAATGATGATGAATGATTTTTCATGTATCTGTTAGCCATTTGTATGAAAGATGAATTTTTTAAAAAGATTTATTTATTTATTTATTTATTTGAAAGAGAGAGAGGGAGGGATGGGCAGAGGGAGAGAGAGTCTTAAGCAGGCTCTGTACTCACATGGGACTCAATACCATGACCCTGAGATCACAACTTAGCTGAAACCAACTGCACCCCCCAGGTGTCCCCCAAGACAAAATTTAAAGAGCTCTTGAAAGGAAAGATACTGAAAGATTAACCTAAATATGGCATTGTGATTTGTTATTGGGTTGTATAAAGAAGAATTAGAAACAAATATTCATATATTTCTTCCCTGAAATCAATTCCAGTAGTTGTCTCATTAATTTTTCCACTTTGCTGATTTGTTGTTATTTTGTTTCTCTATTTGTTCATGGGTTATAGGTAGTGATGTTGTATATAAACATGTATAGTTTCTAAAAAGTCTTTCATAAACCCAATCAAAGATACTCATTTCCACTTACTTAAGCATGAAGTTATCAGAGCTAGATTTATATTCTTTTCATTGCTTTTGAATAAAACCATGTGGAAATTATCTTCAAAATACAAGAATGGACAATATAACATATTTAGATGTCAAAAAGTTACTTATAGGATGGGAATAAAATGTATTTCCTCTTAAGTCTTTTATCTTTACTAATTTTCCTGGCCTGGCTTTATATAACTAATGTCATGGCCAAAAAACCAATATTGTCTTAGAAATTATTACATAAAAGTTCTCTGGTATTTTTCTCTTAAGTTCATATTGCTATATCATTAACATATCCAGAGACGAAAAATTTGCACTCCTTGTTTTTTGAGGGTAAAAATGAAATAATTATATATTCTAACATTATGCCTCCTGCATATAAAGCTTAAAATAGGTACTATTTAATTAAGATCTGATTGGTAAAATATATTTTAGCTTAAGAATTAAAACTTAAAGATACCCCTAAGGAAATAAATTGAAACGTGTGTTTCATGTACAGAAAGTGTTGAATTGCTATCTTGTACATCTGAAACTAATATAACACTGTATATTAACTAACCAGAATTAAAATTAAAATTTAGAAAAAGAAACATGGAAAGTTTTACAGATTAAGCATTTTACATTATTTAAAATAATATAATTACTGGAAATATATTTGGGGTGGAGAAATATATATGCCTTTATTATTTATTTCATGTTTATATTTCTGAACTTCTTAGCAGTATATCTCTAGCTTCACATTGTATACTAAGATAAAATTATAGGAATGCTATTCCTTGTGTCTGAGAAATCACTTCTTTATCTGTCTCATCTGTTAAAATAAAATTTATGATGATAAGTCAAGAAATTCAGAATACAGATGCTAGCATATGACAAGCTAAAAATGAGAATAGAGGTCAATTCATGACAAGATAAAAGTACTTTCTCAGGATATATTTTTAATAAGTTCCAAGCTAATACTACTTTGAGGAACTATCTACAAGTATGCAACAAGTATTTTATCTTCTAGACCAAATTTATCAACTTACCTAAATCCATGCCAGGTTTTTTGTTTTGTTTTGTTTTGTTTTGTTTAGGAAAAATCACTACACCTACCAAAGGCCAATGCAAAGAAGCTTGATCCCAATATCTTTTATATACTTAATGTAACACTCTAGAAACTTACAATCTTGCCTCCAATTTCATGGACTCACTATTTACCAACTCCCACATAGTAAGAGGAGAAAAGAGTAAAAATGGGAAGGAAAAGGCAGCAAAGAAGAAACAGAAGTCTATCCCAAAGAGCCTTAGCCCGTCTCAATCAATTGCTCATATTAAAAATCTTGGTCATATTTGATTCTTAAATTTTTTTTTTTTTTTTTTAGATTTTGTTTATTTATTTATTTGACAGATAGAGACCATAAGGAGGCAGATAGGCAGGCAGAGAGAGAGAGAGGAGTAAGCAGGCTCCCCGCTGAGCAGAGAGCCCGATGCCGGGCTCGATCCCAGGACTCTGGGATCATGACCTGAGCCGAAGGCAGAGGCTTTAACTCACTGAGCCACCCAGGTGCCCCTGGTCATATTTTATTCTTAAACTTCATTTCTTCCCCCAGTCAATCTCACAACTGACCCTGTTTGGTATATTATTGAAATATATACCAGTTTCACAAGGTATTACCATTAATTCAGCCATAATCCATAGCCAGCCACCGTTTCTTTTAGACTAAGCAAGTGCAATAGCATCGTAACCTTTCTCCCAACTCCATATGCTCTTTCTGTTATCCACTCTCTAAAGAAACCACAGCAAGAGCATTATTCTATTCTTCAAATATTTCAAATGTTTCCTTGCCTGTTAGAGAATTCTGCATTTGCTCTTCTCTCAGTGTTTCTCCCTTATTTATGGATTTTTTTTTCTTAGTATTCTGATCTAACTCAAATGTCTACTAATTTAAGAAAATTTTTTTCCTGGCTACCCTAAATTACGATTTCACTATATTAGAAAGCATTATTTTAGCTTCTTGTGAGCACTTATCATTATGGGAAATTATTTTATTCTGTTTTGTCTCTCAAAATACAAGCTTTTAAAAAACAGTTTTATTTATTTATTTGACAGAGAGAGACACAGTGAAAGAGGGAACACAAGTAAGGAGAGTGAGAGAAGAGGAAGCAGGTTTTCCACTGGTCAGGGAGCTCGATGTGGGACTTGATTCCAGGACCCTGAGATCATGACCTGAGCTGAAGGCAGACCTTAACAACTGAGTTGCCCAAGTGCACCAAAGTGCTTATTTTGAACCAGTACATTTCTGTTTTTTCATGTCTCATATATATACCTTGTAATGAATATTTTTGAATAGTTGAATTAATGAATAAATTGATGAATGCATTTACTTGTCTAATAATATTCATAGATTATAAATAAATAGAAACATTACACTACACTGAAACATTGAAGACTAATTTTATAAACAATTTAACTTTATTGTTGGTCAGGCATACAATCAAAAATTAAAAGTTATAGAAATTGGAAATTTTAAAATGTATATTTCATGAATGCTTGAAATGCTCTACACTAGATGGTATCAATAAGAAAATTACTACTTCAAAAAAAATACCATTGAAGTACAGTGGACATTAAAAAAAAAGAAAATTCTTCTTCTTGTACCCCTGAGGATAAAAATATATGTTTATAAAAAATAAAAAATTATATAAAAAAAAAGAAAATTACTACTTCAAAAGTCATTTGGATTTTATTTATTGCGGTAATATTGATAGATTGATTAAATAAAGCATTGGCTACAAGCATTGTATTTATTTATTTATTTATTCATTCAGTAAATACTTACTGAGTATTGTCATGTTCTAAGTTTTGTGCTGGAGAGAAGGGCCCCATTTGAAAAGAGGCAAATATGACATCTATGAAACATAAATCAAGCAAGAATACTAATAAATATATAACTCAATAACACTTTTCTTCTAGGAATAAATGCACTAATCATAAAAAGTACTAAAAATAAGACGTGGTGAGAAATAAAATTTAATATTTAATCGGTGATATTTTGTCATAAACGTCAACAGTATCATCACTAGAAGACAACAGGATGATGAGAATGACTATAGAAGTAATGTTCATAGGGGCTACCTAATTAAACAATGTTTGAAATCCAATTCCAATGTCAAAAGATATAATCCAAATGTACTATTAGAGGCATTAAGAACAGAATACATAGTATATATTTTTTAAAAAGGTTATTTAAAAGAAAATCAAACTCTTCCAAAACATGAATAAGAAGTACATTGCAAAATCTTGTTTTAGGGGACTGTCTTCTCTGATCTGAATGAATCGTGCTTTACAGAGTGATATTGTAAATGCATTTTCTAAATTCCTCTGGGTTAATTATCTGTGAGGGACAGGATCTTCCTGAAATAACATCAGAATTTGAAGATGTTGAAGACACCTCATCACATTTGTATCTTCTGTAGTTACCACTGTAATCGCATTGGTAAATGTTAAAAGATATTTTTGAACAAGTCAACAATTCAAAATCAACCTTTTTGGTGAAATGAATATGCAATCACTTGTCTTTCCATTAAAATATGTTTCTTTTAAGGTTATTGCTCCTGTAAGTGCTTATTGCAAAAGACAAATGTTATGAATCATGAAATAATACACATTTACTTAATAAAAAGAATGATTTGTGTCAGACACTAAGTTTATGTTTTGCAGATCTAGAGCATATACATCACTGATAACTTTGGTTATCATTAAATCCCAGGTGATGCCCGTGTTCTGATCCATGGACCGCACTGAGTAGCATGTTTTGAAGGAATAAAACTAGTGTTTATATAGGGCATTCTATTAGTAGTCTAAATATGTTACTATAGGAACTGTTATCTCTATTTTCTTGCACTTCTGACAAAAAATTAAACTTCTGATCCCATGTGGCAACTTTGGTGACTTTCCACATCTCAAGGCTTAGGCAATGGCTGTGTCAAATCTGGTTGCTTTACCAAGTGATGAGTAGAGACAATGGCATTGATCATTTCTCCCATCACTGATATCTAAAGTAGTGAAAGAATGAATTCTGTGCTTTCCCTGTACAAGTGAATTGTTTCTTTGTTAGAGAACAACATGCATACACTTTTTGAAAGGAGTTTCTTCACATAATGAAAAGATGTAAAAAAGAAGCTAGTTGGTGATAGTGTTCTTTCAGATTTAACTTCTTACCTATGTGAGAAATATATTCACTGTTTATGTATCTCAAAAACTACTCAATTAGACATTGTTAAAATCCAGAACAAACTGGAGGTATAACATTAATTTTTATGTAAACCTGGTGATTCACAGACCTGTACCCCTGGGGATAAAAATATATGTTTATAAAAAATAAAAAATTAAAAAAAAAAACACTAAATAAGCCAAAAAAAAAAAAAGATTATTATTAATGATATGCTTTTTCAAAATAATTACAAGGAAAACTAGGAGAAATGTTAGATCAAATATGATACTGAACACATATGAAAACCAGGAAATATACTAACACTCAGTGATTTTAAAGAAATAACTAAGGAATTTCTAATTAAGGAATGTCTTTTAGACATTAGGAATAGCAAAGGAATGTCTTTTAGAAGACAAATATTTCTAAATCCACATATAGAGGTACCATATGTGATAACACCAAAAACAGGTAGAATGCTCAACAAGAAAAGAGAGAGATTACATATCAACCCAGTATTATCAATTCACTTACGCTAATCTTTAAGAATGTAGTAAAATAAAGATCTTTTGCAAACAAAAAATAACAGATTGTACTTAGCAAGCCTTCACTTGAAAGATGTGAATTTTTCACAAAGAAGAGATTGAAACTTACAAAGACTATATTGGGTTGATGATAGTAAATTTATGAAGTTTTCACTAAATGACATCGATGAAAACTGTAAGATTAGTGTTATTTAAACAATTTGAGAGTTTATAGAACTGGAAAAATATTTTATACTTTATTTGAAAAAATTACTCTGCAATCTGTAGATTGAAAGAAGTAAACTATTTTCTATTTTTGTTAAAACAAGTCAATTGAAAACAATTTCAATTATTGATAAGTGCAACTTTATAACAAGCAGCTAGAAAAGAGAGGAAACTCAGAGGAGACAGAGTTTGGCATGTATTGAATAAATGAGTAAATGGGTACACAAAAACAAAGATATGGATTCTTTACACATGAGAGGAAAAGGTAGCTGAAGATAGAAGTTTGAAATGAGAAAGGAAACTCAAATGGGTAAGTGCTAGAATGGCTAAAATTTGAATTAATTGTTGTAAATGGAAAAAATACCCATTAATAATGAGTTAGACCAACATTCATTCCCCTTTATGAAACTACTGAAATATTTTAGGGGAAAATTTCCAACTGAAACAGCTGTAAAAACCTAACTTATTTAGTATAATACCATCTCTAATGTAAAGGCTATGGAAAAAATGAGCAATAATGGAATTAATTATGAGGAGATAAGAGAAGATATTAGCAGAAAGCTACTAAGAGGAAAAGTTATTCTTTTGTGAGTGTGTGTGTGTGTGTGTGTGTATTATAATTGCTTGGTATTGTATTTTTGGAATTATATAGAAATCATCCTTTGCCTCCCCATGGCACTGGTTACATGAACATATGATTTCAGTTGTCTTGTGAAGGAGAACAAGTTTTAAGATGATGATGCTATAAAATATGGAGTTTCATTGCATTGTTGAATCAAATGTACTTTGATGCTAAACTACCTCTAGTGTAGCCTCATATAGTTTTGGACTTTGAGTAACCATATAGATCACAGCTCAACCACTGACCTGAGTTGGACATGGAGAATGAGCAAAGTATGTATCTATTTTAAGCCACTAATATTTTGAGTTTATTTGATACTGCGGCATGATCTGAAATTGCCTGATTTATATAGACATTGGTCTCAGGAGTAGAGTGCCATCTCAACAAATCTAAAATGTGTGACACAAGCTTATCAGTTGGGAGTGGAGAAAACAATTTGCACAGCCTAGAAAAATGCCACTTTTGAGCAGTAGCAGAATATTTGGTAACACCGTGTTTCTGAAAATCTTGTGAGGCTGATTGCATGTCCAATTATTGTGTAGCTCTAGGGGAAGAGTTCAAAAACAGAACATTAGTGTTTTTGATTGTTATTGACTGTATTTTATCTGGTATTACCAGAAAGAGATAAGTAAAGAATTTGATTGCTGAAAAGCAAAAAATGAAGTGAAGTGAAAACATTCTGGAACTCTGGACCTTGATGTTATGAGGTTCAAACTGTAGGAGAATAATTGATAAGGGTTTTAAGAGGCAACACCCTATCAAAATTCAGCATTTTAAAAAAGATAAAAATAAGAGTGTAGCCTTCCCATTTATTTCCAAAATTCCCAAAGGATCCAAGTGCCTCGGGGTAAAGATCAGATTAAGGATCTGGAGGAGAGTTAAACCTCAAAATTGCTTTAGAGAAAAATCAGTCTATAGCTTTTCTCTAGATGCACAGATTTCTACTTACAAGCTTAAAACTTAAAGACAGTTGAGAGAGAAAAGGGAGGAATATATGTGTGTGTGTATAATGTGCATACATATTATATATATAATTGTATATTCATAAATCATATATATGTGTATGTCATATATGGAAAATTATATCTTAATAAGAACTGTAGGTATTTGCTAGCATCACATAGATAAAAATCTTAATGCTTTATTCTAAAACAAGTGCAAACCTGGAATAACAACAGTGAAATTTTAAAAATTTTGTTACTTGACACTTTTGCCCCTTCAAATTCCTCTAATTGAACATGAGTTCAAAAAGTTGAACAGGGGCATCTGGGTGGTGCAGTTGGTTGAGCATCTGACTCTTGGTTTCAGCTCAGGCTGTGATCAGGGTCTGCAGGGTCATGAGATCAGGCCCTGTACAGGCTACAAACTTAGCACAGAGTTGACGAGACTCTCCCACTTCCTCTGACCACCCTCCCCCACTCTCTCTGTCTCTGTCTCTCCTAAATAAATAAATCTTTGGGGGGAAAAATTTGAACAAATCCAAGATAGGCACATTCCTTCAAAGGAAGCCAAGAAGAATAGGTTAAAGAAGAATTTCCTTGAGTGTACAGATAGGACCATAGGAAACAATGCACCATGAAACAAATCCTATAGAGGAGAGTTAGAGTTTAATTAATAAATACTCACCAGCACTATTGTAGGTCCTGGTTATAATGCCTAGTCAACAGAATTTTAGAAAAGCTATAGTCTTGTGACTGTTGAGGGTCTTCTATTCCTCCCTTTCTGTTAATGAGAATTCAATACAGATATCCAGACATTTCACTAATATTGGGAATTAGTAGAGGAAAAGTAATTTATCCTTTAGCTCATAGTTTGTTCAGATGAAGAGCCACAGCCGAACCTGCTACTGAACTTACTAAACAGCACATCAGCATTCTAAAATTTGAGCTGATAGAGTGAATGCATTTTTAGGTGATTTGTTCTGGGGATGATTTATTGTGTATAATGTGTTAAAAGAAAAAGAAATGTGCAAAGACATGAATAAGCAAGTACTATGCACCAGATAATCTGTTTGACACTCTTCATTAGCAAGTCCTTTTTCATTTAAGTCCTTTGGCATTGAATCCCAATGAAATATGAGGCAATGTGGTTGTATGGTACTCTAAAGCTTATTATCCCTCACACAGTGTATTCTGAGGTCGCATATTGAGATGCTGGTATTGTAATGAATCCATCTATCTGAGTCTCTGGGTGACTTCATAGTGTAAAGGACCCTCTCACCATGGTCCATAATTCATGGTCCATAATTCATACACTGGGCACACAACTGGGGAGAGAAATGAATACTTAATCCACTGAAAGTTTGGGGGATGGGGTTCTCCATAGCATAACCTAGATTACCTGGTATAATAAGCACTTGATTGACTAAGGAATATGTATATTGAAAGACAAATTAGTGATCTATGCTCATGTTCTATTATGTTCTGAAATCAATCCCTTTTCCTAAACCCTGTTCAGGGATAACCATTGTGTGGGTACCAGTACCAGTACCAGTACTGATATCTGAGAAAAACCATGCTGAATATAGGTGAAACTGTGAAGTAATTGGAATTATGAGCTGATTTAAGATGTGAATTAAATATCAGAATGAAGTACAGATCTGACAAAGGATAGTTGGTACTTGTTAGCCTTAAGCACCATCAACTCTACCTAATATTCATATTTTTATTAGAAATGATATGAAATAACTTAATATAAAATACCACTCTAAAAATTTGGAAAATATTAGATAAGTCACTTGCAAAAAACAAACAAACAAAAACCCTGTTACTCTAACTCAAAAATGTCTCTGCTTTCACTGTTCATATTTTAGTTTATAAATATACTTTTCATGTTGTCATTTTCATAGGAAATTCTTTATAAGTGTGATGGATTTGTCATATTCCAGAAACCAAATATATAATAATTCTCATGAAATTTTTTTTGGAGCTAAAGGGGTGGCATACAATTGTTCAGCAATACACACACACACATATGTATATATGCATATATATATACAATTTTGTATATATATAATTTTGTGTATATATATATAAAACTTTGCTGAAAATCACTATCAGAAAATATTCACATGATTCATATTACCTTCTTAAATTAATTAAAAATACCACTATATTTTATGATTACTATAACATATCAATAAACTGCTTTCGAAAGAAGAAAGCTATTCATGATATAGCTGTTCATGATGGTGTGTCTTTTTTAGATTTTTTCTTTTATTGACAATATATTGACCTACTTTTTTTTTTTTTTTTAAGATTTTATTTATTTGACAGGCAGAGATCACAAGTAGGCAGAGAGGCAGGCAGTCTGAGAGAGAGAGAGGGAAACAGGCTCCTTGCTGAGCAGAGAGCCCGATGCGGGACTCGATCCCAGGACCCTGAGATCATGACCTGAGCCGAAGGCAGTGGCTTAACCCACTGAGCCACCCAGGCGCCCGTTGACCTACTTTTGAAGATAACATTTCATCAAATAATCTGAAACTGAATCTATTTGTCATTTGTCTCTTCCTGTCCCTTTCTCTTTTTACACACACACACACATACACACACTCACTAATTGTCTTTTCTTTCTCCTTCCTTTCTACCCATCTTCCCTTCTTTCTTTTCTTTCCTCTTTTTTTAATCTTCTTTTTTAATTTCCTCAATCTGTGAATACAAAAAAAGCCTTATGTTCATTATATTTATCTAAATAAATATGCCTGCTACATAAACCTGCAGCAATCCTGGTTAATATTAGTTTCTGAGAAGAAAAAGCCAGGCTTATGTTTTGTAAATGGTACCTCTTTATATATCTTTAACTATAACAAAACTCATTAGGATTTTGTTATTGTTGTTTTATTTTTTTTTTTCCTCTATGTGTCTAGCTAGTGCTCCTTGCAAAATAGGGCTTGGATTCAGATAATTTATTTAGAAAAACAATCACATGTATCAGATATGGGGGGGCTTGGCCAGGAAAAAAAAAAAGGGTCAGTGGAGTCAGTTAATCCAAGAGTAAGCTACTGCTCTGAGTTATCAGGAGGCTAGCCTGCAGATGAAACTCTCAGGAGCTATGTGAAAGCAAACCAGAATCCATTGGATAATTTTGGCTCTTGTCCTCCATTGACTGGGAATTGTCTCAAAGAGTTTAAGCATGCTGTACATAATAGTTATGAGTACATACAAAATATATTTAAGATCTGTATATCTTTTCATTAATGTTTTTAAATTAACTCTTGGAAAAATTGAAAATAGTATATATGACAATGATATAAACTTTGTAAATAAGATGAATAATGTTTTAAGTTTAAAAGAGGTAGCCAATGGAAATTTTATTTTTACAAAATATTTCAGAAATATTCTACCTGAAGAAGTCAGAGAAATTAATGCATCGGTCCTTTAATCAATGATTCAAGGACTATATATTATAAAATGATATTTAACTAATAAGAGATTTAGTACTCTTTATCTCCTAAGTGTACTTTAATATACCACAATTTTTTTTTTAATTTTTGTTTTTTATTTTTTGGAAAGAGCAGTCTTTTTAAAGTCAATTTAAACTAACTCCTCACGATTTTCCCTTGACATATTTATTGGTTCCTATTTTACTCCTAGTATAACAAATCAAAATGGCCTGGATCAGAGATTCAGTATAAATCACTCTTATCTCACATTAGTATACATAATCCTGTTTGTTTTAATATCAAAAGCAGGGACATCTAATTATGCTTCTTAACGTGAAATAATTTGAATTAGAAGAGTAATTAAATAATTATGTTTGTTGATTTCACCCATCCATGAAATAATCCATACACAATATGTATATTCATTTCCCAGGTTTCTAAGATGAAGTCAGTATTGATAAATAATGACTGGAGAGCGAACAACAACAAAAAAATGTTGACAACTTGAATGTGATTAAATACAGTTAAAGGATAATGTGTATATAATTTGTTGCAAACCAGGTAATACTATGAAGCCTAATTCTAAAACTATGAGACTAGATTTACAAATGATTAAGTCACAAATTATATTCAATCACATATTGTTCATAATAATACAAATGCTCTGTATATACCACTTTCTTTAATACACCTGTATATTTTCTAAAACAGGAAACATTAAATAAATACTGTTTGTAAAGTTAAAAAATAAGACCGAATATAGCTCTTGATATTTAAGTATGAGTCTTGTATGGACAGAGGAAAGGGTGCAAACTTACTGCCCTTCATCTATTTAGTGGTTAGAATTTTGTGCCAATTGTACATTAGGAAAATAACTTTTTCAGAAGTATTTAATAGATTTTGAATAACATGTTGACTTACCATTTGGAATATGAAAGTAATAAAAGAAAAGTAATAGTTTTCTTCACATAATGAACACATATTTATTAACTGTATTTATAAATAAATTCCAATTCTTGTTCAAATATTTCTTGGACAAGATGCTACCTTTAAACTAATGAACCTAAACATGATGTGCAGTTAGAATATACTGTTTGCATTACATGTAGTAATGTGAGGTGCAGCATACCAAATTTGAGACAACCATACTTAGTCTAGTTATGGGCAAGAATAAGAAGTTGATATCCACTATTACTACTATGATTTCATTATTTCCTGGAAGTTGCACCAATTCACATTAGAAGAGAAGAAAATTTTCCTTATCATCACTTGACATAATAGTCTACCTTTCTACCTTAGAGAAATCAATTGAAAATCTATTACACCTAGAAATAAGATTCACTAAAGTGCCTACTTACAAAGTAAAAATACAAAAATCAATATTTATATGTTATTCATCCTTTAGATATCAATTTAAATATCATCTTCCACAAAATTTCAAGTAAATGCCGAATCACTTTCACACCTTCCACTTTTCCTTCAAAATGTTATCATATGGTAATATTATTGTTTATGTAAGGGTTTCATAAAAATTATAAATTTTAAATTTTAAACAAAATACTCAAATAATTTTTAAATGTGACCAAGTGTTTCTAAAGTTTACCTGAAAGAATAATTAGTGCAAATAGTCAAAAAGATTTCTGTAAAGGAAAATGAGAAGTGAGTGGTTGCAACACAATCAATTAAGGGTATTACTACCTTAACTACTTTAGAATAGTGTGATACTGACTCAGGAACATAAAAAAATCTCACCTAGTAAAAACAATTATATAAGGGGGCGCTTGTGTGGCTCAGTGGGTTAAAGCCTCTGCCTTCGGCTCAGGTCATGATTCCAGGGTCCCAGGATCGAGCCCCACATCGGGCTCTCTGCTCAGCAGGGAGCCCGCTTCCCTCTCTCTCTGCCTGCCTCTCTGCCCACTTGTGATCTCTGTCTGTCAAATAAATAAATAAAAATCTTTAAAAAATTTATATAAGCATGATGATATTTATCATATTACATATATTATATATGATCTACATTATATATTATACACTATCTATACTGTATGTATTTATCACAATTACATAAAATGTGAGTATAAATAAGTGAGAAATAATACTGCTTTTAATTTCACTTCCTTAATTTTTAAATATAAATTATTTTCCCTTAATAATATACAG
Organism: Mustela putorius furo; assembly: GCF_011764305.1. Classification (NCBI taxonomy): domain Eukaryota; kingdom Metazoa; phylum Chordata; class Mammalia; order Carnivora; family Mustelidae; genus Mustela; species Mustela putorius. The sequence goes on from NW_025422117.1 coordinate 12,349,917, forward strand.
ATTTTTCCTAAGCCTATAAATGAAAAGCCTTAAATAAAATGTCAGATTTAAAGTGTGACATAGTTTTCTCACTAATTTGGAAATCCAAGTTGATATTAAACTCATTCTGGTCAATTTTTACCTGTTTCTGTCAACTCACCAGTTTGTGTCATCTATCCAGTTATGAATGAAATACCAGCAATAGTGCTATGAGTTATCACTGGTGTATAGGCAGGAAGTGATTACTCAAAGGTAATGGCAGGGGAAAATTCAGGGCACAGAGCTAGTATCTCTTGCCATGTTTCACACACGGACACAGGCACACACACATACACACACACACACACAGCATGACCATCGAGGTACTGATCAAGGTCAAAAGCATTATCACCACTCCTTTAATACATACACGAGTAAAAACAGTTCTCCCCAGAAACTTCTTACTATTTTTTACACATTTTTTTCTCTGCAGTAGTCATAATAGATTGATCTTAAGAAAAAAGCCAAAGGAAAAAAAGACAAAGAAAAAAGCCAGTATTTTTTGTACATTCAGAGCCTTGGCAAGAAAAAACATTTTTTTTTTTACCTTATCTGAAGTATTGCAAAATTTACCTTCAATGGGAATTAGTTTTTTTTTTTTTTCAATTTATTTTTCTCCAGCAGGGCCTCAAAGATCATTTTAAGTTGCAGTGACACTATTTTGTACAAGCTTAAAGCTTATACAAATTGACCAGAATGAGTTTAAGAACCAAAATCTCTTAAAAACATAATAATACCCTTAGACAGACTTTGGGTGGTCTCCATCTCCTATGTCATTGACAAGCCATGCCACTCACTTCTTTTTGCTTTATTTTCTAATATTCAGGCTTTATTTAATTTTTCTTTGCACATTTGCACAACCCTGTACAGTAAAAAATAAATACAGTGAATTATGTAATGGCTTTCAAAACCTCTGCCTAGAATTAACAAATGCCCTTTCTGACCATATTTAATGAGAAAAAGCAAGTCACATGACCAAACCTACATGGTAGGGACATTGCATTTATATCTTGTGCCTGAAAATTAGAAGCAATAACAATAACAACATAGAGTTGGATAAGCATTAAACAAAGTGATGAAGATAAAAATGAATTGAATTGGTCCTGGTGCTTAGCATACACAATATGAGTCTAATTTGTTTTTTATGATATTTCATATTTCCTGAATTTGGTTTATTTTATTAATTTTATCAATGAATCATCATTTATTTTTTTTAATCCTCTATTATTTTAACTTTCCTACTTTTCCCCTAGTTTTATCTAGGTATAATGGACAAATACAACTTGCATATATTTAAGATGTATAATTTGATGATTTGCTATACATGTGCTTTGTGAAATTATCAGCACAATCAAGATACTTAATATATGCACCATCTCATATAGTTTTGTGTGTGTGTGTGTGTTTGTGGTGTGGTGTGTGTGTTGAGAACCCTTAAGATGGACTCTCAGCAAATTTTAATATTTTAACATCAGAGCTCCAGAAGTTTTGCATAACTGAAATTTCATACTCTTTAACCAGTATTTCCCATCCCCCCCCTTATTCAGCTACTGACAACCACCTTTCTACTTTTTGCTTCTATGACTATTTTAGAGTCCATGTGTTCCAAATCAGGTTGTGCAGTATTGCATGTCTTTCTGTGTGTGTTCTATTTCACCTAGCATAATGACTCCCAGGTTCACCTATATTGTTGGTGCAAATTGCAGGATTTCCTTTTTAAAAATAATTTTTGATATATAATTGATATAAAATATTGTATCAATTTTATGTGTTCAAGTTAATGATTGCAGATACTTCTTTGAGGTCCTGATTTCATTTGTTTGACTATATATCTGGAAGTGAGATTGCTGAATAATAAGGTAGTTCTATTTTTAATTTTTGAGGAAATTCCATCATTTTTCATGATAGCTATACCAATTTACATTATCACCAGTTATGTTAAAGTATTCCCTTTTCAATAACATCCTTGCCAACAGTTTTTCTTTGTCTTTTTTTAATAACTATTTTAATAGACATGAAGTGATACCTCCTTGTGATTTTGATTTGCATTTACTTGTAAGTAGTGAAATTGAGCATTTTTTCAGGTCAGCTGTTTCTCTGGTGATTTTCCGCCTTGATGATCTATACCTTATTGTAAGTGGGGTATTGAAATCCCTTCATATTGTATTGTTGTCAAATTCTGCCTTCAGATCCAGCAATATTTGCTTTATATATTTAGGTGCTCTGATGTTGGAAGCATATGTACTTATAATCACTGTATCTTCCAGTTGAATTGACCTTTTTATAATTATATAATTAGTTTCTTTGTCTCCAGAGACAGTTTTAGATTAAAGTCTATTTTCCTTCATAGATTTATATCTATCTTGGTGATAGCTTTTTTTTTTTTTAAGATTTTATTTATTTATTTGTCAGAGAGAGAGTGAGTGAGAGCGAGCACAGGCAGACAGAGTGGAAGGCAGAGTCAGAGGGAGAAGCAGGCTCCCTGCGGAGCAAGGAGCCCGATGTGGGACTCGATCCCAGGACGCTGGGATAATGACCTGAGCCGAAGGCAGCTGCTTAACCAACTGAGCCACCCAGGCGTCCCAGTGATAGCTTTTCACAGACTCACAGAACTGATAAGGGAATCTTCATGATTATGGTCTATGCTTAGGGACTCTAAGAAATGGGAGTTATTTGGATTGGGTTGACATATTTTCCATTATATACAAATATAGAAATAGCTTATATGCAGCCTGTGGGTCCTCATATCACCATTGAATTTTGTAGTCCATGTATTTGAGGGTGGTTAGTTTGACAGTCTCTTATATTTACAGTTCTGATTTTTCGAGCTCTATGTAAGGACATTAAGTATAGTGTTTTTAAAAACCTACAATCATTAATCAGGTCCACAAATGGATAAATAGTTTTGCATTCACTCTAAAGTTATAGGTACTTGATTCTAATGTCAGAGAACTTCAGTTTGTAAGTTTGAAGATAATGTCAGACTATCATTCTAATATCTCTTTGCCAACAAGTTGTTCCAGGTTAGTAGTACCAACTTAGGAGGTATTTTGCAATGTGACTAATTGTGTAGAACATAAGATTTTGGTCATATTAATTGGGAGTCCATATTTCCAATGGAGAAAATATTAAAACAGCATCATTAAGGTTATTTACACTTACAAAAATTAATGGAATATTTAAAAAATATAACATAGATTCAAATTGAAAAATGCATTTTTTCTCACTGTGGATCAATTTTATGTATTTTTCTCTCAAATCTTCTACCTTTTTTTACCTGTCCAAGACTATTGGGGTTTTTTGGTTTGTTTTTTTATTGTGTTCAGTTAGCCAGCATATAGTACATCATAAGTTTTTGTTGTAGTGTTCAATGATTCATTAGTTGCATATAACACCCAGTGCTCATCACAACACATACCCTCCTTAATACCCATCACCTGACCACCCTACCCTCCTAACACCCTCCATTCTTATATTGTAATAAATATTCTCATATTTCTGTTTTATCAAAAAAGTTTTTAAATTGTCATCCTGCTTTGAATTTTCTCTCATAGCCTCAAGCTGCATCTGACTAAATATAACTTTATCTTTATGAAAAGCTTTCTATTTCAACTGAGGCTAGGAAATGCAGCCTTGCAAAATCATACTTTATCCAACTTCTTATTTACAAGTACTGATAGAGACTGATGGAAATCTAGATACATACACAGATACATAGATACATAGAGCCCTCCAAAAAACTGATCGTTAAAAATGCATGGACTTGGGGCGCCTGGGTGGTTCGGTGGGTTGGGCCGCTGCCTTTGGCTCAGGTCATGATCTCGGGGTCCTGGGATCGAGTCCCGCATCGGGCTCTCTGCTCAGCAGGGAGCCTGCTTCCTCCTCTCTCTCTGCCTGCCTCTCTGCCTGCTTATGATCTCTCTCTGTCAAATAAATAAATAAAATCTTTAAAAAAAAAATAAAGTGGCTGCAGCATTAAAAAAAAAATGCATGGACTTATGCATTTTTAAAAACTAAGAATTTTTAGGGATTGTAATTTTAGGCTTTTAAAGTCTTCTATTTATTTTCAGCTTGGAACACTTGTCTAAATATCAGCAAAAATATTTATTATGACATATACAATTTATGAAAGACAAAATACTTTCATTTTCTCTTCTTAGAAAAATAATGCGGATTTTTTTTCATAATTTACACTTAATTTATAAATGATATGTGAATTTTTCTGTTGAACCAGTTATTACAAAGTGCAGATAATGTGGGCTGAATCAAATAAAGGACAAGAATTCTTTATGTAAACCAAAACTGGATTTCAAACCCTCTCTCTACCACAAAAACTACCATCCAATGCAAATTATTAGGGAATTTGCCTAAAAATCTGAAAAAATATATGAATTTATAACTTTTAGTTTATACCATTTACCTGTAACATACTAAGCATGTATTAAACTACAAATTTTTTTAAAAAATTAGAATATTAACTCAAATATATTCTAAACCTAAACTCAATTGCAGTAATAGTAAAAAGATAATAAAATAAATTATAAAAATAACAAAAAGACTCAGGGAAATACATTTTACTACATAATTGTTTTTATATTCTGTACTTGTCATTTATGATTAATAGAAAACAATAACCAGCAAATTAGATCAACAGTCAGAAAACTACGGTCCACAGGCCAAGTCCATTCCATTGTTTGTTTATGTATGTCCTGTAAACTTAGAAACGTTTTTTTACATTTTTAGTTTTTTTTTTTTGAGATTCTGTTTATTTACTTGTCAGAGAGAGAGAGAGAGAGAGCACACACGTGAGTGCACAAGCAGCAGGGAGAGCAGCAGGCAGTGGGAGAAGCAGGCTCCCTGCTGAGCAAGGAGCCCAATGCGGCACTCCATCCCAGCCCCTGGGATCATGACCTGAGCTGAAGGCAGACACTTAACTGACTGAGCCACCAGAAATCTCACATTTTTAATGTTGTTTAAGAAAGAGGGAGAACATAACTCACTACTCCTTATACTGTGTATAATGACTTCCTTCTAAGAACACAATACGGAAATCAGAAAAAGAGTAACTTCACAGAGGAGAAAGTTGACAAACAGTACCTTAGCTAAGTAATCAAGGTCAGCATAAATAACCATAAGTCGTGTAAGTACTGTGATATGGCTCGATGAAAATGGTACCTCACCTCTGTGATCGTGCATTCCCAAATCACTATAGCTAATCTAATAATGAGAAAAATATTAGACAAATTATACTACAGGAGGATATTTCAAAATACTTAAAACCTTTCAAAGTCATGAAAAACAAGAAAAGTCTGAGGAACTGTAATAGCTAAAGAGGAGCCTAATAAGATGCAAAAAAGTAATTACGTGTTATCCTGGATGGGATCATGAAGCAGAAAAAAGATATTAGGAAAGACTAAGAAATGTGAATTGTTACGGACTTCAGTCATTATGTGTCAACATTGGCTCATTAATTATAACAAACATACCATATTAATGTAAAATTTTAGTAATAGGAAAAATTTTGTGTAGAGAGTATGTGGAAATTCTGTACTATCTGCTCAATATTTTCTATAACTCTAAAACAATTCTAAGAAAATAAATACTATTAATAATAATCATTAAAGTAGAACATATGACAGAAGATGTATTTTACCCACAAAATATAAAATGTTTATCATCTTGCCCTTTACAGAAAATGTTTGCTTATATCTGATTTAGATTTTTTATGCATTTTTTATTTAAACTCAGTTAATTAACAAATAAAGTATTCTTGGTTTTGGAGGTACAGACCTGTGATTCATGAGTCTTATATTATACCCACTGCTCATTACATTACTTGCCCTCCTTAATGTCTGATTTAGATTTTTAAAAATTCTACATTTTTTCTGTCAGGTATGATAAGTTATAGTACAATAATAAACAACCCTAAACCTCAGTAATGTAGTGAAATTTAGGAAGAAAAAAAATCCCAGTTTTTCCCATAAATAATACAATTTTAGTCAAGCTGCATTTTTATTGATATAACTATAGTATATTAAAATTATATTTTGAATGTCTCTTTTGCCCACCAGGCAGTCAAGTCTTAGGAAAAAGAGACTAGGCCTGTTTATATCTCCATTACCAAGTGTACTGCCTGAAACATGGAATTCATGAAAAAATACGTATTGAACAGAACTAAACTAAAGTAAGATAAAATTTTAGGAAAACATGACTTCTCAGCAGCAGGATGTGAAATCATACTGAAATCTGTCTTACCTGTAGTGGAGGAAAGCCTTCAGAGAATGAAATAGAAACAAGTGCTGTGGGGTTACCTGGGTGGCTCAGTCAGTTAAGCGTCTGACTCTGGATTTCAGCATAGGTCATGATCTCAGGGTCCTAAAAATTAAGACTCACATGGGGCTCTGCACTCAGCAGGGAATTTGGTAGAGATTGTCTCTCTCCTTCTCCCTCTGCCCCTCTGCCCCCTCCTCTCTCTCTCTCAAATAAATAAATCTTTTTTTTTTTTTTTAAAGCAAGTACTGTAGGAAGAAATTAATTGCATCAGTTTTTGGAACAGTTAAAAAGACAACCTATTAGCTCTGTGACTTTGAGTTGTACTTTTTTTGTGCACCTCATTTTCATCATGTTTTAAACATAAGTAACAATATTTACTATATAAAAATGTGATGAATAAATGAATTTAATCCATGTAATCTCCACAAGAATGTCTAAGACACAGCAGAAATCAAACAAGTAAATTTTACTACACTGTAAAGCTATGATAATTTCTAACATTTTTATAAAATCTCCAGGCTAAGCTAAATATTTTATATTTAATCTTATAATGGGTGGGTTATATTTGTTGAAATAAGTTTAAACAATACTTTGACAGAGAAATTATTATATATAATCTTATATTTTTACATGTAACAATTTTATACCATACTAGTATCTGCAAACAAATCTGAACTATAAATATATTCCTCAAAACATAGAATAATAGTATTCTCATATTATTTGATTTGTTTGATTTGCTGACATTTATTACCAAAGAATATTCTTTTTTTTTTTTTTTTTTTTTTTTTTTGACAGACAGAGATCACAAGTAGGCAGAGAGGCAGGCAGACAGAGAGGAGGGGAAGGAGGCTCCCCGCTGAGCAGAAAGCAGGATGCAGGCCTCCACCAGGACCTTGAGATCATGACCTGAGCTGAAGGCAGAGGCTCAACCCACTGAGCCACCCAGGTGCCAAGAGCATTCTTTTTTATGGAAGAGCTATAGAACCCGAAAAACAAAGCTTTCTAATTCTCATTCATACCTTCCTCAAAAATTGATTTAAGAATCATGTTCTGTGTCAGAAGCTTTCTTCTTTAACAGATTTGCATATATATTTCCAATAAAAGTATTTAACATGGCATCAAATCCCAAATTGTTATAGATTTGCTCCTAAACTATAACAACTATAGATACATTTCTTTTTGAAACAGTCACTAGTATTCTAATAAATCTCTATTTTATTTTTATTTTTATTATTATTTTTTTAAAGATTTTATTTATTTATTTGACAGAGAGAAATCACAAGTAGTCAGAGAGGCAGGCAGAGAGAGAGAGAGAGGGAAGCAGGCTCCCTGCTGAGCAGAGAGCCCGATGCGGGACTCGATCCCAGGACCCTGAGATCATGACCTGAGCCGAAGGCAGCGGCTTAACCCACTGAGCCACCCAGGCACCCTAAATCTCTATTTTAAATAGTTTGTTTTAAAGTTACATTTCTTCATTTTTATATTACTATTTCAGGAAAGTATTACAGCATAACTTTCAAGGTAATACTTGTTTCTTAAATAACCTAAAATTGTACCCCTTACAATAGAGTTTCAAAAACTAAAAAAAAAAAAGTCAAAACACAAATACATATAATTCTATAATATATTATTTATATTAAAACTAAGTGGTATTAATTATTGCATTTATGTTTGCTCAGTTATGCATGTGTGAAACCAAAACATTTTGAAATATTTTTAAAATCATATTGGGAAAATGAATTTCTGAAATGATTCGTAATAACATATAGTAATTGATTTCTCTAGCACATTTCTAGCACTCTCTGCTCACTATAAACATTTTACACTTTCAGGGAAAAAAAAAACTTTTTCCTATACAATAATTTTGTACAAATAAAATAAATTCTACTCGACTGGATCTGATACATAAAGTATCACTTCATTGAGTTTTATGTTTGGACATTTATTGAGAAGAAAATTATATTTTATCAAAGAGAGTGAGAGAGTGTATGAAAGAGAAAAATCCTAAACATTTAAAAGATCTTCTTTCAGATATACAGTTATGATCTGTAGTGTGTGTATGTTATTTTTATTATTTATTATTATTTTAAAAGAAAAAATTAGGTAGCATTGAAGAATTATTAATTTTTAAGTTAATGAGTAGGGAATTTTAGACTTGAAATATATATGTACATGACTGAATTTCTTATTTTTGTTGTCAAATATTTATTGTGCTTGTTTTTCTGAATTTGAAAAAGACAATGAAATAGAATAGTTTTTTCATCATTAGTCATATAGTCTGATCTTATAATCATATTTTGTCTACCTACCAAAAATAAATAAATAAGCAAAGGTGGAAAATAAGGAAAGAAGGGAAAGTGGTAAAAATGCTCTATTGGAAAAAGGCCTGAGACCTGAGTTATAGAAGAATTTTAACCACCTTGCCATTAAACTTCCTAGCTTTTCCCAAAGTAATTAACAAACTTGAAGTTATATGCAATGTCATTTGGCACTAAACTTCATTTTTAAATTTCATTTTTATTAGTTAAACAAGTTATGCCACTTATTTATGGCAGAATACAAGTAGAAAACCCCCAACCCGCAAACGAGATTTCCTTTAGTAGGTGAATGGATAAATAAATCATTGTACATCCCAGGAATGGAATTCACACTAAAAAGAAGTGAGTAATCAAGTCACATAAAATACAGATATGAAGAAAACTTAAATTCATGTTACTAAATAAAAGAAACCAATCTGAAAAGGCTACATACTGTATGATCCCAAATACATGGTGTTCTGGAAAAGGCAAAACTATGGAGACAGTGAAAGACTAGTGGTTTAGAGTGGGGTAGGGAGGAATAAAAAGATCACTTTTTTGTGGTTTGGAGTGGAGTATGGAGGAATAGGAAGAGGATTTTTAGTGCAGTGAAAATACACAGTAGAATGTCGTATGATCGAAATATAACATTATATAATAGCCCAGACTGATAGAATAGATAACACAGAGAGTGAACTGTAATTTAAACTATAGACCTACATCAATATAGGTTTATCAGTTGTAAAAACTGTACCACTCTGGTGGGGGATTATGATAATGAAGGAAGCTATGCATGTGTGGGGCAGAACTGTATGGCAAATCTCTGACCATTCCCTCAGTTTTGCTGTGAATCTAAAAATTGCTCTAAAAAATAGTCATGAAAAAAAAATCCAGGATTCCAGGTAACTTTAGATCTTAGTGTAATATCTAAATCTCAAACAAAAGTTAAATTTTGTACTGCAAATCAATAGAAAAGACTGGTGAAATTTGGTTGAAATAAATAAAATAGGGAATTAGATGAAAATAATCAAAACTAAAACTTATTTCTAGAGTAATAGTTTTAATATTGCTCATGAGACCTTATTTAGCTTTTTACAATTATGAGGGTATGAATTATGCAAATCACCATCTAAAATTGTAAAATTTTTAGAAAATATATTGTGAAGAACATTGCCTAAAAAGAACCAATTATTATTTAGAAAATATTTTGTGGAATTGTTGCAAAATACTATAACAATCTAAGTGTCTACTGATTTTCAATTTATATACCATAAGATCTATGATTATTATCCTGATAGTTTCACATTTTATACCTATTAGCTCCATTTCCTAACTCCCATTTGCACTGAATTCACACTAATAAAACATCTACTTCTATACACTTCTATAGTAACTCTTGTCAAGAGAACCCAATAACCATCACTTTGAAAAATTCAAATTCACTCCATATATTTTCTCACTTTAGAGTTTCTTAGTTTTGGCCAAGTAGAAAATTCTCTATTTTCAATTCTTTTACTCTTGGTTTCTGTGTGTGCCACTCAAATGTAAAGTTTCAAATTGTCTTCATTCCTACTATCCTCAGCAAATACTTAAAAATCTAGAATGCTAAGAACCTGATTCTTATACACAATAGATATTAGTGACTATTCATTAGAGTTGTGGAGTATCAGTTATATTTGAGTATTATTTGACATCTATTAGCTTACTGATTCTTATTAAGTAAACTTTAAATATACTGTGCAGAAGAGATTCTTGTAATAATGCAATGTTTCTTACAAAATAAATAGTCAATAAATGATTACTGAAGTGAATGGATTAAGCTACAAAATTTTATGGTTCAGCTCCTTACTACTACTACATGCTAGATTTTATTTACAGGGGTGTAGCTTGTTTAGCATACAGTTTTCCAAAAAGTTTTTTTATTTCCCTTTTTTTATAGAAGCCTTGATGTACTATGGATGGACAATTTTTCTTTTAATATATAATTATATCATATCCATATTGCCCTATTTTCCAGGTCATGCAACTGGAGAATTAAGCTGTGTGATGTAACTACCAAAAACTAAAATCTTGTATTTGCAAAAGCTATTTCATCATTGATAATAAACATATCTAAAATAAATGCAGAAATATAAATCAACATCTAAATTATATTATGTTCTATGAAAATAGTTGTTTTACTGAGTTTTCTTGAACCACATAAATACTAAATTAAATTATTCTGAAACTCCTAGCAATTTTCAACTCACTCAATGTTATATACTAAAAATACAAGAAACTTGTAAACCTATTGGGGGAAAAAATCTAAGATTGAGTAACTAAATGTAAAATGCCAAACTGTGTTTCTCTTCATATTTAATTTTACCTGCTATTGTAGATATTTCACCATTTTGATCTGTTCACATCAAATCACAGTGAAAAAATTTTCAGTCATCTACAGTAAATCTAATTAAGTGAAACAGGATAAATTTCATACAGGCTCAGAATAATACAGTTGGATGTGCATTGATGTTTTGGAGTTTCTGATGGAAATTTGTTTTAAGCAGGTTGCAGTAATCCAATTGCATTTTGACAAGTTACTACTAAATGTCACTCAGGGATATTTTAAAATATTTTTTCAACTTCAGGAATAAAATTTTTAAGTTAAAAAAAGGATAATATGTATCTTTTATGTCAAAACCATTTGCTCTAAATTTAAGAAAACTGTTTCACAGAGGGAATAAGTAATGTGCTTAGTCACCTTAGTCACATAGCTAATGGAGATGTGAAATTGAAAAGTAATTTTTTGATGTGACTGTATTTTAATGTGTATTGCTTTGCAGCAAGGAAACCATATGAAGAGGAATTTGGGAGTGGAGATGAGTCCCTTAAAAACAAGGTTAAGGGAACTTTTCCAGAAAAGAATCATGACTTAGAAACTCTTTTTATTTTTCCTGAGTCTCTACTCTAAGGACTTTGTCATTAGATTCTTGTATATCCATCAATCTAAGATTAAAGGAAGCCATGTCTTCCTGGTAATGACTGAATGAGTAATAGCATTGACTTTTCTTATCTGATTATTGGAGATGGTTCTGAGCTCATTGCCTCAAAGAAGGAGTTAGCAGGTTATTTAGTGGAACTGAAGGGATATTACTGTAAATTCTTTTTAGAAAGTTTTAAGAGAATTTCCTCAATATCTTTTAACTCCCTACAGGCTTAGATAATGTTTAAGAAGTAAAAGAACTTTTGAACATAATATGGAAGCAGCATTTCAGAATTGAAATACATTAAGGATGTTAAGAAGTACAATTTAAAAACAGCCAGCAAAGCCAGATGCAAAATCAATAGACTCCTCAGAACATACATATATAGGTTAAATGTCAATTTATAAAGTCATTCATAAGAATATGTGAAATGTTTTTCCTCAAGATCTGTGCCATGTGAAAGAAAATAATGATAAATAAATCAGATTCTTTGTACAAGTAATCATCCATTCCAAATTAATTGAGTCTTTAGTATCTGATAATATTTTATATACCAGTTTCACAATAATAAATAATATGCAATCCTGCCCCAGTTATTTCAAAATAATGTACATTTAAAAGTCCATGTGTTTAAGAAGAGCATGTAACATAATGAGCACTGGGTATTATTAGACTGGTAAATCACTGAACTTCACCTCTGAAACTAATAATACATTACATGTTAATTAATTGAATTTTAATTTAAAAAATAAAGAAAATAAATAAATTGAAGGCCCTAAGCAGCCCCCTTCGAAAAAGTCCACATGTTATAATAAGAAACTACTTAAAGAAAATAGGTTATAAAGATGCAGAATAATAGATAATTCTTTAGATGGGTTTTAAAGAAGCAATATGAATTTTCCAAGAATGTAATAGGACAATAGAAATAGAATTTCAGTGACAGTGGTGCAAAATGCACATTTGCAGTTGGCTAGTAGAAAGCCTGGAGATTTAGAAAACTGTGTGGATAGATTCTGACATTTTAAGAGGAGGCCCTTTGTGGAGAGAGTTATGAGATCTTTGCCATCTAAACATTGTGGAGACTTGATACAAGGTATACAGATTTTAATACAGTGAATGAGAATAAGATTTTTGAGATGCTAAAAAGAAGCTGGATTGAAAGGATGATATAATTCTGTAACTAAAAAGACTTTGACCAGTTAAAAATGGAGCAAGTGGCTTAATGATTAAAATATAAAATTCCAAATTGTCCTATGACTTCCTAAGCCCTTTTCCTAGGCTGTTTGTGATTCAAAGGTACTAATATTTTACAACATCCTGTCTTTCTGCCAACTTCACAGTCCAGTCAGTTCCTATACTGATCAGGGGCTGTTTGTATCCAATTTGTTTTCATTGGTCAAATTGTTAAACAGATTGTTGCCAGATAGCCCTGTCAAGTGGTGTCATAGAAGCCAGTTGCTGTGATTATCCCAGATGTCTCTTTCTAGCGCCAAGTGTTATGCTTTTTGTGTGTGTTTGTTTTTGCAGTACAAGTATCATTTTATAAAGTCTGCTGAAATATATCTGTATTTTTTAACTCACAGATATAAATTGAACTATTCTGTAAATGTCTAACACTGCGCTGTCTGTAATACAAATAAGATAACTTACATAATGAGATCATAGAATAAATGTTCTATCACTTAATGATTCCCTATTTCCTCCATCTTTCACATGTATCTGTAAACTTACTTCTATAATATAAGAAAAGTACTTGTATTTGAGGATTTTCACTTTTCATTTCATTCTTTTCAAAAAGGGGATCATTGAAAGCTTTATATGCTATAAATTATAAAATATTGTTGAATAAAAATAATTATTATTTAAATAAATAAAGAGTTAAACACTGTGTCAATTGATTAGGAGTCTCAATAATGTTAATATGCACCTATCTATGTTGTCTCCAAATTATTTTGTAGGTTGAATAAAATATCAAAAAATTCAAGTTATTTTTTCGACAACTCTAAAAGATGCTGATTCTAAAATTTATATTCAGAGAGCATTTCTAACTACTTCTGTTATGGTGCTGCCTGATTCAAATTAATTTTTGTTTGAATAAATTCTTAAAATTTTTAATATGCTTCTGTTTATCATTTAGTAGTTGGTGTCAGAAACAGAGCCAAAAGAGATCTGCAAGGCCTTCAGAAACAATTGCAATGAGCAACTAGGTGTAGGTTCCTGTTGAGCCCCTTCAGCTCACTGCTTTTTCACTATCTCTCAAGGTCCTGGATAAGTCCCTCTGGGATCCTGGATCCTGATTCTGTAGCTTTTGAACTCTGAACTTTATTTGACCATTTCTTTTTCAGGACTGCGTCAGGAAACTGGAATTGGACTGGATCCAACTTAAAAACCAGCTGAGGTTAGACTGGGCCTGACTTAGAAATCAGAGTAGGTCTGGGTCATACTGTGTCTCACTTTATCAGGTCTGGGTCAAGTGTGAGACTTCAGTTGAATAAAATTTTGTTTTAAGATTGAACAAGTAGGTTAAACTTACCAAAGATAATCTTGAATTATAGTGGCCACAGTGGAGAGTTTTTAACCTAGATATTTAACCTAAATAAGCTTATCCATATATGAGGGACACTAGACAAAAAGGGATCTCAGCCAGACATTCATTATAAAGAGAAGAGGATAAAAATAGTTTCCTCTTGTACAGTTTCTGGTGAACACCATGAGATCTGCTGGTATACTTCACTCACTCTGGAATCTGCAGACTGCATCCTATGAAAACTGGCAGGAGACAGAAAAGAATAAGAATTCTTACCAAAGTCTGCTTTCCCATTTGTGGTGTTTGGTCAAGAGAGAAATGTAGGTGATGTTTCCTCCTTTTCCTTCTTTACCAAAATCAGACTGGCAGGAAAAAAAAATATTGTTCTTAATCCCTTCTCTCCACTAAACCTTGGGACCATATCCTGCCTCCTCTGAGATCTTAGAACTGCATACCAACCAGAGATCTTTTTTTTTTTTTTAAAGATTTTTATTTATTTCAGAGAGAGAGAGGGGGAGAGAGCGAGCACAGGCAGACAGAATGGCAGGCAGAGGCAGAGGGAGAAGCAGGCTCCCTGCTGAGCAAGGAGCCCGATGTGGGACTCGATCCCAGGACGCTGGGATAATGACCTGAGCCGAAGGCAGCTGCTTAACCAACTGAGCCACCCAGGCGTCCCCAACCAGAGATCTAAAATTAAAATTGACTGTGGAGTTTCCTCTCCAGCAGACAGCATCCAGTGGTAGACGACTTTCACAGGATCATGGATGAAGATCTTCATCTCCAATATGAAAACTTTATTCCTTTTGCCTATTTGCTACTTGCTTTTTTTCTCTCTCTCTTAATGTACAAGACAACAATGCTTCTGAACTCTAGCAAATATTGCTGAATCTACTGCTAAAATCATAAATGCACAGCAAAAGTCCCTAGATTTCCTCGCTAAGGTGATCTTAAATAATAGAATTGCTCTAGATTACTTACTAGCCAAACAAGAAAGAGTCTGTGCCATAACAAATACTTCTTGCTATACCTGGACCAACACCTCTGGTATTTTACCAAATACAAGAAATTGAATAAAAAAGCCACTTGAGTAAAACAGATTGATGTCCCTTCAGGTACATTCTTTGATGTATTTTGTATCATATGGTTTGGTTCATAAAGGCCTTGGCTAAGGAATATACTTTAGTCTCCTGGTCTTATCCTCCTAAGAGTTATCATTGTACCCTCCTGGATGCTATGTTCTCTCAAAGGTCTTAAATTCATGTTCACAGCCACTAACAGTACAGCAGAGACCTCACTGCACTTGGGTAAACAAAAACAAATGGACAATGAGATGAATGGCAAAACAAATTCTTCCAGGGATCTGACAGCATAATCTATGAATTTCACAAAGTGACACGAATAGTTTCTATCTGATGGTGACTGAGAGTGGGGCTAATACCAAATTTTTGATCAATTTCTCATACATGAAAGGATGATCAAAATTAAAGAATTGTTAAATTAAACAAGGAGGCCATTAGACTGATATAGTTCTAATGCTGTCATGGCCTATGTAAGGAAACCAAAAAAATTGACCCATAAATGTCTAAGGTTACAGAATCAAAACATAGGATAGGAACAACCAATCACAACCAACCAATTAAGCTTTAAGATTAAGTCAATCAGTAATTTCCTTACTTCACCTTTTCACTACAGAAATCTCTCCCTGAGCTTATTTTGGTGGAGTGCACCTAACCACTTCTAATTTTTCACAGACCAATTTTAATCAATATTTGTTCAAGTAAACTCTTGAAATAAAGAAATATATATATATATTCAAACACAAAGATATAAAACCAAAATAATTTTTAAGAGACTAACAAATGTGTATTCAAGCACCTTATTTTAGGCTTACTATATAATTACAATAATCAATTGGTGTCATATTAGTTAATCCATAGACACATGGATCAGCAGAACAGAATAGAAGGATCAGAAATAGAGTTATACATACGTGATCACTTGATTCTTTTATGAAAGTTATAAGATAATTCAGTTTGGAAAGGGTAGTCTTTCAACAAATTACACAAATTCAAGAGCAAAAAAAAGTGAATTTTACCACATATCTTGCATTAAATATGAAAATTGTCTTGAACTGGATAATGTACATAAATATAAAACCAAATACTATAAAACTTCCTGGAATAAATGGGAAAACAGTCCAATTTCTTGAGTTAAGCAAAATTGTCTTATATGAGGCATAAATCAAAGGAAAAAAGAAAGAAATGACCAATTCTCAGGAATGAATGAGGTGGCATTAGTACTGATCCCAAGGACATTAAAATAGTAATACGTGCATATATTTATTTGTTTTGTTAGCTGTACAGACCTATAAATATTAAAACCCCAATGCCAGTAAGCAAACCTAGTACCTAGAATCTTGATGTTTAATACCATTCTTTTTGGTAATACTTTTTTTTGAAAGACTCATTTATTTAATTTTAGAGCCCAACACAGGGCTTTATCTCAGAACCCTGAGATCAAGACCTGAACTGAAACAAAGAGTCACTCAACCAAGTCACCCAGGCAACACTCTAATACCATCTTTTAATGGAAGAAAATCAGTGTGTTCCTTAGAAAATTGGTTACTAGTAGAACTGGTGCAGAAAATGCACATAAGCCTGGACCATCATATAGTGACGAAGGAATATGTTCTTCCCACCTCTTTTTCCCTCTTTCTCTCTCTCTCTCTCTCTCTCACACACAACAATGGAGGTATATCAAAGGGACAGAGGAGGCAACTGAAAAAGTAATTTTTGAGAATAATATAATTAAGAAATATTAGATCATAACCAGTAGTATAAAGTAAAAATATGCTGAAGAATTTCAAATAGTTTGTGTAGATACTCTGTTACTCAAGGAGTACTACTATTATGCAACTAAAGACTTCCTTCCAAAGAGTACAGTATAGAAAGAGAGAAAACAAGAGTGAGTTTATGTCACGAAAACCTGACAAGAACTACCTCGGCCAGGTGATCATCCTTTATATTAACAGTTATGTCATATTGATAGCATATATTCTTGATATGATATGATTAAAATGACACTTCATCTCTGTGATCTTTCTTCCACAAACTCATAAACCTAGTCCAACCATAAGAAAAATATCAAAGAAATCTCATTAGAAGGAGATTCCACAAAATATTTGAGTGAACAGGACTTCTCAAACTTAATAAGGCCATCAAAAATAAGGAAAGTCTCAGAAAGTGTCAAGGCCAAGAGGAGGCTAAGGAGATATGATAGGTACATCAGAGAGTCAAAATAAGAACATTATTTTTTGAATTTTCACCTCATTCAGGTGACCAGCCTTCAGCTTCTCCTCATACAATACTCTTCTCTGTTTTCTATTTTGATGATTAGCTGTTTTATTTTAAACATAAAAATGAAGGCATATGTGACTACAAAAATTGCAGGGAACAAACAGCCAAGAAAAGCTTTATTCAGAATTATTGCAGTAGAGGAAAAAAGAGCAGAACTCAGTCTAAACTTGACTCCAATGGGGAGATAAAAGTTTTTATTTATTATTATGTTTTTTTTTTTTTTAAGTGGCTGGGTAAGGGCATACCAAATGTCATCTCTGTTTACTAGTTGGCTTTATCTTAAAAAAAAAAAATTAAACTTTCACTTCTTTCTGACAGGAGGTGATTTTACAACTTAAGCAAGGTTCGACTTCTAACCTTCCACAGAAGCAGAAAGTGGTGCTATCTTCCTTAATGATGACATTTTAAAGACCTGGTCCCCAAGTCTTTGAAAAGAGATAGTTGTGGGTTGTAAGACTGGCAAGAGGTTTTTAAAAGTATTTACATCTCAAAGGGGCAGTGAAAGGGTTTACAATTACAACTTCTCTAAAGTAAATGATCCAGTAAAAAGATCCTACAGTCAGGAGAAGCCTGTCTAAAGTTTATCATACTGAAAGGAATACTAAAGATATAGTAGACATATATATAAATATAAATATATATGTATATATAAATGTATAAATAAATATATACAGACATATTTATATATTTGCTCACTTTAAAAATAGAAACATGTACACTGCCAAAACAGTTCATGTTTATCTAGACATTTAGGGATAATAAATAAATAATAAATCTATTTCTTTTTTTTTTTTTTTAAAGATTTTATTTATTAATTTGACAGAGAGAAATCACAAGTAGACGGAGAGGCAGGCAGAGAGAGAGAGAGAGAGGGAAGCAGGCTCTCCGCTGAGCAGAGAGCCCGATGCGGGACTCGATCCCAGGACTCTGAGATCATGACCTGAGCCGAAGGCAGCGGCTTAACCCACTGAGCCACCCAGGCGCCCAATAAATCTATTTCTTAATCACACAATTTAATGAAATATTTAAATTCCATACTAACATGAATATATGCAAATATCTATAAGTATATCTTTAGTATCTATAAATATATATCTAGATATGTGAATATACACATTAAGCATAAATATAAAAATATAAATAAATTTGTATACATATATAATTATATATGTATAATATTTGTAACTATATTAGCTAAAATGATTTTCTACTGCTGTCTCCAGCTCTAATCCATTAGCAGCACTTGGGCAGTACAGCCTTATCTCCTTGCTTTTCTGTAACCTCCCATTCTACTAGTGAGAAACATGGCTCCCACTTTCTGCCTTCAGTTGACTCAGTTGTTGAATCACAGCATTTATGTATAGTGTTATCATAATTGTTAACCCATACCCTTGTGGGGAAAAAATTTTTATCAACTAGAATGTTAATTTATCCTGCAATATCATATAGAATACTTTTACCCCTAAAAAATATCTCCTTTGTGTTAGTCATTCAGTGTCCCCCCACTTCCCTCAACTTATTTTGCTAGGACTGCCACAACACTATACCACAGACTAGGTGGTTTTAAAAAATGGCAGTTTGTTGTCTAATGGCTCTGGAGTTTTGTAGTCCAAGATCAAGGTGCCAGAACAATTGGTTTCCTTTGAGGTCACTCTCCTTGGCTTTCAGATAGCCATTCTCTTGCTACCTCTTTACATGGTCTTCTTTCTGAATATGTACACTTCTCCTATCTCTTTGTGTTTTCATCTCCTCTTAAAAGAACACCAATTAAATTGGATTAGGGCTCACTCTAAAAACCTCATTTTAACTTACCTTTGTAAAAATATCTTACATTATAGTTTCATTCTCAGGTACTATGAGTTTAGGGCTTCCACATGAATTTTGGGAGACAGAGTTCAGCCCGTAACAACTGCTAAATCTATAGTGACCCATGACATTTTTATCTTGGCTATAATTTTGCCTTTTCTAGTGTGCCCTAAAACTGGTACCATATATGGTGTAGCCTTTATAAACTGTCTTCTTTCATTTACCAATATAAATTTAAGGTTCATGCATGTCTTCTAATGGCTCTAGAACTAATTTATTTTTATTATTGAATAATATTTAATTGTACGAATGTACCTCAGTTTGTTTTAGTGTATGTGCTGCCAAAGAGAGCACTGTACCTCAGTTTGTTAATCTGTTCACCTATTCAAGGATATCTGGTTGCATCAGGTTTTTGATGAGTGTGAATGAAACCTCTCTATACATTTGTATGTGTAGGGGCCTGCTTAGCCAGAGCGACTCCATCTTGGTTAAACAGCCATTTTGTTGTTTATGCAGTAAAACTTAAGCTGACCCTGCCACCCCACCTCCCAGGGGAACTTACTTAAAAGCAAGTCCCGGAAACCAGTAAAATATGGTCAACCAGTCCCTGATAACAGAGCCTAAATACAAGGACGGGTCATGTCAGGTGGAGATAACAGAGCCCAACTACAAGGACGGGTCATGTCAGGTGAAGATAACAGAACCCAGAATGCAAGGATAAGTCAGGCCAGGTGGAGACATCCAATCAGTAAAGCATACATACTATCTCCCTAACCACCAAAGAACGTAAACCCCGCCTTTTGGGCGTCAAACTATGCTGCCAGTTCTGACCAGAGTGATAGGCTGGTTCAAACAGCTACTGTAGGGTAAATTGTAATTCAGTAGGCCACCTGCCTGTGACCTAACATGACTATGCAACTTTCTCTATATGTTAAACTCTCATTGGCCAGGCTCAACCACATGGCCTTTGCTCTATAAAAGCTAGTCTGTGAGGCTGGGGGTGGTCACTCTCTCCATAAGAGACAGCCTCAGTCGATAGGTTTGATTCTCAGTGCTGGCATGAAATGAAGCTTTGCGTGACCTTCGCTTCGTATCAGTCTCACTCCTTTGATCACGTACCCCATCAGTATGCAGGGGTTTTCTTTTTGTTCGTTTGTCTTTTGGGGTCTTTTTGTTGTTGTTGTTTTGGATTTTTTTGTTTTATGTGCATCTGTTGTAAATCAGTTGGGCACATACTTAGAAATGTGATTGCTTGGTGTGATCTTCGTTTCCCATCTGTATACCTTAATGAAATTTGTCATGCTCAATGCACAGGAACAACTGCTTAATTTTATAGGCAAGGTATCTGTATCTGTATAGAGTACAGGTTGTTATAAACTTAGTAAGTGATGATTTTTTTTGAAACTAGTAAACAACACATGATTATTTTCTTAACAGTGAGAACCATCTGTGCACAGTATTTATTTTGTTAAGCATCTTCTTATGATTCAAAAATTATTTTAAAGTGAACTCATAATATCTTTCTATATTTTTATATTCATGGTACAATTTTAAATTTATTTTTTCTTGATATCACAAAAATAGTTCTTCTAAAAATATTTGAATATAGTAATCTGGAAGGACACCACAATGCTCATTCATTCTATATCCATTGTTTTCATTCCAGAACACTGCAGTTATACCAGGGCTACCCTTTATTACTCTATCTGGTTTGGTCCTTTTATTCCTATATTCCATGCGTTAACCTTTTATAGTTAACTTCCATATTTTAGTTAAGCATCTCTTCAAGTGACAGTCCTAAGGGAACCCAAGCAGTGTCTGAAAATATCTTTACTTAGCTTTCACATGTCACTAATAATGTGATAGAACACAGGATTCTAAATTTAAAATAATTGTCTAGCTGAATTTTAAGCTAATACTTATTGCTATTTAGTACCCTGCATTAATTATGAGAAACTCTTTTTAGGTTTTCTCTTTTTCTCTATTGAATGTCTCTTTATACTTAATGATAACAAAATTTTACAAATATAGTACTGTGAGTGTTTATGTTTGTGTGCATTTAAACAATCCATTCTATTGGGAATTTGAGCTGTTCAATTTGAGAAAGAAATCACATCAAAACAATAAAGCAGAAATTTTTTATTTTTATTTTGTTTAAGACTTCCAGGATTCCAAGATTTACTCAACCATACCCATTGTATAAGTGGACCTTTATTCCTCATAACAAAGGATATATATTCCATTTCTGTTAGCTTTTCTAAATTCCCAAAATCTGTGAGCAAAACTTTTCTGTAAAATATTCACATTTAACACTAGCCTTAGCAACAAAATATTAAGCCCCAAGAGTATCCTGTCTTTAACCATTCACTGCTCCCATTAAGCATAATTAGCCTTTAAAAACTGTATTCAAGGGGTATCTGGGTGGCTCAGTCAGTTAAGCATCAGACTCTTGATTTTGGCCTAAGTCATGATCTCAGGATTATGAGATGGAGTCCTGTATCTGCTCCTTGCTGGGGGTGGAGCTTGAGATTCTATGTCTTCCCCTCCCTCTGCCCCTCATCTACTGTGTACTCTGGCTCCCTCTTTCTCTCTAAGTTAAAAAAAAAAAAAAAAAAAAAGGAAAAACAACAACAACAAGAAAACCTGTATTTGAGCAAAAAATTGCTGTTGAGTATTTTTTTTTTCCATCTTTAGGACTCTAAGGACAAAGATATATTACCAGAGGGGCGGGATCAGAAAGAATGGGCACAATAGGTGAAGGGGAGTGGGAAATACAGTCTTCCTCTTGTGGAATGAACGAGTCACAGAGATAAAAGGTAAAACATAGGGAATATAGTCAATGGTATTATAACAGTGTTGTGTGGTGACAGATGGTAGCTATACTTTTGAGGAACATAGAGTAATGTATAAATTTTTTGAACCACCATGATGTACACATGAAACTAATGTAACATTGTGTTTCAATCATACTTCAATTAAAAAAAAAAAATAAGAGATTTCTACTGGTTAGGGAAAAGACAGAAGTCTTCCAGGACCCAGAGCAGTGGGGATAAATAAGTAAAAAATATAAAAATAAAAATAAAAATAAATCAGTCCTGAAGAGGACAGAAAGAACTGAAGATACAAATGATCAAAAATAAGGAAACACTTCCCATTCTACCAAACCCCTCATTTTTTAACCCTATAAAAGCCTTGGATCCTTACTATACACTGTTTTCATAAAAGTTCTGTCTTTGAATACTAATTGCAAAGCATGAGATACAAATTGCATGTTTCAAGTTGTTCATGCCATTATTTTTTATTTATAATTTATATTATTAAGCTAAATCTGGCAACATCTTGTGACAAAAGTGCAAATTCAAGTACTTTTCTTCACTTAAATTTAGTAAAAGAGCATAGTATTTAGAATCAGAATACCTCTTCTCCAACTCTTTATCTCTATCTCTATTGCTATTAATATGAGTGCCTTATATAAGCCATTTATCATCTGAGAACTAATTTCTCTAATTTTTTTTTTTAAGATTTCTCTATTTATTTGAGAAAGAGAGAAAGCATGAGTGAGAGGGTCAGGGAGAGAGGAAGAGAAGATCTCAAGCAAACTCTGCTGAACGCAGAGCCTGACGCTGGGTTCAGTTTTACAACCCTGAGACCACAATCTGTGCCAAAAACAAAGAGGCGGATGCTTAACCAACTGCACCACCCAGGTGGCCCAGGAATTCACTTTTTTTTTTTTTTTTTTTTTTTTTTTAAGGTAGGCTCCAAGCCCAATGTGGGGCTTGAACTACCACCCTGAGGTCAAAAGTTGTGTGCTCTACAGACTGAGCCAGTCATGCACAAGATTCTCTACTTTTAAAAATTATAGTAATGATTCCAAAATCTATCACTCATTTTGAAAATAAAGTGACTTAGTGCAGAATTTATAAACTTCATTAGGTTATCATAAAGAATCAGGAATCTATATAATTGTAGAGAATTTCAATAATAAAAGACCTATAGTTATAAGGAAAATTTTCCTTTAAAGTCATTAGGGGGAAAAACTATATTTGCAGATATAAATGACTTATAAAGAAATACTTAATTATTAACATAGTACCTGCTATTTGAAATATGTCCCATATTTATTTAAATACATTATGACTTCAAAATTGACTTAGAATTTTATGCTTTATTGATATAATAATCATGTAATATGTAAAAGGTGAAAGTTCAATAAAGTTTCAAAAAATCTTTATTCTTCTATGAAAAATTTAAAAAGCCTAGATAGTTGCATCATCAGAATGGTGTTTCCAAGAAATGTTTACCCCATTGTTAAATTCATTAAATTGCTATGTTATATATGTTAACATTGAAATCCTCAAAATTTCAAAAAAATCACAAAAGCATAAGTGATATTTTTAAGAAATTACATTTTGGCTTACATCGTTGGTGGATGATTACAACCTAAGGATACTTCATAAAACTAAATCTAAATATATTTGATATGATTTAATCAAAGTTTTATAACTAGTTATTTGAATGAACAGTGATCTAAAAAATAGTTATTGTAAGCTATATGTTAACACAGTTTTATATATATCGAAGTATATCCTGAAGAAACAGTTTTCTTGAGTCATCAATGCTATTTGTCTCTGAAACAGAACTTTTTCCTCTTAATTCAACACTCAGCAGTACTGTGAACATATTGATCTGTAATCAACTGCTGACACAGTTATTTGGCTTAAGCCATATATTTACTGAACTGCAAACAGAGCATTATGACAAGCATATATAAAACAGTTTTCTAGTACACGCAAAAACTCATTGCAAACACTTTATCTAAGTGACAATTTTATCTGCAGTTTTCTTTCTTCAATTTGTTCAGTAAAGGGTGTATATGTTAGTCACCATAAAAATAGCATGTTGCTATAAATCATCTCCTGGAACAAAATTAGCTTTATATTTCCTCATTTGTAATAAGGATCTTAATAAATTTTAAAAGCCTGTGAATAGCACATATTGCATATAGCTTGACTATAGAGGATTAGCATTTTGAGTGTTAATTTATCAGCAATATATAAAAATTGTGGGGCAGTATTTCATATATTGCAGGTTTTTAAAATTTAATAAATATTGTAAAAATTATTGTAGTTAAATACTTTATAGTGCTTTTGATATATGAAGTCACCGTTCTTCAATATTTTAGCATACCACTAAGCAAATATAATGAAAATTATTAAATGTATAAACATGATATAGTTTTAAGGGATTATATTTACAGTGTCTTACTTTATATTATGACTATTTTCTGAAGTTTGTAACTAGAGCTGCAAAGTCTATTTCTGTCTTGTGCCAACACCATGCTTGCTGCTTGAGTTTAACAAAGTAAAGAGAATATTTATACATCTAGTGTATGATGGCTTTTATGATATATATACATGAAACATTATATATATACATATATGTGTGAGTGTGTGTATATATATATATATATGAGAAACAATATTGGTGTAGACAGATTATCGCCAACAGTGCATTGCCAAATACACACATGAAGTCAAACAATGACACTGTTTTTTTCAGCACAGAAAAATGATTTTATTTCAGGGCACCAAGCAAGGGGAAAGGAGATTTCTAACAAATGTCTCTGTTGGGTTAGATGTATTTAAGGGTAGGGGGTCAGGATGTGAAATATGCTGAATGGCTATAGAGATAAGGGAAGGAAACACCCTTTCTGGGCATGCACATTCAGGAATCATGCCACTTCATGGGAGGCATGATGAAAAAATGGGCCAGCAAGCGACAAATGAGGGAAATCTCTGGGTGTATCCTCACAGAGGTTACTTTCCTTTACTGGGTCACTTCTGCTCAACTCTAAGAACTCTTTCTTCCCAGTTTATTCATCTCAATTCCTCTTATTGATTCTGGACCAACTTTCTACAAACCAGGCTTATAAACCAATCAAGTGAACAGAGTTTACTTAGGGCATGATGGCCAAGCATTTGTCAACTTAAATGTATTGGTTTCAGACATACTTGCCTTTTTTTTTTTTTAAATTCCTTCATAGTCATGGAAGACCTTCCAAAAGAAGAGGCATAGGTTTTGGGTTTTACTTTGAAATTCCATTTGTATAATGCAGAGAAGTATGTGGCATTGTCAAGGAGGAAGACCATCCTCTGCCTATGGTTCTTCTAGTTGGACTTAGAATCAAATTGCCATGAGACAGATTAACAGAAAAAAAAATCAAATTTAATAGACTTACATATGGAGAATCCATACAGACATGAGATTTCAAAGACAATGAGGCAACAAACCAGAAGCTTGGGTGAGCCAGGGAGAGGGGGGCCTGAGGATACACAGAAGAAAAAGCTCATTAGCCAGAAGGTGAAAGGAAATGTTTGGAAAAACAAGGTTGACCTCCTAAGCAGGTAAGTTTCTTAGATAAAAGGGAGTCTCTGTTAATAGCTCTCTTCCTGTTATAGGCTTTCCTTTCCAATGTAAATTTAGGCAGTTCATTGGGAGGGATCTGCTAGGCTTTGTTTAATTTGAACTTAAAACAATCTTTATGCCATCCTGGGGCAGCATGTCCTGGGTCCCTCCAATGTAAACCAGGAAATGAATGTTTGAGATTACTGAAATAATTGACATAATATTTTCAGCATTTCTAGGTCCTAACTGACTATGTTTTCTACTATCTATGTTTTCAACTCAAACAAGTACCTTATTGTGAAATGCCCTATAATGCAGTAGCCCATAATTTCAAATGACATATGTAAGACAGTATTCTAAAGAGTGCTTCTTTCAGGAATGACAATAAGTGCTCCTTCATTGGGGGATGTGATACATGAGAAATATCAAAAGGGAATTATTTCAGAAGAAAACACTCAAAATGTAGATAATTATACACTTAAAAAATTCCTGTCCAGGAAAAAAAAAAAAATCCTGACCAGTTGGCTGAAAAATATGGGAACTTCTTAGAAACCAGAGACAAAATGCATCCCAGCTTCAGAGATGTGAGTGGACACTGAACCTGGGGTAACTGTAAATCTCTACTATGAATCTCTACTCCCTTGAAACTGCATTTAATGCAGCACATGGATGGTGTAGGACGTGTTGCATGGAAAAACAGATGAAGCCGAGCACTCAAGTAAATGACACATAATCCAAAGATTCTAAAGGTGAACATATTTCATGGGTAAATGAGGAAAACAAAACACTCCACTAAGAGCCATAATTACCTTGTTTCTAGGTGGAAGTTGGAAGGAGGGAAAATAAAAATTTCCCTGCAAATTCACAATTACAAACTTATATTCACCTGAATGAACCTAACATGATCTGAATGACCCAAATTTCAAAGTGAAGTCCTAGTTTAAATGGATTCAATTTATAAATACTTCATGTAATTTGCAACAGCAAACATAAATAATTTTTGAGATATGATATATTCCCAGAGATCTTTAAGCACACCAACTAAAATGTTACATAATAAAAAATAAATTTAAGAATTTATTTAAAACTATCATGTCCAAAAATCAGAAGTAATACAAATCATAGATAAATAAACATATAGCAATTTCAGGTGCCAAAGAATAAAGATAACGGAAAAATTTCGATGCTACATTTAAAATACAAATGTGGGAGTGCCTGGGTGGCTCAATGCATTAAGCCTCTGTCTTTGCCTAGGTCATGGTCTCAGGGTCCTGGGATTGAACCCTGCAGCGGGCTCTGTGCTCAACAGGGGAGCCTGCTCCCCCTCTCTCTACCTCTCTGCCTACTTTTGTTCTCTCTGTCAAATAAATAAATGTAAAAGATCTTTAAAAAAATAAAACACAAATATGTGGGGCACCTGGTGGCTCAGTCAGTTAAGCATCCAACTCTTGATATCAGCTCACGTATTGATCTCAGGTTTGTGAGTTCAATCCCCATCTTGGGCTCCATCCTGGGCATGAAGCCTACTTAAAACTAAAATAAAAAATAAAATACATATGTGCAATATGTTCAAAAAATAGAAGTGAACATCAGAAATGTGAAGACGATGCAACATACCATCAAACAAAAAGAAAAAAGCAGAACTTAAAGGATAGCAAATACATTTCTAGAAATTAAAAATATAAGAATTTCAAATAAATTTCAAAGAAATTAAATTAATTTCAAAGAAATTTAAAAATATGAGAAAGAAGATTAGACACTAAATACATGGTTTAAACTGGAGATTGACCACAAATTGAAATGAAATTAGTAAGCCTGATAATACAACTAAATATAAATAAACATAATGATGTCTATGTAAAGAAAATTAACACGAAGAAGTTAAACATAATGATGTAAATTGTAAAGAAAAAAATTGTAACTATTAAACAGCCAAAGGCCCAGAGGATTTTAAATATCTAATCAGATTGCTGAAAAAAGCATATAGAGAATTGGGAGGATTTGGTATTTAAAAAAAAAAAAAATAGTAAAGTGTGGCGCCTGGGTGGCTCAGTGGGTTAAAGCCTCTACCTTCAGTTCAGGTCATCATCCCAGGGTCTTGAGATCGAGCTCTTGAGATCAGGCTCTCTGCTCCATGGGGAGCCTGCTTCCTTTTTTCTCTCTGCCTATCTCCTCTGCCTACTTGTGATCTCTGTCAAATAAATAAATAAAAATCTTAAAAAAAATAGTAAGGTATGTATATTCCAGAATTGTTAAAAATCACAAATCAAGAAGCTCAAATAATTTTGAGAAAATATTTGTTTATGTTTAGAGAAGGAGAGAGAAAGAGAGAGCAACGGGAGGGGAAGAGGAAGAGGGAAATAGAGAATCAAGCAGGCTCCATTCTCAGTTCAGAGCCCAACATGGGTGCTAGGTCTCCTGACCCTGAGGTCAGGACCTGCACCTAAATCAAGAGTCTGATGTTTAACTAACTGAGACATTCAGGCACCTATTAAGGAAGTTTACCTTAAAGAACTACTTCTAAACTTGCCAATGAATATTTAAAAGATGATATAATTAAATCAAATTTAAATTAATTTGGGGGATGTGGTAGTGCAACTGTAGACATTTAAAGATGAAAATATATCTTAAACGGGGATTCTTAATGGAAAGTCTCACAAAACTGTTGCCTGACCTTCATCAGAATGCATTATTGAAATTCATGGCATTTCTGAATGCGGGAAGTTTTTCTTTACCAAACAGCTGGGAAAGGGGAAGTAATGCAAATCTGCTCTTCATCCTGTTTAATATGGCAAGCAAAATGGGAACCTTTAGAATTGCCTAAACCCATTCAAGTTGTTAATTTAAAACAGTATAGGATACCTGGGAGGTTGTGAGGGGAGTGGCAATCAGGAAATTTCAGCTAATTAAGTAGTCAGAACTAATTATAGGAAATGTCTGTTACGTACACCACAGTGACGACACCCTCTGGGAAAAACCAGTTATTGGCACTCATCATCTACTGCTGGAATTTGATGTAGTTTCTAGACACATGCCATTTGAAAAGGATTTGTTGGTTTGTTACTGAATTTTCATTGAAACGTCTTTGATTACAGAAGAATATACATATTGTAAGCTGAAACAACCCTCATGTCTTGGGTTATAACAAATTCCATTCCCACAGAAATGGAAATGCAAATTTCTTTCGTTATGTGGAAACAATGTATTGAAGAATACACAACTTTGGTGACCCCTGGAGTAAGAGGGACTAAATGAATTGGTGGTCACTGCCCTTTTGGCTGAGTCAACCTTAGATCCCCCTTCAGGAGTTACTCTATCTCAGCCAAAGAGACACTGACCATGAACAGTTACTGGATGATGCCAAACAGTAAGCTTGGCTTACAGAAGGTAGATCAAAGGTGGTTAACTGGTACTGGATCTGAAAAGCAATTGCACTCAAAGAGTTGATGGTTGTTTTTTTAATGGAAAGGGAAAAAACATTCACACAGTGGGCATAATTAAGATTGATGTTTCTTGAGGCATTAAGAAGAATAGATAGCAACAATGTAATGATGTAGAGTTTTTTAGTGATTCTTAAGCAGTAGTTACTGGATTAATGAAAATGGCAAGGTGTTTTGTTATGGTAAACTTTATGGCATTGTAAAGAGAGAAATCAAATAGAAATAGAGAAAATCAAATAAACATTTTGATGGCCATTAAATTTAGAAGATAGAAACCAAGTGGAGAATTTACTCACTATTTGGAAGTTGTCCCCCGGGGACATAACTAACCATACAAACATTCAAAAAATGAATTTATGGGTAAAAAAACACAATGTATTACATAGTTTTTATCAAAGCTCACAATGTAACTAACAATTGTTCTATTTACTAAGAAGATCATTTGTGAAGAAAAGCAGCTACAGATTACCTGGATAAGATCCTGGTCAGACCACAGCTGGCAGAAAGCTCATATAGAAATCCATTTCAGTGTAACAAGACAGTATAAATAGTACATAGGGCTATGCCCAAAGTGATATAAGATCCAGTTTTAACTGAACTTACTAATTTATTCCCCAATTCAGGACTATATGTGTTAAAAACAAGGGCTACTCTTGTTTAGAAAGCCAAAGTTACTAATGTGATTCAAACCAATACGTTTTGCAATGACTTTAGTCCAACTCATAATTGGTAACTGCTATGTGGTGTGTATTTCTGTTGTAATTGATGAAATTATTTTGATTGATTTAACAAAACAAAATGTATAGTATACTTTGATGACTAAATGAACTGGGCGATTGAATTTAAATCCCCACATTCTATTCCTCTAATGGAAGCTGATTAGCCAAACAAGGAGATAAAGTTAGTTAACAATCATTTGCTTGTAGGGACACCTGGGTGTCTCAGTCTGTTGAGCATCGGATTCTTGGTTTCTGTCGAGGTCATGATCTCTGGATTATGGGATCCAGCCCTGCATCAGGCCCCATGCTCAGGGGGTTTTCTGCTTGAGATTCTATCTCCCTCTCCCTCTGCCCCACCCCACCCCTTGTGAGTGCACCCTTTTTCTGTCTTGCTGGAAAAGACAAATAAATCTTGGGCCTCTTGGATGTCAGTTAAGCGTCTTATTCATGGTTTCACCTCAGATCTTGATCTCAGGGTCCTGAGCCTGTGTTGGGCTCTGAGTTCAATGAGGAGTCTGCTTGAGATTCTCTCTCTCTGCCCCTCCCACCACGTGCTCACTTGAGCATGCTCTCTCTCTCTCTCTCTCATAAGTAAATAAATAAATAAATATTTTTATTTGAATAAAATTTTAAGATTTTATTTATTTGAGAGAGAGATTGGAAGTACAAGGAGGCAGAGTGACAGGCAGAAGGAGAGGGAGAAGCAGGCTCCCCATGAAGCAGGAAACCTGGTTCAGAACTGGATCCCAGAACCCTGGGATCATGATCTGAGCCGAAGGCAGATACTTAACGAACAGAGCTACCCAGATGCTCATATTTGAAAAAAAAATCTTTAAAAACCCAATCATTTAATTACATATTAAATCAACTTGTCATAAAGTTCAAATTTCTGTGGTGGAAGGAAATTTATTTTATTTTCTTTAAAGATTTTATTTAAAGAGTGAGAGCTAGAGAGAGAGAGCACACAGAGGGAGAGGGGGAGAGAGAGAAGCAGACTCCCCATTGAGCAGGAAACCTGATGTGGGGCTCTATCTCAGGACCCTGGGATCATGACCTGAGCCCAAGGTAGACACTTAACTGTATGAGCCACCCAGGTGTCCCTGGAAGGAAGTTTAAAAGAGCAGTCAATTTGGGGCATGGTTATGAAACCAATGTGCTTAAATATTTATTTGGTAAACTTAAATGTATCTTTATTTTAAGATTTTATTTATTTATTTGACAGAGAGAGAGCACGAACAGGGAGAACAGTAAGCAAAAGGAAAGGGAGAAGCAGGCTCTCCACTGACCATGGAGCCCAACATGGAGCTTGATCCAGGGCTCTGGGACCATGACCTGAGCTGAAGACAGACACTCAGTGGACTGAACCACCAGGTGCACCTTAAATGTATTTTTAAAGAAATAGCTGCACCCCATTGGAAGATGCAAATAATTAGTATGTGTCCTATTATTTATTTTGTTCTATAAATACTGTGTAAGGATCCAGGGTAGGCTGCCCCAAGATGGGCCACTTTGGTATAAGGATTATTTTGAGTTAAAAATAATCAAAACTCAGCAGATGCAGAAAAAGCTCTCTGCCTGCTCATCATCTGCCTAAATTTACATTGGAAAGGAGACTCTCCTTTACCTTAGGAACCTACCTTCCTAATAGAGCAACCTGGTTTTTCCAAACATCTTTCACTTTCTTGTTAATGAGCTTTCTCTCCTATGTATCTGAAGCCCCTTACTTATCTCCTTAGCTCACACAAGCTTCCTGTTTGTTACCTCATTATCTTTGAAATTCCAGGTTTGTGTGGATTCCTCATACATAAGCCTATTAAATTTGATTTTCTCCTATTAAATCTGTCTCATGAGAATTTGGCTCTAGGTCCAGCTAAAAGAAACATAAGGCAGAGGAAAGTCTTCATCTCCAAGTGCCAAATATGCAGAAAAAAAAATAACAAACAATTCAGAAACAGAATCGGCAAGATGGACTATGTAGAGCAGAGTTAATTTACAAGTCGACTGGGAAAGTGTTCTTATTTCTAGTGATTCTTCTGGGATTGCTACTGAGTCTTGGTCAAGATAAGGGCCAGTTGGTTAACTAATGGTATATCATTAGCTATTTAAAATTCAAAACTTCCCTGGCAGCACACTCAGGGCAAGATTGCTTACTGATAGATTACCTATGGTATAACTGATGAGAATGAGCCATATTATAAAATATGATGGGCAAACAAAAGAGAAATAATTGGTTAATAGGTATGTAAAAATGCATAGTTGCGATTGTTTCAGCTTTCTATAACTTGTCAAAAGCCTGAGAGATACTTTGTATATTTTACCAGTAATAATTTCACATTCCACCTGCTCACCTCACTCCACAGGTACAGTGACTTTGTTCTCTTATTGCTGGTTTAGTATTCACTAGGACATGAGTAAGCATTGATGGCATATTTTCATTAAATTGTCTTGAAAATAATGTGTGAACCAGCTTTCTTGATCACAAGCTTCTTGTTTCACTATATCTTTACTTACTACTTCTGCTCAATTTGTTAATTTGTATTATTCACCTACAACAATTATTGGTATATAAGGCCATAATTCTCCTTTGTGGGGATATATGCTTTCATTTAATCAATTTGATCCCTTTTACCCTTTACACTGCATTCCTTACAATCATTTTCTTATAGATTACCTATCTCACTACTTGTAGTTTATGCATGTTCAAATCTTTCCTGTAGGTAGAAAGGCTTTGTTTTATTTACATTTCTTACTGGGTTCTTATATCAGGCTCTGTTCTAATCCTTTATTTAATTTCAGGTTATGTTACTTTATGATTTCATATATTTAATCATGTCATTATTTTAATCAATATTTTCCCCAATATTAAAACTTCTATTTTTCACATTTCCTATAAAATCTATTTTCTAAAAATACAGTTATATATTAGATCAAGAAACTTGCATAGTGAGCTCATGATAGGCATCATAATATGAAAAAAGGCAGAATAGAAGAAATAAATATTTTATTCATACCACATAGAATATATATTTTCTCTTCAATGCATTGTTCCTTGGGATTATAAAGTTCATCTAAACTTTATATTTATTTTGAAGAACCTCTAATTGATAACATATATAAGCCTGATATTGGCTTAAATGGATCAAAGGAATAAAAATCTGTGATTTGGGGATGGGCTTCTGAAATTCAATGTAGGCCGTTTACCATCAACGGTTAAATGAGATGAGTTGGGAAGATATTCAGTCTTCTTTCACTCCCTTCTTCCTTCTCTACATCCATCCCTTTCTCCCTTTTTCCTTCCTTCTTTCTTCCACTTTTAAAATTCAGCCTACAAATTCAAGAATTTAAT
This sequence comes from Mustela putorius furo, assembly GCF_011764305.1. Classification (NCBI taxonomy): domain Eukaryota; kingdom Metazoa; phylum Chordata; class Mammalia; order Carnivora; family Mustelidae; genus Mustela; species Mustela putorius. The sequence continues at coordinate 12,383,070 of NW_025422117.1, forward strand.
CCTTGTATAAATACCATTTTTTTTCCTTGTGCATCTTGAGTGCGCAATATCTTTGAATGAAAAAGTGTATGCAGAGGTCCTCCATCCTGTTCCAAGTAGCATTGCATTTCCAGAACTATTTCCTGAATGTATGCAGTAAAAAGAGATATGACCAAGAAACAATATAACACTGAAGAAAATACTGACATGTAATATGTATAGGAGCTAGAAGTACATTATGTGCATATGTGTTGTGGTTATTAAAATTACCTACCAGCTCATGCCTCACATGGACATATACTTTTTTTTTCCTCAGAGATTCAATGAAAGCTTTCATTCTCATTTTTACTTCGTTTTAAAGTTAGCTTGCAATTAAAAAAAAATCCCCAAATGTAGAACAACACCATTTCTTTTTAAAGATTCTATTTATTTACTTGAGAGAGAGAGCATGAGAGGGGAGAGGGTCAGAGGAAGAAGCAGACTCTCCACTGATCAGGGAGCCTGATGTGAGACTCAATCCTGAGCCTAAGGCAGTTGCTCAACCAATTGAGCCAACCAGATGCCCCTACACTATTTGTTTAATTCATGGTTTTGAGAGTGGATGATGGTCTGGGACAAACTAGGCATTTATCCCTATTTTGGCCAGGATTGCTGAACTTGGCTGAGCTCATTCCTGGGTTATCATGGGGTGAGGGATTGGCTTGTCTATGATGGTTCTGCTAAGATAGTTCTCATCTTCTTATTGAGAAGTTCTCATCTTCTTATTCTCATCCTCTTATAGCCCACGTTCATTTAAGTAAAATGCTTCTGTGTTTTAATGGCCAAATGAAATCACCATACCAGTCCAGATTTTTAGGAATGGGGACTAAATTTATCCTGTTAAGGTGAAAATTACATGAGAATGGTATTATGTGAGGAGGAAATTATGGTTACTTTCAGAATATGTCATATATCTTACACTGTTTTTCTTCACCAATTACTTTTTTTAATATGTCAATTATATTAGACTGAATTTTTAAAAAATTAGTATTTAAATCAATTCTTAAAATTTGAAAAAAAAGTTTTCTCATAACAGTGAGTCTTCATACCAAAATATTATGTTAAAATTATTCTTGTGTTCCTAATGGCAACATATACTAATTACAAGGAAAGTAAATTAGTAATATTTTAAATCTACTGTAGTGGTAAACATAATTATGCAATTGTTCTTAATTTTAAGTTTATAGGTGGCTTCTGAGTCTTGGTAAAACTCTTGAGGGAGGAGATAAACATTTTTATGCATGTGCATTTTCAGAGTAAATGGCCCATGGTCAATCAAATTCTTAAGAATCTCCTACACAGAGTACACAGGTGTTACAGGGAATATTTTTTACTCCTTGAAAAAGAAATTTATCTCAATATCACTTGATTCATAATTTATATGTAGATTTTACTTTTACCACAATTTTAGTACCCCATACCTTTAATTGATCATTATTTACTTATAGCTGCTAATACCTTACTTACTAGATATTAAAGATACTATAAAAATCTAAGAAAGGTTTTATGATAGTAGAAGACTGATATTATGACTAGTATAATACCTACCTAAAAGGCATCGTATTTTTGGCTTTCTATCTGATGACAGATACAAAGTTTTTCCTAAACTAAAAGATTGATCAAGATCTGCTTTGCATTAGAGCCTTTAAAATTGTAAAGAATCAAAGCCTGATGGCATATGGCATACCTGCTGAGGTATTCAAGGGTGCTGATGAGATAATACTGCAGTGACAAGAGTCTTTTTGCTCTACATATGTAGTAACTGACAAGAAGAGACTGCAGAACTGCTGTGGGCATCATTATCTTTGTGATAAGAGGTGAATATATCTGTGGTTATCTGCCAGTTATCTTAGAAACTAAGAAATGGAAAACAAGTGAATGAATTTCATGTGTAATTCTTAAATTTAGATTTAAAATTATTTAGTCAAGTTTCACAGACTCTATCAAACCTATGTGAACATTTTAATGAGGAAAATGTGAACATAGAAAACAAGACAGATATATACTATGAATAATCTTATAGTAAATCATTTTTAAAGTAAAAATGAAGTTTAGTTATTCTGTGTACTACCTTCCTTTTGAAATATTTTCAAAAAAATTATAGAATATAGGGAATATATAGGAACATACAAAAGAATTTCAGACAAAGTTGAATGCATTAACCTTACTGCACTTTAAATGTGCACTGAGATTTCAGTGCTGAAGTGCAAATATTCAGTATAATTTTATTTTAAAAAATATATGTAAGTTCCAAAGATATGTTAGATCTGTTTCATATTAGTGAGTGTGAAAGACCATTGTTAAACATTCGGGAATTCTCTTGAGCTAATTGGTTTTATGTTAGTTGCTTGCAGTTGGCTTTGGTAGGGGTATTTTATGTTTACCATGAAAAATAACAATGACACAAATCAGAATTTCGTTTGTTTTCTCTTCCAAAGAAGGTTTTTAAACATTTACCAGCTTATTAGTCCTTGTAAATAAATGTTAGTAATATATCAAATGTCTTTTAAAATTGTCTTTCTCCACTATTGCTCTATATTTTCTGATTTTTTAAGTGTTTTTAATTTAAAAATTTATGGTCATATTAGAAAAGCATATTTTAAAAGTTTGAAACAAATATAACAAATACATAAATTGAAATATATATATTTTTAAAGATTTATTTATTTATTTATTTATTTATTTGACAGAAAGAGACACAGCAAGAGAGGGAGCACAAGCCGGGGGAGTGGGAGAGGGAGAAGCAGGCTTCCAGCCAAGCAGGGAGCCCAATGCAGGGCTCGATCCCAAAACCCAGGGATCATGACCTGAGCTGAAGGCAGACATTTAATGCCTCAGCCACCCAGGCACTCCAAAATTGAAATATATTTTTAATATCAGGTGAAAATATCCTATGATAACTTTAATTCTTTTTAAATCATTTTTTCCCTAATACTTCTATAAAAGAAATGTTAGAGATCCAAGTGACTAGTACTTAAAGACCAGCTTTAAGTAGAGGAGCAAATTTGGAAAAGTTCATCATGTGGTTAAAAGAAAGAAGACACTTTTTATCATACTTAAAGTGGAAAAAATAATATCACATATCTGAAACACATCACTGGTGAGAGGTATCTCACATTTATAAATTAGTCATGTCCTCTGTAGTCTATAACAGATAGCTTCTTTATTGTTAGTGACACTGATATAAAAAAATGCTTTCAGATATACTTTGCAAGTTCAGACAGTGTTGTGACACAGAAGTAAAGGAAGTATATTTTTACAAACAAAACTAGGGTTCTTAGTCATACTCCATCGGTAGCAAGGAAAACAAAGATTTTCCATCAAAACAAACTGATCCATATATGCTATTTTTTATATTTTTATATATTTTTAATTTGGTTTCCTAATATTTTATCTGAGATATTTGCACATAAGTTTATGATGTTATTGACAGTGTGTACCCTTTCCATGAAAAAATATTTTATTCGTATATAGAAAAGTTTATGAGTCTTTAAGATCATCTGTTTTTAGGTTGTATGTTTTTTCTATGAGACATTTTGTCCTTTTTAATTGAAATTGTTTAATTCCCAGGTTGATTTATTTATGGTTATGAAAATTTTCATTTATTTTTGAGTCAGGTATGTTAAATGAATCTTCTTAAATTTTACTATTTTTATCTAAATTTTAATAGTGATTATTTCTTAATCACTGGCTTTCATATTGCATGCATGCATATTTATAAATATCTTTCCTTCATATCTCAGTTATCTTAAAAACCTATACCACATTGCTAAATTCAACCTAATAGAATATAAGAAATGTTAGCAATACATAAAAGGCATAATAAGAATTGTAATTTAGAAAATATTTTCATAGGAATATGTGCTATAACTATACTATGGAAATTCAGACATGAGAACATTTTAATATTTTGTGTAAGGAGAAATAGAAAGAGAAACTCTGTACCCTTTCCCTCTAAAAAAAAAATCAGTGGTAATATTGTGAACATCAGATGAGTTTATTTGATAGTTATTTGAGGAAGACCAATTTAACTTTCTAATATAACATATTTTTTCTGCCAGTATACTTACATTTTGTGTTTCATCCAAACAATACCCTCTCAGTCCCCATCACACTGTGCTATACATAACAGATTATTCATTTTACTCTTACATTCTCCTTACATAAGTGTACTCAGATTAAGCTGTTGCCAAAATATAAATTTTCACGGGTAGGGATATAGTTTGTTGTTCTCTATAATGCTGCTTCATGGCCAACTTACTTAAGGATCCTGCAAATTATAATTAGCCAATACATACTTTCATACTTAGGTAAATTTTATCTCTTTGGCACTTTCTGACCTGTACTTATATTAAAATTCTTTAATGTTCCTTGCCTCTAATCATAAGGAAAATTTTCATAGAGTTTTGAAAATCCATTCACATTTGTTCAAACTATTTCTGCTTCTCAAAATATTTCTCTGTACTCTTACAACAAAATTAATTTTGTTCTTGGCCAGTAACTTTACAACTACATTATCAAAGGTACATTAAAGGTATGTGCTATGGTGAGTGCTGTGAAGTGTGTAAACCTGGTGATTCACAGACCTGTACCCCTGGGGATAAAAATACATTATATGTTTATAAAAAAAAATTTAAATTTTTTTTAATTTAAAAAGTTACACTAAAAAATAAGGTTAATCTTCAAAGAAAGATACTTTAAAATTCAAGATATAGTATGAGTCTTTAACAATAATTATTTAAACTAACACAAAGAAAATATTCACAAGCAACAACATAAACCTCTGAGATATTGTAATATTATTATTTTTGTCATATTTTTGTTATTGAATGTGAAATATTTTTACTGCTGCTGAGTTTATCTGACCTTTAAAGCACTCACAGTGACTCAGGCAACCGTTCATTGTTAAATAAAGTAAGGGATGTTATAATAGTAAAAAACAGTGATTCATACATCTTTATAGTAGAATTTCAAGATGTTTGTCTTTCTCAAAATAAGCCTTTTTCTTCTGCAATAAAATAATACTAGTCCTTGTCAGAAAAGAAAAATGTAGTCCTCAGAGTTACACAAAAAAATAACCCTCTGGGAAAAACATGTTTAAGCTATGTGCTGATTTATTTTCAGTGACTGATCTTATGATGTAATATTTTAAAAAAGGACTTTCAGTTAATCAATAAATCATTTTAAAATACTCTAATAAATATATGATCCAGTTTAAATCAGTGAAAAATATGATGTGGTCACTGATACAACATAGAAGGTCAATGCAACTGAAATATTGGAAGTATTAACACATTTATTGCTTGAGGTAAATTATGGTTTCTGGGTGATTGTTTTATGCTTTGTCCTTTTTTGACAGAAATAATTATTAGATAAACTTGTATCTACTGCCTAAGGACAGAATAATATCACTTTTATTTTTAACCATGGAATTTTTGTATTTGTTCAGTGTGTTCTATTTCTTGGTTGACAGTGATAAGTCCCTATTTGCATGCCAAATTAATGGTCCTAGATGACTGCTAGATAACCACACTTGTTATCAATGAATTGACTATTTGTCGGGGGGAGCTTTCTTATGAAGGTTATTTCTATAATTACTCAAATTGCAAGGACTACTGTCAATTAAAAATTTAAATAAGAATGTTTTCAATTTTCCTACCAAAATGAAATGTGTGAATGTATTGCTATATTTATAGACAATATGGCATTTCATGGACTTAAAAATATACTAATGGGTATGTACAATTCTATCCACCTTAGCTACTGTCTGCAAATTTGAAGTTGTCTGTACTTCAATTTTATATCCCCTTCTCTCCTTTTCCCCTGAGTCCATTATAGCCGATCTTTTAACTCTAAAACACAAGTAAATCATGTTTGTTAAGGTCATTAACTTCCATCTTTCCAAAGGCAATGGCTATTTCTCAGCTCTCTTTATTTTTCTCTCCATTTAGAAAAATGTTCTTCACTTGACTTCAGAGCAAGTCTTACACTCCATGCCAAATCAATGGCCATTCCATCTCAGTTCTTTGCTATGTCTTCTTCCTTTTTAAGATCTTCAACTACTAGAAAAAGTCAATGTTTAATCCGTGCACCTCTTCTTTGTCTACACTAGCTTCCTAGGTGAAATTATTTATATGTTTTAATATGGCTTTGATGTGTGCTTTTGAATCCAAATTTAGACTCAGAATTGCATACTGGATGTTGAATAGATCTCTAACACAGTATCTTTAAACTCATACATCTGTTCCCCCTACCAATCTCTTCTTGATTACTCATTTGCTGTGTTTGCAAATGAACATGTTACATAAATTGAACTTGTTACATGAACTTAATGATCAGCATTTAATAAAATATTCCAGGTCTTTCTCTTTCTTTCTCTTATGTACACACACTCCGCCATATAAAATTGAAAATGAAGGAGACAAAAAGAAAAATATATTGCCAGGAAAATAACAATAGTAATTATATTACAAATAATGATCTTGATTAAATAAAGTCAGGGAGTTTGTGTTAGGAAAATCCTTACTTTAAGTCTATTAACAAAAATGATATGGTGATAGCTGGAAGTAAACAAAAGTAACAGCTGTTGAATACCTAATATATGGCAGACATTCTTTTAAACATACAATGTGGATAAGTTTATTCTTGAAACAGCCAAATGAAGAAGGCAGACATAATCATACTCTGTATTTTTTCAGGCCATTTAGACTCTCCTATAATACATAGAGTAGCTTCAATTGATAAATGAAGTACAATATATATGAAATACCAACTCAAAATTTTGTCTCTGTGACAGTTACTTGGGTCAAAGGAGAAATGTAGATTTCTTTCAGTGGAAGACCATCTCTAACCACAGCTTTATTAAGTTTTGGTCTGGGAAGCATATAGAAATGGAAAATAGAATGGTGGCTGCCAGAGGATGAGATGCAGGGAGAAGGGAGATGAGGAGTTGTTATACCATGGCTATAAAGTTACAGTTATACAAAATGAATAAATCCTAGAGTTTGCTGTAGAACATAGTGTCAATAGTTAACAACAATCAGTATTGTGCACTTAAAAGGCCAAGAGAGTGTTTGAAGAAGTACATTAATTAACTTACTTATAGTAATTATTTCATTATGTATATGAATATTAAATCATCATGTTATATACCTTAAATTATGTATGATTTTTATTTTTAAAAGTTATATCTTAAGAAATCTGAGAGGTTAGAGCTCAGAGTAAACAAAACAAAACCAAAACAAACCAAAAGACTCAAAGGGACAGAAGAAAACTTTTGGATGTGATTGATATGTTTATTGCCTTGAATGTGGGGGTGGCATCATGAATATATTCTTATCTCCAAACTCACCAAATTCCATACCCTACACACTTAAAAATTTAAAATATCAATTATAATCTCGTAAAGGATGTCAAAAAAAAAAAAAAACCACCTACCAGATAACATGATTTTTACTTTCTTCTAAAAGGAAGAAAATACAACAGGGTTTTAAGGATACTTTTCTCTTACCATTATCATTTCATGTAAACTAATAATATTAACATTAAAACTTCCCATATAAAAAGTTTATGAAAAAGTCTACCTAGTTAATACAAAACTGAAAACTATGAAAAGATTGTAGTCTCTTGAAATCTTGGTAGCAAAGTGGGCAAAAGAAATTTCACGTCTTTAATACACTTAACTGCTCTATCCATGTTAATATGTTAAGCAGTTAATGCATGCTCAATTCTTTACTCAGACAGTCCTCTATAATCTTTAAAATACTTAAAAGAGTCATGTAAGTATTCTGAGCCACTGATTCCAAAAGTATATTAAATGATATATAGTACACAGCAATTTTCATGGGACTACAATAGACCTTTCTTTACCCACTTAGGAATATATTATTTTTACTCAGGAAAAAATACTACATATAATCCATAATTTATGGGAATGGACAGACACAGACATTAGGGAGAACATCAAAAAGAAGGATGGATCAAGTTAGGAAGAGCTCCAGAGAAAAGTAAACAAATCTATCAAGTCCCATTTTAACCTATTAAGAAGGTATATGTATCACTTTTAAGAATATGTGTGTAGTTACTGTACCTGTAGAAAGGAATATATAATTACAAAGAGTCTGCTCAAGGAAAATTGCCCTTAGTCATTAAGAGAAAAACTCTAACACAAATAAGGGACAACATCTATGCAGACTTTGTAAAGCAAAATTGTATGATATTTAGAAAAAAGATAGCCAAAGTTGGAGAAAGAGGTACTAGGATAGACATATTTTCGCTGTTTTAAGTGAAAATGAATTGTGCAAGTTAAGCAGAAATAAAGATCTGGAAATGGAAGGCCAAGTGCCAATCAATACAATTTCCAGAAATGTAAATGTATATAGTAACATGGTAAACTGTACATTTTCTATTTGAGTAGCCATTTGGGGGGAAAAAAATGGTTGTGGTTTTTTATTGGGATAGAGTCAATCTCTGATATTGATGGTTGATAGATAGATAGATAGGTAGATAGGAAGAAATAGATACATATTAACTGAATTCATTCCCTCTGTATTTTCTGTTGTTAGTAATTCACATAACTATGGTAGAACTATCAAAACTAAGAAATTACCGGTATTACATTGACTTTTAGCCGTACTTAACCCATGACCTTTTCATGGCCTTGATACTTTTGAAGAGTATTCACCAGGTGCCTTGGAAAATGTCCCTCAATTTGGGTTTGTCTTATGTTTACTGTGATAGAGGCCACGGATTTCTTTGGAGGTATATACATCATAGTTAATGTGCCCTTCCTAACACGTTATATGACACATGGTATTGATATGTCTCATCACCACTAATATTGATCTTGATACCATGTTTAAGGTTGGTACCTGTCACATTGTTCAGTACAAAGTCACTGTTTTCCCTCTGTGCTATTCAACAAATATTTTGGAGGAGACATATTGAAGCTTTGAAAATATATCATTTATAAAACTAATTTTAGAATTCTTATTAATCTTGCCTATGGAAATTATTTCTGTGCTGTTCTAATGACTATTTAATTTCATTTATTACTTCAACTTTTAATAATTGAAATTTTTCTGTAAGTAAAAGTTCTCTTCCCTATTTATTTATTCAAACATTTATTTACAGTAATATGAACATCTTTATATTTATTATATATTTTATTCTTTGGTTATATTCCAGACTATCACTCCTACCATTTTTATTGTTTGCTTAAATGTTTTCAGTTTGGGACACTGAAAGCTCAAGCTTTTACTTGTCATATAAATTTTAGGATCAGATTGTGAATATCTACAAAAAACTTTCTGGAATTTTGCTTGGGACGGCAATTGAATCCATTGATAAAATTGGGGAACATTAACATCTTACCAATAGAATTTTATAATTATTGCACTGAGCGTATTTCTTACTTTATTTAAGTCGTCTTTGGTTTCCATCATTGATATTTTATATTATTCAGTATATGGATCTTGTCTATATGTTTGATTTATTATGAGGGGTTTTCTGGGGTGTATTAATTGATTTTTTTTGTTGTTGTTATTTTAGTTTGTAAGTATTTTGAATTAGGCTTGAATTTCCTAGGGTCATTTTGAGTGAGGTTTCCACCCAATAAGTATAACAGCCAGCCTGGTCTCAGTTTGCTGTTAGGGAAAAGACAGGCCATGATAATAATTAGTCAGATGGATCTTGATTTTTTTTTTTTAAATTTTCAAAATCGGTTCATATATGTTCCTGCTACTTTTGTCCCAGTATCACTCAAGAGGCAGCTTCAAAAAGATGACCCTCTTCTGAGAATGGTTGCATTCAAACATCAAACTGCCTTACTAAGTTGTATAGATTAGATGGTAAGGAAAAACATATATATATATGTTTTTGCATCTTATTTAGGTGGCTGTTTAAACACTCAACCATACCAGATTCCTGTGCATAGTGGGGAGGGTAGAGGTCCACTAAATATCTTGAGTATCATCCCATTGTTGAGTGACTTTTGTGATAATGGAAACACTAATTACAGTAAATATTCTGAGACACATAAACATGGCTTGGAATACTTTTAAGAGGAATAGTGGTATGGTCAGAGCCAGATGAGAGTAACCTGAAAAAATGTCAACAATAGTAAGACACAACAGATAGCTCAAGTCTACACAGTCATCAGTAGCAGGTAGGGACCATTCCTTGTATAATGTGGTCTCTTCCACTCTATGTTAAACAGGTCAGCTTTTGGTAGATGAACAAGCCTCCACATCATAAACAAAGAGTGCTTTACTTTCTACTTAGTAGAAATGGTGATGGATGTTTCATGATGATGGATTTAGGCAGCAATCGTGGTAATCTAGGTGGTGCAGGCTGGATCAGCAGGTTTGATTTCAGAACCATCAGGGAATGAGCCTTTGGGTTGGGCATCTCCAACAGTGGCCTAGACAATTTGATCAATTACTGTAATGGAAATCTCTGAGTTTATGACCCTAACAGGGGTCTCTTTAATCTGATAGTCCTTATAGTATTCCAAATGTCAGGACAAATAACTCAGTTGTTGCAGCAGCTTAAAACTCTATATGAGTGTAACAAGGTTCATCAAGAAAGTATTGGCTAGAGCTTTCACAGCCTTGAGTCTGTCTACCAATGAAAGTGACCACTTACATTTTGGGTTATGCAGAACTGATGGTGACTTGAATAGTTGCAGCAGCCCAATGGATACTATCATGTTTTTGTTAATCTAAAGCACCAGTGAACTAGACCCAGGCATTTCCAGGAATTTCTTTGGCTTCAGAACCAAATTAAGCCAGCAGCTTTTTATCTGAGCTATGAGAGATAAAGATTCCCCTAAAAGGCCTGGCTGCCAATTTTTCATTTAAAGTAAGGCCAATCTTGTTTTGTTCTTAAGTTTACCATTTCCATTTCACAAGCTAAGATTTTTTGGCCTCTCATACCTTGTTAGTTAAAGTTTTCCAATCCAAATATGTAAATATCAGGCCTAAAGTTCTTAATGTCTCACTGGATCCCCTGCTGTTTTGAAGAATCTGAAAATAACTAATAGGTGCTTTTGAAAAGGAATTAAACTGACAGCCAAGTCGGGGAGACCAGGAGTCCAAAATCCCAAGGAGTGCCTCTAGAAATATGTTGCAACTCTTTCTCCAGAGCTCCAATTAGAAAAAAAAAAAAAAAAAAGAGAGAGAGAGAGAGAGAGAGAGAAAAAATAGTTACAAAGACATGTACTATCTCTAATATCCAATGGACTGGGTAATGTTGTTTGAGTGTGTGTGTGTGTGTGTGTGTGTGTGTGTGAATAAGGGCTTAAAAAATGTTAGTTTTTATTTGATTGTTGGTTAAGAATTGAGAATTGTAAATCTGCCCATGTAGATCCAAGATACTTTACTTCGCAAGCAGAAGAAGGTCTTTTGATTTTGTCAGGATTTTTCGGCCACCCCAGCTTAAAGACTTTGATAATGGCATACTCAGGACAGTTGGAATGAGGATTCTGACTTGTCAAAAAAAGACCATCTATATAGTGAAAACTTCGGACCATGGACACAGACTTTCATACTAAAATATACATAGGTAGAAAGTGGCAAAGAAATTTGTCCCACTAGGACTTCTCTATCTGCAGCTCTTCCTCCTCTGGGATGTTTACCTCTGGTACTTTTGGGATAAGGATGGACATGCGCATAGTACAACAAATCATACTGTGTATTCAAACACAGAAGCAATAAAATCAGTGCATTCAATTGACCCTTAGGGCTCCACCTACAAACCCTTACATTCTCCCTCTGGTTGTGAATCCAGCACAAAACACATCAGTTGGATCTGGATGACACTTCTGCCTGCAGAAATAGGCTGAATGGTGACTTTCATGCCTCTGTCTAATACAACCATAAAAGTTTTGATACCTCTCTGACCTCTGTACCACCCCAAGATTACCAACTTACTCAGACAAGTGCCATGTCTTCGTCCTCATTGGGACAGGAAGACCTTATCCCCAAACCTATGTTTTTCCCTAAAGCAACTGAGATTAAGGTAGAGGTCCAGGGAGGGATCACAGGTCATAGAGAAAGACAGCAACTCTCTAACAAAGTAAACAAGACACATTTACTTTTATTTTCAAGCAATATGACAGCTGCTCACAGTTCCCCTTAAACAGAATTGTAATTTGAAGCGCCTAAATACCAGCTTTGGGCACTCCCTCACTTAGAAGCTGCAGACACACTGCTTTTTGGGTGGGCTTGCTGCCTAACTGACACATCCTCTTGCTACCCCAGGATAACATTCCTTTTTCTTTCCAACCCCCAAAGAAGAATAAACAAAAATCAAAGCAATATTTAGGCAGCTTGTTTGCTTTGCTTTGCTTTTCCTTCCTTCTCGGATAGTAAGAATACTTAACATAAAATCTATCTTATTAAGAAATTTTAAGTGTATAAGACATTATTATTGACTATAGGTACCATACTGCAGAGTAAACCTTTAGAACTTATTCATCTTGCTTATCTAAAACTTTTTCTTGGTGACTACTAATTCCCCAATCCCCCCTCCCTCCAGCCCTTGGCAAACACTATTCCATTCTTTGATTCTATTAATTTAACTACCTTAGATTCTCATATAAATGGAATCATTTCCACTAAAAATAGCAGTAATTTTCTGTAACTGGCTTATTTTTCTTTATGTGATGTCCTCAAGATTCATTCTTGCTGTCATATAATGCAGAATTTTCTTTTTTTTTAAAGACTAACTAGTTTCCATTGTGTGTATATGACACATTTCTTTATTAATTCATCTGTGGACAGACATTTAGGTTGTTTTGACATCTTGGCTATTGTGAATAGTGCTGCAATGATCATGGAAGTGCTACTATCTCATTGAGATTCTGATTTCAATTCCTTTGGATAAATTACACAACACTGTTGATGAAAATACAAGATGGCTCAGCTACTACGGGGATTCCTGAAATCACTAAAAATGGAACTACTATATGTTCCAGCACTCTAGCTTCTGAGTATTCATGCAAAATAATTAGATTGTTTCAATTGTCTTTATTTTCACTCCGCTTCTAAGCTTCATTAACAGATAAGATGCATGCTCTTCAGTGGGAGCCTTTACTCTCCACACACCACAAGAGTTAGCCACTTGATATAAAATCTTATGTGCGCTTACCTGGCCTCTGAAGAGCCTTTGTACTTTGCTTTTCAGAAGTCATGTCTGTGTCAGTGCCCCATCCTCATCACCAAAAGCTGCCAGGAACTGGGATGGGTTCCAAATTTTACTCCACTTTCAAGCTAAGATTAGGTCATCCCAGTTTCATGGAGAGTAGAAGACACCTAAAGACTTCTATGTCAGAGCAAAGGACTTATCCATCATACTGCACAACAAACAGTATGAGCTCCATGTTCATAGTGTTTCCTCTTGCTATTGAATTCCTATGGAAATGATGCAGAAGTAGGCGTAGGCATTTGCTACATAATAGCTGAGGATAAACTTCGGAAACCCCAATATTTTATACACAGTTGCAAGCAAACTTGTCAATTCTTTACCCCAAAAGGGAGAGATTGTCTTTATTGCACTGGACAACAGACAAATCTGATCTCTCCATGGAATCAACTATTTCTAACCTCCAAGTCTATTTGCTATGCAGGCATGCTTAAAAAGATCAAGACTGTCAGTTCCTTTGCTTGCAAGATTTGAAGAAATGTGAGAGACCAAAGGAGTATCGTCCTAAAACAAGATGTATCTCACACATAGACACACTCTTTCCATTGCAACCCATTAAGGGATTCCAGCAAACAAAGAACTAGCCATTTTGGCCTACCATGTGAAATCTCTGAGATGCTGAGTATATTTCAGAATTCCGTGTGGCAATGATGAAGACTTTATTCAGCTTGCATCATCGTTTAGTTTCTCCCTTCACCAGATCATACTTTCTTTCTTACTCTTTTCAGATGTTGGTGCCGAATCTTTAAAAAATATATATACCATTATCATGCTTAATATCTCCTTCTAGAAATCTCCTTCCAGGACAGGGAAGTGTTTCTGCTCTTATGATTGAGTGTCCTTCATTGCTGCTATAGGCCTCTGAGCCTATATGCTCTCTCTATTAAGCCTGTTCCCACTCTACCATCCACTTTATATTTTTTAGAATTCAACGGTATTAATATTTTTCATTGTTTTGTCTTTAGATAATTTGGTTTTGTATTATAATATATATATTTCTTTACTCCTTGTTGACTTATTTCCTGTTATTATTTGTTTGAAGAAAAAAAGGCAATAGTATGTGTAACTACCTGCTATGTTTAACTAGGTATTTTATGTTCAGTTAGCCACCATCATTAGTTTTTGATGAAGTGCTAAAATGCATTTTTTCAACATCTTCTTAACTCTCTGTAGTTCACAAAAATGGAATTTCTTGAGGTCAGATGTAAAATGAATTTATATTGTTGCCAACAATAAATATCTTTCAAGGAGATTTTCTTCTTACATTTTGTGGGATCCTCCTCCTTACATATAATAAAATAATTGAATTGAGTTATATTTGGGTTTATTTTCCTATTTTATTTGTTAACTTTGTTCTGTGTTCCTTATCTGTACCAGAAGATGCCTTGGATTGTGTTTATCATTAGATAGAGCATACCTGCATTCAGGAGAATCTGGCCTTTCTGAACTGTCGTGCTGCAACTGTGGTCTTAGGCTTTCTGTTTTAAGAGTTGCTGATATGAAACTATAGCAAACACTAACCTGAGATTCTATGCATTTGTGAAAATGCAACAAAAATGAGATATAGAAATGAGGTTGTCACTCACAGTCTCTCAATTTTTCATGTTAAAAGCTATTTGTAAAATAACATTTAAATAACCAAGCTGGAATGAATCATTTTAAATAAGACCTGTAATTTATTCAATTTTTTTAAAGATTTATTTATTTATTTGAGAGAAAGAGAGTGCATGAGCAGGATGGGCGGAAGGAGAGGAAGAGACAATCTTAGCAGATTCCACACTGAGCACAGAGTCAAATGTAGGGCTCTACCTCATGAACCTGAGATCACAACCTGAGCTGAAACGAAGAGTTGGACACGTAAGTGACTGCACTACTCAGGCACCCCTATGTATGTATGTATGTTTGTTTGTTTGTTTAAGCATTTACATATCCTTAATAACAAACTGTGGAATAAATAGATATTTTATATCTAACTATATCTCATTATATATACATGGATAATATGTTGTAATATACATACACACACTACATATACATATATATGTTGTGATGATAAATAACTTTGAATGACATGACATGAATAAAATTGAAACTGTGAACATTTATATAATTAAAATATTTGCACAAGCACTTTATTGGTTCATTTGGTAACTTCCTTGTGGCAATCCTTTTCTGTTAATCTTTTCTTTTTAATGTGTCTCAGAAATTCAGTTCCTGTTTATGTCTAAACTGTGCTGAATTCTCTACTGTCACTTTATTACTGACAATGAAAACAAAATGGTAAATAAGCAGGAGGAGAATCACTTTTGTACTGAAATAATGTACAGTTAAAATTGTATTTAATTCTTCCTGAATAGAGTATTTCTGGAAAGCAGGTTTTTTCCTTTCAGCATTTAGAATATATCAAGCCATTCTCTTTTGACCTGTGCAGTTTCTGCTGAAAAATCAACTGATAGCCTTATGGGATTTCCTTTGTATGTAATTGTCTTCTTTGCCTCACAAACTTTAAAATAATTTATCACTTTTTTTTTTTTTTTTTGCCATTTTAATTACTCTGTGTTTTGGTGTCAACCTCCTTGGGTTCAATTTGTTGGGGAATCTCTGTGCTTTCTGAATCTGGATCTCTGTTTACCTCCCCAGATTGAGGAAATTATCAGCTATTATTTCTTCAAATACATTCAGCACACCCCTTTCTCTCCCTTCTCCTTCTGGGATCCCTTTAATGCGAATGTTATTATGTTTGATGGAGTCACTGTGTTCTCTAAGTCTATTCTCATTAGGCAGTATTTGTCTCTTGTCTGCTGAGCTAACCACATTTTGCAATTGATTGAAAAACCTATGCTGTCACCTTTCATCTCTCTATTCAGAGAAATCCATGCTATTTTTAGATAGCAGTTAAGAAACAAATAATCTAAAAGTTGCCCACAAAAGAAAACTACTAAGAGCAAAGACACTGTGACTTATCTGACTTGTATTAATCTACTTCTAAGATTTAACAGAAAAATATAGTCATAAATTATGTATTAAATCTGAAATTTCATTGTCAACAGTTGCGATTAATAATACATTATTTTCATTTCAAATACACATAAAATTAGTAATAGCCTCAAAAATATAATACCACAAAAGTTTCAACACCATTTTACATGTACAATCATAGCACATACTTCAAAAGTCTATTTTACCTCTCTTTTAACTGAAATTCTAAGTAAGTTACTCTGCCAGACTATCATGAAATTACAATGCTCTTCTTAGAACAATGATGGGTTTTAAAAGTCAAGCAGTAAATTACAGTCTCAGGAAATTTCCAAATTTAGCATCTTGCACAAATAATCAGCAACATTTAGGTTCAATAAAGAACAATGTGAGAGCTAAAAAATGAAGAGATGTCAAAATGATGGGTAAGCCCCTAGACACCTACACTATTTTTATTTTTAGTCATTTTAAAAGAGATAAAATGTCACTAAGATTAGATTTCTTTTTCAGGCAGCTTTCTTTTCTTGCATTAATTGGATATTCCAGACACTGCTAAAATATATTTTAAGATTTTATTCTTTGTAATGCAAATAAGGATGCTCTTATACAGAATAAGTTTTCATCAATTAATTAGTTATCAAGATGTTTTTTTTTTTCCAGGAGGTATTTGCTTATCATATTTGTATATGTTATTTGATTTATATTCGACCTTTATTATGTGCCTCTTAGGTCTTGTGGTATATTTTAATTTCTATTGATACTAACATAATTGAAGAAGGAATTAAACAGAAACCAATAATAAACCATACCCTTTGATAAATAACCTAGGTTCTCATTTCAATCACCTTTGTTCCTCTCTTGCAATACCATTCATTTAGCAAGAGAAAATACTGCCAATATTATAATTTCTAATCTAACATCCAAACCTTTGCAGCAACTCAGGGAAGTAAAGGAGATAAAAACCCTTAGAATTAAAAAAAAAAAAAAATGACTAGTAATAGCATTTGGATTCAAATACTGAGTCCCAAAGAAGGTAGAAAACAAACCTGGAGATGAAAACATGTAACAAATTTTAGCCCTTGTGGACAGAAACATTATTATGTTGGTCTCATACCAGAGTAGTATTTGCTCCCTTACATTCTCCTTAGTTCCTCTTCAAAAAATAAATAAGTAAATCTTGTTCATAGGTCAATTTTTCTTTTATCTTTTTTATACTGTGCATTGAAGAAATTTCTAATGATTTCCTGTGAATATTTTAAATGCTAAAAATTTTAACATGCTAATATTTAAGTATTTAATAACAATAACAAGCAATCCAGAAAGTAAAGTGGGTATAGACAAAAATAATTATATTAATATTATAAAATAACTTCCCATTTTATTATTTCTATAATATTTGTTAAATTGTACTCACATGAATAAATTGCATGACATTTTATCATCTAGTTATTGTTATTTTCCACCAAAGTAAACAGACACTAGTAATTTATATTTGATGCTAAACCATCATCTGAATTTCACATAATTTATCTTTTTTACCCAATGGATAACTAAATATATAGATATATATAGATATATAACTAAATATATACAAAAAAAGAAGCAAAGTATTATATCTATTCTAATTATAAATGAGATTTAAGATTTCCATTTAATTAAATTATATATAATGTAGAAAAGTGAATATAATATATCCAGCAGTATATAGAAAAATATGATGCATATTTGAATATTTAAAGTAAACTACTCTCTTCAAACATAGTAGAAACTAGCTAGAAGAAAACAGGTCTATAAATTGGATAATGGTCCATTTAGCTTCTGAAGTAAGCAGCACATATTCCCAAGCAATGGGTCTAAGGGAAGAGAATTTAGTGGGAAAACTCTTTTGGTTGCTGCCATCTAAAGGGCTCTAGTTGACATTTGTTGGTGGCTTTTGGGACGTTCCAAATTTCAGTTCCCTTTGTTATTTTCAATGGCTACCCCAGCCTTGTTATTTTGGTTGTGATAATTCTGTCGGTATCATCTGATTCTACACATTCATCTACCAGAGCACCAGATTAGATTTATTTATGATTATATATCTCATTTTACCTCATGGAAGATTGATAGAGGGTTAATTTGGAGTCCTTTGAGTTATTGAGAAAATAAAAATCGCATTTTTTAAAAGATTTTATTTATTTTTTTGTGGTGGGGGGAGAGGAAACACAAGCAAGGAGAGGGGCAGAAGGAGAAGTAGACTCCCAGCTAAGCAGGGAGCCCCATCCCGGGCTATATCCCAGGACCACTAGATCATGACTTGAGTTAAAGCAGGCACTTAACCTATGGAGCCACCCTGCCTTTTGTTTTATATAAGAGTAAGGATGCTCATGGCCCCAGTAGTTGCTAGCATAGTCTGGCAAACAAGGAAGGAGATCATGCCAAGACTAGAGTACAAACCTCTTATAGGACATAGAAATTGATCTGGACCTTGAAGAATTAGTTATACTTAAGTAGATACTTATTGCATTAAATAAATTAATAAGCCAAAATTACTCTCTCAGAGTAATGGTACAACTAAGAATTTGCATTGATTACTTATAAAACTCACTCTGTCCCTTAATTAATCAATATGTTAAATGAATAAAAAATAATGCAATGAAGGATAAAATTTACAAAGCAACTGTTCTTTATAAGCAAAGTATTCTCAACAGTTATCTTTATGGTAAAAAAAAAAAAGGAAAGGAGAGAGCCTGTTGTCTACAGAGGTAAATAAAAGCCACAAGATTTAGAAATATATAACAAACTAAAGGTGTCTTTTATTAATATACAATAAAATTAATGAGAGAGGGGTGCCTGGGTGGCTCAGTTGATTAAGCATCTGCCTTCAGCTCAGGTCATGATCTCAGGATCCTGGGATCAAGCCCCACATCAGGCTTCCTGCTCTAGGAGGAATCTACTTCCCCCTCTCTATGCCTGCTGCTCCTCCTGCTTGTGTGTTCTCTCTCTCTTTCTATCAAATACATAAATAAAATCTTTAAACAAAATTAACGAGAGGAAAAAATAAGTATTATGAAGAACAGAGAAAAGGAAAGCAAATTGGAAAAGAAGCAACTAAAAGTTACATGAGACACAATGAAGGAAAGAACTAATGAAATTACTGTTAGATCTTTAGGTATTAGCCAAAACAGGTTAAGTAAGATATGTGTAAAAAAGGATAAGAAGATCTAATACACATCTAACAGTAGTTCAAAAAAGAATTGATAGTATGAAAGAAGAGTAACTTGAAGAGATAATGGAGCTTGAATATAAGTGAATCATCAGATTTAAGGACCATGCCAAATTCCAGACCTATACTAGATTTAAGTAAACCACAAAAATATCTCTAACCAAAATTTCACATAGTATTTTTAAAGTTGTCCTCCCCAGTTCTGAACTCAAAAAAAAAAAAAAAAAATTGAAAAAGAAAAAAAAAAACTTAGTAGAGAGATGGAGACATGTGAAGCGGTGAAGTGCACCTGCTACTTTTCTCTGGGCACTAATTCATTTTTAGCAGATGAATCACTTAGTTCATGAAATATATAATATTACAGCACTTTAAATCAAACTTTGCAAGATTTCTTTTTTTTAAAAAAAATATTTAAGAGACAGAGTGAACGAGCAAGAGAACCTGAATAGGGGAGAGGCAGAGGGAGAAGCAGACTCCTCGCTGAGCAGGGAGCCTAGTGTGATTACTAGATGGTAGGGTACTTCTTTTTTTTTTTAATTTTTTATTAACATATAATGTATTATTAGCCCTAGGGGTACAGATCTGTGAATCGTCAGGCTTACACACTTCACAGTTCTATTTTTTTAAGTTTTTGAAGAAGCTCTATACTGTCTTCCACAATGGCTGCATCAGTTTGCATTCCCACCAACAGCACAGGTTTCCTTTTTCTCCATATCCTTTCCAACACTTACTCTTTCTTATATTTTGGATTTTAGCCAACCTGACAGGTGTGAAGTGATATCTCATTGTAATTTTGATTTGCATTTGATGATGAGTGATGTGGAACATCTTTTCATGTGTCTGTTGGTCATTTGTCTTTGTAGAGATCTCTGTTCATGTTTTCTGCCCATTTTTAATTGGATTATTTGGGTTTTTTTAGTGTTGCATTGTGTAAGTTCTTAGTATATTTTGGATACTAACCCTTTATCAGATATCTCATTTACAAATATCTTATCCCATTCAATAGGTTTCTTTTAGGTTTTTTCCCCCCCATTATTTCCTTTGCTGTGTAGAAGCTATTTCTTTTTTATTTTTAAGATTTATTTATGTATTTTTGAGAGAAAGAGTGGGATGAGGGGCAGGGGGAGAGGGAGAGAGAGAATCTCAAGCAGATTTCCTGCTGATCATGGAGTCCAATGTGGGGCTCAATCTCATGACCCGTGAGATCATGACCTGAGCCAAAATCACAAGTTGGAAGGTTAACCAACCGAGCTAAATAGGTGCCCCATTTTAAAAAATATTTATTTATCTATTTTAGTGAGAGAAGGAGAGAGAGAAAAAGCACATTGGGGGGAGGGGAGAAGCTTTTTACTTTGTTGGTGTCCTAATAGTTTATTTTTGCTTTTGTTTCCCTTGCCTCAGGAGACATATCTAGAAAGATGTTTCTGTGGTTGATGTCACAGAAATTAATGCCCATGCTTTCTTCTGGGACTTATGGTTTCATGTCACATATTTAGGTCCTTAGTCCATTTTGATTTTATTTTGGTGTGTGGAATAAGAAAGTGGTCCAGTTTCATTCTTTTGCATGTACCTGTCCAGTTTTCCCAATGCCATTTTTTGAAGAGACCATATGTCTCTTTAAATAGTTAAATTAATTATCTTGATTATTATAATCTTCTAAAGTATTGACTCTAAAAAATATACCAAATTTGTCCACATTTATAAATATATATATATAAATTAATTTAATTGCAACTAAGGTTACCAAGACCATCACCTTTACATAATCTTCATATTTTTCTGAGATTTTATATGTATCAAAAAACTTTACAGTTTTGAATTTACAAATTTACTATTATGAATGCTCTCAAATTAAATATAAATATACTTGGAAAAATAATGATCAATTGAAAACATATATACTTTGTCTTAAATGTTTTATTAAATAACTTCCTATTTCATATATAAAAGTATATAATTCATATATTGTTTAATAAATTTCTTCTACTGGGCATTATCATTTCACAAACACTCTGGTCATGGCCAGAGCATTATTCAACATCTCAGAGCTCCCTCATGCTCTGTACCTGTCTCTAAAAATCCACCAAGGTAACAACTATCCTGATGTCTTCACACTGCAGATTAGTTTTACATGTTTTTAATGCTTTATGTACATTTAATCATACAGTATGTACTCTTTGTGCTTGGCTTCTTTTCCAAACAGTTGTATTTGGAAAATGCACTCATATTTTTGCAGATTCTGTAGTTTATTCAATTTCTGGATTTTACTTTCCTTTATGATGATATTTTTTAAGATTTAGTCTACTAAATCAGTCTAAATCAGCCATACTCACTGCCTGAAACTAAAGACTATCTGCAATAAGGTGGGAAAGGACAACCATTCGCTTTCATGACTGTTCAAAATAATACTTTAGCAAATGAAAGAAAACCACAGTTCTCCTTTGCAAGAATTTTCCCTTAAGATTTCCTCTAATGCTTTAACAGTGTTAAAATATACACATATAAGGCAATTCACTGCAGCATTTCCTTTAATCACAAAAGATTGGAAAGAACTAAATTATCATAGTAGGTTATTGAAAAAAAATAGCTTATATCCATGCAATGTTCTTCTCCACAAAAGTAAAAAAAAAAAAAATGGGGTGGGGGAGAAAAGAGAGAGTAAGGTGTATGTTTATGAATGGATGGATGGATAGATAGATCGATAGATATAGATGTAGATACAAAAAAGTAAAAAATGAAGAATAAAAAAATAAAAACAAAAATAAAAATAGCATAAAAACTCGAGAAGTTATTAATTTAAAAAAAAATGTGCCTTCAGTCTAAGGCTATAAAAAACTCTAAAAGTAACCTTAAACTTTACTTGGTAGTATTATTTTTCACAGTGCTATTATTTTAGTATTTCTAAAAAAAACCTTCTATGTATCGTAAAGTGATGTTGGGGTAGTTTCCTCACTGTAGGAGAAGAGTAACACAAATATGGAATATGAAAAGGCTTGTCAGAGCTGTGATGTTGTATTGGGGATGGGTTCTTCATTATAAATTCATGAGTTTAATACCCACATGCATGTATATTTGTGTATGTATAAACATACATGTATATTTGTGTGTGCATATATTTCATATTTAGGCCCTGAAAAGGGCCTAAAATCAATGACTCCCAGTAGTATTAATAGTAATGAGAATACCTAGATCCTGACTGGGTTTCCAAATACCATTCCTTAACATAGAAAACCAAAGTACCTTGACGAGATAACTAATGAATTTAGGTCTCAGTCAGAGAAAGTCTGAACTATAAATGCAGCATCCTGTAGTGCCAGAAAGTAAGTCAGTCAAAAAAATTGTGGGGGCATTGCCAAAATATAGGGGCTTCGTCTAACCAAAACAAATAGTGAGAATTTCAGATTATAACTTACTGATTTAAAAAGATATCTTTGAGTCCATACAGATAAAAATAAATGAAAACAGATAAATAATAAATGGATGATATGGACATACATATGTAAAAGAGAAATAACAGCTTCAATTACATCAGAATATCAGCTAACTATTAAAGGATTAAGAGAAAACGATGTTAAAAGCAGCTGTTTTTGAAACCATGGTAACACAAATTTATTTACACATTAATTATCTTTGGATGTTAAAACTTGTGGATTGAAGATGAATGAAAAGAAATATACTTACATAGTTCTGAAACAAGTGCCTATATTTGGAGACAGAGTAAATGATTAAGAAAACATCAAAATTTAAAGGCCAGGTAATCTGGTGAGGAGTATAAATTTAAGGATAATCTTGAAAATTTTATTTAGGTTTGAAATGATCTCAAAATACAAATTTTATAAAATCACTTTGCAAAGTTTTACTCTGCTTTAGAACCCAGGGTCTAATACTGAATAATATTCTAATACTGAAAAAAAGTAAACAAAAACACATTCCAAGACAAGTTACTTGGACACAATCCAAATTAAAATACTAAATCAGGGATTGTGATTTGAAATATGCAAGAACATGAGATGAATTTTTCATTTATACTCTTGGGATGATGTTGTAGGACGGTTTTCTAATAGGTGTAAGCTATATTGATGACTGGCTCCCTGAGAACAGCAGTGATTTTCACACATTTGAATGATTAATATTTGCACTAAAACTACAGGTTCAATAACACACTCAGTTAATTTTGTGCTCCACAGGATTTTAGATTTACTTTACACCATAGTTTCTTTGATTTATTTTCTACTAATGGCAGTTTGTGTCATCAAATTTAATAAAACAGGTTCAGCTAGATAGGCTCCTCCTCTAGTATATGTACTTTAGGAAGAATTTATTAAAAACCATATCTAACTGCCCTCAAATATAGTTTCAAAATTCTGAATGTCACATAAGTAATTATTTTATTTAAATTCTATAATTCTTCAGAGGCTTGTGTATTTTTTTTTAATTATCTCTTGCTCAGTAATGTCACTTTTTCATTTATCTTTACTAATCCACCACTTTTTCATATACAAACTGGATTCTATGCTACTTTCCCTTACAATTTTAAAAATCATTATACTCCCCCATAATTACCTAATAAAATATTCACATTGGATTTATGTATAATAAGATCAACACAGTTATTTGTATGTAATAGACTGGGCATTTGAGAATTTAATATTTCCCCTTTCCTTTTTAACTCTTTTGAGAGTTAAAGAGATGAGATATCCTTATTTATAATTTGTAATGACGCTTTAAACTGAATAATGTAGAGCATAAATTTGGGAGGTGTATGCTAGATACTTAACTGATCATTTTTTTGCATATTGCCTTTCTCTTATTTTACCGTTCTAATTACTAATTGATACATTTTTCTTTTATTTAGTCCCCCCAAAATGGCCAATGGATTGCACTTTTTATCTAGTAATAAGGAAACTAAGAAAAATACAATGTCACTTGTTCAATACAATAAGAGGGAGAGAAGAGCTTGGACTCAAGTTCTGCAGGTGAACTTGAAGAAGCAGACTCCTTGCTGAGCAGGGAGCCCAGTGTGATTACTAGATTGTAGGGTACTTCTTTTTTTTTTATTATTTTATTAACATATAATGTATTATTTGTCCTGGGGGTACAGGTCTGTGAATTGTCAGGCTTATTCACAGTTCTATTTTTTTAAGATTTTGAAGAAGCTCTATACTGTCTTCCACAGTGGCTGCATCAGTTTGCATTCCCACCAACAGCGCAGGTTTCCTTTTTCTCTCTATCCTTGCCAACACTTACTCTTTCTTGTATTTTGGATTAATATACTAATTATTAGTATAGTACATTAATATCAGGATTCTGAGTCCAGATTTCTTTAGGGACTTCATACTACATTACTATCAAATAGGCAAAACTCCTGCTATTACCTATTCTCTACTGAAGATCCTCCCCATATTGCTCTGGGCTGCCTTTTCTCTAATAAAATGTTTTTATTTCTACTTCCTGAATGTGTTTACTATATACTATTCCCATTATATGAGTTAACATTTTTTATGTACTCTCACTGTAAATTTGTTTTATATCTTATTTTGAAGTCTGTCTTTATCAAAAAAAGACACTTCCAAACAATTCATCTCATGACTTTGAGCAATATATTTTCCTCTGAAGCTGTCCAAACCGTCCCAGGTTATCAACCAAGACTATGTTACTAATTTCATCAAAGCTTAGATCTCATATTCATGGTCTTCCTTAATATCCTAATATGGAAATCACCCTGGAAGATTTGAGGATAAAGCAAATAATTCATCTGTTTTTTTACTTAAGGATGATCTTTATAGTAGCCAATGTAGCTGGAGTGATTTCAAACAATATAATTTCCTGATTCTTGATGGAGTGTCATGCAGTCAGGAAATGAACATCCTGAATATAGTTGGTTCTATAATGTATATTCAGAATAAAACATAAACTGTCAAAGAAAAGTTTCATAGACTCAGCTTTGGTCTATCTTCCCCTCAATACTATAATTTTCCATTTGGAAGAGATATATTAGCTACAAGAATGATGCCTTTAAGGATGTTCTAAAAAATTATCCTTTCTAAACATCCTTTAATCATTAGCTATTGCTGATAAACAGATTAGTCTCAATCTTATGAATTGAAAACAATAACCATTTATTATCTCTCCCAAATTTATCAGCAGCCAAACAAGTCTGCTGATCTTGACTAGGCTCATTTGTGAAAAAAGCAGTCAGCTGTTGGGTGGACTGTGAACCTGGACTACGATGGCCTTGACTGGGATGACTAGGCTTTATTCCACAGTCTTCCATTCACCAGGAGACTAGACCAGGGTTTGTTTTTTGTTTGTTGTTGTTGTGGTGGTGGTGGTTGTCATAGCATTGTCAGGGTTCCAAGGAAGAAAGCAATAACATAACACCAATTTTCAAATCTCTCCTTAAATCAAATTTGCTACTCTCTACTGGCCAAAGAATCTCCCAAGGCTAAATTCATCATTAGTAAGGTATGGTATACAGAAATAGTAGGGACATATGAAATATTGAGGCCATTTTTGGAATTAAAATCCATCACTAGTCATCCTTTTTTAAATTCTTACTGATAATGTATTAAGTTCTGATCACTGTACTCTGATGATGAGCTCTTTTAGCTTGGCTGCTATTACAGATTTGAATTGACTCATTTGTATCTATAGAATTAGAATTTTGCTACTCAAAATTATATGAGATCATGTAAATATTGTACCTCTAAACATGTAATAAACTGCCCCAGTATTTTCTGCTGGACCACTAAGAGGCAAATAAACCAGTTTTGGAGTAGGAGTTAGGAAGACAGGAAGATTCTGTAGTTGACTCTGGTCTATATATCATTGATTGGCATCCCAGATAAACAGGGGAGACAGTTGAAGAACTAAGATCACCAAAACTTCTTAAAAATTAAAAGTGAGTGTTCAACTACAAAAAAAAAATTAAAAATGAACAAGGAATCCAAGAAAAAATTACTCTTCCCTCCATAGTACTTTGGAATGAGAACAGGCTAAATTCTCCAATTTAAATGACCAATTTATCTACAAGAAGAGTAAGATGACATGGCATCCCAGTTTTCAGAAAAATGAATGGCAACCTTTCTTGTTTGTGTATAAAGTGCTAAGTTGGGAATAAGGCTTTGAAAACAATTAAAAATGGAAGTTATTGGTTTTGACTTTTATTACCTTTCTTAATGTAGAAGTTTTCCTTTTTATCTCCTTTTGGACCTCTAAGCATTTTAGGACAATCAGTTCCATATTTTGTTACTTGGGGCTATTCCCAGTTAAGCATCATTACTTATACTTTCACCTAAAATACAGATACTCTAACTAGCAACTACACAAAAAGAAATTATCATCAGATAAAATGAAAAAATGGTTATAGAAGATACTTCTAACAATATTAAGAGTATGAAGAATGAAATTATATAGCATTGCTTAATTCTAGAATATTTTTGGCAGCAGTGGGTGATGATCTCAGAATAAATTATCAATTCTGTTTTTACCCACACCAAACTTGTAAAATCTTATTCATTAGTTGCTTAATCTTCTCATCTTCATTTTTTTAAACTTCCAGAGTTTATCAATAAACCGAACTTATAATGGTAGCCTAAACCTTATCACAAGAAGTAACTAATCTAGTTATGAAATATTAAATTAAATATTTTATATAAGTTAATAATAAATTTTATTATTATTAAATATTAAATTAGAACTCTCTGGTCATTAAAAAGACGTTCTATTGTTCCAAACTGTAAACTAAATTATTTACACAAAATCTATCACTTTATCAAGCTACTCAATGCAGTTCTACAACCCTCTGGATTATATCTCAATGTTCTTACCTCCACCTGCCTTAACTTGCCCTCCCCTGCTCTTTTGAGGTAGTGCAATGTATCATTTACTCAACTCCTTTGGCAGAATTTTTAGCAACTGCCTGTACTATTGTGCCTGGTTTGCATGACTGATGAAACCCATATGCTGGATATTTGAACTATTTTCTTCTTTCACCTAAACCCTGCTACTTTCCACTCTGTACAAAATCATAGGGCTATGAAAATAAGTCCCTGTAAAGAAAACATGATTTCTAACCTCTATTGGATACACAGTATATTCTAGCTAACCTTATTCTTCTGGATTATCTATGAGACATATCAGTTATTTCAAAAGTTTTCTTTCTAGTTTAATGTATCTCTGTGTAAGTTTCCTGAGTCTCATATTCCGTATCTGTAGAACAGAGGTGCTAATAGTGACCTTAGTGTTAATTCTAAAGAGGTATTTGTGAGATTTTATACATAGTAGCATTTGGGGGAGGGGGGGCTGAATTTATATTCAAGATAAAATTTTAACGAATACATTGGGTGTGAAGATGAGACTTTGTCAAGTCAGATGGATGCGCCTAAAGTATACAAATATAGAGACACTTCTAATTAAGAAGACAATTGGAAGTATAATACGAAGAGTGAGGATAAAAGAGAGAAGGTGGATCTGGAAGCAGGGAGAAGTCAAGCATTACAAAGACAGTTGGAAGTTGCCTTAGTGATTAGGTGGGTTAAGAAAACATGACTAGTTGGGGATACCTGGGTCACTCGTTCAGTTAAGCATCTGCCTTCAGCTCAGGTAATGATCCCAGAGTCGAGAGACTGAGTCCCTCATGGGGCTCCCTGCTCAGCAGGAAAGCTTCTTCTCTCTCTTACTCTCCCTCTTTCTCTCTCTCCCCCCACCTCTCTCTTTCTCTCTCTCTAAAATAAAATCTTAAAAAAAATGAATAACAATAATATCTAATTTTGAATTTTAAACATTTTGTGTTTTTATGAGGTACTGTAGAGCCTAAACAAGGTATAAAGCAAAGATGTGAGAATTAAGCATCAGAAAGCCCTATATACCTAGACTTAAAACCTAACAACATCAGGACCTTGGAAACAAATTACCTAAACTCTATGAATCAAAGAAGAAAATGGAAGTAAGTATGTATTAAGTAAACTGAAAAGCCATACAAACTTTACTTAATTTGATCTAATGACTGAACATAAACTAGTGAGAGTAAAAAAAAATATATATATATATATATATTACTACTGAGAGTAAACGCTAGTAAAAGTAAAAAATCTACTCATTAAAGGTTCATTTATAGTTCTGTTAAGAAGAACACACGTGCTGTTTGTTAGTTTACATAACACTTATGACTTTATTACATAACCACAGGGAGAAAATAATAATTATTTGCCCATTAACTTTAAAGCTAAGAAAACTGAAATAAAGAAGTAACTTGTAGCAAGTCAAAATATTGTTTGCTTATTAATGCTTTTAGGAGGTAAAAATATTTCAAAAAAGAAAACAAAATCAACAATAAGCATGTAAACAGGTAAATAAGTAATAAATTCATTACCTTTCCTTTTATGCAAGTTTGTTATCTTGTGTTTCTGCTGCTTGACAAACGTAAGTGCAAACTACTCATGCTGTGGAATCAAAGTGACAGTTTCAATTATCTTTTGCTTGATTTCTTGACTGTTGCTTCAAGAAAAACTTATGCAACACAGATTAAAAATCATTAAAAATTCCTTTTTTATAATTCTTAATTTGCTTAAGTAGTGATCACTTTTAGAAATTTTAACAATAGATTGAATGTTATAAAAATGTAATCATGATTAATATTAATGGAGAATTGAAAAAACTGTTTAAGAAACTAATTCAGGGTCACAGACTTTTGATTTAAAAAATGGTTATATAGGGGCATCTGGGTGGCACAGCTGGTTAAGTGGCCAACTCTTGGTTTAGCTCAAGTCATTATCTCAAGAGTAATGAGTTTGAGCCCACATTGCACTCTGCACCCAGCACAGAGTCTGCTTAAGTTATACAGTTTTATATATATAGTTATATAGTAAGCAATTGACATACACAGGTTGTAATCCCAAATGATTTGTTTACAGAAGTCACAACATTAACTACAATGTTATACTGCAAGTAAATTGCTCACATCAGTCCATCAGAAACCTTTATCAGGCTCTGTTGTCCTGCCAGAAACAACTACCTTATATTTGAAACAAATAGTATTTTTTTTCTTTCTCTTTCCCTCTTTCCTTCTCCCCTGCCTCCAATTAACCAATACTTACACAATTTTATTAACTTTGGCTTTTGATTTATTTAGGTTGTTTGTTAAATACTGGCCAATCAAAAATCTTTATCTTGATGTAGGTAGAAAAGTAAAATAGCTGAGTAGGCCTCCATTTTCTCTCTAGTGTGCTTTAATATAATATGCTTATTTAAAATATGTTAAATGACATTCTTATTTATATTCAGCTGATATTTTCTATACTTACTAAATACTTAAAATTATTAGTCATTCTGAAGTGAGTCCATATGATATTATTTTAAAAGATTCATGTATCATTTTTTATTCTTCCTTGGTTATGTACTCATGTATCTCTCTCTTTTTTAAAGATTTTATTCATTTATTTGTGAGAGAGAGAGAGGGAATGAGCATGCACAAGCCAGGGGAAGGGCAGAGGGCAAGAAAGACGGAGAAACAGACTCCCTGCTGAACGGAGAACCCAACGGGGGGCTCAGTCCCAGGACCCTGAGATTATGACCTGAGCCAAAGTCAGACACTTAAACAGCTGAGCCACCCAGGCACCCCTTGTGTCTATTCATGACTACTTTTAATATCTACTTTATTGTCGTGAGAGAAATCTCTTTTTTTTTTTAAGATTTTTTATTTATTTATTTGACATAGAGAGATCACAAGTAGGCAGAGAGGCAGGCAGAGAGAGGAGAGGAGGAAGCAGGCTCCATGCTGAGCAGAGAGCCCGATGTGGGACTCGATCCCAGGACCCTGAGATCATGACCCGAGCCAAAGGCAGCGGCTTAACCCACTGAGCCACCCAGGCGCCCCGTGAGAGAAATCTCTTAAGATACATTTCACTTTGGATTGTTCTCCTTTATTTTAACACTGGGGCTATTTAGAATTGTCAAGAATTTTTTTTTTTTTTTGAAGGCTCTTTACAGTTAGAGCAAATAGTGATTATTTTTTTTTTCGGTGAAATTTTGTTATTTGATTTCTCAAGTTTTCATCAGCCTTCATGTACACTTGCTTAATCATCCAAAACACTTTATGTCACAACTACTTTGGGTCAGTTTTTCCGGCAGTACCATTACCCCATCTCAAAACTTGTCAAAAGCTGATCACCTTCTAGGAGAATGTAAGTGTTGCAGTTTTCTGCTTATAGTTACTCAAAGGTATTCATAAATGCTAATTCAGAACTCTAAAATAATACATGAATTTGCTTTGGTCAAGAATAAATATGATCCTCTACTTCCACTGAGGTTATCTTTTAAAAATATAGTGAATTTTTACTTCTTTTTCAGATTCATTTTACATATAATAGCTCTTCTGTTTTATGTCATCATTGTTAAACAATGCCAGTGAATTTGTTTATTCACTTGTTTGCTTCTTGGTCAGCAAATAACAGCCAGGGTAATATACAAACTTGACTAAGTCTATGCATTGTATTTATGTATCAAGGATATGTTGAATGATTCAATTGGTTTGAGAAATAGAAATGTTAAATGTTCAACTAAATGAGATAATAAACAATGCTTGTTCCTAGAATAATCCAGTGGACACGAAATAAACAGAAGCTATTGTTTAAGCTTTTTAGCTTCTGTATAATTTAAGGAAATCTGATTTTTGTGCATTAATATTGCCATATATCCCTATAGGTTATACCATTTAACAGCTCAATATTTTAAAATAAATGTAGTACTTCCCAACTGCTGAAAGGTTTCTAAGAGGAATGTTTTCAGGATTATATATGTATTGATATATAGAGATATAATTTAGTTCATTTCTAGTATTTGACTAGCATAATTAAACTCAAGGGCTTATGTCTCCATAAGTCACCAAGTTGGATCCCATTACCTTTTTATTTTCGTGTTTATACACCCAGTAAATGCAGGCTTTCTGTAAAAATATGAATTGGAAGATTCCCTTGACAATGAAAAAATATTTTTATTAATACATACAATTTATAAATATGCATATAGAATTGTTAACATCCTCACATCATTTGCTATGCTGGATATTGTGAATAATTTTAATAATATTAGTTAAAGTTAGTAAGATAATCTTCGTGTGCATTTACCTGAGTATCAGGGAGGTTGACCCTCTTTATTCATAGTGATCATGATTATGACTTTCATGAATTGGCATTTTATGCATTTTGGTCATTTTACTTTCTATTCATTTTCTTTCTCACTCACTTGTGGGATCTCTGAAAAAATGAAAGTTTTATTACAAGCCATTTGGCAGCCAAAATATGACAAGTTGTGAACTGTCCTTTCTAAGGCTATTTGCTATGTTTTAAAAAATCTATTTTTTGTAAATATTCATGAATTTCAAACAGAAATAGAAATTGTTTCATTAATATACAATACTGGGAATCTTGCTAAGGACCATTCATATAACTTCTAATATGTAACCTCCTCCCTCCAAAAAATTTGATTTCTAAAATATATGTGGTTAACATGAGTTCAGATAAGAGAACTAAGCTCATTAAAAAATAAGAAATAAATACTGTTTATTAATTTTTTCTGACATTGATATTTTCATTTTTGTTTCTTTTTTTACTTAATATGGATATCAGTATTTTAGTAAAATATTTTCTAACAGACTATTTTATTCATTACTAAAACAAATCAAACTTGGTTAGGATTTTTAAAACCTTTCAATTGAAGTATTTATACACAAACACATGTATGTAAGTATAAACATTTAATTTTTTAATTCTTCATGGAGGTTATATATATGAGTATAACTCATTAATTTTCACAAACTAAGCATGCATAATTTGCATCCAGATCATGAAAGAATATTACCATAGTGCTAGTATCCCAGAAGTGCCCCTATACTCCCTTCTAAACAACAGTCACTCCATCAATCCTGCCTTCTTTTTAAAGATTTTATTTATTTGAGAGAGAGAGAGAGAGAAAAAGTGCAAGCAAAAGACTGGGGAGGGGCAGAGAGAAAGCGAGAAGTGTATTTCCTGCTGAGTGGGGAGCCTGACACAAGGCATCATTCCAAGACCCTGGGATCATGACCTGAGCCAAAAGCAAACACTTAACTTACTGAGCCACCTAAGCACCCCCTGTCTTCTAATAACAAAGTGCAGTTTGGGTAATGATTACATTATTAAAAATGGTATTCTGCCTTCTACCCTCTTGCATCTGTGTTTATAAGATTCGATGTTTTTGTGATTTATCTGTTCTCACATGTATAATTGGAATTTATTTCCATTAATATGTAATACTTCACTGTGGAACCCATTGTATGAACATACAATAAATTTTATTGGAAAACAGTTTGGGATAATCTACAAAAGTTGAAGATTTACATATTCTATAAATTAAATTCTATATTAATTGTAAACTAAACAGAAATATACATATGTGTTCAAGAATATGTATATTTTAGAATTGGATGTTGTAAAATAGCTTTAGTATCTTTGAGTACCACATAAAAATTAATGATTAGGATCTGGTTGTAGTTGCTCTTTTTCTAAATTACTAAAGTTACGATGATTTAGTTCAATAAACTAGGGAAAGTTTTATTTTTTAATTCCCTTTCTCTTTCTGTCTTTCTCTTGAACGAGATTAAATGCCATTCTGATTGTGTGTGTGTTGCTTGAAAAATTGGTAGAGTTCATGTGTGAAAAGATCTGGGATCAGTGCTTATAAAACTTTCTCTATTAGTTTAATAGAAATTGTCCTCTTTCATTTCTGCCTCTTCTGATGTTAATTTTTGTGGGTTTTTTTCCCTAGAAAATCATGAAATTCATATATGTATTTTAAACAAAGAAATATTTTTAATAAAATTTTTTTTCATGGTTATTTAAGATTTTTTCCCATTCTCATTTAGAAATCTGTCAGTTTTGGCCTTTGTTATTTTCTGATTTAGTAAATCGATGGGATATCTAATTTAGATATAATTTTTTTAACCTAGTTTTTTGATTTTTTTATAATTCTATGTATCTTTTTCCATAGTAGTACTTTATTTGGATCTGATATAAGTTTATTTCTATCATTTCCTGTATTTGGGAATTTCATCATTTCTCTGACTAATGCTTTTTTTTTCATGTCCCTTTTCTGTGCCACAACAAACTTAGAAGCATGTCTCACTATAAAAGTTCCATTAAATTGACAGCTGGAATTTTAAACAAGCATATGAAAGATACTGCAGTAAGGAGTGAATTGGTTTCAAAGCAAATGTCTCTTGAGAAGGGCGAATATATGTATGCATATGCATGTGTGTGTGTGCACACATATATTATCACTGAATCATGATATACCTACCATGACTTATGTGCAGGCATGTGATTTAGACATTAATATCACCATGCCCACTGTACAATAAAAACATTCATGGGAGGGATGTTAGCTAAAGTTGTTAAGTGTTAGAACCAAGATTTAGACCAATCTTGCAATGTGACTATTTGCTAGAATTCATATTTTCATTCAGAGTTTGTTGAAGAGAATCGAATATACTTACGAAATGATTTATTTGCTTTTCTGCATGTTATATTGGTATAGAAAAAATAAGTTATTTCCAGTACTCAAAAATCTTAACACATATTTGAGCCCTAAAAGATAAAAATGTGCACCAGAAAATATAAATGTAAATTAAAGTTTAAATAACAATGTGTAGAGTGAGAGAAGACAAATATAGGAGCAAATATGCTCAAACTGGATTCAAACCACAAAATGAATTCAAAACCTAAATTTTCCAATCATTATTTTTTATTTGACAACTGTTTTTAGTGCCTCTTATTTGTGTGGCACTTTTTTTTGGCACTGGAAGTCAATAATGAGTAGCAAAGAAAAACCTCCTCCTTCACTTTCTAGTGTGAAGAAAGATGGACAGTGAATAAATAAATACATAGTATATCAAATGACCATCAGTGCTATGAAGGAAGATAAAGCAGGGTAAATGTATGAAGATAGCAAGGATTCTATTTTATGTAAAGTTAAAGTTGTTCTGGTGAAGTGACATTTGAGCAAAGTCCTGGAGAAGGTTGAGGGACAAGGTAAGTAGATATCTAGTAGAAGAGTGTTTTAGGCAGCGCTACCATAGTACATTGATACTGTAGGGAGGGTCAGCCTGTGATCAGATTTTGGTCCTTTCATGTGCTCTTTTACCTTGGCGAGGTTCTTAACTTTCTCTGCATTAGTTTTTCCCAATATACAGTACCCCTGTGGGTTTATTTGATTAGCAACAGATGAATAACTTAAAGCTCTGCACCTGGCACATACTAAGTACTCTGGAATTTAATTAGTTGCTACTGTTGGCAGAGTAAGCAGCAAGAGCTAACAACCCTAGAGCAGGAATATGTTTTTCAAGGATGAGTAAGGAAGCTAGTGGCAGAAAATGGGATCAGAAGTAGATGGATAGGAAAGAGACTAGGAATGAAGATAGAGAGGTTGCAGAGAAGCAGATCGTTCAGAGTCTGGAAAGCCAAGGTAAGGATTTGGATTTAACTTTGACTATTAAAGAAAAAAACACAGGGAAATTTTCAGCAGGAGTATGACATGATCTTTTCAGC
Organism: Mustela putorius furo; assembly: GCF_011764305.1. Lineage (NCBI taxonomy): Eukaryota > Metazoa > Chordata > Mammalia > Carnivora > Mustelidae > Mustela > Mustela putorius. The sequence continues at coordinate 12,418,050 of NW_025422117.1, forward strand.
TTTACGCATATGTGAATGGTTTCACTGTGTCTTCAGTAACTGGAGTTCAATGTAGGTTCAATGTGTCTGACATCTGTTATCAAAAAATCCACAAACTTCAGTTCTTTTTATCTGATAGGGACTCAGTATTATTAGTAGCTCTGTGTAGGGCTGTTTAAGTGATAAAATGATATAAACCATATACTAAGCCAAAATTCTGTGTTACCAGGCTTTCCTGGCTGTGGTAATGTTCATGGATCACTGCTTTGGTTATTGGTTGCTGAATGCATCTCAAAATTTAGTGATTTAAAACAATAATGCATTATTATCTGGTCTCAACTGGGCAGCTCTGTTGTTTTTCCTTTGGGTCTTTTAGGTAGTTGTAATCAGATGGTGACTGGGATATCCAAGATGATTCTGCATATTTGCCTGGCTCTGAGGCAGAAAGGGCTGGAAATTTAGGATCACCTAGGATGTTGAAATGCCTTGATCTCTTTCCACATAGTCTCAGGGCCTCTTCCTCTCCATTTCGTTTCTCAATGCACTCTATCCACGTTTTTATTCTTACCGGGCAGCTCAAGGCTTCCAAAAGTCCAAAATCTACCTGTCTTACCTTAAGATTTTGCCAAAGTTGGCTGTGTGTTACTTCTGTTGCCTCTATGGCTTAAATGAATCTCAGGCCAGATCAGTTTCACTATGGCAAGAGACCACAAAAAGAGCTGAACACTAGGGGTTGCACTTCATTAGGGACCATCTTGGGACAAGAGCTACCACAGTCACCATGCACCCCACTTTCTTTTCCTTCCTCAGAGCATATTTAGAAACCCCATATTCATTAATCCTAGGATTATAGAACACTGAGGAGGAAGTTGAACGCCCAAAAGTATTTTATTATTTTATTTTATTTATTTATTTTATTTTAGTTCTTTTATTTTATTTTATTTTATGTTTGCATGTACTTGCAGGGCACATTTTTTGATCGTTAAATAAACTAAAAAATAAATGAAAGGTATGTCAAAATGCTGTTGGTAAATGTACACAAATTATTACAAAATGATCAGAAAATTACAAAATAATTTAAAAATGTAATTACTTATATTTGTCTCCCCTATTCTGCTCCTTCAAAATGCATCTGCATTATGCATATATCAGCACCAGGCTGTACATTAAAGACCATCTGCTTAAAATTATCTTTTACTACAACTAAAATAAAGTCAGAATTGAGAAAAGCAACATGGTTATTCTCTTTTATGCTATATATTAGTTGCCGAAAATTTTAGAGTCAATATGTCCTTTCTTATCTGTTGAAATTACCTAATGCACAGAGGTATAATCTAATTTTAATTTTTCAAGATGCTGGCTTTTATCTGCAAGCATAAAATGGTGCCCTGGTTTCCTGAAAGAACTTTTTTTTCACCTTTTATAAGATATCAAAACGGTCTTGCAAGAAAGTTCATGAGCCCAGCTTGCCAAATTACTATATCAAATAATAATAATGAACCTTTTTATGATCACCTGCAGTGAGCTACTTGTGCCAGAGAACAGCTACATAAATGCGTTCTCTTCCTGATGCGCTTGAATAAAAGAAAACTACTATCTTCAATTCCTCATCAGAAGACGACTGCTGACTAATCTGATGAAGGAAGGAAGTCTGTAGAGGAAAGCTGATTGAAAAGGTAAAGTACTCCATAGGATATACTAATTCCTTTAAATGTCAGGAGAGAGACTAACACATTTATTTTTCTTGTGGACCAATATGGGAAAATGGGAACGAATTGTAACTGATCCACACATTCTATTTTTACCATAAAAATTAGAGGTTTGATTTTTGACTGATTTCAGTAAAGCCATTTTGTTCTGAAAGCTAAAATGCTTATACCTTGACCTAAGTTTATTGTAATACATTAGTAATATTAGCAAAAACTCTAATTATTCATGGCATAACATAATGAAAAAGCAAGTAAAATAAAATGTTTGTCAGAGAATAATGGGATTTATAAAGTATTTTAAATAGTTAGTTGAGATATTAATGATATTAGAATTTTTATTGACATTATTATGGGGAAAGCATATTTATATTGTAAAATAAAATAAAATGGAGCCTAATCTTGAAGACCCCCTAAACAGACAAAATCCAGGTAAGCCACATAAGCAAAATTTAATCTAGCTCATATCATGAACATAAGAAAAATATTTCTTTTAAATGCCTCTGATAATCATAAATGAAACTTAAGTAATTTCCTAAAATGATATAAGATAATCATATTTATCTCTCTCCCTGCTTCTGGACACCTTCCATGGTAATAATCAGTCATTAGAGATAAACAACTTTCTCATTTCTACATTATAAGTCTTCCTGTAAGGTCAGACCTCTGATTTTCATACCAGTTGCAGGTTTGAAATCTCTCTGTTTGTGAATTTGTTCCCTGTCCGATATAATACTCAAATCAAGAAAAAATTTCTGAATTTATTTTTGAATTGATGTACAGTCAGTATATATTCTAGAAGTATATACTTTTTTGTATTTGCCCTTTGATTAACCTAAAGATTAAAATATAGTAAAGGGAATTTTTAAATACTCATAAACAAATTTAAGAAAAAAACTATAAGTATATTTTACTGATATGTACAGTTTATTAAAGAAAAAAAGTAAATTTGCCCTGAGTTATGAAATCATGTCAATTTTATTTTTTCTCATTACTAACCAGAAACACTTGAAAATTCAGAGACTACTTTTCTTAGCACCTTCCAAAATACTACTGAATCAAGAGTCACATAAACTCTGTCAAAGTAAGTTTATCTGTTATATATAACCATATAGTAGCTTATTGCTAGATATAAAATAAAATTTCTATCATAGAGTGCCAATTGATCATAGCAATCTAGCTTTCCCAGCACCATTTATTGAAGAGACAGTCTTTTCCCAATTGTATATTCTTGCTTCTTTGTCTTAGATTAATTGATTACATAAGCATGAGTTTATTTCTGGACTCTCAATTGTATTCCATTGATGTACATGTCTATTTTTGTGCCAGTACCACACATTTTTAAATTATTATAGCTTTAAAGAGTATCTTGAAATCTGGTATTGTGATACTACCAGTTTTGTTCTTTTTCTCATGATTATTTGGCTATTTGGGTCTTTTGTGGCAACATACAAATTTTAGGATGATTTGTTATAGTTTTGTGAACAATTCTGTTGGCATTTTAATAAAGACTGAAATGAATATATAGATTGCTTTGGGTATATTAGGTGCTTATGGGAAAATTGTATATTCCCTGCTTCATGTAACAGAGTAAAATGGAAATGAACAAACATTGATATTGCTCAATATAATAATAAATGCAAGAGAAACAGCAGTTGAAATATGTGAGTAGAATTAGAGACCACTCTTGGAAGCCAAACCAAGTCAGAGGAAGAGTTGAGAACCCTTCATCCCTTCACTGAACTTGGTAATCAAATCCTTGAAAAGCCCTAGTCCTTACTGGTATGACTCTACTATTCTCATTATGCTCTGAGCCATATTTGCTGAGATATTCAGTTGTCTTCTGAGGTGCTCAGGTGCATTTTGGCACCTGATAGAGTAGGCATCCTCTTCTAAGATGTTTTCAAGGAACATATGAAAAACAGGATATTTCTTTCTGTGCTTGCATGTGTGTGTGTAGTCTTATTTTTTTTTTTTTTAATTCAGAAGTACTGGTCTTCTTACTGAAAGAAATTTTATAATGGTAAGGCATTCTGAACTCAAAAAGCAGCCCTTTTGCTTAGACTTTTTCTTACCCTAAGGATATGTATAGCTCACTCCAGGTCTCACCCTAATTCCAAGGAGAAAGAAGGCGATCTGCCTAAATTCATAGATTCAAAGATGCAGTTAAATCTAGCTAAACTCATAATCTTTGATGTGATTCTTATACCCAGAGGTTTCTCTCTTTCACATATACACAGAGAGGCATATCCTTCAGAAGGTGCATAAGCCCATCTTTGTCCTGGTTGGATGGATTTATCACAAAGACCTTCTCCATTTCATACCCAGATTAATTTTTTTTTTCATAACAGCCCCACTAGAAATAAGATCCATGGTGAAAACCGTTTTTAATCTGTTTTTCATTGCTGTCACTCCAGAACTTAGAATCGTGCTTTATGCATGATAATTTCTCGATGGTCATTAATTGAAAAAATTGATGAGGACATGTCTCAAAACTGAACTTAAAATGATCCATTATTGGGGTATAGAAGGAATGTCAACAGAGAGGATTCTATGAGCTGGGAATCAAAGAATGTTTCAGAAAAGAGTTATTAGAGCTTTTTTGCCATTAATATTTATTTAAAATTAATGTTTATCATTTTACAATTATGTATACGCCTTTATTTCACTCTTAACAAAACTCTCCTTGTGTATGAATTCCTCTAGCATCTACTATCTCATAAACATTCAGACTACTCAAGTATATCCTGCATTAGAGAATGTCATCATTCACCTTTACTCAAAGTACAAAGTGCTTGAAAATTGTATTCACTCCTTCACCATCCCACTTCTCCATACAAACTACTCACTCATGCTTTCTGTAGTTGGATTATTGACAAATATAACACATTAATCCAAGAACCCCAGTTCTTAAACTGAGTCTCTGAACCTTTAATTGACCCTGGTCTGGATTTTAAAATGACCTCAAACCCAAATGTTGGCAGCGATGCTTTGTGCGTAGATGGGTATAGTTTGCATATTGGCTCATCAAATCCTGTGAAATTCTGATTGGCAGAATTTTGTGTGGCATTTGGGATATATTTCAGAGAAGGGCAATCTTCACAGAATATGCATTCAGCATTATCATATCATATCAATTTCACCCCCCCAAAAAAGTGTTTGTATCAACTATCACCCTAGGAGGCCCAATTATCATGCTATATAAACATGTACAATTTATCGGTAAAACTTTATTGTTTATACTCATTAAGAATGCTGTTTTATTCAGATAACTCAGAGATTTCAACAATACAGAGAACATTAATCTAACCATTAACTTAATTACTGAGGGGGCCATATGAATGTACATGAAATGATTCATATCTTTGTGGGTTTTGATGGGATAGTTTCCACTTTTATGCCATGTCCTTTCACTCAACAAAGAAAGAAGAAAGAAAATTGGATATAAATCCAAAATATTTTTATATATAAACACACACAAATTTCTTCTTAGCTAATTTATCTATCATTGTAGGAGTTAGGTTTTTTTTTAAGATTCTATTTATTTATTTGACAGACAGAAATCACAAGTAGGTAGAAAGGCAGGCCGAGAGGGAGGAGGGGAAGCAGGCTCCCTGCTGAGCAGAAAGCCCCATGTGGGGCTCGATCCCAGGACTCTGGGATCATGACCTGAGCCAAAGGCAGAGACTTTAACCCACTGAGCCACCCAGGCACCCTAAAAGTGAACACATTTGACATAGACCTCTTTTTCTTTTAACTAGCTAAACATGTGATTAGCATTTTAAGTCATCTGTGTTGAAAACAGGTGACTAAATGAAAATTATGTTTAATAGATAAACTAGAGGGGGGCATCTGGGTGTCACTGTTAGTTAAGCATCTGCCTTCTGCTCAGGTCATAATCCTAGGGTCCTCTTTCTCCCTTTACCTCTCCCCTGGCTTGTGCTCTCAATCTCTCTCTCTCACTCACTCACCCCCTCTCTCAAATAAATAAATAAATAAAATCTTAAAAACAAAACAAAACAGGTAAACTAAGTTTTGTGTACATAGCCAAGATTGGTATCTATGATAGTCCTGAAATAGTTAGCCTAGAGTAAAATGGAATGATAAAGATTTGCCTATATTATCCCTTGTCTTTATTGTAGGTAAGAGGACATTCTACTTCATCAATATTCAAATAGTTTGGATTAACATCTTCCTCCATTCTCTACCTGTCAATTTCCCTGTTCCTACTATCCACTAAATTTGTCTTTAATCTTTAATATGTCAGAAAAAGAAGTCTAAGGTATAGTCAATTCTTCATGAACACTGAAATGTTAGCATTATTGTTTGTTTACTTAAATTTGTATATGCTCTGTAGATACATGAATAAATGAAGAATATATCAAAAAAATGATTTGAATTTAGTAAACATGCAACCAAAATAATATCATCCTTCTTCAGAATCTGAGCCCTCCAAAATATGTATCAAAGTGAATAACAGTAATGCAAAAGTATTTTGTGTGAAAATAAATGGGGGAAATTAAAAGATAGAATACCTATTTAAAATAGAAATTAAAAAGTTAAAATATGGTGAAATTATTTTTAACTCAATAAAGCATGTAACTTTCCTTTTCAAATGATAGTTCATATTGAGTGCATAGTAATAGGATGTCTTTCAATCATCCTAGAATTCTACATTTGTACTTTTATGGTAATTTCATGTTAACCTATGATCCTATCGATTATATTATTTTCCTTCAAATTATTAAGCTAATTTGCTAAAGGAATATTAAATTTTACTTTGGGTTAATTAATTAAATTATAATAAGAAGAAATTTTAAAGACTCCTGTGAATAACCAAACATATTTTCAAATTAGAACCTTAATTAAAATGCTATGGTCTAGTAATTACAAACTCATTAGTTAAATCCCCCATAGTGTTTTATAATTATTTTGAAGTTATCCTATTTATTTCTGTACTTCATATTTCCCCTCATGTCCTTCATTTAGTGTAGAAAAAAATAAGAACACCATGCTTCCATTGAATTGCTACCATGCCCAACATATAGGTCATATAGCCAATAATTTTTTAACAAGCCACATAATTTTCAGCAACAGAATCACTCTAAGTAATTTTAAAATATCAACTAATTATTTGGACAAAACTTTCGAAACAATTAATTAATGAATAGCAAAATAGTTGCCATCAGCGAAGGAGATCTAGACTATGACTAGTAAATCAGAACTTAGTGTTTTACTGCGAGTTAATTTATTCTCTTCCTTTTCCTCTCTGGCTCTCTCTGTCTAGTTACCAGTCTCTATCTATAGCTCAATTTTTTTCTTATTTGAGTTACAGTAATGCTGGTGTTTGACTCTAAAGCAGCTCAGCCAGAAAAACAAACAAACAAACAAACAAACCATTAATTTATTCAATAAACTATTTGGAAACTAGGTGAAGATTCAAATTTACCACTCACCTATGTAGCCCATGAACTCAAGTTGGTTGATGCTTTACTTTTAAAACAAATGGGCACCTAAACCATAGCCAAAGAATTTGAATAAAGAAAAATATTTAATAAAAACATCACCTTCCAATAACTTCATAAATTAACTTATACTTAGGAAAAAAAGACTAATTTTGATGGTTATAGCCTTTGAAAGTGAGTTTGAACTCTTTAATTTACTATCCCGTGGGTATTGCTAAAGTCATTTAAACTCTCTGAGACATAGCTCTTTGCTTTATAATGGAAAATGGTTAACCAGTCAGCCCCTCGTCCAATCAATAAAAGATGGAAAATGTAAAAAGTTTAGGTTTATGGTATGTGTTTGTGTGTGTGTGCATGTGTTTGTGTGTGTGCTTTCACACATGCATAAGGGAGATAGTTAATATGTTGTATTTTTATTTGATAATATTTTATTAGAAATGCTCCTGACCCATCTAGTTAGATGTTGGGTTTCAATAAAATTGAAATTATTAGATTTACATTTTGGAAGGGATATACAAAGAGAGTGAGGATAAAATAAAAATAATATTAAAAGTTATAATAATAAAAATAATAGTGATGATTAAGTCTGAGAGTAGACTCTCAATAACTTAATATTTTCATAAGGGAAATAATAATACTATACAGTGAGGATACCAGAAATATAAGTACAGAACTGTAGGAGGGGAGACATGAGTGAAAACCTCATAGGCCAAAAAGAAAGTTTAAAAAGACCGTGGAGGGGCACCTGGGTGGCTCACTTGGTTTAGCATCCAACTCTTAGTTTTGGCTCAGATTATGATCTCAGAGTTGAGAGATTGAGCCTGCCTTGGGCTCTGTGTGCAGCACAGAATCTGCTTGAGATTCTCCCCCCCCCACTCCCTCTGCCCCTTCCCCTGCTCTTGCTCCCTCTCAAATAAATAGTCTTTGAAAAAATTAAGTAAAAAAAAAGAAAAAACAATGAAATAGTCAATATTCTCAATTTTTGTAAATGTTTCAGGCAATATAAGTACTGAGAAATTACAGTGGATTTGTCTCCAGGAAGCTGTTTATTCAGAAGATATTTCAAGGCATAGTGGCAACAGAAATTGGACTAAATAGGTGTTAGTGAATAAATGACTTGACCAGGTAGATGTGTAACATGAATGTTCTCTCAGAAATGGAAGTAAACTTTGTTAACAAATTAAAAAAGTAAGATCAAATGGAGCCCCATATCATTATGTTGTAGTGGAACTGGTCATAGATACTCCAAGAAAAATGTGAAGAAAATAAAAGGTCTAAATAGAGTAACAGAAATAAGATTTTGATTTTACCAAGATGATTCTGTTGAATAAAATGGGGCAAGAATTGAAGAAGAAAATCATTTAGAAGACTAATGTAGTTTGAGTGAGAGATTAAGTAGGGTCGGTCGAATCAGGGTACAGGCTCTATGAACAGAGAAAAATAACAAAAGTAATGTATATCTTGGATATAAAGTCAACAGAGCTTATTTTTTCAATATTGTGGAAATCTGCAGGTGTGTGATATATCCAAAATTACTCCTATTTTTGTTTTGTAACCAAATAAGTAGATCAGACGAAAATCTTAAACAAGAAAATTATACAAATATATAAACCAACTCTTACATAAACTTACAGATGAAACAATCAATAGATATTTAAAGAAAAATGAATTGACAATGCAAACATAATTCCATCCATTCTAGGTAATTCTCCTATTTCCTATAGGGAAAAAAAAAAAAAAACCCTAAAGATACTCTGTGATGAAGTATGGAATAAAAGTAAGGGTAAACTTTAGGAGTCCTTGGAATCACAACAATCATCCCTACTTGGGAAGACTGATGGTTTTGAATCTCTGAATTCTGCAGAAGTTTTTCTGGTCAGATGACAGCACCAAGGCTAGACAAAGAATTCTATTGAAGTGAAGAAACACCTTTGTATGGTTTGTTATGATCAGTTGCAATTCTTGTAAAGAGAATAGAGTTGGTTCATATTTTTTTATCCACTCAACCAATCTTGTAATTTGTTGGCATATTTAGATCATTTACATTAAAGGTAATTATTGATATGTTAGAGGTAATGTCTCTCTATCATCTTTTTCTGTTTATTTCCTCTAGTTCTCATTACTCTGTTTCTCTTCTCTTTCTTCTTCTGCTTCTTTTCTTGCCTTTCTCTTGGGTTACTTGAATATATCTTTAGGATTATATCTATGCACACACACACACACACACACACACACACATATATATATACACACACATATACATATATGGTGTTTTTGAGTATACCTCTTTGTATGTTTTTTTCCATTTTGAGTATGCATACACATGTATGTGTGTTTGTGTGTGGAGTATGGAAATCTTACTTCAATTTACATGCTTTTACCTTCCTCACTTATAAATATCACAGTCATGAGAACCAGATAGTGTCATAATTTTTTTTTTATCTTTTTTTTTTTTATAAACATATATTTTTATCCCCAGGGGTACAGGTCTGTGAATCACCAGGTTTACACACTTCACAGCACTCACCAAATCACATACCCTCCCCAATGTCCATAATCCCACCAATATTACTATGAATATTTAGAAAAAGAGAGAGAGAGAGAGAATGGGATGGAGAGGGGCAGAGGGAGAGAATCTCAAGTAGACTCCCCACTGAGCACAGAGCCCAAAGTGATGCTAAATCTCAGGGCTCTGAACACATGACCTGAGCCAAAATCAAGAGCCAGTTGCTTAACCTGCTGAGCCACCCAGGCTCCCCTGGCCTGTTCTGAAATTTAGATTGGATTAGCATTAGATATTATTTTCTGACTCTTAATTTTATGTAAATTATCATAAAAGTGATGTTCTTGCAGAATTAATGTTTGTCAGGAGTAGTAAGCTTGGACTGTATTTTTCTTCTTGAATTTTTTTTTAATTTTTTATTTTTTATAAACATATATTTTTATCCCCAGGGGTACAGGTCTGTGAATCACCAGGTTTACATACTTCACAGCACTCACATACCCTCCCCAATGTCCATAATCCCCACCCCTTCTCCCAAACCCCCCCCCCTCTAGCAACCCTCAGTTTGTTTTGTGAGATTAAGAGGCACTTATGGTTTGTCTCCCACCCAATCCCATCTTGTTTCATTGATTCTTCTCCTACCCACTTAAGCCCCCATGTTGCATCACCACTTCCTCATATCAGGGAGATCATATGATAGTTGTCTTTCTCTGCTTGACTTATTTCGCTAAGCATGATACGCTCTAGTTCCATCCATGTTGCCGCAAATGGCAAGATTTCATTTCTTTTGATGGCTGCATAGTATTCCATTGTGTATATATACCACATCTTCTTGATCCATTCATCTGTTGATGGACATCTAGGTTCTTTCCATAGTTTGGCTATTGTGGACATTGCTGCTATAAACATTTGGGTGCACGTGTCCCTTTGGATCACTACATTTGTATCTTTAGGGTAAATACCCAATAGTGCAATTGCTGGGTCATAGGGCAGTTCTATTTTCAACATTTTGAGGAACCTCCATGCTGTTTTCCAGAGTGGCTGCACCAGCTTGCATTCCCACCAACAGTGTAGGAGGGTTCCCCCCTTTCTCCGCATCCTCGCCAGCATCTGTCATTTCCTGACTTGTTGATTTTAGCCATTCTGACTGGTGTGAGGTGATATCTCATTGTGGTTTTGATTTGTATTTCCCTGATGCCGAGTGATATGGAGCACTTTTTCATGTGTCTGTTCGCCATCTGGATGTCTTCTTTGCAGAAATGTCTGTTCATGTCTTCTGCCCATTTCTTGATTGGATTATTTGTTCTTTGGGTGTTGAGTTTGCTAAGCTCTTTATAGATTCTGGACACTAGTCCTTTATCTGATATGTCGTTTGCAAATATCTTCTCCCATTCCGTCAGTTGTCTTTTGATTTTGTTAACTGTTTCCTTTGCTGTGCAAAAGCTTTTGATCTTGATGAAATCCCAGTAGTTCATTCACCTACATGATTTATAAAACTTTTTAAAAAGGAAGCCTATTAGGACGCCTGGGTGGCTCAGTTGGTTAAGCAGCTGCCTTCGGCTCAGGTCAGGATCCCAACCTCCTGGGATCAAGTCCCAAATTGGGCTCCTTGCTCAGCAGGGAGTCTGCTTCTCCCTCTGCCTCTGCCTGCCACTCTATCTGCCTGTGCTCACTTTCTCTGTCAAATAAATAAATAAAATCTTTACAAAAAAAAAAAAAAAAGGAAGCCTATTATATATAACCATATTTTTGCTCTTTCTGTTCTTTCTTTCTTCAAAGCTCCAAGCCTTCTGCTTCTATCATTTCCTTTCTGTTCCAAGAATTTCCGTTAGGCATTCTTTTAAAGTTCTACTATCAATAGAGTATTTTAGTATTTCATGGAGGATATCTTTATTTGCTCTTCTCTCCTAAAGTATAGTTTCACCAGATATAGAATCTTCATTCAACAAATCTTTTCTTTCACCATTTGAAAATATTGTACCACTTTCCACTGGCCTCTATGATTTCATATGAGTAATACACTGTCATTTAGCCAAAGGCAGACACTTAACGACTGAGCCACCCAGGCGCCCCTACACTGTCATTTAAATTAGTGATTCCCTTTGGGTAATAAGTTGTTTCTCCTGCCTTCTAGGGTTTTTTTTTTCCTTTTTCTTTAATTTTCAAAAGTTTAATTCTAATTTGTCCTAGTATAATTTCACTTAAGTAGTAAAACTTGTGTGTGTATGGTCATTTTATACAATGACAATAAAAATTAGATACTTAGGAAAAATCTACCAAGATGCATATACTTGTTTAAGAGAGACACACATGTGTTTGCTGAAAAACATTAGAAAATAGATCAGTATATTGAACATAAAAATCAGTTAATATTTTTAATATAATAGAAATTTCAAATATCCTAAGTCTATGTATTAAATAATGCTTCAGTCAGAATAATCTAATTTATTATAAAGCTAGAGTAATTGAGACAACATTATCTGGCAAAGTTAAGTCAATGGTACAAAAAATAAAACCAGAACCTAATGCAGTAGCTTATATGAAATATGACAGGTTTCTAATGAAGATTAGAATTTCAGGTTTCTAAGGAAATACAGCTGTCTAATAAATATTACTGGTACAATTGGCTATCTATGAACAAAATACTACCTTACATTATATTTTCAAAATCAATTACAAATAGATTAATGATACAATGACAAAAATAAAATGTTGAATATCCTCTACAAAACCTAGGATAACTTACTTAAGATCTCAAGGTAGGTTTTCTCCAAGTAAATGTATCTTAAAATACAAACTTTTCATTGATGCATACTTTTGATTGGTAACTTCTTATATTGATATCTAGAGCTTTATTCTTTAAAAAATCTGTTAGAGAAGCAAAGGAGTATTTCAAATATTAGAATTAGATATTTATAAAAAGCATTGTTTCTGGAATATAAAGAACAACAAATCAACTAGAACATAAACTAATAAAAAAACATTTAAATAACATAAACTAATATTAAATAACATAAACTAATATTAAAAACATTTAAATAACATAAACTAATAAAAAAACATTTAAATAGGAAGAAACGTCTATGGAAATAACAAATAACTATATGAAAAATTATAAACTACATTAACAATCAGATAAATGCAAATAACATACTCAGTTATTATCACTTTATACTCACAATTTTATTAGATTTTAGGTTTGATGCCACCAAGTCTTCCTGAGGAATTGGAATAACAGTTACAATCACTTATTGCCAGTTCAAATTTAAATGATTGTAATCATTTCATAGAAGCATTTGACATTATTTAGTCACATTGAGGATACAAGGTTAATAATTCCACTACTTAGATACAGTATAAATGAATCCTTTTACATTTTGAGGAAGAGACATGTATTAGAATGCTTATGGCATGCAGTAACAAATAATGTCACTGCCCATCAAGACTGGAATAGATGTATCCACACTATAAATATCAGGTAGTAATGATATTTTCATCAAGTGGAATGAATCAAAACAATTTTGAACACAAGTAAGTCATAAATAATACACTAAATATTATGTCATCCAAGATGAAAAACATAGGATGCACAAGTATGTCGTATAACTATAAGGAGAATAAGTGTTGACTAACAGTATCTTTCACGTGGAAGAGAGATAGGTAGAAGCAGTATAGAGGGAGCAACAAAGACTCAGGTAATATATTTTTCCTGTGATACAAAAATTTTTCCTGTGATACAAAATTTTAGTAAAAATCAAGTTATTAAAATGCAAAAATCATGATTACAGCTGCATTTAGGAGGAAATATGGGGTATAACTGAGAAAAGTCTCAAATGTGCTCAAATATTTCTTAAGCTAAGTCATAAGGATTTGCATATTCATTTTATTTATTTACTTAATATAAATACATCTCTGTGATCTGTCAAAAGTATATATTCTTAGTAGATTATATAGGATTAGCTATAGCTTACATATTCAGAATAACTAGTTTCTCCTATCACCACATTGTGAGTGAAATTTCTCACTATCTTTGTTTCTTTCTATGTATTCTCTCTCTGTTTAAGTATTCAGTTTCACATACTCTTGTGTGTTTTTAATATTGGTTTGAAAAAAACAAAAATGGCTATTTTTTCATGTTTCCAAGTGTAAAAATTAAGTGAAAAGTGAACTTTTCCCTCAATATTGGTTCTTTTGGGGCACCTGGGTGGTTCAGTGGGTTAAAGCCTTTGCCTTCAGCTTGGGTCATGATCCTGGGGTCCTGGGATGGAGCCCCTCATCGGGTTCTCTGCTCAGTGGGGAGCCTGCTTCCCTTCCTTTCTCTCTGCTGGCCTCTCTGCCTACTTGTGATCTCTGTCTCTCAAATGAATAAATAAAATCTTTAAAAAATATATATTGGTTCCTTTGTGTGCCAAAATTAATTTCAAATATTTCTAAAGTGCCTTGAAATGAAAAGGGATTAGAAGCACTCAATATAGCTACACTCATTAGTTCTGTTTTGTGTTAGAGCTAATATAATACATACCTATAAAACATTTTAAAAAAAACAACTAAATTTATATGTGACAAGAAGTAAAAGTACTATAGTTATGGACATTAAGGTCTGATGTATTGACCTTCATCGATCCAAATGCATTGAATTGAAACAAAACATTTGAATATTTAATATTGAAAATTTTAAAAATGAGGCAATCATATTTTGTTAATAAATCAATTGACATTTTGGTGAATAATTAGGACAACATGCAAACCATGCCATAAACAGAAAGGATGTTCCACTGCATAAGTACAATGAACAAGAGAATCTGAATAACTGTTGCATGGCAAAATATTAAATATGTAATAAAATGACTTTACATCACTGAAAAGGAAAGGAAATCAATAAGAGAAATTCACAGACATCAAATACGCAAAAATTGGAATCCAGAAAAGTAAGCATCTCTGAAGCTCCAGGTATCCTTATGGATAACTGAAAATCTCTAACAACAAGAGTAGACCTTTTTTTTTTTTTTTAAACAGGAGACAGAGACCTTATGGAGATGAAAACATAAAGCTGCAAAATCCAAAACTTAAGTTTTTTTGTTAAAAAATAAACTAGAGGGGCGCCTGGGTGGCTCAGTGGGTTAAAGCCGCTGCCTTCCGCTCAGGTCATGATCGCAGGGTCCACATGGGGCTTTCTGCTCGGCAGGGAGCCTGCTTCCCCTCCTCCCTCTCTGCCTGCCTCTCTACCTACTTTGATCTCTGTCTGTCAAATAAATAAATAAAATCTAAAAAAATAAAATAAACTAGCATAAAATCAAATCCACAAGACGAGACCATAAGAAATCACCTCACTGTCTCAAACAGAGAAGAGTTGGAAAGTAGGGGAAAACCAACATAATAAAACTGAGAAATTTTACAACCACAAGTCACATGTGAGTTTGAAATAACCTCAGATCCAACAATCCTGGAGGCAAGGAATTATTTTAAAATGGTCTTTGGATGTTAGGAAACCAGGTACCTAGGAAAGCAAACAAAATTCTCTCTAGAGGACTTCTTTCTTCCAAGAATTGCCACAGGTAAAGTTTGATCACACATGATCATACAATAAAAAAAATCTCAGAACGCATGGAAAAATAAGGTCCCACCATGGAGCGCTGGCAGAAATAATAACCAGAGAAAGTGTTATGGAATCATCAGATACAGAATAAAATGGTCTCTCTCTCTCTCACTCTCTTCCTCACACACACACACATAAGCAGTTGAGATACTCTTTCATATGTGTGCCAAAATAAGTTACCTGGAAAAAAGTGTTTATAGCAATAAATGCATTGGAAATGGGAAATATAGCTCAGAGTGCATTAACAGCTTGTTTCTTCTTACTAATGACAACCACGTGTCTTTCCTCAGCCATCCTTCTCATCCTTTTATTGCACCCTCCCTCCATGATTACAGGAGGGGATTGGTATAAGGAATCTTGGGAATTGTGAATATTGTACCAAAAATTTTATTTCCTAATGCCTCAAACACCATCAGGAAAACATTTGCTTTCTTACAAGCTAAGGACTGAGCTTAAGGAAAACAAAGAGTTCAGAATAATAGAGTCAAAATATTTGAGCAAATAATAGCTGTGATATTTGAACAAATAATAGGTATGATGGGGTTTAGCTTTGATGTGGTCTTATCACAAGGGGATCTACATTTTATCATCACAACCTGCTTTTCAGAAAGAGGAGGATAAATAAAGTTATGGTCAGGGATGAGTAATTAGGAAAATTATCCTGTGTATGGCCTGGTATGGCATCTCTGAGAGTAAATCCTATAAGTACTGTTCAGAAAAATGATTTTAGATCTCACACACACACAAAAAAGATTATAGGATCAAAAATGTATGAACACATGAGGGGTGCCTGGGTGGCTCAGTGGGTTAAAGCCTCTGCCTGCGGCTCAGGTCATGATCCCAGGGTTCCAGGATCAAGGCCCGTATCGGCTCTCTGCTCAGCAGGGAGCCTGTTTCCCCTCCTCCCTCTCTGCCTGCCTCTCTGCCTATTTGTGATCTCTGTCTGTCAAATAAATAAAAGAAATCTGAACACATGAAAGGGTTAACTACTCTGTGAATGAGACCTTTCTTTCTCTCTCTCTTTTTTTTAAGATTTTGCTATTTATTTATTTTTCTTTTCTTTTCAGTGTTCCAGAATCCATTGTTTCTGCACTACATCCAGTACTCCATGTAATATGTACCCTCCATAATACCCACCACCAGGAAGATTTTATTACTTATTTGAGAAAGAAAGAGCAGAGGCAAAGAATCTCAAGCAGAATCCCTTCTGAGCATGGAGCCTGAGGCCATGCTTGATCCCAAACCCTCTGATCACTGAACTGAAACCAAGAGTCAGAGGCACAACTGACTGAGCCACCCATGCACCCTGAGGTCTTTTTAATATTTAAAATTAGTTAAGCTATGAATGTACATTTGAAATTTTCTTTCTCCTAAGTGTTAGTGATAAACTTTAGATTATACCCAAGGGGTTATTTTTTTTTAAATCTAAATGTATATATATGTTTTCATTTTTAATTTTAGTGTATTTTGAGTAGAGATGATTATCAGAGATTATTAAATTTCTCCTTAAGGAGTATATTTTCTGGTTTTATTTATCATATATAAGATAATATAATTAATATATTTTTCTGGTATTTATATTATATATAGATGTGTTTCTTTATATAGACATGATGTATGTTTATGAACAGTTGTTTGTGTAGTATGCTATAGTGTACTGGCTTGTGGTTTTATTTTTGCTTTCTTTCAGTTTTATGTTTCTGCTTGATTTGATTCATGATATCTTTTTGTAATGAGTACATCTCAACTTTTAATTTGGCAACTTTGCCTTTAAACAACATTTAACAATTTTTATTGCTGATGTGTCCTTCCCTGAGAAGGCTAGTTCTACTTTCTCAGAAGAAACTTTTCTTTTTAATCTTTTTGAAGATATGAATCACACAATTTCTATGTTCCTGTCCTACTCAGAACAATAAATCTAGTTCAAAGACAGTTATTTCTTCAGTGCTTTAAGGTAGCCTTCTTATATATCTTTCAATAGCCCTTTTTTCTTTTCTTCCTTTTTTTTTTTTTTTTTTTTTTTTTTTTTTAACTGCTTTGGCTTCCTGCTTGTTATGTGTCTTTCTCTGCTATGGAAAAGCATCACCAGAATTTCTTTTTTCCCCCTCCTTAACAGTCTCTTTGAAACCCTCTCATTTGGTTGGTGTTGGAAGAGTGTTATTCCACTCCTCACAAGTTTTCCTTCCAGGTATGTTGCTGTTACTAAAAACAGTTTTGTTGTCCAATGTAGGCCTTTTTTTTTCTTTTCTTTTCTTTTCTTTTCTTTTCTTTTCTTTCTTTCTTTCTTTCCCCCTTTTTTTCCTTCCTTCCTCTTTTTCTTGGCTAGGTTTTATTTAAGAATAGGTAAAAATTGGATCCAAATTTTATGTTCTCATTTTTTCTCAGAATTAGGGAAGAGAAAGAGTAGAAACCTTATGGCCATTATGATCTTGCAAATAATTCAAATATTATACTAGAGAAGACAAGGAATTTAATTTTTTTTTTAATTTATAGAGAAAGGTTATACTCCATATAATCATGGCTGAAGATATCATGCTATATTCAGGAAGAATACTCCTTCTGAAAGTCTGGTATACAGTACCGCATAATGTCCCAATCTCAACGTATAAATGACCTGGCATGTCACTGAACATTAAACAGATTCTTAGGAGGCATCTCTGTATAACCATCCTTTGATTATTTTATGTCAACGTATCACCTTTTTCTTCTATGTTCACTGACTTGAGACTGAACTCAAGCAATATTATGAAGTTTCTATATACTAAAAAAAAAAAAATCTTATCTACCTATACTAATAAAAAAATATCTTATCTTATCTTATCTACCAATATGTTTTGGAAACCAAAAAAAGAGAGAACCAATTGAAGAAATTATGATATCAAAGATTTTTAGAAATTGTATTACTTAAGTGGCACAAGAAGAAAAACAAAGATAAGGTAGACAAAGGAGTTATCTCTAATTCTGAGATACTAAGGAGTTTCTGATGTTGATTATACAAACAACTAAAATTGTTTAAAGGACAGTTGCAATAAAAAACTAAACTGCTATTCAGTAGATATGACTAGATTAAATATAGTTTTTAATTTCTGTGTTTCTTTAATACTTTTATTTATATATTTTCTACAGCTTTCAATATACCATAACAATTTTAAAGTAAAAGTATCATCCAAGAAAAAATTATAATACAAGGAATCAAGCATGTATTTTTGCATTTAGCAATTTGTTAACATCTTTAAAATAATAAATTCTTATGGAAGTAAAAATATTCAAAAAAATACAGAGTATTCCACCAAGAACTCACAATAAAGCTAGGGCTAATTTAAGCATCTATATCTGAAGTCTTTTTTGTTGTTGTTGTTTTTTATTGTGACTATAGAACATTTGCTCCTGGCATCTAGTGAACAAAGACCAAAAATACTGCTAAATGTTTTATGCCTAGGACTGTTGCCACCAAAGAAATGTATAGCCCAAATTTTACTAGTGCTAAATTTAGAAACTTGGATGTACATTAAATGAAATAATGGAGAAAAAGAAGAGAGAGGATTAGAAAAATGATATAGCACAGTGGAAAAGTAAGAGGAAGAAAAGGAGCAAAGAGGAAGGGAGAGGAGAAGGAAGGTGAGGACAAAGAAAAGAGGGAGAGAGAAAAAGAAGGGAAGGAAGGCTAGTGATGAGGGAGAAATGAGACATTTGGTTGATATATTAAGGAAGGAATCAAAGGCATTTTCCAACTGATTTTCAGGTTTCTTTCTTAGGCTCCCTATATTTGGAAAATATTCCATTCCAATCATGGTCTAATAGAGGTCCTTTATGTGATTATCTTCAGATTTCTGAAAACTATGAACCATTGCATTTTTCCCTAGACTATCAAAATCTTGAAGCATGAGTTATATACCTGAAACCAATTATAATTATTTATCATTTACAGATGGGTGAGAAAAAAAAAAAAAGCTTCCCAGTAATCATGAGTGTTCAGTTTTTTACAGAAATATTAGGAAAATATCCAAATTGGCACATTTAGGAACTTCTTGATTCCTGAATATTCTTCCCAATGTAATTAATGTGACTGATAATTGTATTTAAAGATTTAAATTTCAAATGAAGAATTAGTGAGTGTATTTCATACAGCATTACTTGCATATATTATTGACAGTTTCTTGTAAATGGAAAACTAAAATAGTAGTTCTCTTGTAATCTGGGAGCAACTGCTATTTGGTTAAAATATTACTATGAATATTTAGAAAAAGAGAGAGAGAGAGAGAATGGGATGGAGAGGGGCAGAGGGAGAGAATCTCAAGTAGACTCCCCACTGAGCACAGAGCCCAAAGTGATGCTAAATCTCAGGGCTCTGAACACATGACCTGAGCCAAAATCAAGAGCCAGTTGCTTAACCTGCTGAGCCACCCAGGCTCCCCTGGCCTGTTCTGAAATTTAGATTGGATTAGCATTAGATATTATTTTCTGACTCTTAATTTTATGTAAATTATCATAAAAGTGATGTTCTTGCAGAATTAATGTTTGTCAGGAGTAGTAAGCTTGGACTGTATTTTTCTTCTTGAATTTTTTTTTAATTTTTTATTTTTTATAAACATATATTTTTATCCCCAGGGGTACAGGTCTGTGAATCACCAGGTTTACATACTTCACAGCACTCACATACCCTCCCCAATGTCCATAATCCCACCCCCTTCTCCCAAACCCCCCCCCTCTAGCAACCCTCAGTTTGTTTTGTGAGATTAAGAGGCACTTATGGTTTGTCTCCCACCCAATCCCATCTTGTTTCATTGATTCTTCTCCTACCCACTTAAGCCCCCATGTTGCATCACCACTTCCTCATATCAGGGAGATCATATGATAGTTGTCTTTCTCTGCTTGACTTATTTCGCTAAGCATGATACGCTCTAGTTCCATCCATGTTGCCGCAAATGGCAAGATTTCATTTCTTTTGATGGCTGCATAGTATTCCATTGTGTATATATACCACATCTTCTTGATCCATTCATCTGTTGATGGACATCTAGGTTCTTTCCATACTTTGGCTATTGTGGACATTGCTGCTATAAACATTCGGGTGCACGTGCCCCTTTGGATCACTACGTTTGTATCTTTAGGGTAAATACCCAATAGTGCAATTGCTGGGTCATAGGGCAGTTCTATTTTCAACATTTTGAGGAACCTCCATGCTGTTTTCCAGAGTGGCTGCACCAGCTTGCATTCCCACCAACAGTGTAGGAGGGTTCCCCTTTCTCCGCATCCTCGCCAGCATCTGTCATTTCCTAACTTGTTTATTTTAGCCATTCTGACTGGTGTGAGGCAATTCCTATCAAAGTACCATCCATCTTTTTCAAAGAAATGGAACAAATAATTCTAAAATTTGTATGGAACCAGAAAAGACCTCGAATAGCCAAAGGGATATTGAAAAAGAAAGCCAACGTTGGTGGCATCACAATTCCGAACTTCAAGCTCTATTACAAAGCTGTCATAATCAAGACAGCATGGTACTGGCACAAAAACAGACACATAGATCAATGGAACAGAATAGAGAGCCCAGAAATAGACCCTCAACTCTACGGTCAACTAATCTTCGACAAAGCAGGAATGAATGTCCAATGGAAAAAAGACGGCCTCTTCTTCTTGAATTTATTCCTCTCAATAAGGGGGCTCTTCCTAGAACTACACACACAGGGCAAACTGTAATCTTTAAATCCAAACCGAATTTCTGACAGCCTGTCACTTAGTACACCTTTGCTCAATGACAATAGTGACTCACTTATTTTAATTGTTTTGTTTTATTTCTGATAATGAAATTGAGTACATGCAAATATTTATTGGAATATTAAGGAAACTGTAGGTAGGATGCCCATATATAGAAAATATATAATAAAACATATTTTAAGTAGGTGCAATAGTTATAAAGTAGATTTAAAATAATGTAATGCCCTATTTTAGTGAGAAAAAAATGGACTTTGATTCAACTAATTAAACTTCAAAAGTAATGTTTTCCTCAGATAAATTAGGGACGAAAAGCCTATCTTGCAGTGTCTTTTGAAGTTTAATTAAAATAATTTGCCTTTAGTATCTAATGTAGCAATATGTCACAATTTTTAAACATAAAGCCATTGTCCCTCATTAATCATTAGTTTGACTTGCTCTCTCTCTCTCTCTCAGTACCTATCTATATCTAGATCTGTATCTGTTGAGGTTATCTGTATCTAGAGTCTGTATCTGTTGAAAAGGTAAAAAGAGGGAAAGAGAAGAGAAAGTCAAATTCTTGAGAAAAATATGTGTTTAATTAATTAATTAATAAACATTTCTTTTTTTTTTTTTTAAAGATTTTATTTATTTATTTGACAGAGAGAAATTACAAGTAAGCAGAGAGGCAGGCAGAGAGAGGAGGAAGCAGGCTCCCTGCTGAGCAGAGAGCCCGATGCGGGACTCGATCCCAGGACCCTGAGATCATGACCTGAGCCGAAGGCAGCGGCTTAACCCACTGAGCCACCCAGGCGCCCCAATAAACATTTCTTGATAGCAAATCAAAGCATAAGAAAAATGTAATCTTTATCTAAGGCATGTATAATTCATTGGAAGCAGCAGGGCATTTACAAATGGAATGATATTTCTAGGCATTAAATAATGACTTGCAGGTCGGAGTCATATAATTTCTCAAGGTTTTTTTGAGGTTGATGTTATTCAGTGCACTACTAGGGATTGATATGCACTTTGTTCACAGAAACAGTGCCAAAGTAGTTTCTGATATTTGTCATCATTTAACATTTCCCTTTATTATGATGATAATTAATAGTCACTAACTTTTATTCCTGGAAGCATAAGAAATTCAAGTTAGAAGGGTGCTTTAAGGTCAACTTGTCCAATACATTCATTTTGCCAATAGGGAAAGTTAAATACTTTCTTTCGTTTAATTTTGGAATAATTGAGAATTAAGGTCAGACTTACAGAACTTCATAACTGCACTCCCACATCAATTGGTGTGCTTCTATTACTCTATAATTCTTTTCTCCTCATATTTCTTCCTCCTTAGTTTTTCTTTTGTTTTCTTCTCCCACACTTCTTTCACAACTCACTACAGTACTCTTTTCTGAATCTAGAATAGCCTTATGCTACAAATATATTTCTCAAATTGTTATATTCTTTCTTTCTCTACTAATGCTGTATTAATAGTGATTCCATAGGAAAGAAATAGAAAAAAATTCTATATGTACTTATTCATATAGCATTTTAACAATTGTTTGATTAAATAGGAGTCCAATTTCTAATTAATAAATATATAAAAGTATAGAATAACTAGACATAAGCTAATCTTGAACAGAATGTTATTGCTCTGTTTTTTTTTTTATTTTTTATTTTTTATAAACATATATTTTTATCCCCAGGGGTACAGGTCTGTGAATCACCAGGTTTACACAATTCACAGCACTCACCAAATCACATACCCTCCCCAATGTCCATAATCCCACCCCCTTCTCCCAAACCCCCTCCCCCCAGCAACCCTCAGTTTGTTTTGTGAGATTAAGAGTCACTTATGGTTTGTCTCCCTCCCAATCCCATCTTGTTTCATTTATTCTTCTTCTACCCACTTAAGCCTGTTTTTAGTAATTGTAGATATTCTAATCTTGGTTGAATTAGTCAACTACTATTTTAATTATTTTATATATCTCTATATTAGAAACCTGAAATAATTATTTGTATTTAAAGTTAATAAAGGGCTTTTTTAAAATAAAAATCGTGTATTAAAATATTGCATTATAATAAATCCTATGTGATACTACACATTGAAATGAACATACCCCAAAAATATCTTTGACTATAAATCTATGTCATAATACTAAGATTGTGCAATAGTTTTATGGTTATAACTTCTGTTCCTTTTTATTAACATAGAGGAAGGAATCTTGGATAGAAGAATCTATTCTAACTATTAGGGATTTAGGTAAATTGTCTCAAACCCCCAATTTGACTTATGAGAACATAGAGATAACCACAAGATTTCAATGAATTAAGAGTTCCTTCTTCCCTATGATCATGAGTGTTTTTTTGCCTGTGTGTAAGAAGCCCATTTCAGTTCCATCTTAACCACCTACTGGACAACTCAACTGTCTTACTAGTTCCTACAAAAATCCACTTATCAAAATAATTAAAAGGTATTATAAAACTGTCATTTTTAATGTGTTAGTGTTAAAGGATCATATCACATAGGCTAGTCCATGGCTCTCTGACTTGCAAATCCCAAAAGACTGTGCCTCCTTTCTGTCACCTTCTCTCAATTATCTCCCTAACATCTCTGGCTAGGCTTGAGTTTCTTTTATTATTAGCTTCTGGTGCCAAGTACTGAGGGTATAATATTTCTACCATTACATTAAAGAAAAGTCTGGCATGAAACCTAAAAAGATTACAATGAATAGTCAGAGTTATCTTTTATCATGGAGCATTCTTCTGGGTCCTATTGGAACACCAACATTTTTCATTAGATTCAAATATCTCCCATTGAATTACTTTTTTATGTAGAATCTTTCTCTGATCTTCTATATAAGAACTTGCACTATCTTCCTTCTAAAACAGTTGTAATATATTTTTGTTAAATTATTTCTCAGTATTTGGGTTTTATCATACACATATTACAAATACTACTTACCAGTGGAACTGGCTTTTTCTATCTCTTCTTCCTTATGGTTTTATTGATAATGTATGCGCTTTAATGCCTTTTTTTATCCTCTGTATCATCAGCATTCTCCGAACACTATCAATGAGGGGCTGTTTTGAAAACCTTTTGGCAGAAGGAGTCCTTTCCTGGTTGAAATATCATCTAAAAAATTCATTCTGTCATTAATTTTTCTTTTTAATATTATTTTTCTTTTTAAAAATATTTAATACTGTGCTTCACTCAAAAATATTCCTCTTTGGATGCTACATAACTTGTGTCAAATCACTACTCCAATTAGGAGCTAAAACAAAATTTTAATTTTTAATGTAGTCCACCGCATTGTTAAGTTTATCAAATAGTTCTTCATAACACTAATATTGATTAAGTTAATACTTCGCAAGTACATGGTACTTTTTCAAAGATATTTTTGTCTTTAATTCCTGTTTTGTCTAAGTTGTTGACCCCATATAACCAAGGTCTTTAGTGACCTAAATGTTTCTAAATCCCATGGGCATAATTTAGTCTTAATTTTGCTTGCTTTATTTTGCTTTATTTTTGCTTCTACAGCAATAAATGCTCTTGATCATTCTTTTCCTATGGAATAATGAAATATTATTTTCCCCTGAGTTCCATGCATGGCCTCCCATTTTTCTTACACATTTTTTTACTCTTATCTTAGCTACTTTTGAGAATTCCTTATCATTTATGCTTCTTTTAGCTAACCCTGAATTGTTGAGACCAACCAACATTAAATTTTAGTCTTATTCATTTCCAATTCTAAAAACTTTTCAGGCAGTATCATCTACTCCCTTTTCTTTTCAATTATCATCCAAATTATGTGTCTTCTGATTCTTTGTCTGCCTCACAGCCATTTAATCCCATTTAATAAATAGATATCCAAAATATCCAAAATAAATTTTCTCTTTGGGAATTTTTGTGTTTTTTTTTAGTACAGTAGACTTTGTACAAGTTGCTGTCACCATGCCTTACCCCAAATATACATAAATATTATTACTAATCTCTCTCTCCTTCTCTCTTTCCCTACATACATTTACCAATTGCCACACTATTCATCTCATAATTAAATTTTCAAATATGTTAATTATTTATATCACAAACAAAATCTGTTTAGTAGTATGTACTGTCTTCACTTCACTAGAACACTGCAACAGCTTCTAAATTCTTTTACTTTCTATTGGTATTTTCTTTATTAAAACAAATTTTAAGT
The DNA here is from genome assembly GCF_011764305.1 of Mustela putorius furo. NCBI lineage: Eukaryota > Metazoa > Chordata > Mammalia > Carnivora > Mustelidae > Mustela > Mustela putorius. Next base: position 12,443,186 of record NW_025422117.1, read on the forward strand.
TCTCCAGACAGAGCTACATATCACACTACATTCCTTTGAATCATTCCATTGCTTCCTTTTGAATTTAGAGGAGAACTCAGAATCCTTGTTTTTAACTCTGTCATATTTTCCTTCATAGTCTCCCATCTTTGACTACTCTTACATTCTTTTGGCTTTTGAAAGGTTTTCTAGCAGGTGTTTTAATGTAGCATATTCTTCCTTAGGTTCTAGGCTTTTGACATGTCATTCCTTCTTTGTGGAACCACTCCTCTACTTGCTACATCTGACTAACTCATACTCATTTCGAGTTTCAATATGAGTAAACCTTCCTTGGAGAGGTTTTTTCCTACAGTATTTCTTTTTTAAAGATTTTATTTATTTATTTGAAAGAGAGAGAGAGACCATGAGCAGGGGGAGTGACAGAGGGAGAAGCAGAATCCTGACTGAGCATGGAACCCAATGCCAGGTTCCATCCCAGGACACTAGATCATGACCTGACCCAAAGGCAGATGCTTAATCAACTGAGCCACCCACGCATCACTTCCCTCAGTCTTATTGATCCCCTGTAGACATACACTTCACATGTGAGTATGTCATCTTTATATTAAGCAAATATATTTTAACTCCTGATTTATGCTGCTTTAATTAAGTGTGAACTGTATGAGATCAGAAATCATGTCTGCCTGTTAACAGCCAAAAGGCCTGGTAGATAAGTTGAAATTTTGTTACAATTTGTGCAATAAATAAAAATAACTATGTATATTTAAGCACTTCTTCTTGAAATATTATAAAATAGTTTTAGAAGTAGAGACTTCCTTTTAAGTAATAATAAATAATCATTTATTACTATCAATTTAGTGATATATCTATCTTAATATATTTATATTAAGATCAAAGATCAGTCTCCTGATACAAGAAACCTTGTCAGTTTCATTCTTAAGCAGTAATAGAATGGTTTCTGTTTTTCATGTAATCAGTTTAAAGTACCATTAAATAAATCATCCCTTTCCTAAATAGTTAACGGTCACAGAGGATATGGAAGTGTGTGTATGTCTGGTGTGTTTTAGCAGATGAATTTAGAGTCACAGAGCTCCTGTAAACTAACAGTACTCTTAAAACCAAATACACCCATTAATTAATTAATTAATTAATTAAATTTTAAAAAAGATTTTATTTATTTATTTGACAGAGAGAGATCACAAGTAGGCAGAGAGGAAAGAAGGGGGGGAACGCAAGCTCCCTGCTGAGCAGAGAGCCAAAGCGGGACTCGATCCTAGGACCCTGAGATCATGACCTGAGCTGAAGGCAGAGGCTTAACCCAATGAGCCACCCAGGCGCCCCCACCCACTAATTTATTAAATGACTAATATCTAGTTTTAAGAGCTTATTACTGTATCCAGTGTTGTTCTGTGCATTTTAGATCTCCTAGTCACTCCTCTATATCCTGTGAGATGGTTACTAAGGTTTCTTATATTTTTATATTTTTCCTTTTTTATTTTATCATTGAGAAAACTGAAGTGTGGAGATAGAATATTTTTTTTAAAGATTTTATTTATTTATTTGACAGAGAGAGATCACGAGTAGGCAGAGAGGCAGGCAGAGAGAGAGAGAGGAGGAAGCAGGCTCCTGCTGAGCAGAGAGCCTGATGCGGGACTTGATCCCAGGACCCCGAGATCATGACCTGAGCCGAAGGCAGCGGCTTAACCCACTGAGCCATCCAGGCGCCCTGGAGATAGAATATTAACCTGCCCATGGTTACATATAATAAATGGCATCTTTCAGGGATGGCAATAAATCTGTTGAATATTAAATCCCATGTTTTTAATTTGTTTATTTACTTTTAAGATGCAAAGTAGCATTTTCAATATAAAGATTTTCAAGAGGAGGAAAATTTCTATTCTCTTAGGAAAAGCCAAGGTTTTAAAACTTATAATAACAGTCATTGTAGGTGAAGAATCATTGTAAAATTTGGCTGAATTGGACATTATTTCAAGTTTTAATACTGATAGCTGTTTCCCTACAGCAATTAAGGGCCAGAAGCATATGGATCTTTAAACACTGTAAATTCTTGAGTGCACTGAAAAACATGTCCTGAGAACCTCTTATTGAGATCTCAGAACAAGGAGATAATTATGGTATAAAATTCTGATATCTAATAAATAGCTAATAAATAGGCACTAACAATATCAGTTAAATGACATTTAATGTGTATAATATCTCTGTAGATAGCAGAACTTACTCTCTTCAAATTAGAGAAATGACTTGTAGAACATTTAAGCAATGTAATCAAGATCACACATATGATAATATTTCTCAGATTTGATCCTGAGGGTGAAATACTCCAAAATTTAGTTCTTTTTCTTTACACTGGGCATCTTCACACAAACTTGATACAGATAATCACAAAAAACATTATTTTACCATCTAGCCTAAACGATATCAAGGAAATAACAAATCTAAGTAAATAGCAATTATGGCTGTCAGTAATTAATTATGTGACCTCTAGCAATTTATTTTTTAGTCGCAATTTCCACATCTGAGAAAGGAGGAGTCTGGACCCCATTGGAAGTTCTCTTCTTGCTTGAATGCTCTAGTTTATAAGCCATCTATATAATTATGAGTGATTAGTGACCATGGATATTTAGCTTATATATGATTGAAGAATAAATCCCACTTCCAGTTAAGGAACAATCCTTCTGTAAATGTTTCTACTACTGTCTATTCCTTGATTATCTTTATTTTTCTGATTTCATTATTTTCTACTTTGCTCTCTTGTGCTACCAACTGCTGACAACTGCAGTGTCACTATCTTATTTTTTGACCTCCAGTTAGAAATCATTTCCCTCAAAACCCATTGTAATCTTTATATGGTAAGAACTTGACATTTTAATTTATTTAAATGTTGACTTCACTGTGTGTTGATAGAGGTCCAAAAGAACCTCTGTTAGAGCAATCAATCAACAAGTGAATGATGTTGCTGAGAGACCCACCATTCAATAAATTATAGCCATCATTTGTTACTAGATATTCCCTACATCTTTCTTGAAGTTAAATATAGTTATTTTACTTAGAGAAACTACCTGTTAGTTTTATAACATTGATGGAGCTTAAAAGACTTTAAAGTAAGCATAGTCTTCACAGAGAATTGGTAAAATATATTTAATGACAGAAGAAGAATATTTTTACTTATCTTAATATACAACTAATTATTAACTACATCATATACATGTCCAATCATTATTATTTTTTTGTGAAATGAATTAAAGTTAGATTGCATGGCACACACTTTTTATTTTAAAACCTCTATGTTCAAATTCTACCTATATCTCACTATATAAACATAAAATTTTAACTATTATTTACTGAAATAAAATAAAATCTTTCATTTTTGTTTACTTAATCATTTACAAGTTTGAATGAAAAGTAAAAACAGAATACATCTAAGCTTTGATTATAGATATTGAAAGCAGACATTTTTCTTTGTGTGTTCCTTACTTTCAATGTGAACATGTAAGGTTCCTGTGAAATATCTGCACTGATTAAGAATGATAAAAATAAATGATTTAGTATTTCTTGTAAAAACTCGTGCTTTTCCTTTCTCCTCATTAATGGTATATGATGATGTGAAAGAAATTTATTTTATAAGCCTACCACAGTTTTACCTTTAAAAAAATCATAACTAAATTTCTTGGAGCTTTGTTACTATGGAAATTTGCCTCTTTTGAAAATTCTATCATTCCAGATACAACTATTTATCACATTTCATACAAAAATGAAAGAAGCTTAGTAATATTTTGTAGTATCAAGCACAAATAAGCTGAACACATTCTCACTCTAACATCCAATATTGGATAGACATGTGCATGCTACTTTCTGAAACCACCTTTTATTCTCAAATGTTACAAATGTACATTTATAGAACACCCAGGAGTATTTCCAGTATTTTCTTAGGTGGTAGTTTGTTTTTTTTAAACAGCAACTAAATATAGAAAACATAATTAATTTGGCATATAAACATACAGATAAAGAGTAGATTAGTAATGTCTTAGTCTTTGAATCCATTCTTTTTTACTGTGTTAGATTAACTTCATTCAGAGGGATCCTTATTTATGTTTAGCTATTAAGGTATTAGGAACAGACTCTTGTTTGGCTCATGTGTGCATGTTTGCGTGTGTGTGTGTGTGTGTGTGTTTTAAAAAATGAAAAAGCAGTCTTCTATCAATCCCTAATGCCATTAAAGAGATATAACATTCAGCCATCAGAGTCAACAAATACTTTTTAAGTGTCTATCAGTCGCTATAACAACATCTGGAATACAGTATTAAAAATACATTCATATGCACAATAAAACCTTTTTCTGGACTTTAATTTCAAGTAAGAGAAGTAGGAAAACATGGAAAAAGTTGTTAAACACAAAGAAAAGAACCTCATATATTAAATAAAGGTAATATGTGGTATAGTGAAAAAATTAATCAAAAAGTGATATGGGGAGTATTGGGAGATAATTTTAAAAGGATTATCAGGAAGATCTCACTGGTTTTTAAGTATAGCCTGAGCCTGATAGCAGTGAAGACGAATATCATAGAAATCTTTAGCCAAAACATCAATACCAGAAAAAGGAAAGAACCAAGACAAAGAACCCAGGAAAGTTCAAGAAACAGCACAGCACGATTACATGAAGCAGAATAGATTGGGTAAGAAAAAGGGTGAAAAAGGCTGTTATGTAAGTCATTTCGGTATTTATTCTGAATGTACTGAATTGGGAAGCAGAGCAAGCATGGTCTGAAAAATTTTAAAATTATGTATCTTGAGGGCACCTGGTTAAAAACATCTACCTTCAGCTCAGGTCATAATCCCAGGATCCTGGGTTGGAATCCTACATCAGGCTCCCTGTTCTGCAGGGTCTTGCTTCTCCATCTGCCTCTCTCTGTCTCTGTCTCTCTGTCTCTCATGCATAAATAAATTTTTAAAAATCTTTAAAAATTATGTATCTCGAAATAGGAATCAAGAATATTATGATGAAGATCAATAAGAAAGTCATTATATGTCAGGTGGTGGACAATTAACTGAGTCATAGTGATTTGGGGGAGAAGGAAGTCAGAAGACATCAGAGAAGGGTTAGAGTTTGGGTCATGAGAGATGGACAGAAAGTCTTGGCAGCATCCAAAAACAGATATCATGGGCATAATATCATTTTGGCACAACCATAATGGGCTTTAGAGGGAGTGGGGAATAAATCAAGTGCTTGCAAATAAAAACTGAAATTAGTCCCTGAGTTATTGTGAAAGCAGTTTACAGTGATTCACACATGAGCTGCCTAAAATACAACTTTGTTTATTCCAAATATCTTAGAACCTAATTTCAATTTGTTTTATTTTTAATAAGAGAAGGTAGTAAACACTACTATTTAAAAGATCGTTTGATCCCTTTCAAAGCTCTTTATTGTTGATGTTAAGTCCCAGAAAAAAAGTTTAATAGACTCAAAATCTTATTTTGAAGGTAAGCTTATTTCAGAAATTTAGTACATTTGTTATTTCATCTCATTGTATTAAGATTATTTTGAAGTCATTCAAAAGTGGAATAAAGCAAATCATTTGTTTATTTTCACTGATTATAAATGATGTATTTACTCTTATGGATACAAATTATCAACTTTCATTCTGATTAATATTTCTAAAGCTATTTATTTTATGTGGAAGTACTAAATAAATCATTCACAAAGGTGTTCCTGTTAAGTAAAAGCCTAGAAACCAAATAAATTTGCATAATATCTAATCTGTAGTAAAACAAATTGCTAAGAATTAGGATGCAAGCTTAAATAAATTATATACTGTGTTAAATATTACAATTAAAGAATCACTCAAGAAGTGATCCATTGGTTAAATTGTATGCACTTATAATAAGATAACACTTGACATTAAAACTCATGTATTACTGATTCCTAACTCTCTTAGAATTTATAAAAACATTATGATGAAGCTTAAACTTTTCTTATTTAAATATAAACTCTCAAGTTAGTGTAATAATAATTCTAGAACTGATAAATATTTGAGTTATTTTTTTTGCAATTTTAAGTCATTAGTACAATGATTAACTATTCTGTCAATCATACTAGTAGTGGTAGTGTGTCTATTTTGATTTTCTTTTTTAGGATTTTATACTTGGCTTTGGCCATTTCCTAAAGTCTATGTGATGTAAAAGGTAAATATCATTACCAAGAAATACTCATTTTCTTTGAAAAAATTGATGGTATTTTGATAGGGATTGCATTAAGTGTGTAGATTGCTTTAGGTAGCATAGACATTTTCACAGTATTTGTTCTTCCAATTCATGAGCATGGAATGTTTTTCTATTTCTTTGTGTCTTCCTCCATTTCTTTCATGAGTACTTTGCTGTTTTCTGATTACAGATTCTTTGCCTCTTTGGTTAGGTTTATTCCTAGGTATGTTATGGTTTTGGGTGCAATTGTAAATGGGATTAACTCCTTAATCTCTCTTTCTTCTGTCTTGCTGTTGGTTTATAGAAATGCAGCTGATTTCTGAGCATTGATTTTATATCCTGACACTTTACTGAATTCCTGTATGAGTTCTAGCAGTTTTGGAGTGTAGTCTTTTGGGTTTTCCACATAAAGTATCACATCATATGCAAAGAATGAGGTTTGACTTCTTTGCTGATTTGTATGTTTTATTTCTTTTTATGTCTGATTGCTGAGGCTAGAACTTCTAGTACTATGTTGAATAGCAATGGTAATGGTGGACAGCCCTGCCGTGTTCCTGACCTTAGCAGAAAAAATGAAATAATCCTGAAATTTATATGGAATCAGAAAAGACCCCGAATAGCTAGAGGAATGTTCAAAAAGAAAACCAAAGTTGGCGGCGTCACAATTCCAGACTTCAAGCTCTATTACAAAGCTGTAATCATCAGGACAGTATGGTATTGGCACAAAAACAGACACATAGATCAGTGGAACAGAATAGAGCCCAGAAATGGACCCTCGACTCTATCGTCAACTAATCTTCGACAAAGCAGGAAAGAATGTCCAATGGAAAAAAGACAGTCTCTTCAGCAAAGGGTATTGGGAAAATTGGATAGGCACATGCAGAAGAATAAACTGGACCCTTTCATTACACTACACTCAAAAATAGAAATTTCTTATTTTTTATTTCAATTTCAAAATACAATTAAGTTAGTTAAGGTCATCATTTTCTAATAAATTAGTTTTTCAAGGCATATTATAACATATTTCATAAAATATTTTAGAAGTTTAGATATTTTCTAAAATTCAGTTTTACAAAACATTTTATAACTCATGTGTCTCATATTCACGACTAGCCAAAGACAAAATTAGGTTCTGTATGTATTAACCATATACTGTCAGATTTTGCATCTGTATAACTCACATTCTGCAAGATTCAAGCCCCTGTAATACTGTGGTTGTCATTTGCTCGTTGTCATTGTTGTCATTGTTTCAGGAGAGTAGGAATTAATTCTTCTTAAAATGTTTGGTAGAATTCCTCTGGGAAGCCGTCTGGCCCTGGGCTGTTGTTTGTTTGGAGATTTTTGTTGACTGTTTCAATCTCCTTACTGGTTATGGGTCTGTTCAGGTTTTCTCTGTCTTCCTGGTTCGGTTGTGGTAGTTTATATGTCTCTAGGAATGCATCCATTTCTTCCAGATTGTCAAATTTGCTGTGTAGAGTTGCTCATAATATGTTCTTATAATTGTTTGTATTACTTTAGTGTTGGTTGTGATCTCTCCTCTTTCATTCATGATTTTATTAATTTGGGTCCTTTCTCTTCTCTTTTTGAGAAGTCTGGACAGGAGTTTATCAATCTTATTAATTCTTGCAAAGAACCAGTTCCTAGTTTCATTGATTTGTTCTATTGGTTTTTTGGTTTCTGTTTCATTGATTTCTGCTCTGATCTTTATGATTTCTCTTCTCCTGCTGGGGTCAGGCTTTCTTTCTTGTTCTTTCTCCAGCTCCTTTAAGATGTAGGTTTAGGTTGCATATTTGAGACCTTTCTTTCTTATTTCTTGAAAAAAGCTTGTATCACTATATATTTTCCTTTCAGGACTGCTTTTGCTCTGCCCACAGATTTTGAACCATTTTGTTTTCCTTATCATTTGTTTCCATGATTTTTTTCAGTTCTTCTTTAATTTCCTGATTAACCCATTCATTCTTTCGAAGGATGCTCTTTAGTCTCCATGTATTTGGGTTCTTTCCAAACTTCCTCTTGTGAATACTTCAGGGCATTGTGGTCTGAAAATATGCAGGGAATGATCCCAATCTTTTGATACCATTTGGACCTGATTTATGACCCAGGAAGTGATCTATTCTGGAGAATGTTCCATGTGCACTAGATTGTGTATTCTGTTGCTTTGGGATCGAATGTTCTGAATATATCTGTGATGTTCATCTGGTCCAGTGTGTCATTTAAGGTCTTTATTTCCTTGTTGATCTTTTGCTTGGATGATCTGTCCATTTCAGTGAGGGGAGTTTAAAGTCCCCTACTATTTTTGTATTATTGTCAATGTGTTTCATTGATTTTATTATTAATTGGTTTATATAGTTGGCTGCTCCCATGTTAGGGACATAGATATTTAAAATTGTTAGATCTTCTTGTTGGATAGACCCTTTGAGTATGATATAGTGTCCTTCCTCATCTCTTATTATAGTCTTTGGCTTAAAATCTAATTGATCTGATGGAAGGATTGCCACCCCAGCTTTCCTCTGAGTCCATTAGTATGGTAAATTGTTTTCCACCCCCTCACTTTAAATCTGGAGGTGTCGTCGGGTCTAAAATGAATTTCTTGTAGGCAGCATATTGATGGGTTTTGTTTTTTTATCCATTCTGATACACTGTGTATTTTGATTGGGGCATTTAGCCCATTAATATTCAGGGTAACTATTGAGAGTTATCAATTTAGTGCCATTGTATTGCCTGAAAGTCGACTTTTACTGTATATTGTCTCTGTTCCTTCTGATCTACTACTTTTAGGGTCTATCTTTGCTTAAAGGACCCCTTTCAATATTTCCTATAGAGCTGGTTTGGTGTTCGCAAATTCTTTCTGTTTTTGTTTTTCCTGGAAGCTTTTTATCTCTCCTTCTATTTTCAATGATAGCCTAGTTGGATATAGTATTCTTGGCTGCATGTTTTTCTCATTTAGTGCTCTGAATATATCATGCCAGTTCTCTCTGGCCTGCCAGGATGCTGTGGATAAGTCTACTGCCAATCTAATATTTTTACCATTGTATGTTACAGACTTCTTTTCCCGGGCTGCTTCCAGGATTTTCTCTTTGTTGCTAAGACTTGTAAATTTTACTATTAGGTCATGGGGTGTGGACCTATTCTTGTTGATTTTGAGGGGGGTTCTCTGTACCTCCTGGATTTTGATGCTTGTTTCCTTTGCCATATTAGGGAAATTCTCTACAATAATTCTCTCCAATATACCTTCTGCTCCCCTTTCTCTTTCTTCTTCTTCTGGAATCCCAATTATTCTAATGTTGTTTTGTCTTATGGTGTCACTTATCTCTCAAATTCTCCCCTCACTGTCCAGTAGCTGTTTGTCCCTCTTTTGCTCAGCTTCTTTCTTCTCTGTCATTTTGTCTTCTATATCACTAATTCTTTCTTGTGCCTCATTTATCTAGCAGTAAGAGCCTCCATTTTTGATTGCACATCATTAATAGCTTTTTTAAATTTCAACTTGATCAGATATTAATTCTTTTATTTCTCCAAAGAGGGTTTTTATTTCTCTGAACAGGTTTCTCTGATATCTTCCATGCCTTTTTTGAGCCCAGCTAGCACCTTGAGAATCGTCATTCTGAAATCTAAATCTGACATATTACCAATGTCCATACTGATTAGGTCCCTAGCCTTTGGTACTGCCTCTTGTTCTTTTTTTTTTTTTTTTTTTTTTTTTTTTTTTTTGTAGTGAGTTTTTCCTGCCTTGTCATTTTATCCAGATAAGAATATATGAAGGAGTGAATAAAATACTAAAAGGGTGGCAAAGACCCCAGGAAAATGTGTTTTAACCAAATCAGAAGAGATCCCAAATTGTGGGGGGAAAAGAGGGGGTAAAAAAAAAGTTCAGAAAAAAAAATTTTTTAAAGGAAAATATATATATTAGACTGGTGAATAGAACAGAGTCACACATTTAATTTTGGGAGTATTTTGGTCTCTCTTAGAAGAAACTACCTCCCAAAATTTTAAAGAATGAAAAAAATACACACACACACACACACAAATAAGGCTACACACAATCACAGTGAAGGGGTGGAATATGACTATAAAAATGATTTTTTAAAAAATTTCTAAAAAAGGAGTTGATAAGTTGGTTGGGAGAATAAAGAAAAAAGAAAGAAAAAGAAAGTGGAGAGAATTTACTCAGGTTGGAGACTAGAACAAAACCCTGTGCTAGACTCGGGTTGTATTTTGATCTATTAGAATAAGTTGTATCCCAAATTATTTTGGAGGAAAAAACCTTATGTGTATACAAAAAATAAAGTTAGATACAATGAAGGATAAAATATGACTATAATAATGAAGGTTTAAATAAGATTTTTTTAAATGAACGGTATTGTTAAGATAAACTAGTTAAAAAACGTTAAAAGAGAAAAGAGTAAAAGTTAAAAAACAATTTTAAGGTAAAAAAATAAAATTAAATAAAATTAATTAACTTTGCAAGACTAAAGAATCATGGGGAGAAAGCCATGAATTCCATGCTTTGCTTTCTCCTCCTCTAGAATTCCACTGTTCTCCTTGGTAAGTGAACTTGGTCTGGGCTGGATTTCTTGCTGATATTCTGGGGGAGGGGCCTGTTGTAGTGATTCAAAGTGTCTTTGCCTGAGGAGGAATTGCACAGCCCTTACCAGAGGTTGGACTAAGTAATCCTCTTGGGTTTACTTTTGGGAGATTTTGTTCCCTGAATGCTTTCTGTAGAACACTGGAGGACAAGAATGAAAATGGCAGCCTCCCAGTGTTTGAGTGCCTGGAGAAGCCGAGAGCTCAGGGCCCTACTCTGTGCGCCCTCAGAGAAAGGTGCTCAATCACTCCCATCTCCCTGGCCTCTGGCCGCGTTCAGAGCTCACCCCGCCTGTGACCAAGCATCTCTGTCTCTGGCACACAGCCCCGCCTTGAGTCTCCAAACCCAGCATGTCCCTGCACACTTCCAGGGGGGCTCTCCCTGGATCTTGTGGGGTCTCTGCTCACCAAGCAGTGGTCTAACTGTGCCATGGATCACAGTTTAAGGTAACCCCGAGTTCAGAGCTCACTCCTTGGCTCTGTCTCTGTAGCCAGCTTCACCGCTCTAATATCTGTGAGCTCTGTGACACTCGGACACCCCTGATCCTTCTGTGACCCTGAAGGACCTGAGACCACTCTGCCCCACATGGGGTTCCAGCTTAGCCTCTGGAGCAACATCCCTCAGTGGGGCTTTTAAAAGTTTTAAAAGAACTTTTAAAAGAACTTTTAAAAGTTCTGATTTTGTGCTCCATTGCTCTGCCACTTGCTGGGAGCTGTCTATCTTTCCGTTGCAGTCTATCTTTCCATCACTTTGGATTCGATTGTCTGCAGGTCCTACCTTTCAGAAAGTGGTCAATTTTGTGTTTCTAGAATTGCTGCTCTTCTTCTCTTTGATCTTCTGTTGGAATTGTTGGTGTTTGGAATGGTTTGATAAGCTATCTAACTGATCTCCTGCTACCTGATGTCATCTCAGCCCACTACTTCTCAGCCATCTTGATTCCTCCCCTCTCTTCTCCTTCTTTTTAAACACTATACTCCTTCTCTGAATTCTAAGCAATACTAAAAAGTTGAAAATAACCGAAATATTCAATGATAAAATGATTTGGAGTAGTTTATATACCTAACAATAGGTAATAGGTTGATTAAATTATAGTTAGTTATAAAACAGTATCTAAATTGTAATGTTATTGGGACCCCTGGGTGGCTCAGTGGGTTAAGCCTCTGCCTTCAGCTCAGGTCTTGATCTCAGTGTCCTGGGATCAAGCCCTGCATCAGGCTTTCTGCTCAGTGGGCAGCCTGCTACCTCCTTTCTCTCTGCCTGCTTCCCCACCTACTTGAGATCTCTGTCAAATAAAATTTTAATAAAATAAAATAAAATAAATTGTAATGTTATTTTTTAAAAAGGATAACAATAATATGTTTTCAGTCAAATGCTCTGCCACTGAGCTATACCTCCAACAATAATATGTCTGAATGAGAGACACAACTGTGATTAATAGCAAGAACTTCATGGGCTTCCCTTTAAACACTGGCCTTTTTCTCACTAATTAACTTCAATCAAATTATTAAACATTTTGTAACACAGTTTCCTTTTGTAAAATGGGTGGAATGATGAATAATAATATATCTAAGCTTTAGAACATCACCTGTCCTAAAAATTTAGTAAGCACTAAGAATTTGCTATCATATATAACAGTAAATATAAGCAAACATTTAGGCATAGAAAGGACTTTGAAGGGTTGCATGGGTGGCTCAGTCAGTTAAGTGTCTGCCTTTGGCTCAGGTCATGACCCCAGAGTCCTAGGATCAAGCCCCACATCGGGCTCCTTGGTCAATGGAAGCCTGTTCTCCCTCTCCCACTTCCCTCTGCCTTCTAATTCTCCTGCTTATGTTCTCTCCCTCTCTCTGTCAAAAATAAATAAAATCTTTTTTTAAAAAAAAGATTAATGTGGTCTGCCCTAAATGAGTGGGATTTATGCCATCTTGCTTGTTCCTTTAAAGTATTTCGAATAACAAATTTTTTATAACCAGAAAAGTAATGAAGTTTAGGAATAAGTCATTGATTATATACTAATAAGAAGATGTGATATATATAGATAGATAGATACACATGCACACACACACACACACACACACACACATAATGGAATATCACTTGGCTATAAAAGCAGAATGAAATCTTGCCATTTATAATGACATGGATATACCAGAGAGATAATGTTAAGCAAAATAAGTCTGTCAGAGAAAGACAAATACCATATGACTTCACTCATATGTGGAATTTAAGAAACAAAACAAATGAGCATGGGGGAGAAAAGAGGGAGAGAGAGAAAAAGAGAGAGAGAGAGAAACCAAGAAACAGACTCTTTACTATAGAGAACAAATTATTACCAGAGAGGAAGTGAGTGGGAGGATGGGTGAAATAATTGATGGGTACATTTGTGATGATCATCAGGTATTGTATGCAAGTGTTGAATCACTATATTATACACCTGAAACTAATAGTACACTGTATGTTATAACAGGCATTTAAATAAAAATTTGAAATAAAAAAAGAATTTTATATATTTAATACACATATATATTAAACTTTATATTTTATATAACAATTAAATGTTTACTATTATTTAGTTTAAACTAAGACACTTAAAGCTAAGTACAATAATACAAAAATAGAAAAAGTACTTAATTTTCACAACATAAAGTAAATGAGCACATTTCTAATACCATTCATTCTAAGACAGAATAATGTTATTTTTTATTTTGTATCAAACTAATTTCATATGGTTTACATGACTCTATTTAAGGTTTACTCATCGATATTTTAGAAATTTTCTTAAAACAATTTTTTCTTTATAATGTGCAAGATTAATAGTAAATCAATTGGAGAAACAAGGGAAAAGCTATTAAAGGTCTCTTTATGTCAAGAAACTTAGAGCAGGGGCACCTGGGTGGCTCAGTGGGTTAAGCCTCTGCCTTCGGCTCAGGTCATGGTCTCAGGGTCATGGGATCAAGACCCATATCAGGCTTTCTGCTCAGCCAGGAGCCTGCTTCACCCTCTCCTTCTGCCTGCCTCTCTGCCTACTTGTGATTTTTCTCTGTGTCAAATAAATAAATAAAATCTTTAAGAAAAGAGAAAAAAAAGGAAACTTATAGCTTACCTTTATGTGTAATTAGACAATAGTATATTAGTCACCACAAAGAATAGGAAAATGATAATATAACTATAGTAAATTAATTAACATTTATTGAATTCATAAGTTATAATAACATATCTGTGGTTAAATTGATAGATGTGCACTGACAAAGAGGCTGGAGTTACATGGGAAATAAAGGGAATTTATTTGACTGTTTTATAGCTACAAGTTCATAGAAAGCAATCAGACTTTTTTCCCTCTCCATCATTCTCTCTTTATATTCCTAGCTTTGGAAGTTCGTAGGATAATAAAAATTAATTTGCACTGGATTGCTTACAATTAATCCACTCCAAAAGAATTGTCTATAAATTGTATGCCTGTCTTCTTTAAGAGAAAGTAACAAATAGAATTTTTCTACTTTGAAACACATCACTACATCTCTGTTTCAAGAAGAATGCTTCAGTCTGCAATTACTATATTCATTTCTTCGTTCCTTCATAAAATGTCTTGTGCTTGATTATTCACTTGATTTTCAGACCCAGTATTTTTCTTGAAAAAAAAAAATCACAAAAGCATATGACATTATCCACACTTTGAATAGCTCAGAGGTAGTTACCTAATTATAGTAATATTAGCAGGAGGAGTGTAGGGAGAGAAAACTCAAACTTTTGCAGCACCTACTATATGACAGGCATTCTGTTCAGATTTACAAATACTCTTTTATATATCTTTCATAAGTAAGTGATGGGTTACTATTCTAAATGTATAAATGTGGAAACTAAAAGAATAAAAGATAATAACCTTTCTCAAATCACAGATCTAGTAAGTTGCCACTCTGAGTTTTGATAGCACATTCACTTAATAGCGAAAATGAGCAAACTAAGAAAAACACCATGGTCACAGTATTTAATACATTCCTATTCTATTTTCTTTTTTTTTTAATTTATTTGAGCTTATATGGAATAATTGACAAGTACTCTTTTAACCCATAAATGACCTTTAACATCTTTTTCTAAGGAGCTTTGTAATTATTAGTCATAACCTTTAATGTGATAACTGATTAATGTATTATTTATATTTTTATCTACATAGTACTAATTTTATGTAATTCGAGTCAGCATATTGTGAGATATTTCATCTTTCTTGTGCCTAATTACATAAACTAGAGAATAGGAATAGATTCAGGGGGGAAAAAACAACAACAACAACACATGTTGAAAGTAATCCTAAGGAAGTAATAGGTGATTTAAAATGAGAAAATGTTAGCTTTTAAACAGCTTCTCTACCTATTTTAACATCATCAGCTCTATTATGAAGCTTAACCAATGATGATACAATACATTCAGTTGAGAAAGGAGGCATCAATTTTGAATTCATGAAGAAAGGTATTTAAATATGAATTTGTATCCAGTATCTTTAAATGAAAGTCTTCTGTAAGGGATGTTTCTTGGAAAACAACTAGGACTCATGGACTAGTGCTTTCATAATCCTTCACCAGGTCATTTTTCAGTGGTACTGATCATGGGATGAGAGGCAGGAGAAGTCAAGTCTTCTTTCAACTATCTGTTATCAATTCTATTTGAGAGTAAGAATTTGAACTCCATGACAGAGAGAATATTACAGACGCTGACATCTTCTATATCTTTCTGTCACCTTATATTTAAAGTCCCTTAAAAGCAGAATAAAAGTTTTGTTTTTAATGAAATTCTCCTGTGAACAATTTCTATCATTTTTAGTTTGTATAAAATCCCATTATTTGACTTTTATTTTAAAGAATCTTTTGCCTGGCTATAGACTTCAAGCTGTTAAGTTTGTCATTGTTGTTGTTTTCCAACACTTTAGAGGTATAATTTCATTTTTCTCTTGATTTCTGTCATTTCTGCTATTAATCTAGTTGTCAATGTTATTTTTCCTCTAATTAACTATTCCTTCAATTTTATCAGTGTTCTGGTATCATTTTCTTCATATTTTTTGTTCAGAATTCACTGAGCTTTAAAAATTAATGTTTTATTGTTTTCATCATTTTCAAGATATTTTCACATATTTTTTTTTGTAATAATGCTTTTAAGTCATTCTCAGTTTCCTCAATCCTTAGGTTTCCCATTATATTCACATTAAACTTTTGTTAACACTGTATTTCAAATAACTAGTCATTTTCTGCTCTTTAATTCTCTTATCTCTTTATACTTCAGTTTTAATATATCCTAATGACTGTCTTTAGTTTCACTAATCCTTTCTTCTATTATGACAAATCTGTTGTTAAATGAATACATTACTTTTTTTAAAAATTACTTTTTTAAAAACTATAGTCAAGCTAATTAACTATCTTCTCACATATATACCAATTTTTGTGTGTGAGGAAGAGCACCTGAAATATACTGTATTATTAAATTTTTGGTATTCAGTACAGTACTATTAAATATGGTCTTCATGCTTTATGTCAGATCTATAAACATTCATTTTATATAATTGCAACTTTGTACTCTTTAATGAACATCTCCCCATATCCCCTACCTCCTGTCACCTGATAACCACCATTATTAATTTTAGTTGTATTTTCTATTCTAATTTTTCTGTTTGACTCTTTCATGTACATTTTCATTATCTTATGAGCTTCTCAATTCACTGTTGTTCCTTGAACATGTTTTTCAGTTTTTGGTTTTTTTTTTAAGATTTTATTTATTTATTTGACAGACAGAGATCACAAGTAGGCAGAGAGGCAGGCTGAGAGAGATGGGGAAGCAGGCTCCCTGCTGAGCAGACAGCCCCACATGGGGCTCGATCCCAGGACCCTGGGATCACGACCTGAGCAGAAGGCAGAGGCTTTAACCCACTGAGCCACCCAGGTGCCCCTGTTTTTCAGTTTTTTGAAAGACTCTTTGATATATGCAATATTTAGATGACCTTGGTTATTTTCATATATTGCTACTTTTTCCTTTTTTTTTTTTTTTGGTTATTCCTTTCTTTTTTTTTCCATCATTGGTCCTCTCTCTTGGCATCATAGTGTTTTTTTTTTTTTAATTCAATTAGCCATCAGATTAGTTTCATACATCATTAGTTTCAGATGTAATATTTAGTAATTTATCTGTTGCTTATAATACCCAGTGCTCAGCACATCATGTGCCCTCCTTAATGCCCATCACCCAATTACCCCATTTCCCCATCTACCTCCCCTCCAGCAACCCTCAGATGGTTTCCTATAGTTAAGAGTCTCATGATTTTTCCTCCTGTTCTGATGACTTCTCATTCAGTTTTCCCTTTCTTCCCCTATGATCATCTACACTGTTTCCACTACACATTCCACATGTGAGTGAACAGTATATAATTGCCTTTCTCTGCTTGACTTATTTCACTCAACATAATACCTTCCAGCCAATCCATATAGATGCAAATGGTAAGTATTCCTCCTTTCTGATGGCTGAATAATATTCCATTGTATATGTATATACCACATCTTCTTTATCCATTCATCTGTTGATGGACCTCTCTGATCTTTCCATGGTTTGCTGTTGTGGACATTGATGCTATGAACATTGGGGTGCAGGTGCCCCTTTGGATCACTACATTTGTATATTTGGAGTAAATATGTAGTAGTGAAATTGCTGGGTCATAAGGTAGCTCTATTTTTCACTTCTTGAGGAATTTTCATACTGTTTTCCAGAGTGGCTATACCAACTGGCATTCCCACCGGCAGTGTGAGACAGTTCCCCTTTCTCTGTATCCTCACCAACATTTCTTGTTTCCTGTCTTGTTAATTTCAGCTATTCTAACTGGTGTAAGTTGGTATCTCATTGTGGTTTTGATTTGTATTTCCCTGATGTCAACTGATATGGAAAATTTTTTCATTTGTCTCTTGGCCATTTGTATGCATTATTTGTATGCATTATTTGTATGCATTATTTGTTCTTGTCTTCTGCCCATTTCCTAACTAGATTATTTGTGTTTTTGGGTGTTGAGTTTGGAAAGATCTTTATAGATCTTGGATACTCCCTCTTTATCTGTTATGTCATTTGCAAAAATATTCTCCCATTCCATAGGTTGCTTTTAGTTTTGTTGACTATTTCCTTTGCTGTGCAGAAGTGTTTGTCTTGATGAAGTGCCAATAGTTCATTTTTGCTTTTGTTCCCTTGCTTCTGGAGACTTGTCTAGCAAGAAGTTGCTGCAGCTGAGGTTGAAGAAGTTGCTGCCTCTGTTCTCCTCTAGGATTTTGATAGACTCCTATCTGAAATTTAGGTCTTTCATCCATTTTGAGTTTATCTTTGTGTATGGTATAAGAAAATAATCCAGTTTCATTCTTCTACATGTGACTATATAATTTTTCCAACACTATTTATTGAAGAGACTCTCTCTCTCTTTTTTTTTTCCCCATTAGAAATCCTTTCCAGTTTTGTCGAAGATTAGTTGACCATAGCACAGGGGGTCCGTTTCTTCATTCTCTATTCTATTTTATTGATCTATGTGTTTGTTTTTATACCAGTGCCATACTTCTTGATGATTACAGCTTTGTAATATAGCTTGAATTCTACTGTTGTGATGCTACCAGCTTTGGTTTTCTTTTTCAACCTTCTTCTATTTGATGTCTTTTCTAGTTCCATACAAATATTAGGATTATTTGTTCCAGCTTTGTGAAAAATGTTGATGTCATTTTTAAATGGATTGCATTGAATGTGTAGATTGCTCTGGGTAGCATAGACATTTTCATAATATTTATTATTTCAATACATGAACATGGAATGTTTTTCCATTTCTTATCCATTTCTTCCTCAATTTTTTCCATAAGTGTTCTGTAGTTTTTGGAGTATAGATCCTTTATATCTTTGATTAGGTTTATTCCTAGGTATCTTATGGTTTTTGGAGCAATTGTAAATGGTATTGATTCTTAGATTTCTCTTTACTCTGCCTCATTGTTAGTGTATAGAAATGCAACTGATTTGTGGCCATCGATTTTATATCCTGCTACTTTCCTGAATTCCTGTATGAGTTCTAGCAATTTGGGAGTGGAATCTTTTGGGTTTTCCACATAAAGTATCATGTCATCTGTGAATATGAGTTTGACTTCTCTGCCAATTTGAATGCCTTTTATTTCTTTTTGTTGTTTGATTGCTGAGGCTAGGACTTCTAGTACTATGTTGAACAGCAGTGTTGAGAGTGGGGATAACTTTTATCTTTCTGATTTTAGGAGAAAAGATCTCAGGTTTTCCCCATTGAGAATGTTACTTGCTGTGGGCTTTTCAAAGATTACTTTTATGATATTGAGGTATGTTCCCTCTATCCCTACACTGTGGAGAGGTTTAATCAAGAGAGTATGCTGTTATTTTCAACCTTAAAAAAAAAAGAGAGAGAGAGTATGCTGTATTTTGCCAATGGTTTTCTGAATCAATTGAGAGGATCATATGGCTCTTGTCCTTCCTTTTATTAATGTGATGTATCCTATTGATTGATTTGCAGATGTTGAACTTCCCTTGTATCCCAGAAATAAATCCCACTTGGTTATGGTGAATAACCCTTTTAACGTACTGTTGGATCCTATTAGCCAATATCTTGGTGAGAATTTTGGCATCCAGTTCATCAGCGATATTGGTCTGTAGTACTTTTTTGAGGGAGTCTTTGTCTGACTTTGGGAATAAGGTAAATACTGGCCTCATAGAACAAGTTTCCAAGTTTTACTTCTGTTTCTGTTTTTTGAAAGAGCTTCAGAAGAATAGGTCTTAGTTCTTCTTTAAATGTTGGGTAGAATTCCCCTAGGAACCCATTTGGCCTTAGAGTCTTGTTTATTGTGAGGTTTTTGATTGCTTCGTCAATTTCCTCTCTGGTTATGTGTCTGTTCAGGTTTTCTATTTCTTCTGGTTTCAGCTTGGTAGTTTATAAGGTACCAGGAATGCATCCATTTCTTCCAGATTGCTTAATTTGTTGGCATATAGTTGCTCATAATATGTTCTTAAAATTGTTTGTATGTCTTTGGTGTTGGTCATGACCTCTCCTCTTTCACTCATGATTTTATTAATTTGGGTCCTCTCTCTCTCTCTGATAAGTCTGGCAAGGGATTTATTGATCTTATTATTCTTTCAAAGAACCAGCTTCAAATTTCATTGATCTGTTCTACTATTCTTTTGGTTTCTATTCCACTGATTTTCTCTCTATTCTTTATTATTTCTCATCTTAGGTTTGATTTAGGCTTTATTTGCTGTTCTTTCTCCAGCTCCTTTAGAGGTAAGGTTAGCTTGTGTATATGAGACTGCTAATTTTTTGAGAAAGGCTTGTATGTGCTATGCAATTCCCTCTTAGGACTGCCATTACTGTATCCAGAAGGTTTTGAACAGTTGTGTTTTCATTTGTTTCCATGAAAATCTTAAACTTTTCTTTATTTTCCTGGTTGACCCATTCATTCTTTAACAGATGCCCATTTACCTCCAAGTGCTTGAGTTCCTTCCAAATTTCCTCTTGTAATTGAGTTCACATTTCAAAGCATTGTGGCCTGAAAATATGCAGGGATTAATCCCAGTCTTTTGGTACTGGTTGAGACATGACTTTCCTGTCCTTAACCCCTTATCAAGGTATCGGGACTTTACAGGAGACACAAGTCAGAGCCTGGTTTGATCCACGACTCCAAACATGCTGTGACCTCCAACACCCTCTTCATCCCTTATTAAGTCTTATTATATATATAATATATAACATAATATATCATATATATTACATTTCTTATTATATACACTTCGGTCTAATTTGTCTAGTATGAGGATTGTTACCCCAGCTTTTTTTTTTATGTCCATTGGTATGATAAATGATTACATCCCCTCACTTTCAATCTGGAGTTGTCTTTAGATCTTCTTGTGGTCTCTTGTAGACAGCATAGGTCTTGCTTTTTTATACTATCTGATACTTATGTCTCTTGACTGGGGCATTTAGCCCATTTACTATTGAACGATACAAATTTAGTGTCATTGTATTACCTATAAAGTCCCTGTCTCTGTAGATTGTCTCTGTTTCTTTCTGGGCTGTGCTACTTTTGGGTTCTCTTTTGCTTACAGGATCCCCTCTAGTATTTCTTGCAGGGCTGGTTTAGTGATCATAAATTCTTTTAGTTTCTATTTGTCTGAAAGCTCCTTATCTCTCCTTCCATTCTGAGTGACAGCTTTGCTGAATAAAGTATTCTTGGCTGCATATTCTCATTTAGTACCCTGAATATATCATGCCAGACATTTTTTTTCTTACATCTCAGGCTTAATTCATAGGTGTTCAGAATGATTTGATAGTTATCTAGCTAAATTCAAGGGACCAGATGAAATGACATCCCCTATTCTTCCACCATCTTGCCTCCATCCATCCTAGTGAACTTTGATTGGCTGTTGTATTATTTGTATAAAAAGTTATTAATTCTCAGGCTTTAGTAGGATGATAGGATAATGGAAAATAATCATGAGATTTAACAAAATTTTATGCTCTGTTAAGTATGATTTGTGTTGGCCAATTTATTTTTTCTGCCTCTAGAAATTTCTTTTCTTCTAGAGGTCAGCCCTTTCAGCTTCTCATTGGAAAGAAAGTTTCTGGAATTACCAGCAGTCTTGGAATCTGCCACCTATGAACTCTAAATTCTGCCTCCTCAGAACAGCAAGACTGCTGAAATCTGTGCTCAAGGTTTATTCTCTAAGATGGTGTTTTGACTATTTTTTTCCCTTATTTTCTTAGGTTTGTCTTATACCTCCCTAGTATAGGAGTCAAGTCCTGAAATGAAATTTCACTTGAAATTTTAGTCACACTTCTGGAGGCCCCTTCAAGTCCTAATTGTCTTGGGAACTCTGAATTCCAACTTTTTTTTTTTCTTTCAAACTCCTATCAGATTGTTGCAGGTCTTAGTTACCCCTTCTCATTTATCTATATTCTCTATTCTCTAAACTACACATCAGCAAAAGCCTTGATTAAAAATGTGAAGTAGGATGTGGAAGTCATTGTGGTACTCCAATATTTTCTCTGGGTTCTTAGACCCTTAAGTCATAAGTGGCTTAGATTTTCTCTGAGACTCTCAGTTATTTCATATATTTAATCCAGATCTTAATCTGGATTAATCATTTGGGGTGGATTGCTCATCTAATATTAGCTCTTTTTTCATGGCTGAAAACATAATTTTCTTGAATCCAAATTTTTGTCACCTGAAACCTTTGAGGCTGCTGAAATATCTTCTTACCTCCTCAGAGTCACAGGGCAATTTAGGCTGAAAGCAAATAATATTAATCCAGTCAGAGATTAATTTGAGTTTGGAGAACATCATTTATAAGACCTGATTCATTTCCAGTTGCCATTATTTCTAGTTCTTAGCCCTACAGATCTCAACTGAAAGCCTGGGGTGTAGCCTATGTTGGTGTGACAGGGACTTCAAGTTTTGTCTCTGCTATAGAGTGAAACTACAGAATACTGTGATTAGTTCACAAATTCCTATCCACCAGCTTTGATTTGCTTCAAGTTGAAAAGTGGCTCTGAATTTAATGCTTATCTCTTCATAATTCCATGCCCAAATCTGAGGGTTTTTATCTCTCAAATAACTTTGAGGATAGATAGATAGATAGATAGACAGACAGACAGATAGATAGATATCTTTGACTTATGATGAGATTATGTCCCAATAAACACATTATAAATTGAAAGTATCATGAGTCAAACATGCATTTAATTCATCTATTCTACAAACATTATAACTTAGCCTAGCCTAACTTAAATGTGCTCTGAACAATTACATTAACCTGTAGCTGGGCAACATCATCTAACCCAAAGCCTATTTTATAATATGGTGTTGAAAATATCGTGTAATTTATTGACTCCTATACTGTAAGTCAAAGCCAGCATGGCTGTATGGGTACAAAATGATTGTAAGTGTGTGGGTTTTTACCCTCACATGGCTGACTGGGAGCTGTGGTTGCCTGCTGCTGCTTAGCATCATGAGAGAATATTTACCACATATTTCTAGCCCAGGAAAAGAGCAAAATTCAAAATCCAAAGTACAGTCTCCACTGAATGTGCATCGCTTTTTAAGGATTGTAAATAAAAAAAATTCATAAGTCAACTATTATAAATCAGGCATCATATGTGTGTGTGTGTTATTAATATTTGATCCAGCACACGTCAGTTTTAATCAGAAGGAAGTTTGTCAAATATGAGGTAGTTCTCCATAGGTAGAAACAGAACTCACTACAGCCACTTTTGAATAAACACTGCAATTACTATAGCTAATTTAAACTTCTCAGATTTGCATCTTGAATTTCAACTAAATGATAGTGTTCATCTCTCAAGCTTACAAGATAAAATTATTTTGACACATAATGAACAGAATAAATGGTATTGGAGACTTTTTATTTCATACCACCAGCATTACAGAAACTTGGTTACAATTTGTCATCTACAATATCCTTTCAACAAATTAAGCACATCCTTCTTTCAGTTAGAAGTCATCTTTTTTTCATGAAAACACGTGGATAACAAATAATTCTAATTTAACAAATTATAAGCATATTATGCAATATCAGAATTCTGTAATAGTATTACTTTGACACATTTTTCATTAAAGGAAATATTTTTTATTTCCTATGAAAAGTATGATTAGGAAACATGCAAATATATTTTGTATCTTGGCTTCAAATGAAATAGAATTACAACACTGTTAAGGAGGAATTGAAATATGTTTATTTTCATCCCAGATGTACAGTTGAAAATTATAAGAAGAAAATATATATGTTTGTGTTTCAGAAGAGATACACTCTGGTACTTCCATAATTGTCAAGTTCTTCTTAAAGAACTCTAAGGGGAAATTATGATTCTCATTCAAATTGCCGAGATTTTATCACAGATTTTGTTTACATCTGTTAATATGCAGCTAGTGGTATTTAGCATTGAAGTTGCAGATCAGGAATGTAGAATTTCAGGGCTGGATCATTACCTTCACTGTTTTCAGATTTTAAGATTTACCTTGTACTGGTAGATCAGTGTGACCTTACCTTAACAAGTTCCTGAACCCCCTTCCACAATAGATGTGTTTCCATTCTTTAAAATTATTTTTTAAAAACACAGTTACTGTTTATTAGCTACATATAATGTTCAGGACTTCTTTAAAGGCCTTCAAATCTGCTAACACACTTTCTCCTCAAAATAGCTCTAGAAAGTATTATTACCCTTTTTAGAGTTTTGTAGAGATTGAGCCACTGACAGTAAGGTTTGGGTCATATAGCTCATAAGTGATTAATCCATGATTCAAAATCAGACAGTCTGGCTTGAGGCCAGGGTCTTAACTAGGACATTTAAAAGCCTACTTAGATTATTTACTGAATTGTCTATTTAAACTATGTGTGAAATTGGCTATTTGCTTTGCTAGATGATGAACATCTCTGTTTTATGGTATACTAATTTAGATCCCTCAATGACAAGCAACAGAAGTGTACCCTATTAACAGAAGAAAATAGTGAATTTATTGAATGGGTATATAATACCTCAAATAATTTATGTGTGATTTGAAGAACACTATGTCAGAAATGGCAATAACTAGGGCATCAGTAGAATCTAATTAACAAGTATTAGTGGAGAATTTCTTTAGAGTATGCAGAGCTATCTATTTCCTGTTCTGTGTGGTTGTTCAACATTCAAATTTCAGTGAGAACTCACATGACTGAACTGTTTTGGGTTAAAAAGGAGCAGGAAGAAAGTTAATTGTACTAGCAAGATTGTGTCTGTGAGAAAAGTCTTATTTCCAAAGCAGTTTTGTGATGCTATTTCCAGAAAGATGAGTAATGGATACTGGGAAGGCAAAAGTACCTAGGATTCAATTCATAAAGCAAATGCTTCACCACAGAATATGAAGAACCATTTGATGATAGTTGTATGCTATACATAAGAAATTATCACCTAAAGTTATTCACTTGTTAGGCTAACCAGAGTGTGTTTCCCTTATTAGATAATTATTTCTTTTAATATACACAATTTAAAGTTGTATTTTTAATATTTTTATATATTTTATAATCAGTAAACTATAGTAATAAAAATGACAACCATTAAAAATGTCTTCATTTACTGTTTATTTAACATTTTCACGGTGCCTGGGTGGCTCAGTCAGTTAAGCTCCTGACTCTCGGTTTTGGCTCAGATAGCAATCTTGTGGTCATGGGACTGAGTCCTGTATTTGGCTCTGCGCTAAGCTCAGAGTTTGCTTTATATTCTCTCTCTCTCTGTCCTTCTTGCGCTCTCTCTTTTTTCCAAATAAATAAATTAAATATTTTTAAAAAACAAAATTAGCAATATTTTCATTAGTCATATTACTCATGTTAGACACTGAAGTGAGATAATTTCTAAAAAGACACAGAAGACATTGTATTCTATTAAGAGCTTTTTAAAATATTTTTAATAATTTGTAATGGTTTGCAGTATGAGATTCATGACTTGAAATTATAAAACAAAACAATTGATAGTTTGAGAAAAATTGATTTCCATGCAAGTGAAAAATTAATTGTTTACTAATTATTTTAAAATTATATCAATTCACTGTACTCAAAAATAATGAGATTATGGAAATTTGAAATTTATACAAAACTCCCATGAGTAGCACATATTACTGCAATTTCAATTATTTTATGCATTATAATTGTGTAATTTATCATTCTATACAGGAAATTTTTGAGTCTGAAAGTGAGTGCTATTAATATTTACTCTTGGGTCACAGATCCTTTAGTGGCCCTAAAGAAGGTAAGATTTTTATAAATCACAGGAAGAGATTTAAGATAGAGGACTGTGAAAGGCTAAATATCTGAAATTAAAGAGAACATTGGCATAGTCCAAGAATAGAGAACATTATCAAGGCTAAAAATAGTGATAGTAATAAAATTAGTGTTGGAGAATATAAAGAACCTAATGTAAGAAGCTAGTATGTGAATCTGGAAGACTTAGATAGTTCTTCTGTCTCATTATCCATTTAGGAACTGTCATCGTTGTTAATATTCTTCATTTCGTTCTGTGTGTATCAGTCTACTAAGTAAAATTTCATAACCCTTTTGCATTGGACAGCTATATGTTTTTGATGCATATGATTTATAGCAATTTAATATCTGTGTTTTCTATTAATGTTATATAATAGTCAGGAATCAGTGAGAAGCTAATTGGACCAAAATGTATCCTTGGTAGCAAGATTTTGAGACACCTTGATGAAAAAGTTTTAGTGTCTATACCTAAGTGTTAAGCAAAGATACTATTTACATATATGTTCTTTCCAGTACCTCTTCTCACAGCTTGCAATGGCTAAGGCTAGTTAGTTGTTAAGTCAGTATGAGAAAGGAAAACCCTGAAAGGTGTTTCATGAAAGGAGACAGTGTCAACTCGAATTCATTTAAAAAAAAATAATAATAAGTTCTCTTTAGAATTGAGTCCCTGAGATTAGTAAAGTTTCCTAGGAATCCAGTAGTCAGAGTAAAGGAGTAACAGGGGCTGCAGAGGAAAAGAAGCATGACTTAAAATAAAAATAATACTTTGGCATATATTTGAAAATTTAAATTTAAGATAAATCATAAAGAATCTTGTTCCACATTCAAAGAATTTTTTAAAATATCAGGAGACACCTGTCCATCTCTTGGAGCTTCAGTAGAATATTGACAGGATGAAAATCATACTTAAAAAATATTACTTTGGTAGCAGTATAATGGGCATATTGAATGGGGAAGCAGGGAGTTGAAGCCAGAATGAAGAATTAGAGGGTCATTCATAGATCGAATCATTTTAAACTGTTGTTTCTGAGTATGCAAAATGTTCAAATACTGGTACTTTCATATGATTAAACCTAATTGTATTTCTAGATGTAATGCAATAGGGTAATAAAGTGATGTTTTGGAGACAGTAGAATAATAGAGATAGATGTAAAAAAAAATTGTCAATTTCAGGAATCTTGTTTCAGTAAACTAACAACATGATTCTAACTGCTTTTTGGAGCTTCCTAGGTATAAATAGAACATCTTTGAAAATAGTTTTGTTTACTGAGTACTAAGATAAGCCCAATATACTCCTAGTATCTTATGTAGAGGAGTTCATGGAATTATTATAATAACCTTAAGAGATAGGTATTATTGTCATACTCATTCAATAAGTTAGGAAACAGATGCACTGAGAATATTTCCAACTTGTCCAAGGTAACACAGTTAGTAAGAATAAAATGCAGGACCAGCATTTGAATCCCAGGTGAATCTATAGTTCATACTTTGAATAGCTAAAATATACTGTTTGGATTAAATTTCCAAAACATCTTTTCCATATACAGCACTAATTGCATGTCTATTTACAAGTAAAAACAATAATTAAAAATAGGACTTATATTTAATAAAATTGAAAAGTAGATGAAATCTGATTTTTATTCCTAGAAATTATACTCAGCAAATATTATTCAAGATCACTAAATCTTATTAAAGTCTGTACCATATTCTTTCTCATTTCATACTCTATCACTGTGATAAACACATAAATTAATTAAAGCTATATTTTTAATGTTCATAATGGCTTACCTTGTTTCTTTATGGTGAATATTTGCTTTATAACTTGGTTGTGCTGGCCTAAATCTAAAGAAGTAATCAATTTAGAAACTTGAGAAAACATATCCACATGTCACATTGGAACAAAATTCACAAATCTTACAATAAAGATGACTGATATGTCCTTGTAAATTCTGCCTCCTAATATTGAACTTTCTCGATTGTAAAACAAGTCTTTGTAAGTATATAATAATAAAATATGAGGGATAACAAAAGGAAAGAAAAAATAGGGAAAAACATAAACAAAATTTTCAGTTATTATAGAATTTAGCCATTCTAATGTCTTATGAAACAAATTAATAAAAATCAGGTATAATATATATGTGAAACAAATTTATAGCTAGAAAATTCATAAACACTTTTTACTTGAAAACAAATTTCAAAAGTTAATCTTTAATCAGATATAGAAACAACAGGGTCTGTAAGAATATCAAGAAAAAAATTTCTCCTAGTAAAAACAGTATTACCACTTATTTTTGAATGATTAAATTCATGTTTCAAAAGCTCCAGTTTATATGGATAATGTAAACATTTGAGATACACACACACACACACACACACACACACACACGAAATGACCTGCTAAACATCCTAACACCATGTTACTCTGTTCATTTTCTCTATGTCCTGTGTTCATCTGCCTCTTATTTTCTCTTTAGTTATAGAATTTTCTTCTGTTCATTTAATTTTGCATCCTTATACTGCTTCTTATGAATTTGTGCATTTTCTTAATTTAGCTTTTAGTTTTTTCCAATGTACCATGCCTCTGTAGCTTCCTTCAAATTATAGAAATTTGTCTCATAGTGGTTATATCTTTCATGTCCTTAGCTGAAGAAATAATATTTTGCAAGTCTCAGTGTTAGGGGGGAAAGAAAAGGAAATGAGATAATTTTTATTTACTTAGCTCCAAGCAATGATTAAATTAGATAAACTGAGAAGAAAGTCCCTGTAACTTTAATAATTAATATCTTTCTTTAAACTGTGGAATGTATAATGTAATCATATATCCTTAATAGAAAATTCAGTATTTCTTTACTGCTTTAGATTTTGTAAGACTGGGTGCTTGGGTGGGTCAGTTAGTTAAATTTCTGTCTTAGGTCTGCTCAGGTCATGGGACCCTGGGTCCTGGGATGGAGTCCAGCATGGGACTCCCTGCTGGGTGGGGAGCCTGCTTCTCCCTCTGCCTCTGCCTCTTCCCCCTGCTCATGTGCACTCTCTCTTTCTTTCTCACTTAACTCTCTCACTTGCTTTCAAATAAATAAATAAATAATCTTAAAAAAAAAAAAAGAATTTGTAAGGCTTTCACATGCAATTTTTCCTAACAGAGAAATATGGACCACTCCTCTTCACCCAATGCTCCTTCCATTATTTTGCCTGTTACTTTCAAACAAGTGTCCATTGTCTAATGTATTGATTCTAATCTATTATATCCATTTACTTTTTTATTTTATTCATTTGGTCTCTCTCTACCCCAATCCTGCCAAATGATTTAAGATTTTTGAGAACAAGTATGTTGTTTTGTTTAATGGTATGTCTGCAACATCCAGAAAATTGAATGGCACATAGCTGGAAATTAAAAAATAATGGCTGAATACATATAAAATAAAATTATCCCAATCTTGATTTTATAAATGAAGAAAAAATTAAGGATATAGATTTCTTCTAATGATACAGAGCTATTAGTATAGCAATAGTATTTGAACTCATTTCTCCTGCTTTTAAATCCAAAATCCTTTCAATAAATATAATTGTCCATCTGTTGATTGTTTCACATTTAAAGGCTTAAGATGTGTTTTTCAATGTGAAAGGAATGTCTAGTTAATGAAAACATTCAAAGGAAAAAGGGAAATGATTCTAAGGTGTATTTTCTGGGTAATTTTGTTTGTTTTACTTCTAGAGTAGATTCCATAGTAACTGAGAGCTCAAGAGTCATCTAAATAAATCATCCTAAATTAAAGTATATAGCATTTAAATACTGAAAAAGAGAAACCCTTGAAACTTTTTGAAGTGACAAGTGGAACATCATTTCCAGCAATAGGTTTCCTGTAAGTGCAAAGCCTTTCTGTTTTATAACTGCTAAATTGCAACAGAGGCTCTTATAATATAAAACTCAAATAGGAAAGTATTTGAGACAATGAACTGTAGTTTTAGTAGGAAACTTAGAGTGAATTGGATGTATTTTAAACACTTATAAACAATGAAAAGGGAGAATTATAGATGTAGTGCAATTTGCTGTGCAAAGTTTAAACAATATGACTAAATTATATGCAAAATGAGCATATTTTGAAAGGAAATAACAAATGCTGTTCTGAATGAGAGTACCCTGCTCATATTTTGGGAAAAATCTCTATAGTTTTTTAATAAAGTAGATCCTTTACCACCTTCTAAGTTAAACATTGCCATATTATTTTACTATAGATAGAAAAAATTTAAAAAGCAAAGCTAATATTCAACATCTTTTTTGAATATTTTCCATACTAATTTTAATTAAAATGTTTGTAATTACTACTATTGTGAACTATAGTTTAAAAATTACTTCTAAGTTTAGATCATACATTTTATATTATTATGAATCTATGAATAAATAGAAATGTATTTTAGTCAAAATTCCAAATCTTGGATAATAGAGAATATTAAAATATCATGATCAAATTTATTTTCTAAAGCCACATTTTCATATTTCTTGGAATAATATTATGATGATTTCAAGTGATAATTATATAGTTGCATTAAAAGAAATTTTTTTTTGTTTTTAATTACCTTAAAAAGACTTTTACTATTCTCAAGTTTAGCTGGCTGAACAAAATAAGTTATTTTGTGGATTAATCAGTAGAAAATGTGAAGTTTTAAACCACCTCTTTCTTGTGTTGTTTTTCCTATAGTTATAAAACTTAGAAAGTTGAAACATATTTTGTTGGTGATAGATGTAGGAATGGAGGGAGCAAGGATATCATAAGAGGCAGAGATAATATTTTTGCCATTTGCAATTACATGCAAAGGGAAAAACAAATATTATTTTTATAATTTTTGTCAAACCATGCCTGGTTCTTTTTGTTCAGATAAAACCTAAAATATCAGCCCTATGATTTTACTGGAGTGCATCTTCAGGACACAGCCACTTTTTTCTTCTATGTCATGTGTTTTAGGAAATAATAATAGCTAATATTTATTGAATGATTACTATGTCTAAGGTATTTTCTTAAGCTTTTCATATAGTTGAAAGAATTTAAACCACATAACAACCATATTCAATGGAAATGATTTATTTCCCCAAGTTTCTCATGAGGGTAATAAATACCCTTCTCTTGATCACACTGATTGCATGGCAGAATGAAGTTAAGAATAATGTCAGGAATTTCAAAACCAAATGGTTAATGAACACCTACCCCAAGATATCTTGAAGCATTAAGATGAATATTTCTATTGTCAATGCTCTTTTGTAACTGCTCTTTAATATTTTATATGAATATAAATTTATTTTAAAATGTGGATTTCTCTGAGAAGCTTCAAACATTTTTTTTAGTATTCTACTTTGATGCCAGCAATTTAATCATGATATCACATTTTGAAACATTATTATTATTTCTGGCACATTTAAAAATTATTTTCTATTTTATTCATTACTTTACTTACCAAATAACGCCGGACTACATTGTCCTTGTACAAATTTAAACATTGAAAATAAGATTAATGTCCCCCTTGAACAGGTTCCCAAGCTCAAATAAACAGTTTTACATTTTTTATTTCAATGTTTTTCTTTCTTCTGATTCTCAAATTTTTATAGGCTTTATGAAAATATATATTAGTATTTATTTGTTCATATGTATGTTTATATATGATGGTGTACTCTAAATGTGTCTAGAATTTAATTGTCCTATTTGTTGTTTTGCAACATTATAATAAATCATTTCTATCCCTTTTATTTTGGTATAGTTTTTCATTGCTATGTCGTATTCAGTCATATACAGTTTACTTTTTCAATCCCCAACTGCCTCTTTTCTTTTTTATTTCCTCTGCCACAAACAACACTGCACTGTTTTCTTATGCATCCATGCTTAAGCTTGGTGCACTCATGTAAGTTAAATGCTAAGAAGTGGCATTGCTTTCTTACAGGATTTTATATGATTGAGGATAAGCTTTACCCACATATTACTGTGATAATTTTTATTCACATTATATATTAATAATAAATGTTTTCCAAACTTTTGAGTGTGATACTAATTACAGTTTGAAGGATATAAATTTTTCTTTGCTTTGTATATGTTTGCATTTTTTAATTAAATGACATGGGCTTTTTTTTTTTTTCCTGTCTAATTTTATTTATTTGTTGCCTTTAGAAAATCACATTTTTTACTGAATTCAGGTTCAGAGGTAGAAACTCTCAGAGAGGAAAGCCTCTGTCTCTCAGCATTCTGTCCCTGGTGTTTTTCTTTGGCTTCTATCATTCTTCTGGCCAAAAGTTTAGCATACTCTGCAGCTTCTTCCTTATTCTTCTTAGTACTCTGTTTTTGCAGAGCATCATACCATCATTTTCATTGGTGGACAAGTGGAGTAACAAGATGCTGAATCTTGGACTTTGTTTCTAGGTTTCTTACTTTTCTGTTTAGGGCTTCCTCACAACATACTGTCAGACATCATCTTCTTAAGAGAGACTGAAAAATTTGTGGATTCTGCTAGCTCTTTGGGACCCCAAGCTGTGAGGCACAATAGTATCGATGAGTCCAGGAATGTCCTTCTCCCCTTTTTTACAGTGACCAAGTTGAGAACACTGAGAATTAGCATCTCCATGGAAACCCTGAGAAGATATGTGCTTTCTTTCTCCAGTCCTTCATGGTCTGTAGCAGGCATGCCCCTTACTCAGCAGGAGGTGAACGTGGTCATGGATCAGGACACTCTGCTTCATGGGGAAGACTTGTTTTTTGTTTTTTTTTGTTTTTTTTTTTTTAATATTTTATTTATTTATTTGACAGAGAGAAATCACAAGTAGATGGAGAGGCAGGCAGAGAGAGAGGGAAGCAGGCTCCCCGCTGAGCAAAGAGCCCGTTGTGGGCCTCGATCCCAGGACCCTGAGATCATGACCTGAGCCGAAGGCAGCGGTTTAACCCACTGAGCCACCCAGGCGCCCGGAAGACTTGTTTTTTATTGCCACCAATGATTTGGACCACATAACCTTCCATTCTTCACCTACAGCCTTAGCAGCAACCTTCTGTGGCCATAGCTTCTAATTTTGTGTTCATAATCCACTTCAGTGAGTTTCTGGCAGCCAGTAGATGGAAAAGCTTTATCCTAAAGCCCCCCTGTTGCATCTGAGGTGCCATGAAAAAGAGACATGCATGGGCTTCTTTTTTAATATATTTTGAAGCCAATATGCATTTCTACAAACCACTCATTCATATATTTTGCTTAACTTCCTTTGAAGATTTTGTTTCCTTTTTTTGTTTTGCGGAAATATTTGATATATTCGGTATAGAGCTTTCATATATTTGTTGGACATACTTTCTTCTAGGTTTTCAGTTATATTTATTCTATTTGTATAATATCATTTGAAGTATAGAAGTATTATTTGATTTGTTGGTTTTCTTTGGTCAAATTGATCGTTTTTTTATGTTTTTATGAGAGCAGAGATAAATAACATCTCTCATGTTTACAAATTCCTACTATTATTACTAGACCCCAGAACAAATAAAACACACAAAAAGTATTCTCATGAATAAAATAATGTATGCATTATCCTATCTTTTTATAGTTTACATTTTTTCAAACCTTTATTTTTTAATTAATTTGATTTTATTTTTGCAAACATTGTGAAATAAGATCATTTCCCCCAATTAGATATCTAGTCTTCTCATGTAATTTTATGAATAAAAAATCATTTCCCTACAGATTGATAATACCATTATACATAACTTCATTTGTCAAAGAAAAATTACACTGTACAAGTTAAACAGGCAAGGAATACTTAAAGAGGGAGGCTTATTTGGAAAAGGGGGTAAGGGAATAGGGAGAGAAATTGAATCCAACCTCCACTGAAACAAAAGGCAGAAGTTTTTAAGCACTCGGTTGAGCTAGTGGAAAAGAACTAGAGAAAGATTTGTCAATGTAATTAGGTCAATATGCTTGCTAATTGGTGCTTATTGAAAGAAGGCTCTTATCCTCCCACAGAGACTGAGCAATAGGAGCTGTAGCTTTCTTGATGAATACACTTCAGAAGGATACCTCCCAAGTTCTTGAGAAAGGCATTCTTTGGTTGTGAAGTTTGGAAGAAAAACAAAAGAGAAAAGAGAGAGAGAGATAGAAAAAACAACTGGGAAATGTTTATATCTCAAGGAGCAAAGAAAGTATTTACAATTTTAAGTTTTCTAACATAAACATTCTGAGAAAAAGTAGGTCAGGAGCCTAGAGTTGAGAAGAAATCTGTGTAGTCAAGTTGAAGAGAATGCTACAGTTATCCTGGTTACATTATATATTAAATCTCTTTCTGGACTTTATACTTTCACATTAATAAAAGTGTTCATTTTGGAACCACTTCTCATTTAATTGTAGTTGCTTGCTCATGTTTCACTATCCAGACATTAGAAATTTCTTTTTGTTGTCTTCTTTTTATCAAACTTCTCGATTTTTTTTTTTCAATTTTCTTGTTGACACGAATTTAAATCCAACTTATCAGGTTCTGTGAAAGATTATCTTGAGCTACACATTGAGTGTAAAAGACACTGATACTTACCTATACAAATTCCATTCTTCTTTCAACCTTGCTAAAAACCCACCATTTTGTTCAGTGCAATAATATATTCAGCTAAAAAGAAAAGGCAAAACATTGGTCAGTGTCAGATAAATGGTAGCCAGTGATTAGTAAATGAAATTCCACTGAAAATATCTGGGATAATTTTCTTTCTTTTTTTTTTAAAGATTTTATTTATTTACTTGACAGACAGAGATCACAAATAGGCAGAGAGGCAGGCAGAGAGAGAGAGGAGGAAGCAGGCTCCCTGCTGAGCAGAGAGCCCAATGCGGGGCTCAATCCCATGACTCTTGAGATCATGAGCTGAGCTGAAGGCAGAGGCTTAACCAACTGAGCCACTCAGGTGCCCCTGGGATAATTTTCTTGATGTGGGTTCTCCTGCTTCCTCATCATTACTTCTTCTTCTTCTTTTTTTTCTTTCCTTTTTTTTTTTTTTTTTTTTTGCTAGGAAGGCAGGAGAGAGAAGTTGTTGGAATGAACATCAACAACCAGAATGGAACCATCCAATGATTCACACCAATACAACTATGCCATGTTCCCAGCTGATAACCTAAAAACTACTTACACTCTAATCAAAATCAAACCCTTCCATAATGGCCCTAGGTTCTAGCCACTTTCATCTGCATTAGGACATCCATGAAAAAAGCACTCTTTTCGCTACAACATTATAAGGTTAGTTTTTACTAAAAACTATATATATTTTCCCCCAGCTATAGTTGTAATTATTTGATTTCCTTTGAGCAAAACATACTTCAAAAGATAAAATAATTATGTAATATTTAAAAGCATCAATTAGGGCGCCTGGGTGGCTCAGTGGGTTAAGCCGCTGCCTTCGGCTCAGGTCATGATCTCAGGGTCTGGGATCGAGTCCCGCATCGGGCTCTCTGCTCAGCAGGGAGCCTACTACCCTCTCTCTCTCTCTCTCTCTCTGCCTGCCTCTCCGACTACCTTGATTTCTGTCAAATAAATAAATAAAAATCTTTAATAAAAAAAAAATAAAAAAAATAAAAGCATCAATTATTTCCCCATTCCTGCCTAATTCAAATCAACCTTTCTAACTTTTCTAACTCAACCATTATACAAACACTGTGTAATATATAAAAATATCAATTAATACTACTAAAACCAAAAGTCAATTCTTTCTCTTTACTTTTTGCATAGTATCTCAGAAACATTTGACACAGTCCCTCAATCTGTCCTTTTCATTTCTTTTTCAGGTCATTATCCTCTTAATTTTCCTTTCAATTCAGTGGATACTTTTAAAAAAATACTTGTATTAGTTCTTCTTTTCTGTATAAACATATATTGCTAGACTGTTTCAGGGCTCCATTCTTAATCCTTCCTTCTTCTGCATGTATTCCCTTGGAGTTAAATTTCTGTACAGACTTTAAATGACATCTATATAATCATGACCTCCATCCATCCAAACTTTGCTTAATAGAATGTCAAAATGAACTCTTGACCTACC
Organism: Mustela putorius furo; assembly: GCF_011764305.1. Classification (NCBI taxonomy): domain Eukaryota; kingdom Metazoa; phylum Chordata; class Mammalia; order Carnivora; family Mustelidae; genus Mustela; species Mustela putorius. The sequence continues at coordinate 12,478,799 of NW_025422117.1, forward strand.
CTGTCATGACCCAGCATCCTATCTCAGTTGATGACAACTCTGTCCTTCAAAGTGATTATGAAGGAATTTGGACAAAATTCTTAATCTGTTCCTAATTTTCTAAATTTTTAGTTTTCAATGAGGACATTTGCTTATAGAAAATAGTATTTCCAAAGAGTGCATTGGGATGAGATTAAGTTCTAGTCCAAGCCACCATAGATTTCTTAAGTTTCCTTACACTGTTCCACTCTTAAGGGAAGAGTAGAATACATGAGTAGGAAGAGGACCAGAATGCTTACACATTAGGCTTACATGACAATATGGTTGGGTAAAAAAAGAAGACATCAACCCAAGATAACATAAGCATACCTAAATTCTCCATGAGTCTTTAGTGCTTGAGGTCCTACTGGGAACAAAAGACACTCAGAGAATGGTAGGAATGTGCATTTACCATACCAACAGTTAAAGAAGATAAGTTATGATTATCTTAAAATACAGAAAGCTTATTCAAAGTAGGCTGGATTAATTAAAGAAAATAAAACATATAACTAGTTAGTCAAAAAACCTTAATTTGATGAAGTCTTAATAAGGGAAGCATCATAATTTGTAACAGACTTAATATTTTTGATGTTAATTTATATAAATACTACTATCATGACTTCCACTCAGTATTACCCTGAAAGACCAAGCCAAAGCAAAACAATCACTAGGACATTACTAGTATACTATTAATAACTTTAAAAAAGTCTAACAAAAAATCATAGGAGAAAATCTATATGTTTTAGCAATCATGACAACATCTACAAAATTTGCAGGGATAATTTCATAAGATTTGTACTAGAACATAATAAAGAAAAGTATGAATATATTACTAAAGGACACAGGGAGATATATAAGATATATAAGATATATAAGATATACCATCATTCCAACATTTTCATGCTGGGTACCAAACATATGAGACCATCCTGTCTTATAAGTCTGAATATAAAAGTAACAGTGCATGTTTGAGTATATGTGTGTCTCATGACTAAAAGAAATGTTTTTGTTTTTACTACGAAATCCTAGTAGAATTTTAATGATTTTACTATTAATAAATTGGAAAATTAAGATTTTGTTCTCAATTTAATAAATTAGTCTTTAATATTTACATTAGGCAATATTTAAAAATCTTTACACTTTCTACTCAGCTATAATAAACATATGTATTTTTTACTTCAATGAGAAATTCAAGGATTTACTAATACAACCTTGTTGAGCTATTTTCTCATTGGTGCATGGTGCCTCTTACAAAGCCAGTGGTCTTTTTTTTTTTTTTAATTTTTAATTTTTATTAACATATAATGTATTATTAGCCCCAGGGGTACAGGTCTGTGAGTCTCCAGGTTTACACACTTCATAGCACTTACCTTTCCCAATGTTCATAATCCCAACACCCTCTCCCTATCCCATTCCCCCGGCAACCCTCAGTTTGTTTTGTGAGATTAAGAGTCTCTTATGGTTTATCTCCCTCCCGATTCCATCTGGTTTCATTTATTCTTTTCCTACCCCCCAAACCCCCCCACTTTGCCTCTCAACTTCCTCATATCAGGGAGACCATATGATAATTGTCTTTCTCTGATTGACTTATTTTGCTAAGCATAATACCCTATAGTTCCATCCATGTTGTCGAAAATGGCAAATTTCAATTTTGATGGCTGCATAGTATTCCAGTGTGTGTGTGTGTGTGTGTGTGTGTGTGTGTGTGTGTGTGTGTGACCTATTCTTTATCCATCCATCTGTTGATGGACATCTAGGTTCTTTTCCTAGTTTGGCTATTGTGGACATTGCTGCTATAAATATTCAAGTACACGCGCCCCTTTGGATCACTACATTTGTATCTTTAGGGTAAAAACCCAGTAGTGCAATTGGTGGGTCATAGGGTAAGGCTGTTTTCAGCTTTTTGAGGAACCTCCATGCTGTTTTCCAGAGTGGTTGCAGCAGCTTGCATTCCCACCAACAGTGTAGGAGGATCCTTTCCCCGCATGCTCGCCAGCATCTGTCATTTCCTGACTTGTTAATAGCAATTCTGACTGGTGTGAGGTGATACCTCATGGTGGTTTTGATTTGTTTTCCCTGATGCTGAGTGATATGGAGCACTTTTTCATGTGCTTGTTGGCTATGTGGATGTCTTCTTTGCAGAAATTTCTTTTCATGTCTCTGCCCATTTCTTGATTGGATTATTTGTTCTTTGGGTATTGAGTTTGATAAGCTCTTTATATATAGATTTAAGATACTAGCCCTTTATTGGTATGTCCTTTGCAAATATCTTCTCCCATTCTGTCAGTTGTCTTTTGGTTTTGTTAACTTTTTCCTTTGCTGTGCAAAAGCTTTTGATCTTGATGAAGTCCCAATAGTTCATTTTTGCCCTTGCTTCCCTTACCTTTGGTGATGTTCCTAAAAAGAGGTTGCTGTGGCTCTTATAGCATCCTATATTGATGGGAAATAAGTCATTCTTGAAAGTCCTAATAATTTACTATTGTGAAAACTTAGTTGTGATAAAACCCTAGGTTTGATCCCAACTTTGGCATGAATTAATGCAGTTGTGATATCCTTGGGTCACATAAATCCACTGAGCCTGTTTTTTTGTTAAGATAAAAAGTGTTTTATGGTTTTTATTTCACTTGATTTTTGTGAGAATCAAATGATGCCAATACAAATGATTTTTTTTCCCTTACATGAAACTAAAATTCAGCTTGATTGGTATAAATATCCCTAATATGTCCTATTATTTCAGCTAGGAATTCAGGGATATGCAACACACACACACACACACACACACACACACACACACACACTTCTTTGAATTATGATTACTTTCAAACTTTGATAGCAGGGTCCATCCTAATTACAAGCATCAAACAGAGAGATTATTGGAAACTAGTAGTTTCCAATATGATTCTCTTCAAAAAAGAACAATGACCCTTTTTCTTCTGTACTAATGTTGAAGATTCCCTGATATCTGTGTTCATATTTGGGGATGGGGTGAGAATAGAGTAGGGGAAGGCTCATCTTATACTCAAATCTGCTTAACACATACTATTTTATATTTGATCCCCAAATTATTTTACTTTTGTGTTTTTTATATTTACACTCAGTCTTTTATTAATGACTGTTTCTAGTTCTAAAATTGTTAACTCCAAAGAACGCTTCCACTATATGCATATCTACACAATGTGAACACAACCGTTATGCCACCATGGGAGAGGCCCTGGCATTGAACCTGGTCCTTCATCTCATAACCTCTCTCCACCTTAGTTAATTACTCCCAATAATTCATTGTTATTTTTCCTATACTCATCTTTGCAAGATTATCTCAAGTATCAGAGACATTTTAATAATTTAAAACTTAAAGAGAGAAATAATTCAAAATTATTCCTTTTAGGAGTCTGCTTTTATACGATGCAAGTCTATCAGCACCTCCCCTACAACTTTGATCTCTATCAACCAAATGGTGAAGGGATGGGGCAATATTTACAAGGCAAAAATGCCCCTGCTCCGTGTATTTTTGAAGAGAATTTAAATAAATTGTCAGCTACCTATTTATTTTTCTTCTCTGGAGTTATTTAGAACTTTTAAACAACAGAAATATGGAAGCCTTTGTTTATAACCTGCTTTTTTCCCCAAAAAAGCATATAAATAAATTAGAAAAAAAATCAGTAAGGATAAAAAATAGATTAGATGTATGGTGCATTGAAGAAAAATAAGAAAAACCAGAGGTAGTGTTAGTATGCAAATACAACAGTCATAAAACATTCTACACATTTGCTAAAATGAACCACAAATTTGATAGTAAAATTCTTGACTGCCAAAGCTAAGATCCACATAGAGATTTAGAATGTCCCTATGGGCTAACAACAAACAGTTCCTCAAGAGAAGTACCAGTCTCCTGATACTAAGACAGAAATAAATGTCTCCTGTGGGCCCCATAATGAAAGAATCTTAGAAGAGGTAGAGATATTAGTGTGCAGCTGGTCCACGAGCCTATTCAGTTCCTGGACTCATTGTGCTCTGGCCATTCTAAAACATATCTCTATTTGAATGTGTTCATTGACAGAAAGCTCAGCACTAATAAGGTATTACATTATTTAGCAGAAAATTTCTAGTTTTTAAAAATGTATTTCTTTTGTTTAGCCTCCTCCTATGTATAATCCTTTCATCATAATTTTAATTCTCTGGAGCAAAGTAGAACAAGAGTACTCTATATTCTGGTTTTAAATAATTTAAGAATAGCTGCCACTGCTCCCTTACTCATGCATACATTCATTAAAAATATGTATTGTGTTTCTAAAATTTACTCTATGAAAAGTTTGGTGGATATAATTGTGAACATTGAAAAACACGGCTTTTATTTAACTAGGTATACAAAAGAAAAAGAAAATTTTTTTTTTACAAAATCTCTTCCTTGGGCTGACTATCACAGGTCTACCTTTTGAAGCACTCTTCGTCCCTCACTGCCATGCTCTGTGCCTTGGCAACTGACTTGATTGGAACATATAAATGCATCCCTTGCCTTAGGGATTCTGGATGGTGGGGGCTCATACAGTGGTGGACAATAAAAAGAGAGGATTGAGGTCAATTATTGATTCCTTCAGTCAACTCCCTGTGAGAACACCATCAGCTGGCTTCATCCATCAACCAAAGGTCATAACTTCTGCAAAGCAGCTTTGTTTCCAGTGTTTCATAACCTATCTGTTTGCCTAGAATCCCCCACTCTTCGTAGTTCAGTGGTACTCAACGTCCCTGGTGGTTTCCCTGTACTTTGAGCAGCTTTTAGAATTTAGAAAAAATTCTCCTAAAATTACTTATTTATTTTATTTGTTTTGTCCTAGGACAGGGACAAATTACAATACCAGCAATAATGCCTGGCATGTAGTGAAGACATATAAGAGGTGCTGAATAAAGAGTTTAGGGGGAAAAAAAAAAACACAAAAAACCTGAAACCTGAAAGTACAGATTTCTAAGTCTTTCCCTCCCCCTTCCCTTCCCCCTTCTTTTCCTCCTTCTCCTTGTCTTCTTTTTCCTCCTCCCTTTGCTCTCTTTCTCTCTACACACACACATAACCACACACATATATGCATTACACTGAGAAACTTTGTGATGCTTAGAATGCCAATATTTGTGATTTATATATTAACAGGCAATTATTTATGTGCTTCTTCATTGAACAAATGTCCTTTTTATTTATATTAATACATTATAAAGAAAGCTTCAAAAGTTTAAAATTAAAGTAACAGAACTAGTTCATATAGTCATAAATATAATCATCTTTAAATCCTGGTTTCAATTTTTCTGGGAATACTTCAATTTGTCAAGGTTAGGCTTAAAGTGTGATGTCTAAATTCTGTAATATATATGTACTAAAAACACAGTAATGGTTCTTTCATTGTTTTCAGGTGGGTGCATTTTGTAATTAATTGTCTAAAATACTTATTTTTATTAACTTTCATAAAGATAGCCATACATGAAAATAGGAAAAGTTACTGATGAAGATTCTTCAGTTTTTCTCCCCAAATATTCAAGTTACATTTTAGTTGCCTAATCTTAACAGGTAAAGTGATTGTGATAAATAATCAGCAAATCAATTTCTTGATAGAATATTTATATTTGATGAAAACATGTTCATTCAGTGAATGAAATCATATTGTAAAACATCTAATGGAAATATTTCTGTTTCCTGTAATTGAAGATACCTGATTTGTCATGATGTATACTATATGTTTGGTGTAATCACTGAGTTTGGTACATATTAAGAACTTGATAAATATTTTATAATCTATTGATTAAGGAAGGATACATTTGTTAAATGATTGTCATGCATTATGGGGGTTATTAAAAACATGAACTGTTCCTTGAAATAAGTGGAGACTTACTTGTATACTATAATTTTGCCTACCATCTTATTAATTTGGAAATGCACAACACATGGGCAACAACACATGTATACTTTTGAGTGAGTAGTAAGAGTGCAAAACAAAATAAAATTACACTCAGAAATTGATAATTTTGTTGAAGAGAAAAATAAGAGAGAATACCAGTGTTGTTTTCTGTAAGAAAGTTGGAGGTACATCAGGAATTATGGATGTAAACTTATGAAAAAAATGGAAAGTTTTACCAGATTCAAAACATTTAATTGTGGCTACCCTCTATTTTCCCATAGAAAATTTAGTTACCATCTAGTTCACAGCAGAAACAAATGACTAGACAAGCAACAGCTTCCTCAGCCTCCTCTGCAATTTCCCAAGATGGTTTAATCACAAATATGGAGGAGGGCATAGCAGTATTCTTATAAAATAAAGCAGGCTACAACTTTGGAGAATGGCAAATGGAATCTTGGGAGATAAGACCATAGCCTAGTCTTGTCTCAAGTCTTGATCAAATGTGTTCAAAGGCCACAACTTTTTGCACTTTATGTGATTTTTTTCTCAAGCATATATGATAGCCCACTTGTATTCTTGCTTGCTTAATCCACTTGGGTAGGGGTTTTCTAATATTTGTAATCAGAAGCATTATAGTTTATATTTGTGATGACTTTATTATAAACTTTAATAAAATAAAAATTAACACATTTTTAACAGTTAGGTTTACATGATCACTTTTGAGCCCCTGAGGTTAATTCTACTCAAACATTATAGCTTCTATAAAAGGAGAATGACTTGTGTTAAGGATAACTGGGGTCTGTATAACTTTATTAGCCAAATCCATATTGCTTTCTTAAATGCCAGTATGGCTGGAATCTGACCATACAACAGTGTGGATTAGAACCAGTCATAGATTTTGTCCCTTTGCATTTGGAATTTGTCTTGGTGCTTTAGTGATTTCCCTATCATTCAGATTAAATAGCTTCATATTTTCTTCAAATTTAACTTGTCTTGGAGTGTGGGGACAAAGTAATATAATTTACGTCTCCTAAGAAATGTAAGCATGATTTTTAGGTAAAGAATTTTTAATATAAATTGCTTATGAGAGACTTGGCATGTCAGGATTTACTTAAATCTAATCTGCTAAAATTCTCACCTCCATATCTCAACTGGCACTGACTTCACATTTCATGATACTTTCCTTCATCTGGAAGAGCCCAATGTGGCCTAGCTCCATATACCAGTTGAAAAAGTGTTTTAGGTACTAATAGTACATGAGTACTTAACGTTATTTAGTTAATTCTTGAAAACCATCCATGCTCTAAAACTACCCACATAAATCAATAGGTAATATGTGATCCAAGAACTGTGTAGAAAAAGGAGTTATTTTGGGAGCAGAAAAGCCAGTATCTTGAAATAATACTAATTTGAAAAAATCTATTATGATAGCTCATGAGCTCAACCCTTTTACATAGGAAACTGCTTTTGAAGTGGGTGAAATACATTTTCTAACTTTGGGTAGAGCTAAAAATTTAAGAATCTAAAGAAAGCTATTTTATGAACAGTTATTTTATGACACAGATTTGATTCTGGATGAGAAGTGAATGAATGTAGAGGAGATAAGTTCACTCATGAAGAGTAATTTCTGGAAGTATTTGGGTAGAGTTGAGCTACTTTTTTCAGTGAAGTGACCACTTCACTAAAAGATTGAGCCAGAGAGGATATACAGACTCTTTTTTTATGAAGTAAGATGGTATGTTGAGATTAATATCATCCTATAGCATTCTTGTTATAAAGATAACTATATAATTGAACTTATTAAAACACTAAATAAATTAAAAAGTCACAATCATAGCAGACATTTATTCCCTGTTTTAATAAAATATTTACTTATGCTTTTCTCTTTCACTTTGGGGTCTTACTATGAGGGAGTAGAGCAAGTCTATTTGATAGACACGCTCAAACTTCCTTCTTAAAAGCAATCTTGTTATGGAGGGTTTTAATAAGTGATACCACCTAGGGGCGCCTGGGTCGCTCAGTGGGTTAAGCCTCTGCCTTCGGCCCAGATCATGATCTCAGGGTCCTGGGATCAAGCAGGGTCCTGGATAAGCAGGGAGCCTGCCTCTCTCTCTCTCTCTCCTCCTCTCTCTGTCAACAAACAAACAAACAAACAAAAAACAACTTAAAAAAAAAAGTGACACTGCCTATTCATAGAAAATTACTTAACTTCCTTCCCAACTATAATTTACTCTCAAGCATAAGAGCCCTGATTTTTTTTTCTTTTTCCTGTAGGTTAGTAAATAAATTAAAAGATCTTTTTTTCTTTCATTTTCTCATTTTTCCCTTTAGGACACCAGGTTTTTTATGATAATATTTGGAAAGAAAAAATTGAGGCCTTTTGTAGAAAATATATAAATTCTTACAAAGAGAAAAATAGTAGCCTAAACTACAAACAGCTTATAGAGTCTTTAGGATGGCTGAACAAACCTATTTAAAGTTGTGTTTTAAGGAATGCTTCCTAGAACCATGTCACAAAGTTTTGTCACAAAAATATTACTCTCTCTTCTATGATCAGAAAGCCCCTAGATGATATTCCTACCAAGTGCCATAGTACGAAGCTAAAATATATAAGGTGGCCAGTTCCTGGTTAAAAACTAGGTGTGGTTTTTCTGGCCTGACCATAGGCAATTACAAAGGCTTCACCTGCGGGTCCTGTGAAAAAGCTGAGTGGTTCACACTAGGCTTGGTGCACAGCCCCAACCCCAACCTCTATAAAACTGTTAAGTCTTTTGTCTGGGGTCCCTTCACAGATAAACAGCCCATGAATGCTCTGATCCATCTGACCCTCGACCTGTGCAGGATTCCACAGGGCAAAATGGAAAAGAGGGAGCCAGCACTTTCTCTAGCTTTAGACTCTTGCTTATATTATCTCAGTAAGTGATAAAGAGACTTAATTCTCATTTTTGGCTTGTGGATCTAATTGGTTCCTCTGGCACCTGATAGCTCAGCTTGCTCTTTCACAGCTCAGCTGAGCTCCTGACAATATGGAAATCACCAAAATTGGAACCTGTTAGTGCAGAACTGTGTAATACTAGTTACATTCTGTTATCAGCAGAATCACTGACTCAAATCTAGCCTCTCAGCTCTCATGAAACAGAAGTCTGAACACTGAGACATCTACTAATGCTGACGCTGAAACCCCTAAAACCTGAACATCGCTGGTGAATTGAAACAAAAGCCACAGCAGACGTCTGGCCTCTGCATCACGTTCACTTTCCAGATCTTGTGACTACATCTGATTGGCTAAGCCTCCAATGCACCAGACTCCTAATTCCAAAATAGTCTTGGAAATGTAGTTTATACATTAAATTGCAGGGTAAAACATTAGGAAGAGAATGGAATAGATATAACAAAACCTATCCAGCACAAATTGTTGCCGATAACATCATCACAAAAACATTTTTCACATTTAATCTTCAAAATAATATTGCTTGACTGAAAAAACGATTTCCAAAGTAATGAAATTGCACTCAATGTTTCAACCCTGAGTGAATATTATTCCTCACTTACTTAATTCAATCAAAATCCTATCTACACATATAATGTACTATAGATAATTTACGTTATAGAACATACTAATGGAATGAGGTGATAGCTCTTGCCATAAAAGTCTTTCAACTTTCACTTCATTTTTGAGAATAGTCTCATTCAACTTAAAAATCCAAATTGAAAAAAAAAATAGTTGTTTCTTTAAAAATGTTCTACTCTATTCTGGTCTATGTTCCTTGGGGGTGAATTCAATAATAATTTTTATCATTTCCTTTATGTGATATATCTTCCTTACTGTGCTCATAGTTATCTTGAAAATGTTTTCTTTATATTTTCTTTATATTTGTGACATGTTCAAAAGTGGTTTTCTATAGATTTATCATACTGGCTGTTTTTTCACTATAGTTCTTGGACCTGAGGATTGAATTTACAAAACTTTGTGCACTGCACCCCTAACCCCCCCCAAAAGAAAAACAAAACACATTAACCAAAAACAGTATTCTTTTCTTTCCTTCTAGGAGTGTAATTACACTTAGGCTTACTATAACTCCACATTGAGGCTCTGCTTATTTTTATAAATTTTTTTTTTTCTTTGTGGGATTCCATTGGTACACCTATTTTCAGGTTGGGTAATATTACAAACCTGTCTTCAATGTCAAGGATTTTTTTTTTTTAAGATTTTATTTATTTATCAGAGAGAGAGAGGGAGAGAGAGCGAGCACAGGCAGACAGAATGGCAGGCAGAGGCAGAGGAAGAAGCAGGCTTCCTGCCAAGCAAGGAGCCCAATGTGAGACTTGATCCCAGGATGCTGGGATCATGACCCGAGCTGAAGAACTGAGCCACCCAGGCATCCCAAAGTCAAGGATCTTTTTATTGTTACAAAGTATATAGTAATTTTTTTAAAAATTTCAGCTTCTATAGATATTTTTTCAGTTTGCATATTTATATTTGAATCTTTTGTAGAGTTTATATGCTGCTGAAATTCTCTAACTTTTCATTCATTGTATCCATCTTCATTTGAATCATGCAAAAATACCTTTAACAATCATTTTAGAGTATTTTAATTAATTGCTAATTCCAATATAAATACTTTTTTTTAATTTTTTCTACTTCCATTGATTGTTTTCCTCTTTTTATTATGGGTCATATTTCCCACTTTGTGGAAATCACATTTTTAGTCATGTATATTTTCATGATGTATAGGTAAGAATTCTGGATTCTGTTATCTTTGTTGAAAAGTGTTAGGCTTATTCAGACAGGTAGCGAAATTTCTGGTACATCAACTTAATGCTGCAAGGTCTTTCTTTTGGGCATTATCCAATAGTATAACCATTTTGATTTTGCCTTTAGGCCTAGGATGCACCTCCTTAAAGTTAGATTGTCTGGAGTTTCAATAATAAGTCCAAGGTGTTTATCAAAGTCCTCCAAATTGGCAGTAATTGAAATTCAGACTCTCTTTCTCAAACTTTCCGTAGCTATTAAATTTATACATATCACTTTTAGCCTGCAAGGTGTTAATTTCTGCTATATTCCGTAAAGTCTCACTTTGTAAATGTATGATTTGAAAACCAGCAAATTTGAATTGAGTTTGACATGTTTTCATTTCCGAGTGGCTTCCTCTTTTCTGGCACCTTCCCTGTGTTTCTCAGCAGTTTTGTCAGCTCTGATTCCAACTTCTGAATCCTTCATCTGATGAAGCTGCATCTTTGTCTTGTACTCTTATCTCCTGTGTTCCTTATGAACTAAGGAGATCTCTGAAGTAATATGCCAGTTAACCATGGAGTACCCCTAGTTTTCTCTGCTCATTTGAAATGATATAACCTCTCTAATTTTCTGCCTGATTTTTTTTGCTTTCCTATGCCCTCAAATTTTTGTTTAATTTAACCTGAAGTTTATAAGGGTTGTCAGGAAGAGAGATAGTTTGATGTAATTTGGTTTTTTTTTTCTTTATTTATAAAAGAGAACAATTTTTTTAAAAACCTTCTAATAACACTGGAAATATATCATTAATGATATTTGTCAATGTTTCAGCTACTATATAGTTTATATTATCATAAAAAAATAAAGATGATAGAATGTTGATATGAATGAAATATAGGAAAGTCTAGGGCACCTCTTTCAATGATAAATCTTCAGATTTCTGAAACCTACAAAAGAATATCATTTTTCTTCTACCTCTAAAGATATAAACTATGCTCTGATTTGTACAAAAATAAATACTCATTTTGCTCACTTAAAATATATATGCAAATGATTTTCTTTTTTTCCTTTTTTTTTTTTTAAAGATTTTATTTATTTATTTGACAGAGAACACAAGTAGGCAGAGAGGCAGGCAGAGAGAGAGAGAAGCAGGCTCTGCACTGAGCAGAGAGCCCGATGCGGGGCTTGACCCCAGGACCCCGGGATCATGACCCGGGCCGAAGGCAGAGGCTTTAACCTGCTGAGCCACCCAGGCGCCCCATGATTTTCATTTTTAATGAATAGTGTGTTTTGTTTTCAAAAGGAATCATTCTAGTATGATTAAAATGTAAGTTTATAAAATATAACATAAATTTAAATTTTTTTGGAGGCAGCAAGACAAAGAGATAAACATTTGTTAAATGTTAAATTGTTTGCCAATTATTATATCTCTCTGGTGTTTGTTTTCATCTAAAAAATGGAAATTTTCTTAAGATTATTGTGAGAGAGCACTAGGATATTAAGTGCCTTTTTATTGCATGTCACCGAGTATATCCTTCATAAATGATTTTAGCCTCTTCCTAATTAAGTCAGAATAATTTATAGAAATATACAAAATCATTTTGCATGTCTAAAACTGTATGAGTTTATGTGTGTTTAAAAATAACCATTTTATAATTCTTGCTTGAAATTTTTTTAAACCATATTTTCCATTAATTAACATGGCACTGTTTGACCCTTGGTAGTTCTTTGAATTATTACTTTGTTTTCAGAATAAGAATTTGTACATGACTAATGCAATAAACAAGCTGACTTCAGCCAGATTTTTAAAAAATTGCTCACTTAAGAATCTTTTGTTTATCGGGTGCCTGGGTGGCTCAATGGGTTGAAGCCTCTGCCTTCAGCTTTGGTCATGATCCCAGAGTCCTAGGATCGAGCCCCGCATAGGGCCCTCTGCTGAGCAGGGAACATGCTTCCTTCTCTCTCTCTCTGCCTGACTCTCTGCCTGCTTGTGATCTCTGTCAAATAAATAAATAAATTCTTTAAAAAAAAAAAAAGAATCTTTTGTTTATCATTATAACATTCCTTATGAAAAATACATTAACATTTTAACTGGCAGTTAAGAAATAAATATTCTCTCTATTGCTTTAATTCATCTCAAAGTTTTTGATCCATTTCACATCTATAAATATTTAAATTTCTTGTGACCTCTTTCTTCCAATAATTTATTGTTTATACATTATAACTGTTCTATTATCTATCATTGTGAAACAGATATGCATACTTTTTTCGAGGTAACTGAGTCAGCTTGTACTAATCAATAAGCATCATATTAATCATTGCCAAAAAAGAACAGTATTAAATCCAAGAGCAGTGTAATTTATTTGAAAGATCCTAGAAATATGAATTAACTAGCACTGATTGTTTCTGCCAATTCAATCGAAGAATATTAAATTTATCAAAATTTTTTATAAGATGTAAAGAAACTTTTATGTTTGGCGACATTAAGTGATTTGCTCAATTACCTAATGGAAGTTGTGCAACCAGGTTTTAAATCCAAACCTGTCTATGAAATCTGTTATTAAAAGAAAATCTTTTAAAAGGTATATAATAAAAAACAAACAAACAGAAAAAACCTCCTTTAAGCTCATGCATCCCATTCATCTAGCTGTTGCCCAAAGTTCCTAAGCAAAGACTACTGAGAAGGTCCAACTCATTCTCTGTTATTCTATCCTCCACTTCCATTTTTTAATCTACCATAAAAAGGTTTACAGTCAAACTTCTCTAGGATTACTGATCTCTCCAGTTCTAATTATTAGACCATATTTAACATCTAAGATACTTTTATCTGTTACAGAAAAAAAAAACAACCAATTAACCAAACAAACAAAAAACATTATTTACTTCTGTTTATACTAACATTTTTGTGATTTTTAAAAATTTTTATTTTCTAATCCCTCTCCACACTTCCCATGCCTACTTAACAAGGAGTTTGGAACCAAATAGCTGCTGTTGTAAGTGAAGTAACACAATAGAGGTAGAGGGAGGGAGGGAGGTAGGTAGGTCGGTCAGAGGTAGGCCCTGTTAATATTTTGGCTTGTTCCTCCAATCGAATGCTGGTTGCCACAATTCCAGATAACATATCCATATTCAACTCCAGAACAGATCACATTAAGTTTGTATGTTATCCCTTTATTCAAGTATGCAAAACCTCTCTCATGAAAATTCCCCAAACAATTTTCTTTTATATATCATTGACCACAGCTGGGTTATATGGTCATTCATTGCTTCACTGGAGAACAGGATTCTAATTTTGCCCTATATCCTCAAACTAAGATTCTCTTAGCAAAGAAGAAGGTGGGCAAATGTTATTAGGTAGATAGTTAAGACTCTTCTCTACAATAAAATTATTTTTAGACTTTATCTTATTAATATTTGTTTACATTATTGAAAGTCTCTCATTTTATGTGCTATGATCCCAGATTCTCCTTCCTTCCACTTCTCTGGTTGTTCTTTATAATTTGCATTGTATTCTTATTTCTTTTTCAAATTTAATGTATTTCCTCTTCAAAAATTCAATCTTAGATTCTCTCCTAATTAATCACAGGAGTTTCAATGGTTCCATTTTCGTATGCTCAGTTTCTAATATTTGTATTTCCAGTTCACTCTCTTCCATTCATTACCTCCCTTAGACTCTGGAAAGAACATCTGCTGACATAGGCCCCAGGCTAAAGAGGCCCACCCCTCCCTCTTTCTCTCTTTCTCTCTCTCTCTCTCTCTCTCTCACACACACATACACACACACACACACACACACACACACACAACAGCACACAGAATCAAGAATAAAGAATAAAATATTTCTTTCCATTCATTGCTAAGTCATGGAAACAACTGCTGACTGCTTAAGAATGCTGTGGAAAGAGCTAGGGTACACCACTGCCACTATCAGAGACAGATTCTGCTTCAGAGTTCAGGGAGAATTTAATTGGCAGAAGTGAAAAGATATTTAATTTACCTTTTCAAGTCTTTCCACTTAGACTGCATGAATTCAGTGATACTTGAATAATAAAGTATTGTTTTCCAATAGTGTGAAGTATCAATTTCCTTGTTTCTCCTTCTTTTCACATCCTGGTTCCAGTGGCATTCTGTTAACATGACATTTACAACCATTGACCATGATGGCTGAGAAGGGTTTTAGAATATTAAATAATTACTATCAGTATAGCTAGATACCTAGTTAAATTCATACAGCATATTTGAAGATTGATACCAATACATTTTTTGACAAGTGGGTAATATTGAATACTAGAATTATGAATAATTACATATTCAATAAATATGTAATATAATACAATCATATTTTTCCAATAATTAACTAAAATTTTAATGTTATTTAATCTACTTAAAATGATTATCTTTGAAATTATGTTCATGGCTCTAAGAGAGATGATAATGAAAAATGAGTTTTTCAGCAGCAACCAAATTTGAACTAAAAGTCCAGAATCTCTTTCTTTATCTAGCAATATGTAGTTTATATTTGTCACTTTGAGACACAGGATCAACAAATAGTTGTTACAGTTTTTACAACAAACTGAAGATTACATAGGATATTTTCTGACGTCTATATTTTGAATATCTTTCTGACCACATTATTATCTTAACTTGTAGCTATTCTCAAACACTCAATGAGAATACTGATTAATTATTGTTGATGCAATAGCATTTACTTTAAATAAGATGCTACTAAATTAAATAATTCAGAGAAATAATGTTGCCCTTCATAATTATATATATATATATATATACACACATATACATATATATACTTGTACATATATTTTCAGATATGGGTGGATAGGAACACATAGATGAAGTTGGTGAAAGGGTGCAAACTTCTAGTTATATGATAAGTAATTTGAGGACTCATGTACAGTAAGATGACTATAATTAACAACTCTGTATTGTATATATGAAAGTTGCTAAGAGAGTAGATCTTAAATGTTCTTATCACATACATATATGTGTATTGCTGGATGTGTTAAGAAGCCTTACTGTGGTCATCATTTTGTAGTATATATGCACATTAAATTGTCACACTATGCTTCTTAAGCTTATACAATGTTATATGTTTATTATATCTTAATAAGGTAGGAAAAAATTCCTTTGCCTTCACAGGTTTGCAAGCTTTTGACTATGTAACCAAAGATTACAACATATTCCTCCTATTTTTCTGTTGTGAAGATATGGTTGCCAAGGCAGGCGCATATTTGTAAATTTTTAGTTAGCATGTTATATTTAGACCTCTGTTTGGATTTTTGCTTCAGATGAAAGTACAGAGAAACACATTTCCTAAAGAATGTCCCTCTGACAAAACATAAACATAAAAGTGAGTTTATGTTCTTCCTTTCCAAACTTGCTTTTCCTTTTATGTATCTTAACTCAGTGAATGGGACCATGATTCACCTAGTTGACTGAGACTGAAACACTGGATTCATTTGAGTGGTGCACCATTTATCATGCCTTCTCAATGATTCAAAGACATTGCTCCAACAGTTTTCCCTTCTCACTCTCCTACATCTTAATTTTTTTATTATCCACTTTATCACTCTCATCGGTACAAAAGCGTGGTTCTTTTTCATATTCTACTGGAAAGAAGCCTTTCTCCTGACTGCACTTCCTTGTTTTAGGTATCACTCCATTACTTTGCTCCCTATTGCAATAAATCTTCTTGAAAGAATCATTTATCTTTCCTGACATGAATTCTTCTCTTCCCAACACCTCTTAACCTTATCACCATTTACTTGTTCTTGGTTTTTGCTTCTCTACTGTTACTTTCAAATATATTGTTGATTTCTATCTATTATGTTGATTGCATTTATTTTTATTTCCTTGATAAAATATAATTCCCATGCTATCAGGGATACTTTCTCTGGATATGTTGTCTAGTGATCATCAGCATGGTCTATAAAGTTGACCAGCACAAGTATGAACTCAATAGATATTTGTGGAAGGAGTTGATAAAGAATTCTTGACTATTACCTTTCCCTCAGCATCAGCCTATACGTAATAGCCAATATATGCTTTATATATTCTTGATTCAATCCACTCTATTTTTTTACTTTTATGTCAATATACTATTACTTCAAAATAAAAAGTTTATTTAAAAACTATTTCTTCTTTATGGCAAATCCTAACTAACCCCTTTCTAAGAGCCTTTTCCATTTCACAATCATAATTAAAAGTTCTTTTTTCTATCTTCCAGGACATCTCGCTTATATTCCTGGATCTCTGTGAATGCTATTTACTGTTGATGTTTTGCCTTTCTTCACTTTGCAATTCCCACCACATCTCACTATTTGACAAATGAGGAAAAACTGGACTATACTTAATAGTTAAAGTAGGACTTGATTTTTATCTTACTGATAGAAATGGAATAAATATACCCTCCTCGGTAATATATTAGTCCTGGTAATGTAGTAAAATTTTCTCAACCTGAATAGACATTCATGAAACCATTCTTGGTCATTTTTAAAGACACAACAATCAAAAACATGAAAGTTATTCAAGTGTAAATCTTGATTTAGTTTTAAAAATGTGTGGAGAAGCAAACGATCTTTGGAAAACAATAGAAATCTGACAAGATAAACTCTTGGGGATACCATGGAATTTCCTTCAGTAGATTTGATCGTAGCTTTCCTCTGGTAGTTTTAAACCAAGCTTGGGCTGTTTTAACTTAGCATATGTATGTAGATAGATAAATAGATGGATGGATAGATAGATAGATAGATAGATATAAACAAATAAAAATTAATATTATTAATAAATTTCAATCAGTATAGTAGAATGTTTAAAATCTCAAATCTTCATGTCCAAATCAGAAATTCTGCACCCTCCTCGTGGTAGACTTTTAACTTGGGGAACTTGAACTTGGGAGAGATACAAACTGATCTTGTATCTTTTACGTCCTCACTCTTTTCAGAATAGTTACTTCAGGGTTGGATAAAGGAAAGACAGAGAGGGAAGGCACAGTTGTCTTATATACTTACACTGTGTTTACCCTGGAGATGTTTCCCTATTATGCCCTGGTTTGGTCAAGTAATATCAGCCCCTTCGCTAAATCAACTTAACATAGCACATTCTTCTCAAGTGGGGTCTAGCTTAGTAGTTTTTCGAATAATTTTAATAGTTCTTTGCATGGAATAAAAAGAAATGAGTATTCCACTTGCTGCAAACTATAAGGATAGAGTAGAAGTTACATTTGTCTTTTCTCTAAGGATAATGGGCTGAATTCCTTTCTAAGCCTATTTTCATAAATTCATCCCTTGGGCTAACAATGGGTTTATATTCCCCCTTGTTTTGTGTGAAACATATGAATCTGTCCAGAGGAATTTCTACTATTCCAGTGAAAGCATTAGAATGGACTGACAGAAATGACAGTGAATATCTACACAACATTCCCATTATGAGACTATCTAAAACACCATCTCTCTCTCTCCAGGGGCCTTCTAGTATAGAAAGGAGGTGGAAGTGAAATCATGTTCCACGGATTAGGCTGCCTGTGACAAGTCAGAAGAAATTGAAATATATGAAATATAGATTTAAAAATACTTGTATATATGCTTGAGAAATAAAAAATGAACTAAAATATTAGAATAAATAGTGTAAAAATGGCAAAATGATTAAAACTTTTTAGAAAACAAAATGTAATTTTAAAATTACAAACCTCTTGAACAACTTGAACAGAATATTAAACAAAGATTAAGGGGAATTAGTAAACTGAAAAATGGATATGCAAATTTATATGAAATTTAATACAAAATTTCAAGGAGAGCAAAAATTTGAAACAGACACTAAAGAAAATTGACGATAGAATGAGATATGTCATAGTATTTTAAAGATTTTATTTATTTATTTGACAGACAGAGATCACAAGTAGGCAGAGAAGCAGGCGGCTGGGGGAGGGGGAAGCAGGCTCCCTGCAGAGCAGAGAGCCTGATGCGGGGCTCCATCCCAGGACCCTGAGATCATGACCTGAGCTGAAGGCAGAGGCTTTAACCCACTGAGCCATCCAGGTACCCCGTCATAATATTTTAATTCAGATTTCCAAATAATGGGAAGAAAGTGTGTAGATAAACAGAATATCTATCTAAATAATATATAAAAATATAAATATAAACATATATTTACTAAGAAAGAGATATCAGCCATCACTTAAATATTTTCTGATAACAAAAAATTGTTTCACACCAACATAACCAAGCAAAAGGAAACAGGAATACACAGTATCCCTGATTGATTAAGCATAAACTCCTAAGAAAAGGCCAGGGAGATATATTACATCATTCTACCATCCTGCTGCTACATAAGGAAAAGGGAAGTCTACAGAAGGTGTAAAACACATGCCAAGTTCTTTCAGTTTTCATATGGTGATGGAGTCTTAAAGAGAAGGATTAGTTATTATTTCTTCAGGCAACAGAAAAACTTAAGAATATAGAAAAATGTGTATCTATTTATATCTTACATGTATCTAATATATAAAATGTTTTTACATACATACATATATATGCAGACAAATAAAATACTTGTTCTGTAACAATAAATTGCTAAAAACATGAAGGTCTAAAGACCAAATAAATTAATCCAAAGTACTTACATGCTTTGAAGTCTCAAACTATTCACTGTCCCTCTTTTTGAAACTAACCATTTGCAGGAGCACACAGTCTTCCTATTTCCTTTCATAATTACTAAAGTACTTAAGTACTATTCTAAAACTGAGCTTGACCCCAAAGGCAAATTGACCAATTTGCTCTTTTCCTTTTTCCAAGTTTACATCATGGAAAATGCCTCTCAGTGGGGATTTTGTACTGAAAAGCAAACACATACATATGTATGACTAATTTGATGAAGAGGCAGAAATCATCACAAAAGCTATTGTTATTAGATTGAGAAAATAGAGTTTAAAGGAGAATTTCTTCACATGTACCTTTTAAAAGTGCATGTTTGGTTTTTTTGGTTGTTGCTTAATTTTATTATTATTGTTTTATTACCTACGAGTGCAGATCTAGGAAAATAAAGAGCAAGACCTGATTTGATTTTGCCATATATATTGATAAAACAATCTGTTCAGTTTAATCCTCAAAGTTATTAAAGATGTGGGAAAAAAAGGCACTTTCTTTTGAAAAGATGAACATTTACAAAAAGACATCATGTTAGGAATACTATCCAATGCCTTAGACTGTGCGGAGCAGAAAGATTTCCCGTTGGTTACAAGTTTCCTGAAGGGCATAATCCCTTCTGCCTAAAAGTGTGTTTCGAAGTAACTAAAGACGTTATATCCTTAGAAAAAGTTAAACTCAACCTCCCAAACTAAGTATCATCTTTCATATTAACATTTTTTTTTTTTTGCTAACCCTAGCATCTCAATGATTTAGGTTAACAGGAACTTCTGAATTACACACACACACACACACACAAAAAAAAAAAAAAAAAAAAAAAAGGAAAGAGAGAAAAAAGTATTATCTCACAGCATTCAAGGTCATCATGCTGTACAGGATACCTGGAGTTAGAAATCCAGACTATTGGGTTTTACATTAGCAAGGTATTATGCTTCCCTACGTTGTTTTGTTTTTGTTTTTGTTTTATCCCCTCTTGGGCACAAGGGCTTACAGGTGTGAATCCATAAACTTTATCTTTTTAAGGAAGATTTTCTTTTCTTTTTCCTTCAAGGCATGGGAATGAAAAGTATCACCTCTAATGTACTTAATAGTGAAAATTTTAGTGAGCTTTTTTATACCTTCACTAACCTTCAGAAAAGCTTTTCTCAAAGGCACTGAAACTCAAGGTGAATTTAATTTTTCATCTGTGTAATAAAATAATAATAGTACTAAATGCCACAGAAAGTTATTACTTAATTTTAGGCAACCAGACATTTCTTTTTTTTTTATTATTTGTTTATTTATTTTAGAGAGAGAGAGAGTGCACACACAAACAGGGGAGGGCCAGAGGAAGAGGGAGAGAGAGAATCCTAAGCCAACTCTGCGCTTGGAGCATGGAGCCTGACTCAGGGCTCAATCCCACAATTCTGAGATCATGATCCTGAGATCATGATCTTAGCTGGAACCAAGAGTCAGAGACAACTCACTGAGCCACCAAAGTGCCCCCAAACATTTTTTTGTATAAATTACTTTTATCTATACATGAAATTTTATTTCTATTATTTTCAAATAATCTGAAAAGCATCGGGATATAACATTGTGACAATGAACAATGAATTTTCAACATACCCTAATTACTATGCATACTAATACAGTCCTTTTCCCTGTATTTTTAGCTGCTATATATAGCCGTAAGGTGATGGAGATGCTTATGTACATATTAAAGTGCGTACTTTCTAGGTAAGTGCTTCAATTCAATGTAAAGTTATTTTTACAAAATTTATTAAATTATTTTAGATTTTATTTTTAAAATATGCATAACTTACATAGAGGCAGCAAAGTGATAATCCTTTTGGCTTTTAGTTTTTTGACAATCATAGCAATTTTTTCTTTCTTTCTTTCTTTTCTTTCTTTCTTTTTCTTTTACTTTTTTTTTTTTTTTTGGTCCTGGCTTTCCACTCCCAGTCTCTTCTCCACTATTTAGCATACCAATTCATCTTGACAAGGAACACCCTCTGTCTATTTTCCATTCTCATATAATTGTTTGCAAACATATATGTGTATTTATTTGCATGCTCAGAAGATTATTTTTACTGCAATATAATTATTACACATGCATTTGCTTCCTTCACTCAATAATAACTTTTGCAAATACTCCTGGTACATTTCAAATTTATTATTTTTATTGGATAATATTTATTGATCAAAATGTAAGATAGTTTCATAAGTTTTTCCATTTACAGCCATTCACTTTGCTTGGAACTTGTTGCTACTATAAATAATGTGGCAATAAACATCCTTTGATAGATTATTTTTTATGTTCTTATGATTGTGTTTATAAGAAATAAATTTCCACTAATGGGTATTGGATTAAAAGGTTATCTAAACTTACCCTAAAAATATTGCTTGTTTCTATTTTATAATTCAGATGTGCACATACTTAGATTTATGCATAAACTGTTCCTATTAGTTTATTAATAAAAAATTCATTATTTAATTGTCATAGCTTGGAGATCAGAAGTATTTTTGAAATATATGAGTTAATTTCATGATAACTTCAGTATTAAATTGATTAATACAACCACTTTTAAAATGCATATTTTTAATTTCCCTTAAAATTCCATATCACTTCTGAAAGGACTTGCACATCACCTATTCTGAATCAGTATTATACCAGATCTTCAAAAAAAGAAAAGAATTTCAATGACTCATTTTCAGTAGTAATTATTCCAAATGCTAAAATGATTTAATTCAGTGAAACCCACATCTATCTTGCCATAATTAAATACAGCTGCTTTGGCTCTCACTTCAATAAGGATTCATTTTTTAAAATATAATGACCCTTCTTATACAGAATACAAGTTATTAGGTCACCTGCCAGCAGTCTTCTCTCAAGCTATCTAATTATCATTCCTTTAAGCTTTATTCATATCTTATATTTCCAAGATTTAGATCATTAATTTTTCTCCCTTATGCATACATTGCATATTTTTCTACATTCTTTTTGGCCTTCAGACTTTCTGCAAAAGTTAGAATCTAGCCAAGTATTACATAAGGTATTTTTGTGTTTCTGAATTTTCTAGTTCAAATACTCAAAATTAAAATTTCTCCATTAACCTGGAGAAAATTCATCATTTTTAGTAAGCATGTACCTTATTTCTACCAATTATTGCTATATTCAGTGGAATAGGTAGAAAAGGTTCCTTCCCATAAGCCAATGCTATTGGGTCTAGAAATGTCTATGTAATTAAGAGAGGACAAATTATAAAGGTCTCCACCTCTCTCTCAGCATCATAGTGCCTCAGAGATAGCTTATATGACTCTGTCCCTCTTCCATACACTAATTTCAGATCTGCATATATTTCACTGTTGCAATTACCATGGTTATATTCATTACTTCTTGACAGTTGCCACTGGATGTTTACAAATATATATTCATCTTCAGTCATTTGACTCCACAAAATTCCTATTATAATAGAATACTTAAACACAGTAATCATTAGTAAAGCTCCTATCATATATCCAGTCATCCAAATCTAATACGTTACAGTTAACACAATTGTTGATATTCACTCAAAAACTTTTTACCATGACAACTACTCCTGACCTTCTAAATAAGTTTTTGTTTATCTATCTTATGGCCTAGATCTTACTTGACTCTTATTTTCTGCCTTCATATGCCAACTGTTAATACTCCTTCTCTAATTTCTTTTTATTTTATTTTAATTTTACTTTTTGAAAATTTATTTATTTATTTATTTATTTTCAGCATAACAGTATTCATTGTTTTTGCACCATACCCAGTGCTCCATGCAATTCCTTGCCCTCTCTAATACCCACCACCTGGTTCCCCCAACCTCCCACCCCTCGCCGCTTCAAACCCCTCAGATAGTTTTTCAGAGTCCATAGTCTCTCATGGTTCACCTCCCCTTCCAATTTCCCCCAACTCCCTTCTCTCTAACTTCCCTTGTCCTCCATGCTATTTGTTATGCTCCACAAATAAGTGAAACCATATGATAATTGACTCTCTTTGCTTGGCTTATTTCACTCAGCATAATCTCTTCCAGTCCCGTCCATGTTGCTACAAAAGTTAGGTATTCATCCTTTCTGATGGAGGCATAATACTCCATAGTGTATATGGACCACATCTTCCTTATCCATTCGTCCGTTGAAGGGCATCTTGGTTCTTTCCACAGTTTGGTGACCGTGGCCATTGCTGCTATAAACATTGGGGTACAGATGGCCCTTCTTTTCACTACATCTGTATCTTTGGGTAAATACCCAGTAGTGCAATTGCAGGGTCATAGGGAAGCTCTATTTTTAATTTCTTGAGGAATCTCCATACTGTTCTCCAAAGTGGCTGCACCAACTTGCATTCCCACCAACAGTGTAAGAGGGTTCCCCTTTCTCCACATCCCCTCCAATCTTGCTAATTTTGGCCATTCTAACTGGTGTAGGGTGGTATTTCAATGTGGTTTTAATTTGAATCTCCCTGATGGCTAGTGATGATGAACATTTTTTTATGTGTCTGATAGCCATTTGTATGTCTTCATTGGAGAAGTGTCTGTTCATATCTTCTGCCCATTTTTTTATATGAATGTCTGTTTGTGTGTGTTGAGTTTGAGGAGTGCTTTATAGATCCTGGATATCAACCTTTTGCCTGTACTGTCATTTGCAAATATCTTTTTCCATTCTGTGGGTTGCCTCTTTGTTTTCTTGACTGTTTCCTTTGTTTTGCAGAAGCTTTTGATTTTGATGAAGTCCCAAAAGTTTATTTTCCCTTTTGTTTCCTTTGCCTTTGGAGACATATCTTGAAAGAATGGTGCTGGGAAAACTGGACAGCTATATGTAGAAGAATGAAACTCGACCATTCTCTTACACCATACACAAAGATAAACTCAAAATGAATAAAAGACCTTAGCATGAGACAGGAATCCATCAGAATCCTAGAGGAGAACATAGGCAGTAATCTCTTCGATATCAGCCACAGCAACTTCCTTCTCTAATTTCTAATTCTAATACTCTAGTTCTAATATTTCTTCTTTAATTCAAATATGTATTATCTATTACTGACAATATTGAAATAATCTATTACTATTTGGAGGTTAATTTTACCCCTTTAAAATTTACCCATCTTTCTCATTTCAGACAGCATGAGAAAATCAAATGTTATGCTATTATTAGTTGGTTAAAACCCTTATATGTCTTTCCATATCCTATCAAAGAAAAGCATCCATCTTGCAATGGCACATTAGAACTTCAAAAAAATTACATCATCTTCTATAATAAATTTCCCAGTTTTCAACTCAGCAATACCAACCTGCTTATGTCCTTGTGTAAATGTCACTGTTATGATACTAAATCCTAGCTCATTCTAGGTTTCTGTCTTACACATCTCTTTTCTGTATTAATCAATATTTACTGATACTGCAATACCCATCTTAAAAATCACCTTGAGAAGATGTCTCTGAGCCCTCTCTACTTACATGATCCTTCTTGTGCTTTTGTAGCATTCAGAACTTGACTTTTTCTTAGATCTATTATAATAAAGTACAATATTTTCTTTAAGGTCCTCTAAGACTGGATCTTGTTTTCTTTTCTTCTTATCCCCAACAGTTGTATTATTGACTTTCATAGAATAAATACTCAAAAAATGTTCATCAAAATAAAATATTTAAAAATAGTTACTGAACCTACTTCCTAAATGGTAGGGGTCCAATTTGTAAGCTCCTACCACAGACTTCAATAACAATGTAAGTTCATATAATCTTGGACAATTATAAAAATAAAAGTACTTGAAGATCTAGAAATTGAACAAAAGCAGGCAGATTCTGGAGGGGAGTCAATACTGGGAAGAAGAGTAAAGCATGGGATGAAGAGATCACATTTTTTGGATTTATCCTAAGGGAAGGCTGTATGGTTGGAGGCACAGGTAGTGGTTTGAACTTTGATGCAGAACTCCATAGACTTCCCAGCCTGAAGTACCAGATGGCAGAAATCGGTGTAATCTTAATTGTGGGAATTTAATAGGGAAGGAATCTCAAATGTTGCTTCTGCTCCATGCTTTCTTTGCTCTGCTTCTGAACTCCAGTTACAAGTAAAGTAGAACTTTTTAATTATACTATGTAAATGTCCTATGTTATTTTCTGGGTTTTCCAACATCTTTTCCCCTTTTTCAGCTTGTGTGCTTTTCAGTGTCCTATTCTTCCATTTTTTAGTGGCCTTTTTAGCTGTGTCCAACCTGTTAAATTTGTTCTTTTAACTTTCAGTGTTAATTATTGTATATTTCACTTCAAGAATTCTCATGATATTTTTATAGAGCTGCTTTTTCCCTTAAAAATATTATATCTCACTATTTTCACAAATATATTAATCACATTGTAATTTTTAATCCATGTTGGTAACTCAAGAGTCTAGACATTTATAAGTTAATTTCATTTGTTACTGTTTTTCAATTGGTCTGGTTTACTAATCTGCCTATTTTTTTAGAAACTATCTGAAATAGTATATGAAAATTGTCAAAGAAGTCATATTTAACCATCAGGAAGATAATTAAATCATGTTCAATGTACCTCAGTCCAAATGCTAGTTTTTAGAATTTGTCAACTTTCTTTCCCATTTGCTCTTAACTGGGTGAATTAGCCTGTGAGAGACTTAACTGAGAGAACGGAATGTTGATCCTTCTTGATAATTCCGAAAGTCTAAATTTTTTCCCCTCACAACCAAGAATTCTGATGGTTTCATAAAATTATTCGACATTTTAACAGCAGTTGTTTCTGTTCGTATAGTGTAGGAATCTGCAAACACATCAACAACTAAAGTGTTGTAAAATGTCAAGCTCATTTCTCACTGGGAATTTAGCCCTTTCCAGTCTGAGTGTCTTGATGGTCCTAAAATCCAATTTTCTTCTTTCCTTCCCTGTTACCTACTAAAATCTCACAGGTATTCCTTCGTTTTCTGCTGGGATTCTCAGTCTTTCTCCCCCGACTGCATATCAGCAAATGTCTTGATGGAAAAGTAGAAATAAGTGCCACATTCACTACAATGATTTTTTCTTCTTCCTGGGATCCTGGTCTCTCATAGCTAATTTCATGGTTCTCTGATACCTTCAAACTAATTTTTTTAACCCATTATACTAGTCTTTGGTGAGAGTTTTGATCTTCTGCAAATTGGACCTTTGTTTCCAATTTGCAGAAGATCAAAAGAAAGAGGTAGCATTATTTTTTTTATAAGTGGGAAATAGATTGCAAATTGAAGTTACAATATGCATAATCAATTACTGATTTTATAATTTCTTCTTTGCTAAAATTATTGTGTATTTTCCTACCCATTTTTAATATGAAAAATTGTGTTCTATAACCCTAAGACAATTATTATCTAATTTTGTATCCTGTTTAATTACTTACATTTACCACATTTTGATCATATACTAGCATGTGATTTTTTTATTTCATTATTTTTATATTGTTATTTGTCAGAGATTGACAGAGAGAGGAAGCAAGGGAGCTCACAAGCAGGGGTAGCGGCAGGCAGAGGGAAAGGGAAAAGCAGGTTTCCTTCTGAGCAAGGAACCTAATGTGGGATTGATCCTGGGACCTTGGGATCATGACTTGAGCCAAAGGCTGACACTTAACTAAGTGACCCAGGCATCCCTAGTATATGATATTTTTTGACTATATTTCTTATGCTGTACTTTTCATCCCTGAGTTATTTATTTCATAATTGGAAGTTTGTACCTCTTAATCCTCTTCACCTATTTCACCTCTCTCTACCCCCTTCCCACCTTTTGGTGAACATCCCTTTGTTCTGTATACTTGTGAATCTGTTTCCATTTTGCATGTTCATTTGGTTTGGGTTTTTTTGTTTTTTTTGTTTTGTTTTGTTTTTATTATTCCAGGTATAAACAAAATCATATGGTATTTGTCTGACTTATTTCAGTAAACATAAGACCTTCTAGGTCCATCTATCTTCTCATGAATAACAAGATAGTTTTTCCCATGGCTGAATATACTCTGTAGCTGTATATTATATCTATACAATATCTTCTTTATCCGCTAGTATGATGATGGACACTTAGGTTGTTTCCATACTTTGGCTGTAATGAATAATGCTTCAGAAAACATGGGAGTTCAAATATCTCTTCCATACTGTGTTCCATACTGTGTTTTCATTTCTTTTGGATATGTGATCAAAGTTGGATTGCTGGATCGTATGATAGCTCAATTTTTAATTTTTTGAAGAGCCTCCGTATAGTTTTCCATGGTAGTTACACTGATTTACATTTCCACCAACAGTTCCCTTTTCTCCACATCCTCAGAAATACTTGTTATTTCTTGTCTTTTAGATGCTAGCCATTCTGACTGGTATAAGGTAATATCCTATTGTGGTTTTGATTTGTATTTCCCTAATGATTACTGATGGACATTTTTTCATGTGTCTATTGATCATCCCTATGTCTTCTTTGGAAAAATGTCTATTCACATCCTCTGTCCATTTTTAAATAAGATTTTTTGATAGTGTGTTTTTTTAGTTCTAAACATATATTTTTATCCCCAGGGGTACAGGTCTGTGAATCACCAGGTTTACACACTTCACAGCACTCACCAAAGCACATACCCTCCCCAATGTCCATAACCCCACCCCCTTCTCCCAAACCCCCTCCCCCCAGCAACCCTCAGTTTGTTTTGTGAGATTAAGAGTCACTTATGGTTTGTCAAGCAACGAAAACATCTTCCTTTATTCCATAAGTTCCCTTAACTTTTGTTGAGTTTCCTTCATCATGCAAAAGCTTTTTAGTTTGATGTAGTTCTAATTGTTTATTTTTGCTTTTGTTTCTCTTGCCTGATGAGATAGATTTGAAAAAATAGTGCTAAAGCCAATGTTTCAGAAATTACTGCCTAAGTTTTCTTTTGGAATTTATTGTTTCAGCTTTACATTTAGGTGTTTAATCTATTTTAAATTTATTTTTGTGTGTGATATAAGAAAGTGGTCCAGTTTTATTGTTTTGCATGAGGCTGTCCAGTTTTCCCAGCACCATTTATTGAAGAGACTGTATTTTTACCATTGTATATTCTTGCCTTTTTGGGCAGGGGGTAAATTAATTGACCATGTAAATATGGGTTTATTTCAGGGCTCCCTGTATTGTTTTATTGATCTCTCTGTCTATTTTGTGCCAGTATTATACTGTTTTGATTACTATAGCTTTTAGTGTAGTTTGAAACCTGGGATTGTGAAAGCTCCAACTTTGTTCCTTTTTCAAGATTACTTTGGCATGCTATTTCTATTTCCTGAAGTGTAATGGAATAAAAATGAATAGACTATTAGAAGATAAGCCAATTATCCTTTTATTATATCAAAATTCCCTCCATTTAATTTTGCATGACTAGAGTAAAAACAAATTGTTTAATGCTCCCATGCACAATATGTCTATTAATATTTATAATATTGATTCTGTATTTTTTGTGAAAGCTGCATTTTTTTCCATAGGTAGAATGGAAGATAGAGAACAAAGTATTCTTTTCCTATTTCCCAAAAACAGTTAAGAATCACACAAATATATTATTCATTTTACATAATCTTTGTAACATGATGTGTTAGTACTATTATTACTCCCATTTTAGAGAAAGAAATGAAGACATAGAAAGGTTAAATAGATGTCAATTCCCCAAGATGACACATAACTGACAAAAGTTAAATTTTAATCCATACCACGACCCATTTTCAAATCATTAACCATAATATCATAGCAATGTACAAACTTAACAGCTGCATGCACACACATATATAGAGTTGTGAAACTAGATAGATGCACACTTAAGATATAATATGTGCATAAAGCTATTCTTGTTTAATTAAAAATGTGAATTTTATCAATGTACTATAAAAAATTCTGTAATCACAGATACATTTTTTTTCTATTGAAAATCTTTATGCCATGGAAGTGAGGAAAATGCCTTCATGGATATAGCAATACTTAAAAATCTGTAATCATGCTTTTCAAATATTTTTATGTTAATTTGAATATCTCTTTTTTTAAGGTTTTTTTTTTTTTTACAAGATTTTATTTATTTGACAGAGAGCACAAGCAGGAGGAGCAGCAGGCAGAGGGAGAGGGAGAAACAGTCTTCCTCTTCTTCCTCTCCCTCGCTCATTGGGAATGAGCAAGGAGCCCGATGTAGGACTTGAAACCCAGGACCCTAGGGTCATAACCTGAGCCAAAGGCAGATGCTTAACCAGCTAAGCTACCTGGACACCCCTGTAGTATTTTTAATACCTGATACAACCCACTTTTTTAATATTCTATTTTTCATCTGGTTTATTAAAATGATAGCTAGAAATGTCTTCACTAGACTATCAAAAACAATATGTCAATTATTTAATATTCTTGTCTTATAATCTATTATGTTCAAATTTGGAGAAAACCTATAATCTCAAATTAATCTATTTTAAATGTAGCATTTTCATATTTATCATTGTTAATTAACATCATAAAACAAATAATGTTTAAACATGTGCATGTCATTGATATTTCAAGATTAAAAATCACTTCTCAATAAAGTTGTTTATGGGGAGCCTGGGTGGCTCAGTCAGTTAAGCACCTGCCTTTGGCTCTGGTAATGATCACAGGGTCCTGGGGTCAAGTCCTGAGTCAGGGTCCTTGGTCAGGAAGGAGACTGCTTCCTCTCCATCTGCCCGTCCCCCACTTGTGTGCTCTCTCTCTCTGTCAAATAAATAAATAAAATCTTTTTTAAAAAATCAAATAAAGTTGTTTAAAGTTTATTCCTTAGTCTTGAAAGACATCACATATTGAAATGCATTTTTAAAATCCATCAATGTTCTAATTATCTTTTCCAGGAAGAACATTATAAATTACTTACATATCTACTTATTGCATATTTTGGATATTTAGGGACAGAAAAATTTTCAAATTTTCTAACATACAACTTTAATTAGAGAAAATTTTCAGAAATATCAATATATTTATCTTCATCCCAATTGTTTCTAAAGATTTTATTTATTTATTTGACAGAGAGAAAGATCACAAGTAGACAGAGAGGCAGGCAGAGAGAGAGGGAGAGCAGGCTTCCTGCTGAGTGGAGAGCCTGATGTGGAGCTCGATCCCAGGACCCTGAGATCATGACCTGAGCTGAAGGCAGAGGCTTAACCCACTGAGCCACCCAGGTGCCCCCCAGTTGTTTCTTACCTTTTACATGACAATGATAGGAAAATATTTATAATGTGATAATTCCATATTTTACCGTTAACATTGTCAGGAAATCATCTGAACTAACAGAGGGATTTGAACTGCCAGGTGTCAGAGTAGTCAGTTAAATAGTTAAAAAATTAGAGTTAAGACTTTATCGAGATGGTATTGCCAAGAGTCTAAAATCAGAGAAAACACTGACCTATCTTGTTCCGTTTTGGGTCACCACCAGGGTTTGGGGAGGTTATCTCACTATTGAGGAAGCCCCAGTAAAAGGTTCTGGCAGTTTTTAGGTTCTGCAGTGGGGGAATGCGTGAGAATTAGCAGTGCCAAAGTATTGGGTATTTATAGTGAGGAGACATGTCTTTGGTGTTTCTCCCCTACTGTCCCCACCTCCTAGTACACATACACAAGAAAGCCTCAGCAAAGACAGCTGAAGACCTTGGCCCAAGGACTCAGATAAAAGAGATCTAGAAGGTGCCAAAACTAGGAGTGCAGACATACAGAAAGCATGGTAGCCAGAGGCCCTGAATTCTTGGCTACAGCTTCCTTTACAGAGTGTGGTGTAATGCACAAGCCAGGTGTGGGGAGAGCAGTTTTGCTGGGATGACTGCCAGGTAAACCTTTTATAATTGTGTGTAGTCAGACCTGAAAAACTGGCCTTAAAAACATAATATAAGTTTTCAGCAGGGGCCAGACTCCTCAAATATATATTGATATATTGTAATTTTTTATTTGCTACAATATAGTTTAGTTATTTCAGGTCAGAGAGGCAACGTCCATATAGTCTGGAGTTGAACTTCTATTTCGTTGTTGGTGTAGTTATTTTCAGTGCACCATAGACTTATTTTCAGTGCACCATAGACTGATTGCATCAGCAGTGGGCAAAGTCTAATTTATGCTTGTTGTGGGGCCTGGCATGCCAAAAGATTTTTCTAACTTTTCCTGTTCCACAATCTGTAGGTCCTGTATACATGCACTGCAGCATATTCCCCAGAAGTAAAAAGTGTTATTATTTGTTACTGAGTCCTAGATTCAAAGAACCCTCCTGCCTCTCTGACTTAATTGGTGTTGTCTTGGTCTCAAGCATGGTCTATATTCCTGGGATCCACAGGTAGGGTTTTCTCAGTGTACCTTCCCCTTTCTTCCTATGGCATTAAATCTCTGCCTTGTAGCTCTGGGTGGTCTTGGGCAGGAGGATGTTGCTAGCTCTCATAGTGGTAGCCGTCTCTACTTTGTGTCAGTACAAGATTCTTGGTCCTAATGTGTCTTTTGCCTCTCCTCTTGGAGTATATGGCTTTTATTGCTTCTCCCCCCCAGGTGGCATTGTTCCCATGTCTGAAATTAATAGCAGAGAGTCCTCCTGCCTTTGTGGAAGGCTGCTTTTTGTTGTTGTTGTTGTTTTGGGGTACTTTGCCAAATGCTATAAGTGCAGTTTTTAATGTGGTGTTTTAAAATAATTTTTATATATGGTATTTTCTTCTTTGTTTTCATTATCCTTATGTCATTTAGTTTTGTAAGGACTATGGTTATATGAGTATGATGATACTAGACATTTATTTTTCTATGACCCTTTGGGGCATTTATTAATATGTCCTTGAATGATTTCCCCATCAGAACAAATGAATAAATATGCACACTACACCATTGTAATGCTTTATTGTAGTTCATAGCACAATGTACTGTAAATCATTTAATTATTCTCATAATGATAGAGACAATAGTTTTCCATTTTGATTTTATTGTAACATTGAAGGAAGCATTTGTACATAAATCTCCGGTGCATGTGAGGAAATTTTACTATGGAAGACATACTTAGAAATGTAGCATTGCGTTAAAGGGACATTGAGCTTTCCTCCTGTTGCTCTTTTCATTTCTATCATAAGATATCTGAATAGAATATGATAATGATTTCACTTAGTGAGTTACAACAAAATATTTCTTACAATGAACGTATAAATTCTTTTCTAGTATTTCCTTGATAAGCTATATGTCATTTAAGGAAATCTGCATTTATCTAAAAGAAATGAAATTAGGTTACTGATTAAAAGAATGCTTAGACTTTTTCATAGCTCTATAAGTTTACTGAATGTGACATTAAAAATAAGTCAGTCATTAGTAACTTCAGTACAATTCCAAATAAAGTTTCCATGATTTTATAGCCCAGAATGAACAATAATTTAGCATTGTAAAGTGAAACTATTTTATATGCTAAAATCATATAAAATTACATTTAAAACTTATAAACAACTTATTATGACCCTTTCTATTTCAAAGACTGGATAATGTTTTATCATTTTCAGCAATTATTGTCTCTTGCTTATTTATCTTGTGCTTTCCATGCATGATGAATAGATGAACATTTGATGGTAAACCATTGTGTATTGGTCAGGGTTCTCCAGACAAACAGAACTAATAGGAAACGAATTGGAAACAGTGGAATAAAGACTAAATTGTTGCCTCAGGCTGAAGATAGTGGGCAGTGGGGCTACAGGTGTTGGCTTGGTGAACCTCCACAAGGAAACCCTAAAAAACTTCTTGGCTCATGGTAGCCCCAAGGAGCTTTATCGTGACTCTTTACCACAGAAACCTTGTGGAATGTCAGGAGATAAAACACATAAAACTGTGGCCTCAGGAATTTCTCTTTCACAGTATAAACTGCCTTCAACAATTTGTCAAAGTTACGTTTAAGTGTACTATCAGATCTAGCAGCTTCTGCTTTCAGTAAGGTCACTTAGGCTGTGACTTTCAGGTAGTGGTTTTCCTTGTGATTTCAGTTGTCTAATAAGTCCATAACAAGTCTTTGATTTTCAGGGTTTTCTCCTTATTTTTGTTGTAAGGATAGGAGTGATGACTTCCAAGGCCTTTACATGTCAGAAATGACAGACCAGAAATATCCCAAAGTCACTTTATTCACTTCAGTTTGAGGCTTTAGTATTTGTTCATAAGTATAGATGTATCATCAGTCTTCCTCATTAATTTAAAAGAATACTCTGTTCTAGAATAAAATAGAACAATACATATAAAATAGTATTGTCTTTTGAGTCCAAATTTTCTGCAGTGTTACAGTGATCTTGTAAAAACCAGAATTAATAAGTTAGTAGACATGCAGTGAAACAGAGTATACAAAGAGAGAAACAGTTACATCACCCTGAAGTCAGTTTTTGAAATATAAAATAACAACAAAAACAAAACTGAATGTAGTAGTGTGCTGCAATAAAATAAACACTAGATATAATATCATATAAAAACACTGAATAAAAACAACAATTCCCAAAACAAAACTAGGTGTATTTATTTGATATATTTTGAAATATATATCTGATAAAGAAATATAAGATGGATTTATAATTTCTGCCAAATATTCTGTCAAGTAAATTCTTAAATAATGAAATATGATGACAAATAATTAAGTAGTTTAAAATGAAAAATACCACTACAGCATTTTCTATTCTAAATAGTTTTGTCTTTTCATCTGATGGTTCGTCAGTGATGTAAAAATTTAAAAAAAAATTAAAATGTAAACAATAATTTTTTTAAGATTTTTTATTTATTATTTGACAGACAGAGATCACAAGTAGGCAGAGAGGCAGGCAGAGAGAGAGGAGGAAGCAGGCTCCCCACTGAACAGAGAGCCTGATGCAGGGCTCGATCCCAGGACCCCGGGATCATGACCTAAGCTGAAGGCAGAGGCTTTAACCCACTGAGCCACCCAGGTGCCCCAACAATAATTTTTATATTGAATTTCTGTTAAATTCAGTACATATTTATTTTATCTTTTTAGTCATGGTCCCAACATTCTTGGTCAAGCTAACAATTAAGTACAATTTTTAAAGATTTATTTATTTGAGAGAAAGAGAAAGAGAGTACATGTGCATGCATGAGTGACTAGGGGGCACAGAGGGAGAGAATCTTGAAGCAGACTCTCTACTGAGTATGGAGCCTATGCAGGGACCCATCTTCATGACCCATGAAATCATGACCTGAGCTGAAATCAAAAGTAGGACAATTAACCAACTTAGCCACCCAGTTGCCCCTAAGGACAAAATGTTTTAACACATTTTCCTTTATTTATACTCATAATTTAACACTTAATTGAAGAGTAATAACAGGTAATTTTTTAAAAGATTTTATTTATTTGACATACAGAGATCACAAGCAGGCAGAGAGGCAGGCAGAGAGAGAGAGAAGGAAGCAGGCTCCCTGCTGAGCAGAGCCCCCCCTCCCCCCACCGATGCAGGGCTTGATCCCAGGATCCTGGGATCATGACCTGAGCTGAAGGCAGAGGCTTTAACCCACTGAGCCACCCAGGCACCCCAAAACAGGTAATTTTAAAGCAATAAAAATATCTCTGAATTTTCACAAGGTTAATATTTATAAATGGACATATATGGGAATACTAGTGGACAATAAGTTCAAAAGCTACCAGGATTTAATAAGCAGTATATTTTAAAAAATAGCAAAGGATGAGAATTAGGTGAAATAAAGCATTTTTTAAATTATCCAAATAATGGCATCTGCTACTCAGCTTCCGATAATTATTAGTGTAATTACTTTCAAGGAGATGCCAAAAATTTTACATGATATGAGCAAAATCAATGATATCTACTGGCTGAATTTGGATCCAAGCAAAAATTGTTTAATTCCAGAATACAAGTCCCAATAATTCATGATAAATAATAAATTTTTAATTTAAATATTATTATATATGTACATGAATAAGATACCACTTTTTAAAAGACAATTTTGGGGTCAGAAATAATTTGTAAACCAAGATAAAACCATATAGGCTATCACTTCCAATCAGGATAGACATTAATGATATTCACTGAAACCTCCTTTTCATTGTGAATAGAGAGAAAACCTATCCTCCCTATCCCTTTATACTGAAAAGGACCCATAGGAGTTGTTCTTTTCAGTGAAACACAGCTGGCAGATAGATATGTGTATCATATGTAGTCTGAGAGCATGAAAGTTACAAAGTAAACCACCAAGCTCTCTTCCTCCTGCCATGCATAATTTAGAATGCCCATGTTCAGGTAATGGAGGAGTAAGATTGAAATATCTTGGTTTGAGGTCCTGGAGATTTGCCAAAACCTGCAGAAGACTTTGGATGAGCAAAAAATTAACATGTATCTATAGAGCCACTGCCATTATAAGTTTAAGTATTATTGCAGCATAAACTACCCTGTCTGAAAAATATAAAAACAAAACTATGATATTTTAAGACAACTACTTTAATTCACCCACTCAACATTCTCTAACACACTAGTATTAAGAATGATAATGAAGATATTCGTTACTACAGATTTTGCTGATATCAGAAAGATGAAAAAAATTTATGAAATCAAACTGGGTGACACACAACAAATTTGAAGGAAGAAATGAAGAGAAATTTTAAAAATCATTTTTAAAAAGTTTAAGTCTAGAATACTTCACTGGTGAGATTTTTTTTTTTTTTTAATCGAGGCTGCACTGATTTTTTTTTTTCCCAAAGTTGACTGCCCATCACTAACAAACTTTTCCAGATAATAGAAATAAGTCAAATGTTTCTTAATTCTTATCACAAAACCATAGTTAACTTAGTACAAACTCGACAGGGCATTACAAAAAGAAGAAAGGTTTAAGACCAACATTTATTCTTCATGTAGAAGCAAAATTCTTATGAGAAATTATTAAATCAATTCTAGAGATGATAATGCATTATATCCAGATAAAATCTAATCTAGAAAGGGAAAAAATATTTAGTATTTGAAATTCACTCAAGTCAAATAATTCAACTGATTAATGGGGAAAGTGAAACTTAGATATGATCATGGATACATATAGATTTGATTGATACAGAAAAACATTACAATTATAAGCACATTAATATTAGGTACATTTATATTAAGACATAATAGACTTGAAATAACTTCCTTAGAAAAATAAAGAATTCTATAGAAAGTGTTTCATATTACAATGAAGCACTTAACATACCAACATTTCCTAAGAACAAGAATAAGGTTAGAATGTCCAATATCACTACTCTTCTTCAGCATTACAATGTAGGTATAGTCAGTGCAATACAGCATATATAAATACAAAACATGAGATTTGGAAAGAAAAAACAATACTTTTTTATTTACACAAAACAGCATTGTGTACCTTCAAGAGTCAAAAGAATATACATATAAACAATATAAATTAATAAGTGAATATAGTAGTCACTCCATAAAACATGAATAAACTAATTAACTTTGGTTTGGGGGCTGTGAAAAACAAATGAAAATTATCTTTTAAAATATTTTATTTACTTATTTTTAGAGAGAGAGAATGAGAGAATGAGCACAAGCAGGGAGATCAGCAGAAGGAAAGGGAGAAGCTAACTCCCAGCTGAGCAGGGAGCCCTATCTGGGGCTCAATTCCAGAACCCTGAGATCATGACCCTCACCAAAGGCAGACTCTTAACTGATTGAGCCACCCAGATACCCCAAGACAAATGAAAATTAAATTTAAATTACCAATTACACTAGCAAGAAAAACATCAAATTTATTGTAAGAAATCTAATTAAAAATAATGAAAGTCTTCTTCAACTAAAAATTACAAAGCATTATTGAGAAATAAAACAAGCTAAATAAATGGGACAATTACTAGAATCATGAATTGGCAAGCTCAGTATTCTAAAGTTGTCAACTTCCCCCAAATAATTTCCTGTATATTGTTCTTCAGACTTTGCTTTCATATGTCCATTAAGAAATTAATAGCTGGGGTCCCTGGGGTGCCTAAGTGTCTGCTTTAAGCTCAGGTCCTGATTGCAGGGTCCTGGATAAGAGCCCTGCATAGGGTTCCTTGTTCAGTGGGGAGTCTGCTTCTCCCTCTGCCCCTCCCCCTGCTCATTGTCTTTGTCTCTCTCTCTCTTTCTCAAATAAAATAAAATCTTAAAAAATTAAAAGTTGATTAAAAATTCATATGGAAATGCAAAGTCTGGACTAAGAACAAATAAAGTCATCTTAAAGGAAAAATAGCATGGCTAAAGAAGTAATACTATAAAATATTAAGACCTATTATAAATTGAGATAATTAAGACAGAAAAGTGATGTTGCGAGAACAGAGAAACTGAATAGTGGAACAGAATAGAAAGCCCAGACTTGCACGTAAAGGGTCACTTGTTTTATAACAAAGAGAACACCTCACACAATGGGGAAAAGATAGTCTTCAATAAATGGGGCTGTGTCACCTGGAAAAAAGTAATTTATGACACTTACACAGCCAGATGAATGATTAATATAATTGTAAATGTTAAAACAAAGGCTTATTAAAAAATAATAGGCGAATGGGACGCCTGGGTGGCTCAGCTGGTTGGACGACTGCCTTCAGCTCGGATCATGGTCCTGGAGTCCTGGGATCAAGTACCGCATCAGGCTCCCAGCTCCATGGGGAGTCTGCTTCTCTCTCTGACCTTCTCCTCACTCATGCTCTCTCTCACTGTCTCTCTCTCAAATAAATAAATAAATAAATAATCTTAAAAAAATAGGCAAACAACTTCAAGATTTTGAAACAAAGATTGAGGGAGGCATACATTACCTATAGGTGTTGGGGGAAGGAGTGGAGGGATGGGTGTGTTTGTGTGTGTGTGTGTGTGTGTGTAACATTATGTGTAAAATTATGTGTAAAATTATGAACTTCTGGTCATCAAAAAATAGTATTAAAAATAAATAAGCAACTATCAGAATGGAACATGTTCATAAAATATATTTATATTTAACAAAGGACTTGAATCAGAAAAATTCACAAAATTATTATAGAAATTAGTAGAAAAAAGACAAAAAATTTTAACAGAAATGTAGTTTAAAACTTGATCAATTATATTATATAAGGGAATATATAAATAGCCAAATGGGGTTCCTCAGTGGCTCAGTCATTAAGCATCTGCCTTTGGCTCAGGTCATGATCCCAGGGTCCTGGGATTGAGCCCCACATCGGGTTTCCTGATCTGCGGGAAGCCTGCTTCTCCCTCTCCCGTTCCCCCTACTTGTGTTCCCTCTCTTGCAGTCTCTCTCTCTGACAAATAAATGAAATCTTAAAAAATAAAATAGCCAATAAAATACTCACAGGTGTAGCCATAAAGGGTATGCAAATCAAAAAACACAATATGGTAACATCATACACCCACCAATATGGCTAAAATGAAGACAATAAAAAAAAAAATGCCAGGGTGCCTGGGTGGCTCAGAGGGTTGAGCCTCTGCCTTCGGCTTGGGTCATGATCTCAGGGTCCTGGAATCTGCATCGGTCCAGGACCCTGGACCTGGTCCGCATCCGACTCTCTGCTCAGCAGGGAGCCTGCTTCACCCTCTCTCTCTGCCTGCCTGTCTGCCTATGCATACCCTCTCTGTGTCAAATAAATAAATAAAATCTTAAAAAAAAAATGCCAAGGGATGAACAACTGTTATTCTCGTAAAGCACTGTTGATAATTTAAATTAGTACAATCACTTTAGAATTTTGTTAGGCAAAGTGCATGCTCTAAGACACAATAATTTTACTACTAGGTATATACTCAAAAAGAATGTATAAATATATTCATCAAAAGCCATACACTGGAATGATCATGTCAGTATTACTCATTAACAACCTCTAACTGGAAAATATGTAAATGTATATCAATGATAGGATGGATACATATGTTGTTTTGCTGTATTTCCAAATTTAATAGTGTTCAGCAAAAAGAATGAACAATCTACAGCAACATGTAATAATATGGATGGATATCATCACTATAAATTCCAGCAAATTAAATGAGAAACACATGAGAATATGCTGGTCAATTATTTTTATCTGAATACACAAATATGATTAATCTTTTAGAAGTCAGGATATTGGAAAATTTGAGGATAAAGTAATAACTTGAAGGAAGCAGCATAAGGATAATTTCTGAGGTTCTAATTTATGTTTTATTGCTTAATTTGGGTACTTTGGGTACTAATTAAACAGCATTTGGAAGCAGTCCTTTTATTTGTATACATCTTGCAAAGTATTTCCAGATGGCAAGGCCTTGATCTCCCCTCACCCAAAACCATTTTTTAGGATTGTTTATACAATTAGCAATTCTAAAAGGTCATAGTATGGTTCTCTCTGCACAAAGAATATTTGCCATAAAATTAGCAGTTAACCTCATAGCACTATTATGACGCAACCCAGTGTTCATGGAGAATATCTGGCTTTCCAGGTTAATGGGCAGCCATGCTGATACTCTGGCTATTACTTTTTTGGGGAGTAAAAAAAGGTCTTTGATCCAGAAGTCTTGGGTCTTCTGTCAGCATCCTTGTGACCACCACAAACTATTTTATTAACTTGTGAATAGGGTAAAGTCAATCCCTCACAGTTTTGGTGAAGAAGATGAGATACTTGATAGAGAAATGGCTTTCTGGGAAAATGTCTGTTTATGTGCTTTGAGGAAATCCTTGAAAACCAGTGATAGATATCTTGACTAAATAATATGATCATTTGGCCAAGAAATAGTTCTCCAATTTGGTGCCTGTGGTAAGGAGGGAAAATACCAAGTGATAGTCTCAAAACAGCAATCCTATAGCATGAACTGGTCTGCCAACTGTATTGGAATAAATAACAATGAGACCTTTCCAGAGTTGAAGGAAGTCTCTACAACCTTCAGTAATATTTACAGAGTTATACATGTACAGTGAGCATGACATGACAGTAATTCATAACTGCTATACCTACATCACCAGAATATTAGCAAATTCACCTGGAGCATTCAAATGTAAGACATACAATGCTCAGTAAGAAGGAATGACAGCAGATAGTCCGCCTTTCTGGTTAGCCTCTCTTGTAGTTTCCCAGGTCAAACTTAGACCTATGCTGCAATGGCAATAAAACCTCTGAAAGCTGTCAGTGAGTCCTGCCCGTTATCAGGGAGATTTGGCTGATTTTACTGAGACAAACAAACTACTGCAGAAAACAAAAGACTAAGCATGGACTAGTATTAGCCTCCTACTGTCTCAATTTTTTTCTAATGCTG
Organism: Mustela putorius furo; assembly: GCF_011764305.1. Classification (NCBI taxonomy): domain Eukaryota; kingdom Metazoa; phylum Chordata; class Mammalia; order Carnivora; family Mustelidae; genus Mustela; species Mustela putorius. Next base: position 12,519,286 of record NW_025422117.1, read on the forward strand.
ATGGAAATGACTCTACGTAAATTTACTTCTGTAGGTATATTTGTGTCTCCTGATTTTTTTTTAAGATTTTATTTATTTACTTGAGAGAGACAGCGAGAGAGAGCATGAACGAGGAGAAGGTCAGAGAGAGAAGCAGACTCCCCATAGAGCTGGGAGTCCGATGCGGGACTTGATCCCGGGACTCCGGGATCATGACCTGAGCCGAAGGCAGTCGTCCAACCAACTGAGCCACCCAGGCGTCCCTGTGTCTCCTGATCTTGATCCTTCTGTTTACCCCTGAACTCCTCTTCTCTAAAGAAAAATAAGTATGCATTCTCCCTGTTTCCTGTGGGGACAGTGAAAGCTATGCATCACCATCAAGCATTCTGGAAATTCCCAGGAAAGGGATAGAGGGACATAAATTTTTATGACCCTGGTGGAATCGGGTGCCCAAATTACTATCTTACCAGGTTTTATATGAGGAAAGTCACACAAATTCAACAGATGTGGCTTGGAAGGAGCCCATAGTGAGAAAGGAACGTTAAACTGATGCTGTTTTTAACCCCTCAGCTAGAAGGATAATATAGTCGATGTGCGACATGTTTGCAGTTTCTCGTCCCTTTTGTCAGAGGAGATTCTCCCATTGTCTCAAGGATGGCTGCATGTAGAGATGGTGAGACAGATCACTCAGCAACCTTCCTTCCTATCCTCTCCCAGGTAGCCTAGGAAAAATGATAATTAAAGGAGGAAAAAGACAATACTTCAGAAAACTATTTGCAGCCTAAATACTCAGAGAAGCTATTTCCCAAAACAAAAGTGTCACCTTTCTGACGTAACCACAAAACATACTGTTTTTGAATAGCTGAATGCATGCCACGTACGTATCTGTGAATCTCCAGCTTGATACCCACATTTTGTTGTGGTCACTTTAGACTCCACAAATAACTGTGCAGGAAGGGCCTTACTAGTGTTGATTGTCAAATAGAAATTGTATTTTTAAGAGAGTAGCTGACTTGGTCTTGGCAGCATCTCAGATCTGCATTAAAAAGTAAAAGCTACCCCTTTGGGGGAATCCTTATCTTTCACTTCACTGCCTTAAGCAAAACTGCTGGCTCAATGAGGCTTTCCATTCACAGAGCTTTCCCTAAATGCCTGGGCCTGGTCCACTGATTGCTCATCTATGTTGAAATATGATGGTGTGCATTGTACTGCTATGGAAAACCATCTGTGCAAAATCAGCACCCGCTATGTATAACCAAGAGCCAATATGGTCTCTTTTCTGAGTTGGCAGAACTCAGAAAATTGTTCAAAGCCAGGCCAAGTCTACCCTTGATGAACTTTGGGACATTTTTATTATCTCCTGGGCAGTTGTCTATTGCCTAGTTGTTTGGTCTGCCATTTGGGATATTATAGACTGACAGATTAAAGTCATTTCTCTTTGAAGCTATGAACTGTAGATGCCCATGGTAAGGAGAGGTTCTCTGATGGGACCAATTGGAATCAAGCCTCCCTTCCCCTGCCAACTGAAGAAATTCCTATTGGGAAAACCTCAGTCATCAAAATTATACTTTCATTCTGGAACTACCATGGTTACCACCAGGACTATACTTCTTATATGGAAGCCTGGACAAAGTTCCCTGCTTCAAAGCCATAATAGATTGCACATTATTGAATAACATAACACAATTTAAAAAATGATTATGAAGCAAAAAAAAAAAAAGATTGCACATTATTGTCATAAGAGATCTTCACATTTTTTTAAAGATTTTATTTATTTATTTGACCGAGAGATCACAAGTAGGCAGAGAGGCAGGCAGAGAAAGAGAGGAGAGAGCCCAAGGTGGGGCTCGATCCCAGGACCCATGACCTGAGCCAAAGGCAGAGGCTTTAACCCACTGAGCCACCCAGGCACCCTGAGATCTTCGCATTTTTTTTTTAAACTTTTTTTTTTTTTAAGATTTTATTTATTTATTTGACAGAGAGAGATCACAAGTAGGCAGAGAGGCAGGCAGAGAGAGAGAGAGGAGGAAACAGGCTCCCTGCTGAGCAGAGAGCCCGATGCAGGACTCGATCCCAGGACCCTGAGATCATGACCTGAGCTGAAGGCAGCGGCTTAATACACTGAGCCACCCAGGCGCCCAGATCTTCGCATTTTTAAAGGAATTTCCATCAGTATCTCTCAGACAACTCCACAAATTTCGCCAACATGGGGTGACCCTTAATTATTTTGGGTAGTTCCTCAGAATGCTAACTGGCTCATTATTTATGCACACTCTTTAGGAGTTAAATGCTATGATAGAGATCTTCCAATAAGAAAAAGTAGTAAGAATTTTCCCCTGATGTTCTTTTACATTACCAATGATACTACCGTGGCCTTTGAAGGCATTCAGCTCAGGCTAATTCACACCCAGAGTGGTTATGAATGATAGAATTACCCTAGATTTTACCCCAGGCCAAAGCAGTCAGTGCAACCAATAATAGATCCCGATATATCTGGATTATCACCTTGGGGCAAATAGAAGGTCAAAGGAGAAATATAGTGAGAAAGCCTCCTAGTTTTCTAAGATAGACTCAACGGCTTATTTGCTATTTTCCCCCTTTCATTAGGCATGTATCCCAGAGGTCATGATTGAGGAAAATACTGTATGTTAGTGATATAGGCAGAATATTTGTACCTTCCCCGAAGTTGAAATCCTGTGCTCTGTGTGATGGTATTAGGAAAACAGACCTCATAAATGAGATTAGTGACATTATAAAAAAGGTCTGAGATTCCCCTATCTCTTGCTCTATGTGAGGACACAAAGAGAAGACTGCAACCAAGAGGAAGGCCCTTACCTGACCATGTTAACACTCTGCTCTTTGACTTCCAGTTTCCAGAACTGTAAGGTATAAATCTGTTATTTATGAGCTATGCAGTCTGTGGTATTTTGTTATAACAGCTAGAATGGGCTAGGGCAGTTGCCCCATCTTTGTTCTCAGAATCTTATTGATAGGAGTCCTAGTTAAATTCTCTGTGAGAAAAATTCAAAGAATTTGATTTCAGCCTCTGTTGGTCACATAAGATTGAAATATGAAACTGTTTTTGAAGTCAAGACAGTGTATGACCCAGGGTGAATTGTTGGAAGCCCACTATTAGCTCATTGTGCTCATATACATCTTTCTATGTATATTGGGATTATAAGGCCCTAATAGCTTTTTAACTTGGGCGATTTTTTTTTAATTTTTTTATTTTTTTTTATAAACATGTATTTTTTATCCCCAGGGGTACAGGTCTATGAATCGCCAGGTTTACACACTTCACAGCACTCACCAAAGCACATACCCTCCCCAATGTCCATAGCCCCACCCCCCTTCTCCCCACCCCCCTCCCCCCAGCAACCCTCAGTTTGTTTTGTAAGATTAAGAGTCACTTATGGGGTGCCTGGGTGGCTCAGTGGGTTAAGCCACTGCCTTCAGCTCAGGTCATGATCTCAGAGTCCTGGGATCGAGTCCCGCATCAGGCTCTCTGCTCAGCAGAGAGCCTGCTTCCCCCCTCTCTCTCTCTCTGCCTGCCTCTCCATCTACTTGTGATTTCTCTCTGTCAAATAAATAAATAAAATCTTAAAAAAAAAAAAAGTCACTTCTGGTTTGTCTCCCTCCCAATCCCATCTTGTTTCATTGATTCTTCTCCTACCCACTTAAGCCCCCATGTTGCATCACCACTTCCTCATATCAGGGAGATCATATGATAGTTGTCTTTCTCTGCTTGACTTATTTCGCTAAGCATGATACGCTCTAGTTCCATCCACGTCGTTGCAAATGGCAAGATTTCATTTCTTTTGATGGCTGCATAGTATTCCATTGTGTATATATACCACATCTTCTTGATCCATTCATCTGTTGATGGACATCTAGGTTCTTTCCATAGTTTGGCTATTGTGGACATTGCTGCTATAAACATTCAGGTGCACGTGCCCCTTTGGATCACTACGTGTGTATCTTTAGGGTAAATACCCAATAGTGCAATTGCTAGGTCATAGGGTAGTTCTATTTTCAACATTTTGAGGAACCTCCATGCTGTTTTCCAGAAATGGAAGGATAACTTGGGCCATTTTTTAGGATTATTCATACAGCTCAGATTTTGGAAAGATATAATAATATCTCTCTCTCTCTCTCTCTTTTTTTTTTTGTTTCCACAAAGACCTGGCTTGCTTCCTGCTTGTCATAACTCAGTGGGTCTCTTATGTACAGAGTCCCTTTCCAATCATGTACACTGCGTGTACCAGCTTCAGTTGACCCTCCATATTGCCCCGTGGGATGTAGAGTTTAGGGATCCAGAACAGCTATGAGGATATGGTTACTTTGTTTTTAATCCAGGAATCTGGCATCTTCTATCTGCATACAGGTGACTCTGACTACTCACTTATTAACATTTAAATAGTGCCAATCAATTCCTTTATATCAGGTGTTTTCAGTTCAGAAATTATCAGTTTCTACTGTTACAATATCTACATATTTCTATATATTCAAATATAATAAACATCATTAAAGATTTAAACCTGAATCAATTATATACATGGATGACTTAGGATAAAATGAGGAAAAATTAAATATATGATATAGATTATATTTATTATAGCTTAGTTAAAACAACTTTTTTCAAGATTTTCATCCTCCCAGAAAGAAGAAAAGCATTAGTAGTTAAAAGATCTTATGACAGATTCTATCTCAGCATTTCACTATCAATCTGAATTAAGTTCTGCATATACATATAGTATTTTTTTCACAAAGCAAAGCTTGAAATTCTCATTGTTTATTGATTCACTAAATGTATTAATTTATCAGAAGATAAAAAATATGATGAGAACAATATAGCCTCAAATACCATTGCATAAATAATACTTGTCGAGAGCCACAACATACATACATAAACAAACACACATATTTACAGGCCATTCATATTAGCTACTTTCACTTAATAGCTTGGAGGTGTTTTCATTTCAACAGATACCTTTTCTACTAATTTCATATAATGGCCAACAGGCAGATTTTTGTATGCATATTTAATAATGTGTCACCTACTGATGGGCATATACATTAGCTCTGGGATTTACTAATACACAATAAACAAAAATGCATTTAAAACTTCAAGTCTAATGTTTCAGGTAAAATACTTCCTTGAAAATTGACTAAGTAATTAAATTGAAATTAGTAGGACTCCTAAATCCTGAGGGCTGAATATAATAATTTTTTAGTGCTCTAAAATCAGTTTGAAAATCCCTTCTTCAAAGAAGAGTAAAATTATTTTACTCTTTTCAAAACACGTCATACACCTAAATATGATCTGATAACAATGACAGTGTGTTATCGGTTTACATTAAAACATATCCTTCATTAGGGTCACCTGGGTGGCTCAGTCAGTTAAGCACTGACTCTTTTTTTCCATAAGATTTCTTTCTTTATTTTAGAAAGAGAGAGAGAGAGTGGTGGGGAGGAGCAGCGGGAAAGGGAGAAAGAAACTAGATGCAGACTCCCCACTAAAGGTAGAGCCAGCCATTGGCTCCATCTCAAGACTCTGAGATCAGGCTTTAGCCAAAGCAAGAGTGGGCTGCCCAGCCAACTGTGCTACCCAGGTGTCCCTAGGCCTCTGATTCTAGATTTCAGCTCAGGTTATGGGCTCTGCATTCAGCGTACAGTCTGCTTGTCCCTCTCCCTCTGTTCCTCCCCACTTTATCTCTAAAAATATGAGGACCTATCAAATCTGACTCAAGACATGGATTAATCTGTTAATTAGCTTTGATATATATCGACATATTGCTTCTCAAGGTGCAAGTTTAAAGTGAAAAAATATTAAGATAGCAATGAACAAACCAAAAATAAAATTAAGGAAACCATTTGATTAGAAAGAATAAAATACTTAAGAAAAACTTTTAGAGAAAGAGTTCAGAACATACTCTGATGACTATGACCATGATGAAAAGTAATTTTTAAAAAGCAAAATAAGTGGAAAGACATCCATGTTCATAACTCTGAAGACTTAATGTTGTTAAGATATCAGTATTCTCCAAATTAATCTATAGATTCAGTGGGTCCCTATCAGAATCCCAGCTAGCTTCCTGGAAGAAATTAGCAAGCTGAATCAGAAATTAATATTGAAACTCAAGGGTCACAAAATAACCAAAACAATCTTGATACAGAAGAATGAAGTTGGGAGAATTCACTCTTCTTGATTTCCAAATTACTACAAAGCAACTGTAAACAAGACAATTTATTATTAGAGTAGAATAGACATATGAATTAATGGAATTGATTAATTAATTAATAGAATAGAAACTATAGACTTTTAGCCAATAAACTTTAATTTTGTTTCCTTAATTATAGCAAATATACATTACTGCAAGATATTGATAGGGAAAAACATTTGTAGGTTTAGAACAGATATATGTGAACTTTCTGTAATTTTTGCTCCATTTTTTTGTAAACCTAAAACTGCTCTAATGATCTATTAACTATTTTAAATGGGCAAAGATATAAGTAGACATTTCTTGAAAGAAGATGTACAAATAGTCAACAAATAATATAAAGATGCTTGGCATCATTAGTCAATAGAGAAATACAAATCAAAACTACAATGAGATTCCAATAGGTATTCATTAGGATGGAAAAATTTAAAAGTCCAATAATGTCAAGTGTCACACAGGTATGGAGAAGACAGTACACTCATCCGCTGCTGGTGGAAATGTAAAATACTGCAGCCGCTTTGTACGACAGTCTACTTCCAACAATTCCACTCCTAGATATATGCCCAAGGGCCATTTAAATATATCTTCACATAAAAACTTGTACATAAATATTCATAGTAACATTATTCATAATAGCCAAGAGGTGGAAACAACCTAGATGTCCATCCATTGACAAACAAAATGTGGTACTTCCACATAATGGAATATCATTTGGCCATAAAAAAGGAGTGAAGTGTTGGTACATAATACCATACAGATTAACCTCAAAAACATGATGTTACATGAAAGATGCCAGTCACAAAAGACCATATATGATGTGATTCCATTCACAGGAAAGTCCATAAAAGGGAACTCTATAGAGACAAAAGCAAATCAGTAGTTGCCTAATGAGGTATTTAGAGGGAGATAAATGGAGTGGGAGAAGTATCTTTCTGGAGTGACAAAATTATACTAAATTTGGTTGTGATGATGGCCGCACAACTCTGTGAATATAATTTAAAAAGCTGAATAGTACACTTTAAATAAGTGAATTGATAATATGTCAATTATAGCTCAATAAAGCTATTGAAAAAATATATATACAGGATAACAAAAGATAACATATTAACATAATGATTAATAGAGTCTAGCACAGGATGATCTATGTTCATAAACAAACTCTGCCACTTACTAACTCTAATCTTTCTGTGTCTTACTTTTATTTGAAAGATTAAGATAGTATTAATTCCTTTCTCAAGGGATTCTTTTGTGTATATGTGTGGGTGCACAGATGTATAAAATAATCCATCCAAAACACATAAGACAATGTCTGTACATAGTAGGTTGCATATATTGTTGTAATGGTGATACTAGTTATTCAATGGAAGAGATTCTAAGTTTTAGAAACTAAACAACTTTTTATGGGGCCTCTTTTGAAAAGCTTGGAGGTGATATCAATAAATATCAAGCAGATTTTTGTATTATTGAGTTTTGCAAAGCACTGGAGAAACTTGGAATATTTTTTTTTAATTGTCTCAGAATCCTACCTTTGGTGTAAAGATATCCAAGTAAGGCATGCATTTCTCCTTGGTCCTCTAATTATTACTGAAAATAATCTTAGTAATGTAATGCCAGTTTGCACCAGTTTTAAACTCAACAGGCAGGAAAGCTTCCCTTTTAAGATATGTCTCCTTAAATCTGCTGTCCTTTATCAGGATATATATGTGCACACTGGTACAACCAGTAAAACAATTTCAAAAAGTGTAAAGGTTGATCATAAGAAACCTAATAAAAAAGAATGAACAAAATTCAAGTTGACCTGCTGTAACTGGACCCAACAGGATATCTCAGTAAGCACCGCCTTAATTCACCACACTGTCACCAGATAACGATGAAACCCCAACCCTTTACTATATTCTCTTCAACCCTGGTATCTTTAAATGCATTTTATTGCTTAGGAAAAAAATACATCATGTCTGATGTTATTGTCTTTGAATTGCCAAATTATTTATGATTAAACCATGAAAGCTATAGTCAGACAGTCATAAAGGTCATGAACAAACCTCAAAAGAAGGAAAATTAGAAATGAAGCAGAGATTTAATTCTTCAATTGCTCTTTTATGCCTCTCTATTGCATTACATGATGAACAAACGACAAATCAATATTTGAAGGTCCCTTCCTAAAAACAAGAGTCCTCAGTTAAAATTCTACTAGTTAACTCTTCCTGCTCACAAAAGACTGATACTATTTTTAAAATATATTTCAAAAAGTCACAATATGCTTTTTGTGCTTGGTTTATTTTCCTTATGAATATGCAGTGAATTAGAAATTATCCTGTAAATTACAAGTATAAAAGTTAAAAGACATTAAGCAATTTAAAAATATTTTTACATCTCAGTAAGCAGTATTTTTGGAGAGCTATACAAATCTCTAAAACAGTGGTCATTAGTCTTTATTGGTGGTCGGTAGGAGAGAATTCTAAGAACCTTCAGCAATCTGATTAAAATTGTGGACTCATTCATTTGAAAAAAGGAAGATCATATGCATACAGCCCCAACTGTGATATGAAGCGATATCTGCTCCCCCAGCTGGTTGTCAAGTCCATTTCTGTCTGCTGCCTCTTCCTTTACTGCCTTATGCTGCCTGCTGAGTGGGAAACAAAATATTGCAGAGAGAGAAATGGACTTCCTCAAATAGTGGAAGTTTGTTCTTTGATAGATTTTTTTTTATTTTTTAAATAGAAGCTGAGCCCTCCATATTTTAATAAAAAGTGGCATTTACTCTGTTGTTATTACTAGCAGATTAAATTGCTGATATATCATCCTGCATTTAAACGCCTTAATGTTTTAATTTTATAGTGTACATTTATGCTGCTTTGAGTTTGAGTTTTAAATAGTCTGTGGGTGAAACTTCATGATATGTTTAAAATATTTGCAATACATGCATAGTCCATTGCTTAAGGTAATATTTACAAGAGGTAGTGGTGTGTCAGGAAAACAGATATCCAGAAGAATATGAACTGATTGGAGTCACTTACCTTTTATGACCCAAGTAAACACAGAAGAATCTTTTCTTCTAGATGTTGTTTCATCTCTAGAATGGATGGCATTTGCTTTTGTTGTTCTTATTTGATAAGGATAGAGACAGAATGACCTCAGACATTAGACCATGAAATTCTAAACCATTTCTTCTTGCCAACATTTCTGTACCCTCTTCTTACAGAAACCACAAGGTAAACATATACATAGAGGGGACTTTACTACTACTGAACTTTTATTTTGCTTCTTTCCCTCCCCTCTGTAGCCCAGTTTCAATGGACTACTCCAGTGATAGCAAAAAACTTGAACAAGGTAATTCATTCCAGGGCTTAAGCCACTGGATGGGGCAACTTCCAGATGGAATCACCTGAGGCTCTTCTGGTGCAAAAAGTGTGGACAAATAAAAAGAAAAAATTCTCAAAGAAACCATACTCTAAGTTAAAAAAAGAGAAGTTGTGCCTGTATTATGGTCTAGTAAATATCCTAAATAGTTGGTGATGAAATCATAGGAAGTGAGTAATTGAGATTAACCTAGAATTTCCCCTGAAGGTCAAATAAGTATACCTTATCTCATTAATATTAATAACCTATTAATAATTAGCTGGAGAGTGTTGACTAGGACTATTATATCTTTCAGGAACAAAGAATTATAGTTTCAGAAATCTCTATCCAAGCTGTTGTATTAATTTGGCAACAATGATATCAACACAGTGGTCAGTGAAAGCTCATACAGTATCTCTTCTCTGTTATAAACAGAAGCTTCTTAAATGGAACATAACAGGACATTAATCTTTAATCTGACCTCAAGACCTCATATTTCAGTCGAGAAGTCAATCAATAGATTTTTCTGATCTGAATTTTATACTTCTATATTATCCATTAAAATTCAAATGAAAGTTATATAATACTACAGATTTGATCCAGTGAAAATGCTTTAAATCCTTACTATTAAATAAATTATTATATGTGTAAAAAGATACTGTCCCCAGAAAATATTTCCAAACAATTCCCTGGATCTTCCTAAACTCTTTTACTATCCAGCAGCCACAACAAATACAAGTCTCATGTGTCCCCTTTGGACAGCTGAACCACAATTCCTCAATCCCGTTGTCAAACAGTGAGCTACTGAGACTGCATCTAACTGCTAGGTTGGATTCTAAAGGAAGATATATGTAGAGGATATAAGCATAGACAATAAAAACCATTCCTTGTAAGGATGCTAGTAATGGTTGATGATTCCCAAGCCACTATATATTTCCCAGATTAGCTTAAATTTTGCAGCATCTTTTTCTTCATGCTAGAGTTAAGCCTAAGTAAGTGAAAGTTTTCTTTAAACTTTTCCTCTAAACTCACACTCTTAGAATTCTAATACCCACCCCCCACCCCTTCAGGGCAGAGCTATTTTTGTTGCTATTGGTGGTGGTTGTTTTCCCCCTGGTCACACATTTTCACTGTAAGGAAGGTCTGGTTGTGCAGGAATTGTCAGCCCCCAGGCCGCACAGTAGTATCTGTGCAAGGAGTCCTTGGAAGAGAGAGAGAGAGATCTTAGAAACCGTATAACCAAAAAAGAAAAGAAAAGTGCTTCCAGCACCAGAACCCCAAAATTCCCATTTGTTCACTGATTTACATCAACTTCTCTCATTCAGGCATAGGAGATGAACCGTGGCATGGATGGAGATTGTGTGCAGTTAACTGATCTTTCTTCTGTGGAGACCTAACAGTGCTGTTATCAAATGAGCATTTGGTTGTCAATATCTGAGGACTTTATAAAGATTACTGAAAAATTCTTCTTTCTACTGCAAAATTCTGCTCATTAACTGTTGACAAATATTACTTCATATTCACTGGGTAATGAGATGGACAGTTCATCCCTCCGCTGCCCATTTAAAGTTATGTTGCCATAGAAAGCGTCTTAAATAATCTTCAGTTTAGCCATAGCTGAAATTGATTCCAAATCTGTAAATGCCCCCCTTAAAAATACTATATATCTGTCATTATCAAGCTAATTTCTTTAATTGAAGAAATTTAGAGAACTACAAGACAATTTATCTATTCTGCCTTTTTTCCTACAAGAAAATTAAAGTTTTAAAATCTATTAAAAATATATGTCTACCTTCAATTTTTTTCTGCATTCTTGTTTTAAGCAAGATAATTAATTTAGTATTAGAGTATGGGTGTCCTCTTCAGCAGCTTCAGTTTGAAACATCTTCTAATATTATTGATACTGGTGTAGCTACCTAAGGTTTTAACATTAACAAAGTATTGTTTGACAGACTTTTTGCATTTACTCATATTTTTCTTGAAGAAAAATTCTGACTTTCAAAGGTTTTTTTCCTTTTTTTTTAAGATTTTATTTATTAATTTATTTGACAGAGAGAGAGAGAGAGAGATCACAAGTAGGCAGAGAGGCAGGCAGAGAGAGAGGGGGAAGCAGGCTCCCCGATGAGCAGAGAGCCCGATGTGGGGCTTGATCCCAGGACCCTGAGATCATGACCTGAGCCGAAGGCAGCAGCTTAACCCACTGAGACACCCAGGCGCCCCAAAGTTTTTCTTTTAAAATGGACACTTCAAGGGGCACCTGGTGTCTCAGTCGATTAATCATCTGACTCTTAGTTTCATCTCAGGCCAAGATCTCAGATTGTGGGATCCAGTGTGTTGGGCTTTGCGCTCTATGGGAAGTCTGCTTGAGATTCTTCCCTCTCCCTCTGCCCCTCTCCCTCTCTCTTTCTCTCAAATAAATAAATAAATCTTAAAAAAATAAAATGGACACTTCATAATGTCACCATAGAGACAGTAATGCTAACATAACTTCTTCTACTTTAGGTAGGTTAGAAGGGGAAACAGAGTTATCCGTACTCAAGATTTTTTTTTCCCCAGAGCATCACAAGATTACAAAACAAACAAATTAAACACTGGAATTACTTGTATGTGATTTTTACTAAGGTAACTTATTTATTGTGGTTTGAATTTTAATAATATGACTTATTTTATGAACACATTAAAATAATTTAGCACATTAAAATAAATGGCTCCTATAATTAAAACAAAAATATTGTTCCTATATCCAATGTGTGAAGCATGCCTCCTAATTTCACTTATACCCACAATAATATTATCCCCTCCTTTCTTTTTGAGGGTTTAATTTAGAAAAGCATAGTGATCTTAATGCTCTTCTTTTTCTATTATTATTATCATTATGTTATGTTAGACACAATACAATAGTTTTTGATGTAGTGTTCCATGATCCATTGTTTGTGTATAACACCCAGTGCTCTATGCAACATATGCCTTCCTGAATATGCATCAACAGGCCAACCCATCCTTCTCATTTCTAAAACCTCAGTTTGTTTCTGTGTCCATAGTCTCTCACGGTTTGTCTCCCCTCCAGGATCCTCCCCTTCATTTTTCCCTTCCTCCCCCTAATGTCCTCCATGCTATTCTTTATGTTCCACAAATAAGTGAAACCATATGATAATTGACTTCCTCTGCTCGACTTATTTCAGTTAACATAATCTCCTCTAGTCCCATCCATGTCAATGCAAAACTTGGGTATTCATCCTTTCTGATGGCTGAGTAATATTCCATTGTGTATATGGACCATATCTCGACTGTTTCCACAGTTTGGCTATTGTGGACATTTTTGCCAAGAAAACTGGGTACATATGGCCCTTCTTTTTACTACATCTGTATCTTTGGGGTAAATAACCAGTAGTGCAATTGCTGGGTCATAGGGTAGCTCTATTTTTAATATTCTTCTAATGCTCACTTTCTGTATGTACTCTAGCTCCATTATAAAATCATTTTAACAATGTTAATTTTACCTAATACATATATATGTAGATATACTTTTTTAAAATTTATTTTAATCATCCTCTTATTAACACACCTAACAATCAGAGTTAATCAACTCTCTAACATAACTGCATAGACGATCTTTATACTATGTACATAGAGTTCTTAGGGACTTTCAAAACCTCTATCATAATTTGCTTGAAAACACTTGCATCTCATTCTCATTTTTTTTGGAAAAACAGAAAATCACATGCAGTTTGCTCCCTACTCTTGATTTTTTTTTTCACTTTGTTCTAGAACAAGCTGCCTCTTCTCTTTATATCAGCTGTCCCAATATAACTTAACTTATCTCAAGGCTCAGACTCTTCATTGTTTCTTTCTTCAAGGCTTTCAAGTGCACTTAGAATCATCTTCATAAAATAGCTCTGTATGTGTACCTTATATTTTTACTTAACTACCTCATGTGTGTACTTTGCCCCTTTACTAGCTTGTAAGGTATTTGGGAAAAGAAAGTTTATTCTTCTTCTAATTTCCCAATATATCCCCATGATGGACATCAAGTGATGGAGTTAAATGAAGGATGCATTCTAATATTCCCTTAAAATTATGTGTACCTCAAAAAAAAATTATGTGTACCTCTACTTTAAGTTATGTTGCTGTAAAGTTAATCACTCCTCAAAACTTTATTATGCAATTTTAAAATTTAGACAATACTGTTGGGAATGATCTGGTCTCTCCTCATCAAAGTTTTAAGTAAAATAAAAGTTTTAAAACAATTATAGGTATTTCTTTGGTAAGTGATAGAGTATATGAGATTTTTAGGATAAACTATCACAATAATTCTTATTTATAAGTATTAAGAAATATTGAAATAGTATCTATAATTTGGCTAATAAATCAATATATAGTTATGTATGTGTTTTGACATAATAATAAATACTGTTCACAAATAATTATTAGTAGTACTTACTGATTATTTAACATTTTAGAAATTTTTTTAGTAATCAAATATGTCAGCTTTCCAGCTTATATTTTATTTTTATTTTTTTAAAGATTTTATTTATTTATTTGAAAGAGAGAGAGATCACAAGTAGGCAGAGAGGCATGCAGAGAGAGAGGGGGAAGCAGGCTCGCTGTGGGGTTTGATCCCAGGACCCTGAGACCATGACCTGAGCTGAAGGCAGAGGCTTAACCCAGTGAGCCACACAGGCACCCCCAGCTTATATTTTAAAAAGCAATCAAAGCAATTAAAATATATGAAAACATTAAATATAGACAAATATTTGAATACTTATTTAAGTTCTAATTTTTCATAAAGATGAATTATAATTACAAGTTGAATTACAAACTGAATAATTATAAGTTGAAAGATGAATTATAATTACAAGAATTATTTCTGTTAAACATGTCCTAGAATATACATATTGCATTGCACTTAAAACAAACACTACTACTAAGAACCCTCCAAAATATGTGCTCCTCCTTTAATAATGTAGAATTTTATTTTAAGAGGAAGTTCATGAAGGAGAAATTCCATTTTCAATCTTTGCTTTGTTTTGTCCACAAATTGTCTTCCTGTACCATATATATTCATCTCTATCAGTAATATATTTTCCTTAAATTTTAGCATCCTCCTAATAAACACATGTGGATAAGGAAGTACTAAGGAAGGCATACCTCTTCCTGCAATGGCATTACTTGAAAAAATTGTCTCTAAATTGTCATTGATATGTTTTCCTTTCCTAACTCTAAAATGTTGACTGTCTTCTGCCTGATGTGTGCTGAATTTGGTTTTAAATTCAAATTAGTTGCTTTTTAGGCATTTCCTTGAATCTGTCACAGTAAACTGATGCAAAATTGTTTTGTTTACTCATATTCTCTTGCTCCTTCCTGCAATTAGATAATAAACATGATCTATTCTCATGCAGCACTTTCTTGTGCTTTTAATCAAACCATATTAGATAATTTATAAACTCTTTTTTAAAGAATTTTTTGTTTCTGATTTTTGGATGCTAAACACGGATTGAATTATAAATCTGAAGTTAAGATGTGAAGTTTAATATAACCAGCAAAAAAAAAAAAAAAATAGCTCACATGATAAAGTTAGGAAATCTCTAAGAATACATCCCTTCTAATTAAGGGTAAACATTACAGGAGGCACCTGCGTGGCTCAGTCAGTTAGGCATCTGACTCTTGATCACATCTTGATCTCAGCATTGTGAGTTCAAGCCCTGCACTGGCTCCAAGCTGTCCATGGGGCCTACTTAAAAGAAGGAAAAGAAGAAGAAAAGAAAACAATAAATAACACAGTAACAAATGTATTCTCCTGTGATAGCAACAGTTCCTTTGTGTTTTAATCAAGCTGAAATTGGAATAGGATTGAGAAATGTGGAAATAATTGTGGAGTATTCTCTATCTTCTCTGTAGTCCTTACTATTCAATCCTTTGGCTTTTGCACAAAGTGTCTCCTTTTTTACCATCTGGCACTCAAGGCATTAACACAATAACAGATATTCACATCTCTATCTTATTTTGTGCTACAGTAGGAAGCTAAAAGGCTTTGGCTCCTTAAAGGTTGATCACGGAAATAACAAATGTATGCCTCCCTGCTTTACAAAATAGAAATTAAAAAGTAAGTTCACAGATAAAGGTTAGCCTGAATGACTCAGAAACAGTAATAAGGTTTTGGAAAAAAACATAAAAGCTACACACACCATTTTAAAATCCACAAATGTTATGGAGAAATCTAAAGTCCATACTTATTTATATAGTAAAGATTTTTTGTTGTTATCAGAGTTCTTGATTGCAAGACATTAAAGTTCACCGTGACTATCTTAAGCAGAAATAGAATTTATTGGAACACCAGACTAAGAGAATCAGGCAAGTGAATTTGGCAGAAACCATGGAAACAAGGTAGGCTAAAGGAAGAAGAAACAAACAACCTGGCCAATATACCACCTTAACTTCAGGCCATCATTAATACTGTTTGCCCAAGTGAAAACCCAAGCATCCCTTTATCTTTTGCCTTACTTGGTTTGAGAAAGCATTGCCTGGACCTGTGTAGGTCATGTTTGTATCCTCTGGATAAGGCAGTAAAATTATTTACAGATCCCCGTGGCCTCTGTCATGGAAGTATAAAGTATGCACTGTAAAACAGTGCAGAGCAATGATGCCTTATTAGAGAAAAATGAAAATTATATATTTAGAAAATGTCTAGAAATTATTTTCTTACTTATGATTACATTCTAGTATGTTACATAAAAACGTTTCTGAAAATTCCTTAGACATTAGTCACTCTTTTTTAGTCACCTCTTGAGACAGACTGTGGAGGTGGGTATGATTTATCCTGGATACATGTGCCCTGGATCACAAAGTGGATTCTAAAAAACACACCTTGAAGGAGGAATGTAGTCAGTATTTGTAAGAGTGACTACTACACATTCTATCCTCATTTTTTTCTCACTTCCAGGACAGCAGATAGTCTCTTCTCTGTGACTCTGAAAATTTATTCATCTCAGCTCATTTCCAGAAACCAAATTTTTAATTTAAAGTGTATCTTGTTAGAATGAATAACTTAGTGAATGAATGAATGAATAAAAGAACGAACAAATGAATGAATGAATAAAAAGACTCTAAGGAGTACTGTGCTAGGTGATCTTGTCTCTTGAGAGCTAGAGAATATTGAGCATTGCTTCTTGATCAAGGTTTCGGACTCTTTCAACTAAGGGGCTTAATCTACTATGGTTCTCAAATAATTGTTTCTCAGTCATCCACCTGCATAAACACTTCTTGAATGACATTGTCCAGAATTCATTTTATTTCACTAATGCATAAGAACTATATCATTTTGGAAAATTTAAATATATAAGACAACAGAATTAAATTAATGCAAATTTTAATTCAAGTTACCCCTTTGCTTATTTTCCCTTTCGTTTATAAGGCAGAAATTCTGATTTAGAAACTAACATTGAAGAATAGATTTAAAATAAGCTCCTTATGTTAGCCAGATACTGTTCTTAGTACCTCATTTATATTTCTTGTGACCAAGGTCAAATCACTTAACCTTGCAGAACCCGAAGGTTGCTGTAATCTGTTTTCCTAACCAACCTCTTGAACACAATGTGTAGTACTGGTAAATGCTATGTGAGATAGAAATGCAGTAACATTGTTGCAGAGAGCACCGAGGGAAAATCAGAAGCCTTAACTCCACATGGGTGTTTATGTTTATGAGAGAAAAAAGAAGAATGGTGAATAACTAAAAGACAGTCTTTACAACTGCAAGGACATTTGTAAAATACAATAGTAATAATCTCCACCATAAAGTATACACAATTTCAAGATGTAAAACTCGAGTAAATCTAAAATGATTTGGTCAAACAAACATTGTCAGTGTATTCATCATTTTACAGAGTTTCTGTAAAAAGGAAATTTTGCTATATAATTACTATGTAAGTGTCAATCATTAGGTGGTTCACAAATATGACTTCTAAAATATGTCAAAATTTATTACTATATGTTACTAGATGTTACTAGATCGTAATATTACAATTATTGTATCAATCTATATTAATGTTCACTGTTAAAACTCACTTTGAAACCATTGATATTTTGAATCATCTTTTTGAAACTTTATGATTTTGATTGGTAGAATGCTATTTAATGTGTACTTTCTACTTTTTTTTCTACTTTTTAATTCAGTGTCAAATGTTTCTGTGTATTTACTTACTGACTAAATTTGCTTTACTGAAGACTTCTCATTCTTTATTATTGATTTCAGGTCACTAGTAATATTCTTATTTTTAATTTTTTTCAAAAGCTCTTGAATGACTTTATTATAATTATTAAATTATAAATTATATAAATATACACACATTAATACTTTGTATTTGGAAGTCACTTATTTGATATAATTTATTTATACACAAATGCCTATTATGTATTCTAAATGTTATAGTCTTTTTTTTTTTAATTTATTTATTTATCAGAGAGAGAGGGAGAGAGAGCGAGCACAGGCGGACAGAATGGCAGGCAGAGGCAGAGGGAGAAGCAGGCTCCCTGCGGAGCAAGGAGCCCGATGTGGGACTCGATCCCAGGACGCCAGGATCATGACCTGAGCTGCTTAACCAACTGAGCCACCCAGGCATCCCTAAATGTTATAGTCTTAAATATAGTTTGCTACTTAATCCAAATGTTCTTTCATTGTGTTTCAAAAAAGTAAACTTTATTTTTAATTATTTACTCTTCCAGATAAACTCACAATTAGTGTTTTTTTCAGTTCCCCCCAAAATTCCATTATAATAATGATTGAAAAATACTACAAACATAAAAATAACTTGAAAGAATTAGTAACATTACTGCTCCTTACTTCTGATTCTAACCATTTATATCTTCTCAGATATTTAACTCTTGTTTTGCTTGGGTTTAAATTATTAAATGTTATAAGAAATATTTCTTATAAGAATTATGTATTTTCTTTAATAATAGTGAATATTTACTTTTAAATATTATTTTAATAACATTTATTTAATAAATTTATTATTTAATAAATAAAATAAACAATATAATAAACATAATAAAAAATAAATATTATTTTACTAATATAATACTAATATTATATCAGTAATTATTGATATTTTGCAAGAATGTTGATTTTATGTTAAAAATCTTAATTTATTATAATAAAATATTTGTTACCCACACTATATGTGGTACAGTAAATAATTATGAAATATTTTCTTGCTAGTCTATTTCTCTCAATTATCTATAAGAGTTAACAGTGGTATCCTATTCATATACCTGCTTTTAGAAATCATAAATTGTGGGTGACAAAAATAATTGTGCAGGGGGGATACCTGATTTAATCTCAGCAAGAAGATAGTCTTCAGGGAATATAAATTCAGTCATAGAAACTCTGATCAGTTGCTTCTGATGAATCCTAAAGCAGAAAGACCATAAAGTGTTAATAGATGGCATGTTTTTAAAAAGCAGAATGACCTATTATAAGCAGAAAGGATTCAGAGAATGCATATACATGTCCTTTATCACTGTCATCTAATCAATTATTATTTTTAGGTGAATCTGTCAATGAGAACTTGGGTTTAAGAAAAATCCAATATAAATTACTTCTTATTCATATTTTATCTAATTCAACTTAACAATGAACATTATAAACAGATACTTGCATAGGAAATATCAGTAACATATAAAGGCTTCCTTTCATACAGAACAAAGAAATTCATGGTTTTTTTGACAAATACAAAAAGTCAAGAACCAAAATCTGATTCTGTCCCGAAGGTTTAGCCACAAACAGTGTTGTATCCAGCCATGTCACACCATCAGTGGTGACCTCCACGTCAAAAACGCAAAAGCATCATCCTTATTGAAGGAATCTGAGCTCTCTATGATGGGAACTAGTATCCTGTTGTGCAAGTAGAATTGTAGCAATTTCCCCTAGACCTTTGCATAAATGTGTGGTAGAGCATATTGCAAACATTCTGGCTCGTTACAGAAATGGTGAACATGAGGGAGTCACCTCCATCATGCCCCTGTGAATCATCTAGCTTCAGAAATATTCTGCCCCTTTACTCTGAAGCTTCAGGAGGAGCATGATCAGCATTTGAATTGTTAGAACTAAACTCTAAAAATGTCATTGCCAGAATATATTTCATGAAAGTTGTCTATCGTTTTTAAATACTGAAAAAGAGAGCAGTGCTTGCTTTTTCCCCAGCTGTGCTAGTGAGTCCTTCATTCTAATTTTCATAACCAAATTTGCAGAAACTTAAATTTCACTGCTTCAAATATTTTCTTGAGTATATTGAAGACTTTTAAATCTAAGTATTGTTCTCTCTTGAGCAAAGGTGGCTTCAAGTAGAATGATTTTCACTTTTCATATTGTTGGCCATCTCTTTTCTTCTAGTCTTTCCTCCCCAGAACCAAAGAATTTGCCTGATTTCAGAATCTTTCCCCAATGCTGAAGTGATGTTTCACCTCCACGGAGAGTTACTGTGGAGTGACTGTGTCACCAGTGTTTGACCTTAGAGCATTGCTGCCACAGCCTTTGAATTTAAAATTCATTACTAAATGTCAGAAATTGCACTCAGCCCTGTGACAAGTTATTAGCTTTGACCCTCACCCCTACAGTTTATTTGATGCTTTGAGATTTGTCACAAGTTCCTTTTTCTACCTCTTGTAACGTCTCACAACTTTCTTGCCATCTGTAGGGGGGGAGCTCGTACTTAGTGATTCCCTTCAATCTGCAATCATCTGTCATGTATCTTAAAAAATTACATGTGTGAATTTTGTACAATATGCTTTATCTTAGTTATTTGGGTTTTTTTTTTTTACAGACTTAAGACTTATTTTAATTTTTTCAATTATAAAAATATATACCTGGGATGCCTGGGTGCTCAGTTCGTTAACATCTGCCTCTGGCTCAGGTCATGATCCTGGCATCCTGGGATAGAGTCCCTTATGGTGCTGTCTGCTCAGCAGGGAGCTTGTTTCTCCCTCTGCCTGCTGCTCCTGCTGCTTGTGCTCTTTCTGTCTCTCTGTCTCTGACGAACAAATAAAATCTTAAAAAAAATAAAAATAAAAATATATACCCACTTAAAAAAGAAAACAAAAGAATGAAGGAGGAAGAAAGTTTTTCTGGCAAGGGTCAGGTGTGCCTGGGGTGCTCACAACTTTCTCCTAAGAGTCAGCAGTTTATGAAGAATTGAGATGCTCTAGGAATAGCCCTCTTGAGTCACTTCCTAACCAGGCGTGGTTTGGGAGGATTGATAGTCATCCAAGTTTCAAATTTCCAAAATCATTCTCTAAATCATTCAGGGACATCAGAATCCTCCTGAGCCATTAGTTTCATGCTTTTACTATAGTGTTCCAGGTGGTCCCAGGGCAGAAAAGGCCTGTCTTGGGTGTTTACAAACTTCCCCCTACAGTCCTCAAACTCCAGGCAGCTCAGGACGGCCCCTGGGATACTCGATGTCTGCATATGTCTCAGCGTCTGCTGATACTTCCAGTGCCAGCGGAAGTGCGGGCAGGAGACAAAGTTCTGAAAGCTGAGCTGAGGACCATCTTTGACAAAGGCAATGAGTTCTCAGGCACAGGTGGGGCAGGGGCTCCCTGTGACACAGCAGGGAATTTCAAATCTCTGGGATCAGTCTACTTGCAGTAACTTGATCTTGTCAATAAACCAAATTTTTCCATGGTGCTTTTTCTTGTTTTGAAGGCAGTCTTCAGCAATTATAGGGCCTTCGCTAGCTTCAGCTGGTAGTATGAGGAGATCTTTCTCCATTTACGGTGTTGTGACCTGATTCCGGCTGCCAGACTGACAGTAAAATACTTCTTTTAGTGGAATCATTGTGGTTCTGACCCTGGCAATCCCTATGCAGCTGCCTGTCCTCAGTTGCCTTGTCCCAGCCCTGCCCTTTGATGGGGCATGAGGACTCCTTCATTCTAAATGGCCTTGCTTTAGAAAAGCCGCAAACTGAGAGTGACCTACCAGGCCACCTCCGTGGAGGCCCTCAATGCTTTTGTTAAGCATTAAGACCCCTCTGCCACATTTTATTTTTATTTTTATCTCTCTTGAACACTTCTGTCAGATTGTAAAAAGGAAGAGGGAGGAATTAAATAAAGCTCACTCTTATGTTGACATCTTGCTTATAAGCTTCTAAATTCATACATTTAATCATAAATACCAAAATAAAAAGTACATATCACCTTTAACTTTAGACTATTAAAGATTTACATTTGAGACTTAATTATTCTTTGAAATTTGAAGCTTAAGATTAGTTTCTTTGGAAGAAATAAAGCAAACTCTTTATTTGGGGGGGGTGGGGAGAATCGTGTTCCACTGAACAGCTAAAGTAAACATGACTCTTATAGTAATTTGGTTAGACCAGTAAAGATGATGGTGCCGCAAAGAAACAGAAGTGATACCCTCAAGAATGAAATAGGGTGTGATCGTGTGATAGTATGGGAATGTGGGTACTGGCCTCTGTGGGAGACTCAAGATATGGAGCCAGAGGACATTAGCGAAGGTGAGCTTAGCATAAATGAGGAAGGTGATTGTGATGAAATATGCCAGAGGAAGTAATACTAGAGAGTCAATTTCATGTTGATAAAATTCTTAGAGGTGTTTCATAACATTGAAGATGTTTCATGGCATTGAAGGTACAAAAGATAAAACATCAAAAGCTGACCTAAACTTAAAAGGAAGAATGACAATTCAACAAGGCATCGATTGTTCCATATCATAAGTATCATGAACAGAGATGGGAAAACAAACACTATTCGATCTGCTTTTTAGGAGGTTTTTTTTTTTTTTTTTTTTTTTTCTAAAGAAACAAAACGCTTTAGTTGTCAATGTTTTGAACATTTTAATATAGCCTGTTCTAAGTAAATATTAATTTTACCATTTCTTCATTCCCTATAAATATATAACTAATGATAAGAGGGTTTTTAATATTTCTATAAAGGTTTTAAAAGGTCATGGAACAATCATAATTCTTCCCATTGAAGTTTCAGATAGCTTTGCTTGGTTTAAGCTCACACTATCAATTTTATAATCTCAAGGGAGGACTGTTCATATGTTAAATGACACAAGAGGAACTACTCATTTATTTAATTCAGTTAAATAACTCAGAAATGCAGAAATAAAACAAATAAAAACAAATAACAGCACTTCCCTTATATTTACTGTTAGTTATCATAGTGTTCATAGTTTTTTGCAGTCTGTCTTCAAATTAATTCTCTTTTTCTTTCTTAGAAGAACAGATTCATTTCTCTCACCTTATATTCATATTATATCAGATTACCAAGAATGCTTAGCACTTGTCCTATATGTATTTTTCATTTAATGCCCAGATTATTTTTCCCACATCATTATTAAGCTACAATAGCATCATTTTCTCTGAGTTTTCTAGACTGCCTCCTCCTAATCAAATGATTTTTTATTCAGTTCTCCTTCCATAGGAATGATTTTCTATCTCTATTATGGCGCATCGTGGAAAGTAAGTCATATATTAAGTCATATGCTGAGCTATTCTTATGCTTCTGTTCCTCTTCTCGTTTACTAGTATTCCCCGAGTACATACTGTAGTGGCAAAATTAGTAATATATCAGTATATTTTGATTGTTCTTAAAATATTTAAATTTTTTTTAATTTTTAAATTTTAAAATTCTGGTTATGTTTTCAAACCACACACACATTTTAAACTTTTGGTCAGTACTGTCGCATCATAAGTTTATTGAAATGCAACATTTTGCTACTTTTATAGATTGGTGGGCCATTATTCAGCCTACCACAATATCAAATATACTTTTTCACAGTAGTCAATGGATTATTCTACTACTTTGCATTGAAACAATGTGAGTCGATATGGAAAACAATTGTTTTGATACTCTGTGAACTAGCAGATGAATCAGACTACATTTAAAGAGTTATGATTGATTATTCATTAATGTCTAGAGATAGACTGTGACTTTCTTATTCTGGTTAGAAAACCAGCTAAAAAAATCTTTATCAAAACCCTATTATCTCTGTAACCTCCATTGTCATTGAATAAAATGAATTGACTTAATCATCACTACAAAATATACTGCATCTAAAATCTGAGTGAATATAGAGAGGCAAAAGAGTTATTTTTAAATGTTAATAGTTACATTTTGAGGAGCGTGAAACTGAAGCAGATATATGGTATTAATTTTATATTCTTTGAAATAATATTGAATTTCTCCTCTTCAGATAAGCAACAGAGCCATTTCCCCATTCTGTTTTTGTTTGCTACAGACTCAAAAACTTTCCATGTTGCTTTCTTTACTAGTACTTCTTTTGTTATTTTGAGATTGCCATCAACAGTAAAATGTCTCAGCTTTTCAGATTTGGAAATCCATGCACCTAACCCAAAAGAATTGTTTCATATACACTGTTTACATTGACAGTAATAACTTTTGCTCATTTCTGGGCTGATAGTGCTCATTGTCTAGGTTCTGTTGACAGCCACAGAGAAGGAACCCAGATGCCTCATGGTTCAGACTCTTACTCTCCATGCTGCTGCAAGAGTGCCAGTCTCAGCGAACCTCACTGTCCATAGGTCGGAAGTCCCTCTGGTACCTTTCTTCTGAGAATAACTTTTAGTCTTTTCTTAGAAGAGTGGCAACCTGACTTTGCAGGCTGAAGGAAATTATCTGAGGAAATAAATACTCCAAGTACATACTTTCAATCTGTCTTCCCGATTTTTGTTCTAAATTTAATTATCACCTTTTTTGGTGCTGATCCTTCCAAATCTTGAAATTTTGAGAGACTCAAGTCATTTTTCCCCCAACATTACATCCCAACCTAAGTATTTAGTTTATAGTTTACTTCTAGTAATCACGTGACCCTCCCCTCTATCTATTATTTTCTTCAAAATATTTTGAATTCTTTGGGGAAATGTGAGTCTGTTTTCCTATTCTCTTTGTCTAGATGGGCTTAGACCAGTTTATTTCTTTACATTTTTGCTATTAACTAACTGGTGCTTCCAGGGGAAAAGATTCACTCCACTACGTTTAACCAGAAATTTAACTAGTACTTTTTTTTCATGTTACAAATATTTTATTTGATTTTTTATTGTGTCTCCATGTCTTATTCAAGCATTTGGGGAAAAAGTTATTACTCTCAACTGAGGCAAAGCCAAAAGGGATATAAAATAAAGGTCAGAGAAATTTCAAGGAATTCAAACACAAGTACAGCTGACCTTCAAATAAACTGTAAGCTATCACATTAATTCAGTAGTGAGGAGATGCATCAAGTAGCCAGAGGGATTCATGAACCTTTGAATCAGTCTTGGAGTTTTTCAGTTATGGGCAACAGCACATGTTGTGCGAGACAAATTATGTGTTTGTGTGGGTGTAGGTGTGTGGATGTATGTGAGTTTCCTGCTTTGAAAAAGAGATAAGAAAGGGCTTTCAGAGTTTAATCAAATTGTCTTTTTCATGTAATTATTTTGAGGAATTGAAGGCTGCACACTATCAATCTCTGCGATCACTTGACCTTGTATGTCACCATCACTGTGTTTAGTTTTAGATTTTTAAGGACAAGAATACGTATCATTTTTTCCCTCTATTTTCATTTAATGAATTCTCTTTTCTTTGTTTTAAAAGCCATTTATCACCAAAAAAATTATTTGAAATTTGAAACCAAATGTTTAACCAATTCAGTGTTTTCTAACATAATTTTATAAATATTTTTAACATCATTTTGGTAAGAATTTATGTGGTCTACATATTCAACAAAATTTTTAGGACCAAATTTGAACAATATTTCTTTTATCAATATCTGGTCCCTTTTTATTTTTTAACTTTTTTTTTATTTTTTGCTTTTAATATTTTAATTGTTTTCATTATGAGTAAGTGTGAATATAGAGCACATCATTCTTTTTAAAACTTGAGCATCATTTATCAGCTTCTCCGATTGACTTCTACTTCTACAAATAATAAGTTTTATGGAAAAAATATTTACTAAACAAATGTTATATGACTCTTCTGCCTTTAATATTTCAAAGCATTTGCATGCCGCAGACTATGGCAAGTCTTGCAAGAATTTTATTAGAATCTAATTGTTGAACTTCTTAGAACAAGATAAGAGTATCACCTTAAATATTTATCTTCTTGTTCATATTCTTGTTCTCCTTCCCTCAATCCTTTCCCTCTTCTGTTAAAACTATCTTTTATATACTTCAGTTTGGGGAGTGCCCAATTACAGAAACGAATTCTTCTATTTATATGCCTTTATATTCCATTTTTTAAAAGCTCTGTGCCAAATGGTTTTTTCTAACACTGAGATTTATATGGTATCACTGTACCAGACAAATGCACATGAGCTAATCCTATGCTAACGCATGTTTTCCTTATTTTGTGATTGAGGTTATAAGCAAATTGAAATGTGAGTCACTTATTCTGTAATGTCTCTTATATATCTAAATCATTATAACTATTAATAAATAAATTACTTTCCAAAATAAAAAAAAATATTACTAAGAAGAAACTAGAGATGATATGTTTCAATGCTTTCATTTAACACTGTGAAAAGAGACCCAGAGAATTTAATATACTACCTAAAGCCATCTTAAGACTAATAACTAAATTTCCTAGGTCCAAAAGTGAGTGTGCTGATTTTCCCTCAATGCAATTGTACTATTGCTATATTTTGTGTTCACATCATTCACAACCAAGACAACTTGATCACTATTGTTAATGTATAGTTTTAAAAATATATTTTTTAATTTGTTAATTAATCTTAAACCCATCCAGAGATTAATAGATTGAATTATTAAAATTTTAAAAATTACAAAGTGAACATAACATTGACTTTTCTATATCAAGGGTATTTACTACAAATTTAATGTTCGAACCACTAGCTTTAAGTTCCAAATTGCCAAGGTAAAACACATGCTTGAATTAGAAGATACTGCAAGGTGGTCATAGAAACTACATTGAAATTGAAGGGTACGGCAGAAATCTGTTTGCCTGCACATGGAAAAAGAGTTTTATAGTGGAAATTATCCCTTTTATGAATATTACTAAAATTTTAGAAGAGATCATTTTCAAAAACATAACTAACTAAATAAATCTATTTCATACTTAGAATCTGAAATTCTATATAACAAGAGGGAAAATATATTCATCTCGGGTCATGATCCCAGGGTCCTGGGATCGAGCCCCACATTGGGCTCTCTGCTCGGCTGGGAGCTTGCTTCCTCCTCTCTCTCTGCCTGCCTCTCTGCCTACTTGTGATCTCTGCCTGTCAAATAAATAAAATAAAAAATCTTAAAAAAAATTAGAAAATCTTCTATTTAATTGTAAATATTCCATAAATAAATTTCACCTCTTAGAAATAATCTTATTACATTTAGTTTCATATTTTATATTAAAAACAATAATTTTATGATATTAAAAATAGACACATTTGTAAGTTGTACTTTTAGTCATATTTTTTGTGTTATAGTTCTTTAATATTTTAATATTTTTATCTATTTATTTTGGAGAGAGAGCACAGTGGGAAGGGGCAGAGGGAGAAGGAGAGAGACTCCCAAGCAGATTCCCCCCCTGAGCTTATAGTCTGTCCTGCTGTTCCATCTCAGATTTTGAGATTATGACCTGAGCCGAAACCAAGAGTTGGACACTTAACCAACTGAGCCGTCCAGGTGCCCCATATAGTCTTATTCAGCAGCCAAAATTTAACTTTTATTTTTAAATAATATATAATTCAAATCCATATCTATTGGTACAAAAGTTTCAATGAAATATATTTTAAAACATGAGGATAAATCAACTTTAAAGGAAATAGATAATCAAAAATAATAAGATTATATTTTTATCTTATAAATCACTGGGAATTTCACATTTACAGAAAAGAAAGCTACTTCTAAAATATAATAGACATCTATTTACCTCCAGGCATCTAGTGTAACAAAATGAATCTATTTCCATTTTTTCTGTGACAGGAAGAAAATAGCCAACCAACCATGGAGAACATGTTTTGGAAGAATTTGATTTGTGGGCTCTTTCACATTGATAATGTATATGAGGCTTTATTCAATTTTATCTCAACTTTATTTGGAAAACAATACCCAAAACATGTATGTTGTGATTGGAATACTAAATTATGTGTTGTCACTTAGATTTGTAATAGTCAAACAACTTGTTTTACAGATGCATAAAAGACTTAAATGTCCTATCTTTTTAAAAAAGATTTATAAACTGTTAAATTATTACACTATGAATTATTTACCGTAGTAATTTGATTGAGTTGGAGTATAGATAAAACATGTTAATATGAGGTTTAGGCTTGACATAATTCATTTTAGCCTTAATTATTTTGTTTCTACCTATCGTCATAGTGCACATTTCTCATCTTCCCAAATGAATCAAGAATAATGAAGTCACTGCTTATGAAAACGTTATAATAAATAACTTCAATTACTTGAGAAGAAATTTATTACTGGGGAACACAAAGTACCATATGAAAATTTGCAGAAAATGAACAACTGAAATTGCCATTAAAATCTTTTTTACATGTATCACACACAAATTTACATAGAAAGAAGAATCTGTTATAATCTTTCTAAGGTATATGATACTTTACATTTACTTTATATATTTAATATGAACTCTTAAAAAGAATACAATTCCAGGGCGCCTGGGGGGCTCAGTAGGTTAAGCCGCTGCCTTCGGCTCAGGTCATGATCTCAGGATCCTGGGATCGAGTCCTGCATCGGGCTCTCTGCTCAGCAGGGAGCCTGCTTCCCTCTCTCTCTCTCTCTCTCTGCCTGCCTCTCCATCTACTTGTGATCTCTGTCAAATAAATAAATAAAATCTTAAAAAAAAAAAGAATACAATTCCATTTTTGTTTTCAAGCTATGAATAATTTTATAATTATTTATTAATAGCTATACTGTTTGAGTCTATATGTGGGGGGAATGGGAGGTAGATAAAGCAGGGGAAGAACAAGGTACTGTCATTTCATTTTAAGCTAAATCTGAAAAGTCACATAGGTTTTATGATTTGTGTTTTTTGAGTTAAAAATGATCTTTATAAAATTGGGGAGAACCTATTACAGCTATCTAATCTCTGCCATTTCTCTTCATTTTGGTTACTGACAAAAGATTCCAAGACAAAGAAGCAATGGGGCAGGAAAGGCTAAGAGGCATGCTAAGACACATGCTTAGAACAGTTAAATCATTATTAGTATTTCTATGAACAAAAATATTTCTTAAAATAGTGCAAGTGAATATTACTGGTTTAAATGAGATGCTTTATTTCAAACCTTCAGAGAAATTAGCAATAGGTGTAGAAACAGGTTCCTATAAGTGGGGACTTCCCATGTAATGTCACTGTCAATAAGTCTCATCACAAAAAAGCAAATGTAAGAGTAATGCTGAACAGTGTTTGTTTGTATTTTACCTATTAAATTCTAGAATTTCTTAAATTACTAGTAGAAAAAATAGAATTAAAGGAAAATGCGAATAATACTTGTTAAAGGTACAAAACTAATAAATAAATGATAGATAGATAGATAGATGATAGATAGAGTACACATTTGCAGAAATTGAAAAATAAACGTTAGCACAATCATTTCCAAATTTGAAAGATAAACTAGATTACAAAGTAAAGATAATGACCTAAATATAATTATATATAAGGTTTGTACCCTAAAACAATAAAACTCTTAAAAAGAATACAACTATTTTTAAGCATTCAGAAAATACATACAAAAGCTACCAAACATTAAGCCACTATAAAAATAACTAAATTTTAGAAACCAAAATATTAAGTGCCACATTCTCATAAAAGAACACTAAATGCAGAAATGAAAAACAAAATTTTGAATAAAATAAACCTGATTACTTGGAAATAAATAGATATAGATACATTTGAATATATATTTCTTGTACACTCATGAATAGATAGATCTATTTCTTTATCATTTTAAGAGAAGATGAAACAAACACTTCTTTGACATCAATTTTGGGATTGAAATATTAAAATCAAGACTACACAATGGAATTGTTAGGCTTAAAACTAGGTTATAAAACTAGGGAGACAAATAAGAAGAGCCTTACCTTCAATCTTGCTTTCAACATTAATGAAGTCAGAACTGTGGTCAAAGAATGTTTAAGTCAAACAGACATAGAGGTAGTTTTTCTGAGCTGAGGACACAGCAATTGGAGTTCAGTTTTCAAAAGCAGTTGTAATTTGCAAATTATATTACTGGAAAATAGGAACCTATCCCAAAATTTGGCCCCAGATGTCTTCATCAGAATTTCCTGTATGTTTTTGACTAAGATTTGGTCTGAGCAGATGAAAGATGAGAAGTTTAAGGTCTTGATGGGTAAACCACTGTGATGTTTAAAGCAAAATGGAAATATCAGTAGTTATGCATTCCTTCAACATACTGGAGTTCTGTCTATCCTGAGTTGGAACATCACTGAGCACCTTAGGCATTCATTTTTTACTCCAGAAATCCTGTTTCCATAGTAAGGGCCATGCTCTGAAGTCTGGAAATATCCTAACACCAAGGGAAAATTCTAACCAGACCCAATCTAATCAATTAGGGCTAAGCAGGAGGACAGTGTCTGGTTTTATCATGCTGGGCACACTAATCATCCTCTATTCAGTTCAGTACAGCTTAAACCATCTCCATAGAAACAGCAGGAAGATATTTTGAAAGGAAGAGATAGTGTAATCAACACATAGTAAAAATGTGGGTACTATCCGATGACCTGTATTTCACCTGAGGGCACTTATTTTTTTTTTTTTTGGTTCAAAAAACTCCTAATCAGAAAAATATATTAATTTTTAAATTTATTCAAAAACTTGGGATATTTGACCTTATTTAAGCTTCAAACCATTCAGTTTCATAGATTTGAATCTAACAATAGGCTGCCACATTTAATAATACAATTGAACCAGTTGAATACATTTTGATTTCTACCTTTCTAATATGACAGTGTTATTTAGATTTATTTATTTAATCAGTCATGCATTATTCTAAGTTATAGATGAGTTCTAAAGTATTAAAATAAGAAATATCACCTTAAAAGCAGAACTTGGAAATTACTATGATCAAGGTCTTTAGGAGTGAGGATATTAAAAATCTGGGGATATAATCAGGGATTACACATAAGCTACTGGATATTGGAAATTGAAGCAGTAAAAATCCTGCTAGTCACAGACTAAAATTTGGATTCACTACTCTCCATCATTAAATGTTCCTATAGAAAACCTATCATATATGAAATCTCCACAGTATAAGAATGATTATAAAAACACTGAGCCAAAAAATTTAAATAATGTATTTAAATTGGTGATATAAAAAATACTTAAGTCCAGGGGCACCTGGGTGGCTCAGTGGGTTAAAGCCTCTGCCTTCGGCTCAGGTCACGATCTCAGGGTCCTGGGATCAAGCCCCGCATAAGGCTCTCTGCTCAGTAGGGAGCCTGCTTCCCTCCTCTCTCTGCCTGCCTCTCTGCCTACTTGTCAAATAAATAAATAAATTCTTTTTAAAAAAGTCCAGTATTTTGATAAATGTCATATTTTGTAATTAAATTGAAACTATTCCTAATGCTTGCTTTTTTTTTTAATTCAAGAAAAATTAACATACTACATTAGTTTCAGGTGTGTAATATAATGATTCAACAATTGTATACATTACTTAGTGTTCATCATGATAAATGTACTCTTAATCCCCTTCACCCATTTCACAACCTCCAATCTGGCAACCACCTGTTTGGTCTCTGTATTTAAGATTTTTAAGAGTTTTAAGAGTTTTTTCCTTACCTCTTCTTTCTCTTCATTTCTTCATTTGATTTGTTTCTTAAATTCCACTTAAGAGTGAAATCAGATGGCATTTGTCTTTCTCTGACTGACTAATTTCACTAAGCATTGTACCTTAATGTTTGTTTATGTTTTTTGCTTCTGTATTCTAGAATATACAGTGATTCAAATTAATGATCTATCTTCAAGAGAATAATGTCTAGTCTCAAATAACAAAGCTTAAATGTAAAAATTTATATAAGAAAATGATCACATTAAATTTTGTTTGTTAAGTAGATTCCATTATTAGTATAATCATGAGCTTACAAAACAAAAAGTAAATGATTTGCAACAACACACACACACAATGTCCTTCCTTGCAATATCCCCTTTACCTCCTAAGAGTTTACATATTGTTTATGTACTTTTCTTTGCTTTAATGAGCATGGACTCTAATAATTCCTTGGCTGTTTTCATCATAGATTCCTTTTTTATATTTACCATACTTTTCATCTACTTTTATTTATTTATAATGATGATCTTCATTGATAGAGGAGTTTTTTAAATCCCTGAAGTTACTCAGGCTCTTCTTTATTGCTTCTTGATGGTAAAACTGATACCATCTGTGTCAGGCAGGAAATTAGACATGTATTTGATGGCTATAAATGAACAACTAGGAATATTCCAATGTTTAGTAAAAGTTTATTAATTTACAGTTAATATGGTTGTGTTCCAGTA
The DNA here is from genome assembly GCF_011764305.1 of Mustela putorius furo. Classification (NCBI taxonomy): domain Eukaryota; kingdom Metazoa; phylum Chordata; class Mammalia; order Carnivora; family Mustelidae; genus Mustela; species Mustela putorius. The sequence continues at coordinate 12,551,328 of NW_025422117.1, forward strand.
CATATGGACACTGAAATTTGAATTTCATATAATATTCACTTTGCACAAAAAGAATTATTCTTCTTTTGACTTTTTCATCTACTCAAAAATTTAAAAGAAATATTTTTAGCTCAGGACTTGTGCAGACAGGCAGCAGGCTGGAAGTTAGACTCTGTATTTTGGCAAGCCATGGTATAGACAGGCTATCATTTTATATCTGGGACATCAGGGAATGCTTTTGAACTTAAGAAATACTCAACTAAGACATTCCTGGTGAGAGAGAATGTCTCACATTCTTTCAAAAGAATGTGAGACATTCTCTTGAAAGAATGTGAGACATTCCCACAGAATGGGGACTTAAAAATTAATTATTGATTAAGTGAATAGAGGTGGGGGAAAGAGAAATGATTGTTTCAGAATGAAGGATTTGCTATTTAAAAATCTACAACAAAAACGAACCATGAAGTTTTGGAGAGAACAAAGTGCATTTAGTGAGGCTGGCTTGAAGATCATGAAATGTAGAAAAGAAAGTATGTGATATTGGAGACTTACTTGAAAACTTTCACCTGAGGTCTCCTCCTTTGCAGAAATGAGTAATAATATTCTTCTCTTAGAATAGTTTAGTTAGTTAAATGAGATTATTGATACAGAACTGCTACATGGGAAGAAATCTTACTTTTATTCTCTATATTCTTTTAGCTTATTTTCCAAGATGTGCCTAATTAAATCTTTCATTTTGACTTTAAAAATTTAATTATTTACCTTGGTAATCAACGTTTTCAAATTAATGTGGTTAAACTCCAAAGATACTATTTTATCAAATTGTCCAGTTTGAGTTCATCATGAAGTTTGTTATATAGTTTTTACAAATTTATGAAAGATGTCAATATTATTATTATAGTTTAGGTAAGCTGAATTAAAACCTTGTGTTATTTTGTTTTGTTCTGCTTTGTTTTTGGTTGGTAAGGACAAGCAGAGATTTAAATATTGCTGTTTATACTGTATTCTTAAATTAGTTCTCTTTTTCCATTAATTTACTTAACAAATATTTACTGATGGTATAATCACATGCAGCAATTATCTCTATATTATAACTTCAAAAGGTAGGAACTACTTTTCCTTTAAGAACAAATCCAAAGTACAGGTAACTGCCTTAACAAGAGAGGCACAATTCTTCACTGCCCTTCAAGTAATCAAGAATGGATTATTTATTCCACTGTTAAATAGATGGCCAATTGAATGCATATCCCCTCCTCCTTTCCTACTACATGCACTTAGTGCCCAGTACACAGCTCAGTGACCTATCAGCTATATTCGTCTTTAATGTTATGTTTGACCTCTACATATTTAATACTATTCAGGGTGTTCTCATTAAGATCAATTTGTCACATGGACAGTGAAATTAAATGAAAAATCTGTCCACTCAGTATAAGGAGAAATGCTTTTAGAAAAGTTTCACTTTTTAAATGAGATTTAATTCATTAGATCTGAGGCAATGTTGTTAATGGATTCAGTTAGGACATATTGCCCTATGCATTTTGATTGTCATCAAAACTATCTAGCATTCTCTCTTGGCTTCATTCCATTGACATGTGTGACCTTTGGAATATCATGGAAGGAAGCTTCAGGTCACTCATTTATAGAATGGCAACATAAAGATCTATAGACCTCACATAAATTCAACATTAAAAATAATTATCAAATTTTTGTAAAATGTTAGGTAATACCATTTAGCCTTGAGGTTAGTGTTCTATACCTCCCAGTATTATGCAAATTATCCTTGTGACCTTAAATCATTACTAGAAACCAGTGGAGGGAGTCTATGAGTCAGAGAAATAGATTTTAAAACTTTTATTTTCCCTTATATAGCAAGAAAAAGAATTATTAAATAAAAATCATTAGAAAGCAAATCAAGGTTAATAAAATTTTGAAACATTTCTAACATAATCAGCACCTCAACAAATATGGATTGCATACTAAAAGAAAGTTCTATGCTATTTCAGGGGGAAAACGGGATATTTTTCATATGAAAGTAAGTGATCTATAATTGTCAAATTATTTTTAGTATTATTAACAACTAAGGTAAACAAATTGTGTCAAAGTCATCTGAAAAAATATGATAATAATATATTTTATTTTTTAACATTGTTAATAGAGAGCTTTTTAAAAAAGGTAAAATTTCTATGGGGTGAAGAAATACTCTTAAGAATAATGACTTCCCAGGAAATGACAGATGTTGGAGAGCATGTGGATAAAGGGGAGCCCTCCTACACTGTTGGTGGAATGCAAGCTGGTGCAGCCACTCTGGAAAACAGCATGAATCTGGCTCAAAAAGTTGAAAATAGAGCTGCCCTATGACCCAGCAATTGCATTACTGGGTATTTATCCTAAAGATACAAATGTAATGACCCAAAAGGGCACGTGCGCCCCAATGTTTATAGCAGCCATGTCCACAACAGGCAAACTATGGAAAGAGCCCAGATGTCCATCTACAGATAGATGAATGGATAAAGAAGACGTAATACACACACACACACACACACACACACACACACACACACACAATGGAATATTACTCATCCATCAAAAAAAATCTTGTTATTTGCAGCAATGTGGATAGAACTAGAGGATTTTATGCTAAGTGAAATAAGTCAATCAGAGAAAGACAATTATCATATGGTCTCACTGATAATGTGGAATTTTTTTGGAAGACCTTATTTGTTTATTTGACAGAGAGAGAGAGAGAGATCACAGGTGGGCAGAGGGGCAGGCGGAGAGAGAGGGGGAAGCAGGCTCCCTGGCAGGCTCCCTGCTGAGCAGAGAGCCTGATGTGGGGCTCGATCCCAGGACCCTGAGATCATGACCTGAGCTGAAGGCAGAGGCTTCATTCACTGAGCACCCAGGAGCTCCTGATATGTGGAATTTAAGAAACAAAACAGGATCACAGGGGAAGAGAGGAGAAATAAAACAAGAGGAAACCAGAGAGGGAGACAAACCATAAGAGACTCTTAATCATAGGAAGCAAACTGAGGGTTGCTGGAGGGGAGGAGGGTGAAGGGATGGGGTAACTGGGTGATGGACATTAAGGAAGGCACGTGATGTGATGAGCACTGGGTATTATTACATAAGACTGACGAATCACAGACCTGTCCCCCTGAAACAAATAATACATTATATGTTAATTAATTGAATTTAAATTTTAAAAAGGTTTTTAAAAAGTAAAATAAAGAGTAATAAGTGAATGCTGCTGGAACAACTGAAAAAAAAAAAAAAGAATAATGACCTCCATCGTGCAGACTAGGAGGCATTTATAAATGGCTTTGGAGCTCTAACTACTCTTCATGTCACCACTGAAACCTCTCCACATCTCCCTCAGGGCTGCTAGCACTGTATGAATATATTTTAAAACTTCTTCATCTGTTTCAAAAATAGAATACAGATTTCTTCCATTAGCGTAAAATGAACCCCCCAACATTATCAATTGGATTCTGTTTACCTATTCGTATCTATCATGTATCCATCTTTTGTATCTTAAATTTTGGTATCCACAAAACTATATGCAACTTTTTCAATCTTCTACACCATTATCTTCTTTCTGGTCCAGACATTCTAAGCTTATTCCCAATACTTAGATATTCTAAGTCAGTTTGTAGTCTTTCTTTCTTTCTTTATTTTTTAATGATTTTATTTATTTATTTAACAGAGAGAGAGAGAGACAGTGAGAGAGGGAACAACAGCAAGGGGAGTGGGAGAGCGAGAAGCAGGCTTCCCACTGAGCAGGGAGCCCGATGCGGGACTCAATCCGAGGACCCTGGCTGGGATCATGATCTGAGCCAAAGGCAGACGCTTAATGACTGAGCCAACCAGACGCCCCATTTGTAATCTTTCTTATGTTGCTTTTCTTTCTAAAGTACTTTCTTCCACTAACTTCCTTCAATGTCCATATATTCTTCAGTTTAAATATTGGAGGATTTTGGGGGTGCCTACGTGGCTTAGTGGGTTAAAGCCTCGGTCTTCAGCTCAGGACATGATCCCAGGGTCCTGGGATCGAGCCCTGCCTCAGGCGGTCTGATCCTTGGGGAGCCTGCTTTCCCCCTCTCTCTCTCTGTCTGCCTCTCTGCCTACTTGTGTCTATAACTGGTTATCGCTGATAATCACTGGTTACCAAATGTATGTCTATTACTGGTTATCACTGATAATCACAGATAATCACTGATAATAAAATTATTCAGAGAGGCCCAAGAACAGAGAGAGACCAGTTTGAAAGAGCTCATAGTGATGAGGGGTAGAAGCTAATGGCCTATCCTACATTGCAGGAGGAAGATGAGAAGAAGTAAACAGATTTTGATGATAAAATCAATTACCCCTAATGATTAATTATATTGAGAAATGGAAAACAGAAGTGAAAAAAAAAAAAAAGACCACTTTTGTGGCTTAAGCAAATATTTAGAGTTTGAAGAAAAGAAGGGCTTTTATGTGGTATAGGGGCAAGTTCAAGAAAACAATATATGCAGTAAGCTTTTAATGAACTAATGTGATTCTGGTATTTATAATCTAATTCTTTCTGAGCAAAAACCAGGTGGAAAAAACTTAACCAGAAGTATTAAGGAAAATGTCCATGTCCTGGTAAAATTTAGATTATTATTTTTTTGTGTGCTTATGCCAAGTACACTTTTTCTCTGGTTTCTTTATCATTGTCTACCAAACTTTGAATATAAAACATTAATAAATTACTTTCACATATTTAATATTTTCTTTATTAAGAGGAAGGTGCTTTTCTCAATAAAATATTTTCTAAAATGTTTATTAAAGTAATGGTGAGCTGATATCTGCATAGCTGTGCTTTGTACAAACATGTCTGAGCTCTTACCCATAGACTAAAACAAACAAAACCATTAAGGTCAGGCAGGTTGATAGTCTTATCCCTAGAAATTTCCAAATAAAAAATCTCCAGTGTTAAAATTCATAAGGAAAACAAATCACTTTTATCATTGTTAAAGAAGACAAAGCCCTTCTTTAACATACTTACTACATATAGTTTTATACAATGAGTAACTCCATACAACTCATTATAGCTGATCAACATTAAAGACTGATTTTTATTGTGTTCCATTTTTGCTTGGTATTAAAATTAAGCAGAACTGTCAAATATTAATAATAATAACAATGATAGTAATAATGAAAGAAGTGGAGAAGGAGGAAACAAGGGACCTTATTTTTAGGAAGGAAGGATCATTTTATCCAAAGTTATATTTGTATCACAAATGCACATTTACAAAAAAGAATATTGCGCTGCACATTGTGTTCTTTGGAGGGAATCATATTTCCAAAGAGTCTGGGAATCTTGGTAAAAGACAGTAAAATTCAGAAAATGTACAAACAATAGAACAACTTACTTTTTCTAGCTTTTCTCTCAGATATTTTATGAAACAAATAATCAGGACATATTAACTTCATCTATCTCTTAGATTCTTTTCATTTTTTAAAAACCTCTCATTCTTAACCAGTGAGACACACAGTGCTCCTTCAGTCACAACTTCTAATGCAGTTACATTTTATAGCTTTGGCCATGATTTTAAATTTAATTTCTAATTTATATGTGGTCAAAGTTCTCACCTTTGCTCTGATTCCCAAGTCCTTCTCTCTTTAAATCAGCAGAAGCAGGACTGACAGGAAGGGAATTAAGATGAGAAAGCAATCGCCCTTGTGCCTCTCCATAATTTGTTCCCTTCTTTACCCTGTGGCAATCACAGCAGTGGGTGAACAGAGGTACAAACGGGGAGCATAGGGTAGAGGTAGTGTGGCCCATTCTAACGGCACAGTCTCCCTGGATTTTGTGTTGAGTGCGTCAGGTATTTACAAAGGAGAAGAGCCATCTCTTGATAACTACCAGGATCCACATACAAGATGTAATAAGAAACAACCACATTTTTAATCTATATACAGATAACTCAAAACATAATAAAAACATGTTGAGAGATAATCTGTTTTTATCAAGAAATCCTCTCATTTTCAAAAATATACAAAATGTGTCACACACATTATAGTTAGAATATATTTATAATATAAAAAGTTATATTAAGACAAATATTGATGGCCACACTGCCCAACCTGACAATTTGAACATAAATAGTACTTTGAAAAATCTCTAATCAGAGTTGTGATTTTTATGTTAACCATTCCTTTGATTTCCTTTACAATTTAGACATATGTCTGTTGCAATAATATATATATATAATTACATATATAGATATATAACATTTTATTGGCTTGAACATCACATAATTCATATAAAATTATGTGCTTTCTTCAGTGCATTTTATTTATTTGGCCCGATATTACACATTTATGACCTATCCAAATTGATATATGTAGTCATGGTACATTTGTTATTGATGATGTCTTTCACTATTTTATAAGGATATACATGATTTATTTCTCCTTTGTTCTTTTGATGGGAAATCCTGGGAAAGTATTCAAATTATTTAATAACAAGTGGTGCATAAAAACTGAACAATCAAAATAGAACCATAACCATTCTGAACAAATTATAACTTAAGAGAAACAGGCATATCAGTGCATCTCAGCCAAATTCCAACTATTTGGAAGGCTTCCTTTTCCTTCTAACTAAAAATAACTTTGATATGAAAATATCTGAACATTTACTTTGGTGCAAATACACTGACACTTTTATTTTTTTAAAAGAACACACATAGTAGGGGGGAGGAGTCAAGATGGCGGAGAAGTAGCAAGCTGAGACTGCTTCAGCTAGCCGGAGATCAGCTAGATAGCTTATCTAAAGATTGCAAACACCTGAAAATCCATCGGCAGATCGAAGAGAAGAAGAACAACAATTCTGGAAACAGAAAAACAACCACTTTCTGAAAGGTAGGACCGGCGGAGAAGTGAATCCAAAGCGACGGGTCCAAAGCGACGGGAAGATAGACCCCGGGGGGAGGGGCCGGCTCCCGGCAAGCGGCGGAGCAACCGCGCACAAAATCAGGACTTTTAAAAGTCTGTTCCGCTGAGGGACATCGCTCCAGAGGCTAAACCGGGGCAAAGCCCACGCGGGGTCAGCGTGGCCTCAGGTCCCGCAGGGTCACAGAAGGATCGGGGGTGTCTGAGTGTCGCAGAGCTTGCGGGTATTGGAACGGGAAAGCCGGCTACAGAGACAGAGCCGACAGTAAGCTCGCAGCTCCGTGTTACCTTGAACCGGTCGCAGGCTCGGTGAGCTCGGAGCGCGGCCGGAGGTCAGGCAGACGGGAGTAACTGGGCGCTGTTCTCTGAGCGCGCACTGAGGAGTGGGGCCCTGGGCTCTCGGCTCCTCCGGGCCGGAGACCAGGAGGCCGCCATTTGTATTCCCGTCCTCTGGAACTCTACGGAAAGCGCTCAGGGAACAAAAGCTCCTGAAAGCAAACCCAAGCGGATTACCCACCCCGGCCCCGGGTAAGGGCGGTGTAATTCCGCCTGGGGCAAAGACACTTGAGAATCACTACAACAGGCCCCTCCCCCAGAAGATCAACAAGAAATCCAGCCGAGACCAAGTTCACCTACCAAGGAGTGCGGTTTCAATACCAAGGAGAGCAGCAGAATTCCAGAGGAGGAGAAAGCCAAGCACGGAACTCATGGCTTTTTTCCTGTGATTTTTTTTAGTCTTGCAGTTAATTTAATTTTTTCTTTTTCATTTTTTTTTTCTCGCCTTCGGGTAAAATTTTTTTTTTTAACTGTTACCATATTCTTTTTTAACGATTTTTTACTAGTTTATCTAATATATATATTTTTTTTTACATTTTTCTTAGGTGTTTTCTTTTTTTAAAAATTCTTTTCTTTTCTTTTTTTTTTCTTTCTTCCTTTTTGAACCTCTTTTTATCCCCTTTCTCCCCACTCACGATTTTGAATCTCTTCTAATTTGGTTAAAGCATATTTTCCTGGGGTTGTTGCCACCCTTTTAGTATTTTACTTGCCCCTTCATTTACTCTTATCTGGACAAAATGACAAGACGGAAAAATTCAACACAAAAAAAAGAACAAGAGGCAGTACCGAAGGCTAGGGACCTAATCAATACAGACATCGGTAATATGTCAGATCTAGAGTTCAGAATGACAATTCTCAAGGTTCTAGCCGGGCTCGAAAAAGGCATGGAAGATATTAGAGAAACCCTCTCGAGAGATATAAAAGCCCTTTCTGGAGAAATAAAAGAACTAAAATCTAACCAAGGTGAAATCAAAAAAAAGCTATTAATGAGGTGCAATCAAAAATGGAGGCTCTCACTGCTAGGATAAATGAGGCAGAAGAAAGAATTAGTGATATAGAAGACCAAATGACAGAGAATAAAGAAGCTGAGCAAAAGAGGGACAAACAGCTACTGGACCACGAGGGGAGAATTCGACAGATAAGTGACACCATAAGACGAAACAACATTAGAATAATTGGGATTCCAGAAGAAGAAGAAAGTGAGAGGGGAGCAGAAGGTATACTGGAGAGAATTATTGGGGAGAATTTCCCCAATATGGCAAAGGGAACGAGCATCAAAATTCAGGAGGTTCAGAGAATGCCCCTCAAAATCAATAAGAATAGGCCCACACCCCGTCACCTAATAGTAAAATTTACAAGTCTCAATGACAAAGAGAAAATCCTGAAAGCAGCCCGGGAAAAGAAGTCTGTAACATACAATGGTAAAAATATTAGATTGGCAGCTGACTTATCCACAGAGACCTGGCAGGCCAGAAAGAGCTGGCATGATATTTTCAGAGCACTAAACGAGAAAAACATGCAGCCAAGAATACTATATCCAGCTAGGCTATCATTGAAAATAGAAGGAGAGATTAAAAGCTTCCAGGACAAACAACAACTGAAAGAATTTGCAAATACCAAACCAGCTCTACAGGAAATATTGAAAGGGGTCCTCTAAGCAAAGAGAGAGCCTACAAGTGGTAGATCAGAAAGGAACAGAGACCATATACAGTAACAGTCACCTTACAGGCAATACAATGGCACTAAATTCATATCTCTCAATAGTTACCCTGAATGTGAATGGGCTAAATGCCCCTGTCAAAAGACACAGGGTATCAGAATGGATAAAAAAACAAAACCCATCTATATGTTGCCTCCAAGAAACACATTTTAAGCCCGAAGACACCTCCAGATTTAAAGTGAGAGGGTGGAAAAGAATTTACCATGCTAATGGACATCAGAAGAAAGCAGGAGTGGCAATCCTTATATCAGATCAATTAGATTTTAAGCCAAAGACTATAATAAGAGATGAGGAAGGACACTATATCATACTCAAAGGGTCTGTCCAACAAGAAGATTTAACAATTTTAAATATCTATGCCCCCAATGTGGGAGCAGCCAACTATATAAACCAATTAATAACAAAATCAAAGAAACACATCAACAATAATACAATGATAGTAGGGGACTTTAACACTCCCCTCACTGAAATGGACAGGTCATCCAAGCAAAAGATCAGCAAGGAAATAAAGGCCTTAAATGACACACTGGACCAGATGGACATCACAGATATATTCAGAATATTTCATCCCAAAGCAACAGAATACACATTCTTCTCTAGTGCACATGGAACATTCTCCAGAATAGATCACATCCTCGGTCCTAAATCAGGACTCAACCGGTATCAAAAGATTGGGATCATTCCCTGCATATTTTCAGACCACAATGCTCTAAAGCTAGAACTCAACCACAAAAGGAAGTTTGGAAAGAACCCAAATACATGGAGACTAAACAGTATCCTTCTAAAGAATGAATGGGTCAACCGGGAAATTAAAGAAGAATTGAAAAAAAATCATGGAAACAAATGATAATGAAAATACAACGGTTCAAAATCTGTGGGACACAACAAAGGCAGTCCTGAGAGGAAAATATATAGCGGTACAAGCCTTTCTCAAGAAACAAGAAAGGTCTCAGGTACACAACCTAACCCTACACCTAAAGGAGCTGGAGAAAGAACAAGAAAGAAACCCTAAGCCCAGCAGGAGAAGAGAAATCATAAAGATCAGAGCAGAAATCAATGAAATAGAAACCAAAAAAACAATAGAACAAATCAACGAAACTAGGAGCTGGTTCTTTGAAAGAATTAATAAAATTGATAAACCCCTGGCCCGACTTATCAAAAAGAAAAGAGAAAGGACCCAAATAAATAAAATCATGAATGAAAGAGGAGAGATCACAACTAACACCAAAGAAATACAAAGTATTATAAGAACATACTATGAGCAACTCTACGGCAATAAATTTGACAATCTGGAAGAAATGGATGCATTCCTAGAAACATATAAACTACCACAACTGAACCAGGAAGAAATAGAAAGCCTGAACAGACCCATAACCAGTAAGGAGATTGAAACAGTCATTAAAAATCTCCAAACAAACAAAAGCCCAGGGCCAGACGGCTTCCCGGGGGAATTCTACCAAACAGTTAAAGAAGAACTAATTCCTATTCTCCTGAAACTGTTCCAAAAAATAGAAATGGAAGGAAAACTTCCAAACTCATTTTATGAGGCCAGCATCACCTTGATCCCAAAACCAGACAAGGATCCCACCAAAAAAGAGAGCTATAGACCGATATCCTTGATGAACACAGATGCGAAAATACTCAACAAAATACTAGCCAATAGGATTCAACAGTACATTAAAAAGATTATTCACCACGACCAAGTGGGATTTATTCCAGGGCTGCAAGGTTGGTTCAACATCCGCAAATCAGTCAATGTGATACAACACATCAATAAAAGAAAGAACAAGAACCATATGATACTCTCAATAGATGCTGAAAATGCATTTGACAAAGTACAACATCCCTTCCTGATCAAAACTCTTCAAAGTGTAGGGATAGAGGGCACATACCTCAATATCATCAAAGCCATCTATGAAAAACCCACCGCAAATATCATTCTCAATGGAGAAAAACTGAAAGCTTTTCTGCTAAGGTCAGGAACACGGCAGGGATGTCCATTATCACCACTGCTATTCAACATCGTACTAGAGGTCCTAGCCTCAGCAATCAGACAACAAAAGGAAATTAAAGGCATCCAAATCGGCAAAGAAGAAGTCAAATTATCACTCTTCGCAGATGATATGATACTATATGTGGAAAACCCAAAAGACTCCACTCCAAAACTGCTAGAACTTATACAGGAATTCAGTAAAGTGTCAGGATATAAAATCAATGCACAGAAATCAGTTGCATTTCTCTACACCAACAGCAAGACAGAAGAAAGAGATATTAAGGAGTCAATCCCATTTACAATTGCATCCAAAACCATAAGATACCTAGGAATAAACCTAACCAAAGAGACACAGAATCTATACTCAGAAAACTATAAAGTACTCATGAAAGAAATTGAGGAAGACACAAAGAAATGGAAAAATGTTCCATGCTCCTGGATTGGAAGAATAAATATTGTGAAAATGTCTATGCTACCTAAAGCAATCTACACATTTAATGCAATTCCTATCAAAGTACCATCCATCTTTTTCAAAGAAATGGAACAAATAATTCTAAAATTTATATGGAACCAGAAAAGACCTCGAATAGCCAAAGGGATATTGAAAAAGAAAGCCAACGTTGGTGGCATCACAATTCCGGACTTCAAGCTCTATTACAAAGCTGTCATCATCAAGACAGCATGGTACTGGCACAAAAACAGACACATAGATCAATGGAACAGAATAGAGAGCCCAGAAATAGACCCTCAAATCTATGGTCAACTAATCTTCGACAAAGCAGGAAAGAATGTCCAATGGAAAAAAGACAGCCTTTTCAATAAATGGTGCTGGGAAAATTGGACAGCCACATGCAGAAAAATGAAATTGGACCATTTCCTTACACCACACACAAAAATAGACTCAAAATGGATGAAGGACCTCAATGTGCGAAAGGAATCCATCAAAATCCTTGAGGAGAACACAGGCAGCAACTTCTTTGACCTCTGCCGCAGCAACATCTTCCTAGGAACAACGCAAAAGGCAAGGGAAGCAAGGGAAAAAATGAACTACTGGGATTTCATCAAGATCAAAAGCTTTTGCACAGCAAAGGAAACAGTTAACAAAATCAAAAGACAACTGACAGAATGGGAGAAGATATTTGCAAACGACATATCAGATAAAGGACTAGTGTCCAGAATCTATAAAGAACTTAGCAAACTCAACACCCAAAGAACAAATAATCCAATCAAGAAATGGGCAGAAGACATGAACAGACATTTCTGCAAAGAAGACATCCAGATGGCGAACAGACACATGAAAAAGTGCTCCATATCACTCGGCATCAGGGAAATACAAATCAAAACCACAATGCGATATCACCTCACACCAGTTAGAATGGCTAAAATCAACAAGTCAGGAAATGACAGATGCTGGCGAGGATGCGGAGAAAGGGGAACCCTCCTACACTGTTGGTGGGAATGCAAGCTGGTGCAGCCACTCTGGAAAACAGCATGGAGGTTCCTCAAAATGTTGAAAATAGAACTGCCCTATGACCCAGCAATTGCACTATTGGGTATTTACCCTAAAGATACAAATGTAGTGATCCAAAGGGACACATGCACCCGAATGTTTATAGCAGCAATGTCCACAATAGCCAAACTATGGAAAGAACCTAGATGTCCATCAACAGATGAATGGATCAAGAAGATGTGGTATATATACACAATGGAATACTATGCAGCCATCAAAAGAAATGAAATCTTGCCATTTGCAACAACATGGATGGAACTAGAGCGTATCATGCTTAGCGAAATAAGTCAAGCAGAGAAAGACAACTGTCATATGATCTCCCTGATATGAGGAAGTGGTGATGCAACATGGAGGCTTAAGTGGGTAGAAGAAGAATAAATGAAACAAGATGGGATTGGGAGGGAGACAAACCATAAGTGACTCTTAATCTCACAAAACAAACTGAGGGTTGCCGGGGGGAGGGGGTTTGGGAGAAGGGGGTGGGATTATGGACATTGGGGAGGGTATGTGCTTTGGTGAGTGCTGTGAAGTGTGTAAACCTGGTGATTCACAGACCTGTACCCCTGGGGATAAAAATATATGTTTATAAAAAATAAAAAATTAAAATAAAAAAAAAATAAAAAAAAAAAGAATAAAGATGCTAGAAAACAAAAAAAAAAAAAAAGATGCAACTGATGAATCACTAAATTCTACCCTAGTAAATAATAATACAGTATATGTTAACTAAACAGAATTTAAATGAGGAATGTTTTAAAATTATAAAAAATGTTTAAAAAAAATTTTTTTAAAAGGTGGAGAGAGAAGCTGAATTAAATCAACAAAATTACTTTGTAAATGGCAAAACATAGAGCTCCTCTATATTCTAAACAATAAAACACATGTGGTGTTGTAAAAAAAAAAAAAAAAAAGAACACACATAGTAGTAAAATTGCCAAATTATTGAATAGGCACATGACTTTTTTATTAAATAATACTAAGTTGCTCACGGTGTTATGTCACTTTCATGTCATCAGCAGTATATGTGAATTCCCATTACTCCATTTGCACTGATTCTTGTATGCATCCTAAGTATTCCAGTCTGGTGGAGGTAAGGTTAAAAAACAAAACAAAAAAACAAACAAGAAACCTGCCACATCGAGCCTGATAAACTGTACAAAACCCAGATATCAATAAAGCTGGATCTAATAATATAAAGGATTAGTGATAGGACAGGTTTTGTTCTTCAGGAGGGAAAAGGGGGTGCTTAAATATCTGAAAAGCTAGTGAAGAAAATTTTACAGGAAGTACTAGTATCCCACATCCATTCGTCCCCTATTTTTAGGTGCCAACATTTTTATGTGTACGCGTTAACATCCAACAGAAGATAATAATTCTTCGTCCTCTAACAGTTCAGTGAAGCCAAGTAATTAACTCTGGGCAGTGAAATGTAAATGGCAATGATGTGGATTATTTCTGGGTCATCTCCTTACAGATAAAGCCACTTGTTCTTGATTCTACATTTTTCTTTCATACTGTCTGGGAAGCGGTGATAATTAGAGCAAACTTGGGAGTTTGGTTTTGAGACAGTGGTACAACCATCATCCCCTCAAAGCTGAAAATCGTGTTCTAGTATTTTACTGAGTGATAATAAACTCCTATTTAACTTAGTATATTTGATGATCTACTTGTCATAGCAGCTTGGCCTGTTACCTGCCTCATGCACTTGATAAAAATATTTTCTCCTAAGCATGCCTCTGTATTTTCAAATTAAATAAAACATGCAATTAAAAAGAAATATACATTTCTGTCTAAATATCTGCCTATATACTAAAAAGAAATAAATAGGGATGATGTGCGGAAGTACATAAACCTATTTAACAGTACAAAGTAAATAAGAATCACTAACCATGTCAAGAGTTATTTCCAGATATGCACTCTAACTAGAATATTAAATATAACGAATCAGGGGTCAACACAATATTTTTTATTTTTGTTTTGGCTAGATTTCAGTAGAATATGTTAGGATTATCTCTCTACTTATGTGACCTGAATTTTGTTAATTTTCTAACTTTTTTTTTACCCATAAATTACAATCAGAGTTTACATTGAGAATTTTTTAAAAGCAAAGATACTGTAATTTGTGAGTCACAGAAATTTAGTTAAATGGTAAAACAATATTTATCTAATTCTTACTAGTTTTAAATAATAAAAGAGCATAGCATGGTTTTCCTTAAATTGCCATGAAGTTTTATTTGCCGTGGACAAAATAATTCCTTAAATTGTGTTATATTGCAAATGCAGTTACCAGTAAAGTTGACAGTGTAAAGTTCTATTTTGTAACATCCTTATCACAAACATGTAAGGTTGGGAAGAAATAAATAAAATTTAATAATATTTTAATATTAAGATAATCACTAAGTTTCAAGATACAAGCCTAAAAGATTTGTGAGTATTTCTTCATATTGACCTGCAAGTTTCTATTTCCCTACAATACAAGAAAGCATAGTTGATTTTTTTTTAAATTTTAGGTGTGGAAGAAACACTGGACTTCAGTCCTCCATTTATAAGGATGCAAATGGAGTTTTTAGTAAGTTATAAAAACATCTTCTCCTTTTTCAAATGGTGGGAGCAGAAATAGGTCCAAAAGCAATGCATTTGGCTTTCAACTAAGGATAATATTCTTTCATTAAATCTTTATTTCTTATCTACCTTTACATATGTTCTTTGTAATGTTTGTTTTCCTCCAATGAGAAGTTTATTTTTTTGTTATTTTAAAAACACATACTAGCAATATTGACTTGTATGTGTGATATTAAAGATTTTTGTAATTCTCAAAGTATGTGAGAGAGCTCCCAGCTTTTGAATATTCTATCAGTAAATGCAGTTAAATGTTAGGTAATATAGCTGACCCTGTTTTTCCAGTATACAAGTCTTCAAAGTAAAAATTGAAGTTTGGTTATGGTACATTCATTCATTTCAATAATAGCACCTTGCCATGACTTTTCAATGTATTACTCAATTTAATTTTTACATACTGTGGTTAAAAATCATAGTAGAACAATGTATTAATTGTTGTTATTAAGATATCTCCACTGACACATTTTAAAGATCTGATTCTAGTCACTATAAATGGGAGAAACTCAAAGAAATAGAAACTGAACTTCTTTTCCTCTTTTTACTAAAATTAGTACTCAGAAGGAAAAATCCAACTTCTTTGAACATGCAGATCAGGTTCTAACGCAGATTTCCTATTAACTGTAGTCTCCTGGGGGTTGTGTGCATTATATATGAAGTGAACAAACTAACCATTACTATTACCTCCACCACAAAGGAAGAAAACTAGTGATTTTTTTTTTCCTTTTCTCTCTTACCTTTAAAGGTATCTTTCATTTCATTTTTACTGCTTAGTGGTTTATGTGTCACTGATGGAAAAGCAATTCAAAATAAACCTGGAGGTGTTAGAATTCAAAAGAACCAGAATTTATTCTTCTGGTGCTATAGTGAATAATACTAGAATTTAAAAAAAAATGCTTTGTTCACATTTAGAAGTATAATAGTGAACTTATGTAGTTTTTCAAATAACAACATCCCTCTGAACATTATCAGGAAATGCATTTTCTTTGCAAATGGAACCAGAGAAATATTCTAAATTTGAAAGAGGAAAAACAATCTATATAATAAAAGGCTCAAATGTATGTGCCAATTGTGGAGAAAAGGAGCACAGGTGTGAAGTTTATAGGAGTGGTGAGAAGGGTATCTTAACTAAGCACATGATGACTACAACTCTTCATAAAGCTAGACTAATTATGTGAACATAAACTTTTGGAAACATTGTGTATAACATCAATATATTTTAACTTTATATGAAATTCCGGAGGAATGTTTTGATAAAGTAATTAAAATATACATTTCTTTATGTTCACCTTTCCAAAAAAAAATCATGCATAGTTATAAATTGTCTTAAATCTAACTAGAAGTAAATATGCTCTGAAGATTTGGTAGATTTTCTTTTTGCCATAGTACTTAATATTTTTATTCATATTATAAAAGCTATACTTGACTCAGAAATGATTGACATTTCACATCATAATGGTACATATTTAACAATCAAACCGAAGTTGAAACGTCATTATCACCCAAAAGCCGTAGTTTACATTAGGGTTCACTTTCGGTGCTATACATTCTATGTTTTAAAAAATGTATAATGGTATGTATCTACCATTTCAGTATCATACAGAATATTTTCACTACCTTAAAAAATCTTCTGTGCTCAGCTGGCATTCATCCCTCCCTCTCCTCAACCTCTGGCCACCACTGATCCTTTTATATTTGCCAGAGTTTTGCTTTTTTCCAGAATGTCATAGAGTTAGCATTAAACAGGATATGGCCTTTTCACATTGGTTTCTTTCTCTTAGTAATATGCATTTAAGGTTTTTTTTTTTTCCATGCTTTGATGGCTTGATAGCTCATTTTTTTTAGATTTGAGTAATATTCCTTTGTCTAGATACAATGAAATGTATTTATCCATTCACCAACTGAAGGACAGCTTGGTGCGTCCAAGATTTGGCAAATATAAGTAAAGCCTCCTCTGTAGGTAAGATATTTTCTTTGTCTGGCTTCTTTCAGGATTTTTTTCCATCTATTTTATTTTATGAAATGCGAAAATGAAATAACGAGGTAGTGTTTTATGAAATACGGACATGATACATCTAGGTAATGTCTTAGCATTCATCAAGTTGTGATTTCTTAGAGTTTCCTGGACCTGTGGTTTGGTGTTTAACATTAATGAATGGAAATTCTCAGTCATTATTGCTTCAGATATTGTTTCCATTCTTTTCTTTCTGTCTTCTCCGCCTGGCATTCTCATTACAAACATGTTACACCATGGTAGTTGTCCCACAGTTTGGGAGTGTTCTCTTCTGTTGTTTGTTTGTTTGTTTGTTTGTTTGTTTGTTTTTTCAGTCTTTTCTCTTTACTTTTAAGTTTGGGAAATTACTATTGTCATATTCTCAAGCTCCAGATTCCTTCTCCCGTTGTGTCCAGTCTACAGACGAGCATTCCACTTCTCTGTTGCTTTGTTTTATACTTCTAGCATTTATTCTCTTCTTCCCCCTGCCTACTTAGAATTCCTATTTCTGTGCTTAAAATACCCATCTGTTCTTGCATGTTGTCCACTTTTTCTATTAAAGTCCTTAATATATCAATCATGAGTTTTTAAAAGTTCCTAGATCTGACTCTGTTTCTACTGCTTGTTAAGTCTCTGTATACTGTGTTTTTGCCTTTTAGCATCCTTAAAACTTTGTGCAAGATGGACATGAAGTATTGCATAAAAGGAACTGCAGTAAACAGGTCTTTAGTGATGTGGGGACAACGTGTGAGGAGATGGGAAGTGCTCTATGGTCCTGTGACTCGTCTCGGTCTTCTGGTGAGCCTCTGCCCTGAGACTAGGGTTTTCACCAGGGCTTCACAGGTTTTTCCTGCTTAGGTGGGACAGGATTCCTAAAGGGAGATGGCACTGGCTACTTCCCTTCCCAAAGGTAGGTTAGGCTCTTATAAAATATTTTCTCCTGAGGTCTGGCCTTGTTAAGAAGAACAGAATGCTCTAGATTATGTATTTCAAGATTATCCTTTTTCCCTCCCCTTGCCAAACCTATAGGGGTTTGTTTGTTTGTTTTAATTCCCTGATATTTATTGGGAGGATCTGACAAGGCACTTGAGATACAACTTGCCACTCAAGATGAAGTCCTGTTGTAGTTTTTCCTCTCTCGGACTTGGCCACATGGAGCCTTCCACAGTTTGTTAGTTGCAGGTTAGGTTTTCCTACCCCTTCACAGGTTCCCAAGAATGTTTCTGCTCTGGGAAGTTGTGATTCTCTGTGTGCACCTGTCTATCCAACTTTGAGGGGCAGTGTTTTGCGCTGTGAGTTCATTTCTCTGCCAGATCCAATGCTAGTTATTGATTTTTCAGTTTTTTCAGCTTTTTACTTGTTGTTAGGATGAAGCAGCAACTTCTAAGCTCCTTATATTCTGGACTGCAAGCCTGGTTTGGTTTTTTAGGATGAGAATATTTTAGATTGCAATAAAACCACATTACAAAATTTCCGTTCTCCACCTACACCATTAAGTACCAGCCATGAAATCTCGCAGCAAAACGTGACAGTATTATTATTTGCATCTTCTTTCCAGCCTTTTAAAATAATCTTAGGATGTTATAATTTCATTATTATTATGAGACTGAAATCCATAGTAATAAGTAACTGTTAGCTTTTATACTAGATTTTGAGAAATATTATGTACTTTATCAAGTTTTACAAAGAATATAATTATTTGTCATTATGTGAGAATATTTCTTTCACTCTGGTACTTTTAAATGATATATTTGTGCTATTTTTTCAGTCATCCTACTTTTTTTTTTATGATCTGTTTGGTCCTCATTACATTCTTTCTACTGGTATATGACTAGTTGTATTTGCTTTTGTCTCTGTTAACTTGAAATGCATAAACTCATTTTTAAAAATGTATCTGCAAATATATTTTAGTATGTATATACCGATAACTTTATTTCAGTTAAAAAACTACAGAGTAGCAGCCATTGGGAGCCGTGGGGAGAGTTGGGGTTATTTTGATCAATGTTATTTGATTATTCCTGACGAGGAATGAGAACAGCATGATGAAGCATCAGCCCACGGGGCGTCTAAAGGATCTTCTCTGGGCTGGGCAGGGGGCCAGTTAGAAGAATATTGTGTAGGCCCTTTCAAAATAGTTCTAAAATGCAGGTTCTGTCCTGCCACTTGGAGAGGTTGGCTCTGTTGTGTCAAGGAAGAACACTGCCAGCATACCATCATTTTTTTTAACCTTTAAATATCCTTGAATCAGCAAAAATAGCCATGAACTTTAGCAGCTAAAATATGCTAACAATATCCCTGGTGGAAATTGTTCTCAATCTCTTTTGTGTTTCCCCATCTGCTCATGCTCTAAAACTGGGGCATTGTAGGATGGGGAAATCTAAATGGCTCTCTGCTACTGATTTTTAAGTTTAAGGGTCAGTCTTCAGTATTATTGACTTAAATTTATACACATTTACACAAATTTATAGTATGTTATGTGTTTTTAGAACTGGTGCAGATTTTTTCGATTGTACATTTATTTGGAAAATTAAAAGTTTAAGTAAATTACAATAAAAATATTAATACATTCCCCATGAATGAATGACCAGGTAAACCTAGAAACAAAATTGTTAGTACATAAATATTTGGATTTGCCTTACAAAGCCTTAGCCCTGTAATGTTATTTACAGAAATACTCTAGCAACTAAGTTGAGTGATTTTCACTGATCCTATTCCATAACTCTAGGTTATGGTAAACTTATCAGGTTAAATTTATCAGGTTTATCAGGTTATTTATCAGGTTAAAAAATCAGTTTCATTAATGCTGAACTTTTATTCACCCGTAAACTGAACTAGTATTTATTTTCTTCAGTAAAGACATTGCTATGATATAATTTTTGTGACATCCAATATGTTAAGAAGTCATTTTGTATTTATTTTTTCCCCATTAAGTATTGTTTTAGATTATGTGAAAATTTGGGGGTCTAATCTTTACCAGTTAAGATTTGTTTGGTGGGGCGCCTGGGTGGCTCAGTGGGTTGAAGCCTTTGCCTTTGGCTTGGATCATGATCTCAGGGTCATGGGATCCATCCCCGCATGGGGATCTCTGCTCGGCGGGGAGCCTGCTTCCTTTTCTCTGTCTGCCTCTCTGCCTACTTGTGATATCTGTCTGTCAAATAAGTGAATAAAATCTTTAAAAAAAAAATAAGATTTGTTTGGCAAGCCATAGGATGCTTCATTAAGAATGATTAAAACAGGTAAGAAAAAAAATCCCTTAAACATCAAGATAAATGGAAGTAGGCATTCTGGTGCACCATTATAAAAAACCCTCAGTCTGCTTATTTCCATGATCTGTTTACCTTAACATTTGCTTTTATCTTCATGATTTAAAAATGGCTGCTATGCCTCAGGGAATCTCACTTAAGGTCCAGAGAAGAAGCAGTATAAGGAAGCGGGGAGAAGTGTCTAATGTAAAAAGGTTCATGTCCCATGACTTTGCACCTTTCTAAATTTTGATTTCTATATATAGAGCTAAATAAAAGCTCCTTTACCATCCTAACAAGAAAAAGCTTCATAATCTACAAAATTATAATTCCATGACTTCTCCTGATGTTGATTATGTTTTAATATATTTATTAACAGTACCTAGATTTTATTAAATGAACAAGTGAATGAATAATCTAATGGTAAAAGGAGAAGAGGTTATTATAATAAGTGCAAGTTTGGAAGTTTGGCAAAACTGACATGTCCTTTGGTGGAAGTGTCTTTTTATTTCAAAAATACTGCTCAGATTAACTGCGCCTTTGTGTTCAAAAGGCAGATTTGGAGTGAGCACACAGTGAGTTTCTCGTCTACTTATAAAGGTATTAAAGCATGTGACTCCACCAAAGTCACACTTAAAATACTTTTTTAATGTTTTACTTATTATTTGACAAAGAGAAGATAGCAAGAGAGGGAATACAAGCAGGAGTGGAAGAGGGAGAAGCAGGCTTTTTGCTGAGCAGGGAGTCTGATGTGGGGCTCAATCCCAGGACACTGGGACCATGACCAGAGCCAAAGGCAGATGCTCAACAAATGAATCATCCAGGTACCCCAAAATCACATTTTAAATTTTAATGAATTTTGAAGCTAATTGTAATTTTCTAGATTGGTAACTTGTGGCAATGTCAAATACTAAGAAGTGTGAAAGAGAAAGTGTCAGCTACCAAACAAATGTTCTGGGCTTCCATTTTTTTTCCCCACCACGTAAGAATAATATAACTTTTGATATAAATTGCTTACAAACTCTGAAGCTTAGTTTTCTCGTCTAAATTAAAAATCAAAGATTGTAAGATATTTGTAAATTCATTAGTTTTATTTAAAATATTATTGAGTATCACCTGTATATGCCATCTAATGCTTAAATATCAGGCAGACATTTGCAACAATGGGATGGAGTTAGAGAGTATTATGCTAAGCACAATAAGTCCATTAGAGAAAGACAAATACCATGATTTCACTCATATGTGGATAAAATAAATGAACAAAAGGAGAAAAAAAGAGAGCAAAACAAATCAGAAAACAGACTCTTAACTACAGAGAATAAACTTAGGGTTGCTGGAGGGGGCATGAGGGCATGGCTTAAATGGATCTTGGGACTTGAGGAGGGTGCTTGTGATGAGCACTGCGTGCTCTATGGAAGTGATAAATCACTCAATTCTACATTGTAATATTGTGCTGTAAGTTGACTAACTGGAATTTAAATAAAAACTTGAAAAAATAAATATCAGGTAGATGTTAATGAAATACCTAGAATATAGGCACTGAACAAATACTAGTGTTCCAGTAACACAACTCCACTTGACTTCATTTATAAACAAATAAATAAGCCAGTGAATTTATTTTCAATTTCTATTAATATGTTCGCCAGAAAAAACTTTACATACCCGTACTTCTTGGACTTTTTTGAGATTCATGGAAATGCAAATCACTTATTGTGCTAACTAAAATCTCAAGCTGCCTACATGTGTATTCAGTAATAAATTATAAAATTTTAGTTGTATATTTAAAAAATATACAGAATTGGGGCACCTGGGTGGCTCAGTGGGCTAAGCCTCTGCCTTTGGCTCAGGTCATGATCTCAGGGTCCTGGGATCGAGTTCCTCATCGGGCTCTCTGCTTGGCGCCCTGCAGAAGCTCTCTGCTTCCCCCTCCCTCTCTTTTTGCCTGCCTCTCTGCCTCCTTGTCATCTCTGTCTGTCAAATAAATAAATAAAATATTTTAAAAATATACAGAATGAACAATGTAGTAAAATAAAAGCCATTCAGTTCCTATAACTTAAATGAAATTGCCTTATTAACATCATGATAAATTTATTATAGAGAGTTCAGATAAATGTTTGTTGCCTCCACTCACAAATAGATTCATCCATTCCTGTTTCAAATGCCTATCATATTTTTAAGTGAGAATAATTTATAACTTAATTATAATTTGTCTTTTAGTCTGTTTGAATGTAATACTGAAAGAAAGGTTTATTAATAAACTATAGTTTGTAGGAAAGTAATTTAAATTGGTAAGAAATATCCTAATAATAAGGGCATTTCATTTGATTATGGCCAAATAATCTCACCTAAATTCTATAGTTCACAAACTTCTAAGGGCATAAACTTAGAGTAATGTTTCTGATTTAGATATCCATAACGACAAAGAGATATAAAATGTGTCAGAGTCCCATCAAATTTATCAAGGAAGAAGTAAAGAAAAAAGTTGGAAGAGTGGTAGCTGCTGGTCTAAGGGAAGACAAAGCTGCTAATAACATTCATAGAGGAAGATACAGCCAAAAGAGTCATTCTATCTAGTACATTGAGAGGCTGAGATTACTGCAGTGTTAGGTGAGCTAAGGGCTGAAGTTAGATGCAGGACTGAAAAAAAAACAGTCATTAAAGTATTCCTAGGGAGGCCTTGTGTCGACTGGCAACCCCATTCTCCCTGCAAAATCTCTGTAGACAGGTGTATAGGAATAAAAGATGGATTTTCTGAAGAAACTACAAGGCCCTGGCCAATTTTTGTCAAAACACTTGTATTTAGTATTTTTCCAGAGTGAAGCCCTCTTTGATGATTCAAAGCAAAGCCTATCAATTTAAAAACCCCATTGATAGACACTCAAATATCTGTTCATTGTTGTTGTTATATCCCTTAAAAATGAATTGCAAACCACAAATTTATGTCATTATTTGTGACTTACTGTAAACTATTGACATTTTATAATAAAAATTCTCCTCCCTCTTTTAATGTATGTAATGGAATATAAAAACTCATTTATTTAAAAAAATCATGAATAAGCTATTTTTTTAAGAAATTAACTGCAAACCAATAATAACCTTATTTACAACATGATAGATATTACAGTAAGGTAATAGAAACATTGATCCCAAGGAAAATTATATAATTTTAGGAACAAAAGATGGTTAAAAGTGCAGGCATAACCGTATGGACATTTGTGCATAAAGGTACAACTCCACCAATGTCAAAAAGAATCAAGAACATACTACAACCATGAAAGAACATTTACTTAATATAAAAAACTAACATATAGAAAGAACTATTAAATAATGGTGCTACACATTCAAAAATAATATTATTATTAATTAATAAGCTTTATATAAGGACAGAGAACAAATGTGAATAGCAAAGACCCACAAAATACTAATGTAAAAAATAAGAAAAATATCCAAAATGAAGAAATAAGAGGATACACAGGAGAAGAAAATGTTAATACCTTTAGGGCATGTTTCCACACTGACAGAACTCCTCATGTACTACTAACTGAAAGACAGTAGACCTAGACAATCCACAAAAGTTCAGTACACTAAGATAAGAGAAAATTTTAAAGTTCTCTAAAGAGGACAAAGAATATCATAATGTTACCAAACAACTCTTGAGCAACACAGGATAATACAATATGCAATATTCTCTTCAAAATTTCTGAGGAAAAGAAATTCAGTTTAATATTAAATTCTGTATCCAGGCCAATACTCAATTATGTTTGTTGCTAGACTGCTTTTAAATATGTTTAATTTTAATATCATAGAATATCATATGAGGATCACTTAAAAACTATTAATGTATATTTAATTGTATATCATATATAACATAATATTATATAAAATGTGATGTATATTCCATTTCTATTATATATACATTGTATAAGGATACTTATATATATTTATGTGATATATATAATATATTAATATCATTATAAACAGGAAAAATGTGCAAGGGAAGGAACAGAAAAATAGGAATTCTTATAATCAGGAGAATGGATTCAGCTCAGTAGAATAATAAAGGAAGTTCCATACAATATTGTGCTATAACCATGAAGAATTCTCAGTAGAGGTTCAGGCAGATTTATTCAGGACATCAAAAATATAACAATTAGGGACGCCTGGATAGCTCAGTCAGTGAAGCAGCTGCCTTTGGCTCAGATCATGATCCCGAAGTCCTGGGATCAAGTCCCATATCTGGCTCCTTGCTCAGCAGGGAGCCTGGTTCTCTCTCTTCCTCTACCTGCTACTTTGCCTGCTTGTGCTCTCTCTCTCTGACAAATAAATAAAATCTTTAAAAGTATATATAACAATTGAAGAGGAAAAAATGATAGGACTGATGGGATAATCTTTGATTTTTTAAAAAAAAGATTAATGAGAACATAAAAATTATTATTCATAGGATTTGAAATTTTACATGTTTCCATTGTCTTCTATATCCCCAATTAACAGGAATTTAGTATTGTTTTTGATTTTCAATATTCATCTTAATTCAAAAATTTCTATACATATTTTTGAGAATATTTTGATTAATTTTCTAGGATGTGTCATAAAAATAAATGTGGGAAACAAGAATTTGTATTTGGAGTCATTAGAAATGATAAATATAGAAATTGTAATTTCCTCATCGTCTTATAAATGAGATAAAAGAGTCAAAAGTATTTATTTAAATCTTCTTAATAATTGCATAATGATTTCACGACTTTAAAATGTATTTCCTGGGGTGCCTGGGTGGCTCAGTGGGTTAAGCCACTGCCTTCGGCTCAGGTCATGATCTCAGAGTCCTGGGATAGAGCCCCACATCAGGCTCTCTGCTCGGCAGGGAGCCTGCTTCCTCCTCTCTCTGTGCCTGTCTCTCTGCCTGCTTGTCATCTCTCTCTGTCAAATAAATAAATAAAATCTTTAAAAAAAAATGTATTTCCTTTTTGTAGTGAAAAATATAGGTAAAGTTTAACAGTTCCTTTTTTCCATTAATTTCTTTATTTCTCCTGTGAAATAGAAATTATACTTAATACCATCTATTAATCCACTTATATGGGACAATCTGGTTCCTCTTGTGTTTATAGTATGAAGCATGGTACACATCTAATACAGGTATCCACATAAATAATGGAAATACAGTAATAAAATTTACCCATAAAATGTTAACATAGGAAATGAAAGACTTAAACTAACACTGGCTAGTTATTTGTATTATGGTATTACATATGGTTCTTTTGTATGTAATGTGATTTACCCTTCAGAATAAATATTTGTTTTCACTTCTGCTAATCCCTGGACATCTAATGAAGAAAAAAATGCAGCAAATTCCAGCTTCCATGGCATTTACATTGTATAGCAAAACTGGTAGGATAACTATCACTTACTCCCATTTTACCCAGTAGGAAATTGTATTTCACAATTGGTTTGGACACTTCTGTAAGCAGATGTCAGCAGATATAAATTTCCTTTTGAGCTTCAACTGAAATTTCCTGCAATCTTATGCCATGTTCAATTAGATAGAAGCAATCTTAGTTTTAAAATTCACATCTGGCTCTGAGCTTCTGCTTCTGCTCCGATAGTCAGTGAACTGCTCACACTACCTGTGTTCGATTTCTGCGCAGATTCCAGATCATAATGAGCTTAAAAAACACTGATGTGGTTGGTCATCAGCCCTTTCCTTTAATGTCCATAAAGAACAAACAAAACCAGTTACAATAACCACAAAATCCAAAGAACAGCAAATAACTAGATTTGAATATTTAAAAATTACAGTTAAATAAAATTAAGCTATTTCTGACAATGTGAACTCTCTCCCCCTTCCGCTTTCTCAGCCTTCACGGTCATGGACATGTCCAGTGCAGGGCATTTTCATTTGCTCTATCCTCCCAAGCCATTTCCCCATATTTCTCCTCCACCCACATCTGAGGCCGTTTTTGTCAAAAGCAGCTTTTTACCAAATCATGCGTTTCTAAGCAAACATATACTTGCATAAAATCAAATATCTAGTAAGGGATGAAGCCAATATTCACATGACTCCAAACAGCATAGACTGTGTTTGCTGCCTGAAATATATAGCAATATATAATATAATAATATATAATATAATGTAATGTGATATGATGTCATTTAATATAGCAATCAATTATGAAGTAGAGCAAAAGGGGATGACCTTTTTGGAGCCTAGTTATGAAGCAGGAAGAGTGTAGCATATAAACATTCTGCCTATGATAATAGCTAAAATTGATTGCAATTACTAGGGACCAGACAATATGATAAGAGATGCATTCATTGTTTGTCTTCTGACCTCCTTAAAAAGTACTTAAGGAAACGAGTATTGTTATCCTCCAGCACCAAGAACTACAGGACTGGCCCACTGTGACAGATCTCCTAAGGTGTCATTATCTCAACCAAGTCTGTCTAATTGCCCAGCTTATTGTGTTAACTACTCTTCTACACTATTGGCACCTCATATAAAATGTACAACAGCATTTCAGATTATGCAGAGGCAGATAATAGGGTGCTGAAACATCAAATAACTTTCCCAGGTGACAAAACTGGTAATGATGAAATTTCTAAACATAACCTTTTTGTGTAACTCTGAACTCTTGCTCATTCCACCGCACCATGCTACTATTTAAATCAATGCCATTTCAGCTTTTAGCAACCAGGGTTCATCACATCTACAAGTCCTAATTAGATTTAGTCAGCCTCTTTTCTCTGGATGAGGCCATTGTAGTGTGAAGCCAAAACCCCATGATCTGTAAATGACATTAACTTAGGCTTATAATGTAGCCCAAGCATGCTATTTAAAAGTGTCTCTTCTTTTAACTTTAAAATATGGGCTATCAAATGAAATTATGTTAAGTTTGAAAATAATGGTCTTTCAGCATCACACAATGGCAGCACCTGATGGATATAATTTTACAATGGAGGAAATTTGTGTGTGTGTGTGTGTGTTTTAATTTAAGGAAACTTCTTCATACTTTAACTCAATATTTCATTTCCTCTTATTCTTTTGTTCATTACTTTATAATGTATTTGGCCTTTCAACAAGCTTATTTTCTGAAGACAACGTGTATAATGTGACTAGAGTTTAATGTCATTAGTGATAGATTTCTGGCTTCAAGTTGATTTTTAAAATTTTATTTTCTTAATATAAAATAGTAAAGTTTGTCATGTTAAATGTTGCGTTATTGATCATTTCACTGACACTGTATTGACCCAGTGTGGATGCTAGATTCAACGTTCTAACCAATAAACTGACTTTGTTTTTCCCTTTTTTAAAGAATTACAGTGTATATATATATATACCTTATAATTTATTTTTCAAATATAATTAAGCATTAATATGTTGAATGGTTTATCTTACAAAGTGGATTATTTTAATAAAACTAACCAAAGAGGTAAAGGAGCTGTACTCAAGGAACTACAGAACACTCATGAAAGAAATTGAAGAAGACACAAAAAGATGGAAGACCATTCCATGCTCTTGGATAGGAAGAATAAACATTGTTAAAATGTCTATACTGCCTAGAGCAATATATACTTTTAATGCCATTCCGATCAAAATTCCACCGGTATTCTTCAAAGAGCTGGAGCAAATAATCCTAAAATTTGTATGGAATCAGAAGAGACCCCGAATCGCTAAGGAAATGTTGAAAAACAAAAATAAAGCTGGGGGCATCACGTTACCTGATTTCAAGCTTTATTACGTTACCTGATTTCAAGCTTTATTACAAAGCTGTGATCACCAATACAACATGGTACTGGCATAAAAACAGACACATAGACCAGTGGAACAGAGTAGAGAGCCCAGATATGGACCCTCAACTCTATGGTCAATTAATCTTCGACAAAACAGGAAAAAATATGCAGTGGAAAAAAGACAGTCTCTTCAATAAATGGTGCTGGGAAAACTGGACAGCTATATGTAGAAGAATGAAACTCGACCATTCTCTTACACCGTACACAAAGATAAACTCAAAATGGATAAAAGACCTCAACGTGAGACAGGAATCCATCAGAATCCTAGAGGAGAACATAGGCAGTAATCTCTTCGATATCAGCCACAGCAATTTCTTTCAAGATATGTCTCCAAAGGCAAAGGAAACAAAAGCGAAAATAAATTTTTGGGACTTCATCAAAATCAAAAGCTTCTGCACAGCAAAGTAAACAGTCAAAAAAACAAAGAGGCAACCCACGGAATGGGAGAAGATATTTGCAAATGACAGTACAGACAAAAGGTTGATATCCAGGATCGATAATAACCTTTAATAATTCTTTATAAAATAACTTCCCCAAACTTTGAAATCCCTGGTTACATAGAATTTTCCCTACCAAAACATATATATTTTTAAAGATTTTATTTGTTTATTTATTTGACAGAAAGAAACACAGCGAGAGAGGGAACACAGGCAGGAGGAGTTGGAGAAGGAGAAGGAGGCTTCCTGCTGAGCAGGGAGCCCGATAGACCTGGATCCCAGGACCCTGGGATCATGACCTGAGCCAAAGGCAGAGGCTTAATAACTGAGCCACCCCAGTGCCCTCTGCCAAAATATATTAACAAAGTATCATCAAAGTTGAAAAATATATTAAAGAACACAAGCCATTTTTACAATTTTATTTTTAAACTAAATGACTATTTAGACTACATAATATATATCAGTATGCATTATCAGATTATCATATTTTTGTGAAATCCATATATCCAAAAGTAAATTTCATTCAGTATGAGAGCCTTCACCCCAAGAGGAGAACTAATGCTTCATTTCTCCAAAAGGAAGACAATACCAAAATACTAAAATTGCCCATGCTCAATGTGTTCTTCTAAGTTATTTAATTAGGGATGCCTGGGTGATTCAGTGCGTTAAGTGTCTGCCTTCAGCTCAAGTCATGATCCTAGGGTCCTGGGATCAAGTCCTACATTGGACTCTGCTCAGCGGGGAGCCTGCTTCTTCCTCTGTCTTCCATATCCCTTGCTTGTGTGTTCTCTGTTTTTCTGACAAATAAATAAAATCTTTAACTAACTAACTAACTAACTAACTAACTTAATTAATTAATTACATCATGGAAACAGTTTAAAATAGATAGGACCATTATAAAAACCCAAACCTAAGACACTGTCTATTTAACAGTCTGTTTTTGGTTTGTTTCTTTGTTTTTTTGCTCTGTATTGTTTTGTTTTGTTTTTAGATTCTTAAGACAAGTGAAATTATATGGTATTTGCTTTTCTCTGTCTCACTCATTTCACTTAGCATAATCCCTCAAAGTTCATGTTGTCACAAACATATATATACATAAACACACACATATATATAGGTATATATATATATATATATATATATATATATATATATACACACACATACACAAATACATATATATGTATAGTTTATTTTTAGTTTTTTTTTGAAAAGCTGCATGGAAAGTTTATATTCAGGTAGACACTAATATTCTAGAGCAATCACAGATGATTTTGGTAAAAACAAATTTAAAGAAAAAAACCTTAAATCTCCTGCTATGATTATGGATTTGTCTTCTTAAATTTACATACTATTGTTAACCAGTTTGATACTATGTTATTAATATACCAGTACAGTTGATACACCAGTATCAACACATTATATATATAATACACACTATTACGTATATATATAATTTAAAATAGATGTGATATATGTATCACATTTTCTTTATTAATCTGTCAACGAACTCTTAGGTGTTTCCATGTCTTAGCTATTGTAAATAATGCTTCAATGAACATAGGAAATACAGATACTTTTTTAAGATAGTGATTTATTTTCTTTGGATTTATACCCAGTAGGGGAATTGTTGATAGTTCTATTTGTAAGGTTTTGAGAAGCTCCATACTGTTTTGTTTTGTTTTAATAATTAACATATAATGTTCCTGAGTGGCTCAGTGGTTTAAGCCTCTGACTTCAGCTCAGGGTCCTGGGATTGAGCCCTGCATCAGGCTCTCTGCTTAGCAGGGAGCCTGCTCCCCACTCTCTCTCTGCCTGCCTCTCTCCCTACTTGTGATCTCTCTTTCTGTCAAATAAATAAATAAAATATTTAAAAACAAACAAACAAACATGTAATGCATTATTTGCCCCAGGGGTATAGATAGGTCTGTGAATCATCAGGCTTACACATTTCACAACATTCACCATAGCACTTACCCTCCCCAATGTCCATCACATAGCCACCTTATCCCTTGCCCCCCATGCCCCAGCAATCCTAAATTTGTTTCCTGAGATTAAAAGTCTCGTATGGTTTGTCTCCCTCCCTGGTCCCATCTTGTTTTGTTCTTTCCCTCCCTACCTCCCATGACGCCCCATCCCATTCTGCCTCTCAAATTCCTCATATCAGAGAGATCATATGATAATTGTCTTCTCTGATTAACTTACTTCCCTTAGCATAATACTCTCTAGCGGCACAAATTTGTTTTACTATGAACAGGGCACAAGATTCCCTTTTCTCCACATCCTGGTCAGCACTTGTTATCTCTTATCTTTTGGATAATAGCCATTCTGATAGGTGTGAAGTAATAGCCTATTTCTCATTGTGATTTTGATTGGCATTTCTCTGATTAGTGATGTTAAGCATCTTTCAGTGTACCTGTTGTCCATTTCTATGTCTTTGGGAAAATGTCCATTCAGTTTCTCTATTTTTATTTGATTTTTTTTCTATTGAGTTATATGATTCTATGCATTCTTTTATATTTTGCATATTAACCCTTTATCAAATATGTGATTTTCAAATATTTTCTTTCATTCTGTAGGTTGATTTCTTTTTCTTTCTTTCTTTCTTTCTTTCTTTTTTTTTATTGTTTTCTTTGCTGGGTAGAAGCTTTTAAGTTTGATGTAGTCCCATGTTCTCTTGCCCCCCCTTGTACTCTTTGTCTTTCTCTCAAATGAATAAAGTCTTTAAAAAATCTTTAATTCAATTTGAGTTGATTTTTTTATGTTACTTTTATTGAAATGTTGTGTGGAAAATTTATATTCAGGTAAACACTAGAAGCAATCACAAGCAATCTTGGTGATAAAAGGTTTAAATCTCCTACTATTATTGTGGATTTGTTTGTGTCTCCTTAAATTTGCTTAGTATTATTAATTCAATTAGTTCGAAACTCTATTGTTAATATAGTAGTATACGCAGTTTCAAGTTTATAATTTCTGTTGATTTGGTCTTATTGTAGCCTATCGCTATGTAATGACTCCATTTAGCCTTAATTTTCCCTTAAAATTCCTTTTCTCTGATTTAAAATACTTTTGTATTTATAGTGTATTGTATTTTCCTTTGTTTTATGGTTTGCATGCCTATTTCCCTCTATTATTTTCATTCTTCCTGTATCTTTTTTATTTCAGTTTTGCCACTAAAGACATACTAAAATACAATTATCCAATAATAGAATTTTGTATTCATTTAAGGTGAAAATGTCTATATTAATAAGCAAATTTTATTTTTGTACTTAATATGATTGTCATTATATACTGGCTTTACCTATATTTCATTCTTTTTGTTCTTTCCATTGATCAAGCTTTTAATTCAAACTACATCTCTGAACCTCCCATCTTCCTCCATGTGGTGTTTTTTTCTCCCACTAGTTGTGCTATTCTGTCAGTCCTCAGGTTAATTTCTTGGATGTTCAGAATGATTTGATAATTATTTACTTGTGCTCAAGGGACAGGATAAGTCTAGGGTCCTCCTACTATGCCACCATCTTAAATCTCTCTCCAAGCTTTTCCTCCCTGAATTTTATTTTTATTTCTTCTCCTTTCCTATGCTATATTCAATTTATCCATTTTAACCCATATTCTCTCTTTAAATTTTAAGAAAATATATACTCTGTTTTTATCTTGGAGCAATTTTACTCATGTGTCTTAAAATGTATACTTGCATTAAAAGTGCTTGAACTGCATTAGTTCTCTAGTGTCTCAAAATTACATGAGAGATTCAGGGTCCTGGGATCAAGCTCTGCATCAGGCTCTCTGTTTAGCGGGCAGCCTGCTTCCTCCTCTCTCTCCCTCTCTCTCTGCCTGCCTCTCTGCCTACTTGTGATCTCTGTCTGTCAAATAAATAAATAAAATCTTTAAAAAAAAATTACATGAGGGACTCATAAGGGAACCTGCAATCTCTATCTTTACCACTTTTGTTGGTCTCAGTTCATTTAATTTGTCCCCAAAGAAATTTGTTTTACAATTATTTTGGTAGTGGATTTTTGATGGAGTAATATTTTGGCCTCTGAAGTTTCTCTTCCTTAACTTGGATATTATAGGTTAGTAGAGAAATATAAATTGGCTATGATTAGAAAACTGATGAATGAGAATAAATATAAATTAGCATAGATTATCACAATAAAAAATGATAGCTTAGAATGAAAATAACAGTTAATTATTATTTGAAATGGGATCCTATGGGTTGGGAGCCTCAGTATTATATCTACTAAGAACTTTAAGTAATTTTGTGGTACTACTTGAACAGTTTATAAATTTATTTAGACCTCTTTGTTTTCTGGCCTATATTAATAATCATGATAATTCTGCAGCCAGAATTCTAATTATTTTCCCTTTACACATGATCATTAGTTCTTTTTATGAGTCTGTCTTTATTTGGTGTGTTAAAGGGTCAACTGTGTATTAGATTAGTTTTGATTTATTTTGTTCTCACCTCAACATTTTTCAGTTTTAAGATTTCTTTCTTTCTTTATGTCTCATTAGTTTTAGACATTATCACCTAAAATATAGAACCTTCATATTCACTTTTTTTAAAAATTATCTTAATTATCCATTCTGTTGCTTATAGATTGCACATGTGTATTATATCCTCTTTGTCTCAGAACCTCTCTAATGTTTTCACTGCTTTATATCGATGCTTTCCAGAAAATTTCCCCAGAAGTTTCTACCAGTTCATTCAGTGTTGAACTATATCTAATCTGGTATTTAATCTGTCAAAGTTTTAATTACAATAAAATAGCTCATTTCCAGTATGATCACTTGTTCCTTTTTCAAATCAGTCTATGCTTGTTTCATAATATCCTAGGCTTTTAATTTTTTTCTCATTCATTATTTTCTCATTTAATTTTTTAAAACACATTTATTTTATATTCTAGTTTTTAGTTTTTGCTCTATCTTAAATTCTAAGAATATTAACTGCATTAGTTTAGTCCAAACAGATTTGGCCATAATAGATTATTACCTTTGTTGATTTGACTTTTACTTGTAAGCTCAATTTTAAGGGAAATTTTATTTTTCTGTGTATTCTGGGCTGTGCAGATGTTCTCAAAGAAAGATTTAAATATTCCTCTTGTTAATTTCCTGAGAGGTTCCACTGTCCCTAACTGTGTGTGTATGTGTGTGTGTGTGTGTGTAATACATATTATATGTAATATATATTATTTTCTATTATATAAAAACACATTATATATTCAATATAACATAAAATATGTATTTTTTTCCTATACATTATCTGCTTGGACTGCCTTATATTATCCTATGATTAGCATGGGCTTGGGTTTTGATTCTTCAAAGAGTTTTGTTTTATAACAGTTTTTTTTTCTCTCCTTAAATGCCTAGACAGATATGAGTCTGCAAAGCACAAATCTGGTATGGCAGGAATACTTGATTAGTTTATGCTAATGCAGTAGTTCTCAGCCAGAGAAAATCTCCCTCCCTTACCTACTCACATATATATTTGTCAACATCTGGAGACATGTTTCATTGTCTTCAAAAATGGGTTGAAATTGTACTATTGACAACTAATATGTAGAGGTCAAGTGTACTGCCAAGAATCCTATCATATAAAGGAGAGTCTCACACAACAAATTTTCCAGCCAAATGTCAATAGTGTCAAGGTAGAGAAATTAATACAGGTAGTTT
Organism: Mustela putorius furo; assembly: GCF_011764305.1. NCBI lineage: Eukaryota > Metazoa > Chordata > Mammalia > Carnivora > Mustelidae > Mustela > Mustela putorius. The sequence continues at coordinate 12,585,530 of NW_025422117.1, forward strand.
ATATTGTAATTAAAATCTAAACTTTATTTTACTGAACAGCAAAAAGCAAACTATCTTTTTATTCTTTTAGGTCTTTCTCTTTCTTTATCAAACTTTGTTGCAGAAAGTATACTTCTGTGTAGGGGGAAATCATATGCAAAACATGTGAAAACCTTGAACATCTAATCACTATGTATATGTTAGTTTCTAATGGATTTCGATTTTACTTTTAGTAATATAGATTATCATAATATAATTCAAAAATTATTTAATTCTATAACTCAACTCAGTGATACTACACAAAATAACATTAAATCCTTGAAAAAAATCATCCTGCTTGATCATATTTTTATTCTTTACTTGATAGATTTGTGATAGCTTTAATTCTTATTCCATGATTTATTCTTTTTTAAAAATTGATACAATGTTTATCATTTATAAATGGCACATGTCAATGGAAATAAGCAAGTATCTTTCAGAATGAGGTCAACCCCTCTCAGTAACATTGCAATATATCATGATGATATGTTTCTCCATTATACGCAAATGTGGAGGACAAGATGACTTTGCAACCCTGATTGCCTGGGAACACTGCCAAAAATTGAATTTTGTGCTACATTAATGTAATGGAGAAAGACTTACTCTTGAATTGAACTTACGTTCTCTTGTAAAAAAAAAAAAAAAAAAAAACTCACTATAACCTTGACTAGCCATTACATAGAAAATCACATTTATAAACTTAAGGCTAATTAAAATGGTACACATAATATTTTAGATATTATAGTAAACAAATATAATGGCAGTAATATTAGTGATAAGCAGATATTATAATCTATTCATTATTAATACACATATACACCAAATCTATATTAAGGTCTTACTGTACGCTATAGACTGTTCTCGGTACACATCTAGAAAATCAACAGGAGGAACAAATAAGGTCACTCACTTATGGATTTTATTCTTTATTTGAAGTAGGCATACAATAAACCATTAACTAAATTAATACAAAAACATTGAGTACTCATAGCAAGGAGTTTGATAAAAATTAGATACTCCATTATGAGAGTGAGTTTTACATGAAAAACACTCAGAGGAGGTGATATTATGGTTTGAACTGTGTCCTCCAAAAGGAAACCTTAACCCCTGCAATATGAATGTGATCTTTTTTAAGAAGAGGGTCTCTTGATGTAATCAAGTTAAAATAAGTTCATTAGAGTGGCCCTAACACAATAAGGCTGATTTTATTATGAGAAAAATTGAGAATCCAGAGGCACAAAGAAAATACCATATGAAGACAAAGGCAGAGTTTGTAGTGATGCATCTACAAAGTGAGGAGTGCCATAGATCACTGGCATTCCAGAATGTGAATTCTTCATCAGAGCCCACAGAAGGAATGGATTCTTGTAATATCTTAATTTTGGACTTCTAGACTCTGGAACTGTGAGTCAACAAATTCCTGCGATTTTCTTTTTTTTAAAGATTTTATTTACTTATTTCACACACAGAGAGAGAGAGATCGTGAGTAGGCAGAGAGGCAGGCATAGAGAAATGGTTAGGTAAGCAGGCTCCTTGCTGAGCGGAGAGCCCAATGCTGGCCTCAATCCCAGGACTCTGAGACCATGACCTGAGTTGAAGGCAGAGGCTTAACCCACTGAGCCACCCAGGCACCCAAATTCCTGCTATTTTAAGCCACTCTGTGTATGATGCTTTGTCATGGCAGTCCGGGGGAACTAATAGACTTGGTATCTAAGTTAAGACCTAATTTATGGCATGAGTCAACTGGATGAAGAATTAGGGTAGATAATTCTGAGCAGAAGGACTAAATATTTCAAAGACTTAAGGCAAAAACAACATTTTTATATATCAGAAGCAGAAAGAAGGTGTTTTTGGCTGTAATGTGGAGATAATAAGGCAGCAGTATAGTTGTAGGAAGTGATATGAAATAGGTAGGTGAACAACAAATCATGTTTCCCAGATAAGGAGTTAATATTTTAGTTTAAGTAAATGAGAAGAGTTATTTGAGAAGAGTTATATGAGAAGAGTTATTAAATATTATAATTTAATAATAATTGGATGTGATCAGAAAGTAAAATTGTGTTTCAAAAAGAACACTGGAGAATGGAGTATGGGGTGAGGGATGGATAAGAGAGAAACAGGGCAGAGCAGATAGGCATGAGTTCACAGTAACAGTTTCAACATGTAGCAACAGTTTCAGGTGACAGTTTAATTGTAACATTCCAGGAAAGATCTATTATTTATAAAAATTAAAATGTTAAATTGACAGTTTATATATGTGAGTTTTGAATTCAAGGGAGATGTCGAGTCTAAAGGTATGCCTTTAGAAGTAACCAACAAAAATTTTGTATTTAAAGCTGCAGACCTGGATATGAGATAACTTATATTAGAGGAATATATATTCCTGTGAACTATTCCTAGGGGCTGCAATATTTTAAGACTGGATAGAATGTAGAACCCACAAAAGATATTGGTAAAGAATAACCTTAAAGTAGCAGAAAATTCCAGCTTTGATCTATAAAGGAACAGAAAACCAGTTCTTGCATGAAGGAATGGGTAGAAGTTAGTTACTGAAATGAATGAAAGACAATGCCAGGCAGAAGGATGAGCGTGTCCAAATTTCTGAGGGCAAAGGAGTACATAATACACTAATAAATAAAGGGGGTAAAAAAACCTACAGCTTTCAGCATGATTTGGGGAAAGTGATGAAGAATAGGCCAAGGATGCATTCAGCAGCATATCAGTTGTATTTAGTGAAACCCAAACTAACCATGCTGGACCTTATCCTAATGGGTATGAGGGGGCTTCAAATTAGGCAGGGAAACGTCTAAATCACATACAAATATATTATCTGTGGAGTAAAGAATGGATTTGAGAGCAGTCAGCCCTACTCTGCCCTATTGATACTAATTTGGGCATTAACTTAATGATAGCAACCTCAAATATGACCTACAATGGAGATTACCCTATGGCTCAGTTACCTACAGCAGTCTTGGTTTACCCTGTGTTTTGACATAATTGTTAAATGTGTACACTTTCATATGTTGGTAAATGGTCAACAGCTGTCAGGGAGGAGTAGGTCTTGATTTATAGCATTTGCTGAGTTCCATGTTGAAAGTGCTATCCCCATAGTAACCAATTTCAAACTAATAGTATCATCTGGCTGACAAAATTTCTTTTCAATAATCGGCTCATTCAAGCCAATAAAAGGCAGCTCCAGTGCACCATTGGTTCTATTTTCTTAAATAATAACTTACTATTTGTTCACACTACTCTTTCACATTCAAATGACCACTAATTTTGATGATAAATTAGTCACTGCCTAAAATGGAAGGATGTTATTAAGAATAAATCAGTATAAACATGCTAAGCTAATGTTAACTTTTATCATAATTTGTAAATGGGGAACAAAGTACTTTACACAAAGTAATTAAGAATGGAATAAAGAATTCAATGTAAATAATCCTAGAATTAAAAAATAGATTTATATATATATGTATTTTTTTAATATTTTATTTATTTATTTGACAGGCAGAGAGAGAGGAGAAAGCAGGCTCCCTGCTGAGCAGAGAGCCCGATGCGGGGCTCGATCCCAGGACCCTGGGATCATGACCTGAGCCGAAGGCAGAGGCTTTAACCCACTGAGCCACCCAGGCGCCCCTAGATTTATAATTTTAAATGATATATAGTACTTCATTAAATAGTGACTTACATGGACTATAACATATTATTATATGTTAGTTTTGGAAGATATTTTCTACTTACATAAAAAGTATTAAAGTACAATGTTTATAAATATCTCTTAAAGTTTACTTTGGGATACTTCAATCAGATCTATAATCTTTGCATAAAGCCTTTTGTTGACAAACTGAATAGCTTCTATAATATCTATTAATGAACTGCTTTGTAAACCTTGAAAAACAGAAATGCCTCCCATCAGATTATTATAATAAGAGATTTAATTAGAGCCAGTGATTCCTTTAATTATCAGGTAACAGAAAAATAATATGATAAGAGATTAATAAATTAGAATTATTTATAAGAAAAATAATTCAAATTGTGTGAAATAGGTTGAAACATCACCACTAAATAATCCATCTAAATAAACAAATTGGTTTCACCTGCTACAATTTCTTATGTGTCAAATACCCCTTTCATCTTAGTATGCACTTAAAAAATATATTATTATAAATTTATTATGATTGTTAAAAATATAAAATATCTATAGTACTGGCTAACCAGGTGCAATTCCGAAAATCTGTTTTAATCATGGTATCTGACAAATAAAGATGCAAATTAGGAGTAATTTAGAAAAACATGATAATCGTTTTCAAAATTCTAAAGCAATTCATTCTTAGATGTAATAGCAAATTCTGTTAAAGCTGTTTATTTGAAAAACAGCTTTCCTGAAAAATCAGAATAAAGCCTGTTGGGTGTGTAGCACCCATCATTTTCTGCAATTCAACCAGGATCTGAGTTATAAATGGTTCTTGCAAATGTCAGCTGCAATTCCCCATATAAAGAGAGTGTTCAAGGGTATCCTATGGGGGAAGGAGAATTTAGTTTTAATGAGTCAATCTCTCTTTCTGTTTGGTATACTTCAGCCTCTCTGTTCTGAGTCTTAATGGTTATTGCTAGAATGGTCTCACTTGGCACATTTTCACTGAGATGGATTGCTATTTGCTCACAAGAAAAGTTTTGTAACTGACTAATTATGTAACTCATTGCAATATTTTCCTCATTTCAAAAAACCAAAATCCAGATACAGATTTCTGTGGGGTTTTTTGGTTGTTTGTTTTTTATCATTTGTCTTGATTTAAGTCAAGTGTAAATACAAGATGCAATAAAATTTTCACTGAGAAAAATGACCTTTTACACATCAAGAGAAAATATCCATGTACCAGAAGATAGTAAAAAAAAACAAAAAACAAAAAACAAACAAAAAAGCAACAAAAACCTCATTACTTCACTAATACTAACAAATGAGCTCCATTGTTAAAAATGTCTTCATCATAAAAAATATGTTGGTTATCTATAATTTATCATCTTAAATGTGACCCAATCTTATAATCAAGTTTATAATATTATGAAGGAAAGTCTTTAAAAAAGAATGTTAAATATTGTCTTCAATATAAAAAGTAGTTCGGGAATGTTCCTCCCTGTTGTGTAAGCCTTGACGCCTTGGTTTTCTTTTTTTGTAATACAGTGCCTGACCTAAGTTACATTGACTGCTGAAGCCTAGATTTCAAAGATGGCTATCTTGAATAAACTCATTGTCAACCACACAACTAAATAAAGAGCCAGCCCCCACCATCCACCCCCAGCTCCTCAGACAACTAACCATTTAGGCACATTTTTTTTTCTTTTCTGTACTTTAAATTCCCATCTCTTAGGCTTTAAATTCATCAACTAAGATTCAGCCCAGGGAAACCGTATGCCCCCGTCTTAAGCCCAATGAAAACAGAATCAAGGCCCATATGTGCTCAATCTCTCTCTCCCCTTTCTCCATAACCTCATGGTATGGCCCAGGTGTGCCAGGTACTTTCCAAGACTTGTAAATAATAAACACTTTTTCCCCAAAAGTTTTCTGATGGTTATTTCTGAGGTCATCTTACCACCTTAAGAACCATGAGGGCTGGTTCAGCCACAATACTGGTTATCACTTCCCTTGAAAGAACGAAAGAAAGAATGAAAGAACGAACGAATGAAAGAAAGAGAAAGAAAGAAGTAAGAAAGGAAGGAGGGGAGGAGGGGAGGAAGGAAGAAGAAGAAAGAAAGAAGAAAGAAAGAAAGGAAGAAAGAAAGAAAGAAAGGAAGGAAGGAAGGAAGAGAAAAAGGGAGGAGAGGGAAAAAATGTAGTTTTTGTCTCTGTAAATATAGAGGTTATATTTTCAAACTATTGTATGCTTTGAATAAGGTAACTGTTTGCATTATTTTGATTCCCTATTCCCTGTTGAGGAAACAGACATAGACTGAAAATGTCCATTGGGAAAACTTTGCTATTAATAGTAAGAAAAAGACATTTACCTTCCTTCACCTGCCTCCCCCTCTCCATTACCTGCCTCCAAAACCACACCTCCACCCATTTTCTGCCTTCATTGAGAGATTTCCAACAACTCTAAATATATTTACCACTAGTTAAGAAGCTACATTTTCAAGTATTTCAATTATTTCCCCATAAATACTGTTATTAAATTGATAGTTTCTTTCCATAGTCAATACTGTTCATTGAATAGCCAAATAACAAAACAGTATTTGATGAAAGCAGATAGTATATGCAATAGCCAGAGAATAGAGAAAGGGAGCTCGTGCTCTAAAGGCACCTCCTTCTCCCTATAGGGGGAGGGGGCATAAATGAAATGACTGGGGGGCAAACCCAAGATGCTTGATATCAATGGGATTCAGGGAAAGGGGCAGAAATTTCCAGGAACTTAAGCTGCTTCCCTTTTTCTTCCTTATTTTCTTCCTTATTTCTCTTATCAGGGTTTTCCTACCGTGGCACACTTAGGAAGGAGGTTTTAGTATCTTAATATAGTATAATGAAGGAATAATGTCAACTTTGTCCTATTTTGTCAGCCATCTTGGGTATGTCGGGTTTGATCTAGTTTTTTATCATTTCTTGTGGTCTGGCATCAAGCTTATCTGGACAGGAACAGTTGTTGGGGAGCTTAGACCAAAAACAAGCTTTTAGAAAAATTCTCTTTGAGGCTCTTTGGACTTGGTCTGGTGACAATACTAGTTAAATTGAGCCATTGCTATCACTCAAAAATGATAACCTCATAGCATGTATTAGTTCTCCTAGATAAGTAATTGCTGTGCTAGTCTCATACTCTGTTTTTTGAGAACCAGGTATGACTTCCATTTACCTTTCCACCTTTTATCTGCAGAAGTCTGAAATTTATAGAGAGAAAGCTTATTAACTGAAATAGGAAAACTGATCATACTAAATTCTTCCATTTACAGAGACAAATGAAAAATTGATATGTTATCAAATTCTGCTTGAATTACATTTCAAATGGCATATTTTAACATTCTTTAAAACAAAATTTTATTATTATAATTCTGTTGTATAAGAATATATGATATAGAAATATTAAATATACCATTTAGATGGATTTTACGGAAAACAGGAGCAATAAATTCAGGTGATCATATTAATAATTTCTGTTCAAGAGGCGCCTGGGTGGCTCAGTGGGTTAAAGCCTCTGCCTTCGGCTCAGGTCATGATTCCAGGGTCCTGGGATTGAGCCCTGCATCAGGCTCTCTGCTCAGCAGGGAGCCTGCTTCCCTTCCTCTCTCTCTCCCTGCCTCTCTGCCTACTTGTGATCTCTGTCAAATAAATAAATAAAATCTTTAAAAAAAATAATTTCTCCTCAATATTTTATTTTTTTTTGAAATTTTAATATAATTTTTTATTTTTTATAAACATATATTTTTATCCCCAGGGATACAGGTCTGTGAATCACCAGGTTTACACACTTCACAGCACTCACCAAAACACATACCCTCCCCAATGTCCATAATACCACCCCCTTCTCCCAAACCCCCTCCCCCCAACAACCCTCAGTTTGTTTTGTGAGATTAAGAGTCACTTATGGTTTGTCTCCCTCCCAATCCCATCTTCTTTCATTTATTCTTCTCGTACCCACTTAAGCCCCCATGTTGCATCACCACTTCCTCATATCAGGGAGATCATATGATAGTTGTCTTTCTCTGCCTGACTTATTTCACTAAGCATGATACGCTCTAGTTCCATCCATGTTGTCGCAAATGGCAAGATTTCATTTCTTTTGATGGCTGCATAGTATTCCATTGTGTATATATACCACATCTTCTTGATCCATTCATCTGTCGATGGACATCTAGGTTCTTTCCATAGTTTGGCTATTGTGGACATTGCTGCTATAAACATTCGAGTACACGTGCCCCTTTGGATCACTACGTTTGTATCTTTAGGGTAAATGCCCAATAGTGCAATTGCTGGGTCATAGGGCAGTTCTATTTTCAACATTTTGAGGAACCTCCATGCTGTTTTCCAGAGAGGTTGCACCAGCTTGCATTCCCACCAACAGTGTAGGAGGGTTCCCCTTTCTCCGCATCCTCGCCAGCATCTGTCATTTCCTGACTTGTTGATTTTAGCCATTCTGACTGGTGTGAGGTGATATCGCATTGTGGTTTTGATTTGTATTTCCCTGATGCCGAGTGATATGGAGCACTTTTTCATGTGTCTGTTGGCCATCTGGATGTCTTCTTTACTAGTTTATCTAATACATATATTTTTTCTTTTTTATATTTTTCTTAGGTGTTTTCTTTTTTTTTAAATTCTTTTCTTTTTTCTTTTCTTTCTTTTTTCTTTTTTTTTTTCTTTTTTTCTTTCTTCCTTTTTGAACCTCTTTTTATCCCCTTTCTCCCCCCTCACGATTTGGGATCTCTTCTAATTTGGTTAAAGCATATTTTCCTGGGGTTGTTGCCACCCTTTTAGTATTTTACTTGCCCCCTCATATACTCTTCTCTGGACAAAATGACAAGGCGGAAAAATTCAACACAAAAAAAAGAACAAGAGGCAGTACCGAAGGCTAGGGACCTAATCAATACAGACATTGGTAATATGTCAGATCTAGAGTTCAGAATGACAATTCTCAAGGTTCTAGCCGGGCTCGAAAAAGGCATGGAAGATATTAGAGAAACCCTCTCGAGAGATATAAAAGCCCTTTCTGGAGAAATAAAAGAACTAAAATCTAACCAAGTTGAAATCAAAAAAGCTATTAATGAGGTGCAATCAAAAATGGAGGCTCTCACTGCTAGGATAAATGAGGCAGAAGAAAGAATTAGTGATATAGAAGACCAAATGACAGAGAATAAAGAAGCTGAGCAAAAGAGGGACAAACAGATACTGGACCATGAGGGGAGAATTCAAGAGATAAGTGACACCATAAGACGAAACAACATTAGAATAATTGGGATTCCAGAAGAAGAAAGAGAGAGGGGAGCAGAAGGTATACTAGAGAGAATTATTGGGGAGAATTTCCCCAATATGGCAAAGGGAACGAGCATCAAAATTCAGGAGGTTCAGAGAACACCCCTCAAAATCAATAAGAATAGGCCCATACCCCGTCACCTAATAGTAAAATTTACAAGTCTCAGTGACAAAGAGAAAATCCTGAAAGCAGCCCGGGAAAAGAAGTCTGTAACATACAATGGTAAAAATATTAGATTGGCAGCTGACTTATCCACAGAGACCTGGCAGGCCAGAAAGAGCTGGCATGATATTTTCAGAGCACTAAATGAGAAAAACATGCAGCCCAGAATACTATATCCAGCTAGGCTATCATTGAAAATAGAAGGAGAGATTAAAAGCTTTCAGGACAAACAGCAACTGAAAGAATTTGCAAACACCAAACCAGCTCTACAGGAAATCTTGAAAGGGGTCCTCTAAGCAAAGAGAGAGCCTACAAGTGGTAGATCAGAAAGGAACAGAGACCATATACAGTAACAGTCACCTTACAGGCAAAACAATGGCACTAAATTCATATCTCTCAATAGTTAACCTGAATGTGAATGGGCTAAATGCCCCTGTCAAAAGACACAGGGTATCAGAATGGATAAAAAAACAAAACCCATCCATATGTTGCCTCCAAGAAACTCATTTTAAACCCGAAGACACCTCCAGATTTAAAGTGAGGGGGTGGAAAAGAATTTACCATGCTAATGGACATCAGAAGAAAGCAGGAGTGGCAATCCTTATATCAGATCAATTAGATTTTAAGCCAAAGACTATAATAAGAGATGAGGAAGGACACTATATCATACTCAAAGGTTCTGTCCAACAAGAAGATTTAACAATTTTAAATATCTATGCCCCCAACGTGGGAGCAGCCAACTATATAAACCAATTAATAACAAAATCAAAGAAACACATCAACAATAATACAATAATAGTAGGGGACTTTAACACTCCCCTCACTGAAATGGACACATCATCCAAGCAAAAGATCAGCAAGGAAATAAAGGTCTCCTCAATATTTTAAATAGGCTTGTTCTGTTGATAATTTGACCTATGTAAATTTGTGTCTAAGGTGGTATTTAAAGCCTATTGTAAGGCTTTATGTTTCCATGCATGTTTTATTGATGAAGATTCCAAAAATATCACTATCTACTTGATTCATTTAACCAATCTAATAACTTATAACCTAATATGAAAGGAGAAACTTTTTCTAGTCAATGATAAAGATACAGAGAATGAACATAAGATACACCAGACGGGTTTTTCTTGCCAGCTATTCAAGTAAGTTGCTATGTGTGTTTGTGTAATGAATAAAACCTGCTACTTTGCATGCTTTTTCTTTCCAAGCTGAAGAAATATCTTATCAGTAAAGTACATGAATTTTAGTCCTTGGATTTTATGACATCTTTACAAATGTACAGGAACTTTTTTTTTTTATTTGGTATTTGCCACTCATTAGCTGTGTCCAGCTGTGTTTGCAGTTGGCAGGTAAGTGAAGTCCAGACTATTGAAATATTATGCATTGCTTTTATCACACAAGATGCTTAGTTTTCTTGTTCCCAAACAGCTAGAGTTACACATGTGTGTTGTTCTTTGCTTCAAGTTTTGCATATTCTCAAAGAAAATACTCATTTTTAAGATCTATTTGATCAGTACTATAATTCATTCAGTGTTTAGTACAAGTCAGGGATGAAAAACATAGAAAAACAAAGAGAGTGACTAAGAGAAACATAAGAAAGGAAGGAGGGTAGGTGGGAGAGAGAAAAGAGAATAGTACTATTGGGCTACAGTGGTTAAGAAATAGGTCACCAGATTCAGAAAGAATTAACTTGGGAATTTTAAATCTCAATCATTTAGTTTTGGTATTGGTCAAGTTATTGAATGCTCTGAAACTTTGATTTTCTTTTACAAAATTGCTATAATACATTTTCCTATTCACAAGTTGTGTAGATGATGATCAAATGGATTAATCCATGTGCAGCGCTAACCACAGTGCCTGTCACAGAGCATGCAGTTGATAAATGTTAGCTATTACTATTATATATGGTTGTGGAATACAAAACGGTTGCAATGATAATATGCTTTCAATGCATAAAACTGTTACTGCTCCAAAGATGAAAAGAAACAAAAGTGAAGTACTTGTAGATGGAAGTTAATCTATAATTTCTAGGTTTTTGTAATATATGTGTGTGGGAGTTCCTATTATGTGCTAGGCACTCTGCTAGGCAGGTTGACATGGGAATACAAAGAGGAATTACACTTCAGTTTGGAAGAGAGAGAGAGTATTACAATTGAATATGCTGAAGTACTGTGATCAAAATATGAAAAATATATTATGGAAGCACATAGAAAGAATGACTATTCTTAACAGTGGCATTAGGAGGTGATTTCTCTGAGAGGATTCCTGAAGACCAAAAGAGTTGTTTGTACACACTTCTGTAGGAATGTACGAATATTAGAGCAGGGAAAAACCAAAGGATTCCAAATACTATGATCATATTTGCAAAGATCTTGATATGTGTCAGAATATAGCATTTTGACCACTGCAAGGAATTAATTACCAGATTCATAGTAGAATTTTAAAAATGGGAGACTACATAAATTACTCTACTTCCAATAAATCAGTTCTCATAAATCATGTGTATATTTTAGTGAAAGTTCTTTTCTATGGCATTAAATGCTGGCATATATCCCATAATTTTCCACATTGCATCACTTTAGAACACTCCATTTTACTGACATAGGTCTAGGCTTTCTGATGAATCTTAATGGAGTATATTATATAGTAAATAGTTTAGTACTTCCCAAAGATCATGTCAGTAGGCATTTATTGTGAAATGAAATTACATTTTGTAAACTTCAACACTGCATTCTTTAAACAGGATGAAACTTAGTAAAGTATAGCTTACTACTTAACCATGCGTATTATTTGCAAGATTTTGTTTGAAATCATGTCATATTAAACATTTTTTTTTCCTGGATGACTTATCCAGGCTAGAGTTAAAATAGCTTATTTATGTAAGTATAAATAAATAAATAGCTTATTTATATAAGTATAATTAATTGGCCTCTGAACTATAGACAGATCCAAATAGAAACATTGTCCTGTTACCACCTTTATATAATGTGCAGCTAGATCAGTACTGGTGATGATGTTGCTGTCTTTCATTTTTCCTCAAGTGCACACATTCTTGAAAAAAAATGACTTCAATGTTTTACAGCATTGTTGAAGGGTAACTTATTCTTAATATGTAGCCTTTCTACATTGCAGTAAACATATTTTGATCAATATCCTTTACTGTAGTTCTTCCATGACAAAATATATACAAATTTCACAAAGAAAAATAATAGAAACTCTAAAACAGAATCAGCTTATTGGTGTCTAATACTGTCTTATTCTCTTTCTTTTTCTTTTTTTTTCCCTAGTGAGATTTCTATGACAAACTTCTTCAGAAGCCACAAATTCTATGGTTAGTGAATGTTTCTCAGCATGTGTGCAGGATATTCTGAGACAATGACTAACATTATTAAAAAATAATCAATTATGCATGACTGAAAGGAATAACTACTAAGCAACTTAAGCATTAAAAAGTCATTCTGATCTAAGGTAAATTTAATGGAGTGAAAATCCAATACTTGGTTTATTTGACTGATTAAACCAAAGGAAGTGACCAATGTTACAAATTAAGGAGCATTTTCATGTGTCAAATCAGCAAATAATTGTTCATCTACATTTGGTTACCTATAAAGTAAACATCTATGAACTATCTTTTCTAAGAAAATTTCCCATTTTTCCCTGGACTGAAGCCACAAATGAACAAGAAGATCACATCAACCTTAAGCACTGCTTTAAAATATAAATAGAACCAGAAAGAAATCAATGAAGCATGTTTCAGCTTTCTTTTCCTATTCCAATTTTCTGAACCTCCAGTTTCCTCAGGTATTTTTATCTTGTACTCCGTGTACCCATCCAAACCACTTCAAATATTTTTTATTTTCTACTTGGGGTTAAAATACCAAGATTTAGTGTTATGTATGTTTGAAGTTTTAATAAAAGTTTCAATTCAATAAATTGAAACTTATTTCTCACTTAAAATAACTTAGTTTGGCAAAGACCCAAATATGTTAGAACCACATTTACATATATTATTCTATTTAGTCCTAATCCTCAAAATCTAGTAATAACAGAAATGTACATGGTATATATTAAAAATAACACACATAAAAATAAGAACTTAATATCTGGGTTATAATTAATTGATACATTTTAGTTTCTATAGTTATTACTATTTGAGAATAATAATAACAGAAAGAAAAGTAAAAATCTGTTTAAGAATATGAAAGTTAAATTCAAAGGAAAGAATGAAGGAAGAAATTAAAGTTTAGAAGATACACTTTAAAATAAATTATATCATGAACACCAAATCATGTTTTTAACTGAGGAATTACTACAAATAATGTAAATTATAATGATACCATGATTGCCTAAATCAAGTAAACAGAGTAATTATGGCTAGAGAAACTATTGTGGTAAAGTTTTTCTTGAGTAAGGATGCCTTTATTTTGTCCTTAAACTTGAGTACTCATCTGTATTTTGGGTGGATATTCAGACATATCAGAGAGGAAAATGACATTCTGAAAATGCAAAAAAAATGAAAGAAGGAGACATATGAGATAAACCCCACACTTACCCATCTCTCTACATAGAGATAATTTCTCTAATCAGTCTCAGGTTGAAGGTCCTGCTGAGAAGAAAAGACAGACAGTGGAATTCAAGGATACTGTTGCCAGACAGAGCATCAGAAGGAGGGAACTGTATGGGACTCAGGTTCCCTAAGGATCTTTGAGCTCTCTTCATTTTTGGGGTGAAACTTCACAAGGCCAAACTAAACAGCTTCCATGGAATGAAGATGGGGCTGGAGACTTTGGCATTCTGACCCATATATGAGAGATTTTGATAATACCAAAGCCTTCTTTTGAGACAGATAGGTCACACCTTAAAACCAATGACCACATCACATGGTAAGAGCTTCTCTAAACCCCCCAAACAAAGACTCATCAGAAGCCTTGAAACGGTCAAGAAAAGCTGTCATAGATTAACTCCTTTTTAAAACAAAAAAAAACCCACATTCATTTTTTAAAGAAAGACAACATAGTGCATATCCAGGAATTAGAAATAGCAAAGAGCTTAGTGCTATAGTTCAGAGATAGAGCATTTGATTGTAGAAATAGCAAAGATCATGAGAAACTATTCTAAATACATTTAAGGACTTAATAGTAACAAGTGATTTTAAAAAGTAAAGATGAGGACCCATAGGGAAAAAATAAAAGTGGTAAAAAGAGCCAAATGGAAAAATCTGTAAGTCAAAAGTACAGGGAAAGGAAATGAAAATTTTATCAGATGTGTTTTTTAGGATATTAGACACTGAAGAAAAAGAATAGCAGTAGAAACTATCAAATGAGAACACAAAGGGAAAAACAAGTGTTAAAATGGTAGAAATTTTGTGAGTTATAGGAAAACAGCAGGGATTATGAGAAAGTTTCTAGTACAATAGTAAATATGTATCAGGAATCTTAAACAGAAGAGAGAGAATGGGACATAAAATTCAAGTAGTGGTTTCAAATTTACCAGATTTGTTGAAAATGTAATGATGCACATCACAACCTTTAGAGCAAACTCTAAAAGTATGCAAAAATAATCGTAGCAAAATAATAATAATAATAATAGAGGAAGCAAGTGGTCTTAAAAAAAAGTAGGATAAATTTTTCCATTTCCTTGTGAGCCCAGAAGTGGGTTGCAAGATGATATGTAGTTCTATTGTTTAATTTTTATCTTTTAAAAGACTTTATTTACTTATTTGACAGAGAGAGATCACAAGTAGGCAGAGAGGCAGGCAGAGAGAGAGAGAGAGAGAGAAGGAAGCAGGCTCCCTGCCAAGCAGAGAGCCTAATGCGGGGCTCGATCCCAGGACCCTGAGATCATGACCTGAGCGAAAGACAGAAGATTAACCCGCTGAGCCACCTAGATGCCCTATTTTTAATTTTTAAAGGACTCTCCATACTGTTTCCCATAGTGGCTGTATCAGTTTACATTCCCACAAACAGTATACAAAAATTCTTTTCCCCCCACTCCTTTACAGCACTTGCTATCTTTTGTCTTTTTGGTAATAGTCTAACAGGTATGAGATGATATATCATTGTGGTTTTGATTTATATTTTCCTGATAATTAGTGACACTGAGCACTTTTTCAGGTACTCACTTTTTCAGGTACTGAGCACTTTTTCAGGTACTGTTGGCCATTTTTATGTCCTCTTTAGAAAAATGTCCATTCGACGCCTTCACCTGTTTTGTTTTGCCTTTTTTTTTTTTTATATTGGATTGTGTGTTTTTTGCTATTAAGTTAAAGGAATTTCTTATGTATTTTGGATATTATATATTTGAGATTATGGACATTGGGGAGGGTATGTGCTTTGGTGAGTGCTGTGAAGTGTGTAAACCTGGTGATTCACAGACCTGTACCCCTGGGAATAAAAATATATGTTTATAAAAAATAAAAAATTAAAAAAAAAAGATAAATATAAAGGAACTACATGATCCAATAAAGGGAAATAGTTAACATACTTAAAGGAGATTAAAAAGAGACTACAGCTCTATGTTAACTACAATAAACACAGCCCGTATACATACATACACATATATAAACACATATATAGGTTGAAAGTAAAAGAACAGAAAAATGTACCATGAAATTTTAATCAGAAGAAGGCTTTTGTGACTCTTTTTAATTAAAAAAAAATAGATTCCACCACAAGGTAGAAATAGTAACATTTCATAATGATAAATGAACCAGTTGAACAGGAAGACATAAAAATCATAAGTTCATATGTGCCCAATGAGAGAACCTCAATATACATGAAGCAAAATCAGGCAGTGCTACAAAGAAAAAGAAACAAAGCTACAATCATTTTTACTATTCATCTTTGGATTTTACCATTCATCTCTGGGAAATGAAATAAAACAAAAAAGCTAAGAGGAATATTATCTGAATGACACTATCCATCATTTCAACTTAATTTTCATGTACAAAACACTATACCACAAACTATTTATAAAGCTTTTAAATTGAACATGGAATATTCACCAAGATAATTCATATGCTGGACCATAAACAAATCTCAGTGATATTAAAGATGTTGAAATATTACTTAGTACTTTTTCTTGTCACAACAAAATTGGAAATCAATACAAATACATACAATCTACAGTGTCCGTATGTACAGTAAAATTACAATAAATACCTATGTGTGTATATATGTATTTTTTATTTCTATCTCCTTTACATACAAATTTTCTTTCCTTTGAAACTTTTTTCCAAAATATTTCACTTTTCTACAAATATATATAGAAAGAATTTTTTTTATACTTAAAGCCAACATATGCCAAGTAGAAAGAAGGAGCCCAACTTTGATACA
This sequence comes from Mustela putorius furo, assembly GCF_011764305.1. NCBI lineage: Eukaryota > Metazoa > Chordata > Mammalia > Carnivora > Mustelidae > Mustela > Mustela putorius. The sequence continues at coordinate 12,602,004 of NW_025422117.1, forward strand.
CAGTGCACCCTTGAACAACACAGCTTTAAACTGCATGGGTCCATTTATGCAAAAAAAAAAAATTAAAGACACTATAGTACTGTAAACATTTTTTACTAACGATTTTAAGAATTTCTTTTCTCTAGCTTACATTATTGTAAAATATAGTATATAATACATATTACATACAAAATATGTGCTAACCAAGTGTTTATGTTATCAGAAAAGTTTCTGGTCAACAATAGGCTATTACTAGTTAAATTTGGGGGGAGTCAAAAGTTATACTGGATTTTGAGGTTGTGGTGGGTTGGCATCCCTAACCCTCACATTGTTCAAGGGTAAATTGTAAAAAAATATATAGGTTTTTCAACACATGTTTAGCTTTTTAAAATGTCATCATATAAATAGAGCTCCAGTGTTAAGTAGGCATCAATGCTTCAGCCAGTGGTTTTTAGACAGAACTGTGGACCAGCAGCAGCACATCACCTGGGGACTTATTAGAAATGCAAACACTGGTACTTCTCCTAGAAATATTGAATCAGAAACTCAGGAGTTGAAACCTAGAAAACTGTGTTTTATCTGGCTCTCCAGATTATTGCAATACACATGGAAGTTTGAAAACCATTGGTTTTGAGGCATTTCAGTTTTGTCCTGTCAGAGAGATATATGTTCAAAGTTGCCATGGATGATAAAAGGTGATTTTGCTACATAACCATTTCCTGAGAAATCTTTTAAAAAACAGACAAATGAAAAGGCAGATTCATAGATGTTATACATATATCCAAATTCATCAAGTTGTATACATTAAATATGTAGCTATTTGTATGTTAATTGTATCTTAATAAAGTAGTTTCAAAAAAAACCAACCAACAAACAAAACAAAACACATAATTGCTATTGAAACAGACACACACTTTTAGTTTGGTAGTCTTCAAGTAAATGAAGTGCAGTAGACATTAGCTTCTCAAAAAATTCTCCAAAAAACTGAGTTGTTTGGAAATCAAAAATATAATTTCAAAACCACTTCAAGTCTGCATCTCTCTGGAACTGCTTGATCATTTGCTTAAAATGTAAAAAACAAATAATTCAACGACATATTAATTTCTCAAACAGTGCCTTTGGTTAGTATTTAAACATTTTTGAACATTTGACTCAACTGACTGGTTAATTCAGTCTGGATCTTCAAACCATTTTTATAGAAGTATTTGGGGATGACATAACAGCTATGATATGAAGAATGTTAGCATTTTCAAAAGCCTTCATTAAAATTCTAAGCTTATTGAATTATTCTTTTTTTCTTTTGGTCTCACAAATTTATGAAGTTTAATTCAAACTCTGAATTTCTGAAGTGCAAACATCCATACTAATTAAAATTCAGTCACAACACACAAGCTTAATTGGGACTGAAAACCTCCTGAGAAAGTTTACCTTAGATTATTTCAAGTCTGAGTATTTCTAGGACTTCTTTGTTATGCCAAGATCCAATTATTACAATTGCGCTTGTCCTTTCACGATTTCCTCACAGTAAGTTTTAGTTTCTAATAGTTTCATAAATGAGTAACCAGAATACCACATCTAGTTCTCAGGACTTAGCAATGATGAGCAAAATTGCTTTCATTATGTTGTGCTATGTAGATGATAGAATGGAAACTTAAAAAAATTCTAAAAAGTCATGTGTTAATAATAAACATAGTAGCAGGATCATCTTACAGGTATAGGAAGATTAGAGGCAAAAGGTTTTTGACAGTTTCACTCTGTCAGCACAAACACTCATTGAAGTATTTTTCCAATATTCACTATGAACTAAATTAGCAATCATGTCTATTTCATGTGTAAATTAGCAATCAGGACTAAAATCAAAATGATAGATTTTAAATTGTAAGTTTCTAATTTTACTTCAAATTGACAGTACTTGAAAATCTGAACCTTATAAAATAATGATACATATTTATTTATATGTCAATGTCAGTATTTTAGGATAGCTAGCCCATAATAATAAAGACCCCAACATGCTACATAGCCCACACACTGTAGAAATTTATTTCTTAGTCATGTAATAGTCCAGAGTAGTTTTCCTGATTAGTAGGTAGTTCTCCTTTAAGCTGTGAGTCAAAAATCCAAGCCTTGTAAGTCATTTGATTCTCCCATTCTCTAGGGCCTTGTTATGGCAAGAATCCACCTAGAATAGGGACAGGGACAGTCTAGGGAGGAAAATACTTTCTAAGATTAGTCTTGAAATAGAACCCATCGCTTATCTCAGTAATATGTATTTATCTAAATCAAGGGAGGCTGGGAAATGTAGAGCAGCTCTGTGCTGAAGAAGAAGAAAATGAGGTTTGATAAACTGGTAGCTATCTTTGTTGCATTCCTTTACATATAATTTGATAATTGATACTTTTCAAAAGCTTAATTTATAGAGGTTTGCCTAAAATGGTACTATTATAGCTTAAATTTTACCCACAGCAAAATTATCTGGATGATCTAAGTGATAATAAAAAGATGAGAAGTTATTTCACAAAATTTCACAAAAACACCAAAGTCATAAACTCAAAACATAGGCTTGTATGTCTGTGTTTATGTATGCACTCACATGTGATGTCCATGATACTTAGCTGTGGTAGATAAGGAATAATGTTGCTTTGTGTCCATACTTGAATATAATTTGGATATTGTGTTTAATAAGATATGGTTATCTGTTTGCATTGCTTCAATTATCACTCCAATACAGACACAAAGTATATTTTTAAAAAGTGTAAGTTTCAAACATTACAAATAGTCAATCTTGGTTAAGCTGCTTACTAAATTTGTGGCTTACTAATTGTGTGACTTTGGGCAAGTTTCTTAATCCCTTTCAAATCTACTCTTCTCCTTCTTAAAAGGGCAAACTTTTGCCCTTTTACTTTGAAGTTTTTGAGGATTACATGAAATAATGTATGACAACTCTCTGACTCACAGAAGACGACCCGTAAATAGTAACTATTATTTTTATGACTCTCATATCTTTAGTCCTCTCTCTCTCTTGAACTTGTGGTCTGTTTTCCAACTTCTTACTAGATATTTCTATTTATCTTGTTTTCCTATTTTATTTTCCCAGAAGCTAAAAGCATTGCTCTCGACTTACTTTCATCGAGATCCAGGAAACACGTTTAGAATGCACCTCCACCTCTATCATAATGTCACTAGTAGAGCCTCATTATGTCTCATGTATGATGTATGAGTAATGAAATATTGGCTGCTCTTATTCTGCTGTTCCCACTTTAAAAAAAAAAATTCTAAGTCTTTAAAGGCATGTTACAGCTTACATGAGTTCTCAAATCTTTACCTTGATTTCAAGACCCTTCAAACACTTACCTTATCAAAACTCTTTCAACTTTACTTCCTGCCATTCCTTTTGCCAGACCCATATGTGTTATCTTAAACTCTACCTATATATTTGCCTGGAAAAAACATTCTTCTCTTTGTCCATTTGTCCATCCTGGCGCATCTGCTTATAATGCATTTCCTTAATGTCTTCCTATATTATTTATAACATATATTTATATGTATTTTTAATTTATTTATGACGTATATTTTTAAAGGAGCCCTCTACTCTAGGGCTTCTTTAAGACTAAGTTGGAATTTGAATTCAGCAACTTAATTTTTTAGGACACCTGATGCATATGTTTTTCTTACTAGAAAAGGCCAAAATCAGTCTCCATATTGAGAATAACTTTCAAGTAGAGGGTACATTATCTGTTCTTCTTTCTTCCAACTATTGCTTTCATTTGCTTTCAAATCAATCTCTCAAAAGAGAGATTGTACTTTGGTCTAAGTGTTGACATCTCTCTAACGCCTTTTGCTAGATTAGAGAAACTCCCAGGTTGAAGCCCATATTTAGCATTATGAATCAACCAGACCTGGGACTTGGATTATTATGCTATTAAACTTTCTGGTATTAAATAGACCAAAAAACACCCTATTAGCAATTGAGGCATGCATTTCCTAATGAGCAATAATACATTTGTTAGAATTATTGGAAGAAAAGAGAATACTTCTCTCTCTCTCTCTCTCTCTTTCCCTCCCTTTCTCTCTGTCTTTTCCTAGAGTTGCAGAAAGATTTTACCCACTCTTTCATTGGTACCTTGCAACCTCTCTGAGATGACATCTTGTTCTTCAGTTGTTTTTCTTTTGTTAAAAAAGTTTTGTAGACTTTTTTTTATCTCAGCAATAACAATTTCGGTGGAATGAGGTGAGGAGTTTGGATGGTTCCTTTATTTTCTTTAAGAGCTTTCTATTTTGGTGCTCCAGTGAAGTTCAGCTCCTTTATAAATGGTACCTTTATGGGTGTGCATGCACTGGTAGGGCATGGGCTGGTCAGTGTGCCTTCCGCTTGTGATTCAGTGACACTTTCCTTGTTTTCATAGGTTTATGAACTTGAACAGTATGATTACTTCTCTCTTTCCACCACCAAGCCTCCTCTTTTTCCTCCTTGTTCCCTAGATGTATTTCCATGCTTTACTTCCCCTAGAGTTATATGCTTTCATACCCTCTCTTTTTGAAGCACCAGGTTTTATCCATTCTCAACATCCTTACCAGGACAAGATATTGTCTCGGGGTATTTTTATTTCTATTTCACCACTATTAAGGTTCCTTTATACAAATGTCTTTTTTGTAGTCTTCCTTTAAATTTACTACTCTTCAAAAATGGGGTCCACACTTGGGTCTGCTGTATTCAAGTCTTGGTTTTCCCAGTTATATGTAAATTGAACTTTAGTGTTCTCTGTTTATCGATTATCCTATAGGATGTGTGAAGCACTACAAATATAATGTTGTCAACATTACCTTAAATATACCAACAAGTCTTGAGTCAGTGTATCTCAAGTAGTTGAAAGTCAATGGAATTAAATATATGACCCCGACTAAATATTTTTAATATATTGGCCCACATAATAAAAACACTTCAGTGAAGACTAGAAAGAAATACAAAGAGTAAAACTTGTTCTCAGAGAAAAGATAAGAACTTAGATTGTTATAGGGCACCTGAGTGACTCATCATTAAGCATCTGAGCTCGGCTTAGGTCATGATCTCAGGGTCCTGGGATGGAGCCGCACATAGGGCTCCCTGCTTCTCCCACTTCCACTTCCCCTGCCTATGTTCCCCCTCTCACTGTCTCTCTCTCTCTGTCAAATAAATAAATAAAATCTTTAAACAAACAAACAAAAGAACTTAGACTGTTTTAAACAGATTCTTAGTAGTTATTCAAGGAAGCAAAGATTTCATGTGAAGAGATTGTAGTAAATCTGAGAGCAATGAAAAAAGAAAGCAATGGCTCATCTTTCATCATTCATTTACTCACTCAACACTACAAAGAAATCACTATTTTTTTCTTTTAAGATAATTTTTTAAAAATTAGATACAATACAACAAAGGTTGTCATTTATGAATTTTCAGTTCCTCTAGGCATAAATAAAATTACTTGGAGGTTGACAATTCTACCTTGAATTGTCTCTTGAATTAAAGGGGTAACACATTTTATACGAGGTCCTGTAATGATCACTCTTCTCTTTTCTCCTTCTATCCTTTGCTTCTTTCTCCTCTAAATCCTTTATGTTTCTTATCACATATGCATATCCCTTATTGAAAATATAAAAATCAATTATTAGAAATAGGAAAAACAATTTTGTATTAATATGGGGTTGCTGTTAAAAGCATTCTCATGATCCTTGTTTTTACAATTACCCTGTCTGAAAGGAAAAAAGAGTGAATTCAGTAAACATAAATACCTGGAAAATATAGCCTACTGAATGTGACTATTAACTAGATATAACTACTAGATATAACACACACTTCAAGGAGCATATTAAGGAATCATCTTTTTATATTGCCAAAAATGGTCTGAAATTCACTTTACTAAATAGAAATGCTTATATTTCACAACAATGTGGTTTGGACAATCATTGTAGGAAAGATTTATTTGTTCATATTTTTAATTGGCATTTTGCATTTAACAAACTTTGAGTGCAAATCACTAGACCAGGGAACAGGAGTGTATGTATGTGTTGGTGGAAGTAATGATAAGTATATAACTAATACAGAGAAAGCAAAACATCTTTTCCCTTTAAAAGGGGGCGGGGAGAAAACACAGAAAGCAGTGTCACTGGAGGGGGCAGTTTGCAGTGCTTGAGTAGATTGGATGATTTTTACAGCAACATTCCGTCAGTTTTATGGAAATTGTTGTTTTTAAAATGATTTTCTAAGCAATGAGAGTGATTAGACAATTAATTATACTGGCATAAAAACTTCAATTCTTTTAAAGAAATATTAATTAAAGTCCTAATCCATGAAATTTTCTTCTGGCCAAATTAGAAAAGAAAAGAAAACAAGACCAAAGAAAGATAGTTGTCTCAGTGGGATTATGAAGAAACTATTTTTCACATGTTCCAGTGATAGATAACAAATTCAAGAAGCCTCAAAAAATTTTGCCATGTATACTAAGGAAGAAATATTTTTATTATTTAAGTCAGTTTCCATGCTCTTGATTGTATGGATATCTGCAACTGACAAGAGACAGAATCTTAAAATACAGAAAAACCTACATGTATAAAATGCAAATTCTGATGTCCAAGAAAAAGAAAATATTTCAGTAATTTAAGGTGTACTCAATGTGATGCAGACATTTAAAAGTGGATTTAAGTATCAATCCTATCATAGGAAATATATAAATTGACAAAGGAAAATATGAGAACTATACCAAACGCTACCACTGGCAAAGAAAGATTCATGAGCCTTGTTTATAAAATTTCTGTACTTTCTTTATTTCAAAATTGTGGTTATATTACATATGAGGTTAAAATGTACAACCTTGGAAATGATTTACATTAGCACCATGTACATTCCCATGCAAACATTCACATGTCCTTGCGAGCATTACATTTCCTTGTGAATATATTTTCCTTGTGAACGTCCTTGTGGGAAGAGAAGCACCCATCACACAGCGCCATGTACGTTTTCCCTGAGAACCTCTCCTGTGTGGTTCTTTTCCAGAGTAGCCTGGTCATTGCTGATCATTTTCAATTGCTGCTTTATTGCTATAAATGTTTTCAACATGGCAATTTTATAATCATAACTGATAATTTTAGCATCAAAATTTCTTGGGAGTGTGACTCTGTTTTTAATTTTTTCACTCAGGTGACTTTTCTCTGAAGTTGTTACACGAGGGTTTTGTGCTTGGGTGTTCTTTTGACTTGTATTTAGGTGATCTGAATATGTAAGTTACTGTGGGACCTGAGCAAAGGGTCTTTTTCTTCAAAAGTTTCACTTTTACTGATGCTAGGCACCACTTGCTATAACCTGTAATGACTTTTTGTATTAATAATTGATGTGCTACTATAAAATATTAAAGGAGTCTTATTTTCCTTTTCTTCCTTCTTTCCTTCCTTCCTTCCTTCCTTCTTCTATCTTGTTCTTCATTTAATCTCTCCTTTTCCTCCTTCCTTCATTTTCTTTCTTTTCTTCTTGCTTTCATTATCAGTCTATATCAATGCTTTTTTTGTTTTCTTTTGTTTTTTTCTTTTTTCTTTTTTCTTTTTTGCTTGAAGTTGATTTTCTTTTCCTGGCCCCCGTTTTCCATAAAATCTTAGCTTTAGCTGAAGGGCATATTTCCAAGTGCATGTGTTACGTGCATGTCCAGCGCCTTGCCTCCTGAATCCTGACCAGGCTTTCACACAGAAAGCTCTATATTCTATCACCACATGCCCTTAACCACTCTGGGCTCTCGCACTAGCTGTTCACTGTGAAATCATGCCTCTTCCTTTCAGCCTTGCGATTTATCGTAAAAACCTGTGAATGCAAATTGATTTTATTTATGCTTATTATACCCCGTCAAACCTTTATTTCTAGGAAATGTTTTCAGACTCTCTAATCTGCCATTTTGTAGGGAGTACATCCAAAAGTTTCCATTAATATATAACGGTTGTATTGCTTGACTTTCTTAAAGAAGTATATTTTTCTATTCTGAAAAAAATAGTATCTTCTAAATACTAATCTATATAATAAAATGCACATTTTCCAATATGACATGCAAGTGATTGTTTTCATTATTAAGACTTCATTTTTTTAGAAGAGTTTAACATTTACAGCAAAATTGAGGGTAAGTTACAGAGATTTCCCTTATACCTTCTGCCCCACCTGTTAGGCTTTGAGGATTAAGCTCTGATAATACCTGACAGATCAGGATCTGATTAACTAGTTTCTCCTGAGGGCAGACCTTGTTAAATACAGAGAGTTCTTTGGTATTTCAAAATGGTTCCTTCTACCTACCAGAAGCAGGGGGTACTTTCCTTTGATACTGAAAATCTGGTCAAGCTCCTGGAGGTAAATCTGACAGTATTGTGGGAATCTTAAGACTGAGTGTCCTTGGAGGTTTTAATTCTCAAGAGTTGTCCTCATGGAGCCCCCAGAAATTTGTCAATTACAGTTCCAGTTTTCCTCCTGTGCTATTTCCTGCAGTGGTTTCTAGTCCTGAATCTGTTCTGGTAAGAGGTAACCCCTGGATTCTCCTGTCTGTTTGTCCAGGCTTGGGGACAGCAATTTGCCCTATGTCTTCCCGCATAAAACTTTTCAAATTGTGGCCCATGACTGATTATCCCTTCTTACCTCCCTTACTTTAAACCTTCCTCATTCCGGGGCGCCTGGGTGGCTCAGTGGGTTAAAGCCTCTGCTTTCAGCTTCCATCATGATCCCAGGTCCTGGGATTAACCCTGCATTGCATGGGCTCTCTGCTCAGTTGGGAGCCTGCTTCCCTGCTCTCTCTGCCTGCCTCTCTGCCTACTTATGATCTCTCTCTGTCAAGTAAAAAAAATTAAAAATCTTAAAATTTTTTTTCCCCATTCATCTTGAATGTCAGAAATATTGGATTATAATTTATTTTAAAATGTCATAAGTGCTTTCAAAATTCAGCTTGAAAATGACTCCTTTGTAATATCTTTTATGAACTGCTAAGATACTACGGCAACATGTTCTGAGTTCTATGGGGAAATTTTTATTTTTCATTAATTATTTTTGGAAAACATAGTAACTCATATTATTCATTATATTATGCATTTACTTAATTATTAAAGTACAGTGTCTTCCTATCTGTTTGTATTTAAGTACAGCTCTATATCTTTATATCTTTGTGTGTTTGAGAAGTTAAATTTATGGAAAGGTAGCAAATACCAAGAGAATATGAGCAGTAACTGAAGATAATCTTGTTGGTGAGATTGAGTATTATGTTTAACTTGGAGATTTACTGGAATCAAGCATAAGGAAGAAAATAATAAATAGAAAATTCTTGTCGCCTTCTCATAGTTAGTCCTGTAAGTCTTCTTAGAAGAAAAAAAGTATTTAAAGGAATGTATCCTATGAATCCTTTTCTCAGTGTCGTTGTATCTGACAATAGACAAAATCTTCAATTATGAAATGAAGGGTTTTTTTTAATTAAGGTAAAATTGACATATTAGCTTCAGGTGTACAACATGATTCAATATTTGTATGCACTGCAGAACGATCACCAATAAGTCTAGTTACCATCTATCCTCAAAGTTATAATTCTTTTCTTGTGAGAAGAGCTTTTGAGAACTACTCTCTTAGCAAGTTTTAAATATGCAATATAATACTGTACAGTCACCAGGTTGTAAGTTACATCCCTATGACGTTTGTTTTATAATTGGAAGTTTGTGCCTCCTGATCCCCTTCATGCATTTTGCAATCTCCCCTTCCCCTAGCAACCATCACTGTGTTCTCTGTATCTATGAATTTGGTTTTGGTTTTGTCTTATTTTGTTTGTTTTATTATTTGGATCCCACATATAAGTGAAATCATATGGCACTTCTTTCTCTGCCTGACTTATTTCTTCAGCATAATATCCTCAAGGTACACCCATGTTTGCAAATGCAAGTTTTCATTCTGTTTGTGGCTGAGCAGTACCCTCCTGTGTATATTTACGACATCTTTTTTTTTTTTAAGATTTTATTTTTTTGTTTATTTATTTATTTATTTATTTATGTTAGAGAAAGAGAGAGAGCAGGGGTGGGGTGTGGGGGAAGAGCAGAGAGAGAGAGGGACAGGCAGACTGTGCTGAGCATGGGGCCATCACAGGGCTTGATCTCAGGACTCAGATCATGACCTAAGTCAAGAGTCAGACGCTTAACCAACTGAGCCACTCAGGTGCACCTTTACTGTATCTTCTTTATCCATTCGTCTATCGATGGGCACCCCCGTTGTTTCCGTATCTTGGATATTGTAAATAATGCTGCAATGAGCATAAAAGTGCACGCATCTTTACAAATTAGGGTTTTGTTTTCTTTGGATAAATACTCAGAAGTGGATTACTAGATCATATGAGAGTTTTATTATTAATGTTTTTCGGGAACCTCCATACTGGCTTCCATAGTGGCTGTACCAGTTTAGATTTCACTAACAGAGCATGAGAATTCTGTTTTCTCCACATCTTTGGGAACACTTGTTATTTTTGTCTTTTTGATAATAGCTATTTTAGCAGGTGTGAGCTGCTATCTCATTTTGGTTCTGATTTACATTTCCCTAATGATTAGTGATGTCGAGCATCTCTTCATGTGCCTTTTGGCTATTTGGGTGTCTTTCTTGAAAAAATGGCTATTCAGATCCTCTGCTTATTTTTCATCTGGATTGTTTGTATTTTGCTATTGAGTTGTATGAGTTCTTTATATTTTTTGAATATCAGCTCCTCCTTTCTGGGAGTTACCCATGAGCAACAGCAAGACTAGGCGAGAACAAAGTTGACAGCCCTCACCCATGTTCTCTGAGTGCACCTCATTATCTCCAGATGTGTTCTGAAGCTCCAGAATAGAATAGTAAATAGACCTTTTTTTTTTTTTTTTTTTTTTTTTTAAATTTAGGAATTTGTTTCAGTCTGCAGGCAATGCAATGCCCTGGGGCGGTAGCCTGCCAAGAACTATCTCTCTGTCAGTCCCTTGAGGCCGGGAAATGTACCCCTTGCCCCAGCCCACCAGAGCCAGGTGATGAATAAGTGTCCCCTTAATGGACTGTAAGCATTTGCCAAGGCCGTGGAAGAGCACAGGGCTAGGATGTTCCAGCTGGCTTTAGTGGGGCAGTGAAGATATTTTTATTTTAAATGTCTAGCAATTTAAAAAAATTCTGTATCAGATCATGGTAGCTTTGGATTTGTTTTGTAAAAGAGTTTAAACTTTCTCTAGAAAATGAGCATGCCCTTGGTAGTCAAATTTCAAATATGAAGAATAAAGCTTAAAACCTACAACAATGAATTTTTAGCATGTTCTGTTGACTATCAAATATAATTTTTAAAATGGAGACTTGGGCAGGAACTCAAAAGCAGTTAGCCTAACATCATGTCCCCCAGCATGATGATGGAAAAGCTGTCATTTTATCTTTTGAATTAAAGAAATTGATTATATTTCACTTGAGATAGCCAACCATGTAGTACAGTTTGTCTATAGAAGTAGCTTTCACTGGGGACAAATTTCATTATATCAATCTGTTTTACATTGTACAGATGGCTAAGACAAATAATTTATCCCCTGAGTTCTGTACCATGACTCATGGGAAATATTTTTGAGTAGAAAAATTATATTATCAATTATCAGTTGATATTATCAACTGACTTCTTTTCTTTCTTTCTTTCTTTTTTTTTTTTTAAAGATTTTATTTATTTATTTGACAGGCAGAGATCACAAGTAGGCAGAGAGGCAGGCAGAGAAGGAGGAGGAAGCAGGATCCCTGCTGAGCAGAGAGTCCGATGTGGGGCTCCATCCCAGGACCTGAGCTGAAGGCAGTGGCTTTAACCCACTGAGCCACCCATTCGCCCCTATCAACTGACTTCTTAATCATACCAGTTTATCTTTTGATGACTCCTGATTTTTCTGCCTAGTTGTGTGTGTGTGTGTGTGTGTACATATGTTTGTGAATAAATCTTATATCTACTTTAAAAAATAGACTACACAATTGAATGAGTTAGACTGACACACTGAGTTATTTGTTAGTATTTCTGTAATTTTAAATAAATGTTGTCTTATGTAAGAACACCAACCTGAGAAATATGTCAAGATACTTCATTGCTAAGAGGAGTTATGTCTGGTGACTGACATTATTGCTCTTATATTAAGACGGGTTACCTAAATAAGAAAACATTTGTGTAACTCTTAACTTCCATGTACTGTTTGAATTTAATTTTGTTCTACAAGTTTTTACGTATCCTATTATTTTCAGAATTCCATCTCTTATTTTTGGTTTTATTACGGTTGTTTTTCTTCTAGCTGTTACTGACTGGCCATTCTTACTTGCTAGCCTCAGAGTGAAGACTTTTTTTTCCTTCTGACTTGATCAAACTTTGCAATCTTTAAATTATTCTTCTAACTGCAGAAGACCTCATATCAACTTTAAAAGAACCAGGGGGCTAAATCAAACAGTTTTCACTAAACTATTTTAACAAATGTGTGTTACCTCTTGTCCTTTTTCCTCGTGATAGAAATGACAAGAACTGCTGTGCATTTTCCCCCATTAATCATATTGATGTGGGTTTGGAATATAAGTGAGGTTCGGTGTGATGGAGTCCCGAGCCAGTGACCAAAAAAGAATTTTTGAGATGCCTTTGGTGCAGAATGGTGGTTGATTAAAGCACTAGGATGGACCCCTGGGCAGAAAGAGCTGCCCCAGGAGGCTTGGGAGGGGTGGCTGATTCTGCAGGGAGGTAAGGATTAAGGGAGGTTTCAAAAGAACTTTCATATGCTAAAGACGACCTATGAGATACCTGAGGCCTTGCCATTGTCAGGTTAAGGCTATCTTTCCCTCTAGCAAGGCATTAACCTTAAAATAGTCAGGAGAGTAGCATCTGGATGGCTCAGGTCATGATCCCAGGGTTCTAGGAAGGAGCCTGCATCCGACTCCCTGCTCAGCTTCTTCCTCCCCTCTGCCTGCAGCTCCCCCTGCTTGTGCTCTCGCTCTCTCTCTCTCTCTCTCTGTTAAATAAATAAGTAAAAATCTTAAAAAAGAAAAGAGAGTTGGGAGATTCCTGGAAGAATGTCACTCAGGTCCCACCCAGGAATGGGGGCTGTCAGCTTATGCTTTGTCTTCAGCCGGCCTTCTGCTCCCTCATAATATGGTTGTGAAACTGTGATTCAGATCGAAATACACAGCAAATAAATAGTAAATATTGAGTACTTTATAGTGAAACATGTAAGCTTTGAATATACAGGGTCTCCCTGGTGTCTGGTATTAGGAGAAAATAGATGGGTTGAGTATACAGCCTTCTGGCGAGTCAGAATGGCTAATGAAGAGTTGTTGAATGAAGATAGAAACAATCCTTCCGCAGTGAATTCTTTTTTTTTTTTTTAAGATTTTATTTATTTATTTGACAGAGAGAGATCACAGGTAGGCAGAGAGGCAGGCAGAGAGAGAGGAGGAAGCAGGCTCCCTGCTGAGCAGAGAGCCGGATGTGGGACTCGATCCCAGGACCAAGAGATCATGACCTGAGCCTAAGGCAGCGGCTTAACCCACTGAGCCACCCAGGCGCCCAGTGAATTCTTTTTTAAAAAAGTTAAGTATTCTGTGTTTTTCTTTTTCTTTCAATCATTACCAGCACAAGTGAATTTTCATATGTTAACAGTATTTACATCCTTTTTATGTACCCCAGTTGAACCAGAGATAGGCCCCTTAATCAGTGCCTTCATAGGCATACAAATGTCTTCACTTTTGGAGACCGTGAGGCTAAAACTCTCCAGTGCATAGCTGCTTACTTTATTTCTATCAGTGTTCTTTTTACTAAGAAAATATGTTGAATTATTCAACATCTGAAAAATCAAAAGCAATTTGCTTCGTGACTTCAGCTCTCAATTGAGCTTTTCTAAGTCAGTAAACCAGTGAAAATAATTTTGCCACTTGGAATAATTTAGAACCAGTAAAAATTATCAACAGCAACAGAAAACTTAATTTCAATTACAACACTGTTTTTGAGTCAAAAGGGACAATGAATACTCCATCCTGCAAGTTTTGTAGTTTCAAGGAGAGAAATAACTTGCTAGGACCAAGTATGGAAGAATATATATACCGAATTTCTCACTGAATTTTTAAAAAATGGTGACTCTCATCTGATTATACTTAATTATAATACATAGCATTTTAAGTGGTAACTTAAAAAATTAATGTTTTTTTCCAAAAGTCTATTGACATCAGCTGTACAAAGAATTCCCCAAAATAAGTTAACTTAGATAACTTACTTCAGACTTCATCCAAGAATTCACAGGCATCTTGTAAACTGCTGCAAGGAATTTCATTGTCATCAAGATCAAAGTATTTGATAAAGCTTAAAAATCCCTTGAGTTGACTGATATATTCACTTCAATATATAAACTAATTCACTTGAAATGTTTAATGCAGTTTTTTAATAAATGAAATTAGTGATGCCGATTGCCAAGTATTGCCCTTGATCGGATAGCTGAAGGGTATGTGATATGAATAGCTAGATTGCCTTTTTCCTGCTTTACAAGTTACTGCATGCAAATGTGAGGAATATTAATTACAGTGTTATTCCTATATCACTTTTAAAATAAGTATTTTAAGAGAATGTGCTTTTACCTCTTTTGAATTTTTCTTAAAATTCTTATTAATTGCTGTTTAATGTTTAACACATTCGCATCTTGTACTGAAGGGGAAAAGACAAAAATTTTTTTTTCTGGCCAATATTAAAGTCTTATGTGAATGAAATATAGTATTTTTTCTTGTATTTCCAATATCCTATTCTTGTATTTCCAAATATACTAACCTTTAAATTCATTTGATTCAGATATTTTATTTACAAACATTTTTATTCCCAAATTGTTTGCCAGTTGATTTATTATAAACATGCTTTTATAATTAATATTTTTATGAATATCTTACAAAATATTTTATTTAAAAGGCATGGCATGGCTTATGCCAATTAAACCTTTATGAATCAGATCATTCTGAGGGTATTCAATATTTCAAGTAACTCAAAGGTAATAGCTTAATGAACCTCCTTATTATCTTCAAAGGCTTAAGAAACCAATATAGCTTTAAAATATGTAATCTGCCCTGAGCAAGACTGCATGTAATTTTCCTTAAAATTACATTTTTTAATGGAGTGAGGTAGCAGAATACATTGCTTAACGGCTGGCTTTGGTAGGGTATCCAACGAGTTTTAAAAATCTGGACATTTATTACAATTATTTATGTAAGAATTGCTGACTATATTCTTTGGTTAACATTACATTAATTGAATCTATGTTTTGTAGTGGTTTTAGAGCTTAGTAATACTGCATTGTATGTCTCATTGATCTCCCTTATAAATATTAAAGCAAATGAACTCTTTCCAGTTTGTTAACATAAATAATGTATCTCTGCAGCCTGAAAACTTACTGGAAATTTCTTACATTTTAAGTAAGGCATTTCTAAAGGAATACTCAGGGAAAGACAGAAGGACCATTTTCTGATTAAATGTCTTAACTCAATAAATAACTTAACCACTAATGAACTTAGTAACTTTGAGAAATTAAAAAATAATGAGTTTTTTTCATGTACACATGTCTATTTTTATTACAGCAATCTGAATTTATATTAGTATATGCAATTTTAAGATCAGTTTTAGAAAGGGTATAACAGAAATTCATTGACTCTAGACCAATTCTATTATATATATGGCTAATGAACATTTAGAAATTCTGATTCAGTGACTTTGAGGAAACTCAGAAGTATTCTTCAATATGCATAATAGTCCATTAAGTTAACCTTGTAAAGATAATAGGATGCTACTGTGCTCAGTGGCAACATGAGCAAGGATTCTTTCAATTTGAATTATATAGGCCAAAAGTCATACTATCAGGCAGGTTTTCCTCAATAAATTTCTATTCGAGAGGTAGTACAATGTATGGAATCCCAATAATTCCTTGGATAAAATGACCCAATATTAAGGAACTTTGAATCCCAGCACTATATTACCTTCAGTAAACAATTTAAATGTTCCAGATTTGTCTTTTGGAAGATGGGACACATATAATGTCTCCTTGAGTCTCCTTAGGCTTAAATTTAAAAATCATTTACTTACTGCTAGGATTTTATAAAACAGATATGCTCACACACATGCAAAGAGGCATAGATAAGCAAAGACATTGCAGCAAATGACAGAAAAAAAACCTACACATCCATCACAAGAAATTGGAACATATAGAGTAGAATAATCTATAAAAAGAAAAACAATGAAGCAGTTATACCTTAAACCCAAGATCAGGGCTAGAGTAAGACGTTAGAGGTCCCAAAATCTAAGAAGATTTAGATGCTCCTCCCCTCTCCCTCACCAATATAAATAAAAAGTAAAAAAATAAATCAGGGAATAAATGTAAAATAATAATAATAATAATAATGTGCTTAGTATGCAGCACTTAATTAGCATTCTGTATTTTCGAGATGTTTTTACTCTTTATTTTTACTGTTAAGGATTCCTGGAATATAGAACAGTTCATCGTCATACATTATCAGGTATTTCCACTGTTGAACTAGGACAGGACTTCCACCGAATGACTTTTCCATCTCATCTCTAATGATAAATGATCAATAACCAAGGAGAAGAAAATAGGGGCATCCTAAGATGGCTGTGTTTCAAAATTCATTCTGAGCATAATAGAATGAATCTGAGCATCATGGAAAAATAAAGACTCCTGGAGTCAATGTATTAATTCCTTAATAAAAATAAAATATGTATTTGCTTCTGACACTAAACATGGTGATAGATTATATTGCCCTGAATAGAGTCATTATCCTTCTAAACGGAATGTCATATATCTAATCAAATACCTGGAATAAAAATAGAAATGTGTGTTGTAACATGCAAACAATACATAAATAAATATATAATGTCATATATCTAATCAAATACCTGGAATAAAAATAGAAATGTGTGTTGTAACATGCAAACAATACATAAATAAGGGTTGGTAAATTATATATGCAGGTAGTTGTGTATACATGTATATATTATATATGATAAAATGTGTGTGTGTGTATGTGTGTGTGTGTGTGTATAGACTCTCTAATATATCCCTAAATATCGTATGGCTCATATTTTATGGAAGGAATTTAGGTGTGATTCAATGTTAGGATTCAACCCACCACTTTTGGCTTTGTAGGTAGAATGGGTCAGTGAGCCAAGGAATGTGGGCATCATATAGAAGTTGGAAAATGCAAGGAAATGTTCCCTGCCAAAGCCTCCAGAAGTAACTTAACCCTCCTGACTCTTGATTTTTAGCTCAGTGACCTCTTTTGGATTTTTGACCTCTAGAATTCTATGATGATACATATACATTATTTTAAGCTCCTACATTCTGAGTATTTCAAATTAGTGTCAATTCATTTATAATGTGAAAATTTTCATAGCTTATAGTTTTTTGTGGTAATTTGTAATTTGTTATGGCAGCAGAGGGAAACTAAAAATTGTATCTGTTACTTGTCTGAAATTCAAATTTAATTGGGTATCTAGTTTTTGTTTTGTTTACCAAACCTGACAACCTAAAATAAATAAGTTTATTAGCAATTGCAAAGAAAGAAAATGGGAAATTCTGAATGTAGATAGAGCAGTTAAGTCTGACAATACAAATAAATTAAGTGTTTCAGAAATCAAAAAGATAGACTGGGAAATTCTGAATTTAGAGAGATCAGTTAAAACCTCATGGAAAAAGTTGTATCTGGGTTGAGCCTTGTATTTTAATCACATAAATGTTGGTAATTTACATGTTATTCCATTTATAACATGACTCTGTGTATGATTATCTGTTTAATTCCAGGTCATCCATCAAACTATAAGCTCTATGAGGGAAGATACCAATAATTTTGCTGTATATTATCTTGGAAACTATGCCCAGGGCTCCACTATGGAGTAGGGACTAAAGTAAAGATTTTAAAAGAATGAAAGAATGATTGATTGAAAAAATATGCTTTAAGTAGTAAACTTATTTATTAGAGTTTATTTAGAATTA